>NC_044310.1:177108068-178358068 GCF_007474595.2 Lynx canadensis | reverse complement strand
TTTCTACGTACATTTAACGAGGTTTTTGAAATTAGATTCTTACCCTTTCACTATCGGTAATGTTTGTTGCCTCAGCGAATGACTGCATGGTAAGGAAGAAGCTGTAATACCCTAATAATATCCTTTGCCAAATAAGGGCAAGCACAACAGTGATGACAAAGACTAAAACATACATCTGCAGGCACTGAATGCCCTTCGTTAACACAAGTCATTAGGGACACAAAGGGGAACCCTGTACATTTGCTTGACTATGTAGGACACATTCGTGGGGTTGTGCTAGAAGGATGTTCACTAAGTGGCATTGTGTTTACATTTGCTAAATACCTCATAGGTATTTTAGATTCTAAAAATGATATCTAGAAACTAGAACCGGATCTCGATATTTTGTGCGCATGAGAATGCCCTGAAGAAATGCTGTTGAGCTCCACGACTATCAATTCGGATTCAGCTGACCCAGAATGGACCTGGGAATTTAAATATTTAATAAGCACCCCCAGGTAATTCTGGCACAGGACATCTGCCTGTCCACGCCTGGAAATAAACACGGAAGTAAACCCAGAATTTAAACCAGTCGCTTCTTCACCGAATGAACACCAAAACACCCTCCGAATTCTCGTGAACCCAGTCATGTCACCAGGCCATCCCAGAGCCCAAGGGAATTTCTTCTGACCTGACCTGCAGGCTTGCACTGAGTGAAAAGGTGAGTCGGCCGTAGGGTCAAACTAGCAAAGAAAACTCCAGGAAGGAGAAAAGGTCAGAATGAGCAGGAGCTCCTTTTAGCCCAGGTTTCTGAGCATCTTGATAATAAGGCCAGTGAAGCTCGGTGGGAGCTGAGGAAAAGTGTTCTAAATTCTCGTGAAATGGGAAAACAGTTTTAAGACACACTTTGTGTTTAGAACGTTTAGAAAAGCCACTCGTAATAGCATCCTTTTATTGGTATCAACTCTGGAGATTTGGTTGCTTTTAGAATGGTGTTTTCAAACAACTTCCCTTAAAACCCGCAGCCCTGTCGCCTTTGCTGTGTGTCAGGCACAATTTAACCTTCATTATGTTCTCAGCAGAGGTGTATATATGAGACACTGTGATCTCCATGCATTGCTTCCTCTTTTTGTTCTTCCACAGCAGCAAATACCAGGTGCTTTTTTAAAAAAGCCAGTGGTTAGTACAACTAACCTATCTGTTTTACCCAAGCCCACCCTGAGGGTGATGGCTTGCGATGGCTGTGTAGGTTTTGAGAATGACCGAGTGGCAAAAAATGCTAAAAGGGAGTTGACTGCACTGAATGACAGATGGTGGGTTCTTGGCCAAGCAGACAAGGAAACTCAAGGATTAAGGGAAGGGTGAGGGCGGGGGGCAGGGGGAGATGGAAAGATAAGACAGAGATATGGTCCGGAGCAAGGTCAGAGGTCAAGGGCTCCACACTGAATAAATAGGCCATTGGAAGAAGTGTGAATTCTTGTCCCACTTACACAAAAACTGAACAAGTAATCATAGTCAAGAGAGTCAAGGTCAACTACCAGAGTAGTTGAAAAGGTAGCGAGACAAAAAATAAAACCTTCCACACTAGTCACTGCGAAAGCCAAGGAGTCAAGACTTGAGAGTCTTGGTGGTCTTTCTGCTAAAGTTGGCATTGTTTCCCAAAGTGAGGTCTCTGTGTTACTGACTTCATCCAGAGCATTGACTACAACCGCAGAATCGTTTGCTTCTACAAGGAGGTACTAAATGAGACTCTCCAAGAGCAGGGTTAAACTCCCATAGCTGGCTCTGTGCATACCTACTATAGCTGGAGACCCACTGTGTACGTGGCTCCTGCAATGGGCTTCATTCTCCCCTCCCATCCCCTCCTATCTCATTTAATACCATTAGATGTCCATGTCTTTATCACAGGACTCTCGTCTCTTTCCTTTGAAAATTAAATCTAGCTGAGTTGAGGTTCTCAAGGGAATATAGATTGTTTACTGAATATCCTCATAGACCAAAAGTTACAGGACAAAATATTACAAGCCAGTGATGTCATAATGCCTAGAAAGAAAACATTTATGCACATTTCCAGAGGATATTGTTTTCTTAACAGAGTATCAGGGCCTTACCACATTAGTCTCTTGGATTAATGTAGCAACCTTTCCCTAATGAGCTCTAAACTGTTCCATTAGGATGTATGTAAAAATAAGGCAAGAGAAAGCAAATAGAGTCATCCAAAGTGGGTATTAACCATTAGTAAAGGGAGGAATAGAATCCAGTTCTCCTAACCCTTAGCAAATTGTTGCTATATCTATTTAATATCAAGGGTGGAAAATTAGATATAACAGTGGAGTCCCCCTCCCCCAGTATTGCTTCCTGTCACATGAAAGGAAAATGAGAACAGTAGCAACACAGACAACAAAATAATACTTACTGGCTATACGTAGCTCGTCTACTAGAGAAAAGCAACGAATAAATATACACACGTGCAATCAATGACCTGAAAAAGAGAAAGAATGAATGACTGTAGTTTTCCCACACACTGCTTCGTAAAATGATAAAATTGCCAAACCATTTGTGCTGAGTTCCCAACTTGTGCACGCACAGCCATCACCCCCTGGTAGGAATGGCAGCCAAGTCACGTTATCGCTGAAGCCAAGGACAATTACTGGAACACACTATTAACTCCTGCTTTCCTCCCTTTTGCACCCCCACCCCATGTGTGGCTTTTGAGTCTTGTCTCACAGTAAACAAAACTGTACTTGTACATGCTGCCAATGAAGAATTTTATAATTCCTCAGATTCACGGTGGACCGTGAGTCCCTTCAAGTTAAAGTAACCTTGCAAGTCTTCCAATTCTGCCATTCTTTAAGGAGTTCCTATTAAGTCTTAAATGCTTCAGAGATTAAAAGGGTATATTAACGTTATTGGAGACTTGAGATAAAATGCCATGCCTTGCAGGGTATCTTAGCACTTAATGAAAACATTTTCATCACATTCTGAGTCTATTATGCCAGATCGTCATTTCATAAGTTGTAAGATAATCTTATTTTAATTAGAAGAGATATACCAAGTATATTAGAGTAATACAGTTAAATGCATTCATCAACTTTCTTCTTGTCAGGTAAAATGGCTCCTTCAGAGTTTGTTATACTGGTGTGCTGCCACATGTGTAAGTAAAAAAGACAAAAACAAAAACAAAACAAAACCATATATATATATATATGTGTGTGTGTGTGTATGTATATATATATATATTACATATATATGTGTATATATACATACACATATATGTGTAATATATATACATATATGTATATATATACACATACGTATATATATTATATATATATTATATATATATAATATATATATAATTCTGAATGATCTGTAGAGCAATATGTGAGTGTTTTTTCAGATGGACCCTATATAAGGCTGTGCTGTCCAATATGGTGGCCACTGTCACAAGTGGCTATTGAGTACGTGAAAAATGGCTAGCTCAGATTGAAATGTGCTGTACGTATGAAGTACACATTGGATTTCAAAAACTGTAGCACACAGTATATAAAATATATCAATAATGTATATACTGATTCCTTGCTGAAATAATTATATTTTGGCTATTTGGGCTAAATAAACCGTACTGTTAAAATTAATCTCATTTGTTGCTTTTTACCTTTTTAAATATGGTTACCAGAAGATTGGAAGTTTTAGGAGTTACCTGGGTGGCTCAGTCAGTTAGGCGTCTGACTTTGGCTCAGGTCACGTTGCCACATTTCGTAGGTTTGAGCCCCACGTTGGGCTCTGTGCTGACAGCTCAGAGCCTGGAGCTGCTTTAGATTCTGTGTCTCCCTCTCTCTGCCCCTTCCCCACTCGCATTCTCTCTTGCTCTCAAAGAAAAAAGACCAGTCAAGACAAGAGAATTCCAAGCTTTATATGTTACTCGTGTTACATTTCTATTGCACACTGTTGCTCTATATCATCTAAACAATATGTAAGTTTAAATCTTAATTATCTGCAGAATATTATCCATTTTGTTAAATAATGAATGTAAATGATAAAAAGATAGACGTCCACCTAAATGCCGAATAAATTTCCAATTACCTTTCCCCACTGTCCAGTTAAATGAATGAATGGAGAAGCTAGTCTTTATAGCAGTGTGAGGGAAATGCTAGCAGGCACGTCAGTGACTGCAGAAGAAAGTTGGAAAGCACTTTCCAGAACCAGATGCAGATCACCTGATCTCAGGAGTGGATTGTAAAATGAAGCCAGAAGTATCTTGTGGGAGAACCAGTCTTTAACAACAATCACACTTACGATCCAGACATTCAAGTGGAACAAAGAAAGCTTCAAATTCCATCTTGTGTTTTTGCAATTCTTGCAGGACAGGGAAAGAGAGAAGGCACATGTTTGGATAGGAAAAGTTTTCAAACTAAGCAAGATGGTGTTAAAACACATTGTTAGAAGGCCAGGAAAAATGTGAGCACCGATCAAAATAGAGAGCACTTAGACAAAAGCCACTCAAGCCGAGCTGGTAACCTAAAAAGGCCAGACAAATATGTTTAAGTGTAAAATTTGCCACTCTTGAAGAAAAGGAATGTAGAGCAGGTCAGAGGCAAACTAAAAACAACTGGTCCACAGAGAAATCAGTAGAGCAGCTCACAAGAAATTCCAAAGCACAAAACAAGAAGTTCCAAAGGAACCCCTTTAAGTACAGCAGCTATAAGAGGTGAAGGTCACGCAGGGGTGAATAAGTGATGGCAACGAGAACCAATGACTTATTTGCCTCAGTCTTTAATGAAGGAAACGTGAGAAAGAGTCTCACTTCCCTCTTGTATTTGGTAAAAAAGAAAAGAACAAATCTCAAAGGGAGGTTTGCCCCCCTAACAGCAAAACAAGACTCAATTACAATTTCAACCTGTCCCAGGAATGTGACCTTCTAATAGTCTGAAATTTTCTGATCAGCACTAGTGAAATAATCTGCATGATAAAACCCCTGCAGGACCCTCCCCCCAAAAAAGATAGTGTCCTCCCCTAAAGCCATTCTTTCTTTCCTTTGGCCAATCACTTCTTGCCCCACCTGCTTTCCTACAAAAACCTTCCATTTTGTACAGCTTCTCAGAGTCTCTCTCCACCAGCCACATGGGACGCCACATGCTCATTTCATGAATCACTTAATAACCCAATTAGATCTTCTGATTTACTCAGCTGAATTTTGTTTTTAACACTTTGAAGCAGACAAGTGCGAGGTATCAGAACAAACCTTGGGAAATGGGATTTTCCTAGACTTAACTTAAAATCTAAATGTAAATAAATCACCGGGACCAGACGGCATCCACCCAAGACTTTCAAAGGAACTCAAGGGTGAAATAAGCAACTGTTGGCCAAAATGTGTAACCTGTTGTTATGACCTACCACTACAGGAGAAGAATGGCAGCTCGCCAGCATGATTCGAACTCTTAGATGGGACTCCCAGGGAGATTCAGGAAACAAAAGCCTTTCAGTCTGATTTCTATATTTGATAAGGTGATAGCTTCTACATAAACCTTAAAAATCCAAGAACTAGAGGAGTTGCAGTTTTTATGAGGAATTGCCTAGCCAACTATGAAGGACATGTTTCAGATGATTTACGAAACGTGAACCAGATACTAAGAAATTCTCAGTTTTGTTGAGTTTTTCCTTAAAGACTGCTTACCTGTTAGAAATCAAGGTAAGTATTTACGGTTAAAATTACATAATATTTGGGATTTGCTTTAAAATACCCCAAAAGAAAAAAATTAGGAAAGAGAACAGATGTCACAAGAAAGAAAGCAGACTACTGATAGATGGGCACACAGTGGTTTCTTACCCTTTTCTTTCTACATTTGTGCATTTGAAAATCTCCAAAATAAAACTAGAACTTAGTTAAGGGGAGAACATAAAAATATATAAACACAAGTCTAAAGGGAAACCAACGAGTACTATTCATTTGCACTTTTGAATACACTTTGACAAATTTCCATACCAACATTTTATATGCACACGTGTGCACGTGAGCACACATACACATCATACACACACACGCAAAGTAGGTTTTTTTCAGTTGTAATTGAAGTTTTACACAGAGAGAGGATCACCCTAGAGACAAGGGCAAAAGGGAAAATTTAATGGGAATTTCTCTGGATGATAAAGTGATAATAGTGGTATCCTTGATAAACCAGTTTTATATAGAATCCTAAAAAAAAACAAAACAAAAAACAAAAAAACGGATCAAATGAAAAAATCAAGTTTGTAGGTAATATGAAACTGATCTCAGCAGTGAGATATCTAAACTTATATGGATAAATAAACAAACAAACAAACACCATCCAAGGCTGCCTATATAGAAAGAAAAATGGTAGATGATCTTTAATGTGTACCAATATTAAAAGATAAAATTTAGAAAATAGTATAAATATAGGGGTGCCTGGATGGGCCAGTTGGTTAAGCATCCGACTCTTGGTTTTGGTTCAGGTCATGATCTCACAGTTTCATGAATTCAAACCCTGAGCCTGAGCTGCGTTTCCAAATCCCAAGCGCAGAGCCTGCTTGGGATTCTCTCCCTCCCTCTGTCTGCTCCTCCCCCACTCACAGTGTCTCTGTCTTTCTCCAAATAATAAATAAACTTTAAAAAAAATACTTAAAAAATAAAGTAGCAATATAGAATATATATATATATATATATATATATATATATATATGAATGTATAAGATATGAGATCCCACCAGTTACTAAAATTCTAGAAAATTGTTTAGGTAGAACTAGGAACTATTCCTCCTAAAATCAGGATATTTTATTTCTGTGACTAGAGAAACACAATGCTGGAGACTCCTGGGAATGTTTCAGAAATAAAACATTTTCAAGCCTGGACAGGTCTAAGGCAGCCAAGTGTCTGCCTTTTCATGTTAATGACAATTAACTAAACTGAAGTTTAGCGAACAACCTCGAAAATCAGTAAGGGGAGTTGAGTAGACTGTATCGTAATAGGTTTAAACTTTAGAACTTTTTTGGCTTAGAATCACCAGGCTTGAGTGGTATTGTATAATCAATGTTCATTGAATAAAAAGCATATAAATAGACTGATTAGGGCTTCATTCACTGATGGATAGAATTAAGAGCTACTCCTTGAAATGTGAAAGCTTTAGTTCTTAAACAAATAAAACTTGGAACATAGTATACACTGAGAGCAAACTGAAAAAATATGTGACGCCCAAGAATGGGTGGAAACAAAAAATACAAAGGGATTGAAGGAAACTGTAAATTCATGTCCAGTGTACTGAGCAGCAGTCACAGATATTTAGGGAAAATAATCTACATTTTATCAAAAAAAGAAGAAACTAAATAGGGCAAAATAATTACTACAATATCTTTCGGAGCCCCTCTCGATGTTGGAATGGTGGTAAACTACACGGACAATAATACAAGTCTTATTGCACTAACTTCATCCTTGATTTATTTGCGTTACTTTTGCCTTCATTATAATTAAAAATCAACTCTAATGATACAAACATTTCAGTTATATAATTCAGTTATTATAAAGCATACCTTTACTAATTACGAAGACACAGTCTGCTACAACTCACACAACAAAAAGGGCCCACTAAAAGTCCCCAATATTTATATTACGATTTGTTATATTATTTTTATACAGTTAAATTCACCACTGATTAGAAAACTAGTAAATTATTTTCTTTAGTTTTTCCTTAAAAGCTCTATTAATTTTATAAACACTAGTCGGTTAAATGTTTTGCCCACCCTAAAAGGCCCACCCTGAATAAGACATTATTGTGTCACTATGTTACTCATATTGCATCTTTTAAATCCAAAGAAGCTGGTTGTGAAATGGTGAACTCATTTTATTAAATACCCAAGAATGGTTTTTTACAGACAGGGAAGCTAGTGTAAAATAGAGACAAAAATGACAATAGGAATGCTGTCCATCAAGATATTTGCTAATTTGATCCTTCTCTAAAGCTATTGCAATACTTTTCCATCTTGTCCTAATCTGTACTAAAAAATCAGCTAATCATCACATTCCACAACACATTTGTCCAACTTATCACGGTGTCCGTGATCCAACTTCCGGACTCAACTCTGTATTATTTGGTAGATGTTAGGTAAATAGCAAAAAAATGTGAAACCCTCATCATTATGACCAATATTAACCCTTGCCTGATAACCTTTGCCTGCTTGGGGTGCTGAGAAGAAAATTATTCAGTTTCAACAGCTGATTAGCTACGTTATTAACAATGGTGGTCTTTGGTTAGTGGTTTTATTGGCAATTTTAATTTCCTTGTTTATGTGTTTTTAATTTTCTACTTGCTTTTAATACAAATTAATTGATTTATAATCAGGAAAAGCATTAGGAGTATTTTACAATAAATGTCACAATTTGCCATTTATGTAATCTGCCAGGAATATTTAGTGTCAATGATGTCTCACTGGCAAACAAGTTTTTGGAACTGGAGTCCTACCTAATGACTCCCCATTTCCTGTAAAATAGAAAAGGCACTTGATCTCCATCCATGTAGAAGTTGTGAGTCAAAGTCCTTTATAAGAAAAACAAACTGAAATGATTTATGGGGCTCCATTTTAATTTTTGATGAAGACGTATCATCTTATCCATCATTCCTGTGTCTGAGAGAAACACCCTGAAAGATGGACCCACCTGTGACAGCATACAGAAGATGCCACTATTCCTTAATCCAAGGGACTCTGTGGTATTCTGGATCATGAGAGGGGGCTTGAAATTTTGGAGTAAAATGCCAAAGGCTCTCAACATAAGACTTTGAGAATGTTCACTGTCTAACATACAAAAACATCTCCCCCCACCCCGCCCTTAGCCAAAGGAACTAAGTGGGAATTTCACTTTACCTCATTCACTTAAGGAATCTCAATCAGTTGTTCCCCAAATAGCAAAGTACAGACTCAGCAAAATGACCCAAGAATTATATCACACATTGTTTATGGCTGAGTGAGCTTACAGAGTGCTGGTATATGCTGAGCACACAGCTATTTGTCATAAAGCCATCAATCAAATTCAGTTGATAATAGAAATCCCTAAATAAATGAATTATAGAAATCAATGAGTCTGCTATTCTTCCAGAGTTTAAAATCACTGAAAAATTTACCATGGATTTAGAAGGCAATTAAATAGGGGGGCATCAATATTCTCTTATTCATTTCACAGTTCTTTCAGGCCTAACCGCCCTGTTTATCAAAGACCCAAAGAGATTGCTGAAGACACTTCCACTGGGGTTCTCCCAGGAATAACAGGAATGAAGGCAGCAGTCAAGTTGTTACCTATTCTGTGAGCTCCTAATTACAAAATAAGTGAAGGCTCTTGGGTCCCATCTGGTTGCACCTGCCATCGTAGGCCCGGATCTCACTTGCCTCTCGCCTACTGTCTCAGTTAGTGGGGCCCGAGGGAGAAGAAAGGAAACCCCATGACAAAACGCTCTCACATTAGCTTAAGTTTACCCTCACTCCCCTCTTCCCAGCATGCTACTAAGAATAACAGTGACTTTTTGAGTCACCTATTTTCCTTTGTTCCATTACAAAGCATTATCAATGCCTAAAAGTCCCAGGTATCACCTAGTAAAGGAGAGAAACAAAAGGCACGGATAATTATAAATTTGATAACATGCCCTGCAGTGTGTTGGTTCAGCGTGTCTGTTGGTACAACGCCTAGACTGGCGAATGCAGTCTAGTTCTGGGGGAAAGCAGAGCGCACATACACAGATATAACAAAAAAGCTTCACTCCTTTCTTTCTTTCTTAACGATACTGTTGCAACAGTTTCCCGCCTCACCCCCAGGACGGTGGAGGCTGCTTCCTGCATGCCTGGCACCTTGTTAGGCATTAAAAACACAAACAGGGACAAATGATGGGTACTTTCCCAAAGAAGCCCCAGGATGATGGGGAGGAAAGATATAGAAAGCAATCGTCGCTATGTAAGTATAAAAAGCATGATACTGTATCAGATACAAGCAGCAGAACAGAATTATTAACTATTTTCAGGGATAGGGGCCCAGAGAGTGCCCACAGGAGGTGACAATCTGAGCGTTAGTGGCTGAGATGTGGAATAAATGAAATGTGGCCAACAAGCCAGGGGTGGAGGGCAATCCGTGTAAAGGTCAGAGTGTGTGCACAGGTACAGAGTGTGGAGTAGCCCGGTATTTGGGGAACCGTGGATCATCTGGGGTGGTTGCAACGGAAAGTGACAATAATAAGAGCCTCTGTCTTTCACATGTATATATCATCCATCAATCGATCCGTCCTCTACCTGGGGTCTGTTTACTGAGATGAGTCAGCTTGGGTTGTACAATTGTACAGTTTTAGTCCAAATGGAAGTTTTGATGATCATTCCACATTCATGTGGTCTTGTTGTTCCTGGTCATCAACAGCCACGTTGCACGACTGAACTTCTAGTTGGGCTGTGTGATAACCTCTGCTCACCTTGCTTGCAAACACTTAAAAAGAAAACTGACACCGAGGGAGCCAAGGACTTTTTATGGAAATATAATTACTAACAGGGCTTTACTGCTGAAAATACAAATTAAGTTCTTTCCTCCTCCCCTTATCCCTATCCATCATCCTCCTCCACTCTCCAGTCAAAGACGCATTCTTAGCATGCACCAAAAAATTCAGTTTTGTCTTTTTGAATACCCTTTGATTATAGGGATTGTGTTGTATTTATAACCGTTCCTAGGTAGCTGGCAGAGGACCTTGCCTTCAAATGATTGATGAACAGAACAATCAATCAATCAGTTCGTCTGATTGCTGCATTGACGGCAAGTGTGGAAGCGTGTGCCATGTAGAGCCAGCCAAGTGAAGCAAAGGAAAATATTGTACATCGTCTGCGATTTTAATGATCTAAGAAAATAAGACATATGAGAAATCATACACATTTGTCTTTGCTTAAATCCTACGTAAAAATAAAATAATGCCAGGTAATATCACTCATGGTGTCTTGGCTACGAGAAATGGAAAGTTTAATGCCTGACAATAAGGAAAATGTACTATCTCACATCAGAAGAATCCCCAAGTTCAACCAGTAGTTCAACATGACATCTTTTTTATCGGCTGTCTTCCGGTTTGCCTCCTTCATGGTTTTAATTTGGTACGGCAGCTTCAAACATCACATGATCACATGCTATCCAATGGCCAGACTGGGAAATTAGAGCATATCTTTTTCTTGTATTTTTCTCCTATCTCTTTGCCCAGAATCACATCAACATGCCCTAAGCCAACGGCAGTCAACAGGACTGGAATTTATTGTGATTGGCTCAGCCACAAGACTAATCAAGATCCACTTTGCTGAGAGGCTGGGGAGAGCGTCCCAGTTTCCTCCAGGCAATGAGAGAAAGCAGGGTTCTGAAGCAAGAACTTAGGCTTGGGAAACACAAGAAGGATTTGTTGTTAGATGAACAACCAATATTGTCTACAATAGCCGATGATCAATCCAGCTCCATTTTATTGCATTCATTCACCTTCCAGATGTTCAAATAAACAACAGGTCAGCCATATTTTCCACAAAAAGAGGCACAGCTATATTTACTTTTGATACAGAAGAAACAAACAAATAATGCTTCAACAACAATGAAAAATAAGCAAAGGAAAGGAAAGTAAAATAAGAAGTTCATAAAAAATTTTAAGCACCATAATCCTTCTGAGTGGAAAAATATGTTCGATTATTGTGGACTGCTTCTCCAAAATAAATATTAAAATTTCAGTGCTGCATCTAATACAGTAAGCCAAAGTTCCTCCATGTATTTCTACTATTGACAGTAAAGATTGAAAGTGATCTTACTTAATACGAGAGACAATAAACTAAACTAAGAACAGTCAGAGACCAAACTTCCAGATACAGCTCTTACAATGCTATGTCGGCCATCTTTTACCTAGAAATGTGCAGGTTTTCACCAAGTCTTTGAGGATAAGGCTAATTAATTTGTTAATGTATTCAAAAGTTATTTCGGTGGGTAGAATAATTTAGCTCTAACCAGAAGTCAATACAGTTTTAAGGAACCTTTCTGGAATTCAGTGCCTGTCACACATTCAGCGTTAATACCATGTTGCAATATTTAAAAGTTTATTAACATAAAGCATTTCAAGCTATACATTTTTAAATTAATCTCAAACTAAATTGAAGATTACACCCATTAAGCCTACCTTTAAGAGGTGAATATTGGGCATAACAATCACGGCTGGTTGCCTAGCAACCCTGGGCCCAGCTCTTACAGTAAGTTTATCCCAAACATTAATGGAAAATCAGCGATGAATATATATCCACTTCAAACCTGTTTGTTAGAAAAATGCACTCTCTCTGTGGTTGACGATTCTGTAGTTTGCTATCCTGGGGAGTTGGATTTCAACGTAAGGGTTGAGAAGGGGAGTCCTTATCACTACGCTCTCATCCACTCTCAACAAACTGTCCTAAGACTGATGCCCCCGTTATTAAAGCAGTGGCGCCAGTCAACTTTGGGTCATCATGGTCAACGTGAAATCAACATCAGATGAACCCCTCAAGCCATTTTCTCTTAAGTCCTGTGAAAAGCACACCTTGCTTCCACACATTCTAATTTCCGCAAAGAATCTAGGATCAGAGGACGAGCGCCTTGGGGCACTCTCAAGGCTATCCTACCCTTTCCAACGCCTGGGGGAGGCCCACGGTCAAACAACGCTGCCCCGCCGTCTCTCCTGCCGGTTTCTCCTGCTCGAGGACACGGGAACAGATCACCTTTCTCATTCTGCCTACGCTCCCACGTCTGCGCGTTTACATGGTCGGGGGCTCCGGTGCCGCGATTGCCAAAGAGCTCTCTGAAGCACGGTGGCTGAGCCCTGCCAACCGCGTTTGGCTGCCCAGCTCCTTCTGGGCTCCCAAAGCTGGCAAGCTCAGATGCTAATAGAATTCATTAGCCTGGGCTTTGACAGACAGTTAAAGCAGGACTGCACATCAGCACTCCAGCACCGCACGCCCATTATGCCGTTTCAGGAGGCGCAGCTAATTCAAAGAAGATGATAACAGGGTCTGCAATCAGGGAACATTAGAGTGTCGGGCAGCGGAGAGGCCGAACATGCTTAGGCAGGCAGTGCGGCCAGCAAACCTGATTTGATTTCTGGCACTGCTAGCAGGCCTGGGAAAAAAAACAACAACAAAAAAAAAAAAAAAAAAAAAAAAAAAAACGGACGTAATGAGATAAACTGAAGTACCAGGCACCAGGACTGGTCTTTGAAGTAATTATTCTCTGGGGTAACAAGGGACACGACGAAAAGGCTTTCAGGGACAGGCAGTGGGCACCCGTGGGACCCAGTTTCCATTACGGCATGACACTCTGCCGAGCGACTCTCTCTCTGCTCGAGAGAGTGGGGTACTAAATAGGCTGTCAAGAGGGAGGGGAGACTGGAAAGGGCCCGGGAAAGGAAATAAAGCTGGAGAAAGAGAGAGGCAAGATAGAGAGATTGTCAGAGCCCTGCAAGGGAGCCAGAATTAAGTGGGGGGGTTCAGAATCTCTGTCGGCAACAGTGATAACTTCCGTGGCTTTCCTCAATTAGTCCTCACGTTCAGCACACTCAGGGGAGAATGGGAAGGGAGAAGGCAAAGGACACTTGCGGCCACAGAAGCCCCAAGAGCAGGAAAATCCCTTAAGATGTTGGTCGAAAACAGATAAGGCTTTGGCATTTCCCCTTTGGGGCTCTTGGCTCTGTCAGGTTGAGGACCTGAGTGAAATGATTAAGAGAGCACTTTCTGGAAGTTCAAGCCTCTAAGCCTCTGCATATAATCAGGCTCACCAGGCAATTCTTTATGTAGGAGCAGGCCCAAGGCTAAAGTTGAACCAAAAATGAATCATTTCTCATTCTGCAGTGACTACTACTTCTGAATCAAATTGGAGGTCGCTGGCTAAACAAACTGGGAAGCATGCATGTTGCAAACCAGGAGAATGTCTCCGTGGGCACCGAGCGGGAGCTTTAGCATGTTTTTATCTTTACAAGAGCAAACAACCCCAGCTGCGGATAAATACCACACAAGGACTGACAACTGGAAACATGGACAGACCGTGTCACCTTTGTCCTGCTTGGTTTAAAGAGTAGAACCCAGGATATTTGACCACACACACACACACACACACACACAGGTTGTGACTCCAGAGAAGCTGCATAGTTCATTGCTGCACCTTTGATCTGTGATTCCTGCGTATAACAAAACCTACCCTGTATGTTTATCAGGCATTCCTCTTATATGTTTTGTCCAAAGAGCTCCCCGGGCCCTTTCTCTATTGTTTTTATACTTATTATTTAGGAACAGCATCCCATTCATGCCTGCAATTTCAACTATCACCTGTATATAGCAACAACTGTCAACCTCTCTCTAAAACTCATCTATAAACCCCAGGCCCACATTTTCACTGGCCTGTTGGACGATACTAATGTACACAAAGCTGGAAAGCAGTATACTTTGGCTTTCTACCACCAGTTCAAAACTCTTCCTCTTATGCTCCCGTTTCCACGAAAAACATCATTATCTCTTTATTCTCCAGTTTAATACCTGGGAATCCTGTCTCCCCCCACCCAATTTGATGCGAACGTCATTAACTCTGTCACATCTCTTGCACTGATCTCTGAAGGTGACCCCACCATGCTTTTCTAATTTAGGAAATTATAAATTATACTGTACTTTGTGCATCAAATGGGAACATGACCACTGGAATATTATTTCATCAAGAAAGTGCATTCTACGGACTTACCAACCGACCAACTGCAACTCAGCCCTGACTCCAAATTTCTATCCAGTCAGTTCCAAATATGGTGACACTGCCTCCATTTTTCCTATATTTGATACCTGAGGATAGAGTCCTGCTAGCATCCTAATTTCCGCCCTTGAACTTGTCACCCAGGGCTTTGTAAGAGCCTCCCATTCAGTCTTCGTTACGTACGCTGTTATGAAGTTAGCTTTTGAAAACAGTAATCTAATTGTGATGTACCACTACTCAAAAACTTTTGTCATGTTTCTGTCTCAAGAATGGTTAACCTGGCACTGAAGCCTCCTTGTGCTATAGCTGGGGCCTATTACTGTGATTTTGTCGCCTTCCATACTTGTTCTAATATCCCTACCACTCAATATGGTTTTCTCTTGCCGAACAAAAGGTATGTGCTTTTCAAAACAACTACTTTGGCGTAGAATGCACTAACATCCCAGTTACGCATTTTTCTGTCACATCCTACACAACCTCTGAACTGTTGAAATCCTAGATCCTTCAGGAGCTGTTATCAATATCTTTCCCCACCGTGGAAACTGACTACTAACTCAGCTACCCTGTAAATGGATGTTAGTTAGCTTAACATTCATAATTTTTGCCAGTATCCTTCCTTTGAAAGTAAGATTGCAGGGTTTGTGTCTGAGATCATTTTGTGAAACATAACCCATGCAGATAGGCATGAAGTTATGATTCTTCCCTATGATATAAATGAAAAGTAAGTATCTCACGATTAGCTTAGATACTAAGCTCAGTATTAGCTTAGTCTGTTAGAGAGACATAACTTGCACAGCTGATGAACCCCAGCGTTCTCCAAAGGGGTCTCCTGCATGGGTTCCACCACGTGGTCTTTATGTCCATCCAAACTCTCTTGAGTTAGAGATTAGTTGGAAAACTGATGCTTTCCCCATGTGCCTCTCTCCTGACTCCTCTACCCTGATTGTGAAGAAATCCTCGTGATTTCCTTGATTTTCCTCAGCTGACATTTACAGGACTCCCAGGTAATCAAAGACGATCATTCAGTAAGAAATAATAATTTACAACCGGAAGAGGCTGGGAGGAACGTTTTGTTTTCGTTTTCGTTTTTGTTTTTGTTTTTGTTTTTGTTTTGATTGATAGTGAGGTGTAAATCAAATTCACTATGAAGTGAGCCCCTCCTTAGATTTCTCATCTGTATCCTGGAGAGGGTGGAAAATCACCCTTGGTGAGAAATGCTACCATCACGAGCACTGTTCCTGACTTTAGTATATCACACCATTCAGGCATTTGGAGGAAGACAAAAATTTGTTTTAGAACCTCTGGTTTAGGTCATGCTGATTATCACATTCCCCATGTCACAGGGTTGTTAATGATAACAAATATGAGAATGCTTTCCTAGAAAAAACAAGCTCTAAATGTGACATTTTAGGTAACCTAAATATGTCTATTTAGGACAGTATGGAATAATTTGTTATTGATGACCCATCAGGTTGTCTCTGCCAGCGTGGATTCATTGAAGTGGCTCTTCTTCCAGATTTTACTCACCCAACACAACGTTGGACTGAGCCATGTAAGCCGGGTCGGGGAGGAGACGATCAGTCTGTCTCCAGTCTCTGTATCTGTCATGTTAACTGGTTGTTTTCATATCTCCACATCACCCTAAGCTTGGTGGTCTATTTTTGTGAGAGAAGTGGAGATACACAATCACACAGAACATAATCAGAATCATAGAAGAATTTTCTAGCTGGAAGAGACCACAGAGGTCATAACCGAGACTAAAGTTTATTTGGGAATTATGATTTGATTTGTCCCCTTCGTGAGTTACATGACCAGTACAATCTGCTCCAGATTGCTGTGTCCCTTCTCCAAAGTAAATTAACTGTCTCTTCTAAACAAGGAAATTCTTTCCTCTTCGCGCATATTTTAAGTGGCAGTTAACTGGTACCTTTTAGGATGTTTTCTTTGTCTCTTACTGCTGTCCCCGCCAGAAATGCAGTCTGGCATCCAACTTCTCGATGAACATTCTAATTACAATATGCCCCCTTTTCCAAATGGTCTTGGGATGAGGGAAAGAAGCAGGCATGTAAAGAAACGCCATAATGAACAACTTTGATGACACAGGGGAAATTATGATGCAAGAAAATGTCCTCATGCATTCCTTGACAAAATCTTCAGAAAAGCAAATGAATCCTTTAAGTATAGCTTTAATGCTAAGTAAAATACAGTGGGCCCAAGAATGGTGAAGTCAAAATTACAAAAGGAAAAGAGAATCAGAAGATCTGAATTCTAATCCTAGCTGTACATGCACACACAATGGTGGGTACAACAGATAATCTGGGAGGAAGTGATTGACAAATTGTTAAAAAAAAAAAGTTAAAAAGCATGCAGCATAAAGGTATTTTTAACCACCGTGGTTTGTACATTCAACTATTATCTGCCTCATCAGCTTGTAAACCCCTGGATGTCAGCAACCTATTTTTTGTTGTTGTTGTTGTTTTAGGGTTTTTTGTTTTTTTTTTTTTTGAGGAGGGCAGGATCAATGATCCTACATTGCATCTTGTACGTTAAGAGATGCATAATAGATGTGTGTTGAATAAAAGAACACATGAATAAAGAATACAAGAATCACAGAATGATTAGGTTATTGAATAATATGTTAAAAGAAAGGGGAGGGGCGCTTGGATGGTTCAGTTGGTTGAGTGTCCGGCTTCGGCTCAGGTCGTGATCTCATGGTTTGTGGGTTAGAGACCTGTGTCGGGCTCTGTGCTGACAGCTCAGAGCCTGGAGCCTGCTTCGCATTCTGTCTCTCTCTCTCTCTCTCTCTCCCTCCCCCGCTCACGCTCTATCTCTTTTTCTGTCTCAAAAAAATTAATAAAAAAAAAAAAGAAAGAAAGAAGAGACAACAAAGCCATAAACAGACCATGAACACCCTGATAGGTTGGAGTGGTTGAACGGCATTCTAATGCGACCCGCAAAATCCTTTCTCCCTGTAGCACATAAAAGACTATTAATCTAAGGTGTTTCTTTACCTGCTTACAGAGGAATAACATTTCAAAACGCTGTCACCGTTCAGACTGTCTTTTCAGATAGGGGCAGGCCAGACTGCACCCACACTAGGACGGGAATTAGAAGGGCTATTCTTCGGCAAGTTTCAGGACATAAACTGATCACCAGCTGGGGTCAGGAAGAAATTACGGAGTCTCCTAAAAGCTTCCTCCAGAGCGTGCTGCGTGTTCGCTGCTGGAGCCACAATACCAATACTAAAATGAAACTCAACTGTTATTTTTTTTTTACGGAGTAGCAATTCAAAACGAGGAGAGAACCCAACAAAGAAATCTGCTCCGACGGCAACGGCCAGGTCTGCTGTTCTGCCTTCCAAACAAAATGCAGGCAGCGGGTGATAAAAGTAGGGAAGCCTGTGACATTGTTGATCTAAGATCCAAAGCGTCTTCCCTGGGTGAAGGACCACAATGTTTCACCGAAGGACCAGGAAAATAACATAACTTTCTCCGGAGAAAGCGCACCACACGCAAAGGCAAATATTTCATCTTTAAGGTCAAGAGCTCCATCACCGTCAGTTTCTTCATCGAAAAGCCATTCTGGATGTAAAAGAAATGTCCTCTTCAAACATAAAGCTTTTGGGCCCAGGCAGGTAATTTCATTAAGTGAAAATGGTTTCGTGAGATCATTTCACCTGAGAAAATAAACAGGATATGCAGGAGATGAAACTCCTTTCAAGGACGCGATGCTTCAAGAACACACGGGAGACAGCTGCTGGTGGCAGAGCTGCTGGGGTTTATGTAAAGAAAAACACAATTGTCAGACATAGGTCCCTATAGCTGGATTCCCAGGAATCCTGGATGGCATATTCAAAACAGGCTCTGCTCTTGGCTGGTCTGCGCACTTCTCAGACCGGCTTGCTGATGCAAATGCAGGTGAAGCTGCCTTAAAGCATTTGCAAAAGCCACCAAAGTCCTTAACCCCGTCCAAGCTCTTCACTCCTACAGGGAGCAGCGGGGGGGCTTTGTGCTGTGCCCAGAGTCAAAAGTTCACTCTATCTCGGGGATGTTGGCAGCCAGGGCCCCCGAAGAGAACAACCCCACAGTCTGCAAAGTCAAAACGTTTCGCCAGATCCTTGCTGTTTTCCCAGAGATGTCAGGGAGAATGCCGTGAAAAGACTGCCAGCCAGATGACTCTGCCTGTCTTCAGATTAATAGTGCTCCGAATATGCTAGAATACAGTATACCTCAGGTAACTAGAATGACTTGGTGGTGCTGAGCTATTAAAAAAAAAAAAAAATTGAACACATTTATCTCCCATGCAGCTCTCCCAGAAATTGTAAACTCACGCAGGTAATAAATATGTGTTGAATGCCTACTCTGCGTGCAGGAGATAGGAATACAATACCGAACAAGATGTGGCCCTTGTCCTTTAAGTGTTGAAGGAATGCATTCAATAAATACGTTCTTCTTCTTCTTCCAAGTTCTTCCCAGGTCTCGAACCTCTGTGAGGGAAGTAGGAGAACGTGTCACTTAAACCAGATGTGACTCTCTCCGCATGGGCCTCCAGAGGAGCAGGGGCCATGGTGGCAGTGGTGCAAGTCACGTCATCAGGGAGAAAGGGGAATGGGCAGGACCCGGAGCAGGAGGCGCATCGTTTAGCAAAGCCCGGTGGTGAATTACATCCACACAGAGGAAGCCCAAGCCGGTTACGGGTAGGAAATGGAGAGAGCTGAATTGCCCAGCCTAGACAAGTATGAGACAATATTAGTTTTCCTTCGGGAGTGGCTGAAAGGCGCAGAGAGGAGAGAGGGGGCCGAAAAGCATGGCGGGCATCTGGAACTTCGGTTCGGAGAACCGGCCCAGGGGTTTTTGAAGAGCTCACCATTCAGTTCTTAGAAAATCTGACTGTGGAATGCCATAGAAAGTCTCTCGCCACTCCCCATCTCTTCAGTAAAATGCGGCCACGTCCAGCTGCTTCCCAGAATGATATTTCAGGAGCATGAGGGAAAGAATCATGGAGAAGAAAGGTGTTCTACCTCCGGGTTGCAGCCAGGGCAGAGATAAAGGGAGAACCACCAAACAAACAACGAAAACGCAGCATCAGTAAGAAACCAGAGCCTAAAAGGACGAGATGAAGCCGAACTCCCCGGATTGGCAAACCCCCTGGGACAGATATTGGTATTTCCTGTAGGGTGTCTGGCGGAGGTTCTTAGGAGCAGCAGGTGACATCTGGATTGTTCTTCTGCAGGGCAGGACCATGGCTTTGTGTCTGTGTATCACATCACGCCTCTACGGGCTCTAGTACAAACCTCCCAGGAAGAACTTGTGAACGTTTGTTGAATAATTTATAACAGCGAGATGAAATCTCAACACCTAACTGCCAAACAGGGAATCAGGGGCTCCCCAGGGGCCTTCATATCTGAAACACAGGAACTGCTCTGTACGGAAGGGAACAAGTAACTACCCCAAGACCCTGACTTCAGGGGCTCCTGCTCGGGAAACGTCTTCTTTCCCAGTCAGCGCAAGCGTGAGATTCCCACCACGCACGATGTTGGGCTGGTGGGAATCTTTTCGACAACAGATTTACGAATTACGACAACAGATTCCATAATGCTGTGTGCCACGTATGCCTCAATGAAAAAATTAAAAAAGGGGACAACAGATTCAAGAGCAATGCCTCCACGCCTGGTTCTCACACTGCGTCCAGAGGAAGCCTCATCACATTCTGAAAAGGTCTCCAGACACACACTCTTAGAAGATGCCCTGCTTCATTCCTGTTGCCTGAATTGGAAAGCGGACGGACCAAGCTAGTAATTCTTTGGGTCATGAGTGGGGTTTGAGGTCGAGCCACTACCAAGTCAGAAGAAAAAAGAGAAGAAACAAATGGTGGGTGTTCTTCACAGAGGTGAATGTGTTCTTCCACGGAATTATTCCTGCCCGAGTGAGCTGATGCCTCAGGGGGAAAAATTGAGGTTCTTGACACTGAGTCGTTCTCTGATTTACTGAGCACATACTCTGCCAGGCACAGAGGATAATGCCACGGCTTGGCTAGTAGCCTCGGCCTTTGTGACGATAGCATTACGGCAGGAGACACAGAAAGGAAAAGGGAGATTGTGACACAGAATGGCAGGTGCCGAGCTGGATACAGTGTGCCTCAAGAGGGCGTATGCGGGGGCCCAGCCTTTGAGAAGAACTACCGTGTAACTTGAGACCTAAATGAGGAAACCCCCTTTGGCTCAGAAAGAGGCAGTGAGAAGGGGAAGAGTATTCTAGAAAGAGGGAAAAGCAGGCACTGGATCAAAATCAAAAACCCAGACTAAGTCTGGGGTAATTGCCAACAAAGCAGAAACAACCACACCTCTCTTTTTTTTTTTTCAATCTATTTTCAAAAGGAATCAAAGTAGCAACCATTGGGTGGTGGCGGCGGGGGCGGGAAGCACAGCTTTGTGAGGTTCGCTTATTGTCTAAATGCGCTTTACAGTCTGAAGTTGTTTTTACTTTGAATCCCAGATGTGAAGTCAACACAGTCTTTGCAGTGTTTAGGGCCGGTAGTAACGATAGAGGCTCGTGTTTATTGAATGCCAATTATGCCCCAGCAGAGCCCGGAGTATTTTACTCGAGGCCTATTTACTTAAGCCTCCCAGTAATTCAATTATCATCCCATTTGACTGCTGGGAAAACTGACACAGAGAATTTGAGGAACTTGCCTGAGGTCAAACATCAGTATCAAAGTTGGAATTTGGACCTCAACAGTCTGGTACCAAAGTCTGCTCCTAACTATGGATTTTGTGCCTGTATTTTGGGATTTACTTTTGGAACTAAAGGGACTTCCCTTTGGCTTAATAAATTTTAGCCTTAAAAAAAATGAGGCTAAAAGGGAAAATGAAAATGAGATCATGGAGTTTTCTAAGCCATATCAAAGAGTTTTAACTTCTTCATGAGGAGATTGGGAAGTCTTTGAAGGTTTTTAAGCATGGAAATGACATAATCTGATTTGCTTTGTACCATGATCTCTCTGGCTGCAGAGAACAAATGAGGGAGAACAAGGCTTCTGGGCGGGGAGATAGGAGGAGGGATGGGTAACCCAGGTGAGAAACCATACTTGCTTGAGGGGGGATGAGGGTAGGAAAGACAGAGACAGCTGTGCACCTTTGAGGGTATGGAGGAGGCGGAAATAACAGAGCATAGGGATTGACTGGAGATGGGGTTGATGGTGAAGGAGAAGTTGGGGAAGACGCCCACATTTTGGGGTGGATGGTAGGAGCCAACCACAGGACCGGCCAGGATGTGCTGTGTCTAGGGGGCCTGATGTTTACCCAGCAGGTGATATCCAGTAGGCAGGTGGGGGTGAAAATCTCAAGTTCAGCAGAAAGACAGAGCAATTAGAAGTATGGGAGTAGAGGGGAGCCCCACGGCAAGTATGAAATTAAAACAAGGACGGGGAGATAATTCCCCAAATTTAAGAGATTGGCAGAAGAGAAGTCCACCGTAGAGACGGAACAGCCATTAGAGCACTAGAAAGTTAGAAGAGCAATGCATCCTGGAGCAAAGGGAAAAAGGCAGCAAGAAGGAGCAGAGGTCTAATGCTGCAGAGGCGCCAGAAGAGAAGGTTCTGGAGGCTCCACAGGTTGGAACAACAAGGACGTTATCAGTGACTTTGGCGAGAGCTGTTTTCATGCAGAGTGGAGGGAGAGGCCAGACAGCTGCAAAGAGAAGGTGAAAGGATGGAAATGAGCTGTCAATGTCTAGAGGTTGGGCTGGGAAAGGGAAGAAGAAACTGGGCAGAAGAGTACACTGGTCACCGTCCTTGTCATCACCTTCACAACTGTTGCTTTTCACAAAGATGTGAGCACAACAACTGATGGAAAGGAGCAGGGAGTCACGAGTTGCCAAGACAGATCCTTGGAGAAGGCAGGATCGAGCTCCCAGGTAGAGAGGAATCCCCGGGTCCACAAGAATGGAGGTGTTAAATTAATGAGCAAAGGAGGCCGCAAAGCTGAGGTGGCTTCTATGCCAAAGCATCTCAAGGCCCACATGATCTAAGCCTGTGAATGCATCACAGTCATGAACTTGAACCCTCAGCACAACCCATCACAACCACCTAGGCTCTAAGCTGTAGCCAGTCAAATCATTTCCTTGCTTTGTATTCACATTTTCTCTAGAAAAGTCTTTCCCTACTTGTGGAGTTTTCCTAATTCCTTCTGGTTTGGCCCTGCCTGATATGAATCGAGTTTTGCTCAGATGAACTCCTGAAATGCTTAATATGCCCCGGTTTGTCTTTTAACAGAGGCAAGGAACAAGGACGGACAGCCCTCACTTGGTAGAGGCCGAGCGAGAAGCAGAGGCCATGTCTGAGTAACAGCTTCTACTTCGTACGACCATTGACCTCTTCCTTGACCATTTGGGTGGGTAGCTCAGTTCCGTGCCTGAAGTTGCCAGTTCACGAACAGTAGCCCTTCGTGTCCCTCTTGCTTTATTATTTTAGAAGAGATAGTTCAATTAAATATCATGGATGGAATTATGCTAGACAGATGGAGTTATAGAAGCAGATAATGGAGGCTGTCACAGAAAAAAAAATAAAGAAATTATCCTAACATAAAGAACCTCTTCTGTTGAAATGATGAAAATGTTTTACATAGAATGGATTTTAGAACCTTCCAGTATCTTCGTTTTTGTCTCTTGGCTTTGTCTATTTCTCTCGTATTGGACATTGGGGGTCTCTGCAATATCTATATGGAGCATTATTTCATAAATGGCCCATTTATGAAATAATTCTTCACTAAATATTTGTGAGGTTGCAAATTCTCTTTATCGCCTGTAGACTGTAACAGAATAGTACAATTTTCAGAATTGAGTCAAATTTCTATTTCACATTCCTTCATTTTTTATGACTGTCATCGAAAATACAGTGCATTATGTTGCTTAGATATCCCTTTATCAGATCCTATGTATTAAATGTCATTCAGAATCAAATGCTAAAACTATCTCTTTTGGAGAATTGATATGCTCCCTCTCTCCTTCCTGATAACAAAGATTATGCAACTTACTAAGTCTCTTTCTTTGACACGGCTAGAGGGAAATTCTTGCGTCTCATCAGAGCAACTATATTTACCCTTGTGGTTAGCATATGCCGCCTTTGAATTTTTTCTCATTTGTTAGCCTGAACTGATGCGTAGCACTGGACACAAACCTTTTGGGATACGTGATACAAACGAATTCCCTAAAAGACCAACTTATTCTTGTGGATAGTTGAGAACAATTCACCCTCTCCATGAACACGCATGTGTTTCACCTGGTCTTCATGGCACATAATAAATCTGTTATACACTCACTACTCAGCCTTGAAAAATTCTCACAATTTAGATTGAATTGTGTCCAAATCCTCTAAGTGGCATTCGAACCTCTTATGAAACCACACAGCAACGTACGAAGAAAACAAACAGAAGTATGATTCATCCATGTTCAAAAAAATTGAGGGGTGGGGGGAACCCAGTGTTTTGCCAGATATTTTCGTGCCCGTTCCACCTGGCTGTCTTCCAGAAAGTGCCATCCTAATTTTTCTGAAGATAGTTGTAGCTCTGCTTACTCGGTGGTTTTTATTCTTCCGAGTGATTTGTTTTACTCGGTTTATACCATTCGCATGCCTCGTGTTCTTTTCCAGGAGCCAGCCCGTGCTATTGAGAGACGCTTCACATCTGGTACCTTTAAAACTAGCATCTGCATTGCCTGCAATAATTAGCATTTTGCTTTATGGTGCATCCTGCTTTGCATTTATACTGCACCCTGAATCCAACGACTTGAAGACCCTGACTTGGTTCATCTATACAACACTGCTATCTCGCCCAGTATCTCAGAAAGAGCTGAAGAAATTTCGTTCAAATTTCACCTAGAAAATGGGTGAAAGTGACATTAGGCAAGCAAGGTGATAAAGCAGGAACCTAAAATAAGAACACCTGGAGATGAAAACCCTAGTGCTGCAGCTCTAAAGCCGCTCTACTTCCCTAAGAATTCCTGAGCACTAATGAGAGCAATTAACACCGCACACAGCTTGCATCTCCCCGTATCCCGCCTGCTGGTGGACTCTCGGTGACCTGCAGGTCTTCTCCATGCTAGCGTTAGAATAAAGCAAAAATTATTTGTAAGACAACAAAAGGCAGCTATCCTGTTGTCCTACAAAGTTTCCTCTACACTGACACAGGTATTTTAATTTTTTTTTTTTCAATGTTTATTTTTTTTATTTTTGGGACAGAGAGAGACAGAGCATGAACGGGGGAGGGGCAGAGAGAGAGGGAGACACAGCATCGGAAACAGGCTCCAGGCTCTGAGCCATCAGCCCAGAGCCCGATGCGGGGCTCGAACTCACAGACCGCGAGATCATGATCTGGCTGAAGTCGGACGCTTAACCGACTGCGCCACCCAGGCGCCCCCTGACACAGGTATTTTAAAAATTGTTCAAGAATACCGCCTTGTCTCCCCAGTAA
Source organism: Lynx canadensis (assembly GCF_007474595.2). NCBI lineage: Eukaryota > Metazoa > Chordata > Mammalia > Carnivora > Felidae > Lynx > Lynx canadensis. Next base: position 178,332,871 of record NC_044310.1, on the reverse strand, counting down.
GCGGCGAACGTTTAAAAGCAATTTTTACAAATGATTCCTACGGTTATATTGTAAGTATTCTGCTTTGCTTCTATAAAAGTCTAACTCCCCTCCCCTTCCATATACCTATATGCCGGGGGATGGGAAAGGAATATATATAAACCCTGTCCCGATCTCAATAGATGGAATTTGGCAACGTGCTTTGCTCTGGCATAGGAACAAGTTATTTCTCTGTTGAAGTTGTGGGTTTAGTCAGAACCCAAAGTGCATCTTCAATCTCATCAGCTTTTCTAGGATGCGGGGCTGTTGTGATGCATTTTAGAATTTTTCCTGCGTTTATACGATGATTCACAACTTGCAGTTTAAAATAAATGAGTTGTTCCAACATCCCTGTTTCCCCACTAGGTTAAGACTGTGCCCTTATCATGTACAAAATCTCCATGATCTGTTGGAGTCTATTTCTGAACTTCCTATTTATTCCTCTGGTCTGTCTAGCTATGCACCGGAAGAGTGTTGCATTACATTCTGTGGCTCTGTAATAGGTTTAATATCTGGTCTCTTTTCAGTGTTGTTTCTCAGAATTTCATGAGCTCTTTCTGTTTATTTTTCTACGAATCCATTTGCACCAACATGCATATTTTAAAAATTTGCTTGTAATCCTTTTATTGACCTGCAAATTTATGTTAGTTTGGTAAGAATGATCTTGTTACTATTACTGTAAGACAGTGTTCAATTTGTTCAGCAAATTTTTGGTGCCTCTTAACAGTGTTCTAAACATTATACAGATCATGTGTATACTTTATTAAATGCATTCCTAGGTATTTTATTTTTTTGCTGCTACTATGTATAGGATTTTTACAAATTATTTTAGCTGTTAAAACTGATTGTTATTTATAAATGAAACTATTGGTTTATATGTATAAAATGTTTACCATGCTAGTTATTTAATCTCTTATTTTTTAGCATTTTCTTTTCAGTTAGTTCTTGTGTTTTCCAGGTATATAATAATATCACCAAACAATAGTGATTTTTTTAACTTCCTTAAAATTTCTGTGACTGTATTAGCTTTCTTTAATAGTATAATTACATAGATTAATACCTCCAGTGACAGGGTGAATAAAAGTGATGAGAATGAGAATTGATACCTTGTTCCTGCTTAGAGGACATAGCCAACTAGAAAATATATATGTATATATATATATATATATATATCCATAACTTGTACTTTATACATTATACAATGCATAAACTCGAGAACAACTCGAAATCCATCAAAAATGTCCATGTGCACAATTAAATCATAGGATAAAATATGGGAGAATTTCTTCATAAACCTCATTTCAAAGATTTTTTTTCAAAATATTCTTCAAAATCCAGGAGCCATGAAAGGAAATACTGATAATTGTTTACATTAAAAAAGATTTCTACATGGAAAATACAATAAAACAAAAGCAAAAGATAAAAAATAAATGGGCAACAAAAAAAAATCTTTACAATTCATATAACAGAGAAACAACTACATTAATGTATAAAATGCTCCTCAAAATAATTTAAATAATTAAAAACCAATAACCAAAGAGGAAAAAAATGATATAAACAGAGCTCACAGAAGTGAAATACAAATGTCTTATATAGTCTTATGAAAAGATACTCAGACCCAATCTCACAATAAGAGAAATGCAAATTAAATGACACTAATACCCTGTCTCACCTATCATGTATCATGAATACAATCTAAAAGCTTGATAATACACTATTCTAGCAAGTCTAGAGTGAAATATTTTCAGACTTTATTCATAGAAATATAAATGGCTGAAATCTTTTTTTTTAATTTTTTTTTTTAATGTTTATTTATTTTTGAGACAGAGAGAGAGAAAGCACGAACGGGGGAGGGTCAGAGAGAGGAAGACACAGAATCCGAAGCAGACTCCAGGCTCTGAGCCGTCAGCACAGAACCCCATGCAGGCTCAAATTCACGAACTGTAAGATCATGACCTGAGCTGAAGTCGGAGGCTCAACCGACTGAGCCACCCAGGCGCCCCAAATGGCTGAAATCTTACGAATGGTAATTTGACAATATATATAAACATCATAAATCCAAATACCACTGGACTCAGTGGACCTTATGGACCTTCTGCTTCTGGGTATTTATCCTACTGACATATTTGCCCATGTGTAAAATGAATAATGTACAAGATTATCCATTATATAAAGAATATATATATATATATGTGCACATACACACACGACACACACAATGGAATATTACTCAGCCATAAGAAAGGATGATATCTTGCCATTTGCAACAACATGGAGGGAGCTAGAGAGGATTATGCTAAATGAAACTAGTCAGTCAGAGAAAGACAAATAACATATGATTGCACTCATATGTGGAATTTAAGAAACAAAACAAACAAAAGGAAAAAAAGAGACAAACTAAAAATCAGACTGTTACCTACAGAGAATAAATCGATGGTTCCCAGAGGGGAGGTGGGGCAGGGGATGGAGAAAATAGGTGAAGAGGGTTAAGAGTACAGGTGTAGTAATGAACACTGTGTATTATATGGAACTCTTGAATCACTATGTTATACACTTGAAACGAATATAATGCTGTATGTTAAGTACACTGGAATTTTAAAAAAGATTCTTCATTACAGTACATTATAAGGAAAAATGATTCTTAAGAGCAATCATTCTGAAGAACAAATGATTGGAAACATCCCTAATGTTTATCTAGAACAGACTGGTTGAATGCTTATCCTGCAATGGAATATGCAGCTAGATAAAAAAATGAAGAACTTCAGTGTCCAAATCTGGAAAGTTTTTGAAGATATGTGTTAGATGAAAACAAAAATATTAATGGAGGTATTATAGTATACCGTTTCTTTTTAAAAGAATAATGAGGAAATAATAAAGAATCTGTATTTGTATTTGCTTGTGTATACGTGAACAAATTGTAGAAGGGAGCACAATAAACTATGAACAATGGCAGTGGAGTAAGAACTCGACAAATTGGGGGCAGGGATGGGAGAAAGGTATTCCATGTTATATATTTTTTCTTTCTTTCTTTCTTTCTTTCTTTCTCTCTTTCTTTCACTCTTTCTTCATTCACTTATTCATTCATTCATACATTCATTCATCCATTCAAGTTTTACAACCAATTAATTTTTTTTTTTACATAAAGCAGTGATTGTCAGGGGGTTGAGAACAGAAAAGTAGGCCAAAATTCCCCTTCCATATCAATTGAAAAGTAAGCAAAGTATGTCAAGGAATTTCTCCCAGAGGTGGCCTAGATAGACTGAGATTGAAGCAAATCACCAAGAGCTAATTGGTAATCTTCTTTCCAAGAAAGCACACAGCCCACAAATTCACCTAATGTTGTAAGAGCTATTAATAGCCCATGCTAAATTTTTGTGCAAACTAGAAATAAGCACCCCCCCAACCTTTCAGGAAGACTCAGGTCCCCCAGCCTGGGCAAGTAACAAGGTATTTATGATAATTTTTAGATAATGCCTCTTACTCTTAGTGGAAGCAGTCCTGCTCAAGGTTACACAGCTCAGCCAGCAAGAATATAGATTGCAGCCCCCACTTAGCCAAGTGCCCTCACCCAACCAATAAGAATTGTAAGAGATTGAGGCAAGAAACAGAAAGGGACTTGACTTGGACTTCTTGTACCACTATACCAGCATCATGGGAGCAGACCACCTCAAGTAGAGATAAATCAGGATTTTTGCTGGCCCCAATTTCCTGTTACGGATTCCCCTTTCCCAGTGATGAAATAGTTGTATAAATTAAAGGAGAATTTTTCCCAAAAAGAGAGAGAGGGGGGGAGGAAGGAAGGAAGGAAAGAAGGAAAGGAAGAGAAAGATGGATGCAAAAAGGAGGAAGGAAGAGAGGGAAGGAAAAAGGAAGGAAGGGATTATAGAAAAATTAGGAACTCCTCGCCCTACAGTCAGCTTCAGGCTGCATGAAAACACTCCAAGGCAGAAGCACTGAGCTGAAGAAATACGTGAAACCACACCAAAGGGAGCACAGACAGGCAGCTTCTCCCCAACTGACAAATTCATCCTGACTCTGAGGCATTTCCCTAAAACAGAAGGACATTTGCCCAGATTGGCAGGAAGATAACAGGATATGATGTCATGTGCCTAAAAGCTACCACTAGGTTAAAAGGAAGATCAGATATGGAACCCTGGAAGCTTGGTTCAACAAGTATGTAAATTGCTGTTCTCCTTCTGGGACTGCCCATGCCATGATTTTCTTCATTCCATATCTTCCTGTCTGCCTAATAACCAAACTATTAATATGAATCTATATTATCTCTTTTTTTTATCTTAAGATATAAGGATATAAAAGTAGGAGTAAAAATATCAAGCCAAACAGTGAGCAGTCCCAAAGAGAATGTGCCTCTTAAATTTTGTTCAAGTAACAGGTCAAAATAGAGCTGCCTTCTATCAAAGATAAGTACACAAAAAAATAAAGTGTTTAGCCCTTGAAAAATTTTGGCAAGAAAGTAAAGATAACATGATAAAGCTGGGAGAGTGTGTTTTTACAAAGATTTGTTCCAAGGAACAAACATTTTAGAACATTGTTTTCATAATATTTAAAATAGAAGATAAGATAGAGGAAGATAAATTTGAAGGGAAGGTGACTGCACTTGGGGAAAAAAATGTAAAGAATATAAGGTAATTAATCATGTCATGGCAGTATTTAAAATATCACTTACAGCCATGAAGAACTAAATTGCCTCGCAAAACATTAAATCTTCTGGGTAGGTATCCAAAGAAAACAAAGTCACTGTCAAAGAGATATCTGGACTCCCAAGTTCACTATGGTATTGTTCACAACAGCCAGGGCATGAAACAACCTAAATATCCATCAACAGGTGAATGGATTATATATATAATCCATATATTATATATATATGTGTATATATATATATATATAATCCATATATGATATATATATGTGTATATGTGTATATAATGGATATATATGTATATATGTGTGTATCCATGTGTAGCAACATAGATGGATCTTGAGGGCATTATGCTCAGTGAAATCAGTCAGGCAAAAGAAAGAGAAGAGAAAGAAAAAAAATATTGACAGTTAAAGCAAATACTTCAGAGAAAGAAAACAAATACTATATGATCTCATTTACATGTGAATCTTAAAAACACTCGTAGAAAAAGAGATCGGATTTGTGGTTATAGCAGGGGGAGGGAGGGAACTGGAGGAAGGTGGTCAAAAGGTAGAAACTTCAAGTAAGTTACAAGATATATAAGCAGGGGGGATGTAATACACAACATGATGATGACAGTTAACCCTACTCTATGGTATATTTGACAGTTCCTAACAGAGTAGATCCTAAAAGTTCTCATCTCATCTCATGATAACTATATGAAGATATGGGTATTAACTAAACTTATGGGGTGGCAATTATTTCACAACATATGTAATATACATAAGCCAAGACATTACAGTGTATACCTTAAACTTATACAGTGCTGTAATGTCAACTCTACCTCAATAAAGCTAAAAGAAAACATATCTGGGATATGGAGAAAGATTTGACATGTTTTTCCAGAAAACAAAGGTAAAGGAAAAAGAAATGAAAAGTCAGAGAAAAACGATAAAATAGAGGAGCAAGCAGCAGAAATCTGACATCTAGATAATTGATCTTCCTGGAAGAGAAAATAGAACACCCCAGTCCACAGCCATTTAAGAAATAGGGCTTTAAGCTTCCAGCATTCTCCTCCAGGTTATTCTTGCTAAAAACAGAATGCTAGCTCGAATGTGCCATGCATTGACCTCCTTGCCTAGATTGTGGGTTGTTTTCCTTAGGAGCCAAATATGAGGATAACAACCCCAATTTTTTATCCTAAAAAAGAATAACTGTATTTATTAGGTAAAAATAAGAAAGACACAGTGCTAAAATATACTGATTTGGATATTGACTAGTAATAATCAAAATGATAATAACAGCTTAGATATATTAAATATTTTCTCTTTGTCAGAGACAAAGCAAACATCATTTAATCTAATAATCACTGCAGTCCTATTTGGAAAGTATTATAATCGTCACCATCTTACTGATTAGCAACCTAAAGCTTAGCAGAATTAACTGATTGGTCAAAGATCACCCAGTCAGAAGGAAGAGCAGAGATTTGAGCCTAGTTTATCTTTCTTTGCAATCCACCCTCTTTACCACCGTGTCATTGCCATGTGACAATGGTTCCGAAAGTCCAGGTTATCCTAGACTGTGATGTTCATTCCCAAGATGTTCCCTCTCCGCTGGCTCTAGAGCCTGTATTTCCAGGTGTAGCCAATGAAGAATCAGGACAGACTGAGCCTCTAGTGTGAGCAAATCAGCCCTCTAAGGTCTTTGCCTGTTAAGTTGTGATTATTTTTATAATATGTACATTTATAGCTCCCAATTGGCCACAGCCCAGAGCTATATTCATCATTGAATAAAGCGTGGTACTGGGTGTAAGTGAAATCCTGGACTGCTCCAAATGACATAACAAAAGAGACACGGGGTAGGAGGAGACAGAGGGTAGACATAGACTCTGAGAGTAAAAGTAGCTTTCCAATTAACCACACAGGTTGCAAAGGATCTGGCACTTCCAGCAGCTTGGACAGCACTATCTGCATCAAAGAGGTCATAAATCCAGAGGACAATATCCAGAGGACAATAAAAATAACCAGGGGACAATAAAATTGTCTCCAGATTTGGCCTTACTGATGGTATATCCCATAGTCACTAACTTGGTTCTAAGAGCCTGCTGCTTTTTATGTAAAATGCCACATGAACCGACTGAGTCAATTTATAAATTGAAAGGAAAATGTTGACTTCTCCCAGACCAATAGAATAGAACAGAAAATTGTATCAATAATATAATAGGGGAGGCTGCGTCTCGGTGGCACAGTCAGATAAATGTCTGACATCAGCTCAAGTCATGATTTCACAGTTCGTGAGTTTGAACCCGTGTCGGGCTCTGTGCTGACAACTCAGAGCTTGGAGCCTGCTTCAGATTCTGTGTGTGTGTCTCTCTCTGCCTCTCCCCCACTCATGCTTTGTCTCTCTGTCTCTTTCAAAAATAAATGAACATTAAAAATATATATGTGTATATATCCGTGTGTGTATATATACATATATGTGTGTGTGTGTGTATACATATAAAATAGGAAAAAAAATCCCTGAAAAGAATAAAATAAATAAACCTGCAGAATTATAGGACATACCCTTATGTCAATCAAAACAATGAAAATGACCAACACTTTGACATATCCCTCCCCAAATGATTGAATTTCTAGGATGAGAAAGAAACTCACAAGAATTCAGGCAGGAAAAGAAGGTGACCTAGAATGAGTAACAAAACGTCAGGCTGACCTCAGACTTCTCCCCTGAAACATTAGATTCTAGTCGAAAATGAAGCAGCGTCTATACCCTATTATATACGATATTCTTCTCCTGAAGTTTCAGAGTGCACATTGGCATGAGAAAGCTCCACTGAGTCCTGCTATGCATGTGGGAAAAATGATCAAACATTAAGTTGTTTACACATATTATCCGACTTCTCATAGCCTCCATGAGGGTGATGTTATTATTGTTTTACAAGAGAGGACGCTGAAGCACAGGGAACTTGGTAAAGTGCCTGAGGTCACTTATCTGGAAAGTAACAGATGCTATGATTTGCACTCAGGCCCTCCAGCTCCAAAATCGGTACATTTAGCCCTTATGCTAAAATCACTGAAAAGAAAAGATAATGTACAAGTACCATACCAGTCATAGTCCTACAATCAGTCCGTTTTGGATGGCCCCCACTCAGATCTTAGGTTTTACCTGAAATGTAAGTCTGTTAGGGAAATCTCTATGACCTCTTCAGACCAGGGCTACCAGTCAGGGCATAACTAGGAAATAAGAGCTCTCTGGGTATTTCAAACAAAAGGGATTTAATACAAAGAACTGGTTACAAAGGTGGTGAAAAACCTGTGAAGCTAAATAGGGAAGAGTGAGGCAAGAGACGAGTAACAGAACAGCAGCGGGAAGTTACCATGGTCTCCATGGAATAAAAGGGCAATGTCAACAAGCAGTGTCTCAGAGACCATGGCTATTCAGAGGAAGCGAGGGCCACTAGGTGAGGGACTTTCTGATGGGATCTGGACACCCAGAGAGGATGCAGCTATTGCTGGAGAGACCAGAAGAGGCGGATACAGAAGGGGAGAAACACGCTGGATTCTCCTCCTCTCTGCTTTCCAGTCTCCGGCCCAGTGCCTCCCACTGGCTGAACCTGTCTGAAAGGCATAGGATAAGGAAAGCTGGGCAACGTTGCTCCCTGTGACACAGGGCAGAGCAGGGCAAGAATAGCGACTGCCATTAAACTTACCCTCTATACCACCAAATACCCACGTAAAATCCCTAATAAGGGAAAAGGTAACACACCTTATCCTTATAATCATTTGTTCAGTGTTTGCCTTCACGGCAATGGCCATGACCATGAACCTTTTAGATCACCCTTCTGAAAAGAACTTGTCCATTTAGCTGACAGACTCCAGCCTCCACACCTATTGGATCCACCGTGGCATTCACACCAAGGCCATACTTTGCCAAGGTTGCTCTGAGCCAATGACCAAACACAATAGAGGTATTACAGCTGGGCCATTCCTGGCCAATGTGACCAATATGACTCCTATAATGAGTAAGTTTTGCTCCGGGCTCCCCATCAGGTGAGCTGAGACTTTCGCAAATCTACCCTGTGGACTTAGGTTCTTCCCACCTTATCCTCTCTTCTTGTGATATTGTCAGATTCACTCATGTTCTGAGGCTGTTCTCATCTACCCCTACTCCCTTCTCCACGATCCGTTCATTACAGGTCTTTTCTCCCGTCTCTTTCCTTTCTAATTCCGTCTTGGCATATGCTTTCCTGAAAATCCACCAAACTATAATCTTCTGGAGAGAAGAGAATGTGTACATCTCCTTCACTGCTAAAGTCCCATGACCCAGTATAATACCTGGTACCTAGCTGGCACTCAACACGTATCTAATGAAAACCTGCTAAATGTTTGAAGGACTGAAATGGCACCACACAATAAATCTTTAGCAATAAGTATTAATCACGAACAGATTTGAAACAAGTAGTAAATAACTCGCCTTCCAATGAGGGTTGGAAGTCATCTTGCCATTTGCATCTTGCTCCCATATAAAAAAGAATTCTGTATCAATCATTAAAGCCAATAATACCCAAACATTCCTAGATTTGACATAGGGGATAACTCTTAGAATTCATTCTTGGTTTCCAAGTAAAGCAAATAACTTTTAAGTTGGTATTTCAAAATCCTTAGGTTTTCACTGTTCGCTGAAAGATATGTGTATTCAGCAGCTAGAGAACAAAGGATCCAGACTACATAAGGTCAGAAGACAAGATTATTAATAGAATTATTCCTATAGTCAGGGAACTAAACAGTACAGAATCCAATTTAACTGCCCCTCACCCCACTGGCCCCTTATTTGAGTCTCACTCTTTTTTTTTCCACTTTTTCAGAGAGGCAAACATTTAAAATATCTGAATCAAAGCTGAGATTACTAAAACCAAGCACACAGTGTTACAGAGTGCTAGCAATTTTCTTTCATCTTATTCCACAAAACCAAGAGCAAGATAAGAAGATAGGATGTCGAGAGAAATAATAGGCATCATGTTAAGTGCCAACCTCTTTTTAAAAAGCCTCCTTTGCCACAAAGATTAACCCCTTCCTAAGACAAGAATTTGAACTAGGCAAACATTTTTGTGCTTTTGTGTGGAATTTCTGGAAAAAAAAATCCGGGCTTACTTTGCACAATGAATATACATTCATTCACAGGTTCAATGTCTGTCATCTTTCCAAAATTAATTGTATAAATTAAGTTAAAAAAATACACACTCATTCCCTTTGACCTGTACTTCTTGTTAATTGGTCAGTAAATCTACAGGCTTAGTGAGATTCAGGTTTTATTCTTTGGGCAAGAATATTTCAAAGGTGGTGCTGTGAACTTCCATTGAGAGGCAGGTAATGTCTGGTCACTGTCCATTTTACCACAGTAGCAGACAATGATTCCCAATGTCCAGCTCCATCAGGTCAGTGGGAGTTACGAAATGTGACTGTAATATTATTTTTGTCTTTATTCATTAACTGGAATGCTTTGTAAAGGGAAACCATCTCATTAATAATCTGGTTATCTCCATTACGATTAGTATAGGAAAAGCAGGATAAAAGCTTGATTCTATTAATTTACTTACCAGCTTTCAAAATAATAAAATTGGAGCCATACAATCCTCCAAAGGTGACTGATGAATTTTTTCTTTCTTTTTTATTTTAGTGTCATTATGAAATCATTTCTTTAAATATATTTGATACATTTAAATTGGTTTAATTCATTACAACTGTTATCTTTATTCATGCACAAATTAGTTCATCTTTAGTCAGTGACAACCCACTCAAGTTGGTTCCTGAGTCTTTTTAAAACAACCCTTGCATTGTAAATCAGCAGTATAGGCATGCAATCAGAAAAAAGAAGATTATGGAAAAACAGAGCCATCTTATTCCCTTAAAAAAAAAAGAACAAGAGGAATACAGAGATAGAGACAGAGAAATGGACAAGAGATTTATTGAATAAAAGACAATGAAAACGCACCTATTAGGATGGCTATTACAACACACACACACACACACACACACACACACACACACACGTGCACATACATACCATCCATAGAGATGGATATTCACAAACAGACCTGACCCCTCTTCTCCCCCTACCCCTTGGAGCCCAGTATTTTAGATAACTTGATCTTATGTAATTTTTCATTTCAGATTTTAAAAATAAAATTCTATCGATCATCTTAAAAAAAAACAAACAGAAAAAAAGGGGAGCCTGGGTGGCTCAGTCGGTTAAGCATCAGACTTTTGATCTTGCCTCAGGTCATGATCTCACGGTCTGTGAGATCAAGCCCACATCAGGCTCTGTGCTGACAGTGTGGAGCCTGCTTGGGATTCTCTTTCTCCCTGTCTCTCTGCCTCTCCCCCACTCGTGCTCTCTTTCTATCTCCGTCTCTCAAAATAAATAAATAAACTTAAAAAAAAATCACCTATTGGTGAGGATGTAAAGAAACTTGTGCATTGTTGACAGGACTGTAAAATGGAATTACCATATTATCCAGCAATTCCACTTTTTGGCATATAACTAAAAGAACTGAAGGCAAGGTCTCTAAGAGATATTCATACACCCATATTCATAGCAGCATGATCCACAATGGCCAATCGAAGCAGCAATTCAAGCATCCATCAATGGATGGATGGATAAACAAAATGTGATATATACATGCAATGGAATAGTATTCAGCATTAAAGAAGAAGGAGGTTCTGGCACATGCCACAATGTGAATGAAACTTGAGGACATTGCGCTAAGTGAAATAGGCAAATTACAAAAAAAAAAAAAAGAAAAGAAAAAGAAAAGCAAATACTCTATGCTTTGTCTATATGAGGCACCGAGGGTACTCAAATTCATAGGGACAGGAAGTAGAATGGGGTTGCCAGGACCCGAGAGGAGGGCGGAAGGGGGAATTGGTGTTTAATGAGTACAGAGTCTCAGTTATGCAAGGTGAAATGAGTTGTGGAGATGGTGCTGATGGGTGCACGTGGTGAATGTACTTAATACCACTGAACCATACTCTTAAAAATGGTTAAGATAGCAAACTTTATGTTACATGTTTTTTACCACGATTTAAAAAAAGACCTGTGGGACGCAACAAATTGCATTATTATTTGGATCTGGATTCAAACCACGTGAAAACAAAAAAAAAAAAAGAAAAAGAAAAAGAAAAAAGAAAGAAAAGAGAAGGAGAGCGTAGCATAGTTTGCATTCCCCAAGGGCTTGAGATGTTACTCCAGGAAACAGAATCGTGGGAACAGGGAAGTATTACTGGGAAGGAGGAAAAGCCGATAGAAACGTACATTGGGAGGTGGCTACGCACAGGGGCTGATTTTGCCAGGGCGTCTGAAAAGCGCGTGGCAGGCTGCCGACAATTGTCTTCTTGCAGGACAGGAGGTGGAATCCTCCTCCACAGAGTCCTCCCGGGTAGTGTAATGTCACCCTGGGTTTTTATGACCTGCCCTGTGGGGCCGCAGTGTGCACCCAATGGTGTGGTGACTCCTTTGGTGCAGAAGGACATGGGACTCGGACTTAGAGTAAGACCGCCAGCGAGACGGAGCTTCAGCTGCCATCAAACTCTGAGGCTGAAATCAGAGAGGGCTCAGACAGTGTGGTAGAAGACCCTAAGGCCTTTCCCATGGGAGGAGCAGGCAGGAAGGAAGGATCCAGAGTGCATATTGTGCATATTGACAATGCAGAAGAATGATCGTTAACTTTTTTTAGATCGGATCATTATATGGCGGTGTGTTTAAGAGACAAAAGAAAATTCTTGTCTTATGAATACATTCTGAAATGCTTACAGATGAATTAGTAAGATATCTGGGACTTGCTCCAAAATAAATAGAGAGGGAATACTTTTCTCTGTCAATGGGGAAAACAGAAATGAAAGTGACCGTGAGTTAATACTTGTTGAAGCAAAGTCGTAAGTACATAAGAGTTTACTATCTTTCTATCGGTGCATTAAATGTTTCCATAGTAAAAACTTTTATTTTAATGTAATGGCTTCACAACATTTATAAAGATAGCCTCCTAAATTCACTGAGCTCAAAATGTATAACTTTCTGTTTACTGTTTTTATTGATCAGTCATGAAAATTATTTTCCATTCCCAAATTCTGAAAGATTTCTTAGGTGTGGGTCTCAGGTTTTTTTTTTTTTATTATTTAAAAAACATTTTTTAATGTCTATTTATTTTTGAGAGAGACAGAGAGAGAATGCAAGTGGGCTAGGAGCAGAGAGAGAGGGAGACAGAACCCGAAGCAGGCTCCAGGCTCTGAGCTGTCAGCACAGAGCCCGACGCGGGACTCGAACTCACAAGCTGTGAGATCATGACCTGAGCCTGAAGTCGGACGCTCAACCAACTGAGCCACCCAGGCGCCCCTGTGGGTCTCATGTTCTGAAAAAGATAATTTCCATCCACAAAGTTGGAAAATGTTTGCAATTAAAATCACAACTAGAGAGAACTAGAGAGACCTTAAAATGTTAATTGCTCATGCAGTGTAATTCTTGACTGCTTATACTTTTTGTATTGTTTCCTGCTGCCCCAAAATACCGTGAGATTTAAAACGGACTCTTAGGCCACCGTATCTTTCACTAGGGATCGATATTATAAATCCTCAAATTAGAGAGACAACAAGCAAGTCTTTGTTGCACTGTGGCTGCAGGTTCCAGAAACTAAGTGAGATGGGAACCCGAAACTACTATAATCAACCACAGGTGTTGTTTCCTCAGAAAACGTGAAGACGTGTCCCCAAAGGCAAATAGATGCCTTGCGTTACCTTTTCTGGACAATTTACTTTTCTGAATGATGGCATTCCACCTATCTCTACATTGATTACAGTTCTTTGGTGGCACAGCAGCAGGAACCTGCTGTCGCCAACCTAATCTAGAAAGGAAATGATTTGAAGGACACAGGGAAACTTCCAGTATAAGGAGAGGCCGACAAAAGCCAAAGGCAGAGACCTGAGCAACATCAGATACCGTGGTGGCAGGAACAAATGGGTGCTGACTCAGGGCACCACCTTGGGGGTGAACGGCCTAGAACGATCCCCAAGCTTTTATCCCTCTGAGGCTCAAGATTTTTTCTCCCCCAGAAGTCTCCGTGGTGTCGTTTGGGCTGGGGCCCCTGCCTTGGTCCTTGTATGGCTGTATCTGTAAGGAGGAGTATTTCCCCAAAGCAAAACAGGACCGAAAAAGGAGATTTGAGGGTGCAGGCTGGGCAGGCAAAGCAGCAGAGGCCTTGTCCCATCTCCCTCACTGGACTGCAGGCGGCCCCTTCCTCTCACTAGCCCCAGAACACGGCTCAGTGCCTGGTCATGGCATGTGCCTAGTGGATGTTAACCCTGGGCCACAGTGGATACCGCCAAAAGCACGGACCCGGGACGTGGAGAGGCGGTGCTCTCCCATGCAACTTGACAAAATCAGATGCGTTAGAAGACAACAGATAAACCCAAGCAGCTTAGAGCCAAACAGAAATAGCAGGGGAGGAAGAAACAAGAGAGAAGTACACTTTAGGTAGAAAGTAATCGGAGGGAGCACATCCTTTAAACAAAGTTTTGCTAAAATGAAAGACCAAGGGGCTGAGTGTACCCATTTATCAATTAGGCAATTTCTTGATTGACGACTCGGGGTCCATACATTGACTTATTTGTGGAACCCCCAACTTCAAGATAAAATTACAGTGTGGGACTCCCCCACTCGTGACTACAGTACCTCCTACGGTGAACTATTGATCACGTATTGATCTGGTAGATACATTCCTACCTATCTTTGTCAGTATTATCGTTTCCAAACATGAAGGACAGCAATATTTAGCCATCAGTATGAGGGACTACTATATATTGCGGAAGCACAATTAGACAAGAAGCATTCTCTATTGAAATTGAGAATGTTATGTGAACAATTATATAAAACATGTCAGTGCCTAGCCATTTGTAAATCAACATTGTAGTCCAGTAATATGAATATGCAATTTATGAAAGGCTGTGAGTACAAAGGTCTTTTTAAAAGTAGGTCACTTCAATAGCAACATACAGGCAGGAGTAAATATTGTCTCACATTCCATCCGTGCAAACATGAATATATGCGATGCAGTCAAATAATTTTGCACCAGAATATACATGAAAAATAAGTCACTGAAATAATGTTCAGATTCTGAGGTAAGCATCCATAAAAATGCTGGCTAATTCTAAAACAACCAAAATGTGCTTTCCCTGTACAGACACAGAACCACCCAAACGCTAAGGAGAAGGTTAGATTATATATTATCCATCACTGGCTTGTTCTGAAAAGTTTAAATACTCCTGCACTTTTCTAATTATTTCTGTTTCTCTACAAAGATGCCTGATCAACCAGTTAAGTCTAAGTTGTTCAATAATAGCCCTCTTCTATATAAAGATGCTGGCTGGAGAGACCCATGTTCCAAAGTACATCCCTTCTCTGCTAATTGTGTTTTATTTGAAAATGGCTTCATGGTCTCAGTTGAGAGGAGTCCTAAATGTCAATTCTTCAATTCAAGCCAATCTTCCAAAGAAGAATTTTTCTTTAGAAATGAGAGGAATAAAAGCAGAAAGAAAATCTTTCTCACATAAAATATGCTCAAAAAGTGGTTGTTGGGTGAACAGTGTCAGGGATCCCAACGTGAGTGTACAGTGCTACCGCATTCTAGAAAATTCTGTCTGGACATCTCAGGGCAACTGGCCAGGAGGACCTGATAGAAATTTATTTACTTCAAGGGATGACGAACTTCCCAGACAAAGTCATCCTAAGAGAGTAAAAACTGCCTCAAAACGGTGACTTAGCTGCTGAAGAGAGGATCCAAGTGCTGGCACTTATCTCTTTCCATTCCTCATCTGGCACCCTGGAGGAGAGAAGTTTCCAGGTCAAACCCCAAAGTCCCATTTCATACACCTCCATATAAATAAAGTTAGCAGCAGTGCCATATCCGTATACTCTCAAAGATTGGGAGAGAGGTCCCATCCCCCACGTGGCCTCAGAGGTCCTGCAGTTGGGCCACTGAGAGGGCTCTGTCTTGTCCCTTGTATGTCAATCAGGGGGATGCAGTGCCCGACGGGGAGAACAGAACAGCCACGAGGCTGGGCGTCTGGCGGGCACTTGTGAAAATCCCTGGAATTAGCATTTCAGAGGAGCACAGCTCGCGGCTTGAGCAGGTGCTAGTGAGAGCCTGCAAATTC
The DNA here is from genome assembly GCF_007474595.2 of Lynx canadensis. Lineage (NCBI taxonomy): Eukaryota > Metazoa > Chordata > Mammalia > Carnivora > Felidae > Lynx > Lynx canadensis. Next base: position 178,317,010 of record NC_044310.1, on the reverse strand, counting down.
GGGATATTAATGACAGAGTGACTCCACTGCACCTACAGGTTAACAAGCCTGAGTCAACTCAGGGACCAAATAAATGAGCAAGCTCTAGTCACTTTCAAACACTTTTCCCTTCACAAGATTTGACTTCAGTCAAAATCAGAAGACTGTGATGTATCAGGATACAGGACAACAACGGGAAATATCTGGGTTTATCCTCGTCAATGGTCTGTGGCAATTACCATTTTTTTCTTTAAATCCTCTGGCTGCAGTAAATCAATCTAAGCAACTTCTAAGCTCCTTAGAGATCTGCTTGATTTTTAGTTTTAAATATGCATTCTGGATCGTTTCTTTCAATCGTTGTAATGTCATCTTGTCCCATCGTATCTGATAAGCAAAAAAAATGAACTCGGGCTGACATCCTCCGTACCAGAGATGCAGAGCTATTGAGTTAACTAAAGATGGTTCTAAATGCCAGCCTTTAAATGATAACCGATCGGCAAAAAGCAAGCATTGTTTCTGACGGACCATGTCACATTTCTAACTCTTCACTCTGCATTGTGCTACAGCCTGCAACGTCAGCTAACATGGAAAGCGTCAGTACACAACATGACGGGGTGACTTAAAATTGAATGAAAGTCACTATTCAGCCTGAGTAGCCATTCTATGCCATCCATTAGGAGAAATATAAGGGCAAAGAATGAAAGGTTATTTTCAGAAACCATTGTTAAAAATAAGCTACGCTTTCTTGAACGCTTACATAAAACGTGTCTCTCTTCTCTGTATCTTTACTCCATAATTTATTATCGTGAAAGCCAACGTAAAAGATAAATCCTATTCCATTTCCCTAATCAACTTACACTTACCCGTGCCATCACCCCCATTCCATAATACAGTTTTTGGCTTGGAATCACGGGCCTTTGAAAATTCTGGAGTTGGCGAGGACCTGGGAGATAATAAAGGTCAACCCATTTACTGTGCTGATGAGGAAACGGAGCCAGGATTGTAAAAAGATTTGTCCAAAGTCACATTGCTGATTAGCGGAAAGCTCCTGCTAGAACCTGCACCCCCTTTCAGTCAGTGCCTTTCAATCACACCCTGTGGGGTGTGAGCTGCTGTGATGGAATGTAGTGGGCAGGAGGGCACCTTGTGATTCTTTAGAGCAGCCCAAACAGCAGACAATTAGACCTAACATGCTCTGATCGAATTTCTGCTTTATTTTCATTTCTTGTCACGTTGCAGCAATTTAAAAGAGTTTGCTGTTCACTTAGAGTGGTCAAGAAGCAAACTCCTGTGAATCTGATAAGGGAGGCTGTGTAATCAGCCAAGAATAGACCAAAGAAAACAAGGGAGAGGGTAGGAAATCTGGAGAGAGAGAGAGAGAGAGAGAGCGAGCATCGGTCGCCACTTGCCGTTGTTCCCATTTCTGAGATGAGAAAAACAGGGGTCAGAGCCATTAGCTTGTCCAAGGTGACCAGGAAGCAAACATTTACCAAATCTCGTCCGAGCCACCTTTCCGACAGTCGATAACCAGACCTTTCACGACTTCTTCTCAATTGCCTTTCCAATCTAAATGGCTCTTGTGTCAGAGTTACCAGTTCAAGTCAGCTGGTGAGAAATGGTAAGAAGGAAGAAGCACAGAGAGTAGAGTCACACCCTAGAAAGGTACTTCTGAGAGCTGGCTGTATCTCAGGGCTGGGAGAGACCTGCAGGGAGGATTTCAGGAGAGCCACAACGTCTCCCCATCTACCACCAAGGCTTGAAACAACAATGGCTGCTTTGTGTTAAGGCTCTTTGCTCTTCGTGCACAGATTGCTCACCCTGCGGTGAGTGCGTGGTATCTTCCATGTTGCCCTCATTAACACATTCAACCAAATGCAGTTTCTCTTCGCCACTCTGCTAGACTCCCTTAGTTCTGCGACTGTCGCACTCATCTCCAACTTTGCTTCCCTTTGTGAATGTGCATCAGTCATTTGCTACATAAGATACCCTCCCTTTTTGAAAATGGAGATGCGTACCCGGTTCGGGACAGCTGGCCTTTCCCCCACCGTCTCTGCTCCCTCAAGGGCTGCCTCTCAGCGATTCACGTCTCCATGGGAACTGGACCAAAGTGTCGAGACCTGAAAATCTGAACAGTGCTCTCTGATGACCTTTTTCTGTATCTTGGCCTTCCAGTTCTCTTCCGGGTTGTCCTTCCACCCTTCCTCGGCTGAAAACCATTCTGCCTGACCCGGGAGACAGATGCAAAGAAGACCGGCAAGAGTGGGATGTTTTGTTGTTGTTGGTTGACCTCACAACCTCACTCCCACTCAACGCCCCACACTGATGTGAACTTCAAAAGCATCCTGTTCTCTTTGGCATTTGTCGAAAGCTTTCATTCTTTCTGAGTCTTAACCTTTCTAACTCTCCTCAAGAAGTTTCCTGTGCGTATTTCATGTTTATACTAGGTCATTTACTTATTCTTCCTTTCTTTGAGCACAGCTGTTTAAACCTGAGACAGCCCAACTGGTTGGTCCTCAGCCAGCCTTAGAGCCTCCACGATACCGCCCTTTCTATCTCTTCATGAGGACAGGTATATTTACTTCAGAAGTATACTTTTCAGAATTACATTTTTAGAGCCTCCTTTTTTCTCTCCTGAGTCACCTTGCCTATTAGAGTCTTGGCGTTGAGGAGTCCTGAGGCAGAAGGGACCATTGCCGATTCCAGGAACTAAGAGATGACATTGAAGCAGTTAAGGCAAAGGTTAGGGATTTTGGCACCTTTAACCTTCAGCCTTTGGCCATTAGCCCTAATCACAATTAGAATGACATCACCGCCTCTTCTCTCTGCTGAACGCCTCAGGGCCACTTCACTACCTCGTAGGGGAAGGAAGAGGAGAGGGAACTCAGGACTCTTAGGGGTAGCCATCTTTAACACACCTGATAGAAGCCATTGTGAGGAAAACCAATGGTGGCTACAGGGAGACCTAAAACGCTCTGCAGGCTCTGAGCGGCTAACAACCTCTTTCTCACGAAGAGCAAAGCCACCCATAACAAGGTGTGAGTTTTCACACCTCAGGAAGGAGTGCAACTAATCCTGTATGGGGAAAGGCACCTACGTTTTCCCTTCTGCCATTCATGGGGGCCCCAATGTGCACTAAAATTTGCCCCAACCCCAAGCCCCATTTGGACCCAATGATTCCTTGGCTGCTGAGATGTGGCCAGCAAGCAACAGCAACCTGAAGACGCTCTCTGCCCGCCTGTGAGTCATACCTTCTGTCACTAGGCATCATGGAGCCTCTCTTCACTGACTAACCACGGCCAGTAGTGGAGCTTCCAGCCGAGACAGGTGTTCCCGCTGCTCCTTTTGATGTCACAGTGCCCCAGACAGCTGCCAGAAACGAATGACTGAGTACTTCAGGCCTTCTCCCTCCCACCCTCAACCTCCACCTTCCCAGAATCCATTTCCTTACCAGAAAATTGGAGAGCTCTGGGAACACTCCAGAGAGTCCTCAGGTAGGGTTCTCACCACTTCAGTGGACACCACTCCGGGAAGCCAGCCTGGTACCTCTGAGAGAGAGTAAATGGCAATGGCGAGCTTCTGCTCACGTTAGGTGCTGGGGCCCGACACATAAGAGCAAGACTGGGAGCGCAGTTTCCATTGTCAGAATTTTCCATAATCTGCCAACCAGTGCTTTTGCCGTATTCATAATTCCAGTCCTTGGATGCGGAGGCCCGTACCGATCTGCGTGGCTGCTTTTTAAAGACGAAACCCAAAAGGTATATGTATGCTCCAACATGGCCGCAATTTTAGCTGTTCAGAGAACACAGCAAGATAAATAACCATGCCATGAGAAATTACAGCATTATGTACTGCAATAAATATGACAAATGATAGGCCAGATATTCATTGGCTCATAACAGTTGGCAGGCATAACCATCTGTGGATCCAAAGTTCGAACTATTTGTTTTCTCTCCTTCAGCTGCCTTGATCTTTGTCTACCTCAGCTGGAAGCTCTGATCTTTAAGGTAGCCTGGACAAGCTTGCAAAACCTCTGACTTTATTAGGTTTTAATTAAGAAATACAGGTATTGCCACAGAAAAGTCCAACCTTTCCACGTGTATGAGAAAGGAAACACAACAAGAGATCTCGTGCCCCTTTCTTAATGTGGAGAAGCTTTTTACTTGCAAAGAATCTGAAGGCAGGAGAGGCAGACCTAAGGATAATTAAGAAAAATGATGGTGTTTGTTGCCACAGAAGAAATAAATCTTCTGTGTCTCTCGTTTATTTATTGATTAAACAAGGAACCCTACAATGGATTGAAGCTCCTGCTTTGGTCACTAGAAAGGTAACACGGAAGTCCATTATTTCATTATGTGAAATGCTAATCTATATTTCTCATTTAGAACCTAAATCCTCTGCTCGGTTGAAATCTCAGCTTACACCCCTGATAAGAGAAAGCCTAATGAGCCCTAATGTCGCCACAGCCAAACTTGCCCAATTAGACAAGCTGCTCCACAAAAAAAAAGTACACTGTGAACTTCTAATGCAGAATCTTGACAGTTAGAGTTGAAAAATCCATGCTAAGAAAAAGCAGATTTTTAAACAGGTGTCTTTCTAAGCAGATACTTCCTGCCTTGATTCTGATTTTCCCTTCTTAGCCCTGTAGTAGGGTATCAGGCAGGGTTTCACCAGAATGTCAGACAAAAGGATTTTCCGGGCAGTGAAAGGTGCGAACAGAGTTCCCTGTAATAGCTCTCCCCCCCCCCCACCCCCGACTCCAACTATTCCAACCTGGGTATGAGACCACTGAGCAGAACAACTGATTTCCTGATCGTTAGGCTTTTGTCTTCTATATGAATGTTCCCCTTTCAGCACTCATTAAAATAAAGCAAAATGACCGTACCCAAGAGCTAAATTCTTTCTACCTTCCTCGCACACAAAACACCAAACTAAATAGATCTTGAGGGCAGATTTTGGAAAAACAAAACCGCAGGGTTATGAGAGCCCTTTGCTACCTCTTCTTATCCAGGTAGGACACCGTCAGATACATTGCTACAGTGACGTAAATCTATTCAGTAATATTTATTGACCAAATGTGCACTGAGTACATTCTACGTACACAGCAGGATGTAGAGGTTTTTGGGGGGGGAGGGGAGAACGGCATAAAAGTAAAGTAGACATGGCCCGCTCTTTAGAGCTTCCAGTCCATGAAGACAGATCATTCAATTAGAGGGCAGAGAGGCCTTCAGTTGTTCACGAGGGACACAGGCGGCACCGGGGGATCAGAGGAGAGAGACACTCAGCTCAGAGAACAAACCAGGGGAGGTTTCCTGGAGGAGATCATACTTGAAGAAAGGGATCACTTCAACACGGTGACATGGGGAAGTAGAAGGGCACCCCAGACAGAGGAAGAAACACGAAAACGCAAAAGCGGGAAGGTAGAAAAGTACTTTGGAGCCAAGCAGAGTCAGAAAATGAACAAACTACCAGGCACGGAAGCAAGCGCGGAAAGTTGTTTGCTCATAAATACTAACTGAACATCTCTCTTAGTCTATTTCTGGCACGCTTCAGGGCACCGAGCGGACGGTAGTGAACGAAACAAACAAAATCCCTGCCCCCACGGTTATTTCCTGGCTGGGGAAGATATGTACAACTATCTAATGTATCAGATGTTTTTTTTTTTTTTTTAAACTTATGTGAGTTACGTGTATGTTTTCACATTATGAGATGATGGAAAGCCAGGAGTTACAGAAGGTGTTCAGGAGAATTTTTCTCATAAGGTAACTCTTGGGCAGAAACCTACAGGGGAGGGTAAATTAAGGGTCTACTTTGGAAAAGAGAAGTCCCAGCTAGAATGTCAACCTCTCCAAGCCAGACGAGGAGTGAATTGCAAACGTGTTCCAGCTAATTCGACTGAGAGCATTGACGAGGCTGTCAAAGTGGACTTCCTTCACCCGGGGCTTTGGGACTCCGATTCTCCCTATTCACAGCTAAAATGTGTGGAGGTTAGAAAGCCACCTGCACTCCCCTACTTCTCTGGCTGATGTGAACTATAAAAAGTAATAATGTGGTCTTTGTGTCTAACAGCCACATCTTCTTTCCTAGTAAATTCAGCATAAACCTTCTCCGAGATGATAGATCAAGAAATGTGTGATAGCAGGTGCTGTTCCTGCTGTTGGGCAGCCGGGAAGGAGCAGGGAGTGACTGATGGCCATTTCCTCCCCATAACGAGTGCTGCTCACATCTTTCCTGTGACTTAGGGACCTGGCCCTGCTCGGTCAGTCCTAGCACCCTCACCCTCTCCCTGCACCCTTAAGGCACCACTCTGATTTCCATTTTTCCCACATCACCTATCACGGCTTCAGTGTATTATTAACACAAGTTATCATGTCATGGGAGAGGTGCTCTCTTGATGGCTTGGGTATCTCAACAGTCTCTCAGTTGATAAGCTCTTAGAATCACACAGGTAAGAACGGCTGCAGCACAGCCTTGGATCTAACTGAACAGACAAGAAAGACCGCCTTTCCAGATGCCTGCAGCAGCCTTTAGGTCAGTTTCCGTCTCTGACCCAAGAATAGAAAGAGGCAGGAAAAGAATCCGCCAGCGTTAATGTGACGAGAAATGCAAGGTGATGTGTCAGAAATAACAATGCAGGTCAAGCTGGCGTTTGTTGTTACTGAAAGTGACGAGCCATATGCCTTCCCCTATAACTGCTTTTGCTCCTCCAGGAAAAATAACTCTGTGTCAGTCATTATCTTTCCAGGGCAGCAGAATATGAAGATTTTTCCTATTATGAAATGATGGCCCCATCGTCTCTCCTGGTATGCGGCATTGTTTTTTAAAAACAGTAATTATTGAAAAAAAAATTTTTTTTTAAATAAATAAAAACAGGGGCGCCTGGGTGGCGCAGTCGGTTAAGCGTCCGACTTCAGCCAGGTCACGATCTCGAGGTCCGTGAGTTCGAGCCCCGCGTCGGGCTCTGGGCTGATGGCTCAGAGCCTGGAGCCTGTTTCCGATTCTGTGTCTCCCTCTCTCTCTGTCCCTCCCCCGTTCATGCTCTGTCTCTCTCTGTCCCAAAAATAAATAAACGTTGAAAAAAAAATTTTTTTTTTTTAAAAATAAATAAAAACAGTAATTATTCACATAATTCCATTCTCAAAAAGCACTTGATAGGATTTTCAAGCTTTAAGGTACATATAAATCACCTGAACCTTGCTAAAAATTAGATTCTGGTTCAGGGGGCCTGGGGTGTGGCCTAAATTTTGATTACTGACTACTCCGGGGTAAAAGTCTGTTGGACTGCCAACCACATTTCATGTAGCACGACATTAAACAGTATCTTCAGAATTATATTTTTGATTACTCTCTTTCGTTCTGCTTTATAGAAGATGCCAATTTTCCTACTAAATTTGGATTTTGATCAGGGCCCATGCTCTCCCAGGGCAAGCAAGTTCTCTGATGGCAGCATTTGAATATCTTGACTTTTTAACAATTATGGTTGGTCATGTATTACTGTTCCCAGTGTTAGCTGCAGTCTTTACAATTCATGCTCTGCATTTTATTAATGTGTAGTCACTATGCTGATGAGTTGAAGTGCAGAAGTTTTCTTTCTTAACTTTTGAGAAAGCTAGTGACTAAATCCTTGAGAAACCCAGTAAGCAGGAATCTGTTTGTTTAAGAAATACTCTATTTCCTTGGAAAATATTAAAAGCATATCACCTTTCTGGAGGCCAAAAAAAATGCAATTTTACTTGTTCCTCGGTAGAGCGAGAACTGTGAAAAATCATGGAAGGGAACTGAGAATAAAAATAATTTCATTTTACATTTTGATTCAGATCCTGTAATTTCAAAGAAAGCCTTTGAAGACAGATTGATTTTGATAATTTCCTGCATTCCACTTAACATCACCTGGAGCCAATCAAGAGAAATCAGAATATCTTGCTCTGACATTTGGGTGTGAAGCGAAAACAACACCTTTATATTTTAAACATCGCTGTTTCTCAAAGTGAGAGGTTGAGAGGCTGAGAGGTTGGAAGTTCTGGCTTCAGCCATGCGCAGAAGAAGGGGACACAGCATTTGGCCCACAGATAAATTCAAATTAGATTTGCTAAGCTGGTAGTTCTGTCTGAAACCCTCTTAAGTAGAATCTGTTGATCAAGCCAAAGTGTATCCTGTAGTTCGTTTTGCATACAAACATCCTCTAAAGTCTGTGGTTGAGAATATTTTATTTCCTTAAAACCCATGCCAATTTTAAGATTGTCAATTTATTTTCAAATTGCAGAGTTGGGATGGTATTTGAGTATGCAGGAGGATATATTGCTCGATTGTCATTTAACCATAGATTAAATGTCTGCATAAAAAGGAATGCATTTTACAATTTTCAAATTGATGAAAGTTTTATGGGAAGATGTAATGAGAATAAGGATGTATTTTATGCAGGAGGAAATGCTGTCTGGCACTGAGAACGATAGACAAGGATTTAAGAGTCTAGGAATGAATTGGTGGCATCGCAAAAGATGCCTTCGGGCAAAGATGCTCCAAGATAGGTCAAAAGAGCATCAACTGAATCTTAGAGGCCCGCTGCTTGCTTTGTAACCTCAAAGGCTTTCAGGCTCCCAGGTGAAAGGAGAGGGTAGGATCACCTCAGATCTGGCTGTGTGAGGTTGGACGCAGAATTGAAAGCAGTGTAACATAGAGCAGAGAGGGCATAACATGGTGGTCAGAGGCATGGATTCCCCAACCAGATTGCCCGCATCTGAATCCACTTTCTAGCTGTGTGACTTTGGGCAGGTTACTTAACTTCCTAGTGCCTCAGTTTCTGAGCTATAAAAATGCAAATCAAAATAGTATCTACCTCAAAAGGTTGCTATGAGGATTGAGTGAGTGATATTTGCATGACGCTCAGATCAACGCCTGGTGTTAGTGTCAGTACTTTGCGTTTGTCAAACAAATGAATGAGCAATAGAGCAAAGTGGTTTAGGCATACGTTCTCTAGATTCATATTGCCTAGTTTCAAATAGCTCTGCCGCTCAACTGGGTAAGTTATTAGTCTAGCTGCAGAGTAGGTTACTCATACCCAAGTCTCCCATTATTTGAGTGGTCTTGGGCAAGTTCGTAGCCTATCTGAAGCTTGGCTTATTCCTGTAGCAGTATACTCCCTAAGATTGATGTATATCCGTTCTCTCCCCCCATACCAGTCTTGTCAGCAGATTTGGTAAGTGCGTCTTTAACTCACTGGAAAACAGTAAACAAGAAAGAGCCAAGGAAAGAAAACAACGCAAAAACCCTGTGGTGTTACACTAGAGATACTCTTCCAGGTTAGCATCCATGCATTAATCAACCCTCTCTGGGCATAGTTGTTCATCAATTACGACTCCACATCACAGTGCTGTCAGGCAGCCCAAGTTCACAAAAAATAATCTCTTTTTCCTGCGTGTTTTCTAACACACAGCACATGATGAGAACACCTTCCATTTATACAGCACACTACTGTTTTGCAAAGCCTTTCACATCCAGTATTTTATTTAACTAGACATATTGTAAGAAAGTCATTTGTCTTTGAAGAAGCAGCTTTGAGGAGATTTCCAAACTTAATTTAAAACCATACTTTCTCTACCAGCAGAAGTTCTCATTGAAAACAGTATTTCCATCGATGGTTCCTTTTGGGTGATAGACCACAGACAGTTCATCTCTGGATGTTGGCTGCAGACGGCAAAGCCACCCCAACATTAAAATAGCTCTTGGTGTTCTCACCTCTCCTCTTCGCCCTGCTTCTGTCCCAATCCCATATTGCCTATTATTTTGAAAACATCTCAGGTTACATTAAAAGTATATTCTGTGTTTTCACTTGCTCAAAATCTCTACACACTTATCATTATAGCAGGTCCGTCTGTAACTATCTTTCCTCGCGCTCAGTACCTCGAGATAATGTGTATGCTGCCTTAGCCACACTTAGTTTGCATCGTCTAAACATTAGTGGTCCCCCAACATCCCTGAATACACGTCCTGTTACTCCTGACCATGACCTTCCGGCCCAAGACTTACTTAATTATTTACGACTTGGACTTCTCTTTGACTTCATTAAATGAGTCCATAGACAGCTCAGCCACTTTCCTGGGGCATCTAAGGTGATTCCAAAACACACGAGAGATTGGGGAGTTAAAAGGAACAGCAGAGATGGGCTGCCAAGGTCTCACTCTTGCTGCTTCCCAGCTTCTTGTCGTCCTTCTCACTCACATTCTACGCGTGGAAATCAGTCACTTCACTTCGATAATTATGGTCTTCATCTCACTCTGTGCAGTGAATGAATGCAAACTCTGTGGGCCACAGAATCTTCTCAAGACCCGTTTTCCCCCCCCCCCCCCCCCCCCCCAGAATCCTCCATTTCAGACAAACAAGCCCCTGGGGATTCCATGCGCCTGGCTCTCCCTCCCCTGACTTCCTATTTTTCCCAAGAAGTTTATTTTATTTACTTAACAAACATTTATATCAAGTTCTTCGTCTCTGTCGGTCCTGTTCGAAGTGCCTTAGGCAGGTTAGCCCATTTAATGCTCATAACAACACTCATGGGTAAAATTATTATCAGCTTACAAATGAGAAAACTAAAAGAGAGAGAAGTTAAGTGGTTTACATAACAATTTCAAGCCGAGTGGCAGAGAGAGGATGGGATGTGGGCAACTGGGTCTAGAATCTGTGCTTAACTGGACTCTGCCTCCCCGCGAGTCTGTCTGTGATGCGTATTGATCTGCCTGAGGCTCACTTAAGCTCCGTCAAGGTCGGAGCATGGCTCCTCTTATATCCCAAGCATTTCTGAAGCAGTTGTGTTTCTCCAACACAGGCTTCTGTAGCTGGTGACCCACTCGCATGGGAAAATAACTAATAACTCGAATTTATTGAGAGTGAGTTTCATGGACCCTAGTATTGCTATATTCCGTGAAGAATGTAATTTTTACACCGATACTCCTGAACAACATCTGAATTTAGAGATGTGAATGCATTGTTTCAATGTGAAAGGAAATAAAGAAGAAACCAAAATAACACTACAAGCCAGACTTGTAACTTCTTTTTCTTGTGGGGAAAAAGCATAACCTGTGTAGGAAAATACAGAGGGAGACAATTTTACAAGAAATGAAAATGTCCACGTCTACCTCATAACTATGTTCTTCTCTTACACTAACTTCTGGTAGTAAAACCCTAGAAAGCACCCAACAATTATACAGATCTTCTGTTTTGCCAGTCCAAGTATTTTCAGCTCTAGACTCTTGCATTGTTTTTAGTATTCCATCTTGCCTAATAAATTACCAGCAATGTACTGGCCTAAAATATTTATAATCAGGAGCACGGAAAGGATGGCAAATTTCTGTCAAAATAACTCACCCCCATCGATTTTGCATGAAACCAGGCCTTGCCTATTATTATCTGGCTCTGAAAGGAAAAAAAAAAAAGGAGAAATTTTTAATTTTCCCCAGTGTCTCTATTCCACCCACCAACAACCACTGCCTGTTTCTCAAGGAAATCCTCCTTACCTTCACCACTGTCAAAAAAAAAAAAAAAAAAAAAAAAGAGCATTGTGCCACTCAAGAAGCAAATTTTCTCCAAATGAGTAGGAACTGAATATTAAAGCAGGTTACTTCACACCCGAAAAATGTAGCTTAAGTTTTCACCTCTCAGAGACTCAAAAAGTTAAAAACGCAAGATTGGTGAACAAAACATGATATATTTCACCTTCATCATTTAAGTATTTTCCTAAATGTTGGAAAATATTTTTTTGTTGAACTGCTGGAGCATATGTTGGAGTTATAGCAGTTGTCGTGTCATTTAATTTCTTCTTATCAATAGATGAAATAAAATACTTCTCATATATCTTATGCCAGTCCTTAAGAGATATAAGATCGATAAGATGCAGCCTGTACCCAAGGTATGGTTGTCATTCAATAATGCAATCGCAAAGGAAGGAAAGGATATACCTCAAACACTTAATTTTATAGACTCTGTAAAGTACATTCGTACATGATCAAGAAAGAACCACAAATAATTGTGTGAGAAAGGGCTCACTTTCTGTTGGACAAACTGGCTACACAGGGAGAGGAAATACCTCTGCCTATGTCCCATATCAAAATGTACACATATTTCCCAATGCACAAAGGGGTTATATTCCAATAAACGCATCCTAGGTGAAAAAAAAAATGCGCTTAATACACCCAACCTCCTGAATATGACAGCTTAGCCTCACCCATCTTAAGTGTGCTCATAACACCTCCATTTGCCTATAGTTAGGCAAAATCATCTAACACAAAGCCTATTTTTATAACAAAGTGTTGGATATCTCACGTAATTTATTGAACATCTCATGTAATTTATTGAACACTATGCTGAAGTGAAAAATAGAATTGTCGTACGGATACAGAATGATTATAAATGCATCCGTTGGTGACCCTCATGACCATGTGGTTGACTGGGAGCTGAAGCTCACTGCCACTCGCCCAGCATCACAAGACAGTACCTTACCGCATAGCACTAGCCCAAGTAAAGATCAAAATTCAAAATCCTATGTATGGTTTCTGTTAAATGCATATGACTTTTGTGCCACTACAGTCAAAAATTGTAACTTGAACCATTGTAGGTTGGAGACCATCTATATTTAGAAATACACATTTTAAAAATTAAATGTAAGAATGTTAAAAATATATAAAATACCCCCAAAAAATATAATAAATACTTAACCCCTGAGTAGGCAAGAAATTCATAGCAACAGAAACAAATATGGATAGTAGTTAATCATTTTAATAAATTACTTTTAATCTTCAAATGCTTAAAACTACCATTAGCATCCTAAGAATAATATATTGGAAAAAATAATAATATATCTGACAAAATTCTTGTATACAAAATGTTACATGGAGACTACTGAGAAAGCTTTTCTTTAGTAAGAAAAATAATCAAATATTACTAAGACAATGAGCAAAGAACATGAATAAATAATTCATAAAAGAATAAATACAAGTGACCAATTGACACAAAAGAAAATATCTCCTTCTCACTAATAATCAGAAATACTTAGTAAAATATGTTTTCCAATTGTCTTATTAAAGGATTTTAAAAATTAAAAAACTCAATTGTAAGGACTATGTGGGGAGAAAGCGCTCTCAAAGACTGTGCCATGTGTATAAATTGATGTAATCTTTTCTTGAAAGCAATTCGGCAAGAGAGATCAAGGACTTTGAAAACAATTAAACATTTTAGCCCAGTAATCCTCCCAATAAGAATCTAGCTAAAGGCATTAAAAGACACTTATATGCCAGATTGTTTGGTGTAATAGTACTTTGTAACAAATTTTCTGAAAACAAAGGAATAGTTTTAGAATTTAGAATTCTAGTTTTAGAATATCTATGATAAAATACTATGCAACTATTTTTAAATTTATAATTTAAAGGAATATTTCGTAACTTGAAGTGATGTTTTCAATATACGAATGAGCCAAACTAGCAAGATATTACACTATACATAAAGTGATCTCAATTTTACATAAAAAATAAACACATATTAAGGCATTTAAAAGGCCAGTATTTTAATAGAGATTACCCATTAGTGATTAGATTGTAAATAATTTTTATATTTTTCTTTATACCTTCCTGAATTTTCTGTACTTACTATGAAGAAAAAATAAGATCTTACGTATACATTTACTGATAGAAATATACTTAAAGGAAGAAGACTAGCTCTCTGGGATGATTTGGAAAACTGAAGACAGACCCTAGCATAAATAAAGTACATGATTGCCTCTAGTAAGACTAAAAATTTGCCAGAAACAGTTTCCTGAAATGATGTCTCCCAGTCCTATTGATCTGCAGTTATTGTTGAGAGACAAATCTCCATGGGTCTCTCGTGTTTTAACATGTCTTTATTCTTGCCTATCTTCTTAACTATGTTTGCTTAGTGAAAAGCCTTGGAATATACAGTGTCTCCATCCAGAGGAAACAGCAGACACACCTACTGCCCATTATAAAAGATTTGGGTTCACTACGTTCTGGATTCCCCTCCTGTAACACAACCCACTGTATGTGCAGGTGTCACCTGACCCCCTTCCCACCACTCTGTGAGAATTACGACCCATATCTGGCTAGTAATATTGCTGTGAGTAATAAACAGCCCTTTGTCACTGACCCTAGTGTTTCGTATCTTCTGCCAGCATCCATGAAACTGACAGGTTAACATGTTAGTTTGCAAGTAGGGTAAAGTCTCAGACTTTTCACAGATCTTCACAATTATCGGATTAAAGATGCATATCTTTGGTTTTAATTTTTTTCTATTAAAATGATCATACATTTATGAAGATAGTACTTAAATTTCTTCATCATTTATAACCTATTAATATGAAAGAATTTATAACATTCTTTGTTATAAACAAGATTCACAGAGAGGAGGATATGATAAGAATGTATCATGCATCATTAATAGTTGAGCTCAGTAGATAATGGTACACACAAAACAGGAGAACTCTTTTGCAGGGGAAATAAGGAGAAGCAGACAACCAGGGAATAAGGTGATCATGTAATTTATCGTCACTTTGGAGTATGAAAAGGGTGTTACAGAACAATAGAAAAGGGTATTAGATTTAGAGCATATAATAAACTACAAAATCACTAAAAAGGGTGTTCAGGCTACTCTGTACCCCATGCCTACTTTCCCACACCTAGAGCGCTTTGGACAGTGCAACAGCACAATGTCAAGTTCAATAACACTGATTGATTGACAAATGTGGGACTTTGGGGCAACCTACCACAGAGACTGGAAAGATTGTTTTTTATAGTCTTTGACAGGATGGTTTGGAACTGGTCACAATTTGGATTTTTTTTTTTTTTTCAAGGAGGACAGAATATGTTTTTGAGTAGAAGGTTTTTCCCAGTGGAGAAATTTACAAGAAAAAGTAATAAGGTCGACTTGAAAGCAAATCCAGCTCCACTTTTGTTTTCCAAGACTGAATGCTCTCTGTAGCACACAGCCCCACCTAGAGAGCCCTAGGACCACGCCTATGACGATTTCCAGCTCAGCCTTAACCAAGATTGATGGTAGACATGATTCCCATGAAATGCTCTTGCAGTCTGCTTCCCTAACCTATGAATTGTTTTCAGTTAAATTGTTGTCTAGGAAAGAAAAAAAAAATCAATAAATGGATTGAGGTTTTATTAAAAACTCTCCAAGAAATAAGATTCAAATGATGAAAGAGTTAAAAAGAAATAAAGTAGCCCATTCAAATGCTTGTATCATAGAGGAGTCGTATTATTGTTAAGTGGTGACAAGTGGATACAAAGGTAGCAAGACACTTGAAGACTGAAAATCTCAATTCTTCAACACTCCACAGGCTTCTCACCTTTCTGTAGTCTTCAGATAAGGGAAACTTGGGACCACCGCTTCTAAGAGAATTCTGCACTTCAGAAAAACTAATAAGTAAAATCAAATTTAATCTTGATGAAAATGACCTCTGTTTGGATAGAAAAAAAACGTTAGCTCATGGGACCCGAGGAGTCTATTAAAACATGTGGAAAACATCCTTCAGTTAGTACTGTTTTAACTGTAGTGCTCTATCTGCATAATCTTGGATAAAGCCAGGTATGATGCTGGATTTCCCTAACCCACACTGAAGCTAGCTAGCTCTATTTTCTCTCATCTCTGCTTCAAGGGGAAAAAAAAAGTAAAAGAAAATAGGAAAAGCTCCTAGACTTCTTACATGATGTGTGAATCCACTTAACACAATTATAATGCCCAATTAATCTTAGCAACATGAGTGATGAATCATTTCTCCAGGTGTCTCTTCAAAAGAGAGTAGATTTAGTTCCAACATTTGACTATTGTTTTAAACCAACTGTAATCATGCCATATTAATCAGGAAACTAATCATTGAACTCAAATCCGTATTTGAAAATACTCTCTCCCCAGGTACCAGCGTAACAGCACCCTCACTACCCTGGATAGCAATCTTCCCAGGTAATACAAGGAACAATAACTGAATTCTATCATTTGCTTCCTTTTTTTCATCTTGATTTGATGGAATCTCCTGCCATCTACTGATAGATAAAAATAGATAAAAACAACTTTTCTGAATCATTTTGCCATCACACCATAGATGATCAATTGCCATGTTTTGCTTGAATGTGAAAAATCACCTAATCTCAACACCAGGATTTTTATATCCAGAAACTAGAATAGGTTTGTTTCTAGTGGAAAAAGCTTTGATTGCATTCAAAACATTTTGCATTTAAGATAATTATCATGGAAGAAATAGTATCTCTGGCTCTGGGCTCTTGTGTTAGTTAGCCCATCCTGGGGCACAGACCTGATCTCCTCAACCTAGCTTCCTTATTCTAAAATTACGTTGGCAAGGGTGTTGGGGGGCAGGAGACACTTCTTTCCAGCTTCAAAATGCTCAAAGTCTTACAGGGAATCTGAGTTCCTGATAAACACACCTCCAAAGAACAGATCACTCACAGTTTTATATAAGGCTCAACTAAAAATGCCAGATTGCCACCTCCCTGTCATGGTCACAGTGCCCCTCAGCCACCATACCAGAAGGCTCTTGCCCATTTTGCCGGTTACATCCAAACACCTCGCTTCCAGCCTGCCCCCCAGTAGGTAGCATCTTTAGGAGCTGTCCGCTGTCCTTCTTGATGCTGAAACACCACCTTCTCTATGAAAGACTCCTCTGTATTCACTCAGACCAAGTCAGCATGGGAATAGCGATTATGCCGTTGACTTTAAATGGCTTTGCCACCTACTCTGCAGCTCACTCCAACTCCCAATTGGGCAATAGATATATTTGATTGTTTTTCTAACCTTTGAAGAACGGTCAGTCCTATGACTCCTTGTTTATCTGAGTTCACTCATCTGGTGACTTCAAATGTCTAAGACACAACTGAGCAACAAAGATGGACGAAAAAAGGTCCCCTGAGAAATGTCTTTAACGGTCTCAAGAAGCTAAAATGCATGTCACCAAACTCATCTCACTAAAACTGATGCACTTGACTCGAGTGCATGTGTCGTCAAGACTTCCAAGCTTATCCATGTTGACTTTGTAGCCATTGCCATTTAAAAGCAGCAAATGAAACATTTGGAGAAAGTCTATTAGAAGCAGAATGGCAGGCATGAAAAGTGACAGCCAAGCATCTGACAGTAAACAGAAAAAAATGAAAACATTACATTATCTTAACTGAATCTTTAAAGAAGGCAAAGAAGTGTGTAATTCATTTTGGGAAGATTAGCATTAAAATGTGTTAAAATAAAAAAATGATTAAAAGCCTTAAAGGTGTAAGTTTTAAATAAGAAAAATTCTTGGGGCACCTGGGTGGCTCAGTTGGTTAAGCGTCCGACTTTGGCTCAGGTCATGATCTCACGGTTTGTGAGTTCGAGCCCCGCATCAGGCTCTGTGCTGACAGCTCAGAGTCTGGAGCCTGCTTCAAATTCTGCTCCTCCCCCGTTCATGCTCTGTCTCTCTCTCTCTTTCTCTCCTTCAAAAATAAATAAAAACACTGAAAAAAAATTTTTTAATAAAAAAAAGAAAGAAAAATTCTCTGTATAGTTCTCTGCATTTCTAAATGACTCTTTACAAGAGGAAGTATTTTGGGGCACCTGGGTGGCTCAGTTGGTTGAGCGTCCTTTTTGGCTCAGGTCACGATCTCACGGTTTGTGAGTTTGAGCCCCGCATCAGACTCTGCGATGACAGAGCAGATCCTGCTTAGGATTCTCTATCATCTCTATCTCTATCTCTATCTCTATCTATCTCTATCTCTATCTCTATCTCTATCTCTATCTCTATCTATCTCTATCATCTCTATATATCTCTATTTCTCTCTCTGCCACCCTCCTGCTTGTGCTCACACACACACACACACACTCTCTCTCTTTCTCAAAATAAATAAACGTTAAAAAAATGTTTTAAAAGATGAAGTATTCTTGTAGAATTCAAACAAGAGGACTAACACTTTTGGGTTCTTCCATGGCCAAATTCTTTTATTCAAACTTAATTTCTCAGTGAATCTTCCCAGCTGGCTCTCTTCCCCCACACCCCAATTTCTAGATTCTTAAGAGCATAGTGTATGCAACATAAACTTCTCTCGAGAGTTCAGATTCTTCTCTGTTGACATCACTGGTCAAACCACGATGCCCTCAGGCTGCCAGAGTTGGAGAATTGTGTGGCTCTCTATAGAATGGCCCTAGGCCAGAGCACTTTTGCAGTAGCTTTGCCTGTTTTGTTCTGGTTTGTCCAATCAAGTCCAAGTTTGCTAAATGACTGGGATTTACAATTTAGACTGCGGCCTTCTTCCCTCCGGGGGCCTCTCCTATCACAAGTGTTTTTGCAAATCCTCAGCAGGACCTTCTTCCCCTTCTCTATCCTAGCAGGAGTCTGGGTTTACCCCACCTGAGTTTGAACAGTCATGCAAGGCAGGCCAGGCAAGTGTCTCATCACTCTTGACCTTAGTTTCCACCATTAGTACTGTCATGTGAAGCAAAGTGTGTCAAAAAACAATAATGTGTAACAGATTGCAAGAAAAAATATGAATATGCTTTTGCCTCCCTCGGATTTGCCCTTTTACTGTCATGCACTGGGGTGTGAAGAAGCACAGCTTGGGAGGAATTTGACCTACTCAGTAAAGGTCATAAAAGTTTCCAACAGAAAGTGATGACTCATGTTCCATACATCCTGATATTTCAGAGTGTTCAGGAAAAATGCAATCTAGTCCAACACGCCCGTTCTTTCCATCATTTTCTTGCCAGCTCACTGTACTTGTGAATTTCACTACAAAAGGAAGTTCAACAGCCAAGGTGAGGGAAATTGCTTAATGTGAACAAAAGTTCAAAAGCAGGGCAAGAGGAGTGAGTCCTCTCTGTGCCTTGTGTTTATGAAAGAGACAGGTTTCATCCAAACACACAGATCTTTCCCATACAAATATGTGGCTCAGTGTTTTGGCATCTTTCAAAGCAAAGTTTTAGAAGCTGCCTTTCCTCCCCAGTTCTGTACACACACATATGCACGCACACACAAACACCAGCTTTGAAATCGGCTGGTATTGTCTCAGAACTTGAAACACATCCAGCATTTGACCTTAACTTTCCAGCACTTCAGGAAGCAGGAATTCTCACACCCTAAGGCCTCTAGTTAAATGAGCCCACAGAAATCTCTCCCCAGAAATGCTTAATTGTACACACTGCGTATAAATCATTTTCCCTTCTCATTGAAAACATGCAAGGTCATACTCCAAATCTTGATTTAAATTCCTCATTTCACAATCAAGCAATATGGCTACATAACAAACATACACAACTTGTGAGATCAAATTGCCATCTGCATGTGGATCTAGGAAACAGGAACTAAAAGACTTTTCCTTCACGGTGCCCTGTAGTGAAACAATCAGCTCCAACTGTTCTCGATCCTTGTACCATTGTACTCAACACTCAAATTCCCAGGACAGAGTCTGATTGGCCAACTGCGGGTCAGTCCCCGCCCCTTTGCCTGGAAAAGCAAAGGATCTGTGATTGAGGGAAACACCAAGACCGCATGCAGTGGGAAGGTGGACAATCAGAGAAAATGGGAGTGGATACTGAGTGGGCAAAATCCACAGGTCAGCTCCACGTAGGGGAGTATCAAGACACCAAAGCTCACTTAAAAATCTTAGAAGGTTATTCAGGCTAGAATGAGGACCCACGGATACTTAGCTGATGTGGTAAGTTTTCCTTAATGTAGGATTATGTACTCCAAAAAAAGAAAATAACTCAAAAAAGGGGGGGGAGGAGGGATATAAAACCAACTTTATTAAAGCCATGGAATAGCTTAGTTGGCTCAATTATCTTATCCTATTAAGGGATATAGGAAGAAAAAAAGAGAGACCTTTCAAGCCTTTATCAATCCTCTGTCAAAATGAAAACTGAACAAGAAGCTTCTAGTTCGGAATGCCATAGAAAAGGAATCTTCATAGGTCTGACCTAACCACTCTCAGCGCAGAAACTCTCTACAAGCTTCTGTAGCCTTTGCGTGCACGTATATATTCCACCATTGCATAACTCTATAAAGTAGAATGGTCTTCCTTATATAGAATAAAAATCCATTTACTCATGAATCCCACATACCGACTCTCGTTCTGCCGACTGGACCTACACGTGAAAAGAAAAAATAATTTGCCTTTCAGGCATCTGAATCACGGCCACTACCCCCCTCCCCCATGAAGTAAATAGATAAATAATACTTCCCTCTAGGCCGAACACTTCCAGTTCTCTAAACAGTTCCTCATAGCGCTTTGCTGACCTCACCATTCTAGGAGCCCTCTTCTGCGCAGTGACTGGTGACGCACACGTGAACGTAATTATTTTTTTCTCCTACCATGTTCCAAGAAATATTTCTGGTGGCTGAGTTCCAGTGTCAGTACCCCTTTAAAAAATATGATGCCCAAAACGCAACACAGTACTCCAGAGTCAGAAAGCAAATGTACTCCGTTCGGCACACTTCACAGATAGGCTGCCATATGTCACCGAGTGTTTCGGGATCTGCTGTCATTGAGGAGGAGGAAGCACAAGACTGCAGGGGAGTTAAGACAGAGTCCTGGGTTGTGTTCCAGTATCATTCAGTGTGAAATATACCCTATATAAGGAAAACAACAGATGTAATGGGCTGCTTGTCATACAAAACTCTTCCAACATGGGAATATCTTACCACAGTCACAATCTAATGTTGCCTCACACCCCCTAGGGGAAATTCCCCTGGGATGTGTTAGAAGAGGAAACTGCCTTGAAAGAAATTTTTCAGGCACATTAGAGCTGACAGAAATCAGTTCCGATGTCAGGACTAGGGATGGGTAGGGGTCTAACCAGGAACACAGCCCAGGTGCACTCGATGAGCCATCACAGCCCATATCGAAAACCACCTCCCAGATGCTCCTGGCTCTGAGCATTTTGACAATATCTAATACAGGGGTAAGAAGGGAAAAGGGGAGTTTGGGAGGTAGGAGGTTGTCACCGAAGGCAGATTTTGTTAATGGGTTATCAAAAGCACATTTCACAAGTTCAACACATTCCCCATGCCTGCTAGAACAAACAACATAGAGGAGCCTCCTTTGATTTGCAGACAATTGTAAACTGTTTCTGTGTGATTTTACAACTGCTTCAGCTAATTCAAGAGATTTTAAAATCCAGTCCCGGGAGCATCTTTGTACATTTATGAAGCATCTGACAAATTACTCATTCTGGAGCCAGAAGATACCTTACATTTTTTCCAACTGTTGACTCACATTTGTTCTGTTCCCTAAGACACACACACACACACACACACACGCACACACATACACACTGCTGTGTGTGTCCATGCTGATCAATGTCCTGTGTGTGTCAATGGTCTTCCTTTAATCCAAGCGTAGTGATTTACTTTTCAAATTTCCTACTGAACAAATTCAATTCTCTATGCTTTTTGTAAAGCCTCCTCCTAAACTTGTTCTTACCACTGAAAATAGTAAAATAGTAGTTACAAATTTGGGAAATGTTACAGAGACCTATGTTTTATTTAGCTGTTTTGAACTCTGTAGTCTCAACAGAAAAAGAAAGGAAAACTGCACAGCGGCCCCGGCTAAGCTGATGACACGTTGCTTATACAAACGCGAGTCAGGATTGTAGCATCTCACAACCAATGGCACAACCCTGCTCAAGGTGAAAGGTTTGTCACACTGGGTTTCTGGAAGAGCGTGGAAAGCTGTCTTGCACACGCATTTCAAGAGGAGCCTGCCAAAGCCCGTTCTGTTTAAAAAGTCACCCTGTGGCGTGACTGGCACTTTTTTGGGAGGCGCGCAATTTCATATCTGACACAAACTGCTGTATCCCAAAGGCAAACTGCAGAGGTATCTGTAGGATGCAGGCAGGCACAGAAATCCACCTGCATTTTTATGTCAATGTGCTAAATGGAAAATAAGCCCCGTGTTGTTTGTTTGTTTGTTTGTTTTTAGTCTGCCTTGTTGACTGATTTATCCCAAGCACCTGGAACAGTGCCTGGCACATATTTGTTGAATAAGTGATATGAGTGAGAATGACCATTCTAAGTTCAAGTGTGAGAACATACTCTTCCTGGACCCTGTACTCTGCTCATAAATACTCAGAAGTAAATACTCTCATGCTAGCAAATATCAGCATTTGGACTAACGTGATGATAGGCATCACATGAGGAGCAGCCTTGGTAGAAGATAATATCTGAATCCATGTAGATATTTTTAAAAATTGTTTTCATGGGGTGCCTGGATGGCTCAGTCAGTTAAGCCCCTGACTTCGGCTCAGGTCATGAACTCACAGTTTGTGAGTTCGAGCCCTGCATTGGGCTCTCTGCTGTCAGCACAGAGCCAGCTTACGATCTTGTCCCCTCTCTTTCTGCACACCTTACCCACCCCCCACCCCCCCGCCCCCGCTCGCATGCGATTGCGCATGATCTCTCTCTGTCTCAAAAATAAATTTTTTTTTAATTTTAAAAATAAAATAAAAATTGTTTTCATGTTTTAGTGACCACGAAACCATTCTTCATGTCTTTCTATATTATACAAAAAAAGAGTTTATAAAGAAAAGACTGGCAGTCTTCATGATCAGGTGATCTCTTATGTCTACAAGAATTTAACATGTTAATAACTCTTTTGACTCAAGAGATTACAAGGTGATGGGGCGCCTGGGTGGTTCAGTCAGTTAAGCGTCTGACTTTGGCTCATGATCTCCAGGTTTGTGAGTTCAAGTCCCACATGGGGCTCTGTGCTGACAGCTCAGAGCCTGGAGCCTGCTTTGGATTCTGTGTCTCCCTCTCTCTCTGCCCCTCCCCTCCTCGTGCCCTGTATCTCTGTCTCTCTCTCAAAAATAAATAAACATTTTTTACAAACAGATATTACAAGGTGCTAAAACAAAGAATAGAGCCGATAAGTTGAGCCCTGAGGTGAGTGAGAATCTCTGCTAAATAGGGTGGGGCCAAAAAAGAATTTGGCTGGAAACAAGGACCCAGGATGCCGAGGACCAAGTGCAGGCAGGGATGTGAGACTGACTTTGAAGGATGCAGGTGCAGCTGCCAGACTGCAGCAGAGCAGAGGGCCTGCAGGTGGTAAGTGAACAAGGCACAATGCCCAGCAGCCTCTCTGTTGCCTACCTTGAAGGAGGGAGAGTTTCCTTAGCAGATGTGATGCGTGTCCCTGTATTTCTCCTAGCTGTCCTTGTTTACTGTATACTCTTAGCTGTTTAACGAACAGAAGATCTGGTAGATGGGCCGGGTGTCTTTATGAAGACCCTTCGAGAACAAATTAGCATCGGTTTGCCAGTCAACACCAACAACGTTACTTCTAATAGATGTATTAATAATGATAATACTAAGAGTCATTAGATATCTATAACCTCCTTGTGAATAAGTGACATCTTTCCCCTAGGAACTTCCAAAACCTTATTTTATTACTTGTACATAAATAAGAACGACAGGTTAAATAACCCCTATGCTTACTGCAGCCAGTACCAGGGCCAGAAAATCCATGCTAATCCATGTCCTAAGCATTCGTCGATTCTATTAAATTCTCACATAGCTGGTTTTGATGGTTTTACAAAAATTCTATAATTGTGCCATGTTCGAAAATGAGAGAAGTGAGAAAAATATTTACTGCAGGATTGTAGTATATATATATATATATATTTTTTTTTTCCAGTCAGACACAGAGGCCAAAGATTCAGAGCTGTGAGTCAGATATTGCCTATGTACTAATTTGAAGTACTAATTAGTACTAAAATGCACTAACTTTAAGGACCAACATCTTTGGAGTGAATAACAATCATTCTTAGCCTGCCCAGCCCTGAGGAGCAAGCCAGAATATACGTGGAGGGTTACTGTGGAGGGTTAACGGGAGGGGGAAGTCAGGTGCATTGGAGTCAACATTATCTGGGTTTTAAAAGTGTCAAAACCAGCTCGGAGGCCCAGAGTGCTGGCAGAGTCAGGATAACGTGGGAAGATTCTCACGTATGTGGGGCTGTGAGAGGAATGGGGCAGAGCCAGCGCCTGTCCTCCCGTACATGTTTCCAAGGGGCAGGTCACAGCCCTCGGGACTGACTTCTCAGACCTTTCCCAGGAAAATCGAATGTCCCTGACAAAATCTGCGCATGTGGGAACTTAGGAATCACTCCCCGATGAGATTACACAGAAACATCTTTGTTTCTAAGTCATTATTTCATCCCACATGGAGATGGAAACAGCGTCCGATAAAAGAAAAAAAAAATGGACTTAATGAACGTAGCGTTTGACTTCACTGAACTTTACTCCCATTAGATGTACATACAAGTGAAAATAAGGCTTAAATTCAACCAAATTAATATCTGCTATTTAGACCTCTTTTGTTCTGTAATAGCCACAGAGTAGATATTGGAGGTGAAGATTATGACTATGCCAATATACTCTTTAGCAGTACAAAAGACCATCTCTATAGAGTCGAGGGAAGGGCACAGACTGGGAGTCAAGAGAAATTACTCCGCCCTGCCTCCCGGCTAACTGGTTGTGTGATGCAGGGCAAGTCACGAAACAGTTTTTGTCTATCTCCTCATCTGTAAAATGAAGGGGCTGAATCACGATGATGACGGTGACAATTACGATCAAGGTTACAGTAGCTGACAAGGAAGGCTTATTAGTTACAATTTAATCCCGTCAACATCCCTCTGATTTAAATGTAATAATTATCTCCATTTTACATTTGAGGAAAGCGAGGCTCAGAGAACTTTAGTAATTTGCTCAGCCATATGGCAAGCAGAAGTGAATTTGCTGCGAAAGTAATGACATTGAAACTTCAGAACCCCTTATTCGCATAGGCTCCTTCCAGGACTCTGTACCTAATTTTGCATTTTCTGTCTTGAAGAGACAAGGGAGCCTGGGTGGCTCAGTTGCTTGAGTGTCTGACTTCGGCTCAGGTCATGACCTTGCGGGTTCGTGAGTTCCAGCCCCGCATCGAGCCCCACATAGGGGCTCACCGCTGTCAGTGCAGAACCCGCTTCAGATCCTCTGTCCCCCTCGCTCTGCCCCTCCCCCATTTGTACTCTCTCAAAAATAAATAACATTTTCAAAAATTGTATGTATAATTTCCAGGCCCCACAAAAATTGGATTTGCCCCTGATGCAAGCAAGAGGTAGAGTCGGAATTCAAAGGCGGGTGATCCAAATCTGAAACCTGAGATCCTACTCACTCTGAGCTGGCCCCCTTTTCCTCCATAACTTCCTAGGCTACCTGTTACGAACAGGATTCTGCCCCCTCCAAAAATTCATATGTTGAAGTCCTAATTGCTCCCCACGCACTGTGCGACAGTATTTGGAGATGGGGCTGGTAGGGAGGGAATTAGGTTACATGGGGTCTTAAGGGCTGGGCCTTCATTCAGCTGGATTGGTGTCTCTATGAGAAGTGGAAGAGAGGGAGTTCCTGGCCCTCTCTCCCCAAGCGCGTGTTCCGAGGAAGGGCCACGTGAAGGCATAGCAAGAGGGTGGCAGTCTGCAAATCAGGGAGAAACAGAATTTGCTGGCACCTTGATCACAGGCTTCCAGCGGCCAGAACTGCGAGGAAATAAATGTCTGTTGTTTAAGCGGCCCAGTCTGGTGTTTTGTTATGGCAGTCGGAGCAGCCTAATACTCTATTCTACGCCTGCCTCATCTTTGCGCTTTATGTCTCGTATAACAGGACTGCTGGCATTTCTTTAAAATGGTCGTTCCACAAAATAATATCTCGGATGCAGCCAGAACAACATTTTTCTGAACATGATTTTAAATCGTTCCTCCTAGAAATGAAAATACTTTCTTCTTCTCTGATTTTGGGGAAGCAGTGCGGTATTAAACGTGGGACAGCAGACAGCAAAAGTCCAAGTTCTAATCTCAGTTATTCCTGATTGGCCCATGACATGCTGGGCTTCAATGTCCAAGTCATTTTAGCATCGTTAGGTTTGATGATTTCATCTATATAGGACTGCTGGGCAGAATAATTCATCAAGATTATACTGCAGACACTTTGCTAACATAATAGAATACAATAAACACCATTTGCTTTCCCCTTACATTGTGCAATAGTCCCGAGCCCCTCAGTGAGGAAAGTGAATTAAATGGAAAATCAAATCACATGATTGTTTTGAACTCAATATAAGATACTAAACATAAAGCCAATAGTTTATTTTACCTTCTCACTGACTTACTTCTTCTACTGGCATTTATTCATTTATTCATCCACAACTATGTATTAAATATCTACTAAGTATTACATGCTCCTCTAAGCCTTGAGACTATAACAGTGTGGTAGGCAGAATTATAAACTGGCCTCTAGCATCTCCATCCCTGGTGTACCTGCCCTGTATAATCCCCTGCCCTTGAGTATGGGCAGCCCATGGGAATATGATGAGATCTCACTCCTCTGATTAACTTACATTACATGGCAAAGGTGAAGAGATTTGGGGGATGTAATTAGAGTCCCCTGATCAGTTGACTCTGAGTTAATCAAAACATTGTCCTAGGTGGGCCTGATCTAATCAGGCGAGCTTTTCAAAGAAGGTCTAGAGTTCAGAGAGTCTCCTGCTGAGAAAAATATTCTTCTCCCAGAATAGAAATAGAAAGAAAAGGACTTTCTTCCTTGAAGAAATAAATTGCCATGTTGTGGGAAAGTCTCATGACTGGAACCCTGGGTAGCCGCTGGAAGCTGAGAACACCTCACCAGATGATAGTCAGAAAAAAAAAGGGGGGGGGGGAAGCGGTGGGGACTTAGGTCCTAGGACCCTAAGAAACTAAATTCTGCAAGAAACCTGAATAAGCCTGAAAGAGGACCGTGAATCCCAGATGAACTTGCAGCTTGGCCAACACCTTGATTTCCGCCCGGTCAAGCCCCGAGCAGAGGACCCAGCTAGTGCATGCATGGACTCTGGACCCCCAGAAAGTGATACATAATAAATGTGTGTTATCTTAAGCTTCTCAATTTAAATAGAAAAGTAATACGGACAGTGAATGGTATAGACAAGGTCCCCACTCTCGGAGCTTTAGATCTAAGGGGGGAGGTGAGCGGTAAGAAGCTCACAAAGAAACAGTATTATGCCAACTAGTGGCCTTTTAAATTTGGCTCTTCCTCAACCTTTGCCAGGCAGAAATTTGCTTTATAGGACACAGTATACTTCGTGCATAATGAAATTCAAGAGGACAGTCACTGGAGCGAATTCAACTTTATTTAAAGTTTTGTGTTTGTTTGATTCTTTGATGTGGGGGGGGGGGGCGGGAAGAACGTTGTTCCCTCTCAAGAAAAAGGATAACAGGATATTAAATTGTGATTTACCCGAGACCTTTGATGATGAACCAACGAATCTCAATTAATACATTAGAGAGACTGTACCCAGCGGACACATACAAAATGGGGACACATGGATAATTTTGGCTATCTGGAAGGTAGTTATATATGTGATGTCATTGAATCTGTGAAGCATTGAACAATACGATAGCAATTAGTCGTAGCAGTAGTATCATCATCGTGACAATTTGTTAATGAAGAAACTGAGGCCCCGAACCATTAAGTAATCTTCCCAGTATTACACAACTGGCAAGAGAGAATCCAGCCTGCGAGTCACTAGCTGTATGGCAATTGGCAATAATGACTAAAATTTATTGTTTACCACACGCCAGGCTAAGCACGTTGCATGTATAAACTCATCCAATCCTCATAGCGACATTACAAAGTAGATATCCTCAGCGTTTCTCGTTTCATAGCTGAGTCTCAGAGGGCTAAGAAATTTGTCCAAGGTCACTTAACCTCTCCGGGGCTCTGTCCCCTCATCCTGAAATGGAACATCAATAGTTCCTACGGTGAACGGCAGAGGACGGGTCTGATCCCAGCCAGTCTAGCATCACAGCCACACGTGATCCATCGCATAACACTGCCGCACCAGCACCAACCTCCGACCCAAACCAAGCTAATAACGACAAAACGTATCTGGCAGACAGACATAGCCGAACCAACTATATCTGGAAATTTTAACTTATTCTTAATCATTCATTTCTGTAGTGAGTCTGAGTTGCCCTCTCTCCTTTCCTCTGGACTCTCCTACATTCCTTGGTCAGTGTTTGAGGGCTGGAGCAAGGTACCCCTTACTGCACTCCCCACATCTTGAATTTGAGTAGCAACAAAAATGCCGTACTGTGCAGTTGAGGTGAATAGAGTCAGCGACAACAGATGTGAATCGTTAGTCTGCAGAATAACCTAGTGTAAGATGTATTTTGTAAATGTGGGGCTCATAAGACCAGGGGACTTCTGTGTTATGAAAAAAAAAGACCAATGTGACCTCTAAATCCAAAAGAAATA
Source organism: Lynx canadensis (assembly GCF_007474595.2). NCBI lineage: Eukaryota > Metazoa > Chordata > Mammalia > Carnivora > Felidae > Lynx > Lynx canadensis. The sequence goes on along the minus strand of NC_044310.1, from coordinate 178,288,713 downwards.
GAGGCTATTTCTCAATCTCAGCAAAGTGGCAAGAGACCATCCTAAGAACAAGGATATAACTAACATGAAGAACACTCTTATTTAATCAGTTGGATTGTCACCTTTTCTGGGCAACAAATGTGCAACAGGAGGGATGTGATCTGAGTGGAATCTAGAAAAGGAGATCCAAAAAGGAAACACCTGTCAGTGTTTATTCGCTATGTCCCGGACAAAAGGGCTCCGAGTCTAGAGCAGTGTTTTTCAAATTGTTGGGCTGTAAAATTGAATTGTCGCGTATCAACTGACATTTTAAACAGGATAGAATAGACCAGAGTGTATTGCATGAGGTGAAGTTAATTATTGTTTTGTGAAACTTTTATTTCTATTGTAAATATTTGTATATACATATTCATGTGCGTGTGAGTTGCATGTAAGCATGTGTTTCTCTCTGTGCATCTTGATCAAAAGTCTAAAAGCCACCGGTACACAGGTCTTATTTCAGCTTTCTAAACCAGTGATTCTCAAACTTTGGGATTTCATGGAACCATAAGTCAGCCTCCAGGAAAGGAAAAATAGGGAACTGTCAGAGAGTTGCCAATATTTTCATTCTGCCAAATTAAAAAAAAAAAATTTACATAGGATTATAATTCCCTAAAATCAAAATATTTTCCATTAAAAACAACCAGGACATAATCACAGAATACAGCATACTCTTTTAACTTAAATGCATTTGGGTTTGGGTATGTCAGTTTCACTCCCTCTTTTGTCTCCATCTTCCTGAAGATTTGTGAAAACAGCCTCATGATCGCTGACCTTGGACAATAGACCGAGACATGCTCAAAATGTGAAAAGGCAGTACCTACAGTTATTCTCACCTGAATAAAACATTTTTGGGGGATGCCTGTCTTCCTCTGCCCTGTGGCGGCACATCCTGACCTACCGCGTGTTCGTTACGTGATTTTGTACCTGAGGAGGTACTACCTCCAGGACAGGGAGCCAGGATGAAGGGAATGACCACTGTTTGTTATGTGGGGTAGCTCTCTCCTCATTCATGAATACACATGCCGCCTTCCAAATCACTGTCTCATGCCTTTGAAGGGCATGAGTCAATTTCCCCCAAAACTTATCACCTAAGAGCGGATAAAAATAAATCTCAGGACCTAGAAACTGGAGACCTGAATGTTGTAGACCACATGACTCTGGTGTCAGGGTGGAAGTTCAGCTCATGGCAATTCCTACCTTTTTAATGGCACCATGATAAGTTTCCGAAGGTGCCCCCAGCTGTTTACGGTGTGGCCCACATCTTCAGATGCTCTTGGAGAACACTGCCCAGTCGCTCTTCGCTCCGGCCGATCCTTCATCCAGACATCCTCTTTCAGGATGCTGTTCAAACTTTCCATCTCAGCACCTTAGCCCTTGCCTGCATAGGACCTCCTTCTTTCCTGACCAATAGCCAAGCTTGAGCAGACTCTGCGAGGAACTTGCCTTACTACTTTGTTTTACTTCCATCTTCCCAATGTCTGTCAATGTTTTTGTGCCCAAGAAGAGTTTCCAGAAGCTCGTCAGTCACGCCCTTCGCTATGCCATGGCATATGACAGCTTGAAGCAGCCAGCTGGCCTCCCTCTGTGATATCTCTTAGCAACAACTTTTTAGAGATAACAGTTTCAGATCTGATTGTAATAAAATTGCACAGTGTCTAGTAAACAGAAACCAAAGTGAGACAGCATTTGTTCAGACTCTACTAATTCATAAACTTTTAAAAGCCAAAAGTATATTGGACTCAAGTTTACCTCTGACCCGTTTACATGAAAAGGCAGGGCGGGTGGCAGGAGCGGCGGGGGGGAGGGAGGTCATTAAACAAATGAGCAGCATGAATAAAATTTAAAAAGCTTGATGAGTCATTTCATTTTAAACATGTTAACACACGAATTATATGTATACAGTCCTGACAAATCCAAATTTACGTATTCATTAAAAAGAAGAATCTAACAGCGCTTTCACTTAGAAACGCTTTTCTAGCAATTAGTCCAACTTACCACACATACTCGACAATAATATAATTGCATGTCTTTTTTTAAAAAAATCCTGTAATTCAGATTACATTTTTCTCTAATTTCGATGGGGCTTCCTTCCATTTAAACTAAATTAGCTCAATCTTATGTCAGGGAGATTTACACCAGTTCCCTCTACTGGCTTCATTACCCTCTCTCTGCCCTGATTCTTTTAAAGGTCAATCCATGAACTGGAAAAACTCCATCTTCCCACGTTTTCATTTCTCTTACACCCTGCAGAGGAGTGCAATTAGCAGCTCAAGATGGACATACCTAATCACCATCGTAGATTGTGGTTCCGGTAGCAGCTGCAGTGAACTCTATACGCTAGTTACAGTGTCGAAAATGCAGACCAAGTACAACTTTCATTGAAAGGGTCTTCCGCCATAGGTGAACATCAGCTTTCATAACACTCCAAAACCCAAAAGCCCATCGTGCCTCCTCTGTGCTCCTAAAGCTTTGTGATTTCTTTTTCCTTTTTTGTTTTTCTGTTACAATGCTTAGCTCTGTCTTTCTTCCTGTTGAGAGCTTCTCCATGTCTCTATCTTTGGACTTTTCCCAACTTCATCCTCATGCCTTATTGAAAGCTCTCAAATGTAGGAAACCATTAATAAATGTCTGCTGAATTGAATTAGATCATCCAGTCAAACCCTTCACGTTACACACGAGGAAACTCAGTCCCACAAGGTTGAGGGCTCAACGTCAACCAGTTAGTGTCCGAGCCGAAAATCAAGTTCGGTTCTTTTGACTTAATCCACTCAAATGCTACATTTGGTCAGACAATCTTGGCTGTGAGCAGAGGTGAGATCCAGTGACTAAAGGATGCTGGGTTGTTTCTGATTTCTAATCATATTTTATTTTTGTATCTTCTTTGTTGTTGTTGTTTTACTTAACTGGCTTTTATTAAATACAAGGAACAGAGGGAGAAGAGGGCCTATGGTATCTTGGACTATGAGGGACAGCCATGGCTCTCCCCTCCCTCTGTTCAAATTCCATTGCATGCTAAGCTTGAGGTATAAACTGGGCAGGGAAGGCAGTTGGGAGTGCTGGGAGAGGTCAGAGGTCTGTACCCGACCCAGGAAGACTCACAGGCAAGGAGGGAGGCTCCCGGACCCCAAATGTAGCTCATCCCAAGGGCCAAGGGCTGGGGGTAGCGGAACCAGGGCCTGGGCTCCAGGCCACAAAGTGAGACCTCAGTCCTGACCCCGGCCCCTTCCCATCCCAGGAGAAGGAAGGGGTAACAATGTCCACCAGTTGGAAGGTACAGGCCCCTCACTTGTGGATGTCCCAGATCCATGAGTTTGTTTGTTTGTCTGTATTGTTTTTAAAGCTGAGAATCTGAGACAATGCTAGTAAAATTACTCTGCAAAAATGTTAAAGCGTTCATTAAATTGCAAAGTGTTATCACTAGAAAAGGCCTCAGAAATCAAGTAGACAAGTTTTACAAATGAGGAAAGTCAGGCCTGAAGACACAAAGTCCCTTTTGCATTGTAATACATTCCATCAGGTTTGCCATTAATCAGGCCTGATATTATGGCTGTTGTCTATGCAACAGCCTAAAATGTTTTAGAAAGAGATACTGCCAAATATGTTTCAATAAAGCAGTCATGCTCATGAGAGCAACCAGCCAAACCCTTCCTGTCTCTGCTCTTGTCACCTACCTTTGTTACCTGGATTTGGGACTCACTCGGTATTTATTCTTTTCAGTTGGAACAGAGTCATAGCTTCAACTAAAACAACACTTCTTTGAGGCCAACAAATGTGAGCCCAAAGAGATAGGAATTTGGAATCACACATTTTTAGCATTCAGAGATTGTTCAAGATAGTTCGAGCACTTTCCGAGGGTTGAACCACCAGGCAAGTACTTATTTCTACCACCTTTCATCTGTAAAAATATTTTAGTGGTAAGACATGTTGCATTGCCAAACTATTTTTGAGAAAAAGCATTTTTACCAATGGGTGCTATATAGAAATAGCCTCAATTTAATCTGGGCTCCTAAATTTTAACGTGAACGTGTAGAAATTACAAAACTATGATTAATAGGTAATTTGTAGAAATCCATTATGTTGATGTTCATTAACTCAAAAAATAGAACGGAATGAGAGGAAATGGTTTTAGATTTCTACGACAGGGATTTACATTATCTATGAAAAAGAGTTTCCTGACAAATACCAGACTTGGTTACCAAAATGGTTTTGGAATTTCCTTCTTTACAGCTCTCAAATTAATATAACTTCCTTTTACGGCAGGGTGAGACGTTTTTGTTGTTGTCCTCGGTTTTTGTTTGTTTGCTGACCAGAGAACAAAATTGTATGACTTCTTAATGTCTCTTCGTCATAATGCTTCAAGAAACAAATTCACAAAATCGACTTCAACTCACTGAAAAATAAGCCCTATTAAACTCTGAAACAGGTGAGGACCAGAACCTCCAGGATTCCCTTCACAGGCGGGGAGGCGGGGGTGGGGGTGGGGGTGAAAGTTAAGATTCCACTAACTGCAGCAGGAAGGAAGAGAGGGAAATGCAGGAGGAGGAGGTGATCTATCTAGTTGAGGAAGGAAGAGTGTCACATAAATCTGTTCACCTCACAGTTCTGTCCCTAGCACTGGGCCTCCCCAAATATCAGTTAGGTCAGAAAAAAATAGTGGAACCCCTGCCCACTTCCTTTAAGCATTGTTTTTCAAGGTCTTACAGTACCTTGAGACAACATACATGAAAAGCTCTGTACTACAAGCATTATTATTACTAAGTTGCTCTTCTAATTTAAATCTCTTTGCCTCAGTTCCTGTTTGCTTTAGGGCTCTGTAATGAGAAAAGCAAACGCTAAGGTTTTGTGAGGTTAAGGGGTTTCCTGAGATTGAGAAGGGACAACTTCATTGCTGCATCAGGCATTCGCCTTGTATTGTCTTCCACTCGCTTCTTGTGCGTAAATCTTGCTTTTCCCCAAACGCTGAACTTCTCCATGATAAAAAACCTTGATATATATTTTCTTGTGTTGTCTGAGTCTGTGCTGAGCGTGTAGCAACTCACTTGAAGTAGTCAGTCCATTGTTCTGTGGGGAAGGCTGGGGCACCCGCACGTACTTCCTTTGGACATACCACAAAGCGCTCTGTGAATGAGCAAGTCAGAAAGGGGCCCAGAGCAAGTATTAATTTGGAATATTTTGAATTTTGAATATGGCATTTGCAACACAAAACATGAACATATTTTTGGAAACAAAAATGAAGTCACATCTTCGAAGCCACAAGGCGAAACTAGACTGTTACATTAAGAGTTTTTACTTATTCGATGCATATATTTCACACATACGTTGCTTACCATATTACAGGCACTGGTCCAAGCAGTTCGCAAATGTGAACTTATTTAATCCTTATAAGAACCTACAACAATTAAGATAAGAATTATTATTATTTGCATTTTATAATAAAAACTTGAGGCCTAGGAAGGAAACGTGATTTGGCCAAAGTCACAGAACCCTGGTGGAATTTGAGTGCGGTCTGAGGGTCCACGCTCTTGACCGTTATTCTGTTTGCAAGCTCATCAGCTGCGCAGGGGCAGAGAGAGAGAGAAGGAGAGAGGGAGGGGGAGAGCTATGCGAGAGCAAGACAGAGAAAGAAGAGAAGCCATCTTCCATCCTCAATACATTCATTTCCATTTCTGCCCCCAAGTCAATTTTGTCACCTCCTAAGTAAAGTAGGGGGGGGGGGGGGAGGGGGAAGAAGGGTAAGGATCAGTGAAGCACACATCCAATCCTCCGAAGGGCAGCATTTGCAAATGGCCCATATCACTTCTGCTTACATCCACTGATGTAATGGCACATTACACAGAAGAAGGCTCTCTCCTCTCACCTGGATTCCCGCAACGTATCTCTGCTCGAATGACCCTGTAACAAAGACTTTCTTGACCATGCTATCTAAGGTAGTGCCCCTGTCACCCTCTGGTCCCTTATTCTGCTTTATTTTTCATCATAGTACTCACCACTGTCTGACATTACCCTGTATTTTTATCACCTGTCTCCACTCCCCCCTCAGAGCATAAGCACCATATAAACAGAGGCTTGTCTCTTGTTTGCTGTTATATTCCTCATACCTACCTGCTACTCAGTAATATTTGTCGATTGGATGAATGAATGATGAATAAACAATGTGCTAAGGCATCCCCCTGCCTCTGATCTTGACAACAAAACAAGATGGGAAAAAAAGTTTGGTAATCTTAACTGGCACCAGAATTCTTCTTAGGAAGGTAGGAAACTATTTTTTATGATAATAACAATATACCTCTTTGAGGTAAAGGGTAAAACCCAAGAGCCAGTATTTCAGTAAAATTTCCCTTCATGAAATAGAATGTGGAGGTAAGGAGAAGACGGGAAGACATAAAACTGGAAAGAGAAGAAGCAATAAGATGTCAGAATCCTCCTGACAGGGACCCTGAAGTTGCATTAACATTCACTACACTCGTGAATGCTTTGCGTAAGCAAGTTCTGTGATGCCGAGGGAAGGGCTGAGGTTCATGACCGGGCAGATATGGAGTCATACAGAAATGGCACATTGGGAAATGGGAGTCCAAGAGGCAGAGAAGGCCTTGAGAATCCAAAACCTCCAGGATTTCCAAAACTTGCGGCATTCCCTAAATGGCAGCTCAGGGGAGTGAAGTAGAATCTACCTTTTATGTCAACGTTATATATTATTTAGGCTTCATCACTCATTTATACAGGATTCCCTTATATGTTGCTGTATTTCACAGCGACATCACTGATAGGTTATACGGGGACTTTGGTTGGGAGAGATTAGGGTTATGTAAAATTATGCTTTTCATCATTAATATTTCCAGTGAAAGCGAACGTTTAATTCCTCTCTATTGCCTCAGCAAAGGATAAAAGGACCTGCAGGCCTTCTACAAACTACACCTTTGCTTTTATCTGCACCCACTACAGGGTGCAGTGCAGAGGGAAGCCGGATATGGTCAAATGATCATTCACCTTCACAAACAAAAAAGTTAACCTGCCACAGTCTCATGGCAGAAGGTACGTGGCTCAGAGACAAAGACTTTATTATTCAGGGCCCAGGACGCAAATAAATGTCATGTTCGCATCAGTTCCCTTTCCCTCCCCTCCTCAAGTCACACGGGGGTGATGCAGAGAGGCACATCGGTAGATCCTGCACATGTCATGGATTGGTAGCCCATGTGAAGAACCCCAACTTTAGGAAACTCCAATCTTTTATAAAAAGCTACAATCTGGGGCACCCGGCTGGCTCAGTCAGTTGAGCATCCAACTTCAGCTCAGGTCATGATCTCACTGCTCATGAGTTTGAGCCCTGCATCGGGCTCTATGCTGACAACTCGGAGCCTGGAGCCTGCTTTGGATTCTGTGTGTGTCTCTCTCTGCCCCTCCCCCTCTCGCACACTGTCTCTTCCTACCCTCCCCCCCTCAAAAATAAATAAACTTTTAAAAAAAAAGCTACAATCTGCCTGACCTTTGCCCAAGAATCTGCCCACCCCTTGCTTTATTATACTGGACATTAAATAATCTTACCCTCTGCTCCTTCTCCATCCTCTGCTACTATCTCTGTTTTCCAAGGTTATTCACTCTTCATTCTTGAAAATATAGTCCAGAACAAAAGACTGTCAGTATAGCTGCTCAAAAGACATTCATAAATATAAAAGATCAATGGAGAATTCCTGGCTTCTTAGCCAGGAGCTACCCACATAAAGGAGACGTCACAAGTATATGGTAGGTGGTAGAAAGAGTTTTCATCAAGAAGAATAAAAAGGTGAAAATATTCCTCTTCCTCCTAGAAGACACCTTCCTTTTCTTTTCTTTTCCTTCTCTCCTCTTCTTTCCTTGAGAAAAAAAACCAACATGTCATCAGGTTCTTTCTTTTCATCATGTTAATAGAATCATACGACCTCCTGCTCAAGAGGCAACTCAGCCTTTGAAAGGCTTTGAATACCACTATGGAGTTCAAAGGAGAAGATACATGGAGTGGTCAGCTTAGCTTCTCTGATTCTTTAGCCATTGAGGAGAAGGGCTTTCTTTTCTGTGGGATCATCATTCTCGGACTCTTATGGTTGTCACAGTAGTAAGACCAAGAATGAAGGATTCTTGGCCTTAAGAGTTTAAATGGAAAAGGCCATATGAGTTTAAATGGAAAAGGCCAACCAAGAAGGCCATTGAGCTGCCTCTGGCGCAGAGATTATGCTAAAAGATTAACCAAACCTTACTGAGTCAGTTGGAGGATTTAGATCCCTAATCATACCCTGTTGTGACTCACAGTACCCCATTCCAGCACCAAACCTAATGTTCATACCCCATATTTGTCTACCTGCCTAATTTACTGTCACACCAATTCTTCTTAAACAGGTCCCTTTCACATGTTCAGGTACCTCTAGGAGACTTCTATATGCCATTGTATCAAGTCTATTTTTTTAAGTTTATTTATTTATTTTGAGAGTGAGAGCGTGTGCACTCACATCGGGGAGGGGCGGAGAGAGAGAATCCCAAGCAGGCTCTGCACTGTCAGAGCTGAGCCCAACACGGGCTCAATCTCACCAATGGAACCATGAGATCACGACCTGAGCAGAAATCAAGAGTCTGACGGTTAACTGACTGAGCCATTCACGCGCCCCTCCATTTTATTACCCAATTATTACCTAATTTCTAAGGAACACATTAGTATGTAATGAGTAGACTTAATTTTTCAAAAATGTCTTCCAAGAGTTGATTGCTAAATGTCACTATTTTCTCCCAGACAGAAATAGGACTTAATTTAGGTCAACTAAACTGTGAGTGCGGCTACTCAGGGTTATCTCAAATTCTAACCTATCACCAGTGTTTTCTTTTATTGCCTTTGCTTTTTCCCTTGTACAAACTTTTGGTGCCCTTAGAATTTGTGTCAAAGTCATTATGTACTTCCATGCCATTTTGCACAGGACAGGTCCCCATTACACAACTCCTCATAGTCCCCATTGCTTATAAAGTTGTACGAGAAAGCAAATTACATCACAACATAAAACTATTCACTTGTGATCACATATAAATATAAATTTCCAAAAGATATACTCCAAATCCATAAAGATGATTACTTCTGATAAGAGGTGAAAGCGAATGGGATGAAAATGGTGATGGAAAGGGCCCTCAGCTTTACTCATAATAGAATTTTGAAAGAAGAATGTATTCTTGTTGAGGTGGATTGTTTCCATAGATGGCTACAACAATCTGTCCCATGAGGCTTACCCTTTATCCTGGGCCTCTGCTGCTCCTCTCATAGAGAGGGGGAGTCTATTTCCTATCTCCTTGAATCTGAGCTTGGTCTGTGACCTACCTACTTGGACCAATAGAATGCGGTAGAAATGACAAGGGAAGAGTTCCACAACCTAGCCTTAAGAGGTCCTGAAGATTTTGCTTCCACTCCCCGGGAATCCTGAGGCACCATGTAAACAAGTTTGGCTTCCCTACTAGAGAGACTAGAGACAAGTCCCTGGAGGCTGAAAGATGGAGGAGAGAGAAATCCCAGCATTCTAGTCAACCCAGCTAAGGAGTCAGACATGTGACTGAGACCATCCTGGGATCCATTACAGGTGAACGAGCATGTCTAACCAGATGACCCATTCTAACTGTGCCCTGCCACATCAATCATGGAATCACGAGGACATAAAAGTCAATTGTTTTCAGCCACTGAATTTCAGGCTGGTTTGTTACATAGCAATAGACAACTGTTATGTTACTTGTGTTATGCAAAATTACTTTTAAAAAAATAAGCCCACACGCAAACCTTTCTTCCTATCTAACAAGGAGCCTCTCTCCTCTCCCCACCTCAACTTCATGTGTCTAGTGTCTCCACTCATCTAACTGATGACACCATGTCTAACAATGCAGTGCAAAATCAATGCAAATCAATGCAAAATCAGGGCAAAGTGATTATAATGTGAAACTGAAAATCTTTCAAAATACGTAAGAAATCACGAAGTTGATGAGGGTAATGTTAAAGAAACCCCTGAATCATGGACAACTCCTCTGACAAATGAGAATCTGCAGCTGGAAATAGTTCACATTTAAAGAAGAAGAAAAAAAATCCATGCAGATGATGAAACAATAAGTGCTTCAAAAGGGAATGTCTTGAATGTCAAAATTTAAGAGAGGCTCTCGGAAAACTGATGAAGCCCTCAAATATTTTTGCAATAATGACCCTTTTTATATTTGTCCACAGAAGTCAAATGGGAAAGGACATTGTATCATGATACTGTATAATTTTGTTAGAAAATCATGCTTCTCAAAGTCAACTTTTTAAAAAAAATTTTTAATGTTTATTTATTTCCGAGAAAGAGAGGGACAGAGCGTGAGAGGGGGAGGAGCAGAGAGAGAGGGAGACACAGAATCGGAAGCAGGCTCCAGGCTCCGAGCTGTCATCACAGAGCCCGATGAGAGGCTCGAACTCATGGACCTTGAAATCTTGACCTGAACCAAAGTCGGACGCTTAACCGACTGAGCCACGCAGGCGCCTCTTATTGTCCCAATTTTAAAAGTGGATTTGGGGTACCGATTATCTGAGGAAATTGGGGTCTCTGTAAATATCTTCATCTCCCTAACTAGCGGATGTAGTCTTAGAGAATGCTTTACTAATGTCCCCTGGATAGTTCATCAAACCTAGAACTAAGCAGATAGCGGGGACTCAAAAATTCAATAAATGTGATGACAAATGACCTGCCGATTGATTGGCTGACCTGTAGATTTTGCCACCAAAGAACAGCACTTTTCCATTATCAATCCCTGACCCAGTATGAGCTGGCATTTGTTCCTCTCAAAACTGTTCATAGAAGGCCTATTACAAACTTCCTGCTGAAAGCACTTTCAAAGGCTGGATACATTTAAAACCAATTCAAGCATGTAAAGTCGTTTTAGGAAATAAGCCCCACGTCCCAAGGGCTCAGCTGAGGAGGGCCATGTTTCAGAACAGGTGTGCCACTTGACTGAACAGGAATTTGGAAATGTCAAACATTAGAAGCACTTCAGAAACTCCAACTCAAGCTGCCCGACGTTGCACTTCTGGGCACGTGTCAATAAGTGACTTGCACAGATAGGTATTTGAGAAAATCTCTCAGTGCAGATCCAGAATTAGCTAAACCAAATTGGCATGGTAGGTTCTTAAAGAGACCATACTTTGGCTTGTTTGTTTGTTTTTCCTTTTGCAATTTTACTTCTCCAAAGAAACTCTGTGTTTTAAAAACTAGTCATTCAAGGGGCACCTGGGTGGCTCAGTCGGTTAGGCGTCCGACTTCGGCTCAGGTCACGATCTCACAGTCTGTGAGTTCGAGCCCCGCGTCGGGCTCTGGGCTGATGGCTCAGAGCCTGGAGCCTGCTTCCGATTCTGTGTCTCCCTCTCTCTCTGCTTCTCCCCCATTCATGCTCTGTCTCTGTCTCAAAAATAAATAAAAACGTTAAAAAATTAAAAAAAAACTAGTCATTCAAAAATTCACCTTCTACTACATGATAACCATCCGTAACAGCATGACATATTTTAATATTCCTTAAGTTCAGGCACTTGCAACTTATTTTGCACCCCCAACCGCAAGAGTCATAAGAATTGGGCTACTTTCCTTGCCCTTATCAGGGTTACTTCCATCCACCTGAAAATTAAAAATTAACAGTGCAAGCTTGTCTGCAAGTACCTTTTAAACTTGGCCCCTCCCCGTTGGACACCATTCCTTCTGCAGCCCACCAGTCCTTCTAGGGCAAGTGCAAACAATACTTTCCGTTACAATAACTTGTATGCAGGAACACACACGCGCGCGCGCACACACACACACACACACGCACACGAAGCAGTGTTTCATCTGTAGCAAAGCAGCCAGAGAAAAGTTTACTGGCTCTAGCCAATTGGAGGCTGTGGAGCTGAGCCAAATTAGCATGTTTTTCTCCGCCTCTAGATGAAGTCATGATTGAAACATGGCCTTGAACTTCTTTCATAAAGGGATAGAAGAGGAGGAAAGAAAAGCTAAACCTGCAGGAAAGTGCCCCGTGCCGAGGAGAACGCGGTTAGGAAGTGTGCGCCTGCTTCTGAACCCTGAGTGGTTCTCAGTTCTGTAACCTTCGCCTCCCACTGGGTGGAGTAGGGCTTTTAAGAGCAGCTGGAATGCAGTTCCCCTGATCAGTGTAGCCAGTTGTTGCCTGTCTGAACCTCTGCCAGTCCTGGAGAGCGGTGCTCTGAGCTCAAGCCAGCAGGCCTCTTTCTGCCCGCTCGCTGCCGTCCTTCTTGCCGGAGAAGAACGTTCCCACCTGTCAAGCCATGGGGGAGGACGCCGCCCAAGCTGAGAAGTTTCAGCACCCGGGGTCTGCCGTGTGGCAGGAGAAGCCAGCCAGCCCCAGCCTCGCGCCCTCTTCCACGCCGAGCCCCAGCCTGAACCTGGGGAGCACGGAGGAGGCCATCCGGGACAACTCGCAGGTGAACGCCGTCACGGTGCTCACGCTCCTGGACAAGCTGGTGAACATGCTGGATGCCGTGCAGGAGAACCAGCACAATATGGAGCAGCGGCAGATCAGCCTAGAGGGCTCCGTGAAGGGCATCCAGAACGACCTCACCAAGCTCTCCAAATACCAGGCCTCCACCAGCAACACGGTGAGCAAGCTGCTGGAGAAGTCCCGCAAGGTCAGCGCCCACACTCGCGCGGTCAAGGAGCGCATGGACAGGCAGAGCGCGCAGGTGAAGCGGCTGGAGAACAACCATGCCCAGCTCCTCAGGCGCAACCATTTCAAAGTGCTCATCTTCCAGGTCAGTGCCCCCCTCCTCCTCCTCCCGCCCAGCTGGGATTCCTCAGCCTTCGTGGTCTCAGTCAGCCTGGCTCTCACAGCCACTCCTACATCTGTCCTGCCTGTCAGGGATCCCACACACACCAGGCGTTGTCCCCATCCGCCTTCAGCAGGAGTGTGACCTCCGCACCCGGGGGTGGGAATTTCTCAGGTCACGGCAGCCTAAACCCAAGGCAGTTGCCCCAGAGGTTAGTACGCCAGGGTCATTTGTTAGGGAGCACCTGGACGCACTCCGTACAGGTTGGGACGGTGAGCAGGTGCGTGCACCCGAGTCAAATTCATGCGTCTCCTTGCATTATGAACTTGGGGCTCTGACTGCAGCTGTTAGCTGGACAGGGCATATTAGTTCAGTGCCTGTTGATTAACTCTTTGTGGAAATGAGATAATCATCTGATTTTTTTTTTTTAATCAAGAAGTCAAATTCATGACTGCTTCTCTCTTTGTCTAAAGGCTGCCAATGTTTGAGAAGCTAACCAAGTATTGAAGACTGATTGCATTAGAATTGAACTAGTCTCTCCCTTTAAGATTCTTGTCACCAAAGCAATCTTTGTTATTTTCTGGCAAATAATGCAGTAAAAATACAGAGCATAACTCTTTACAGATACACGAGGTATGCTTCTTATTGCTCAGAGAAGCCACAACTGTAAAATAAAAGCAGTGTTATCAGTTTTAGTTGCAAACGCTAGTCTCGAATATTTTCTCTTTCCGATGGTTGCCTTAGAATAGAAAGGCCACTTAATTTTTTTTTAATGCATCAATGATGCAGTTAATGTAGCAAGAGGGTATCTGGGGACAGGGAGGTTGCGTGGGGCTGTTGTTCCGCCAAGTGGTGGGCATTTGTGAATCCAAGGGTAGCCCTGCCCCAGGCTGGAAGTCCTTCCGCCCAATGGAACGCAGCCAACGCAGAGCCCAGGAAGCAATTGCCATGCCTGCCCCAGGGCTGTCTCCTTGTGACCATGTGAATAGGAGAGGATTTCAAAGCCATGGAGGGGAGAGGCTATAACCAACTGTTTGATTGTGAAAGGCACACAAGAAGAGCCTTCATCTCCCAAGGGAGATTTAGAAATTGGAATTTAAGCCGACGGAGCCTTCTTTTTTCTAAATGAATCTGCTCCGCCAAGTTAGAACCTAAGCCTCTTTCCCTCCTTAAAAGGAAAGACTCATCTGGCTGTTTTTTTGTCCTCCCCAAATTGCACTTGATGTAAAGCTTCAGGCAGCTGATGTCCTCCTATACCTTGCAGGCTTTTGCAGCCCAGACATTTTTTAGCCTTTAATGCAAATGGAATAGCTTTTCATGCACCAGATGAACTGAAAAGAGATACGGTGACTGCGCCTTTCTTAAGCCATATAAGATCCTTTACTTTATTAGCCTAAAAGATATTAGAAATCTCAGCTCTCAAGGCATTTCTAAATTAAATACTGATCTCCAAACAAAACCAAACATGTGCAGACATGTTTAAATCTGAGTCATCAAAGGAAATTTTCCTCCCTCCAGTATGAATCAGGGAGATTATCTCTTGTCCTCTATCCTTAGTTAAGGGAGGAAGAAGTACCTAGTAGAGGAAGATCATAATTTGTCGGGATCGGTTTATGTTTCATTTTGCCGCGGATGTTCTGTAGTTGTTGGAGGCAGGGACGGAAGAGATAGGTGAGTAAAAATTCAAGAGAATTGTAAATCTGACATTTAAAAAAAAACAACAGGTGGGGAACCTAAAGACTCAGGCTGCTGTTGAGCCATACCCCGGTCTCCTCTTTTGTCACATTGGATTGACAGGTGTGAAATTGCAGCCAGAAGCGGTCGGAATTCTCCATAGAGTGAGCAAAAGGTGAAACAGGGGTGCGCAAGACCAAGGTGGAAGCTAAGAGAATCCAAAGCAACATATTCAGGCTCCATTCTGCGCCTCTTAACAAGCCGCCCCCAAGGACCTTTTTTTTTTTTTTTTTTTTTTTTTTTTTTTTAAAGAGCAGGTTAGGAAGCAAGGACCTAAAGGCAAGGAACTGGAGCTTTCTTAAGCCATGTAAGATCCTTTCGTAGCCTGAAGGATATTAGAAATCTCAACTCTCAAGACATCGTAAGGTGGTTATTTTGCAAAAACAAATGTGGGTGCAGTCTCTTCGTGGAGAGTTGTTCTTTCTCTTAAAGTAGGGGCTCGCAGGGTAGGGGTCATGCCAGTGGGTGGAATACTAACTTGTGCTGGAGAGTGCTCCAGTCGAGGGGTTGAGAAGATCTATTTTGTCACATAGACACTGGTTCAAATGCGAGTTTCACCGCTTGCCAACTATGTGATCTCGTGCACATTTTGCAGCTTCTCCAAGCTTCTGTTTTCTCATCTGTACACTGAGGATATGAATAGGAGCAAAACATTTGTGAGCTCTTTTAGTAAGCCCTGCATGCTCTAAGTATCCTTCTGTGCATTCTCTCATTTGCCCTCAACGTACAGACGAGGAGGCTGCAATTCGAAGGTATCTATATCTTGTTTGAAGTTATTTAGTAACGTCAAGCAGTGAGGCGGGGGATTTGAACTCACGTATAATTGATTCCATGCTCTTAAACATGGATGCTTTTCCCTTTGTATCTCTCACAGGGTGAGGAATAAATGCAATAACCTCTTTAAAATGGTTAGTGAGTTACATGGTGTAAGAACTCAAGGAATGGAAGCTATTCCTGGGTGGATCTGACATGCATTCACACAGTGAAGGTTATACTTTAGCTTATTTAGAAACATGGCTGCTGAGTGAAAACTGACCCCACCCTACTCGAGCTCTGACAACAGCCAGGCCTATGCTTTTTAGATGGGGCTCATTAAAAGCTACATACCCGCTCACGCGCACACACACTCTCTTCCATTCCCTGCCATGCGTCGTATGGCAACTACCATGTCGAAATCAATATTATATCCCCGATACACCATGAGAGCAAAGGACTCTGCCCAAAGGGCCTACCCAAAATAGCCCCTTCTAGTGGCAGGCTTTACTGTGTGGCTGAGGGCGGGTAGGTGAGAGAGTTAGAAGGCAGAGGATACACGAGTTGCCACTCCATAGGTCATTTGTTGTTTTCAATCCCCTTGAATCCTATGCCAGACTTTCCTCTTCTAAATTCATTGGTTTTCTAATTCAAGACAAAAAAATGGATGTGAAAATTTTATGTTTTTAATGTGTATTTATTTTTTAGAGACAGCGAGAGTGCAAATAGGGAAGGGGCACAGAGAGAGAGAGGGGGACAGAGGATCTGAAGCAGGCTCTCTGCTGACAGCAGAGACCCCAAATGCGGGGCTCGAACCCACGAACCGTGAGATCGTGACCTGAGCCGAAGTCAGACGCTGAACCAACTGAGCCACCCGGGCGCCCCATGTGAAAAATTTTAAGACGAGAAAGTGAGGAAAGCAAATCTGTCACCTGGGCAGATGTAGCACTGTCATGTTTAGAAGATGAGGTTTCCAGCTTGTAAGGTCCTGTCGTGTCTTCCAGAATCTGCAGGTGCTTTTTGGTTGTTGGTTGCTCGGTTGGTTTGTCTACTAGACGCTTCAACGTTCGCATTTTTTTTTTAATTCCAACTTTTGTCCTTAATTTGTCCTATTTAAAATGTGTTATTCATGTATTTCAATGCGTGCTGAACTTACAAGCTCGTTGTGGCTTTAAAGCCCCCTCCTGCCTTTAGCAGTTACTTCAAATTATAGCCACTGGCACCTAAAACTCGAGAATAGTCACCTTCCTTTGAGTGATGAAGCAAATTGTAAAATCCTTGTTAAACTTAGCAGCTTTTCTTTTTATATATAGTTTTTAGGATAGCCTAAGATCAATGTTTGAACTCAAAATACTGTGACAGGATCCAGTGCAAATGAAATAAGACTGAAAGGGGTTGGTGATCAAAAAGCAAATGCTAAAAACTAACAAGACTCATGCTTTGCCCGTAAGCATGGCTATCTTTAACTAAACCTAGAGTTTACGCAGAAAATCAGTGCATTTACCATTAAAAGGAAATTTTCTCTGTTGATTCATGAGCCTAGCATTTCACAGCTAACTGGCCCTGAGGGTGTGGCACCCACTTATGCCTTAAGGTTCTAGTAATGATTATCCCGAAAAAGCGGTGTGGGAATGGCTTCAAATCCAGGGAACAAAATGAGACTCCTCCTGGACAGCTTACACTTTCGTCCACATAAAATTGTGAAATTGGGTGAAAAGAGTAGAGGTTGGGTATTTGCTGTGGATACATTCGTAGAGAAGCAGGCCCATAAATGTGTTCAAATATTCATCATTTGGCTTCCTTCAATGAGATCAGAATTTTAGAACAGTGCTAAAAGTATAACATCTTCAGACTATTTTCAAGTTGATTTTTTTTTAAAAGACTGTACTTTCTCTATCCAAAACCACTGCTCTGAAAACTGTTAAATTATTACAGACGTTGAAGAAATGGCAATATAGGAAATCAAAGACACCTCAATATGACAACTCGCCATGTTTATGTCCCATTGATTAATGTTCCCATAATGGGATATTGGTTTTGATGCGCTCCTCATCCCGTGCCCTTTTAGTTTCTAAGACCAAATACTTGCTCTCATTGTTATTATTTACACTTATTGAATGTCAGCGCAGCCTCAGGCCTGTTAAGTGAATAACTGATTATCGTTTCTTCAAAAGAATCATTGCTTTGTCTCATTTGTTAAAAAACTGGACTGTTTGTCAGATGCAGTCCTTCCAGGTAAATGTGGCCCCTTCCCCTGTTTTGCACATCTGTGTCTGTGGAATTGAGCGAAAAGCATTGTCCGGTGCAGCTCAGGTCCTGTGGTTTGAATCCTTGTACGAAACAAAGCATGTTTGGTGTTAGTACTTTAGGAGATCGCGTCTACAATTTTTTTAGTTATTGTTCCTGGGGTTTACATTAATGTCACAAAATCAAATATCTTGGAGCTGGAAAGTACCTTAATAACCATTTAGCTTAACTTCATTTTATATCAAAGAAACAGACGCCCAGAGAAAGTGACTAGCAAGGTTTCATTTTATTAATAATAGAAATTATGGAGTTGAACTGTAAAATGAGTAAAAACAAACACTGTATTCCCACTATGGCAAAGTTCATGCTTACTGGGTTTTCTGCGTCAGCTTTTAAATAATTCAGAATGATTTGTTTTGTTTTGGTTTTTGTTTTGTGTTTTTTTGCTTTTTTTTTCTTTTTTTGTGGGTAGCAAAGAATACCTAACCGGTGTGATCTTAAAAAAGAATTGAACCCTTGATAACACTGAAAAATAATGAAACTTTTAAATCCTCCACAATGTGAAAGACTGCTCAGGGATTATAACTAATGCATTTTATTCTTATGACTTGCTGATTCTACCGACAGCTGCCTTAGGGGTGCAGTTCTAATCAATGGCTTTATCCACTTGGCAATCTATACCTCAGAAACACAAATTGGAGAAAACCATCAATGTGTAAAAGAGACCTATAAATCAGAATGTCAGGTGGGCGTAGTTCCATTTTAATAACTAGTATTTAGAGATTATTGGATAAGGCATCCCGTGGACACAAATTTATGGTCCTCATATCCCTCCAGGATGCCACCACATCCCTCTGGGTCTATGACAGGCTTCGCTCTTTTCGTCTAACAACAGGGATGATAAGTCTGTGACCCAAGAACACACTGCTGGCTTCTCTCCCCTTAGTCAAGCTTTTACGGTCGGCTTCCTTTTCTAATGCGAGTCATAGAATCTCCTTTAAAGAGTATGCATCTATATATGTGCAAAGATTTGCTTCCGCGAACTCCAACACAAGAAGTGCTCAGCGTGTTGACAGGCTTCTCTGTGTTGGTATCTACATGCGCGACTGGGACAGCCAGTTCACGAGAATCAATAGAAATAGCAAACAAGCTGAAGTGTAAGGAAAAATGCCACTTCTGGAGAGTTCTTTCCTTCCTTTTCTCTTTAGTGCTGCAAGCACATCATTCATATAGGTTTGAAGTGTGCCGTTTAATTCTCCCTTCCTTTGAAAAACTCCTAAGGGTTCTTGTGAAAGGTCAGAACCCAGAGCAGCTGTGTCAGTGGCAGCCGAGTACCTTTTGGAAAATAAATCTGTAGAGCAAACTGTCAGCTGCTTCTGGGGGGCCTCTGCCGGGTAGAAGGGCCCCAGAAGTCAGCGCCAGCCCACGAGGGATTCTTGGTGCCCTGTTAGGGAGTCACAGGCCCTAAGCAGATCTATGAGTCACTAGCCCAGGTAAGCGGTGATAGAATGGAGGACGTGGAGTTGATCCTCCCCCTTGAAAGAGCTGTCAAGATTGGAATCTGTAAGAGAAAGCAGATCAGAACCATTATGACAGGAGGCTGAAGCGGGCGGAAGTGTCCCTTTCCGCGTAGACAGGTGAAGTCTC
Source organism: Lynx canadensis (assembly GCF_007474595.2). Taxonomy (NCBI): domain Eukaryota; kingdom Metazoa; phylum Chordata; class Mammalia; order Carnivora; family Felidae; genus Lynx; species Lynx canadensis. The sequence goes on along the minus strand of NC_044310.1, from coordinate 178,269,521 downwards.
AAGTGTTTCCATGAGACCTGTGTGAGAGGACTGAGCAGGGCACGTGCACAGGTCAGATTGGGTGCCTGTGGACCGTGTTGGTATAGAGGACGTACCGCCATGACATGCCAGTTGAATATCCGCCAGCAAAGCGCTTACGTTGTAGCCCGACACGACCCGTACGTTCAGTTGAAACAAAAATAGAGATTTTTGAGGGGTGTCAGTATTTTGTTGCTTCTAAAAAAAAAAAAAAAAACAGAGAGGAAAGGTAAGGCCTCCGTGTGCTTGGACATCCACCATTCCTGTGTGACAGGAAGGGGCTTGCCCTCAGACTGGATGCCATGAGCAGCCACAAAATAGACGCTATCCAGTAGACAGAACACAACGAACTGCTCGAGCAATTAAAATGACAGCAGAAGCATAAAGCAGTTAGCCAAAAAAAGAGATATCTCACCCGTTCCCACTTTTGTAAAGACACAGCCAGCTTGTCTGGATTGTGTCTGTTCCCACTGGGTTTATTTTCATAGCCGGCGTTGAGAGCCCTCGTGTAAACGTCCCAGGCGTTGGATAGAAGAGTTCGGTGGTTTCCCACCGTCCCTCAGCTGCCCTCACGCGTGTGGCATCTACCACACAAGGCCGCTGCCTCCCCTGACAGCGCGCTCTCCTCAAACCTGTCCTTGACGGACATGTGCCGAGAGAGAGGGACAGGAGTCTCCCGCTCAACAGTAGCTGTGCTTTTGTAATAACAGAATTTACATTTAAGAAAAAAAAAAACGCAGGATTGCTGAATTCTTTTGGAAGCACGGTCAATATGTCTACCTTTTTGTTAAGGTTGAAGAAAGGGACGTTAGCAGGGTATTCCTCTGATTACCCGGAGAGATTAAGGCATACGAGTTGTACCTCTTCTCTGGGAACCAAGGCTTATTTTTGTAGTTTCCCCTGAATTTCTGCTTCCTTCACTGAGGACTTAACTTTTCACTGAGTTCTTAGTGTCTTCCTTTCCTGCAGGCGGCTCCTGTCAAACCCTCCCAAGCCTTTTGTCAAACCCCAGGAGTAATTTTGCTTCTGGACCAAGCATCAGGGCCTTAGCTGTTGCTGTAGTCGGCCTCCCTGTCAGTAATGCTCATCCACTGAGAATAACCTCCTTCCTTAGAAACGGAAACCGCAGCGTCCCTTAGGCCTCGGTTCTCATTTCCCAGTGGCAGCGGCAGTCACCGAACTTCCTTAGAAGAGCGAAACCCGTTCTTTTGTAGTCCTCAGGCCTACCCAGCGGAGGGGCAATTTCTATTCCGGCCACTCTCTCAAGGCTTTCTTAGAAAGCCACCTTATCCACCATGTGTTCATTCAATAAATAGCTGTTGAGCTGCCAGGAACTATTGTGACGGGGGCACAACAGTGAACAAGAGACCCAAATTACCACCCTCATGGGGAGTACATGGGGAGTGCCAGCAAGATAGAGGCAAGTTGAGACTTGAAACATGGGAAAGTTGCTCTCTGGAAAAGTCGAGGTCATAAATGACTCGTGGGAATGCCATGTTTCTTTCCGATTTTTTTTACTTGGTCCGTCGTACTATGTTCCTGACCATCTTTATGACATTAAAAATGGGTGGTTGTGGAGAGGGCTTTGGGAAACAGAATCCGTGATTTCTTTACTCTAACAAAGGTTCTATATAACCAGATTTTCTATTTACCTCTATCCAAGATTTTATCCTTTGTTTCTAACCAATTTATGGAATGGACTGTGGTATGAGTGTATGTGCAAAAGAGGGAGACACGGGGCTGTATTTTTTCCAGAATAGCGTAACTATTCCGTTCAGTGGTTAATAAGGAGAGGGACTTCTAGGTTTCTCTGTATCAAAACTTTGTTCATTTAGTTTCTGTAGGCAAAAAGTTAAAAAATATGCAGGTACACTCTTAGAATATGTGTTTGACCCTAACCCCAATGTCATTGACTTTTCGATCAATTAAAAGAAGGGAAATTCTTACTGTTGACATGAACCTCACCTGAAATCTAGATCCCAGATAGACTTGTAAATGCACAAAATCCAGTTATGTTTCAAACTGGGAATTTACTGGGCAGTCCACTGTATAATCTGGTAAGGTTGAAGCTAAGGAGGAAGTGGGGCTCTGAAGCCTGGCCCACCTTGGCATTCCTACAGAATCCCGAGTGTCCCTGGGAGTGCGGTTTGAAAGTTGCTAATCGAGGTCAAGTCCTCTTGTTCATATTTGGGAGAAACTGAGACCCAAGGAGATCAAATAATTTGCTGAAAGCCACACAGGCACTCACAGTACAGTAAAGACTGAGACTCAGGCTTCTGTTACACGTTCTTTCCACTGTGCTGGTTCTTTCGATGAAAATGTGAAGACACCTTGCTGGCCAGCTCTCATTTTCCAATATTCAAAGAAAAATTTTAAAAAAGAAAGGGATTCCTTGGGCCCCTGGGTGGCTCAGTCAGTTAAGTGTCCAACTTTGGCTCAGGTCACGATCTCACAGCTCATGAGTTCGAGCCCTGCGTGGGGCTCTGTTCTGACAGCTCAGAGTCTGGAGCCGGCTTCGGATTCTGTGTCTCCCTCTGTCTCTGCCCCTCCCCTGCTCACATTCTCTCTCTCTTTCTCTCTCTCAAAAATAAATACACAGTAAAAAAAATTAAAAATTAAAATTAAAAAGAAAGGGATTCCTGTGCTGTGTGACCCAAGCCACCTGAAAGCAAATCCACCCGCTTAGAAGAAGTGGAACACCATTGCCCTTGAACTCTGGAGGCAAGTTCTCAGACTCTGCTCCCTGAGACACAGAGAGGGTCAGACCTTTGCCTCTGTGTCCACAAATTGAGGGAAGAGGTATGCTGGGAATAGTGCAGGGAAAGGGACAGATTCCTGAGCTTCAGTCCTCACTCTTAGCTCTAGGTGGGGGATCTAAGTATTCTTGTCCAAGGAAGCCCTGTTTAACAAGAGAGCCTTGATAAGCTGCTTCAGAGACCTCCCTCGCTCCTCTAAGAATGGCCATGGTATGCGTCCTGTCCTTATTAATGCCCACATAGGATATCCTGAACCGCAGGGCTTCATGGGTGGGCCCCCAGTGAGGCTGGCCCTGTCTTCTCTTACTCTAAAATCATGTCATCAGAAAAATTAGTGTGCACTTCTGAATAGATACCAAGGTTGACCACACTTTTCCTTCTGATTCCTAGCGGGGGAGGAAACCTGATCAAGGCTTTACATGGTGTCTGACTCTTGAGGACTTCCCAGTTCTCTCCCTTGCCCCCATCTTTTATCTTCTAACTCCACCTCCAGTGGGATTTTGGCAGGAGCAGAGCCACCTGACCTTGAAGGAAGATGGGAGACAGAGGCCTCTTGGGTTCACAGTAACTTACTTTAGCTCCTTTATCTAGGCAACTTCCTGGTCTGTCAGAGCCACAACCCACTTCCTCCCCTGCCCGTCACTGATAGAGCCCTTGTCATCTGCCCTCATAATATTCCCAATAAACATCCCCTGCCCTTATCCAGCCTCGGGGGAATGACTTGACCAGTTTAGAATTCACTCTTCATATTCTAGAAAACTGAAGCCACAAACGTGTGGTTTCTGTCATCCCCATGTGCCAGAAAGATACACACTGCAAATGACAGCAGCTCAGGACCGTTTGTAACATCTGTTATTAACATGAAATCTATCTACATTGTCCATCTTTTCAGGAAGAAAATGAGATCCCTGCCAGTGTGTTTGTGAAAGAGCCAGTTTCCAGCCCAGCGGAAGAGAAGGAGGAGCTTGCTGATGAAAACAAGTCCCTGGAGGAAACCTTGCACACAGTGGACCTCTCATCAGATGATGAATTGCCCCACGATGAGGAGACCCTGGAAGACAGTGCAGAGGAAAAGATGGAAGAAAGCAGGGCAGAGAAAATAAAAAGATCCAGCCTCCGGAAAGTAGATAGCCTCAAGAAAGCGTTTTCTCGCCAGAACATCGAGAAAAAAATGAACAAGCTGGGGACAAAGATCGTGTCTGTAGAGAGGAGAGAGAAGATTAAGAAATCTCTCACTTCCAATCACCAGAAAATATCCTCAGGGAAAAGCTCCCCCTTCAAGGTTTCTCCCCTCACTTTTGGTCGGAAGAAAGTCCGAGAGGGAGAAGGCCCTGCAGAAAACGAGACCAAGTCAGAAGACACGCCTAGCAGCGAGCAGATGCCAGATGACCACGAGGAGAGCTCGTTTGCAGAGGGTCTTTCTGAAGCATCCCTCACCGGTGCCCTGGTGGAAGGCAAGAGCAAGGAGGAGGATGCAGAGAGGGAGGCCTCCAGAGGGAGTAACTCGGGCAGGGATAGCAACATCGACTTGACAATTGTGGAAGATGAAGAGGAGGAGTCGGTGGCCCTGGAACAAGCGCAGAAGGTTCGCTACGAGGGAGGCTACCTGCTGACCTCTGAGGATGCAGAGCAGTCGGATGCAAGCCCGGGCCAGCCTGCCGTGCTCCAGGTGGACCAGACCGCCTAAACGCGCAGCCTGCCGGGCCCAGCCTGTGCTTCCGTTCCGGCGGGTAACCAGAGTCTGGAAACAAAGCCCTGCACGTGTCCGCACTACCCACTCACTACCGTGTTGTTGTCCAAGCAGCCCTCACCCACTCCACAGGAGCAGCGCACAGATGGACCAAGATCTACTGTGAAGGCGACCTGTCAGGAGCGTCGCTTCCAACTTGTTCTTCGGTTCTGTTTTTGTAGAATTTCTCCAAGATTGCATGGAAGAAGAGAAGGGGCAGCTGCAAAACGCTGACCAATTTGGCTTAGTTAGAAAAACCAGAGGCTACTTGAGATACTAGTCATGAGATGGGATTCATTTCTTGTCATTCCATAGGCTTGCCGAATAGTGTACCAGCGCTATATTGAATTTCCACTGAACTCTGTGAAGCTAATTATTGTATTTCAAGTGTGTGATATATAATATACATATGTAGGGGCGCCAGGGTGGCGCAGTCGGTTAAGCGTCCGACTTCAGCCAGGTCACGATCTCGCGGTCCGTGAGTTCGAGCCCCGCGTCAGGCTGTGGGCTGATGGCTCAGAGCCTGGAGCCTGTTTCCGGTTCTGTGTCTCCCTCTCTCTCTGCCCCTCCCCCGTTCATGCTCTGTCTCTCTCTGTCCCCCAAAAAATAAATAAACGTTGAAAAAAAACTTTTTTTTTTTAAATAATATACATATGTATTTAAGCTAAGGACATACCTACTTTATATTATAAGAAAAAACACATGCTTTTTAAAAAAGGTAGAAGAGACAGTCTGGTCGCTTATTCACTTAATAGAAACCAATGTTTTAACTTCAAATGAAGAAAACACTGAAAGACTGTAATATTCAGCTAATCAGGTAAGATCTAGGAAAGTCAGGACTATCAGAAAAAGACAACTAAGAGGGAGAAGTTGGAAAATAAGAGAAACGGGAAAGAAGGAATGCCAAAGAGAATGAAGGCCTAGAAAAGCCATGTGCTTAGAAGTAAAATATTTACTGTATTAACTCAAGTATTCTTTTCTTTAAATAACAATTCTAAAGAGTTTCGTATATCCTTGAACAACATGTTATATCTTCACAATATTTTTATCTTCTAATATTTTCAAATAATATAAAAATATAGTTTACTGTGTTAAAGCTGCATTTTGCTTAATAAATAAAAGACATTACAGATCTTTCACCAAGGAGCTTTAAAAGGATGCCGTGTCTTTAACACCGGAACCAACGTAAATCTCTGAAATTAATATGTACTGGCTTTTGTAGGAAGTTCGATCAGACGACTCTTTCATGCTTTCCAAATTTAAAATGACCTTTACACTCCAAATGATGTAATGTAGGTGTGTAAGATGTTAAAAGCAACAGGTTTGAGAAGGGAAGGATTGTTTTTCCTTTTGTAGATGATGGTAATTTCATTCTAGGTCATATTTTATTTATATATTAATTTCACAGAGTATTAATAGGATTCTTCCAAAAGCATGCTAGTGTTTATGTATATGTGCACCCTTATTCGGCCAGGATAATTTTTACTCCGGTCTAACGTTATACTAAAACACTGCTTTCTCTATTTTTGATTACAGAATGCTAATGTTTTGAGAACACAACTAAATTATAGTGTAGAGGCAATCGTGCCGGGGAGCAAATTCCCTACCTTTAGTGTGTACCACTCACTATAAGTAACCTGACAAATATAAGTAACCCAAGACGGTATTAACAAACAATGCTTTGTTTCCTAAAAGGAAAAACAGGCTCAAGGTATTGATAGCCTAACCTATACAGCTGTGTCCCTACTTGCCGTAATGTACCTCAAACATTAGATTGTTGAACTAACGATGGCTGTGTTAAAGAAGACTAAATAAACCAAAGCATGAAAAGTGTGTAACGATGTCAGTTTTTTCGGCAGAGCAATTTTAGAACAAGCAGAAAGAATTGATTTGTAGATTCTCCTCCAAACGTAGCTGTGATGTCGATTGTCTCGGTCTTGATGTCCCCTATTAACTCTGCTTTCTTTTCCCCCTGATCTCATTTAGAAATCCAGGTCTCGTTCTTCAAGTTTAACTTTCTTGACATCACCTTGCCAGCTCTGGAGAGCATCTGAATTTATTGCAGCAGCTTGATAAATTTGATAGTTCCATCTGCATTTTTATTGTTTGGTACCAGATCTTATAATACCTTAAGTAGCCCTGCAAACATGACTGTGTTGAACTGTGCATTCAGTTTATTCACACAGATAAACCTTTGTCTTTGGCAGAACCGTGGGCTGGGTAGAAGACTTCATTTCACTCCGGGACCTAAGCGTGCCTGTTTAACCTTTATGAAGTTACTGTCACTTCTTGCGGTCAGAGTTGGGGGATCCAGGGCTAATGTGATGTTTACATTTCCTTTCCAAAAATGCTGCTGCCGTTTGTTCCTATAAACTATCTGCATGTCAGTGAAAAGCTACCCTTAAATCTTTTTAGATTTTACTGACAAACGTTGATTCTGTGTTCCAAATTCAAAGCATTACGATTCTAAGCAATTAAGCCGTGAATGAGGCCAGATCATTGTTGGAAAACACATACTATAGGGATTAGAGAAAGCAGCAGTTGAGGAAATGGAAGCTATTTATTCTGAATTATTGTTGAATTATTTGCATACCGGTGAGGCTAAAAAGTCCCCAAATTCGATATGTCTTCTTTCCACCCACCCAATAACCCATCCCTAACTTTATGTGCCTGGAGCTCAAGAACTGGATTAGTTTTCCCCCAAAGATTGGTTATGCATTAATAAGCACTGAGATCCATATCTCAGAAATATAATTCAGGAGTAAGAAGCATCTATTACATGGATCACAAATCTCACAGAGATATAGCAAAGATGTCACTTTACTACAAGATTTTATTTTTAAAATATACAGACATATATATTCCAGCAGGAAGATTTTCCTCTTTCCACTTAGGCATCTAGTATATGGCTGGATTTCACCTTATACGTGAGAAGACCCACACTGAGGCCAGTTGTGCACAAAATAAAAACTTTTCACATGCATTGTGTGATAACCCAAAATTCTCCTGGTTTTGGCACTGCTCGTGCGTTTGAGTCCACTATCAAGAGACTAGGGGCTCCTTCCATATAGCCAAGCTCCTAGTGTAAGTAAAGGTCACAGTGAAAGTCATTTCCTGCATTAAGACACGAATGCCCAAGCCCAGTTAATTCTTGCTTGAAAGTTTGTTTACTGCCCTACAGCCCAGGTCTAAGTGATTTTATGTTGGAGACTGGGAGTCTGAGGGATCGAGGTACAGGTAGCAATCATTATTAACAGCTCCATAGCAACCACGAATCTTTTTCTAAAAACCAAGGCTGTGACACTGCAGAGCAAGTTTCCGAAGACACTGGCATTGTGACCTTTGTATTCTGCCCGATCTGGGCATCCAGATAAAGACTTGTGCAGCCAGGAACTCATTCCTAAAGAGAACAGGCAGTAACTTACATTATTACATTATTACATCCTTAAGATGCATCCTTCTTATTTTTGTTTTGACCACCGCATCATCCTGCAGTATTCGAAACTACAATTATTTTTAATTCTTCACACAAACCGCCCCAATTAAGAAGCCACACTTTTAGCAAAACAACTTGACAGTCATCCCTGTCAAGACTTTGCACCATAAGGTTGATTCATTAAATACGTACTGGGCAATGCAACTATTTGTTGCAACTCTTAGTGTCCAAAGCAGTAAGGCACAAGCATCAGGGAGAGGAAGCCAACATTTCTACCAGCTCACTTTAATGCCAGGCTAGGTACTTGTGGGGTCAGCAGTGCTGTGCCCCGACCACATGCTGAACACAAGTACCCTCTCATTTAATCACACAAATCTTATTAGGATGGTACCGTTTTTTTTTTTTTTTTTTGGTTTTTTTTTTTTTTGCAGCTGAAACTCTTCAATTTAATTTACTCCAACGAGTAAGATGGAGGGAGGGGGGATCTCCAGAGTCCGTTACAGCCCTAAGTTCTCACTTGTGTTAGAATTTATTTTTCCTTTGAAGTTCACAAAATTAAAAGACTTGTGCAAGTTTATGTAACTTCTGAATGTCAGAATCGGTGCTTCACCCCAGTCTGAAATCTATGCTGCTGCCAAGACAGATGCCTAACGATATCACCCAACTGTGCTTAATTATGAATCACTTTACAAGCTCTCAGATGGTATAGTATTAACTTCATTTATCGTCCCTTATACGGCATCAGGTACAGCTGCACTTTATAAATGATTTTGGTGATTGTCATTCCGAGGCTAAGGAAAAAAACAGCTCCCGGTTCCCGGGGAGCCGTGGAGAGACTATTATTCAGGTCTGCTGAGGCCACAGAGGGGCTCCTAAGCTCCTTGGTATCGACCATTGTCAGTAGCTGCAGGGCTCACTTTGGGCATGGTTTAATAAGGGCAAGCTGTCAACAAAGATAGGTACTGGAATCAGCTTATTCAAAGACGACACAACAAGTCTGCCTCAAAATCTTTAAGTAAAAGCAGTCATATCCCTGTGCCCTTCTAGAGAAATTGCTAGCATCGTCCCTGCCTGGACACATCCTCTCATAGGCTGAAGAAATGAGCAAATATCCGATCAGCATGGGGCGTTGGGGGAGTGTGGAGGTTCAAGAAATAGGGTGAATCTTGAGGACATAGAAACCTAGCCTCTGAATATAACGCCTACAAAATCATCTTCTTGAGGAAAACAGGAGCTAGGCCACACAAATGTTGGCATCTCCATTTCTGCGGGCAATCAAGGAAAAACCCCCCAGGCCAGCTCTCAGTCACCAAGATGTATGCTGCAGGCAGCAGCTTCTTCCAAAGGCTTTGAAAGTGGGCACAAACTCAAATGCCCGTGGGGCTCACACATGAGTAAAGTGGTTCGAGGTGGTGGCACCAGTTGAGGCAAACTTGTCACCTGTGGGCATGATGGGGCACCCTTATCGTCGTATGTCCAGAGGCAGTCAAGAAAGGCCCAAATTCTGCTATCCTTTTATCATGAAAACCTGCTGGCTTTTCACTGTTGGCAACTAGCTCAAATCATTTTAAGTATCGTGTGAGCCAGTCACGACTGTCCGCTGCCTGGATGCAGTGTGGACACAGACCATCAGTTTCTGACTCCTGCCCCATAGAGAGGCACTCTATGTGCCCGACTCCTGTCCCTGTCCTGAGGCACACACAGAATAGAAAGCTAGTAGTAACTGGATTGGATTTGCCTCGAGAAGAAAACCTTCTTAGGGAAATACAAAACACAAAAATCGCCTCGCCAGAACATGTAAGCAGTGTTTTCTGGCTTCCTAGTGAGTGTGTGGAAAGATTGCCCCGATGCTGCGTAATGTAACAAGGAGACAGTCGCCAATCACACTGAAAGATGGCTATACGTTCTCTAATGGGAAACCACCGCTTCTTGTTCTCCGAGTTGCTCGCTACCTGTGGGCTATCTGCAGAGCACTTGGGTGTCTAACGGGTTTCGTATTTTTGGTAAACTAAGCATAGGATATGAGTATCCCATTTCTAAGTTCCATTTAAAGAATACCTACTCCTGTCAATAACCTGAAGTTTCTGGAGATGACAAAAGGCAAGTCTGCACCCTGCAATGCCAAACATCATGGCAAAATTGACAGCCCACACCCCGATTCTTCAACTCTTTGTTGCCAGTAATGAGGTACCAAAGGGGAAAAAAAAACAGGGCTCAATCTTTTTGGATTCTAAACTCAGCCTTCAGAGCTCAGGGTTGGGGGTAAAAACTGGAACAGATTTAGCACAAGGGGCAAGACATCCTTTGTTAAGGAGAAACCTGCTTGTAACCACTTGAAGCTCTAAGAAAGCAGAGGCATTAGCTGTGTTCCCTGAGGTCCACTGCATGCTAATTATCTCCGAAACCTCAGTGACATGCAGAGAAAAACAGTGTATTCTGGTGAGTGTGCCCTTATTTGAAAAATAAAATTTCCTAAGGACTTTAAAGCAATAATTTCAAATTGCTACATAAAAAAGCCCCCTTCCAGGATGGATGGAGGAGAGCAATATCTTAGTTTATGGGGTTGCCCCTGAAATTAACCAGAGAAAGGGAGACTGCTGTATATTGGGTGTAATTTCACTATGATCTACAGTTCTCCTTTTTCCTACCATCACTCTTTTTATTGTCAGACATCAAAAGATCCTTCCCAGCTACCAGGTAGCTATATTTTCAGAAATTTAATAAAAACCGTTAGATCTGAATTATCCAATAACCACAGGGAGGTTGTTTTTTTTTTTTTTCTAAAAGAAACATTTAAAACTAATTATATAAAATCAACATACAGAAATCTGTTGCATTTCTATACATCAATAATGAAGCAGTAGAAAAAGAAATCAAGGAATTGATCCCATTGACAATTGCATCAAAAACTATAAGATACCTAGGAATAAACCTAACCAAAGGGGTAAAATATCTGTACTCTGAAAACTATAGAAAACTTATGAAGGAAATTGAAGAGGACACACAAAAAAATGGAAAAATATTCCATTCTCCTGGATTGGAAGAACAAACATTGTTAAAGTGTCTATACTACCCAAAGCAATCTACATATTTAATGCAATCCCTATCAAAATACCACCAGCATTTTTCCCAGAACTAGAAAAAAAAATCCTAAAATTTGTATGGAACCACAAAAGACCCCAAGTATCCAAAGCAATCTTGAAAATGAAGGCGTCACAATTCCAGACTTCAAGCTATACTACAAAGCTGTAATCACCAAGACAGGATGGTATTGGCACAGAAACAGACATATAGATCAATGGAACAGAACAGAGAACTCAGAAATGGACCCACAGCTATGTGGTCAACTAATCTTCGACAAAGCAGGAAAGAATACCCAATGGAAAAAAGACAGTCTCTTCAACAAATGGTGTTGGGAAAACTGGACAGCGACATGCAGAAGAATGAAACTGGACCAGTTTCTGACACCATAAACAAGAATAAACTCAAAACGGATGAAAGACCTAAACCAACAGGAAACCAACAAAATCCTAGAGGAGAACATAGGCAACAACTTTGACCATAGCCATAGCAACTTCTTACTAGACACATCTCTGGAGGCAGGGAAACAAAAAGCAAACATGAACTATTGGGACTTTATCAAGATAAAAGCAAAGGAAACAATAAACAAAACTAAATGGCTGCCTATGGAATAGAAGATATTTGTAAATGCTGTATCTGATAAAAGTTTAGTACCCAAAATCAATAAAGAACTCATCAAACTCAACATCCAAAAAACAAAAATATCAAGTGAAGAAATGGGCAGAAGACCTGAATACTTTTCAAAGAAGACATCCAGGTGGCTAATATGTAAAAATGCTCAATATCACTCATCATCAGGGAAACACAAATCAAAACCACAATGAGATACTGCCTCACACTTGTTAGAATGACTAAAATTAACAACACAAGAAACAACAGGTGTTGGTGAGAGCGTGGAGAAAGGGGAACCCTCTTGTACTCTTGGTTGGAATACAAACTGCTGCAGCCATTCTGGAAACCAGTATGGAGGTTCCTCAAAAAGTTAAAGTAGAACCAGCCTACAACCCAGCAATTGAGCTACTAGGTCTTTACCCAAAGGATACAAACATACAGATTTGAAGGGGTACATTTACCCTAATGTTTGTAGCAGCACTATCAACAATAGCCAAACTATGGAAAAAGCCCAAATGTCCATCGACTAATGAAAGGATAAAGAAGATATGGTGTGTGTGTATATATATATACACATCACACACAACACACACACATATATACACATATAATGTGTATATATACACATATACATATACAATATGTATATACACATATACAATATATATATATAATAGAGTGTATTATGCTAAGCAAAATAAGTCAGTCTGAGGAAGATAAATACCGTATGATTTCACTCATGTGTGGAATTTAAGAAACAAAATAGATGAACATATGGGAGAAGGAAAACAAAAAGAGAGAAGGAAACAAACCATACGAGACTCTTAAAGATAGAGAACAAACTGAGAGTTGATGGAGGAAACTGGGTGGGGGATGGGCTAGATGGGTGATGGGTACTAAGGAGGGCACTTGTAATGATGAGCACTGGGTGTTGCATATAAGTAATGAACCACTGAATTCTACTCCTGAAAGGCAATATTGCACCTTATGTTAGCTAATTAGAATTTAAATGAAAATTTGGGGAAAAAATAATCATCTTGTTTTATTAACATAATGCATTTATTGGGCATCTATATATGCCAGGCCACGTGCTGGGTCCGTGGATAAGAGAAAAGAATAAGAGAAGAGTCTTTGTCATTTAGAAACTTTCTATTGAGAAAGGGGAAAGCACTGAGATAAAGAATTTGAACTCACAGTAGCAAAGCAAGAGGGAACAAATAATTGGAGAGAAAAATAAATCTTCAGCCTTAAAGAAATTGTTATTTGAGAATTGGTCACTCAAGATAGCAAATGGAGATACGGTAGCTTGGCTGGCTAACGTATCATAAATGTCCAGGATAGAGATGGAAGGAAGCTAAACTGTGAATGGTATGGACTGAAAGAATACACGGGAATGGGAATTTCTCTGCTCTAAGTACAAAACAAAATGGTAGAGGGGAAACTGAGTGGAAGAAAATCTATAGTCTTTAAAATGCAACATTGACAGCAAGCACATTCATTTGTTTTGATTAACAAGTAAATATTGAACACACACTGTGCTAACCCCTGTGAGAGGCCCTGGGCTCACTAAATACATGGGAACAAACCCAACAGACATGCTCTCCCCCTCCTGCCCCAGCGCGCCCCGCAATAAACTGCTTGCTTAGCCACTGTCTGGCCAAAACCAAATTGGTTTTGGTTTTGGTTTTGTTTGTTTAATTTAGGGAATTTTTCCTCCTGAAAACACATTACTAATGTATAATGTTACATAATATCTTTTCTAGGATGAAGCAGGGATGAATAAATAAAAAATACGATGAAAATCAATGAGAAGTTTTGACTTAGGTACAGTAACTTAACGTGCAACTTCAGAAGCACATGTTATCCTTACAATAAGGGTTGGGGTTTTTAAGAGCATTTATTAAGTTTCTTTACTTAATTAAAAATATAATTAAGCAGGGAAAAAATGGCCCACAAGCCTAGGGGCCAGATAACCTCTGAGGTAACGGTTCATTTTCTTAAAAATATTACAGAAAACTAACAGGTTTTTGTCACCATGTAATAAATGACCACAAACTTAGCAGCATTTAACAGCACCCATTCATTAGCTCACGGTCCCGCAGGTTAGAAACCCAGCACTGTATGGCTGAGTTCTATGCTTAGTGTACCCAAGGCTAAAATCAAGGTATCAGCTGGACTGAGTCCCTGTCTGGAGGTTCTGGGGAAAATCTGCTGGCTATCAATCAGGGACTGCTCTCAGCTCCTAGAGGCCACTTCCCTTACCATGTAGTCCCCCATCTTCCAGCCAGCAATGGCACATTCAGTCCTTCATGTCCTTTGAATCTCTGACTTCATCCTTTTGTTCTTCTCCCTCTCTCCTTCCACTTCTCCTCCACCTCCTCCCCCTCCTTCTCCTCCGTCCCCCTCTCCTTCTCCCTCTCTCTCTTCTTCCTCCAGCCAAAGAAAACTCTCTGCCTTCAAAGGGCTCCTGTGATTAGATCAGGAACACCTGGATAATCTCTCTTAAAGTAAGTTACATCATATAACATAAATAAAATCACAAGGGTGAAAACCATCACACTCACAGATCTGCAGATCGCATGTATTCCAGGAAAGTGGGAAATCTTGGATCTCTCTTAGGGTTTTGCCTACCACATAATGAAACATGGGGAGGAAATTCAAATGATGTGAAAAGGTCCATATTACATGGAAATTGAAGCTAGCCCTTTCCCACTTCTTCCAACATCATACTCCGCTGCTAACCACGGTCTACGGTTTTCCTACATATCCTTCTAGGAAAAAATATAAGAGATATATATGCATCTCTATATTTGTTCTGTATATTCAAGTATCCAGGATCTTATTGCACCTAGCTGTTCTCACGTACTCTCTCTCGGCACTACTTTCTTAGTGGTAAATGGGGATCTACATTATTCTTTTTCAGCGACATAGGAGATTTTTCTTTCTTTAGTAATTACGTAAGATAAGCAAAGGGATCAGCAGTGAATCATCCCTAAGGCCAAGACAGATTATTTATTATCCCAAGGATTTTTAAACCGTAGAGACAGTTTGCGTAAGATCCATTGTTGTGCCTGAAACGCTTTCTTTTCTTAGAGCAGATGGGTTCTCCTGGAGTCCCTGTTTTGGAAGAGAGTCAACTAATTTCTCTCCAAAGTAAATTTAAATAATCACTTCTGGGGGAAATGATCTGTTAAGACACAAAAGAATTTTAACAGAATGTTCTCAAATGTAAAGGAAAGGCCCAAAAAAAGAAGAACAAAGATGAGGAGGGAAAGGAAGGGAAGAGGGAAGGAAGAATGGGGGAGGGAGAGAGGAGAAAGAGGAAGAGAAGGAATAGGAAAGCAGAATAAATCAGTTGATTTTAAACTGAAATTGGGAGTTCGTCTATGCTTCAGGACAGGAATAGAGTTCCGCCCTCTGACCATTACCTGCTCTTCTCTCCACAGCAACACCAAAGAAAGAAAAGACTGTTGTATTTCTTTTGCCTGCAAAAGATGTATTTCTTTCTAATTATTGTCATTCTAAAGTTCTTAAACTACAATGTTTGATCTATGGCTTTAGAATACCAATTGTTCATATCTGTTTCTTCTAAGTACAAAGAGACAGAGAGACTTCCACTACCTTTCATTGTTCTTTGAATGGGACTAGACATTAAAAAAAAAAGAGATTTACATTACTAGTCATAACTTGCAACTCCTGAAGTGCCCACAAAACTCACATATTCAATTTTTCTACTGAAGTGACAAGTTGCTCTGCTTTCATCAATTTCACTGAAAACGCAGTAAGCAATAATAATGGCCCCGATTTCCATGAGCATTTTCTCTGTGGAGGGAATCCATGAGCTAAAAGTTTCTCTTCAGGGCTTGGCCCACTGCTCAGAAATGAAGATGGACCTCTAAACATAATATGAACCCTTATGAATTTGTGCTAATACTTGGAAAATGTGTGATTTGCTCTTAAAATCAGAATTCCTCATCTCCACTCGAGAGAGATGTCCTATAAGCACATCACTAAAGGTTGCCTACCAGGACATGGAGGAGGGCACTTTCATAGTAACTTGGCAGCAATTTTCGAACAAGTGCCAAGATTGTCTCAGGCAATTGCTAGTGAGATGAATTACAGCAGAGAAGCTATGAATAAATTCCATACTGCCCTTAGACCCAGGCAAGAAGGGACCCTGTCCTCTGCCTGTTCCTCAGAGAGCCCCATGCCCTAAAGTAACTTCTAAAATCTTTCTAAGTTCCCCTCTGGTGTTTGGGACAAGCCAGGACTGGGGTCATCAGACAAGAAAACTCAGATAAGATCAGGGCCTTTGTAGGCCCCAGTCTCCATTTTTACCTTTCAGAGTACTAAACCTCTATCCCATACAAGGGGTAAACCATATGCCCCAAAGGCCTTCAGGAGGGAAATTGGCAGAGCATTTATTTTATGAAGGCGGGAGGGTCCTCTGGAGATTCGTCCTCTGGAATAGTGCTGACACGCTAACTTAAGGAAATTCATGTTTTAAGGGATACAGACAAGTTCAGGGCTCTGGAATACGGATGATACCGCCAATCGCTGGGCCTGAGCCACCTGCGTGACCTGATACAAGAGTTCTTCAAACAGAGATGCCACCTCCAGTCTGTAGCACCAAGAAACCAAGATGGCAGCAGGTGTCCTTTACCCAGAGTCATCATTCCACTTCCTCCTCAGGTTCCACATCATGTATCAGGCTGTTTGCCCGGGGTTGTCTCACTTGTCTCCTCCAAGACCTTTGGAGACCTTTGTTCCCCTGTGTTCAGTGATTCCCCTGAGCCATGTTCTCTCTTGCCTTATATCATGTGTTGGTGTTGTTCCCTGCCAGGCTGGTCTTAAGGCATGCTAAACAAAGGATGGACATTTCTTGTTCAAATGGGACCACTCTCCTTGTCCCTATGGGTCTCACTTCTCCTCTCCACGAGGTGGAAGTGACAGAAGGCAGGGATACAGACAAAATTGAAAGAGACCATACTCTAGGAAAGCTGTGGTCACCTCCTAAGAGTTCAAGATAAGACATAATTGGAAGATGTTTCATTCTATATTTATGCTATAAAATTTTGAACACTAAATTTTTTAAGTTTACTTATTATTATTTATTTTTGAGAGAGAGTGAGAGTGCAGGGGAGGGGCAGAGAGAGAGGGAGACAGAGAATCGCAAGCAGGCTTTGCGCTGTCAGCACAGAGCCCCCTGTGCGACTCGGACCCACAAGCCATGGGGTCATGACCTGAGCTGAAACCAAGAGTCAGATGCTTAACCAGCTGAGCCACCCAGGCATCCCTTGAACACTAAATTTGACATAACCATAAAAAACAACTTATCATTCACATTTTCCTGCATGTAACCAGATAAAACTTGAATTTGTGGTCATCATCAACAAAGCACAATAACAACCTTTGAGACAGTCAGGGGAAACCAGTGTTCATATCATGATGAATGATACAGAATCATGAGTAATGATGTAACCAGCATTAAATAAACGATATTAGAAAGTACAAAGGCAAGAAGATCTATATTGCTTCAATTCAGACAGGATCTGAAGAGTCATGGCATTGTGAATAACAGCTTTACTACCTTTTTCTCAAATGGTGAAAGATATGAAATTAGCCAGGAATCATTCATTTGACAATAAAAAACAAGATACAGCACATAGCTACAATGAAGAATATTTATAGACAACGATTAGACAGAAAAACAAGTGTGTAAATAACTCTACTTCATCCATTATTCTGAAGGTTTATTGAAAATTACTGTCATTTACATAGGCCCATGAATTTTATAACACTTTTTTAAATCAAGTTTTTTTATTTAGACAGAGACCCTACAAAAAAGATTTGCCTGGGACCTTTTACAACCTAAAGATGGCCTTGAGGAAAATTCCTGAGGAAAGGTAGGAGGTAATTTACCAACATACAATTTCATCTTTTTTCTCAGTACGGATATAGTAGGTTTCATATCACATGGTTTGGGATTCTGCATGTTGTAATTTAGCAAATATTTTATACACACAATGAGATCATTGCCATTAAGCACTACAAAGACTTGGGGATTTTTGCAATTTTTTGTAGCTACATACTTTTGTATTTTTCCTGCTGGAAGGTAATTCTCAATTACCCAGTTTGGGCCTATTCACTTAGTAAATTAACTGCATCAAATAAACGCTTTATTTCTAGATTATCTGATCTCCAACCTTGAGTACTTTTAGATGCCTTCACTATATCATTAGTTGGTAGAAACCCAGAGAACGTAAATTAAACATTTTAACTATGGAAGGAAATTTGCTCTAACAATCAGATAAATGCATGCTAACATATCAGATTATTTCTGAAATATCAATCACTTGGATTATCTTTGCCTTTTTAATGAACGTTTGTAATTGAGGTTTAACCATTTTAAGGCTTACTATATATCAATGGTATGTTTTCCCATACATGCCTCATATTTGTACCTATAAAAAAATTACGTATTCACAGGTGATTAACAGTTAATCTGATCAATTATTTGGCCAAACTACTAAAAGAGGTTGATAGTGGAAGTTCTAGTTACAGTTGAAGAAATCATGGTTTATTTCTAGAAATGGGCAAGAAAAAATTAGGAAGAGAAAATCAAAGGACAACATTAAATTTTAAACCGATATACTAAACCAACTCAAGAGATGACATAGTCATTCCATAAGCATGTGTCTTTTCTCTTACTAATGTTTTACCCCACCATATTCTGACTTAGAAAAATGCTACTAGAAATTCTTTAGTTAGTCAAAGTCAACATTTTATTCTTATGGAATTTTAAAATTTAAAATTCCATTGAATTTCCTTTCAGTGAGTCTTACAAATATATAAAAAGAATAAAACATTCTAAGAACTCAGCACCTTAAAATGTAAAATTTGAAGTTCATTTTTACATTCCAAAGTTGTGTCTGGTATAAAACTTAAAGACATTTTATCGGTGCCACCATTCTTGTTTTCAAAAATTAAACAGGTTTTTCATTTAGATAGAGATGATTATAAAATGCATGAGGGCCGTGGAGAAAATAGTAGGGCAGAATTCAGATTTTCTGGAGTAATTCTTTTTCTTTTGACTCACCAAGTCTTGCCTCCCTCCTTCTATCAGACAGGATACAAAATACCTAACTTTTGGAGCTCTATCTATCCATTTCAAGCAGCATGACAATCATATGGTGAGTGAGGAAAGAATTTTTAATAAGGACATTAGCGGCCACAATAATTCCATCTACTTTCTTTGTAATGAACAGCAAGTTCCAAGCTTTTTTGTTTGGAAATTCAAAAACAACAAAATGTGTTTATATTTGCTTAAAAAGCAGTGGGTTTTGGGGAACGGAATCCCTGGGAAATAGCTTAAAATGTGAAAGTCCGTGATCTTCACAAATAAACCATAAGTCGTCTTGTATTAAAACCAATTATCTGACTTTTCGGTCCTGACCTGCAAGGGGATGCATCCCAAAGATTAAATGCTAATGACTTTCCATCCTCCAAATCCAGCAAAAATCCCCTGTGACCATGAGGAAGTTGAACCAAAATAATGTCTACATAGAAAATAGCAAGCACCTGCTTGCTTTAAAAGACTGTTTTAGATTTAATGAGAAGATATTGATTATAAATAAGCAATAACATCATGGAAACAAAGAGCCAATTTCTTTAGACCAAAATATTGTGTTGAGAATCAATAATATTCAATTGGGTACATCAGTCAGCCTTTTTAGACATTATGTTTGGTTCAAAGCAAACATATGTTTGGGGTCTGTGAAGGATTGAAACTTCCCCTGTGGAGTCACCTATCTTTGCCCCACCCAACAGAAATAATTCCTTGAAAATATTTCAGTTCCTGGGTCTTTTTTCATCACCTCTATGTACGCTCTGTTTTTCTAAGCAGCAGGGTCAACCTGGCATTTCCTGGAGGACTGCACCTGTGAGCTAGAGTCACCATTCTTCCAGCTGCTGAATCCGCCCGTCCCGGTACCACTGGCTGGTAGAAATGACAAGGAGACCTTCCAAATTTGCAAGGTTTTTGTCTTGACTGGAATGGGTTCTAGGCCAACTTCTTTAAAACCGGTACAGATTTTCAGACATTTACACAATCACATTTCTAATGACAAAGAACTCTGAAAATGCCTGTCATTTCAGACATGGATGGACTACTTGATTCCAAGTGAAAATCTTTTCTTGTGTCACCCAGGTGACACCCATGCACGAAGGCCCTAATGGCTATTCCTGTTGGGGCAGCACATGATTCCAACATGAAAAGCCACGCTTTTAGAAGGAGCACTATAAACAGAGTTAATATTAGATGAACCTACCAAAACGGGAAGAAAGGAGTAGGAATAAGTCACTGAGTTCAAATTTCCAACCTCTGTGGCTTTGACGGTCTGCCAACCATGCTTCTTTCGTGTAAGCTAATGGATAAAGGTCGTGCAGAAAACAGTGCCAAACTGAAGGAATTTTTCTTCTGCTGCTGCAAAGGCTTATTAAGGGATCAATAGAACAGGCTTCAACAATCTGGAGACAATAGTTTGTTTTCAGAGGAATTCTGGTTAATAATGATATTGGATTGGCTAATTTATCATGACAAAATAAGTTAAATCATATGGGCAAACTCCGTGTCGTAGGTCTGGACGCCCTACGATCAAAGCCTAAGACAGTAGTTCCGGTGCATGTTTATTGAAGGGGTGCTCTTCAAGAAAAACTCTTCAGGCGAGGGTATGATGAGCAGGAGAGGAAAGATGAGAGGGCTGAGCAAGGGTGGGGTCCCATATACAGGCTAGTCTTGACCTGATTTATGGGATCACACCACAAAGTGGATCAACACTCTCTCTTTGATGCAAGGGGGCCAACCATTTGCAGCCCATCTCCGTCATTTATTGGCTGCTCCTGGTTGGAAGATCATAACCCTTTGGGAGATGCAGCTGCCAACAGCAATTCTCAGGAGGTGGGGGTGACAGCTATGGATCATTAGCCGCCAAAACTCAAGACAGTGAGAAGGGTGCAAGAGCCTGGTAAAGGAATACGGGCGGGGCCCCCATGGTGTCTACTACACTCACTGACTGTGATCCACTCCGAGGTTAGAAAAATACCTAGGACTCCGGCAAATTATACTCAGACTGGAAAGGGTCACCTCTGGTATCAACAGGTGAAGTCATCGGGATGGAACAGCTGGCAATCTTACCCAGCCCCTTTAATTGTATTATACCCTATGACTTGTGCTTCCTTTGCTTGTTAACAATCTACAGCCTCTGACATAATGTATCCTTAACCGGTTTTGGTGCTCTTAATTCAGAATTATTCCTTCTTCCCGCATGAAAGAAAAGCTGCCAAGTTTTGAGAATATCCATTAAGTTGAGGGCACAAAGCAGAATGTTAACATTCGACTCAAAGAAAAAGCCATAAGACTCTATAAATCACAAAACACCATTCTTTTTTTAATGGAAGGATGAAGTTTTCGATTGAGAGATTTGGGAGGCATAGAAAGATGTTTCCTTCCCTCAGGTATAAGTTTTATTTGCATTCCATGAGTCCTGTTAACATGGACATCCTTCACCCAGTAAGAAATGTACACTTTTGCTGTGGTTTGTGACCCCCCCATTTTTCAATTACGGGCACTAGAAATTCCAAACATGCTGTGAGTCATTTTTACCTTCTTTCTTCCTGGACATTGTGCTGGAGATGGAGTGACTTGCATTTTCATTGTTGCTCTGTGGTGTATTGAAACAGTCAAAACAAATCTAAGTCTTTATTATCCAACAAGCAGATAGGAAATAAGAATCCAAAGGCCGGATAGCAACACATTTGGCAGTCTTTCCTCAGATGGGTTTTTGAAACCACACATACACACACACACACACACACACAAAAACCCCTCAAATGTATTATTTTGTCCTTCCAACTTTTCTCCACTCCGTTTTGAGGTGATTAATTTCATCTGGATGTCTAGAGAACAGACGGCTTTATATTTGAGTCCATTATAAAAAGAGAGAAGGAAAGAAAAGATTTGCCTATCTCTATAGGAAAGTCTATCTCTTTCTCTATTGACCTAATCAATAACAGAAGATATTACATATAATAGTTTCAAAATCTTAACTAGAAATGCCGGCTTGGCCACAGAAGTCTTTGTTAAAAGGGCATGTGGGAATTCACGGGGAAGGTCATCAGTATAATAATCCATCCAGGATGGTTTGCTTTCTGTACCTCTGAGTCCGGATATTTGTACTGGATTCTGCAGCCAGCCAAGTCAGTGGGAAATTTTTTTCTGAAGCAAACAAATCTCCCTGTTTCATACTGATCCAACCTAATTCTAGCCACCCAGCCTACACATTATATATTTCCTATTTTGAGAAAAACATTCCTGGAACAAGGAGTGGGCAGTGGACTCAATTCTATTTTCCACTAAATTAAGACACCTTACAGATAAGGAAAGTCACATTTTCTGTGGCAGGGAGGAGGCAGAATACTTGCTGCGGTGAAAAAAAAATCACAAACCGAGAATCAGAGGATAAGAGGAAAATGGCAGATTGACTTCCGGTTAAAGGGCAGCTGTAAGCTATTGCGAGGCTCTCTCTGGCATCCCTCCCTCATTCCTCGGCTCCACCCATATCCATAAAGAAATAATTTCCCAAAAGTAAAATGAAATTCCAGCTTTACAAGGGCTTCTAACCCTGGCCTCATACCATCAAGACAAGACCCTCAAATTATAATTAGCTTTCATTGACCCTTCTTCAAACATCTTTTAGCCTGGGAGCAACAAACGCGGTCAGTCAGCACGACCAAGTCGCTGCTATTTTTATCAGCGCTCAGTGGCCATTCTCGTGGCCACAATCGTGTTTTCTGACCTTCTCTAGATGGGGAATACTGAGGATCAGCATAGTTTTGTTCATACTCTGATCCAGTTGCTATGTGACGTTTGGGGATTCGAATCCTGACTTGAAGAGTAAATGGCAGCCTTTGGCTTTATTATTGGACCACAAGAATAAGATTTTATTTTTAATATTTGTTATTTCGTGGGGGATCAGTGACTACATTTATGAAATGTAGTCATAAAATAAGTAACAAGGAGAGGAATATGGAGAAGAAGAAGTAAAGGAGTAAAAACTTCTCATTAAAATTTTGCAGAGTTTACAGGAGGCTAAGATTAGACCAGTTTTCTGAATTAGCACTAAGACAAATTTACCTCTTTAATGAGCCAGAGCTCAGTCTCACAACAGAAAATTTTACCTCTTCAGAAATTCAACCGGGGAAAATGCAAGTTAGGTGGACACAAGTGCTACAGCCAGAGGAACTGCCTCTTTGCTAATAGAATGAACTGACATTTATTTCGTTTTTAAAGGTGTCAGGCAATGTTCAGAGTTCAGTGCTAGTATGAAGTGTTATCACTTCCAGAACAACAACTAGTCAGTGGAATTAAAGCCCAGCTGGAACATATACTAGCAGTGGGCCCCCAGAAAATGTATTTTTGGGTTTTTCTCCATGTTTTGTTTTTCACTTGTAAAATGGGTGTTGGAAACAATCCCCATGTCACAGGTTGTCAGAAGGTTAAAGGAGTTAGTACATGTAAACCATTCGGCATAGAATCTGGCACATGCAAAGAGTTTAAATGAATGTTGGCTATTATGATTAATCACTTACTAAAGACAAAAAAAAAGTGAAAGTTTAAAGGTTCAGTAACTGTCTCAAGGTCACACAGTGAATACCGAGCAAAACTCCGATTTGAATTCAGATGATCCATCCCCAAAGTCCACGTGTTTATATAATAAACCTTCACACCTCCCTGACAAGCATATTCCCCAGGACCCAGTGTGATTTGAACTCAGCCCTTTCCGACAAGGCAAGAGCCACACAGCCACAAGATGATGATGGATTCTTTTGGCCAAGAGCTTATAGCAGATTGTGAGTCTAAGTATAGAACTATTCGTCACTACAAAGCGGACAATACCACAAATTTGAAGGCAGTGCTAATTCCTCAATGGAGGAAGGGTCAATGCAGGAAAATTTGTTGGCTGAAACTAGATTTCTCAAGCATTATCATGAAAGTAAAATATATCATGAATTAATAGCTTCAGTGAGGGCATAATGTTTCACCCAAAGTGAATAGAAATTACCTTCTGTGGTAGAAAGGTACGCAAGTTCCAAACTAGGAAATGCGTTGTATATTCATACTGTGCTAGACGCTTTCTCGTAAGGTATCTCACTCAGTCTCCGCCAAAACTTCATGAGTTAGAAATTATAAGCTTTGTTTTATGGATGAAAAAATAGAGAGGTTAAATGACAAGGTCACAAAATGGCAGCCCTAGAATTTGGAACCCTGTCTCCAGAACCTAGTGTTTTAACCATGAAACAGACACTGCTTTGTTGCTTGTTCTGTGATGATCTGTTTGTGTCTAAAAGTTGCAAGTAAGGAGTGTTATAAACGAGGGTCTCTCCTTATACAATAGTGTTGCCTCAGCATGGCTTGTCCCACAGCCGAAAGGCTTAAGAAATGTTATTTTTCTTTCTAACCACATACTTGTAGAGCGCTTTGGAATTTTGAAAGACTTGTGCTTCTTTTGTAAAACGTAGAGCTAGGGAAGGCATTACTATACCCACTTTACTGATTGAAATACTAAGACTTGTAAAGAGTAACTCTCTCCGCTCAGAAAGTTTTTAGAGGTGCCAAGGGCCTCGCCCTCTGGGCTTTTTGCTGTACCCCTTCCCTATTTTGGCAACACTGTCCCAAATATGTGACCAAAGGATCTAAATATACAATTGTTTCTACAGATATAAGTGATTTTTATCACAAGGCAAATACTTCAGATGTCTGTACAACCATACCAAAAACATTTCCGTGGAGACAGAGGTTTGAACGTATGAGTCTCCTAAGATTGGTAGATCTTTGGGATCTAACTAAAGCTATTGACTGATATCTCTGGGCTCTCCTTCTCCTAGAGCAACCACAGAAATCATGTGGTTTACAGGATCAAGACACCTTAGTGACCGAAAGTGCCTGTAAGCTCTTGGTGGGACGCCATGAGGCATAAAAGAGTGACGATGGTTGTAGGAGGTGTGGTAATAGAAACAACGCATTCTTTTTCTCTTGGCTATGAAGAGATTAAAGGAAAAGAAAAAAAAAGGAAGAGAGAAAGGAGAAGAAAAATGAAACAACCAATGTCTGCCGCACAGCACCCAACAGCAATCACCTTAGCGGAGCTAGTTGTACGGACGTCAGCCTTAGCTCCAAATCGAACGTTCAAGATCAGGAGAGGGGAAAGACTAGATTGCAGAAAGAAAAAAAAATAGTTTTGATTGTCCACACACATTTATTTATGCAGGAAGGAAAATGTCTTGGCTGCCATCTCTAGATGGAAGAGGGCCATGTGCCAGTTGAGACCTCCCGTCTCATAATGGGCACTCAAGAAAGGCTTCTTGGATGAGGAGCCTGGGGCTCTCAAAGTGATGGAGATGACATCAGACCTATCCTGGAGGGACTTGCAATTCAAGACTTCTGACATTAACGCAGACAAAAATGGACAGGCAATCCAGATAATGCACTGAGAACTTGGAGCAATCAAATAAATATGCAGCTTGATGTTTATTTTTTTTTGTATTTTTTACATCACGTTGTAGTCGCACACTGCTCAATTCCCAACCACCCCACGAGCAGCCTTAGTTCAGACTATTAAAATGAAGTCACAATCCATTTTGAACAACGGCCTTCAGTAATGTAAATATGAAGCCATTTTTGACTGGAGATGAGTAGAATGTTTTTAAAGAACCATTAGAAGACATTTGTGAGCGAATCTTGCATAAGATTTTCCTTTCAATTTTTCTGAAAGGTAAGGAAGAGCTGCAGTTAAACTAGATTTCACTTGGATATAAATTTGATTATTTTGGCTAGCTCAGAAGAGATCTAATGATTCTAATGGGTTCTTAAACTTCCCTAAGTAGTTCTCCACACTTGACTATTTCTACGGTCACAACAGATTCAATCATGTGCATATGGAAAAGGAGTCAAGTTGGGGGTGGAAATGCCCCCATCATTTTGCTTCCTGGCATTCCCCATGAGCTGATGTTATACCTAATACGCCTTTATGTCCCTTTATGTCAACTTTCTGTAATTTCTCATTCTTCTACAGCCTTTATATGACACCTTTCAATGGAAACCCACAGCACAATCACTTAAGATTATTTTCTATTGTCTGAAACTCTTCTCGTGGACGTCTTCTGGGACGGCTGCACAGGGCCTACTTACATCTCAGCGCAAAACCCTAAAACATGAGAAGAGAAATGAGCTTGCAAATGCAGCCCGGAGAGGTCAGACTAAATATTTTGTTAAAGGTGGTCTCAGGAGTGATATTTGTTCATGAGGCAGACATGCACATTTCCACTAAGAATCAATAGTGAACCCATTTGTACTACGCTTAGTGTTCAAAGTGTTTCTGTGCATTTATCCCACCTTGTGCACTTTCTCTCTATAAATAAATGCCGGTGGCTATCTGAGTTTCAGGACGCTTCTGCGGGTTGTGTTGTTATCCTTGCCTGAGAGAGGAGCTGAAAAGACCAATGCATCACTACCCATCCTCCACACCCTGTATTCAAGCAAAAGATCTTCCCAGTATGGCAGTACTAACTGCGTTTTGTTTCTCTGCCTTTAACTCCACGGTCTGTCTGCTGCCCTGAAGCCTTTGCTCAGAACAAGCCACCCCATTTCTGTGGGCTAAACCTTCAGGCCATGCCTGCTGATTTTGTTTTCCAGCATTCCAAAGCTCTGCCGACCATGTGATGGGACCCCTCAGGGCCTAATATATTATGCCTTCTGCCTGGCTCCTTTACATCTGTGATGCTCCCAGCACAAATCGTGGGATTGCTGCCTCTCTCTCTCTCTTCCATCCCTGTTCTAGCCAATGGAACAGTGTTAGAGCAAACAATGCTTCAATAGAGAGGGTGCAGGGCAAAGTGGGAAGATCACGGACAGACTTTTGTTAAACTCCAGGGTTGGCTATTTACCAGGCATGTTAATTAACCTCTTTAAGCCTCGGTTATCTTATATGTAGAAAGAGTATCAAAATGTCTACCTCGAATAAATGTTATAAAGGTTGAAAGAACACCGGGCCAAAGCCTGGCTCATACTGAGTATACTATGACAGAGTCATTGTTACCCAGTTCTGATAAAAATGAACAAATTCTAGGAGCAGGTATCACATTACTGAGGAAGCTACAGTAACAAAAATTCAGTAGACCCCAGATAATTTGGCAGGGATCTTACACCCATGCTCACTCTGTCCACCCAACATGTGAAAAACAGACTGGCCTTTTTTGTTGGCGTTTGGGGTTTCTCCCTGTCCCTTAGTACATCCTTGGACAGTGTGTTAGCTGCTACTAGAAGCCAGTGACAGATTTATGACAGTGGGCTGCTGATGGAATTCTTTGACTGGGGCAAGATGGAATATGACCCCTTTCTCCTTCAAGTTGAACATCAATCAGTGGTCCTCTGCCAGCCCTATAAAGAGGATCTTCATTCCTTTTTGCCCTTATGCTTCAAGAAAAGATGAGGCAGCAATCAAGTTTTTGCCCAGAAAGTTCACAAGGACTTTACAGCACCTGGAACAAGAGCAGGCACCTGGTAGGCACTCCATAAGCCTTAGATGCAAAGGAGAAAGAAGGATGACTTTGTGTGATACCTTATGTCCTAGTGAAAGAATTTCCTATGGACCTGGAACTTGAGTTGCCCAAAAGTCCCTCTTTGCATTTTCACGTGTTTGAACGTAACTCCATAAGATAATATTGGAACTCAGTCTAGCTCCATTTCACTCCATTGACAGGTCACTGTCGATACTTGCATGAATGATAGCACCTGAGTCAACGTCAAGACACTCGAATTTCAAACTGAATTGGGGCCTTAGTGGTTTGCCCTCACCTATTTTTCCTGCATACCTACAGTACTGGCCACGTAGCAAAGCTCACATCAACTTTTCCACATTTCATTCTAAAGACATATTGTTTCCCATGTGCCTTTAAGGAATCATTCTTGATCTCAGCCATAAAATTGGAAAGCTGCATAACTGACAAGATGATCCCCGAAGGCAGCTGAAACATGGGGTAGATTGAAACCCGACAGTTAATTTGTAGCAGTAAAAAATAATGATATCACCATAAACCATGTTTAAGATTAGACCGGGCTCAAACACTCTGTGCCCACAGAATATATAGATGGGTATGGTCAAGCTTAAATAACAAAGCAAAACAAACCTGAACCTCCCAGCATCACCAAGCCCAATTTCTTTGCTTTTTCATGGTACGCTATCACCATCTGCTGGCTGCAGCTGATAAAATGCCTAGCATTCCTTAAGTCCTGGAATATTCTAGTGTGCAGCTACTGTTGTTAATTACTATGCACCAGAAAACATATTTTTTAACCTAACAATATCATTGCAATGGCACAAATAAATCAGATCTTCCTAGCACACCAAACAAATGAAAGAGCCCAGAAAGCTTGTTACTGCCAAAGGCATCCTGTTCCGCTACGCCTAAAAGCTGCATTTGCTGAGTGCGTAAGTCCTAGCACATTCCTTTTTTATTCCAGAGCTTCCTCCTGACACACATTCACTTTCTGACTTCCTCCTCCCCAGCTGCCTTCTCTACCAGGCATCCTACACAGCACTGCAGTGATAGGCAAAGCAGCAGCTCTCAGCTAAAAACAGCCTCCTCCTGGAGATCTCAAAGGAAGAAAACCACTGACACTTGGCTTCTTTAAGGAAAGCAAAGCTCCAGTGGGCCTCGGCAAGAAAGAAAGGATATCGTTGGCTCCCAAGACTCTGAGAGCACTATTTTTAGCATGGTTTCCTTAGGGTTACGTGTCTGCGTTGTGCGCATCTTCCTAACTCAGCAACAAGTTTGGAGGGAGAAAGAACAGAGTCTGTATAAGCGAATAAAATCTAGCAAGCTCTGGGGAGCCTGGGTGGCTCAGTCGGTTAAGTGTCCGACTTCGGCTTAGGTCATGATCTCACAGTTCACGAGTTTGAGGCTCTGCTGACAGCTCGGAGCCTGCAGCCTGCTGCGGATTCTGTGTTTCCCTCTCTCTCTGCCCCTCCCCTGCTCATGCTCTGTCTCTCTCTCTCTCTCTCAAAAATAAATAAACATTAAAAAAATTTTTTTTAATCTAGCAAGCTCTAAAACCCTGCACATTTTATCTAACGTGTTCAGTCTTACCATTCCAGGCCCTCCGTTATGTAACATCCCAGACCTCTTAACTTCTCAACCATCCTGAGGATAAAGAAGGCTTTAGGAAATAGTGCTTCTTCATCCTGACTTGTCTCTGTCTTCTTTTATTTGGCTTATCCGAATTTGAAATTTTTATTCAATAAGCAAGCAGGAGTTGTGTATTATAACCATTTACAAAAATCCTTCAAATGTCCATCTACTTACAAAGTTTTTGTGACGCTCTCATTTTTCTTTTTATTTTTTTTTTCAACGTTTATTTATTTTTGGGACAGAGAGAGACAGAGCATGAACGGGGGAGGGGCAGAGAGAGAGGGAGACACAGAATCAGAAACAGGCTCCAGGCTCTGAGCCATCAGCCCAGAGCCTGACGCGGGGCTCGAACTCACGGACCGCGAGATCGTGACCTGGCTGAAGTCGGACGCTTAACCGACTGCGCCACCCAGGCGCTACGCTCTCATTTTTCTAATTATGATGCAATACTTGTTCTCCGACAAAAGAGCCAGTTCTGACCGAGCAATGATGCGACTGCATCACAAGATGCTTTCCTGCAGAGCAGACCACACCCTGGTGCGGCAGCAACAAGTGACCCCCTGCAGCTCTGACATGCACCCACGTAGGACCAGGCTATCCCAGATAAAAGGCCATAACGACTCTCTACATGAGCCACACTGGCCTGAATTAAGTACCTCTTGAACATAATCATCCTTGAATTTATCTAAACAGTTACCTCCCTCTCCTAAACATTCTAAGATGTAAACTTCAACTCAAAGGCATTCTACGTTTTCTTCCCGATGCTGCAATTTCAGAAAGGTACCACTTACGGGTTAGGTGGTTTCTATACAACAAAGTTAAGCCCAAAAGCAATATATCCTTAACAAAATTATCCCCTGAAGTGTTTTTCCTTTGTACACATGACCAGGAAATATATTTTAAAAGGTCCAATGTCATCAAAATATTTAACCTCAAATCACCTTAAAATAAAATTTTAATTTTGTTGTTAACAAATTTCTTTCTTACTAAATAGCAAAGGATTTTTAAAAAATAATAATACCCATTGTGGTCAAGGAACAGGAACAGTTACTCTACACACTGTTCTCATGAGTGCAATTTGGTACAACCGGTCCAGAGGGTAACTTGGCATTGGAAAGCCCTTAAAAAAAATACGTACTCTGTGGTTTACACATTACAACACTAGAAGTTTATCCTGAAAGAATAATCATTTCTGATGACAGTTTTTAGTATTCAGATATGGTAGGCTGTATAATGTCTTCCCCAAAGATGTCCGTGTCTTTATTCCCAGAACCTCTGAATATGTTACTGCACATGGTGAGAAAGATTTTGCAGATATGACTAAGGATCTTGAGATTATCCTGGACTATCTGAATGAGCCCAGTGTAATCATGAGATACCTTGTAAAAAGGAGGCAAATTGAGCCAATAATATAGAAGGTAATGGGGTAATGAATGCAGGGGTTGGAGTGATGCTCTTTGAAAATAGAGGAAGGGGCCATGAACCGAGGAAAGTGGTGATCTCTAGAAGCTGGAAAAGCCTGGGAAACAGACTCTTCTCCATAGCTTGCAAAAGGAACATAGCTGAGCTGACACCATAATTTTAAGACTTCTGATGTCTAATATTACAAGATTTAAAAAATTGTGTTCTTTTAAAACACGAAGTTTGTAGTAATTTGTTGTAGCAGCAAATAGAAAAAGAGTATACCAGATATCAAGCAATAGAGAATATGGCCAACTTAGGTTTCCAAAAGCTTTATATTCGAGGGTCTGAGTTATGAAAGAAGTGTTTTTTTTTTTAATCTTGTGTTTTTATTTTGGTGGTAATCTAAAAAATGTCAATGTAAAGATATTCTGGACCATCTGGTAGACTAACTTATAACTCACAGCTAAGCTATGATTTCAGTGTCCAAGTGTGTGTTCGTTTTACAGTCACATTGGTAGTGACAGTGAAGGCTAACTCCATGCAGTACTCTAAGAACAAAGATGGCGGGGCAGTTCCGAGAGGAAAGGTGGGAGGGCTGGGTTATCACCTGGCAAACAGCCGTCACTATCACACTCACACTGTGAGGAGCTCTCTTTGTGTATAACGGGAATAAGTGTAGTAGCAAAGAATTTTTGTTTAAACTTTTGTTGATATCATATTTTGAGGTGCACCATTAAATTGATTGGCCCATGATAATAATAGATCTCTGGTTTAAAATAGGTTTATTATTAGAAGGAAAAATAACGATGATGATAATCAAGATGATTCAGATGATGGTCCATCAGGCTCAAAATCAAATGAACCATGTCAAGAAAGAAAATATAAAACATTTATCATCCTACTATTAAACATCAACTATCCCCTTAAATGACTGTTGGCATTTTAATTATATTGATTTTATATCTAAATTTAAATGTAAATTTGTGTTGGGTTTATAGGTGTTCGCAAGTGAGGATCATGAAGGATTAATCCTAGTTTTATATTTCTTCATAGATGACTAACAACATAATAAAAACAATCTAAGTCAACCCTGAGGGGAGCATGAGAATTTGTTTTTCTTTTGAAAAGGATCCATATATTTACTCAAGTCTGAGAAATGTATAATTAATTATGGTACCTCCCTCCAATGGAATACTATTCAATCATTAGAAATAATGTTGTAGAATAACATTTAATGAAATGGGGAAATGATCAGATGTATTGATGAAATTTAAAAATAGTTATCAACAGTAATAGTCAAATTCCAGTGTTAAAAAAAAGAAAGTAATTTCTATACATAGAGAAATGCATAGAAGGATATACAACTAAGTGGAAATACATTGCTAATTGTGTTTTCCTTATCCTTTTTGATATTTTCCAATTTTTCTACCGCAAACACTTTTATAGAGAGAAAATAGACCTTTGAGTAGTATATCCAGAGTTAAAACGCTATTCTCTTGGTCTGACTTCAGAGCGTTTAAAAATTGAAATGACAGATGTTTCTCAACACCTGGAAGACAACTTTGCAGAAGATAGCCTATGTTCCCCTAAAAGAAGAGAAGAGTGTCAATAAAACAACTCAATGAATCCATCATTTGTCCCCTGAACAACTGTGAGAAATACACACAACACACACACACACACACACACACACGCACATACATCATTCTCCAAGAAACCTGTCTACTTAATGTTTAAAGTACTTAGCGCTAAATCATCTTCCTAGTGAGAAGTCCGGAAAACTTTCATTCCTTGGGCTGCCACACATTCTCTTCTTATTATCAGCTAATTATTTTCAATCCATGAGCTTTTGAGAAACAGTGTATCCCTCCTCATATTTTTCAGTTGACTTCTAGAACTTTTACTGTAAGTTTATTGCAGAGGATGTATTTACCTACATATTTTACATTGACACATGCTTTAAACATATATTTGCCAAAACTATGGAGTCAAAATTTAACTTCTTAAATTTATGGAAAATGTCTGCCATAGAACTAATTGGCAAAGGTTGTCCTCACTGTCAAACCAATCTACCAAATCAAACTTACTTTCTAACAAAAAATGTCTGATTTCCTTGCTTATTTTAATGAACACATGAAATCACATCTATGTCTTACGTCTCCTATAAATTCAAATTCATTGTGAAGTAAACTGAGACAGGAAGACATGGGTTTGTTGCTGAAATAATGTGGAAATAGGCTGCAGCATGCATCTGTAATTCTTATCAAAGTCTGCTCTCCTTCTCTCTTACAGAAGCCTTCCTCAGGAGCCAGGCAGTCTCAAATATCACTGTTCTGCAGTACAATAAGATTAGAGATGGGTCAGACGCATGCTTTTCTTTATAGAATAAAGGAGAGTGATCGTGAAGGGCAGTGAAGAAGGATAACTGGCTTACCAGAGCCATTCTCTCTGGGAGATTCGTTTTAGGAAAGAGGCAATGTGGAGACTGAGGATCAGGAAATTGATTCCCTTAAAGGTTTCCTTGACCTTGTAGCTTCCGCAATGTCTTATGTACTTCCAGGTTGGTATGGACTGTTATTTGAAAACTGCTATTTTAATTCCAAATAAAATAAATAAAAATTGTCAATTCAACCCAAACCAGGAAGGGATTCATTAAGTCAGAACACTGGCCTTGCGACTGGAACATAAGAATGTGTAGGAGCAGGGTGCCTGGGTGGCTCAGTTGGTTAGGAGACCGACTTCGGCTCAGGTCATGATCTCGTAGTTTGTGAGTTTGAGCCCCACGTCGGGCTCTGTGCTGACAGCTCAGAGCCTGGAGCCTACTTCAGATTCTGTTCTCTCCCTCTCTCTACGCCTCCCCTGCTCACACTCTGTGTCTCTCTGTCTCTCAATAATAATAAATAAACGTTAAAAACAATTTTTAAAAAAAAGAATGTGTAGGAGCACCTCTTTAGTGACTTTGAAGTGTTTTTCAGATGAGATGCACCTTTTGAAGGTAAATCATGCAGACAAAATTCTTACAATCATAAAGTCTTAGGGTTTAACATCAAAAAATGCTTCTGAACTATCCCAAAATTCCAGTAATTTAAAAAAAACAAAAACAAAAACAATTGCATTGAATGTGTAAATTGCTTTGGATAATATTGACATTTTAACAATATTTATTCTTCCAGTCCATGACCAGAGAATATTTTTCCATTTTTTTTCATGTCGTAAGTTTATTTACAAACATATTGAGTATGCGGAATTCAAGACTTTGATCCATTTTTCAAAGAGACTGCACCTCTTAGAATGCTCCTTTTCACATCTGTTTAATGGATTAATTAAAACATCCTTATTTCTTAAGCAGTTGGTGCCTTACTATTAAAAAAAGGTGCAGCAAATCCAGATCCAAAGTACATAGTCATCATAATTAGTAACCGCCACTTGTTTTCCACTGAAAATGGCAAATTCTTCCCTGGGCCCTCCTCATGGTGGCTCCTATGGACCACAGAGGTTGTGAACTTCTGGATGCTCTGTCCCAACACAGCACTGTTGGAAGTTCTGTGAAAGGCACAGAGACCCCAGACTGTAGAAACGACAGCACCACGCCAAATCCTCCTCTTTTCATGACCTTGTTCCCTGGTCAATCCCAATCAAAATTGCACCAGCATTCTTCTCAAAGCTAGAACAAACAATCCTAAAATTTCTATGGAACCACAAAAGACCCTGAATAGCCAAAGTTATGTAGAAAAAGAAAACCAAAGCGGGAGGCATCACAATCCCGGACGTTAGCCTTTACTACAAGGCTGTAATCATCAAGACACTATGGTATTGGCACAAGAACAGACACATAGACCAATGGAATAGAATAGAGAACGTGGAATTGGACCCACACATGTAGGGCCAGCTAATCTTTGACAAAGCAGGAAAGAGTATCCACTGGAAAAAAGACAGTCTCTTTAGCAAATTGTGCTGGGAGAACTGGACAGCAAAATGCAGAAGAATGAAACTGGACCCCTTTCTCACACCATACACTCAAAATGAATGAACTCAAAAATAAACTCAAAATGAATGAAAGACCTACATGTGAGACAGGAAACCATCAAAACCTTAAAGGAGGAAACAGGCAACAACCTCTTTGACCTCAGCTGCAGCAATTTCTTGCTTGACACATCTCCAAAGGCAAGGGAAGTAAAAGCAAAAATGAACTATTGGGAGACCTCATCAAAATACAAAGTACTGCAAAGGAAACAATCAAGAAAACTAAAAGGCAACTAACAGAATGGGAGAAGATATTTGTAAATGACATATCGGTTAAAGGGTTAGTATACAGAATCTATAAAGAACTTACCAAACTCAACACCCGAAAAACAAATAATCCAGTGAAGAAATGGGCAGAAGACAAGAATAGACACTTTTCCAAAGAAGACATCCAGATGGCCAACAGACACATGAAGAGATGCTCAACATCAGTCATCACCAAGGAAATACAAATCAAAACCACATTGAGATACCACCTCACACCGATCAGAGTGGCTAAAATTAACAACTCAGGAAACAACAGATGTTGGTGAGGATGTGGAGAAATAAGAACCCTCTTACACTGTTGGTGGGAATGCAAACTGGTTCAGCTACTCTGGAAAACAGTGTGGAGGTTCCTCAAAAAATTAAAAATAGAACTACCCTATGACCCAGCAATAGTGCTACTAGGAATTTATGCAAAGGATACAGGAGTGCTGATGCATAGGGGCACATGTACCCCAGTGTTTACAGCAGCAGTCTCAACAATAGCCAAATTATGGAAAAAGCCCAAATTTCCATCAACTGATACATAGATAAAGAAGATGTGGTTCATATATACAATGAAATACTACTTGGCAATGACAAAGAATGAAGTCCTGCCATTTGCAACAACGTGGATAGAACTGGAGGGTATTATGCTAAGTGAAATAAGTCAGTCAGAGAAAGACAGATATTATATGTTTTCCCTCATAAGTGGAACTTGAGAAACTTCGCAGAAGACCATGGGGGGGAGGGAAGGGGAAAAAATAGTTTCAAACAGAGAGGGAGGCAAACCATAGGAGATTCTTAAATACAGAGAACAAACTGAGAGTTGATGGGGGAGGGGGCGGGAAATGGGTGATAGGCATTGAGAAGGGCATTTGTTGGGATGAGCACTGGGTGTTGTATGTAAGCGATGAATCATGGGAATCTACCCCCAAAACCAAGAGCACACCATATACACTGTATGTTAGCTAACTTGACAATAAATTAGATATAGATAGATAGATAGATAGGTAGATAGATAGATAGATATAAAGGTCATCATAAATTTGAATTAGTGAAGCTTTATAAGTTATGAAATAAGTAACTCTGCAGTATCTTCCTAAAATATTATGACATGTAATGGGAATTTGGGGGGAATTAGAGAATGAGTAGAAATAAATGCAAGAGTTACAAAAGAAAAAAGAAAAAAAAAAGTGTTCTCCAGGACTTAGGCAACTCAGCTTTTGAGATGCACATGTAAGTTATGTAGTTATGACCCCCATTTGTCTCCTCCACCCCTGTGCTTAGATTTCCATCACGTATGTAAGGTCTTCATTTGGTTGTAGTCTATAGGGTAGTAATTATTGTGATTAAACTAGTCTTAATTTACCAGCAATTTTTTTAGTGCATACTCCAGGCAGGCATTGTGCTAAATTGTAAGAAATACATTATCTAATCACTCCTTATGCTCATGAAATAGAGAAAGTAACTGGATGTGGGGAAACCAATGGTGCATTGGTATTTCATGATAGCGTGTTACTTCATTTGAACTTAGAATGTTATAACAAACTACTCTCATTCCGTAAATTTGTCTAATGTTAGCCTAACTTCGAAAAACATTTATCTAATGCTTCCTCCCACCCTCTGCCCCACTCTTTAGACTAGAAGCAGAGAGTGTCTCTCTGAATTTGGTAGAAACCACCAGAGGATTCTCTCTCTGTCTCTTTGTACCTGCCTTTCTCGACTACCCTGCCTATAATCTTATCACTCTTGCTACTCTCGACACTCTGTGTAGTCCAGCCAAAATGGCCTTCTTCCTCCCCAGTCCCAGACATTCTCACAGACTGACCACTTTCTGGAATGAGCCTCTCCCTCCCATTCCCCTCCAACATTCTCCTCTCCCCTCAGATCCTAGCACGGACGAAAAGCGCCCCGCCCCCCATCCTGTGCTCTTGCAGAGCCTTGAACTTCCAATCTCAGTTTGTAATCATATTATTGTCTCTTCTATTATTTGATTATGTCTGCCTCTCTCACTAGCCTCGAAACTACACGAGGGCAGAGTCTTTGGATACTTTGCCTCCATAGTCTCTTCGGTTCTGGAAGCTAGAAGAAGCTAAAAAAAAAACGGTTAGCTATTTGTATGAATGGTCTAACCCTGCTTGAGATACTCCAGACCTGGATCCTCAAAATATATTCAAAAGGACAAATCTCTGGAGTATGGTCTTCAGCCCCAACCCTTGCCTTGCTAGGTCCAGGGAACATATGAGGTATATACAACGTTCTGGAGACTTTTTCGGACACCTGCCTGGTATAGGGAGCCAATGAAACAGAAACTAAGAACTGGGCTTCCCTAGTGGTTAGTGCTACCCCTGCACTCTCCTGGCCTCAAGGTGATCCTCTCTCTGGGTCCTCTCCAACTGGGTCTGAGTTTCGCCCACCTGGTTCACTCCTGAACCTCCAGCACCTAGCAGACTGCCGGTCACACCGCTGGTCACCGGTAGACATTTATGGAATAAATCAGTGAACGAATCCGTCCTTGACCTAAGCTTCCCCTGAAGTGCAAAGCCCCCTGAAACTGCCCAGTAGCATACGTGTTTGGCACCTACACGCTGCTGGACATCTTTCTGTATTAATCTCACTCCCTTGTTTAAAACGTGCCCATTTAGTTTTCTCTCTGATTCGTCAATTTCCGCACACAAACTGCCAATTCACTCGGAGAGGCAGGCAGCAAAATAACTGAAGTCGACCAAAAAAACTGTCTTTTTCTCATAACCCAAAAAAGCAAGGATGAAACCAGTTGTCCCACTCTTTTCTCAGCCAAATGTGCCTTGAAAGATTTGATTTTTGAGCTCAGAAGCCAGCTCTCTAATTATCTAAACAATTCTAAAAGTACAAAACACCATATTTACATATGCAAAGCAAGAAAGAGGAATTAGAATACTTAATTTATTCACCCAGTTGAATGTTGAAACAACTACGGATTCAGATGCCGGGGTTTTTATTTTTTACAAATTCGCAACTCCAAAGTGGCTTTATAGTCTGCTTTTTTACGTGGCATCAGGGTCCTCAATATCTCATCTCGGAACAATTGATATGTTAAGAATTTAAGTTTTTAGGTAAATATTTGGACCATGTTTGCAAATTAAGGTTCCATAAGCAAGATTGTTGGCCTACAGGCCTCTCTTGAAAATGAGGTCCTTGGTCTGCAAACATTTTGTTTTAATACCTAGGTGAAGAACAGGGAGGAGGCTGCATTGATGGCTTAATAGCTTTTTCTTCCTGGGTAGACTCATTACGGATGAAAGTGATTATTTTGAAATCCATTTCATTCTAAGCAAATGTCTCTACCCTGGAAAAATAAAACAGAGCCACTGCTGGCTAGCTCCTGAGAAACTGGTGCCATTCTATTCAGTGTTCTTCCTTATTACTCCCAGTTGTTTAAATGAATGCCTATAATGGCCCCATCCCCCTTGTGGTCCCATATAAAAGTGAACTCGCTCAAGGGGAAAAAAAAAAGATATTCTAATGAAATTATAACCTTACATAAGTCTTTCTAGGTCAACAATAATGCCCTCCTTTTCTAATTTTATTCCAGTTCACAGCAGAGTTAAGGTCCAGCTCCATCCCGGAATGACACATTTTCCTCTCGGTGGTCTTCCTGCTGTTTCATGCTGAGCATCATTCCTGGAGGGATGTCTCCCGTGGGAGCACCTCTCAGTCCATAAACACCCTAACGAGTACTCCAGCCTGTCCTGATCTACCTTCTCATGGCACGTGAAGTGAAATTATCTGTAAAATAAGTAGAGAGAAGGAATTGAGAGCTGGGAAAGTTTTACTAAATGGAAACATTAAAATATAATAATTAACATAATGCTTGGACCTTTGAGTTCTTTTATTTTCCCTAGTTTCACTTTTTCCTGACTATCTAAGAATCAAAGCTTCTTTATTTCACTAAGATTGGCTTAAGAGCTTAAATTCTCCTTTCTGCTAGTTATCTAGGGAACCCAAGAAATAGCTAATTGAAAGATTTCACATTCTTATTTATTCTTTCTTTTTCCAACTGGTTGCATCATTTTACCCTTGTTCAAGGACTAGCCTCTGAGAGCACAAAGTCAGATGCGACAGTGTGTTGTGTAGCACAACCAGACAAAGGCAGTATTCCATATGGGTTTGGGGGAAGGAAGAGGCAGAAGTCATTATTTACCTGGCCTGCATAGTCTGCGGCAGGAATTTTGAATACAGTTCTCAAGTGTGTCAACTTTGACAAGATACCTAGCTATAAAAATATCTGGAAAATTAAAAAAAAAATAAGTCGCAGCAACTTCCTACTTGATATGTCTCTAGAGGCAAAGGAAACAAAAGCAAAAATGAACTATTGGGACCTCATCAAGACGAAAAGCTTTTACACAGAAAAGGGAACAATCAGCAAAACTAAAAATCAACCAATGGAAGGGGGGAAGGTATTTGCAAATGACATATCAGATAAAGGGTTAGTATCTAAAATGTATAAAGAAGTTATCAAAATCAACACCCCAAAACAAATAATCCAGGGAAGAAATGGGCAGAAGACATGACCAGACACTTTTCCAAAGAAGACATCCAGATGGCTAACAGACACATGAAAAAATTCTCACCTCTCATCATCAGGGAAATAGAAATCAAAACCACAATGAGATATCACCTCACACCAGTCAGAATGGCTAAAATTAATAACTCAGGAAACAACAGATGTTGGTGAGGATGTGGAGAAAGAGGAACACTTTTGCACTGCTGGTGGGAATGCAAACTGATGAGACACTCTGGAAAATAGTATGGAATTTCCAGAAAAAATTAAAACTAGAACTACCCTATGACCCAGCAATTGCACTACTAAGCATTTATCCAAGGGACACGGGTATGCTGTTTCGAAGGGGCATGTGCCTCCCAATGTTTACAGCAGCACTA
This sequence comes from Lynx canadensis, assembly GCF_007474595.2. NCBI lineage: Eukaryota > Metazoa > Chordata > Mammalia > Carnivora > Felidae > Lynx > Lynx canadensis. Next base: position 178,230,046 of record NC_044310.1, on the reverse strand, counting down.
TCTACAATAACCAAAGAATGGAAAGAGCCCAAATGTCCATTGATGGATGAATGGACAAAGAAGATGTCGTATGTATATATGATGGAATATTACTCAGTGATCAAAAAGAATGAAATCTTGCCATTTGCAACTACATGGATGGAACTGGAGGGCATTATGCTAAGTGAAATAAGTCAGTCAGAGAAACACAAACATCACATGACTTCACTCACATGTGGAATTTAAGATACAAAACAGATGAACATAGGGGAAAGGAAGGAAGAATAATATAAAGACAGAGAGGGAGATAAACCATAAAAGACTCCTAAATACAGAGAACAAACTGAGAGTTGATAGAAGGGTGTTGGGTAGAGGGATGGGCTAAATGAGCAAGGGGCATTACACTTGTCGGGATGAGCACTGGGTGTTCCATGTAAGTGATGAATCATTAAATTCTATTCCTGAAATCATTCTTACACTATATGTTACCTAGCTTGGATTTAAATTTAAAAACATAATAAGAATAAGTAAAAAATTCAAAAAATAAAAAACAAATAAAGATACCTGAAGATATTCATTATTGTAACCCTTCAGGAAGATAACAAGTTTTATTGGGAATCACTCAGCCTGCCCTAAAGAGGAAGATCAACAGGTTGGTGACCATGCAGCTGATTACAAATAGCATATTCAAAATAATAGAAGTGGTCCCAACACATATTTTAAATTCTCTTTTGCTAGGAATTAGCAAGCACCTGAACCATGGCACCAAATGAAGCATTTCTTCTCCCTCCTCAAAATACCTTCTTGTACTTTGAAAATTGTGCTGATTGCCCTGTGAGGCCCCATCCCAAGATGGCCACTGTCCTCTACGGGTCCTAAGTGCATAAATTATCACTCTTAAATGTATTTGAAGGAGATGTGGTTTCAACCAGAAGCTCTACTAAACTCTGGACCTTCCATCAGTTACCTGTTTCCCGGGTTAATGATGTCACTCTACAGCTGTCCACACCTGAGTCGTCCATAAGACGGTCACCCAGATTTTCAGAATTTGCCTGATTCTTCTTTTTTGGGTTATCACCTCCGTGGGTAACTGAGGGAATTGGTAAAGGAGGCAGGGGTCTATTTACTCAGTCCTTTCGAGTCACTTTGATAAAATACGAGATTCCAAAATGTGAATTCTGCGATCTTCCTCCCCCTTTCCTTACAACCATCATGCCCTAAAAATGCTGCTTCACTTTAACACATTAATTCCATTTTTGTGAATGTACCCTAGAGAAATAAATTTAAAGTATACAAAAACCTTTATGCCCAAAGACACTAGTGAAAATTCATTGTAATAGAAAAAAATAGAAATATTCTAAATAGCCAACAATAAAAGAATGATTAAATAAACTTTGAGGTATCCGTTACAAATTGGTTTGCAAAAGTTGAAAACAACATGTAGGTGTGTACTATAACATCTGATATAACATAAGAAATTTTAAAATCTGGGTGTGCATACTGTATTAACTTCCCATTGCCGCTGTAAAAAGTTACCATGAATTTAATGGCTTAGACAATATGAGTGGATTATCTCAGTCGGAGAGGTCGAATGCCTGAGATGCATCTCAGTGGCCTCCACTCAAGGCATCTGCAGGACTGCATTCCTCCGGGGTATTCCAGGGGAGGATCCATTCCCTGCTTTTTCCAGCTTCTAGAGGCCATCTGCAGGCCTTGGCACAGGGTCCTCTTCTCCAGTAAGCTACCATTTTTCTGGCCTTCTTTTCTGCCCCCTTCTTCTACTTTTAAGGACCCACATTGGGCACACCTAAATAATCTAGGAGAGTCTACCTTCTTTAAGGTCTGCTGATTGGCAACTCAATTACATCTGCGGTTTTAATTCCCCTTTTTCATGTAATTTCACATATTAGAAGTAAGATGTGGATACCTTTGGGCTGGGTTTGGGCAGGGATATTATTCGACCTACACACACTGTGCAAGAGAAACAAACCAGACAACCAAACAAAACTAAAAACAAAGGCGAACAATGATACAACTAAGCATAGAAACTCCAGATGAGATGAGAATATACCAAAATGTTTGCATTGCTCGGTGCGGTGTGGGTTATTGTTTTAGTCTCCTTGCTTTTCTACGATTTCCCGTTTTTCCTGTGATTTATTATTTTCTAAATATTAATAAAATTCTTATTTTGATCATGGGAAAAATAAGTCTCATCAAAAAAAAAATTTTTTTTTAAGCCCTGTGGCTATAGCGGCCTGGAATTTTACTCTTTTACCTTTTCACATGAATTTTCTGACTTGCAAATCAACTAGTTAAAGGGAATGAAAGAATGGTAAGTGCAAATAGTTATTGATCAGTACAATTCACCCTGAAAATATATAGTAACACCAACCCCATCGACTTAGAGAGGTCAGAATTGCCCGTCGACTTGTGGTTATGTCTTATCTCTACAATTAAAAACCAAACAATTTAAGAGCAAGTATCAATCACATTTTTTATTGTCAAACTGCTAAAGAGACTGTTTAAAAGAAGGTATAATCTGATCCTCATACAAATATAAAATAAACCCGTCAAAGATTTTAACTCGATAATTAATAAGGGGACCAGTAAGATGTTACAACCTGTCCAGAGGAGAATTTAAAGGACCATACATATATGTAATCAGATAAGGAATTCTGAAATAAATTCACAACGGGATGCCAAACAGGTATATTCACAGGGTAATAATCAATTCCTTTCCACCAGACAAAATTAACTTAAATTTCCATGGACAAGACCAGTAATTACAGTAATGTAATTATTATTTACATTATTACCAATTCTCTACAACTCAGAGAGTTGCAAAAATAGCCAAAAGACAATGAAAATCAGAGATAACCCAGAAGGTCATGCTAGACAAGACATTCAAAATTCCTGGGTTTTTTTTTTCTTTTCCTTTTTCCTTTCTGTTACTGGCCCATTTCAGTATTCTTCCTCAATTTTTTCTGACAATACAATACCTCACATCGTACCTTGTATGTAGTGGGCACTTGCTATAAATTTGGGTTTTGAATGTTTGATTGAAAGTTCAATTCTGCACTTATTGTCCTAATTGTACTTGGAATGCCAATCATCCTATTCTTTTTTTTCTTTGTCTGAGGCCCCTAGATCGTTGCTCTTCTTGCCTAGCTATGCTTAACATAAGAAGAAAAACGTTTCTGCCCTCGGGGTTTAGCTGGACCGATTAGGACAATATCGCAGAAAGAGAACGAGCACCTGATATTGAGTCTTACCATTAGTTTTGTACAATTATGACAAGAAGTGATCTCAGGCCTTGTTAGGACTGGAAGCGATAGACTCTCTCCCCTATCTTGAGCAGGAACTTATGTGGCCCTGAAACAGAAAACACTCCAGAGATGGCCAGGTGGCAGTCAGCATTCTGGTCTGGGTTGTGTATCTAGAAGATCACAGCAAGATTTCCCTCCAGTCTTCCAAAGCTAAAATAAGCTATGTGTTTCTCAACAAGTGTTAAAGTTTTCTTGAAAAGGCTTCGTTTTTAAAGAATCCCTTCCCATAACGTCGGCAAAAAGCCATAAACATAGATGGACTTTTCCTTCAGGAACTAGAGAAACCAAACAGCTTCAGAACATGGTCTAAGTCCAAGACGTTCACCGGATGGGTAAAGAGGCAGAAATTAAGCACAATTAGAATTCCAACTGAAGTCATCAAAATCGGAAGGCTGAAAAGAAATTTTAAAAAATCTGTGAAAGATTCCAGCTACTCACACCAACAACTTCAAAAATAATAACAATTGTATTTTAAAAGGCGATGTATTTTAAAAAGGTGATGTATAGAGAGATATCAATGCAATCTTATAACCAGTATCAGTCCTCTAGTACCCTTGGATACACGGAAAACCAGATCAAACCAAACAAGGTGAGATACATCTTTCCAATTAAGACCCTGAACAATTTAGGGGCACCTGGGTGGCTCAGTCGGTTAAACTTCCAACTCTTGATTTCAGCTCAGGTCATGATCTCAGGGTTCGAGATCCCAGGGAGAAAGCCCTGGGTTGGGCTCTGGGCTGACAGTGTAGTGCGTAGCCTAATTAAGTTTCTCTCTCTCCCTCTCTCTCGGCCCCTCCCTCACTTATGCATTCTCTCTCTCTCTCTCTCTCTCTCAAAATAAACTAAAAAAAAATAAATAAAACCCTGAACAGTTTAAAGTACAGAATGATCTATCCACATTCAAAACAAAACAAAACTCTTCCATAATCATTTATAATTGCCCCTCAATCAAATCAGTCTGTGATTTGAAAGAATACATACAAGGAAGAAACAAGTTTGGCATGGCACCAACAATCGGCCAACACCTTGGCATCCGTTCGTATAGAATCCGCCACTAACGGTCATAGTAATTCTTCTCATTACGGTGTTTGCATGCACATAAATCAGATTCAGGTGAATTTACAACGTGCCATGAACTGTCAGACTTAGAGCAGCCAGCAGATTGTCTTAAGTGATACAGGATTCATGCCTTTGAGCAGCACATCGCTCTCAGAGCTATTGGACTACATTCCAGATGTACCTTCCTCAGTATTTTTCCATTTCCATAAACTGATGAGTTTATGTGTGACATTTTAAACTTTGATTTTTTTGCTGTTGCCTGATTTTCATTCTAAGTGGATCTTGAAACTTAGATCGGGGGAGGAAACCACATGCAGTCTTTTTAAATGAGATCTGATTTTTTTTTTTTTTAAGACCAAAGCACCCTTGGTGCAGAGGCAGCATGTGGCCATGTTCCCTTAGAGTGTCGCCCATTTAACACTTCAAGCTGCCATCTCTGCAGGCATTTGAGCTTTTTCTCTTCCTCCTGAGCTTACAATTTCCAGGTGCACTTCAAACAGACTGAGAAAGATAGCCCCTTGACTGCATGCATTTCAAGCCTATCTTTCACATAGGATCTAAGCAGCTGCCACATTAAACAGGAAACCCATGGGTCAAAATCCAAACTGAGAGGGAAGAGGTAACAAGCAGACCTGAGCCAGAGGTAATTTATGATTAAGTTAATGAAATTCTAATTAGCCTTATAAAGCCCCGAAGTGTTTCCTGCAATGGCTTGTCATGAAGCCTTTATTCAAGGAAAGCCAGAGTGCGTTAGATGTGGGTCAGGTAGCATATCGTCACATAGATTCATTGTTTATATTCTCTCTTTAACACCCAAGCAAACTCTTAAAGGCAGAAAGGTAATATGAAGCATTGAAGGGAAAAAAAAAAAAAAAAGCAGCAATCTGTTCAGACCCAATGTGACCCTTGCTCGGGGGACATCTGGGTAATTGTTCAATTTCTCCTGATTTACAAAACAGATTGTTATCAGCCTAAATAACATTTAATAAATTCACCAAAGAGCACTTCTGGCCTGCTGTCCAGGTCCTTTTAAGAGTGGAATTGTCATTAGAATTAAGAACATCTCAGAATCAAAAATAGAATGTTATTAACAGTAAGAACCCTTACTTAATTAAGCATGTCTACTCACAGGCATTGAGCAGTGCCCTCTGCAGAGCAGAGGGAGGGATGAAGATCTTCTAGCAAGTTGCCTGTGTGGGAATGAGTCCCCGTTAATCAGGCGTGCCCAGATCAGGCCTGCGCCAGCGATGGGAGGCATTGCAGTGTTAATGGAGGGAGCCTGCGCAATCTAGTCTGAAGTGTTATAGCTGGGAAATATATCTCAAGAGAGAGAGGAACAGAGAGTAACTGTGCTTATTTAAAAAAGAAGAGAAGAGTCAAAGATAAGCCCATGTTCAGACTCACTTTCACACTTTTAGATTTAATTAGCTTATTAGGATAAAATCATATTCAAAAGGCAACAGCTGAAAAAATCATTGCCGGCCAACATTCAGAATCCTAGCTCTCCAACTTGGACCTTCCTTGATCTGATTTACTGGCGTCCCATTACTTTGATAATTATCCAAACAGTTTATGCAGGACCTGTGCAGGTAGGCTGATATGCCGGCCTGCAAAAACTAACCCTTGAGATCTTGGGTTTCGTGTCCTTTGCCACTCTGGCCTACATCCAACTGCTTTCCTTTGATTCTGTCATTGGAGAAGATTTCCAGGGTCATCGATTCCCTCCTATTTCTCGGCTCTAGTGCAGTGGTTGCAACGTGAGTTTGTTGCAAGAAAAACAATTTCCTCTGTCCAAGTTTCTTCTAGATGGACTAAGAATTAAATTTACATGAGACAGATTAACCAGAGAACATCAAACTTAGTTTTATATGTATAGGGAATCCACACGGACATGAAATTCCAAAGACAGGCAAAATGAGGTATATATATGTCATCCAGAGCTAAGGAGCAGGGTAGGAGTCCGGGATACAAAAGGGAAGAAGGTCATTAGCAAGCAGGTGAGGAGAGATGTTTGGAAAACCAAGGTGCCCTGCTGCGCAGATCAGTTTCTTAGGTAAAAGGTAATCTCTGAATAGCTGTCTTCCTGGTACACTTCTTCTTCTAATCTTTTTAGGTAGTTAGGAGGGGGAAGGTCAAAGTTTCTTCCTGAGTCTTTTGGTCCTTGACTGGTTTCAGCGCAAAATAATCTACATGCCTTTGAGACCGTGCATGTTGGGGTGGTCTGCCCTTGGCCCCCAGATATTAAACTTGAAAAAAAACCTTTCATAATGATACCTAATAATATTTATCTTTCATGCAGCACTACATAAAACGTAATTACTTCTAATACATTGTTTCATTTAATTCTTTTAGGTATCCTTTGAGGAAAGTATCGTTTGTACCTCCATTTTCCAGACGGGAACACTGAAGCATAGAGACTAATAATTTTTCAGGGCTATGTAGTGGGACCAACATTTAAACAAAGGTATTTTGTTTTTAACATCTTCACTGACACCCCATAACTCACTATGCTATGTCTGCCTCTCCATTTTCTATGAATTTGAGATGCTCATTTAACTGTTGAACAATAAATAATTTTTACACACCCTGCCCTGGAAATATTACTATCACCCAGGATCCCCAAGTGCTTAATGTATTTATAACAAGAACAATGACAAATGATGATAACGCAGACTTGCATAGAAAGGACAAATTGTTCTAAGTTGCAGGATGCGTTCATCAACCAGCATGATTAAACTGTCCCCACTTAAAATAATTCAAGTTTTCATTCCTTCATACTCATGCCCACTGTCCCCAACTGTAACCAACATCTGAAAGAGCACCTCCAGTTTAACAAACTCAGGGTTTCCCTGGAAGAAAACTTCCCATGAAAATACATTACAGGAAGTCAAAGAAAACACACGCTATTTTTTAGAACCATGACTGGTCTTTTTCAAATCACGGGGGCATGTGTTCATCTGTTCTATCAAGTGTCCTGAAAAATAGATGGTAAGGTATTAGTTAAAAAAAAATGTGTGTGTGTGTGTGTGTGTGTGTGTGTGTGTGTGTGTGATATGCACACACATATGGGTAAGAGTACTACTTCAACTGTGATTGATAAATTAAAATCATTGTTAATCACTTAAATCTAAATTGCATTGGAGCTGTCAGAATAAATACCCTGGATTGAGGCTAAGAAATCTAGAGCATGTTTAAATTGGGATTTTATTTTTGTTATTTGGGCTTTGAGTTCTTTTGTAGAGTGGAGGGGATCACTCTCCACGAATGTCACTAGCGAAAAACAAAAGGCAAAGTGAAAACCAAGAAATAGATTATCCCTAGACAATATGTTACATCCCAACTCCACCATTTCCTGGACAATTCCCTGAGACGTGATTAGCCTCGTTTCACAGACGAAGGGATTCAGACTTGGACAGGTTAAGCAATTTCCCGAGGATACTCAGACAGAAGGAAATGAGTAAGGATTTCAACCACACTGTTCTTGCTTCTTCTTCTGTACCTGCTAGCACTTCTCCCCAGAAAGATCATGATGCCTTCTCCCCATGTCTCCCTTTGCCTGATTCATTCTTACTGGTCCTTCAGGACTCATCTTAGATGTTACTTTCTATAGAAAGCCTTCCCTGGAACCCGTGTCTGGATTGAGCACCTCTTGTGTGTGTTCCCATAATACTCTAGGCACAGCATCCCCATCACCTCATCTGCATGGTATAATGTAGCTGCCTATTTTCTTTTTTTTTTTTTTAATTTTTTTTTCAACGTTTTTTATTTATTTTTGGGACAGAGAGAGACAGAGCATGAACGGGGGAGGGGCAGAGAGAGAGGGAGACACAGAATCGGAAACAGGCTCCAGGCTCTGAACCATCAGCCCAGAGCCTGATGCGGGGCTCGAACTCACGGACCGCGAGATCGTGACCTGGCTGAAGTTGGACGCTTAACCGACTGCGCCACCCAGGCGCCCCAATAGCTGCCTATTTTCTTAACGGGACTTTCCTCTTCCATCCCCAACCACTGACTAAGGGTACCTTAATTACTACGGACTATGGTTTATTCAGTGTTCCATCCTCTGGGTTTAGCATAATGTCTAGCACACCACAGGCACCCCAGTGTTTACTTCAGAATAAAAACATCCGTGGTCAGGGGCACCTTGGTTGGCTGAGTCAGTTAAGCGTGCAGCTTCTGCTGAGGTCATTATCTTGCAGTTTGTGAGTTCCAGCCCCCCATCAGGCTCTGCACTGACATCTCGGAGCCTGCTTAGAACTCTCTCTTCTCTCTTTCTGCCCTTCCCCCATTTGCTCTCCCTAAATAAATACATAAGATTTTAAAAAATCAATAGTTAAATGAATGGATGTAGACTCCCAAGCCACATACCTTGCTGCCACGGGTTAAGTGGCTTCTCAGCCAGCAACGCGCTGCCTCGCAGATCAAGCGTGTGGCAGCACTGAGCACAGGGCCCAAGGGGAAATCGGCACTCAGTAAGCATTCTCAATAGTTAAATCCAGGTAGAGCACCCAAGGGCCTAAGCCAATTATATCAGAGAAGGGCATGAGCTTTCTCATATTTCAAATCAATTAAGACTTTGTCAATAGCACAGCAGTTTCGTCCTGGTATTGAAAACACAATTATTTCCTCATTATTTAAGTGGTGGCAAAGGATGAACTGCATGTGGCTCACTTAGCAGAAGTACAACTACGATGCTATTTTGTAAAATTCAGGCTGAGTAGACAGGACTAAAGACCGCAAAGACCAAACAAATGAAAATAAGCTCTCCTTTGGCTTTTTTTTTTTTTAAATCCCAGTGCTTTGCAAGGCCACAGGTGAGAACAAACAAAGAAATAAAATCACCTTGTTTTCTGTGAGCAATGCCACCAGAGTTCAAGTCTTGTTTGAGAAGACACGCAAGAGTGGTTAAAAGGGGGAGGAAAGCATGGTATTCCAAGGGAATTAGCCCTGATACTGAGAAGAGAATGAACAGAAAGGGGAACGTGGGAGAGGAAAACAAGATGATAGAAACTAAGAAAATCTTACTTTTCAGTCCTCTGGGCTTACTCTCTCTCTCTCTCTGTCTCTCTCTCTGTCCTTCTGTGTGGGTGTGTGTGGGTGTGTCTCATTCTCTCTTTCCTCCCCCCCTCCCCACATTCCCTTGGGAATATAAAAGAAGAAATAGAGTTACTACCTCTAGTTGAACACACAGGTGGTAGGCAGAATAATGCACCCCCCCCCAAAAGATGCCTATGTCTTAATCACCAGAACCAAGAATAGATCACTTACATGGCTAAAGGGATTTTCCAGCATGTGGATCTTCTGGGTGGATGCAATGTATTTGCAAGGATCCTTGTAAGTAAAAGAGGGTGACAGGAAAGTAACAGAACTATTTGAAGACGCTACGCTTCCTGCTTTGAACACGGTAGAAGGGTCCACAAAGGATGCAGATAGCATCTAGCAACTCGAAAAAGCAAGCAAACAGATTATTCCTCCACAGGTCTGCCAGCACTTGATTTTGGCCTAGTGAGACCCATTTCAGACTTCTGACTTCTAGAGCTGTAAGAGAATAAGTTTGTGTTGCTTGATGCCACTGAGTTTGGAGTAATTTTTTTACAGCAGCTAGAGGAGACAAATACATCTCCCAAATTTGCTTCATGAACCTGAGCCTCTGACATTTGGGATTGTTTGCCCCTGACAATCCTAATTCAACGTGTCCAAAACTAAATTTAGCATCTTCTCCCCAACTATCCTGCATCTCCCAAACTATCCTGCATGGTCTGGTACCCTGCCTTTCTTCCAGGGTGGGGCTAGATGCCTCTGATGCTTTTATTTCCTTCTCCCCTGTTTCCAATCTGTCTCCACTCTCGTCAATTCCTCTTGATAAAAGTCTACCAAATAACAACGTTTTCTATCCCCATTGTCATAATTCTAAAGAGGATTCTAATTCCTTAAACAATTATATTCTCAAAAGAATTTCATGTGAATTGTATAGGAAGACGTAGGAATTTATATATCATATATACTTATATATCATCATATATACTCACGATGGGAATAACGAAAGAAGAAACGGTAAGAGAGAAAAGAATCGGGGGAGGACCCTTGATGTCTCCCTCATTAACAGTCCCTGACTCAATCATCAGGCAGAAAGAAGGGATTTTCCCACAAGCAGTGAGTGTTCATCAGATAAACTAATCTAAGAATCTTCCAAATCTGAAAATACATAGTTCTTATGGTTAAAGAAAGTGAGGAGGACTTGTAGAGACAAGGGAGTGAAACAAAGTCCTTCCAAAACTATTCCATAAATGCAGTTTTCCTTCATCTCGCCTCAAGCTTTTACTTGAGACACAACCATGATTTTCACAAGGCCCATATCCAGGATGTGAGCATGCCATACCTGAGGATTCTCCGTCATTCCATAGCATTCAGAACCAGGTTCCTGGATCCCATCAACCCCTAAGATAAAAGGATTCAGCATGTAAGAGTCAGTTCGTGGACAGACCAGCTGACCTAGTTAAGGTAATATTTTACCTTGTGAAAGTGGGAGGGAGAACAGAATATGTCACCAAAAGTTTAGTTAGATACAGAAACTCTGTAAAAAGCCAAACTCTTAGAAACCAATAAAAGAGAACAGTTCACTTTCCAATGACAGCTTGTCACTTTCCAAGAGAAATGAGAGGACACTACATACTGAGTCTGTCCTGACATGTCCTCTAAGTTACTCAATTCGGGGTTTTAGAAAACTGTATATGTAGAGACATATATTCTCTTGTGATCTTTGTAATATTTTGTTATTTACGAAAGCCGTCTGGATATGTGGTTTCCCAAGACAGATGAAGACAACGAACCATCTCACAAGAAGATCTCCAATAGAAGACCACTGCAGTGGGCATTCCCCAAACCTTGGAAGCACTACCCAAATTTACACTGTAGTCACTGGATACTGATGAACATCCACAGACCCAGAAGGCAGTAACCAATGCTGTGCTACAGTTCTGGGCCCCAAGCCTTATGGGAAAACCTGGTGAGGACCTGCCCACCGGAACACCACTCATCCTAGATTAGATTCTACCTTGAGCCCACTTCTCTTGCCATTTTAGCAACGGCAATGTACAACACTTTCTGAAGCCAAGTAATATTTGGAATTTGATCGTATAAATCATAGTTCAGCTTTATAAATGTAACTGTTGGAAAAGCATGCAAATCAACATTCTAATAGTAAAATATCTGCCTTTCTCCACCTTCCTTGCCCTTTCCTTCTTGTTCTTTGTAAGAAAGAATAGGAAACAGACTAAGAAATGGATCTAACCATGCTTGTTACTGTCCTGCCCAGGCAAACATTAGGTGAACACAAATTTAAGCAACTCAGCAGGATTGTTATCCAAAATTTCAGTGCTCTTATCCCCTCTAAATGGCTATCCAGAAAGCGGTCCCATCTCAGCCCAAGATGGGGTGTTCTTTCTGGTTCTGCAACTAAAACTACTTCAATAAATAAAAAACACTAATGAAGAATACCACTGACATTCTATATATTATACCCAGTAACATTTGAAAAACAGGACCCATGCTGATTATAGGAATTATGGGAAGAACTCTTCCCTTCTTGTAAGAAAATCAAAACCAAAGAAAATGTTTCATTAACTAAACCCCATTCAGGAGATTTTCTTTCTTGAGAGTATACTTCTGATTGCTTCTATCCCAATCTTAATTTTAATTGTTGAGATTAAAGTCTTTGGAAAATCAGGACAGCAGAAATTATCATTTCAAAAACATAATGTTCGCTTGTAGATGAAATGTCTGAAACTAGGGCAGTGAGCAAGTTTGCTAAGACATAAGAGAAGATAGGCTACCATCAGGCTGAAGCAGACAGAATACAGAAATCCTCAGGGACTCACCCGGTGCAATCTTGGTTTGTAAACAGCCATTAAAATGACCAAATAAAGAGTTGTCAAAGACATACCCTCAGCTACATATTCTGTAAAAACATGACTCTCAGGATTGGCCTGTGTGCATGGATCATAGACATTTAAAGAGATATAAATAACTTCCAGTTATACCATGTGTGGCTGATTCATTTTGTTTCGTTTTGCTGAAAAATGTTATACTCCATTTTATGGGCTTTTTCCCCCTCTGAGGCAGTTTTTCCCTGGTGAGAAAAAGTGGTCTTCTTCTTCCTTAATTCCTGACCATTCTTCTCTCCATGTGGTTTTTATCTTGCGGCCTATTAATATAGCAGTTCACATTAATTCATTGTCTCGTGTTAAAACAGTGTCATGGACGCATGCGTTGTTACTTTTTAAACGAAGGTAATTTGAAATTGGGTCTAGTCTATGAACGTAGGGAAATATTCACAGCGTCCTTTAGATAGCTGCCTTAATTAAAACAAACAAAAACAGTAAGGCGATTAAAGAAGAAATATTTGATCTAATCAACATTTGGGGGTTTTCTGTTTTGTTTTGGGTTTTGGTTTTGGTTTTAAGTACAACTTAAAGAGATGCTCCTGTGTGTCACAGAACTTGACATCACTGGGTGCTACAGTTGCTTTCCTGACCTGAAATTGAGACCTTATTGAGACTATCCACTAGACAAATAGTCTCAGCATAATATAATTGCAGCCAGTCTATGGGCACCTATAGGAACCGAGTCTATAACCCACACCAGCAGAAGCGGGAAAAATAAGACGACATCTTTCTAAATACAAGCAAATACACTTGAAATGTCAAGGGTTGAGAAAATACTTCACGGTGAGCCAGATTCTTTGCAGGCATTAAGTCACTCTCACAGAGTGTAATGGGTAGACACTGAGAAGACCCCAGGTATATGAATGCTATCGGAAGACCAGGGTACATTCTCCAAACTTTGCACCAAAGAGCGATAGTCCCTCTAAGATATTACAGGTGTTTCTTAAAAATTCATCTCAGTAGTCATAGAATAGAACCTCAGGAAATTCTTGCTTGACTAAAGGACTTTGCCTTGGCTATGCTGATGTGTGCTGGGGCGAAGAGTGAATCATATTATATACAGCCCTCTCCAGACTTATTCGACCCCAAGGAAGCTTTTCACAGAATATCTATTAGCATCTCACGGGGTCCCTAGTGCTTCGACGAACATGGTTTGGAAACTGTTGCATTTGTATAATGTGACAAAGCCCTTGGAGCTATAGCTATAAATTAAGAGTGGAGAGATGGTCATTCTAAAGCAGTCCCAGTCCCAGTGATATCGCCACAGGTAATATATGCCACACAACGACATTAGGTATTTTATTACAGCAACTCTCAGACTTCTAGCAGTCATCAGAAGTGGCAGGTTCGAGCCAAGTGACAAACAATTGTATTCTGTAACACCATTCGGGAGTATTTCTCAAGATCCCTTCACGTCCTGTTCCTCAAATTTTATGCAATTGTACATTCTTGGTGCCAGGACTCTCTGGCTGTACATTTAATTTTCGGTTTTGTTTCAGAGCCTTGTCATTTCATCAATCAGAGCCATTCCATCTGCTGAAATGCTGACAAATCCAGCTGCTTTGTCACTTCTAATCAATTTCATTAATGTTTCCACGTTCTATTTCAATTAGCAGCCTATTCTTTGGACTGTTTGATGACTTGATATTACCTACTGTCTGCAGATTAAAAATCAAATTACAAATTGCTTTGTCCTTGACATGAAAAATCCTTCCTTCTTTCCTGAATCATTTCTCTTTGGCACATTTACCCCTCTTAAGTTAAATTACACTCTACCATGCTGTGAAGTAAGGAGTTCAATTGTTATACAAGGAATGGATCCATACTGGGATGTTCATCTTGACATTCACTTAATCCTTATGCCCTCATTCAGAATTCAATCTTCTTTCATCTAAGGCTTTTCATTGTTGTGAATTTTTCCAGCCCATTAAACACCTACTTGAAATGTTATTTACTTGGCCAAAACCCTCATGCGTTTTTTTAATTCATCCGACACAATACCTGTATTGTCTGCTGTCTGCAATTCTTGACTTTGAAAACCATTGAAGAGGACCAGTTGGACAGATTCATCCTTGTTACTGATTCCACTACCACATAAACCCAAGCAATGATGAAGTAGTCATTTGAATGCGTTTCTTCAAGTAGATCTAACTTATCTTCCCTGCCTTTCTCCTCTTTCTTAACGTCTTGAAAATCCTTCTGCGCTGACTTATTTTAATTGTATAGAAACGTACAGACTTTTATTTTTGTAACCAAATGCAGAAATAGCACAGAATTTTGACTGTCCTTCCCCATGCCTCATGTCACAACTAACAGCATGGAGATTTAGTAGCCTAAAGCTATACAGCAACAGCGCTGTGGGTCATATTTTTAACTTTAATGACAATCTGTAATTGCCTGCAGCCTGCCTTATTTCTGGCCCTGCTGATTTCTTGAGGACCTGTGATAACACAGCTCCAACTTGGCCCTCTAATCTGGCTCGTGCCCTCTTTTATGTGTTTTTTTTTTTTTATGTTTTTTCAGGGTTATCGGGTCTTACAGGAAAGTAGTCAAGAGTCTACAGCTCACCCTCCTTCTTCAGGGCATTCCAAGGAATTAGAATTTCCTTCCAGCCTGCAAGCTTTCATAACTGTCTGCCTTTTCCTGTGGCTGGAGTGGTGAAGGCTTGAATAGCAGAAGCTTTGCTTCAAATTGAACTGCCCGATACCGGCCTTGAAATCCCCTTTAGCTTTAATCTTTTTTAGACATTTGAAATTTTCAAAATACCACTTGTCAGGATAAGTTCTCGTTTCCTCCAGCATAACTGAATCACCTTTTGACTGTACTTAAGAGATGTTGTTATTTCATTCCTCCTAGAAATGTTACCTTCATTAAATGTTTGCAATGAACATCCATGCGTCCATTTATTAGACAAACATGGACCGGATACCAATCGAGTGTTAAGCACTGTCTTGGAAGTTACTAGAATTCAACAGGAAACAAAGAAGACATTGTCCCTGTCCTTCCCAAGGAGCTTACACTCTAGTGGGGGCCTACAATGGTTAGTGAGAGAGACATGATTGCTAGAGAGAAAAAGAGAGAGAGAGAGGAGGGGGCTGTGATATTACCATCGAACAAAGAATGACAATAAAGAGAGAGGCAGCATATCACCATGGTAAAGAGGATAGACACAAGAGCCAGAACATGGGGTTCAAATCCTGCCATCCCAATGAAGAGCTGTGACCCTAAGCAAGTGATTTAACTCATTGTGCCTCGTTTGTCTCATCGGTGCACTGGGGCAGTCATAGTTCTGCCTCAAAGGTTTGTTGTGAAAATCAAATAAGTTGCTACTGTAAGGCGTTTAAAACAGTGTCCAGCACATACAAAATTGCCACCGGCTTACTTGTCAAATTAAAATTAAATAACAGATCGTAGGAAAACACTATGATCTGGGAAGTGTATATTGCTCTGAGAGCCTACTGCAGGGCTGCCTAAGTTAGTCTGGGAGAAGTCATGGAAGGCTTCTTAGAGCAAGTTGAGATCTGAAGCCGGACAGAAGTAGCACCACAAGGGTGGAAGAAAAGGGAACAGAGCGGTATCTATACAGGGAGAACCTGCGTGTCCATTAAGGACAGCTAAAAATAGCAAAGTGACAGTTTAGGGGCCAACTTGAAAAACTTTGGACTTAAAGTTCCAGAAAGCCAGAGGTCAAGAAGGTATATAATAATTATAATGGAGAAAAGTATAAGCATTGTGGGTAAAACAGGACAATAGCCCCAAATGCTAAAATTCAGAAGGTCCTTTAGATACTTGAAAGAGTAAACATAGAGCCAATCAAAGGTAGCGCCGCTGCTTCCCTGATTGTGAACCTCGGGGGCTAATTTCCCCATGAGGTGACACAGATTCAAAAGAAACAGCGGCTTCTTGGGGAAAAGCTGGGACATTCTGGAGCCACATCCCTACTTCCAACGCTGGGGCCACCTCCCCCAGCCCCACAAACACAAACACAAACACAGCGTCGGGGCTAGCTGGAGCAAGGGCTCATTCTTGGGTCAGTAACTCTTTCCATCAAGCCCTCTTTTGCAGGTTCGGGGAACTGACCACGACGTTGCGGTTCACGCAAGCCACGCTCCCTGCAGGGAGATGGATGTCGATGGCTTAAACGCTGCCCTTCCCGTGACCCGAAATAGACTTCAGGTTCCACCCCAGCGCATTACTCTACTTCGACCACGCAGAATCATATGAAGTAACCATTTATGTGAGTCCAAAATGATGGAGTACCTGCAGTTTCATATGGTTAAACCCAATATATGTTATGGGGAATTTTTAGTTTGTTTCAGCGTTTCGCTGAAGGCTAAGCCACCAGGACCGCAAGTGGCTTCTTGGGCTCTCGGTGAACAGTGAAGTAGTGCAGAGCCTTCCCTGCATAGTGAAAGTCTCTTTATACACATCCTCCAGGTGTTGGAAAAATTTGTCTTCTTTTAGAGAGCCAAATGTACCTTTTTGTAAATTCCACGCGTCGGTACCGGTTCTTTTCCTCTGAAGCTACCTGGAACAAATCATCTTCGCCTCCCACCAGAAAGTCCCGGACATCCCACGCATTCTCCAGTCTTCCTAGCTGCGTATCATCAGCGGGTTTGCCTAGGATGTCTCCCCTACTTTAACTTTAATCCATGAAACAGCCCTCTGGATTGGATACCGTGTTTCAGCTTGTTGAGAGCTCCGCCCCCCCCCCCCCCCCCCAGCTATGCCCTGAGACAGTCTACATAGCTTCTTCTAACTCCTTAGCCCTGAGATACCATACCCAGAGGTGGAGGGTTTACCAAAAAAAGTCTTACGGTTTCAAGAAAGGCATTATGGTTTTAGCGCCATGATTCTGTGATGACATTGTTGTAAGTCCCTGTCACCGTTGAATCAAGCGGTTGATGGCATAGTGATTTGGGAGGAGTAGTCACTGTGTCTGTGACTGCGAACAACAGAAAACAAGACAGAGGGTGGCTGGACAATAAAGGTTTTTTTTATTATTTGAGAGAGAGAGAGCAGGGGAGAGGGGCAGAGGGAGAGAGAGAGAATCTTCAGCAGGCTCCATGCTCAGTGTGGAGTACCACACAGGGCTTAATCCCAAGACCCCGACGCCCGGGATCCTGACCTGAGCCAAGATCAAGAGTCAGATGCCTCATGAAAAGATGCTCAACGTTGCCTCTCATCAGGGAAATACAAATCAAAACCACACTCAGATATCACCTCACGCCAGTCAGCGTGGCTAAAATGAACAAATCAGGAGACTATAGATGCTGGAGAGGATGTGGAGAAACGGGAACCCTCTTGCACTGTTGGTAGGAATGCAAACTGGGGCAGCCACTCTGGAAAACAGTGTGGAGGTTCCTCAAAAAATTAAAAATAGACCTACCCTATGGCCCAGCAGTAGCACTGCTAGGAATTTACCCAAGGGATACAGGAGTACTGCTGCATAGGGGCACTTGTACCCCAATGTTTATAGCAGCACTCTCAACAATAGCCAAATTGTGGAAAGAGCCTAAATGTCCATGAACTGATAATGGATAAAAAATTGTGGTTTATATACACAATGGAGTACTACGTGGCAATGAGAAAGAATGAAATATGGCCCTTTGTAGCAACGTGGATGGAACTGGAGAGTGTGATGCTAAGTGAAATAAGCCATACAGAGAAAGACAGATACCATATGTTTTCACTCTTATGTGGATCCTGAGAAACTTAACAGAAACCCATGGGGGAGGGGAAGAAAAAAAAAAAAAAGAGGTTAGAGTGGGAGAGAGCCAAAGCATAAGAGACTCTTAAAAACTGAGAACAAACTGAGGGTTGATGGGGGGTGGGAGGGAGGGGAGGGTGGGTGATGGGTATTGAGGAGGGCACCTTTTGGGATGAGCACTGGGTGTTGTATGGAAACCAATTTGACAATAAATTTCATATATTGAAAAAAAATAAAAAAATAAAAATAAATAAAAAATAGAGTCAACACAGAAAAAAAAAAAAAAGTCAGATGCCTAACCAGCTGAGCCACCCAAGCGCCCCTTGGCAATAAAGACTTTAAAAATTATTTTACACAAGACCATGGAGGTAGGTGTCTCGGGGGCTTTGTAATTCAGAATGTGGAAAGACATCTCTGGAATTTTCCTGTTTTCCTTTGTCACCAGATGGCAAGCTCCGACAGCCTTGACCTTACGTGACAGCATCCAAAGGAGAAAGCAAGGAGATGGAGGAGGGAGAGAAACAAATAATGCTTTTTTACCTGATGGCTGCTTATCGGGAAGGACCAGCTTTCCCAGGTGTCCTTATAGCTTACTGATCAAAACGGGTCACACGCCTATCATGCTGTGCCACTGCTTCTCCAAGCAGTGGAAACTGCTTCTCCAAGCGGTGGAAACTGCTTCTCCAAGCGGTGGAAACTGCTTCTCAAAGTGTGGTCTTCAGACCAGCAGCATTGGCATCACCTGGACACGTAAAAAATACGAACTCTCAGGCCGCATGCCACGCCTGCTAAATCAGAAATTCCAGAGTCAGGGCCTGAGATTCTGGGTTATAACAAGCTCTCCAGGTGATTTGGATTCATGCTGGATCATGAATCCAGCCACGGCCCCAGTCACTGGCAAAGGAAAACCAGATGCTTCACCAACCACTTTTCATCCATTAAAACTGGGCACATCGGGGCCTGAATTAAAACTGGGCTTGTGGTGGCCGAAAGGGAGGAGAGGAGGGCAGAGGTGAGGAGTGAAAGTGGAGAAAAAATGGGAGGAGGAGGAAGAGGAGCAAGAGAGCCCCAGTCCTCGCGGAAATGGGGACTAGAGGTAGATCTCAACTCAAACTGAGCCTGTTGCTGGAAAAGCGTGTGAAATCATTGATTTTTGCAGTTTACAGGGAGCCAATGCAACTAATACAAAGCTGGAGGAAATCAGTTTTCTAATGAAAAATAGACTTGATTACTCTACTTCAAATGTAATTTGGGAGAGTGATAAGTACTATACCACGCGCATTTGCCAAGAAGTGATACACGCTGCAAAAATCAGTAGTTAATTAGAACTTCAGTGAAGTGCCAGTTTTCATAGGGAGTAGGAGATAGGGGAAGGGATGCCATTTAGCAAAATGAAAATTAATGGCTTTGTGCCTCTTCCTACTTTTGAAGAACTGGCTTTACATCTACCAAACGGTATTAGAAAATGTGCAAAGTAGGGGCGCCTGGGTGGCTCCATCGGTTAAACGTCTGACCGGCTCAGGTCATGATCTCACGGTCCATGAGTTCGAGCCCCGCATCGGGCTCTGTGCTGATGGCTTGGAGCCTGCTTTGCATTCTGTGTCTCCCTCTCTCTCTGCCCCTCCCCCATTCACACGCTGTCTCCCTCTCAAAATTAAATAAACATTTTTAAAATTTTTAATAAAGAAGAAAATGTGCAAAGTTTACTTTCCAATCATCTGTGGCCACACTGCCCGTATGGTAGCCACTAGGATCATGTGGCTGTTGAGTACATGAAATGTGACTAGTGCTGAGATGTTCTGTAAGTATGAAAGGCACCCCGGATTTCAAACACTTAAAACAAAAATAAGAATGCAAAAAAAAAATCTCATTAACAGTTTTTATATTGAGAGCATGTTGAAATGATAATATTATGATATATTGGGTTTGATAAAATACATTAAAATTAACTTTACCATTGTTTCTTTTCCCTTTTTTTGTGCAACTGCTATAACACTGAGAATTAAATATGTTGTCTGCCTTACATTTGGATTAAGTAGTAGCACTGAGAGTTTACATATTTGATGTAGTAAATCTACTTCAGTCAAACTCATGGAAACTTTTTCAAATATCAACCAAGCAAGTCAAAAGGAAATAGGGGGAATTGGTAGTTGCCCATGACATAGGATCTGAGAAACTCCAGTCAAGAAAACATTCCCATCCACAAGTCCTTTATTACCTCCAAGAGTTCATGTCTTCCAATTAACCACGTTTTCCTTTTTCCTTAACTGTCTTCACTTACTACATAAATATACTTATGAGAGGACTAATATATTAAATATACATAAGCTGGGAATGAGAAAAGACTTTCAGAGATCTTCAATTTCCATTTCTTCCCTTTCCTAAAAAAAAAAAAATCATCTGCTCAAGATCAAGTGCAGTCAAGATGTTGACCCAGTTCTGGGTTCTCACTTCTCTTACTTCTTTTCACTTTAAAGTAAATAAATAAATAAAAATGTACTTCTCACCCACCACAAATATTCCAATTGTGCATTTCCTGGCATTCAGGGGAGATCTAACAGTGGATCTATTTGGTGTTAGTTTTGAGAAAGTGTATGATTCAGTGAATGAATAAGAAATTCTTTTCCAAGTTACTCAGGTAGTTTTTTTGTTTCCAACAATATTGAAGGAAGAATTGAATCCAGTTTTCCACTGATATTTATTAATGTTTCTAAGAAGAAATTGCTGAGTACTTTACTTTTTGCATACAATTCAGAAGCAGTTAAAAAAAAGTGATTGACATTGTGATAACAGCATTCTTTTTTTTAAGTTTATTTATTTATATTGAGAGAGAGAGAGAGAGAGGGAGAGAGAGAATCCCAGGCAGACTCCAAGCTATCAGCACAGAGCCCGATGCAGAGCTTGAACCCATGAACATTGAGATCATGGCCTGAGCTGAAATCAAAAGTCTGATGCTTAACCAACTGAGCCACCCAGGTGCCCAACAATATCTTTCTAATAGCAATCTCC
This sequence comes from Lynx canadensis, assembly GCF_007474595.2. Lineage (NCBI taxonomy): Eukaryota > Metazoa > Chordata > Mammalia > Carnivora > Felidae > Lynx > Lynx canadensis. The sequence goes on along the minus strand of NC_044310.1, from coordinate 178,209,020 downwards.
TTATTCACGTGAACAAGGTTTGTCAGCATTTGCATCTATAAAACTAACAAATGGGGTGTTACTAGTGCTGAACCCTGTTTCATTTTTATCACTAAACATTCTACATTAAAGGATACTAAAGTGTCCCTTGGTGGCTCAGTGAGTTGAGCGTCCGACTTCGGCTCAGGTCATGATCGCACGGTCTGTGGGTTCGAGCCCTGTGTCAGGTTCTGTGCCTACAGCTCGGAGCCTGGGGCCTGCTTCAGATTCTGTGTCTCCCTCTCTTTCTACCCCTCCCCTGCTCGTGCTCTATCTCTCAAAAATAAATAAACATTAAAAAAAAAGGATACTAAGCTAACTGACTTCTTTAAAGCTCCATACATCCCATTTAAAAATTCATTTCCGATAAAATTATATTTTAAAGTTTAATAATTATCAAAATTTATAATATATTTACGTAAACTCCATGCTAATAGTATTTTTAAAGGTAATTCAGCAGTGGGGAAGGATAATTTCAACTTGAAGCCTTTTGAAATTTTTTAAATGTTAAATTTCAGTTGACAACTATTTTCTTGTTGCAGAGAATTATGATGAAATAATCTATAAGCCTAAATTTCTGTGACAGAAAGAGAATGGAAGTCAGAGTTCAAGGAAGCAAAGGAAAAAATTGGAATTTCCAACGTTTAAAAGAGGGCTTGTTCATCTGTTTCTTAAATGGATAATGGTAGATAGGAATCAAAGCCCATAGTCTTTGGTTTCATTGGACTCATGGAATAATTTCTTCTCTTTATTTTAAAATAATCAATGTTTGTAATATATACAAAAGTACGTTATTTGAAGCTACTGTTTAAACTTATGCCAAAACAGTTTAGATATCAACTTTAAAATGTGCAAAGTGAAACAGAATTTTTCAAAATTATGTTCAAGGGTATAAGGGAGAAAGTTTGAAGACCACTCAGCTCTCAACCCTGCCTGCATCAAAGCCATAAATGGCCAGACTCCACCCAGGAAAAATGAAGTCAGAATCTCTGGGAGCACCCTCCCTACCCTGCCTAAACTCATTATAGTCACTTGAGCCAGAGTTGAAAACCACTGTCATGGAGTGAATTAGCTTTTCCTCTCATCTTCCTCTGGGACAGAAAGGGTCTGGAAAAGCACATGGAATGGGTACAGAACAAGGAAAGGAGAAAATCAAAAGAGGAGAAAGGGACACCTAGGTGGCTCAGTTGGTTGGGTGTCCAACTCTTGATTTCAGCTCAGGTCATGATCTCACAGCTCATGAGTCCAAGCCCTGCATTGGGGCCTGCTTGGGATTCTCTCTCTCTCTCTCTCTCTCTCTCTCTCTCTCTCTCTTTCCCTGCCCCTCCTCCACTCATTCTCTCCCTCTCTCTCTCTCTCTTTCCCTCTCTCAAAATAAATAAATAAACTTAAAAAAAAAAGAGGGGAAAGAAGCGGGGGGGGGGGAAGCAGGAAACAGAAAGCATTGAAAGTCATCCCATCCCACTCCATCCAACTTTGCCAAAGAATAACCCCGCCTCTAATCAATAATGATTGAGTCAGTACCAGTGACTCTTGGGAAGTACATTTGTCCTTTTTTATTTTTTTGTATCATTGTAATATTTTACAAAATAAATGTTCAATAAAAGTCATTTAGATGAATTCTTGTTGTTTATCTGATAATGAAACCTCTTTTATCTAATGAATATTGATTCTCACCCATCTTATGCCAGTTCCTTCTCCATCGTCTTCTCAATATTCAGTCCAAAAAGAATGGCCTCATCCTTGTTTGGGGTTTAATGTTGCAAACACCAAGGACTTGGGAATAAACACTGTTCTCCAGCTGTTAGAAAATGCCTACTACTTTGCTATGGGCTATTTCATTTGAGAAGTCCTCCGTGATGCTTCTCGTACATATGGTTTCATCCATCTTTCTTTTTTTTTTTTTAAGCATCTTGTAAGAGATAAATTCCATACCTCCTCTGTTCTGACATCACTGGATTCTGACTGTCCATAGGTAATCAGTACTGTTTTGATGCCTCTGCTGTTGACACTCGTGGCGATTTCTTTAAACAGTAGTCACCTGTGGGAACCAAATTATTCTACATGATCTTCAAAGGCTGTCAGAAGATGCTTTCTTGAAATTGTATCACTTCGTGAACAAATGTGAAATCCTTGGTAAAGCCATGGGTTTCTTTATATTTATGATGTTGGAAGCCCTTCTCAACCTGACTACCTACAGTACATATTTGCTGTGAATGTTTTCTTTCAGTTCATATAAGCACAATGCTGGACAGCAGCCAAATTATTTCCTCACTCGGGGAAAACGATGTATTGTTACGCACATTTTATTGATTTCATACAACATTTTTCAAGTCAAGAAAGAAGTAGGATTCCCGAAGAGCGGACACCATAGTCCTCCTCCTCATCACAACCCAGCTAGGCAAATGCTTGAAAGAAATGCCTTAAATATTTTAAATCCAGCTGTGTGAACTTGTCACATGGAAGGCCCCTCCAAATCATTAAGCAAACTGTCTGAGGCATAGCTGACACTTTTAGTCCTTACCTGACAAATCTGACAGGAGTCACTGTGTTAACTAACCCCTAACTCATCCTCTGGAGCCCTTCCTCTTCTCTATGAATGGCTCCTGCATTCAAGGCTCCTGGAAAGTTTTCTTCAACCACGATAATCTGGGGATAATCTCAAACTGTTGGCTTTGTCCGGCTTTTGCTTGTAAAGGCTAACATTTTATGCTGGACTTCACCAGTGAGGGATAAATTAAACAGAAGTAGCAAATTGTTGAAAGTTTTTAAGGACCCTGAGTTTGATAGGTAACTGTGACCCCAGGCCCCTCACGTCCATCTTCTGCATTCTCTACGTCAAACTGTGGCCAAATCTAATTGAGTTTATTTGTCTCCTTCTACTCCCATGGCCACTGCCCCCTCAGCCCAGGTTCTGCCTCCCTCACCTAGGTTTTTGTGACAACTGCTAACAGATCTCTTTGCCCTGGGCTTTTCCTCTCTCTTTGATTTGATCTCCATATGGTTGCTTATGTTATCTTCAGAAAGCACAGCTCTGATCACAAACTTCCTTTTTCACAACGTTTTGAAGGCTCCTCGTTGCACACAGAACCAAACCCAAAACTTTCTCACTTGGCTTTTAAAACCATGCACGCTCACCAGATCCAACATTTCTAAAGGGCCTCGTTTTCCAGGCACTCATGCAAATACCAAAGGTTATAAAAAGCAACAAGAATATTAAGCATTTGTTGGTAGTAAGAGATAAAAAAGAATCAAACACGGTTCTTACCAGCAGAAGTTCTCTTCTACCTGGGACACAAGCAAATCCTAAGAGAGAGGCTTATTGTATTCCACTGCTAATTCCCACACACAGTTCCACCCGTTTGTCCCCCACACACCATTGGCAGGAATCCTCTCCTCCAGCCATTCAGGAAAACGCCTAATCCTTAAAGACACACAACACTCCACTACCTCTGCATGTTCGCTCATTTGGTCCTCTCCATCTGGAAGCCTTCTGCCTCCACGTCCTTCCCGGGGGGCATCCATCGTGCCAGCTCTCCTCCAATTCAAACGATTCTTTAGGGCTCTCTCAGAGCCCCTCAGCCAGATTGATACCCCCTCGCCTTTCCCCACGGTGTGTCTGGTGACATTAAACACCTATTGTAATAGGTTGTATTATAGGGCACCTGGGTGGCTCAGTCAGTTAAGCGTCCAACTCTTGATTTTGGCTCACGTCCTGATCTCACAACTGTGGGATGGAGCCCTGAGTTGGGTCCCTGCCTGGGCAGGGAGACTGCTCACGATTCTTTCCCTCTCCCTCTGCCCCTGTTCAGCTCTCACGTGCAGCTGCTCTCTCTTTTAAACAAACAAACAAATAAAGTGTTACATTACTACTTCTTGTCCACTAAATTTGAAAGACCTTAAAAGCATGGATTTTATCTTTTTTTTTTTCCCCACTATGTCTCCCAAGGTACCCAGAGCCTTACATATAGAGAATCCCCAACAAATAGTTGATAATCGGCAGTACATTCTTCAGCAAGGGTCCTTGACAAGGTTGTACTTGATATATTGCTTCCTTTTGTTGAAATTCGACGCCATTGTTTTCCACATCGTATTAAGATTTAGCTGCAAATACCCACTAAAGTTTTTTATAGCTTCTTTAACCAGATTGCGAGGCAATTCTTTTTTAGCCAGCAACATAATGTGGGGAAAGACAATGTTCCTTTTCTTTAATGAGTTCTGCAATCACAGATTTCCTTGGCTATGCCTTTCTTTCGTGATCCTTGATCCACATGGTGATGCTGTAACCATGGTAGACACTGAGCCACAAAGCGGTCCCAATTCTAAACATTGGTTGGCCAAAACAAAACAAAACAAAAGTTCTCATCAAATTAAAAGTTCTAATTAAATGGCGTGGGTAGGGGCGCCTGGGTGGCGCAGTCGGTTAAGCGTCCGACTTCAGCCAGGTCACGATCTCGTGGTCCGTGAGTTCGAGCCCCGCGTCAGGCTCTGGGCTGATGGCTCAGAGCCTGGAGCCTGTTTCCGATTCTGTGTCTCCCTCTCTCTCTGCCCCTCCCCCGTTCATGCTCTGTCTCTCTCTGTCCCAAAAAAAATAAATAAACGTTGAAAAAAAAATTAAAAAAAAAAATAAATGGCGTGGGTAATTCCCAAGTTTATGAACCGTTACCATCTTCTGCTTTGGATAGAGTTACTCTTGGGCTCCATAACACAAAAGCCATGCCTGTGCAATGACAAAATAGTCATCAATGACGTTTTTAAAAAATCAATTCTCAAACCTGGAGGGGGGGGAGGGGGGGGCGGGCGGTGGTGATGAAATAACCAAAGGAGTTTTTCTTATCTCATATAGACAGTATGGTTGGCTAAAGTGTGGTTTTCTGCTCTTCACCTCACTATTTTGTTACCTTGTACATAAGAAACATTTTTGGATAAAAAAGTACCATATTAAGCTTTGCTCAGTGGCAGTATCGTAGCCAATGAGGTTTATCCGAGGCGCGATTATTGCTAATTGAAAAAAGTACCATATTAAACTCTCTGGTGGGTATAAGAAAGATAAGCTGAGATCTTCAGCCTTCAAAATTACTCAGTATTTGGGAAGACAAGATAAATACATGCAAAAAAAAGGGAATTCATTGTTGTCAAATATTACAACAAAGCAAAGAGGTCACAAAAGAGCATCAGACTGATTGATTTCTAGGTATGCTCCATAATTAGGACTGTATACTCAGCTAATGGGAAGGTCACTAAGAATTGGGGTGGCCCAGAGGGCTAATGGGAAGGCTAGTTTAACTGAACAAGAAACTTTAAATGGGATACTAATTTTAAGAATGAAAATAAGCTTATATCTATAATTATTGAAAATGAAGTCACAGATGCTAAGGGTCTAGCTTACTTCAAGATTCCGTAAGCCCTACAGAGTCTGGAAAGACATGCAGGTACAGTCTGTAGCTACAAAGGAAATAGTCTTAACTGTCCTATGATCACAAACACTCGTGGGGTACCGATGATGGCACGCAGGATGTTTCTTTGTTTCTCCCAGCTGTTGCCATCAGACCACACCGGCCGCCTCACTGAGCATCCCTTTACTCTTCCGTTTCCTCTTCCCGTTCAGCCTCTCCCACCACACACACAGGCTTTTCTTCCTCTATTTCGTCCCCATCAGGTGTCAGTGTTCAAAGTACTGAGTTTTGTTTCTAGCTGCACCGTGGATGAGCCAGAGCAGAGCTGTTTAATGGGCCTTGGAGGAGACTTCACTTAGGAAGTTACAAAGTACGCCCACCCCCAGCCTGAAACAAACCTACAAATACATTTCACTTTGGACTGCGCAGTGTAATTTCTTTTAATTAATTTCTATCCTTTTTTTAAAAATTTTTTTTAACGTTTATTTTTGAGACAGAGAGAGACAGAGCATGAACGGGGGAGGGTCAGAGAGAGAGGGAGACAGAATCTGAAACAGGCTCCAGGCTCTGAGCAGTCAGCACAGAGCCCGACGCGGGGCTCGAGCTCACGGACCGCGAGATCGTGACCTGAACCGAAGTCGGACGCTTAACCGACTGAGCCACCCAGGCGACCCAATTTCTATCTTTTTAAAATTAGGAAATTGTCAGATTCTTCCCTTAAAAAAACCCAGAATATCCACAATGCCGCAGTTGAGGAATGACTGCTCGCTTTTAGGTGGAGATAAGCTTTTTAGTTTTCCCTGTTCCTCAAAGCTCCCCACTATTTACATTTCCTGTGGTCTTATAAACCTTTTTCTTGGGCATCCCTGCTTCTCAGACGAGAGCATCTATGTGAACAACAAAACTTTCTTTTGTTATTATCAACCACTTTTAATATTATAATGTAGACTCATTATGCTAAAAAAAAAAATCTGTGTCTCTATTCTGTGTATCTGAAGATGTTCCCAAGATCTGATTCCATGGCAGTTATAAAGCAAAGCATAGACACTGGAAAAGTCTAAATCCATAAATAATTTTACTCTTCTGTTACCTCCAGAATAAATTTCAAATTCTCAGACTGAGAGAATGTGAAGCCCTGTACTCTGTGACTCCCTGTCTTTCCAGAATTAGCTCGCATCTCCCCACTGCCTCCCCAGTCTGAGGCCGCATCATCTGCTGCCTGTTTGCTGCAATAAACTCCCAGAGATTTCTCTCCTTTCCGCCCTGACCCCCCCATACTCCACAGTCCTTCTCCACACAGCAGCCTTAGTGTTCTTCACCACTGGTCATGACTCTGTAGCCACCCTGGCCTTTGTGTTCATCAAACAAGCCTCCCTAGGCCTTCAAAAGGCTTTTCATTATTCTGGTCTCACATCCAATTTCCCCTCTTCAGAGAAACCTTCCTGCCCGACCCCCTCGAAAGTAACTTCTCCTCCCAACACTGTCACTTGTCATTTTATTATTTTATTTTGATTGTATAGAATGTCTCCCGTTAGAGTACCTCATTCGTTTACTTAGATACATTCTGTTTCGACCCACTAGTGCGCATGTTCCATTGAGCTTGGCCACCCCATCAGCTCATTCAGCTTTTATCTTCAGGGTCTAGGGCAGCCCTGGGGTGCTGGATAATATGTTTTCTCCCTAAAAATGTCTCCTACTCTTTCCCATCTCTCCATTTTACCTTTGCCAATTTCTCTTATTGTCTAAATTCTACCTGTCCTTCAATATCCAACTCAAATATTATTTAATTCATGAAAATGGTGCTAACTTTGCTGCTTCTCTCCTCCAAATCTTTGTGGGACTCTTTCCGATATGCCATTTAGGAAATTGTCATATATTCGAATTATCCTTATGTCGTCTTATCCCTTCCACAAAATGGCGAGCTCCCGAAGGCCCAGAATCCTGTTTAATCTATTTTTGCACCTCTGGCACCTAGGACAGTGTTTTGCCTTCCATGAAGTAGACACCCAATACAGGTTTTAGAAAAAATAAATTGAACGAATTGATAACGTATCCGTGAATTCCTACCACTAGAAACATACTATGAGAAATGGAAAAGAAACCCAAGCACCAAGTTCCTTTTCAAGCAAATGGGCCCTCCTCAGCATTTTCTTGGAAGATTGAGAGTATAAATAATTCCCTCCAGATTTTTCTGTCACTGACTTTAGTCACCTTATTTGTAATTTTGAGTGCTTAGAAGCCAGGAAGCTTTTGTGTTCTAGTTCCAAAAAAGAAATTCCTTTTTAAAAAAAATTAGCAAATGACTCATTCAAATGTCATTTAAAAAAATAAAAAAGAAAAAACTCACAGAGCTGTCTCAGTGGATGGAGCCAATAGCAATTCACTGAACTAAATCAACTGAGCTATATTGAAGTAGTCAGTCAAAGATCTGCATTTTATCTTGGCACGAGAACAAAAATATGGAACGCAATATCCAGATGGTAAGTAAACAACATTATTGCCATTTTCAAGCAGGAGAAGTATGATTTGGTTTCTATAAAACAAGGGAAATATCGGGGAGGAAGGAAACTTTATAGATAACTTTGACCTTAAACCATAACCCACATGTTACAGAAAACATAAGATATTGGATCAGTCTCTAACACTGAATTCATCATTTACTAATAACAACAACTAAATTACAAAGTGGGGCACCTGGCTGGCTCAGTGGGTAGAGCCTGTGACTCTTAATCTTGGGGTTGTGAGTTTGAGCCCCACATCGGGTGTAGACATTACTTAAAAATAAAATCTTTAGGGGCGCCTTGGTGGCTCCGTCGGTTGGACGTCCGACTTCGGCTCAGGTCATGATCTCGCGGTCCGTGAGTTCGAGCCCGGCATCGGGCTCTGTGCTGATAGCTCAGAGCCTGAAGCCTGCTTTGGATTCTGTGTCTCCCCGTCTCTCGGCCCCTACCCTGCTCATGCTCTGTCTCTCTCTGTCTCTCGATAATAAATAAATGTTAAAAAAAATTTAATAAAATAAAAAAATAGAATCTTTAAAAGCATGAAAAATTTTAAAGATAAATTACAAAGTACTTCATATGTGCCAAGGGGAGTTCTAAGCCCTTTACATATACCAACTAATTTTCTCAGTACAACCTTTTATTATTACTGTCATTATTGTTTTAGTATTATCATCGTATGCTACATCGCTAGATAGATATTGTCACATTACCATCATCTCCATTTAGTGGATGAAGAAATGAGGCACCGAAAGGTTCAGCCCCTGCCCAAGATCACCTAGCTGGCCACCAGTGGCTCTGGGATGTGAATCTAGTCAACCTGGCTCCAGAGTCCATACCCCTAACAAGTTCACTGTCCTTCCTCTCCAGGTTGTTCTTTTTTTCCCAAAATATCCCGTTCATGTGAAGCAAACCAAACTCTTTTGATAGGATAATGGATTTGCTAAATCCACCGAAGAAAGTTCTCTATAGAAAACGTCTTTCCCTTCTGACTCAAGACACCATCCGAACCACCCTGGGCAGCAAATCTCAGCACCACGATTCACTTGAGAACATCCCAGAAGCAGGGGAGCAGCACATATACCTCAGGTTCCCTCCCCCCGTCTCCAGTTTTACTCTGACCAACTTTCCAGCAGCATAGGAAAAGTCTGTGAATATGCACAGAGCCCAGTAATATCATTCTCTTCTGTAGGGCCTTTTTCCAGAAGGGAGAGCAAACTTAAGCCTAATAAGAAAGGTTTTTGGAGAAAAAATATAATACTGTGTCTTAGAGAAACTACATTTCGACCTGAAGAAAGAATGTTTCTTTGGCAACTGCAGAGAGATGCTGACTTCGGCCTGGTGGGTCTTTAGCCCTTTAACAGACTAGCAGCCCTAAAGGTGAGGCCTTGGGCTTCAGAGGCGGGGGGTTTCGTACAAAAGAACACAGTCAAACTAGTTTAGGGGGCTCCTGCGGACTTTTTCTAGGTCCCATCTCTTTCTTCCTCGCCAGCCCTTCTCCATTTTCATCTAGACACCCCCACACACTCTGATCTTTGCGCTGGCCTCCCGCGGGATGACCCCATTTCCAAGCACCCTGGCCTTGCTTCTAACTTCAATCCCCCAGCTCCTCGCTTGCTTCCCTCCTCTTCAGCATAAGCAAGGGCAAGGTCTTTTAAATCACACTTGACATGTACATCTTTATCTTCTTCTCTTTGATCAGAAATAAAAATGGTTTTCTACTTTGTTTCTCCAGGGTTTTCTACTCCTTCTCTCTTAAAAAAAGAAAGAAAGAAAACAAGAAAAGGGAAAGAAGGAAAGGAAAGAAAACACTATGTACCCGGTTATTTTCTTGTAGTTTTCAGCCACAAGTATATCACCACTCTGAGAAATATTTTCTTAAACTTAAGAGTTTAACAAAGTGTAAGTGGCTGCCTTGAACTTTAGATGAAATTTTATTACTCTGAGAGAAGTATGCAAATTTCAGTAACAACTCAAGAGAAAAGAAAAATGAAAAAAAAGCCAGTATTTTTTCAATTATTCCAAAGCAGCTCATATCAAAGTCACTTTGATTTATAAACTTCAAAGACACGTAGATTCCATTTATTGAAGGGCCAAACAGCAACATTGATAAAACCATCCAGTTATTCTTGAGAACAGATTAACCCTGGATTTTAACTACCCTACAATTTCTTAGCATGAACTTGATTCATATTTGTCATCAATTGGCAATTCCTTTGCTCTTGGATATTATATGCTAACTAATATGAATAGCGCTTTATTCTGACTTGAACATATCATTCTGAGAGTAGGTTCCATCTAGTTTAATTGATCTGAACTTCTCCTAACATAACCATATTCTGTTCAATTTGATGAATGTACGTAGGTCAGCATAAGTTAATATTTTTCAGAGAAAGTCTAAAATTTGCCCCTCTACTTAAACCTCTTTCCCTGCATAACTTCTTTTTGCCTTTCCCTACACACCTTCAAGCATAATCCAATGTTTATACTAAACAAAAACTTTCCTAGCATTACTGTCATTATCTTTACCGGCATTCGTGTTATTGTTCATTAACCCTGTTTTCCTTCTTTCAAGCAGCACATGTTTCTCTTTTTGCTGCCCAACTAATCCAACATGCCGTTTTATACCTACTGGCTTCGATTCCCAGATACCACTTCCCATCTCCGTTGTCACTCACACGCTTTGAATTTATTCTCCAATCATCTCTAAAACTCTGCTGGAGCTCCACAGGCCCCTGTCCCCTGCTCTTCTCTATCTGCAGTTAACTTCCTCATAGATTCATCCAAGCCCATTGCTCTGGTCCCAAACCTCTATATCCCCTACTGCTCTGCACCCCAGCCAACCACAGCCACTCTCTGAGTGGATGTCCAGCCACACCCTCAAACTCAAGAATACAAACTCAAGAATTCCAGTATACATCACATTACTCCTCAAATAGGGTCCCTGTGTGACCACCCTGTCTCAAATATTGGAGAACCAATACTGAGAGACGTCTTTAGTCTTTCCCTGTCTTTCTCTGATTTTCCATCTGTCACCTCTCAGGACCACCCTTTCATTTGGTATTCTATTAGTCACTAAATTCACATACCTAAACACCTATGACTTCTTCCCTGATTTTCAGATTCAACCCCGCCTGAATACTACTGCCAACCTGACCGCGTGAAAAGGATGCTTTCACCAGGCACTCCTTCTTCAAGAAGCTTCAATGGCTCCCCCATCATTTACTGCACTGAGGAACCAACTGTGCTGCCTTATGAAGATTCTCCATAAGCCTGACATGCTGGGGGAGATGATCAACACATTCTCTACTTATCCACAATCTACACTCTCATCGCCATTAGGCTCTCTCCACACTGCACTCCAAATTAGTGAAGTTTATTGCTGACCCCTTCACCTTTTCCTCCTTTCAGACCCAGCTTACCTTCTGCCATTTCAGAAAGTCTTCTCTGTGTATTCCAGATCCTGACTATGATCCTTCTCCTTTGAATGGCTACTACAAACTTAGTTTGCTTTTGCAACGACACGCTCAAAAGTGGCACAGCTCCTGTTGTGTGTTTCGCGTTGCCCCTTGGACAGCGCTCCACATGTAGCGCTCATGGTGGACCCTCCACAAAGATCTTATAACCAAGGAATGAGTTAATCAGCACAGATTGTCTTTACAAGACAGTGCATTCCGGGCAGACTGTAGAGTACAACTGTCCACAGAGTATATAACGTTTTCCTAGCTCTACAAGCCACTAACACCCAGTGATAGCTATTCAAAATAAAGTCTCTGTTTTTGCATTGGTGGTCCACCCTTATCCTAACTATAACAGCCTTTGGAGCTGAGATCTCTACCTATCCCTGCCCCATCCTTCACCTTAGCCATTCAGCTCCAGTGTTCTTATTCTCCCCTTTGAAATGAGTTCGCTACTCAAATCAAATCATTAAGAAGAGTCCAACAAAAGAAACCTAATAAAATCTGATGAAAGGAAACAGTAAAGCTGAAAGCATATATGACCAAATTAATAAACAGAATCATATTAAAATCATGAATAAAATCCAAGAGCTGGCTCTTTGGGGAAAAAAATTAAAACAAATCTAAAAAGCTTTAATCCACATGTAAGTAAATATAAGAAGGAGAGATAGACTGTAAAAACAGATGAGGAGGTTCTTACAGTTATTTTAATGTGTTATGTTAACTCTATTCCAGCCCTTTGCAACCAGTTTCCAGGAAAGAATTAAGCTGTAAGGCATCCAATGCCGATAATAAATTCACTTCTCTCCTTGGCATCTGGAATGGTAGACATTATGCGCCACCTTGGGAGAACTGAACACGGTCATCCAAATCATTCTTTGGAAGCCCAATTCATTGAGATCTCCACGAAAGGACAATTCTGTGAAAAGCAATATAAGTTACTGAAAATGACTAATGTAGAAGAAACTCAGTTAGAGGAAATCATAAAAGATTATGGAACAACTTTAAAAAATTTACCTCCAAAGTGATCCAGAGCAGTTAGTTTTATGGGTGACGTCTTTCAAATCCTTATGCAATATATGCTTCAGGAAATAGGGAAAAAAAACTGTAATACACCAACAATACTTTTGGAAAGCTATCTGCTGCCCCAGTGCCAAAATCTGATCGAGGCACATATTAAAACCGCAGCCTTGTCTCGTTTGTAACTTTAGATTCCAATAATCCTAACCAACAAACCATCTAGTCAACTAAAGTCTATCGTATAATACAAAGAATGTCCAATAAGCAAAACAGCATATCCTAGAAACACAAATCGAGTTTATTATGCAGTAAACAACTCATCTAATATATTAGTTCAACAGATCCAGTTAGAAAAATGAACACTCAGAAATGTAAATCCATGTTTTAACCAAGAAAGGGAATAGGTCCTTATCATGAAAAAGAAGGCCATTCTTAAGCTAACAGCCAGAGCCACACTAGATGTGAACTACTTGAGACATTAAGGTTTAAAGGATGAATAAAATGAAGACACATCATGTTACTGCGAACAGTTGACACAGATCTGGAAGTTCTAGTTAATACTTTAAAAATTTGAAATCAAAAAAAGGTAAACTTTTAGGATGTACGAGATAAAATCAGCAGCATTCGCCTGTGATACAATTATATACATAAAAACCCAAAGAGAATCAACTGAAAGAGTCATAATTAGTAAAGTTCAGCAAAGCTGAAGATATGTATACAAAAATAGAGAGCTTTCCAAGACATCAGCTAAAATTAGTTAGTAAATACTGTGGGAAAACATTCCAATTCCCACAGTAACAAAACATACAAAATGCCTAAAACTAATCTTATTGAATAACATCTAAGATTACATCAATAAATCTATAATACTGTATACCAATATATATTTTTAGGGCGCCTGGGTGGCTCAGTCGGTTCAGCTTCCAACTTCAGCTCAGGTCATGATCTCCAGGTTTGTGAATTCAAGTCCCACGTAGGGCTCTGAGCTGACAGCTCAGAGCCTGGAGCCTGCTTCCGGTTCTGTGTCTCCCTCTCTCTCTGCCACTGCAGTGCTCACACTCTCTTTCTCTGTCTCTCTCTCTCAAATATAAATAAACATTAATATGCATATATATATATTTTTTTATTTTTATAGATTAAAAAAATAGCATGTTCTTCCCTGACAAGAGCTTACGGAGGCATTAGCAGCACGCTGTTCTTTCCAAATTAATTTACAGATTTATTGCAAACTTCGAATCCAAACACCCATGAAATTTTTTAACTTGTCTAAACGATTCTAAGAGTCATCTTGAAAAGTGACATGTTGAGACCAGCTTTAAAAAAATGTTAAGAAAAAGAGTAATGAATGAGTACTTGGCTTACTAGATATAAAAACTTTTATGAAACTACAATAATTTAGATGGTGTGGTAATAGCACAGAACTTGACAGATTAATGAAACAGTCAAGATAGCCCTGAAATAGGATGAAAAATATATAAAAACTTAATGAAGAATGATAAATGAAAAATCACATACCATAAAAATGCTGGAGGTAACATTGGTGAATATAAAACTGATTTAAAAGCAATAGAATATATCACCCAGGAAAAGATACATAGATTTGACTGCATAATTTTTAAAATTTGTATACCACTGAAATAAAGCTTATCCTATGTAACATCAATAATATTTTAAAAGTTAAGAACAAAACTCTATCAGAAAATACTATAAAAATATTTACAAGCAAACTGCACCCTGGGAAAAATATTTGTAACATATATGACAAGTTAAGAACTTTATTGTATAAAAGAGAATTTACATATCAATAAGAAAAATGAGAACACACTGTGTATTCCTTCCCTGCTGCTCCAACAGACTACTGCAAACTTAGTAGCTGAAAATAACCCAAATTTATTTTCTTACGTTTATGGAGGCCAGACGTCCAAAGTCAGTTTCACTGGGCTGAAGTCAAGATGTCCTAAGAGCTCGTTCTTTCTAGACGCTCTAGAAGAGAACCCCTTCTCTGCCTTTTCCAGCTTCTGGAGGCCACCTGCATTCCTTGTCTCATGGCCCCTACCTCCACTTTCAAAGCCTGCAATGTGATATCTTCAAGTTTCTCTTTTTTGCTGACCTCTTCTTCCATGATCATGCCTACTTTGACTCCAATCCTTTGTCTCCTACCTGGATAATCCAAAATAATCTGCCCAGCTCAGGGCCATTAATTTAATCATATCATCAAACATTCCTTTTGCCATGTAAGATAACATACCCATACGTTTTGTAAATTAGATTATGGGCATCCTTGGAAGGCCATTATCAGTGTGTTACACGTCAAGAGAAAAATAGATAAAGAAGCAGAGACAATATACAGAATAAAAAAACAAATGGCGACAAAGCATGTGACACACATATTCAATCTCACTAGAATTCTAACAACTGGAAAATAAGACAATAATGAGATACTTCTTTTGCCTAACACAGTGACAGATTTTTCTAAATCATGGGTACATGATTCTAGTGCAAGTACAGTTTCTGAGTCATTCTAGACAATAATCAGGTGATATGTATGAGGAGCCTTAAAATGTTCACGTCATTTAATCCAGTAACTTTACTTCTCGAAATTTTTCTTATGAACTTACTTCAGGTAGGTATTTGAAATGTACAATGAGTCTATTACTCACAATATTGTAAAAGAGTAATAAATTAGCAACTGTGTCCAACAATAAGGCATGGCTAAATAAATTATGGTAAAGCTACACAATTAAAGATTATGCAGCCATTAAATGAAATCTTAAGAGATTTTCAATAACATCCTGGATATTCCCACAATATACTGCTGAGAACAAAAACAGAATACAAAACTGCGTATGTTACAAAATATATGCAAAAGAGGAGGTTGATAATGGTTAACTCAGAGTCATAGGATTATAGGATATTTTTATTTTCTTCATTATACTTTATTTTAATAATAAATATTATTACTGTTATAATCATAAAAAAAGACAATTTAAAATTCCAAAGTGAACGATGACAGATGTTGGACATTGAGCCTCAGAATTCTAAGCAGGATGGAAAATAGAGTGTTATACGCCCCCAAATGGCAGTCCCCACACATCACTGGAGACCAGCCATGCACATTATTCCTTTCAGAAACAAAGCCAGCCAGCACCATGTGCAAATCAGCACCTTACAGATAGGCACGGTTGCCAGTAGAGGAGCGATACAGAACAAGTTCAAGCACAGACCCCAGATTCCGAGTAGAAACGGGTCTTCGCCCCTGCAGTTGGGCCTATAAAGGATTACGGGCATATTGCAGAATCCACCAGAGTCAGAGGGAAGAGTTAAGCAATATGAGTTGTAATTCGATTCTAACATAGGAAGAAGAAACTAATTGGAATTGCTGAAGATTGCATCAGACAGACACATTAGACAGAGCACAGTTCACAATATCCCTTTTTCTCACTTGGCAAAAAAATAGAAAATTTTGTGATAGGCTCTTAGAAGGAATATTCATTTCAAAGGGTGAGTTAGGGCTACCTGAGGCTAACTTGTCAAGCAGCTCATGGAAAGTTAGCTTTACGACAGCAAAGATGTTTTGTTCATTGCTATGTGTCTGGTGCCTAAAACGGCACCTGGTACCCAGTAGGTACTCAATAGATCATTGTTAGATTACATTTGGAGCGATAGAATTACTATAAACCTTTATATTCTACCTTTAGGTTAAATGGCTTATCACTTTTACAGGACTTGAACTCCCTGACCAGCGCCAGTATTGGGGAATTAATAAATACACCCTATACACACCTTAGACAGGGGTATTTATTATTTTATGGGAAATCCTATTCAGCATCTGGAACGGAACGGAAACCTCTTCAAATTCAGGCCCTTCCACTTACCACGAGAGAATAAACAGCTCTCTATTGGAAGGACACACTTCTGACAGCAGAACACAAGTGGAAGGGTCATTCTTCTCCCTTGTCCACCCTCAACGCAAGCTTCAGATGCTGCCACATGAGTGATTTGGCAAGTGGAGGCATGTTCCACTGGGCCAGCTCTATGGCTCCTACTTCTCTTCCCACAAAATATGACCACCCGCCATATTACCCCACGCTGTCTACACCCGGCACCCGCCATTTTTGTATTACTAACTCTAAAACTCACTGTGGGGTGACATTACTTCTCTCAAGACTAATGGCAGAGATCCTTTTTCAAATCAGTTGCCAAGTGATTTTGATCGGCTCGAGGAACGTCACGTCTGAGGACTCCGAACACTGTAAGCCCAATAGACTTCCTGCTCCTTGTAATTGTGCTGTTCATCCTTGAAGTTTCCGTATTTGACATTTTACCATTGTCGGCTCATTAAATAAATTACTTATTAAAATAAAAGAGCATCCCTGCAGTAAGTGCCTGGCCTGCTGACATCCAGCTGAAGAACGATGCCCATAGGTTTTCAGCTTTGTCTGATTGTAGCAAGTCAGCTAGACTGAAGTCGCCATCCCCTGAGCAAAGAGGTTGGGGGCACCCAGAAGAGGGACACACAGAACCAAGGCCCGGGGTGCATGGCAAGGCCATCTGTGTTTACAGCGAAGGGGGCCAAAATCATACCGTGATGGCATTGCAGGCCACTTACTCTTCTCGGTGAACCTCTGTGATTTACGGATTACTTTTTTTATATTCAATAAGAAGAGTGAGGCAGGAAGATTGCTCAGGTCGCTCACAGAAGGATGTTGACAGTAGACCCCCAGAGGCGGACACAGGGACAACGCCATTGTGAACAAACCTCAAGGCAAAAGACAGCCCTGGATTCTCCCACCTCAAAACTTTTTTCCGAAACTAAAATTCAAGCAGTAAACATAATACATGAAAAATGAGATCCCTCCCAGTTAGCCTCCCTTCAGACTTTCGCCTGTTGCCCTGGAAAGTGAAGCAGCAAATGTAGATTTCTGTGATTCTGCGCGAGGAAAATTGGAGCAGATAAGGTCTTAGCTGAGCTGGGAAGATGATAAATATTTTCATGGACTGTTGAGTCCCACTAATTGGATACTTTAATGAAACTTGAGCTTTCTCTTCAGAACTTCTAACACCCCTTTAACCCTTAACAACTGGTATGGGCAATTTTTTAAACAAAAGGAAGTATGACCCTGGAGAATCCTTTCTTTTTCTTTTCAAGCAGATGACCCAGTGGTAATTGATAATGGCTTCTAATAGAGGAAGGACCACTGTTTTTTGTTTTGTTTTTTTTTTTCCTGCTGCCTTCAGAACCGCTAATGAAGAGAATTTCTTTCCAGTATTCAACCCAAGTGAAATTAACATTAATTGAACATTGAGTACTAAGGAAACGCCCACTAGAACTTTCAGGCTTCTCCCCCACCATCCTCACTCTAACAATTCTTCTGCTAACATACTAGGTGGAAAGATGTCTCTTCCTATTGTACCTAAACAAATCAGTGTACAGGGAAGTGATTTATCATTCATGAAAAGCAATCAGATTGCTTGGGGCTGACAGCTGTTCCCAAAATGCAGCTGAGAAACAGACCTTTGGCAAAGTGTAAAATTTGGAGCAAAACCATATTACTGTACTTCAGCTGGCAACAAAAGAGGCTGATAGTGAGCTTAATAAACAAAATACCATGCAGCCTAAAATGTATTAGCTAGTCTACATTTATGGACAAAAATGGTCATTTTCCCCATTTTTCCTAAGTCCCTTTCAATCACACAAAACACCTAATAAAAGTAAAATATTCTCTTTAGGATTTTTTTTTAGGATTTAGACACATTTTTGGTAAAGACTATTTTTTTTCACACAGTTCATTATGGGAAATGAACCAGAAAAAAATGCTGAAACATGTACAGAGGTTAAAGAGGGACACAGCTTTTACTAGAAAAGGAAGAATTCCAGTACATTCTGGCCTCTGAGCCATAACTCATTTTATTTCCCATGTCGAGAATGCTTTCCCATATCCCTCTGCTTGTCTAAGATCTAACTGTCCTTTCAAACAAAATCCTCATCAAACCTGCAAACTGCTACAATTCTTACATGATTTTCCTCACTGTTCTGATCCTCAGTGGTGTCACCTTCCACCCTTTCTTCTCTCCTTCCCGTGTCATGTCCCCTCATCCCCTCTAACTTCTTTCTTGCCCTGTCCCACCCCCCACTCAGTTGCTCCGAACCCCTTGCCCTATCTAAAGCAAAATATGTTCATTTCATACCTCCGTGTTTCCCTAAGCTCAGAGCCTAGAGCAAGCTTCCGATTCTGTGTCTCCCTCTTTCTCTGCCTCTCCCCCATTTGTATTCTGTCTGTCTCTCAAAAATAAATAAAACATTTAAAAAAATTTTTTTAAACAAACATTGAATAAGCGCCTATGATGATTCTTGCTCTAAACTAGTGACTAAGGGTAAAGCCATGAAAAACAACAACAACCACCTCCATCCTAAAGATACAAATTCTTGGTATTAGAAACCCACATCCCTAACCTCTTCTAAAAGTCACCATGTAATGTGACCCCTGATCTGTCACTCATCCCTTATGTCCTTGGGCTCCAGCCACATCAGCTTTCTCTCAGTTGCTCAAACTTCCCATGCTCTTTCCAAACTCAGGACTTTACACGTCTCATTTCCTCCTGTCATGCACTTATCTTTGACCAGCTAAGCCCTGCTCTGTTTTATGTCTCAGCCCCCACGTCCCTTTCTCAGGGACATCTTCTTCAAGTCTGTTGAAAGGCCTGATTCTCCTATAAAATGCTCCTAGAGCACTGTGTGTCTTCTGCAAAACCATGATAGCAGTCCGAGTTTTACAATTGATGTTTTTCTTCTTTGTTTAATGCTTGCTTCTTCCACAAGGCTATAAGCCCCATTTGGTACAAACATTGTGTCATTTTACCAGTAAATTCTCAGGAGTTATAACAGTTTCTGTACATGTTAATATTCAATAGGTGTTTCTGGAATAAATGACAAAAAAATGGATGTGTGAAATAAAAAATCCAGTTGGTAAGTGAACAACAAAGTCCTTGATCATGCAATAGAATGCATGATGGAGGGAGTGCCCATGATACAGGACCCCAAAGAGGGTCAGAAATAGGAGGAGGCTGTTGATCATTCTCATGAAAACTATTTCTTTTTTTTAAATTTTTTTTAATGTTTATTTATTTCTGAGAGAGAGAGAGTGAGAGAGAAACAGAGCATGAGTGGGGGAGGGGGAGAGAGCGAGAGAGAGATAGAGAGAGAGAGAGACAGAATCCAAAGCCAGCTCCGGGCTCTGAGCTGTTAGCAAAGAGCCCGACGTGAGGCTCCAACTTGTGAACTATGAGATCATGACCCTAGCCGAAGTCGGACGCCCAACCGACTGAGCCACCAAGGTGCCCCTGAAAATGATTTCTTCTGACCATAAGACAGTGAAGTAAGATTGAAATCAAGGGGTGAATGGCCAGTGAAGCAGTCCACACAGTAAGTGCAGGATCTCCTTTCAAGAAGTTTAGTTGTAGGCTGGCTATCCAAGATCTTGGATAAAGAGGATGATAGTTTTTTAATGAAAGACTAAAAAATATGTATGTGCTGATAGAAAAGAGTTAGATGTAAAGACTGGAAAATGGGAAATCTAGGTTCCTGAAGAAGTGGAGAGGAGAGGAATTGGAATGGAGGTAAAAGGAACATCCTTAGCAGGAACAAGGACCTCTTTTTTATCAGATAGGAGAGAAGGATGTTAAAAAGGTGTAGGAACGTAGCATTCATTCCACAAGTATTTATTGAGCATGCACAGGTAAGGGGAATAAAGTATTTCTGCGGAGGGAGTGGAAAGGGATTCTACATAGGGCAACCCTTATAGAGGTGACAAATAAACAAAGACATTAAAACAACCAGAAATTGATGGTCTTGCATACGAATGGTTTCTAAATTTTCTTTGGAGGCAGAGAAAGTTATCTGCTGGCAGAGGAGCTGAGGCTGGGTTGAGAAGAGTAGTAAAAGTTGGTATCAGCTGCTACTGAGAATAGAAGAGGGAGCTTATGTGGGATCTGGCAGCACTGGAGATCGGAGAACAGAGTTGGAAGTCCATGCATTTGCCCTGGCACCACTCCTGTCCCGTGGTCCAGTCCTAAGAGCTAATAAGGCAAAAAGGTAAAAGTGATCCAAAGAGACGACAAAAATCCCAAGAAATTGGTGAAAGGATGATTCCTGTGAGTGATGCCAAAAATAGAACAGATGAACTTAGTAAAACGGGGAAAATCTTCTTGCTTCCACAAAATCTCCCGAAGAGCTAGTCACTCCCCCTTCTGCTTCCATGGCAAGGTCCACGTACCTTCAACTGCAATGTTAATTACTTTGCACTAGAGTATACAGAGTATATAGAGAGTATATATATATATATATATATATATATAGACAGTATATGTGTAAGAACGTCTTACTTTGCTTTGTACCTGCCCCACAGCTTTGCCCAATGCCTGACCAAAAATAGGAGCCTAGTATGCATTCATTGACTTCAATAATTAATTACATAATATATATCCATGTTTTGCTACCTTTTATAATTAATTATCTCCCCACGTATAGGATCGATTTTCTCTCCTTTATTATGTGGGTTAAGAGCAGGAGTTATGCCTGTACTTTTTGTTTACCTAGGAGTGTGCCCTAGAAATAGAAGTAAGTCAATAATTTTTTTTTTGTTATTGCTGTTGAAGGGAAAAAATGAAAAAGATGGTAAAACAAGGTCAATTTCTGGATTTCTCTCTCCCTGAAGCAGTCATAAAGCTGTAGTTGAGTAATTGTAAAATTTTGAGACTAGAGCAGAAAGAATGACGTGATCAGAAGAGCTGTGGTGACAAGTGTTGAAGAAGATGACTCCTTGTGTCTCCAACACCACCAAGTACTTCTACAAACTTATTTTCTGGGATAAAATCATCCCCAGGGTTAAGAATGGTATTTTACAAAATTATCACAGTTTGATGGAGCTACCCTTCACAACAATGATTCTCCAGTCATGGTATGAATACCCTCAGGAGAACTGAAGATGATACTGTAGATATGAGGAGCCCGAGGTAGGCATGGTGCCTCTAAATAGGACGAAATAGGACTAAATGTCAAATTAAAACATACTATTAAAATCAAGAGACTCGCAGGTATGTCATGAGATAAAATGTAAATTTTGAGGGAATTTTAATAAATATGAACGTAATTTGCATTCTCCTCCTAGACCCAGTACACGACAGTCAGATCAGAATTGGAGGGGTAGGAGATGATATTTATGTTCCTTGGCTATTCCAGCATTCGGGTGAATTTAGGAAGTGCTGCACTGTTACCAGCTCCTTGCTGATCTCGTGAAACATCAAGGAACTTCTTAATCGCTTGAATTTTTAGTGGGTCTTCTAACCAGAGAGAAAGTGCCTGTGAAGATAACTTTCTCATTCCCAGGCCAACCATATCCCTTTTGAGAAATTCACAAATTGTCCCCCCAGGTACAGTACAATCTTAGGCGGGTACAAGCAGCACTAATCAAATAAATACACAAAAATATTCATTTGCCTTAAAAAAAAAAAAGTTATTTCCATTCAGTTGGATTCCCCCACCACCAAGAGCTTTAGGTAAAATGTTCATTTTTTTGACACAGTGTAGATCTATCCCTCCAACCACAAATTCACCCAACTGAAAAAGAATGGCTAGATTTCATGCTCTAGCATGAATATTGCCAGGGTATTAACCCAAGTTTTCCGTAGCCTTCTTCTCTCCTTCACTCATTGATTTTCCACTTCTGTGTTTACAGTCTTATGGTAAGTGTGCCCTCTGTTGTAATCTTAAATCGTACTCAGCAGCAGGTATTTATAAATTATGAATTAAAATAGAAATTGAAAAGCTGGATCTTTGAGGTGGTGAATAAAAGGGGACATGGACAGTTCTCTTCCTTCTCTCTCTCTCTTTTTAACATTTATTCATTTTTGAGAGACAGAGACAAAGCGTGAGTGAGAGAGGGGCAGAGAGAGGGAGGCACAGAATGCCAAAGTAGGCTCCAGGCTCTGAGCTGTCAGCACAGAGCCCGATGCAGGGCTCGAACCCATGAACCGTGAGATCATGACCTGAGCCCAAGGTAGGCCCTCAACCGACTGAGCCACTCAGGCGCCCCTCTTCCTTCTTCACAAATTCGTGCTACCCAAATTATCCATGGCTACCTTCAAGACTCTCCCACCCATAGTCTCCAGGAGAAGCACACGTTCTCAAGTGGTTTTGCCCATTCAGAGTAAGAAAACATATAAAGAAAACAAAAAAGAATGAGAGAGATTTAGAGTACTATTTTTATGCAACGCTCAAAAGCCAGAAGTAAAGAATAAAGGATACCTGGGGATAACTTCTTAGAAACTTATAATTAATTTACCGTGTTTACTCTCAAACTCCTGCCTTCTCCCTAAAATATATACATCATTAAAATTCAATATTCAAACATATACGTGGATTTTATTTAAAGTAAATTAAATTTAGATGAGTTTGCATTTATGTTTCATTAATCCACTTACGTATTTATTGTTTGATCATCAGAACATTAGCTAATGATTTCTAAAAATTGGACTGTACAAGTAGGCTTTTTATAAATCTCATAATTTTTTTCTTACCATCTTGACTATTTGAATGTTAGTCATTTTAATCAAATTACCTTATTCAATGGCCAAATGAGCCATTTTTATGGAAAGAGCTGAAATGTACTTAAAGGAAACCACAATAAACTTAAAAATTATTCTCATTGGTCTTAATATGGAAACAATTTAAAGCCAATTTGGTGTTGGTTTAGATACTATTCAATCAGCAGGATTAAGCTAAATTATTCAGCAACAAATACCCAGAAAGTTTTTTCCCTGTACAATTATACACGTTAAGCCATCAAGGCACACAGTCCCAGGGAGGGATCTCCTCTCCAATTTAGCCTAAGATTTGGTTTCTGAAAGGCCACTTCCTTTCATGCTTTTTCTCCCTCAAAAGCCCACAGCGTATTTTTCAAGGATTTTCACTGCCAACTGCCTTTCCTTAAAGTACCTGTCTATATGGAGCACTTACTAGTATTTCCCTCCATTATCTCTCCCTATTTCAGGTGTACCTAGAGGGGTTTACTACCAGATATCCTTCTTCCTAGACAAACACAACATAACCCTAACAGCTGTCCCAAGAGTCCAGTGAAAGCCCAAGGTGTTCTGAAAGTGCGTGTTCAGAGTGTTTTGATTTACAGTCTTTGGCTTTGATTCTCTACTCTCTACACAGCACCAAATAAAAAGAGACAGGTAGAAAGCACCCATTTAAGCTAACCTTTTCTATGTAATTTCACTTGAATTATTTCAAATTGGATTTCTATTTTAGCATGCATTTGCATATTTATTATTGGGCCCAGAAGTCAAGTATTGAAGCTGTCTCTGAACTCCCTTTACTCATCATAAAGGCAAGAGTAAAATAAAATTAGATTTTGACACAGATGAATTTATTTGCGTTTATTAAGGCATAATCTGAAATGGATGCAAAAGATTCCGCCAATTAGGATTTATATGTCAAACATAAAGCCTATTTACATGTAATATGTGCAATGTGCTGTAATTTCAATCCACTCAGCCTGTTCTGTCCCAGCCTACACTAGCAGGCCCTGGTCAGTTGTGGTCCTAAAGCACCAGGACAGACAGGAAATTCGTTGTCCCTCCTTCCCTCTGCCTGGCAAAGATTGGATATGGACACCTTCAAGGGGGCCCAAGAGATGTGCAGAGTGTCTAATGGAGAAACTAAGTGGGACAGAAGAGGAAAAAGAACAAGCTTTCTTTATCTTTCCCCATTTCTCCTTTCCTGTATAACACACGTATCTACACAGTATGCCTTTACTTAATGGGGTGAACAATAAATGTCAACTTAGCAAAATAAGGAGCAAAGTAAAAGCGGAATGACCCTCAGACTCAGGTAAGAGGGGCCCCAACTTTAGAGGATACACAGTTCAGAGGGGTCCTCACTCTGGCACTCCTCTAGCCGTATCCCTTCTTTTGGGGACAGAGGGGACGTGCCCCACAGAAATCTGTACCCATCCTCTACCCTGGCCATGCTTTGGGAGTGGAAGACCTTAAAATTCCCTGTCCAAATTGCCCTAAGCCACTTCCTATGCCTACCTATACCTCCCCCCCAGGGCCCCCCATCCCCGGGGCTAACCAAAATGGTATACACACTTCCGGGGTGGCCAAGAAGCAGCTGACTGGCAGGAGTAAGGGGATGGACTTGGGCAGAGTTTGGACCTGCAAATTCCATAACCTGCAGGTATGTGAGGCCCCTCCAAGAGCCAGAGGAGCCAGAGGTGGGGAAAGAAAAGGAGGGAACCAGGTGCGGGAACACCATATGTTAGCCCAAAACTCCTCAGAAAAACTCCTTGGAATTCTAAAGTGGAGTACTTCTTTACCAGTATAGAGTACATTTTTTTTTCAATATATGAAATTTATTGTCAGATTGGTTTCCATACAACACCCAGGGCTCATCCTAAAAGGTGCCCTCCTCAATACCCATCCCCCACCCTCCCTCCCTCCCACCCCCCATCACCCCTCAGTTTGTTCTCAGTTTTTAACAGTAGGACAAAAACTGCTTTAACAGTTTGTAGGCTTTGTTTTATGGTTTTTAAATACTCATAGACACATAGTAGATAGACACCCCATTTGCACTCTTACCAAAGGCTCAACAAACGTTGGAGGCAGGTTTACATGGGAGATGGAAAGAAAGGCGGAAAGAACAATGGGGCAACAAAAGGAGAGAAAAAAGTAACGATAAACTGCTCACGAAACGAGGATTAGGCATTTTATCATGATGCGTTCTACTCAGCGCCCAGTAAAATGCCAGAAACTTCTCAGGTGTTTCATATGAATTTGCTGAGTGAGCAAATAATCAATCAATCAGTCAACCATTCGATAATGAAGAAACCAGGCTAACGTTGCTGCAGACATAGTTAGGACAAAACTAGGCGTCACAAACCTTTCCAATATGACCTGCCAACTCTTTATTCAGGCACCTGTTTCCACCCTCAAACATAAAGAAGACAAAATTAGTAACTGATCTGTTGTGCCTATGGAACTCTCCTGACAGATCTACAAAACCTCTCTCCGGAGGATGAATTGACCCCCAGGGAAGCATCCTCCCATCCTAGGCTTCAGACAAACCAAATAATCAAAACAAGGGGAAAGGTCAGTTTCAGGACTTCTGAAATTGTACCCGTGCAAGATGAAAACCTGAAATACGGCAAGGATAATGAAGCTGAAGAAGAAGGGTTCGGATGTAAGAATATTTCAAAGAAAAATCAGTTTAGACACTGAATGTGATTAGTAACATTATTCATTCAGATGTACTTGCTTAGACATTTAAAATTTCTATTTTTGTACACAAGTGTAACTGAGTAAGAAAGCGTGTTAATGTTTCTCTCCTCCCATCTTCTGTACCCACCTGCATTTACCTACACAGTGGTTCTCAATCCTCGTTCACAAACCTAGAATGACGTGGAGGTATTTTAAAAATATCAGTGCCTGGGCCCCACATGTAAAACTTCTTATTTAACTGGAAATGGGGTCTGGGCATTGGTATTTTTGAGAATTGTTCCACGGTTATCTAACGTGTGACCTAGGATGGGAATGACTGAGCCCTAGGGAGTATAGCTATTTGGTTCATTAACCTGATAACAGTACTCTTTTCCTGGAGGAAAAGGAAAATCTAGGAAGGACTGAAGATCCTCTGAGGAGGCGATGTGGAAAGTCCCAATGTAAGGAGATGGCTATTATTACAGCATTGTTTGGTTTCCAAATACATCTCCTTACTTACATCATTGAAATTTATTCTGTGTTTGAATGACTCACTTCCAAATTTTTCAAAATTATTAATTCATATTTTAATTTTTCAGAATAATAACCATCCCTTCATATTTAGACTCATCTGGGTATTTAATGGCATTTCCAATTCTTTGAGCCATACTCACAGTAAGAAAGTTTATTAGGTATTGAATAATATCACTCTTCTCTGCAGATCTCAAACTTCAGTAAGCATAGGAATCTCCAGGGTGTTTGCTAAAACCACATTCTAAACTCCACCCAGAAGCTTCCCATTCAGTAAGTCTGCAAGGGGACTTGGGGGTTGCATTTTTAACAAGTTCTTCAGATAATTCTGCTATTGGTGATTAGCAGGCAACCTTTCGGAGAAATAGTGCTCTTGGGGCACCCGGCTCTATACATAATCACTAGACATGGGAGATTTCTTCTCTTTCTCCCATACCTTGCATTTTGTAAAACAAGGACAGAATTATTCCAATTCCATCCATTATAAGAAATTCATTTCAAATGGCTTGATTTCCTTTGCTTTTGACAATGGAGAGAATACCAACTGTTTCAGATTCCATGGCATACTCAAATCAACTCAAGAAATCTTGGTGGATTGATTCAACCTTATATGAAATCCATTATCATTTTTTAATAAGGGCATACAATACAGTACATTACCAAATAACTAAGGATAATCACACATACACCAAAAATAAGCATGATACTAGGAGTTGTGAGCGACTCAGCTTACATTACTGTCTTGACAATCTTGCAGGATTCCACTGTCATTTCCTTATCTTTTGGGGCTGTTCCTCAATTATGGAGGCTAATAAAATGGCGAAGGTACCATTTGATCCTCTTAAGTATATGGGTTGTTTCCCAGCCTGTTGGTTCTTTTAAATTGTTGCTACTTAATTGCTTGATGATTTTTTTTTTCCACTTGCTTCCCAGGTATCAGTGGAAATGGATACTCTGCTTGCGATCTTGCAGTGACTTGTCCTTTAAGATTTCTCAAGAGCCAAGTGTCGCAGCTGTGCAATGACATCTACAATTGCCGAATATGCCATAGGCCCAAATAGCACTTCATTATTTTTTTTTTCATGTACTCTGAACAATCCTATGCGGTAGCAATATTATCTCCATTTCACAGGTATGGAGAGCAAGGTTCAGAGGCCTTGTTTTCCCAAGGTCACTTGATTAGGAAGTTGAGCCTAGAACCCAGGTGTTCTGAATATTCATCCAATTCTCTTTCCACTGCATTACCCTGCCAATCACCCGGCCCTGCTAATTCAACCGTACCCAGACATTCCAGGTACTCTTTAATTACTTCTTTCCCAGTCCTAGTTGGCCTGCCAATCTCCCCGCACAGCTGAGACTCATTTTAGCCAAGTGTTCACATCTGACCGTTTCTATCAAAGGCAGAAACGAAAACTACATTAAAAACTTCTGCCATCTCACTGTCTTTTCTTTCCCCATCTATGAAGGGGTGGTATTTTCCCGGTCATCGTCTTTTGTCTATTATTTTCATCATCTTTGCGGATTAGAATTGGCCGCAACGATGTGGTTGGCACCATACTAGGTGCTACCATGGTCACACGACAAAATGACGGTCTCAGAGTGCCAAACTCACACTGGCAGCAGCTGATAAACAGGAGGGGAAGTAGATGTGGGCAGGAGGAGCTGGGCCAAAATTCACTCGAGTAAGTGTGTGCTTTGACAAGGACCAGGTGCAGGATGGATGGGGGAGAAGAGGAGATAGGGGATTCTGCTCTCCTAGTCCCCAAAGCCTGCCTGCTATCTGCACCATCCCTAGAAGGGGAGACGGAGACTCATAAATGTGATTACTACCTGTGCTCCCGATCAACAGACAGTAATGGCCGCCGAGATGGGCACCCACTCTGGGCTTCTTGGGGAAAGCCCTTTCTGGCTCACCTTGGATACCTTGGAATCAATCTTCCCCTGGCTTCACCAACTACCTTCCCTCTCGACAACCACATGTATTAATTTTAACCCTTTGTGGACTATTTTATGTCCAGTTGTTGAAGCTCATTCCTAGCGAGACCTCATCATTTGAAGACAAGTACAATTTTAGCCGACAGAAATTATTTACTCAATAAATAGATATTGTGCATCCATAATATGTGTAGAAGTCACCATGCTTGGGGCTAAAGGAAGAGAGGTGACAAGACATAGATGTGTCCCACCCTCATGGAGCTGACATTCTAGCTATCTTGGAATTCTAGCTATTGTTTACAGAGAAGCTTTCACATAATTGTGTAATCCGTTTCCCATCAATGTATAGTGTGGAATTACATGTCTAGTGAAATGGAAGTTTTACTTTAGTATTCCAAAGCTCAGGCCCCAGAGAGTCGGCATTAATGGGTCTAAGCACTGATGTATTTAAAAACTCCCCTAGATAACTGAATATGTCACAGGGATTGAGAACCAGCTCTGGTCCAGTGTTTCCTACCCCTGCTGAATCCTAAGAATCACATGGGGATATGATTAAAAGTGGGCCCCAGATCTACTATATTAGAATAAGAGGGCTGGAAGGTTGTATTTTTAACAAACATCCCAGTAATGTTTATAATCGGACCGATTTGGGAAGTACTGATTGTTGTCAAAAATAAAATCTATTAAATGAACTGTGAATTAATTTATCATAAATTCTAACTTTTAAGTTGAATTCAAAAAATTTGTAATCAGTTTTTCATTATTAACGAGCCAGAATTTGCCTTTCTTATAAACGTCATGCCACCATTTTATGAAATGTCAGAGTGAAGTAGAATTAAAATAAATATGGCCTTATATGTTGTTGGCTTTGAAAAGACCATATAAAAAAATGGACTTTGTCTTGGCATTAACACAATTACAAATCAGTTTGTTAAAATATGTTTGGATTAGGAACATCTGATTTCTTGTTCACAAACTAACCTAAACATTTCTCGTTAAATGAAATTTAGTCATGACTTAAAATATTTGAAGAAAAGCAGTCATCCAGAAAATTAAGGTCAACCAAAAACAGATGGCATCTATGAAATAGGGTGTTGAATTCTCTGTTATGCCAAGTAAAAAAATAAAACAAAATCTGTGTCAAAAGATAGTCCTTGTGAAATCGCTATGTCTTATCTCAGGATGCATATATATTTTGTAATAACCCACAACTTTTTAAATAGGAGCAGACCTTTCATGTTTATTTCCAAGACTTCTGTTATTTGACGATAAAGTTCCAGGAAGCATGATTTTTGGAGGAAATACATTTTTATGTCACAAACCGGTTAGGTCCTCTCAGGGCCCATTACATATACTACATTTCCATTTGCATCCATTAGAAAGAAAACATCTTTTTGCTTCCTTACTGCACCCTTTTAAAGCACCAGCCTAGTGCTACTTTTGGAGAGAAACTTTTCCCAATGATGATGCGTGGGGGTGGGGGGTGGAAAGCATGTTCTCAAGTCTCAGGTGACTAACCCCTCTAGACCCTCAGAAAAAAGGAAGGGAGAATAAATGACACTGGCAAGGGAACCAAATGGTTTTTGGTGAAGACAAAAATAACAGATCCTATTCTCGGGTAGCGAACACAATGAAGCAAATGGTTGCTGTTGTAGAGCTTTTTCATCAGGCATTTCCACTAGCCTTTCTATCTTTCAGATATAATGAGCAACCCAGATTTGTTTCATTTACGAATGAAGAAAACCTCTTTCTAGGGCACTGGAATGTGAAAGGCATGAATAAAGATGAAGAAATGGGCATTTTCATTTTGATTGGAGCTAAGTAGTTTAAAAAATGATAATAGGATTGAAATGTATTTAATAAAAAATTATGCTGTGAATAATAAATCAGGTATTGTAATTCTGACATTAAATCATTTTCTAGAATATCTCCGTTTTTCAGTAGCATATGAGTTCAAAACTAAGAACTAGAAAGTACATTAGACATTTCTTATCCTGAAGGACATTTTTTTTCTTCTTTGTAGAAAAAAAATAAGGGCAAAACCATGCCCTAAATTGATATTTGTGGATGATGTAGTGTATTAGTTTTAAAATTAAATATATTGTGAAATGCTTCACAAATATTAATTCATTAATCAAGACTAAGTTCCTTTGTAGAATATGGCAAAAATGCTATTAGAAGAAATCATATCCTTGTCCTGCTATCCAAATGGCTTTTCCTGTACCAAACTCTATTATGAAGAGCTGTATATTTCATGATTATTCAAGTTCCTAGGAAGAATTTGGTCTTTTTCTGACTAATGATACCATTTGTTCCAAACATCTGATTTCCAAGTTACAGAATAAATGATTCACAGTATGGATTTATTCCAACATAACTTGCTCTCAAACCACATTTTCTGACATCTCACTGAAATCTAATGATGTGAAAAGATATTCATGTTATGTTGTTAAATAAAATAATTTATCAAGTAACTACATGGTACCAAAATGTATAAACATATGCCTATAGCTATAGCTGTCAATATGTCTAAGAAGAATTATAGTTTATTCACATTTTTTCCGCAATGAACATGGCTTCCTATTGTAATTTAAGTGGTTTTATTTTATTTATTTATCTTATTTTACTTATGGTATATGACTAGGAATAGCCTTAGTCAGTGTGATAAGAGATAAAGTAATTGTCAAGATTATGACACTTAATATTTAAGTACATTCTCAAATAAATAGAAAGTATCAAGACCACAAAACTAGAGTTAGACTTGTCATTATAATTTCCAAACTGCTGATTAAGTCTTTTATCCTCCGTTCTCTCAACGCCTGGGCTCCCTCGTCTTCTTGCAGACATTCAAGACTACCCAATGCTCTTCTGGATGTGCATTGGATATCTGGGAGCACCCAAGACTTCCCACAACATGGGCAAACCAAACCTGGATCCCACCCTCAAGGAGTTTAGAAGAAAAGAGAAGCCATGTTCACAAATAGCAACCATTAAAATAATACAGGATAAGTTCCTTGAAGGGAATAAAACCATGTTGTTATGAAATTTTAACACCTTCCATTGCCCACCATTGCCCCCTTGGGTATCTTCATTGTCTCTTCCCTTGCACCTTTGATCTCTGCTGGCTCTTCCCTTCAATTGTGATACCCTTTCTAGTTTTGTTCCGCTCTCTCCCTTTCATATCAACAAATTCCTGTCTTCCCTTTCTGAACACAAACATGCATATTTCCTGTCTCATTGTCTTACTCCTTTCCAACATGGTTTGGAACTGCCCTCTGGGATGTAGGCATCTACATAGAGCTGCATTCAATAGATTCCCTCTGTACTAAGGCCCCAGCCCAGAGTCAGGCTAAGACTTCACCCTGGGAAGAGTCAGCCAGGACCCTACCTTCCAAACACTTCTCATGACTTTTGCCAAGGAACTGCATATAGCAAAACATGTGAAACAGGCAATGTTGAGGAAACAGTGTTAGGAATGGAATAAAGGTTGGTAGCAACCGATATTTCTTATGCCGAGTCTGAGTTCTGAATCTGTATTTGACTGTGTCTGAGTCTATGTGACAGAACTAAAAATATTAATATATTCAGCACCTTTCTTCTTCTGCCAGTTTCAGGAGATGGCTTGCTTGCTGCTCACTTCCAGGATTTTCCTTATACTGACATGGGGTACTCGATAAAGGAAAAGAGCCAAGAAGGAAAGAGCTGCAGACCAATGAATAATAGATCTGGAAGACTGAAGGAGGGCAGAGGAGCTGGCAAACCCAGGAGAAGGTGGGGTTCTGACTAAGAGAGAGAAAAGAGAGTTGGGGGCGGGGCGGGGGGGGGGATGGGGCAGTACTGTAGCCATGTGGGTAAAATGGGAAAGTTTGCCATGTGATGTAATTCCAGGTTGCCATTTCCCCCAAATACTTCAGCAAAAGCACACAGGGATTCTGAAGCCATTTGAGGCATTGTGTGAGTTTCGTTTAAATCTGACAGAACCAGAAACACCTAGATCTAATCGGGTTTCAGCGCGTGTGTGATGTCAGGGATAGTGAGGGGTGTGAGGAAGGAGAGTAGGCAAAAGAGAAAGATACACAGTAAGTTCACGGTGTCAGTAAGACCACACAGAACATAGTCCTTTAGTCTCCAAGGCTTCAAGAGGAACTCCATTTGGGAGCGATTTTACCCCTATTTTTGCTAGACACTTATTGACGCCAGTTTTTCCCCACTAACAAGAAATGTTTTACAGTGTCACACCAATCTATTTAAAAACCAGAGAACCAGAGAACCGTGAAAATTCTGCACAAAAAATCCCAAACCCATGACGAAACAAACAGCAATGTGTGTGCTGCTGTATCGAGGTCCTTTAAAAGCTGTCAATGTTCATTATAAAATATTAAATGACTGAAGAAATGTTAGCACAGATTCTTTTTTACGTTTTAATTTCACTGGAGTTAGGGACTAAAGGGGCAGCAGGAACTCCGTTTCACTGGTGTGAATGACTCATTTTGTCCTAAGTAAACTCCTACACAACCAAGTTTATTATACCCCTGTGTATCATCTGTTTTGTGTAAAAAAAAAAAAAAATTAAACTAAATTAAGTTAAATTAAATTAAAAATCTGGTAATAAGGTACAAATTCTAAAAATTAATGTTGCATATTAAAAATGTTATCAGACTATAAAATTAGTTCATTCTGGCATTAAAGAATTACGTAAACTCAAATAAACCCAAGAGAGACAGAGAGAAAGAATAAAATTTTTAAAAAGGACACTGTGAATCTTTTGGTTTATCTTACCCACCAGAGAATTTTGATATAATTAACCCTAGTCTGACTTAGCTGCACTTTTGCTGTGTCAGAAGTCAATAGTAAAACTCAATGTTAAAGGACACATCCCATACACAGGCAGCTGACCTTTGCCTTTCTCTGATTCATTAGGCTCATTTGTTACCAGATTTTAACTTCACAAATCCAGAACTTTCTGTATCTCTTGCCAAAGGAATTCATATGGGCACCAATCTGTCCAGCCGTTCCTCTGTGGGATACGTCTGCATAATACCCTCTGTTCACTGTAAAGTTTTATTCCTCTGGAAGTTGAAGGTCTTCTGAATCATTATGAAAATGTCTGCTGAATGACCTCTCCTTTAGAAACTTCTAGAAAAGCTTTAGGATGGCCTGTCATTTCCAAATGGGTGGCCAAAGGAGTACATACACTCACACTGAGTTTCCCGGAGTTTCGATATTATTGCAGTCTTAATTCCTGCACCTCCCTAAATTCCTTCTATCCAGCTGACTTTAGTCCTTCCAACGATCATTTCCTTCAATCTTTCACTATCATTTAGAATCCTGTACTAATCCTAGGAAAAATGGAGAAATATGGTCAGGCCATATGTATTTTTACTGGGAAAAATAAATAGTTGATGAGGTAGGCCTATTTTCACTCTACTTAGCACAGGTAGAAAAAAAATCATGCTTACATTATTTTGTTCTTTGCATATGCCCTGTTTACCCTTGAAACACAAAGACAATATTGTGCTTCCTTCAAGTTTTACCCACTACTTTCCAGAATCGTTCATCAAGAAGGCAGTTGTATTGGGCAAAAGATTGGAGTTAGCATTGGAAGGAAGAAAAGGCAAAAGTAGGCTCAGCTAAATAAACAGTCCCAGACAAGGTGTATTAGGAGACTAGAGGAGGTGGTGACGAATGAAGGGAGATCAAAGCTGAAGAAGGTTTAGGTACACAGAGGTCACTCGGTGTTCCAAAGCTAGATGGGCGTGATATATCCATTAAGTTTCCTTCTTGTTTTGGCTGTCCAAAGGCTGAGAATTACATATTTATTGTTGACTCGCCATAAATCTCTCTGTATGATCTCCCTTCCCAGGTGCACAGGGTATGTGGTTGTGGCCACGAACAGAAATTGCTGTGCGTCTTGAAGGCCTGAACCGAGCATTGGAATATGCAATTTCATGCTCATGATTGCCATTCAGGAAGCCAAGAGGCAAAGGCAGCCTTGTCTGAGGTTGTTGTCTGCGTACTGAAAATGAAAAGATAAACATTAATAAACAGGGAACCCAAGAGACCTCATGTATGGAGCAGGGAAAACAGGTGCTAGTCACCTCTAGTGTGAGCATTTTGGCAACACGCTAAGGTGCTAAAGATGTTAAAGGTTGCAAGCCCTCCGTTCTGAGACACTAACTCTCCCCCACCTTACCTGGAAATTTTGCTCATCTATACCATGCTTTACCAGAGAGCACGGGGGACTTCCGTGCACACACGTGGCAATTTGCAGCATGTGGCAGATCCTGCTGGCTCTCACATCATGCCCCTGCTGGTCCTTGCTCATGTACCGTTTGAACAGTTTTTCTCTCCTAGTGACAAGCTTCCTGAGCGTTCCAATACCTCCATTTTTCAAAACCCTTTATCATCAACCTTAACAGAAAGTCAAAATTTTCACCTCAATACCAGACTTGACTCTCCCCAGATTAGTTTTGGCAATTTTCCTCTCCACTGTTTCTTTATGGATGTATTTGCACTTACCTTTAACCTAAAGTCCCATGATACTATTGGGCCTTACAATAAATATTTACTGCTGATGAGAATATGAGATGCTCTATAACCTAGAACTTAAAGGTTGTGAAGCCACAATCTGGACGACGCTCTTTTGAACTAAATTTGATCATTGATAACTAATTCAATCATAATCACAAATATCTACATGATGTTTTATATTTTATGAAATGCTTTTAGCATGCCCATTATGTCATTTGAACCATACAACTAACTAAAATAGTAGAGCAGAAATTCTTGTGGCTCCCTATTTACAGATGGGGAAATTGAGGCTCTGGGGGATCATATAACTTGCTCAAGAGGAACAAGTTTTAACTGTCAGAGCAGTGACTCAGAACCACGACTTCTGACTCCAAGTCAAATATTCATTCCACCCTTCTATGATGGTGGCCGTTTCCTGTCTTGAGCCTACATTAGAATTAAAATCTCCAGTGAAAGGGCACTAACCATTTTCTGGCATAACTGAGCAGCTGAATGTCACTGCTGATGCTTTCGGTCTTGCATATGTCTAGCTGTCTCATGACCACCTGGTCTTTATATTTCCTAATGCTTTTTGTACATAGCAAATGTCAGAGACAGTGGTTGGTCGTTGTCATTTCCCTCTTAATGATTTGATGGAGAATGTACAAGTGGCCTGTGCATACTCTATTCAGAGGTCAGCTTGAAGCAATGAGTCGCTATAAAGATAAGCATGTAGCCATTATACTCATTCAGTTTAGGCAAGGATGCTACTTTATCATTTACCCTTTCTTCCTTGGAGCTGATAAAGAAAGGGATAACTCTTCTGACTGCTAATTATCATGACAGAGGGAGATAGCGTCTCTTTTGCCAGCAATAAGAGCTCTAGTTATGCTTGAGGGACCATGGATAAGCTACCTACCCCAGAACAGGCCCCAAACAGGTCCCTGGGACCGTCTCCCTTTATGTTTATTTAAGCTGAGAATGATGTTGGGCCACCCTCTACGAAGGCCAGGGTGAAGACGCTTTATTTTACACCAGACTTGTACACTCAGAGCTCATAGTAACTCCAGCTTCTTCCAGTGCAAAATAAAATGGAATATGTTGGGAATACCCGGAACGGCCCTCTGCACAACTCCCCCTCACTGTCACGCATGTCCTTCTTTCCTCCAAAGCAGCTTCCCTCCAGGCTAGAGGGATGAGACAACATCATTCTTTTTTAAATATAAAGATTGATTTTCAGTATTTAAAAGAAAACCCTCCCATATGACAATAATTGTTATTTCACTATCTGTTAAACAAGAAAATACAGAATAAAAAAAAGGCTTTGTTGAAATCAGTGTTTGAGAAGAAAACTTTGGGTATTTTATGTTTTTTTGTGGGTTTTTTATTTTAATTTAGAGAGAGAGAGAGAGAGAGGTAGTAGGAGAGGGGCAGAGGAGAGAGAGAGAGAGAGAGAGAGAGAGAGAGAGAGAGAGAGAGAATCTTAAGCAGGCTTCACGCTCAGTGCAGAGCCCAATATGGGGCTCAATCCCACAACCCTGAAATCATGACCTGAGCCCAAATCAAGAGTCTGATGCTCAACCAGCTGAGCCACCCAGGTGCCCAGAAAACTTTGTTTTTTACTTACCATGGTATTATCAATACCCTTTGGGGGGAAAAAGTCATATATGTATGCAAGACATATTTATGTCTCATCTGCACATGAACTCAGAACCATTCTCCTACCCACACATCCTTCTACAAGTGATACAGAACTTTTGCTTCTCAGACTATCCCATCATCTGAAGTCTCCATAGTTCAATTTTTCCAAGGAAAGAGATTGGACTTTACACACAAACAGCAAGGGACATCTGCCTGGTGTGAATTCATTCACCCCGTCAGCAAACATTTCTTGAGCACCTCCTCTCCCACTGCCATGCAAGACCCAGGTTTGTGTGATGCCTGAGGACTTCCCCACTCGTTGACGTCCAAAATGGCGCTAGTCAGAGCTGCATTCCTTTCCTCTAAAGCTTGGATTTCCCAACATTCAAATTTCCCTGAGCAAGATAAGACTTCTAAGTTGTCCATTGCTTCTCAATCCTCCCTATATGGCAAAATCACCCGGGGGACTTTCAAAAGATGACCAATGCCTGGTCCCACCCCAAGCCAATTAGAGTACATAGAAGAGGGAAAGCCAGACACTTTTTTTTTTTTCATTTTTATTTGGGTTTTTTTTTTTTAAGTTTCCAGATGATTTAATATGTTGCCAAGTAGAAACTATTGGCTTCTCAACGTTTCTAAAGGACCTAAAGGAGAAGAAAAGCAAGGAGACTTATGTGGGGAAACACCTCTGAATGTACCCCTGCCTGGAGTTTGTATCAGTAGAGCAGGGTGAAGAAGGAAGACAAGTTTCTTGAACATCCTAACTCTGCCTTCGACTTGTGCTGACCCCTCTCATATACTGCACATGTTACTGAGGATTTTCTCATCCAAAACACTTTTCCATTGGCCCTGGGAGGAAGACCACTCTGGCACTTCTATTTCCATCATTAAAGGTGAAGACAGATCTCCAGAAACCTCTTCCTGTTCACCACCATACACACGCTCTCATCACCACCATCTTGATAACCATCTTTTATGCATTTATCCTCAGTATGTCAGCCGCCACAAAACCTCCCAGATTCCTCCTCATCTCCACACATTAATCCCCTTCAAGCCCCCCTACGTACTTCATTCTGGCACCTTCTCCCTTCTTTCCACCGGTCCTGAAACCCATCCACTATGCCTTCTGAAATCCGTGACCCTCGTTTGCAAAAACCCCCTTTGATTAGTTATCAATAGATTTTCTGCATAGCAAACAACTCTAAAAATTAGTGGCCTTCAAAAAATCATTTATTATATAGCATTAGCCTTGCCATATTGGATATTAGATCATGTCTTGACTAGACAGTTTTAGTTTGGAGTCTCTTGTGAGGCTGCCGTCAGTTGACAGCTGGAGCTACAGTCTTCTGAAGCTTTGGGAAGGAAAGATCTCTTCCAGTGTGGTTCACTCATATGCTGGCAAGTGGCTTCTAGTTGTTGGAAGGAGGGCTGTCTTCGTCTCCACAAGGATCTCTGCACAGGACTGCTTGAGTGTCCTCATGGCTGGTGGCTGGATTCACCAATAGCCAGTGGTCTAAGAGAGCAAAGCAGACTCTGCAGTGCCTTTTATGACCTTGCCCCCCAAAGTACATGTCATCATTTCTGCAGTATCCTATTTGTCACACAGCTCAGCCAGATTCAATAAGGCAGAAGACTTTCAAAAAGGCTTCTTTGCCAGAAAGTGAGAATCATCGGGTACCATCTTGGGGGCTGGTTGCCACATCTTATTTTCACGAACAATTCTCTGAAAACTCTCTACTCTTTGCCCTCACCCAAACCTGACTTTCTCCTGAGAACATCCCCTCAGCCTCCCAGTTGAAGACTGATTTTCCTGTTGTAGAGCTCAGTTCTTCAAGCCTAGGGATAGGTAGATGTCATGTTTGCTCCTTATTTCTTTCAGACTTCTCTTTCCCTCTTCCCTAAAAATGCCAGCTTAGATCTCACATCATCATATATCACACTCCAGTGATGCTTCTGCCATCCTCCACATTTCTCTAGATTCTAGTTCCTGGCTCATAATCATACTCTTTAATACAGCTCTTATCTTAATTCCTGAAGCTATGGACACACAAGTAGATTGTCATGCCCACACCCTCAATTCCTTAAATTTCTCCATGCCAACCATTCTACCACAGACTTAAATTCCATGGTCATATTCCTAGACCACATCATCAACAATAAATGCAACTCTTTTTTATGTTAATTTCATGTATTCTACCCTCTGACCACCACCTCCAATCCATCCAGCTCACTTCTTCTATGATTCTATCCCCTGATCAGCTCTTAAACTAATTGGGACCATTAATTTATTTATCTACCACCATTCCACTGTCCCTCACTCCTTAATTTGACCATCCCCCATACATATCAAGCTTAAATTCAATAACTAATCTTTATCATTATTTCTTTATATATACCCTTGACTCCTTTGCCTCTCTTCAGAGTTATCACACTTACTTGAAAGACCAGGGTCTTGGTTAAAATCCAACTTTCTTCCCTATGCCCAGTCTCCCCCGAACAACTGAATGTGACTGGAGAAAAACAGAGTCATGCTGAATGGTCTCATTTTAAATTTATGAACTCATTCTCAAATACGCTCTTAGTACTCTTTTTATGTTTTTTATTTTGGGAGAGAGAGAGCGTACGCGCACAAGAAGGGGAGGGACAGAGAAAAAAGGAGAAAGAATTTCAAGCAGGCCTCCACACTGTCAGCACAGAGCCCAGCATGGGGCTTTGATCCCACAAACCACGAGATCATGACCTGATGGAATCAAGAGTTGGACACTTAACTGACTGAGCCACCCAGGCGCCTGCGTGGGATTCTCTCTCTTCTCTCTCCCTCTGCCCCTCCCCCAGCTTGCTATAAATAAATAAATATAGGGGCGCCTGGGTGGCTCAGTCGGTTAATCGGCCGACTTCGGCTCAGGTCATGATCTCTCAGTCCGTGAGTTCAAGCCCCACGTCGGGCTCTGTGCTGACAGCTCAGAGCCTGGAGCCTGTTTCAGACTCTGTGACTCCCTCTCTCTGACCCTCCCCTGTTCATGCTCTGTCTCTCCCTGTCTCAAACATAAATAAAACGTTAAAAAAAAAATTTTAAAAAAATCAAATAAATATATAAATAAATAAATAAATAAGCTGGGGAAAAAAAAAACATTTCAGTCAGACTTTTGCCTCACTACTCCACTGAAACTACTCTTAACAATGTGAACAAGGGGCGCCTGGGTGGCGCAGTCGGTTAAGCGTCCGACTTCAGCCAGGTCACGGTCTCGCGGTCCGGGAGTTCGAGCCCCGCGTCAGGCTCTGGGCTGATGGCTCGGAGCCTGGAGCCTGTTTCTGATTCTGTGTCTCCCTCTCTCTCTGCCCCTCCCCCGTTCATGCTCTGTCTCTCTCTGTCCCAAAAATAAATAGACGTTGAAAAAAAAATTAAAACAAACAAACAAAAAAAAAAAACAATGTGAACAATATCCGCCATGTTGCCAAATCCAGGAGCCAGTTGCTGGCCCTATCAGCAGCATTCGGCACAGTTGAACATTCCCTCCTTCTTGACACACTTGCTTCACCTGGCTTCCAGGACACCACATTCTCCTGTTTTCCTCCTGTATCACTGGCTTCTTCATCTTAATCTCCTTTGTTGGCCCTTTTTCTTCTCTTCAACCCTTTAAGGCGGCAATGACCCAGGGCTCATTCCTTAGTCCTGTTCTCTTCTCTAACTACACTGATTCTCTTGGTGATCACAGCAGTATCATAGATCTAAATTCCACTAATATGCTGTTGACCTCCCTAATGTATATCTCCAACTCCAACTCCAGATTTATATGTCCTTGGATGTAAAAATAAACATCTTCACACAACATGCCCGAATCTGAATTCCTGCTCTCACTACCAAACCTGCTCTACCCTCATTGGCACTCCCAATTTCCCATTCAACAGATAAAAATCCCTGACATTCTCTTTGACTTTTCTCTTTCTTTTACAGCCTACATTGGATCCAGCCACAGATCTTGCTGGCTGTACTTTCAAAATATATTTAGAATCTGAATGTTTTTCACCACTTTTTCTGCTGCCACCTGATCCAAGCCATCATCTCTCACATGGCTACTGCAATAACCTCTTAACAGTTCTCCCACTGCCCCCATCCCTTTAGAAGTTAGTCTCAGCATGGTAGCCAGAGAGATATTTTTAACACATTCTGATATCACTCTTCTGCTCAAAATCCCCAATTGTCTCCCTATTGGCACA
The DNA here is from genome assembly GCF_007474595.2 of Lynx canadensis. Lineage (NCBI taxonomy): Eukaryota > Metazoa > Chordata > Mammalia > Carnivora > Felidae > Lynx > Lynx canadensis. Next base: position 178,168,535 of record NC_044310.1, on the reverse strand, counting down.
GAGTAGAAGACAATGGCTCTCTAGACCTTATAGGACTGGCAATCCATATCACTAACCTCTCTGACAGCATCTCTAACTACTCTCCCCCTTAATTGCTCTACTCCAGCCACACTGGTCCCTCCCTATTCCTAGAATGTGAGCCAGATACCCTCCCATCTGACCACCTATACTTTAGTTATTTCTTCTGTGTAGATGTTACTCCCAGCTTGGTTAACTCCCCCACCTTTTCATTGTCTTAACTCAAATGTTATATCACAGATGCTTACCTTCACCACCTTATTTATTACTGCAACAACACAACTGCACACACACACACACACACACCCTGCCAACCCTCACTCTGTTCCATTTCTTTCTATTTTCTGTGTCATTTATCATATTCTAAGGTACTTGATAACTTATTTATCTTTTTATAGCCTATTCACTATCTTCTCCTTGTCCCTACCTCCCCCTCCTATAATGCAAAATGAAAATTCTTTGAGGACAGGGATCTTTGCAACATTTACTAATCTATCCCAAACCTACCACTTCGTGTAACATATTCAATAAATCAATAGACAATGTCCTCCTGGAATTTACAACCCAGAGATTATAGGTATCGTTTCTATAGCCAATTAGTAGAAGAGCCAAAATTTAAACTCAGACATTATGAACACAAGTTGAAAGAAACAATCCTCTCTCAAACCCTTGGAACATCAATACTATTTAAGTTTTGACCACGAAATAAGAATAAATATGTTACTTTAATTAACTAGATTATTAGGACAGATAAAGATTTTTCTTTTTTCTTTGCTGAATTAGCTGTGAATTTTCAATGTATTTCACACCTCCAAAACTTCTGTTCTGTGGCTTAGAATCATTGTGTTCTTAGCTTTCCTGACTTTCTCTTTATTACCATTAGCAACACTAACAGATGATTTTCTTTTATAGCCCATTTTACACAAATAAACTAACTTTTTATCACTTTAGGGGAGTTTGTGTGCATGCTAATGAGCACAGAACAAGACTGCCAAGTAAAAACTCAGAGGCTGTACTGGACCCTTCCTTCCTCTGTGAGTCACTCCAGCACATTAGTGTTGCAAAGCCTGCAACCAAACTTCATTCCTCAGCCCAACTGCAAATCAGTACATGTTACGTTGCTTGAAAATAGTCAAAAGCACAAATGGTTAAGCCTCAAATCCCCGTCCTATAATTGCATTCAATCATTACAACAGACACCATGAAGTAGGGGTAGGACACAGATGAAAAAGGGAAAAGGATGGAAATCCAAATAGCTAGGAGCTCAGTATTTCCAACTAGAACTTTTTCTGCTTCGGGCAACCCTTTAACTCTTCCAGGTGGTGGCAGCAGGAAGGTAGCAAATGCAACAACGAACTGTCAAAGTAAAAATGTCTTAATGTTACAACTGTGACTCTTTAAGATATAAAGTGTGTCAAAATTTACATAACTCATTAATGAGGAAATCGGCAGAATGATAAAGCTGGTTCAGAGAGTATTTATAGGGGCGCCTGGCTCAGTTGGTTAAGCATCAGACTTTGGCTCAGGTCATCATCTCACAGTTTGTGGGTTTGAGCCCCGTGTCAGGCTTTGTGCTGACAGCTCAGATCCTGGAGCCTGCTTCAGATCCTTGTTTTCTTTCTGTCTCTGACCCTCCCATGCTCGCTCTCTCTCTCTCTCTCTCAAAATGTAAATAAACTTAAAGAAAAAAGAACATTTAGATAACTGAGCAGGTATAGAAATTGAAGAAAGTATCTTGGAATAAGACTACTGCATTAGATTCAAAACTGATGGATATTCTACAAAGCAATAAAAATGTAACCTTAGGAGTTATACTTTCTAGTAGACAGAAATCTTTGCATCTCTACCAGATAAAACTCTATGCGTGGACATGTAACTTCACAGAATTCAAGCCCTAATCAATAGCAAATGATATGCCAAACAAAAGGATGTTCCCCCAAAGAATTAAGTAATCCTTGGATGGGCCTCAATGACACTGCAAGGACACATAGCCATCCCTTTGTCTTATTTTTAAGTTTTTTGGTATAAATTTTTTTGTAACAAAACTTAAGCAGAAGAGCCTTCTCTTAGCCACCTTTAGAGAAACACTCTATTCCATTACAATAAAAATGTATCTAGTCTGCTTTGCAAAAACAAACAACAACAACAGCAACAATAACAAAAACCTTCCAGTTCCAAACTCTAAAAAGATTCCTTCAGACTACAGCCTATTTTAGTCAGAGTATTTTCGTTGGATAATGTATTTCGCCTATAAACAAGAACATAATTAATGAATGAATGAATCCCATATTTCAGTTTGATTTATATATTCTCTGTATGCAAAGAATTCATTTAGAATTCTTTTTAGAAATGCAAAAGCACCTTGGCGAGGTGACCTTAGAGTCAAATGATGTCCAGAGAGGTTAAGCAATTCACCTGAGGTCACACTATGACTCTGAAACTGAGCTCACAGAGAAACTTAAAGTTGCACAGAAAAACATATGGGGCTCTAACAGGTGAATTTCTAACTTCCTGTGATTGGTCTATTGACAACCCCCATCTCTGACCCTCAAATCATGCTGCTCAAGGAGCAGCTATCAATCATGCTATCAAGGAGCTCATGTTTAAGAACTATGAGGACTTTTTAACTATTACTAATCTTCTCCAGTAAGATGCACAGCAAAATAAACAGGTTAATTCAGCTGCAGAAAAAGAAAAGATGAAAGCTTAGACACAGCACCATTTACATTGGCTAGTCAATTTATTTCGCTTTTTACAATTCAATCTTCTTCTTTTCTAATTTTTTTTCTTCCAAGTATTTTTTCTTCCAAAGAGAAATCTGCCTCACTGATGAACACTTAAATTGTAGAAAATAAAGCTGTATTGTTAAAGTAATCAGGTTTTACAAAAGATAGAGTATATTACAAAAGGAAAAAAAAAAAAAAAACAAGGGAATTTGACTACTGAATAACCTTGATGGCAGATTAGAACGCATGCCATTTCTCATCTTCTTTTTAATTCTCCTTATCTTCAAATTGAATTTTTGAATACAGGATGGGCTGACAGTATTGAGAGAGTTTTGTTGCTTACTTTGAAGTATTTATGTCAGCCATAGTAATTATGCTTGAGCAATAGTAGTCTTTCATAGTGAATTTGTAGAAGACGGATTTTTCCCCATCAAAATTATTCACTTAAAATGAGAGATTTGGCATTGGCAGATAAAGCTCAATGAGTGTTAAAATTGGATGCTAATTGCCACCTTGACTCTGCAATCCCTGAAGAGTCTTTGAACGATAGGTTTCACACAATTTTAAGTTAATTCAAACCTATATTAATTGAAAATACATATGCATGCCACAGTGGCATTTTTGCATTGATGGAGACAAAGAAATCTGTCAGAAAAATAGAATAACCAAACTGGAATGTCAAAATCTGAAAAGTTTAGGAAGAAGTGTAATATCAAGAATACACCTTTTCAGTTGCATTTCAAGTTTTAACCCCATAGTATCCTGTAATTATCTTAAATTCTAAGGGTGGGCTTAATATTTACCATCCAACCTGGACAATTGAAAATATCTTTTTTATTGAAATACTCTTAAGTATACTATTCAGGGGCGCCTGGGCGGCTCAGTCGGTTGAGCGTCGGACTTCGGCTCAGGTCATGATCTCGCGTCTGTAAGTTTGAGCCCCGCCGCAGGCTCTGGGCTGACAGCTCAGAGCCTGGAGCCTGCTTCATATTCTGGGTCTCCCTCTCTCTCTCTCTGCCCTCTCCCGCTCATGCTGTCTCTCTCTGTCTCTCGAAAATAAACACTAAAAAAAAAAAAAATTAAAAAAAGTATACTATTCAAAGTGACTTCATAGAAATCTTTAAAAAAAAAAATTGAGAGAGAGAGAGAGGAGAGAGAGTGCGTGAGCACAAGCGGGGGAGCAGTAGAGGGAGAGAATCTTAAGCGCGTGGGGCTCATGGGGCTCATGGGGCTAGGTGTCACAAACCGTGAGATCATGACCTGAGCCAAAATCAAGAGTCTGAGGACGCTTAAACCGACTGAGCCACCCAGGCATCCCTGAAAAGAAATCTTTTTAAATGGAAGCTGATGATTCTTATTCAGCTTTCTCAAGGTTGTTAATAAACATTCCTTTTTAAATTAAATGAGTATATCCAAATACAGAACAGATGTATCAATAAAATTTGGACAGCTTAAGCTGCCCAAAGCAGTGTTTCCTAATAGTTTTCTTGGCACATTCAAAGAATTTCATATTCTCCTGTTTGGGCTAAATGTAAACTAAAAAGGAGAAGTATGACTGGTTTCACACAAGTGACCAGAATGGGGCCCTTGGGGGTGCCAATCCTAGGCTATGACGTGACAAATTGGAGCCGTAAAAGAGCAGAGATCCTTTATGACCCAGAAACCAGCCCCTGAAGGCTGGGGAAACATCCACGGTCCCATTCCCCCAGGGGAAAAAAAAAAAAAAGTTTCTAATTGTTCTTAAAAATACAGTGAAAAGACAATGATGCTGTCCATTTTGGGTTTTTTTGTTTTGTTTTGTTTTTTTTTTTTAAGCATCTGAATTAGATGTATGTGAAGGGGCATGCCTTGGGGGAACAGGGAGCTGAAAATCTCCAGGATCCTAAAACAGAGAAATTTTTTATTTTGTTAAGTGAGAGTCACAAGTCCAAAAAGGTCCTCTGGCCATTGAATCATGTCTTGTGTTCCAGGTGACCCCTCTCTCCCCCTTTTTTAATACCTCCTTAAAGTCATTAGAAATTTATATCTTGAGCAAAATGTACCATTTTTAAAAAAATTTTTTAAATGTTTTTATTTATTTTTGAGACAGAGAGAGACAGAGCATGAGCAGAGGAGGGGCAGAGAGAGAGGGAGACACAGAATCTGAAACAGGCTCCAGGCTCTGAGCTGTCAGCACAGAGCCTGATGCGGGGCTCGAACTCATGAATCGCGAGATCATAACCTGAGCCAAAGTCAGACGCTCAACCGACTGAGCCACCCAGGCACCCCCGAAATGTACCATTTTAAACATAAAATTCCTTCCTGGAACTCAGATACAAAGTCACGAAGGTCACACTTTGACCTATTCTAGTGAATTGATAGATGGGGACTGGACTGTAACAAGCTGCTACTGTTCCGATTCCTTGAATTCCGACATCAGGTGCGTATTCACACAGATTGAATGGGAAAGGCGTGGACATTAGCTATGATTTTTGTGCCCAGGGCATGAAAGATGCTAAGTGCTAACTTACAAGGTTTCGTTTGTCTACCAACTTCACAGGTGATGGGATAGAAAAGGGAAAAAAATTGTTGTTGTTGTTGTTGTTGTTGTTAGATAAAGAAAAAAAGCCTCAAACTAAAAATGTCAAAGATAATCTAACCAAAGGAGATATTCTAAAGCCAGTGGTGACATCATTGCCTTCCACCTTACCATAACAAACACCGTATACTTTTACTGGAATTACATTAAAGTATGTTCATGTAATTCTGAAAGAATGAAATATCACTATCTCAAGAGATGATACTATTTCCCAAGGTATACATGCCCTTAGGGATTTTAGATTAGAATATGATATGTGCATTACATATATAAACAAGGTAAAAAAAGGTTGTACTTAATGATAAAATTGAGCAAATACACTGGGAGCATGACGTACCGTAAAGTCATCATTTATAATGAAAACAAAAGTAATCTGGGAATAAAGACTTTGAAAAAGCAGGAGAAATAAATTCACAATCTTGTAGACGGTCAGCGTGAAGCTAGAAATTGAATTTACTAACATGTTCTATGCCATTAGTAATAAGTTTCAGAAGTCCCTAGGTTTTCCTATGCTATGTTCAGTCTTTTTGTTGTTGTTTCCAGCTGTTGTTTTAATAAATGGAAACATTTCATATGTAAAAGAAATGACATATTAATGACTAGAACCTACTACAACGTTATTGGTAGCATATGTTCAAGACATAAAATAAATCATTTAAAATATGTTTAAGTTACTCAAATCCCAATTTTTAAAAAATGAGCCACATCAAGGAAAACACCTAATCAGATGGCTCCTTAGCCAGGCAGCCAGATCTCATTTTCCCCTCAGCCTCTCAAGCTTGGTAGGTCTATGTTGCATTTTCCCTGGTAAGGACTGGTATTTTCCTTTTTATAGTTCCTATGTAGCAAGGTCAAGCTTGAATCTACTTGACTTTTTCTCTTTGTAAGCAATAAGTCTCCTGTAACCAAGGCAACTGATATTGGCTCCGATTACCTATTCCATATTGGTGAACAGTCCAAGATTATATTCACAGCCATAATGAATATGTTTGATAGCTTCAGAGTTCCAGCTAATATAGACAATCTTGGGAAGAACTTTTCTAAATAAAGGGAGATACTTGCATTTTCCTTGTTTTTTTCTTTTTTAATTAAACCAACTTTTTATTTTGGAATTATTTTAGATTTACGGTAAAGTAGAAAAGATAATACAGAGAGTATACCATTCATCTATTAACATCTTACATTATCATAATACATTTGTCAAAGCCAAACGAAGAAAAACAAAAAGATAAAAATCCCACAGAATACAAAAACAAACCCAATACAATCCTTGGTACATTGCTATTAACTAATCTTTAGATTTATTTGTATTTCATCAGGTTTTCTATAAATATTCTCTTTCTGTCCCTGTGATTCAATTCAGGGTACTATATTTCATTTACTTTTCATGTCTCTCTAGTCTCCTCTGGTCTATGATGGTTTCCCAGTATTTCTTGAGACAATTTCCCAATATTCGCCAGCTTTCTCCACTGTAAGTTCTAATTCTCCCTTCCTATAATCTATTATTTGGAATTTAGTCACTAAGTCTAGCCCACCCCTCAAGGCAAGAAAGTTTCCATCATCTGAAGGAGAGAGTATCTATAAATACAAAATGGAATTCTTTTGTAAGGAAGATCTGTCTCTCTGCCATTTATTCATTCATTTATCCATCCATCCATCCATCCATCCATTCATTCATTTTGTTGTTCAAATGATTCCAGCTCTTTCAGGTTGGCTCCTATGTTACTCTAACATGAGCCCATTCTTTTGTTTTTCTCTCCTAGGTTTTTGGAGCTCCTTTTCTTTAAACTATATCACTTACTTCCTCGGGTATCTCATCTAGTCTCTTGGCTTTAAATAATACCAGTATGCTGATGTCCCTCAAATTTGTAGCATTAGCTCAGCCTTCGCTTCTGAATTCTAGATTTGTATAGTCTTCTGCTTCCTCCTCATCTCCACTTGGGTAGCTGACAGGCATTCCATCTCAACAAGTTCAAATCAGAACTTTTAATCTTCCTCTCCCACCCACCCCCAATCCTCATCTTCCCATGTCAGCCAATGATAATTCCATATTTCTTGTTGCTCAGGTCATATCTTACATCCTTCTTTCCATCCTTTCATCCGCTCACTCAGAATCTCACTATCTCTTATCAACTCCACTGCTATCAGCCTGGTCCAATTCACAGCCATCATTTCCTTGGCTTATTGAAAGAGCCTCTGCACTGGTCTCCTTATTTCTTCCGCTCAAGTCCTTCTCCAGCCCATTCTCACACTGCTGTCAGGATAATGTTTTTAAACATAAATTAGATCATGTTATTCTCCTCCTCTAAACTCTTTATTGGTACTCACAGTAATGATCAAATTCCTTAGCCTAAATTCTTGTAGCCCACAACTCTCCATAAATCTTCTGTGCTTCCGCACTACCACCTACACCACACACACACACACACACACACACACACACACACACACTCCCAGTGTCACTCTCTGAGTCCTTCTCCTAACAGTCTCTCCCACATTCACTGTGTGCCAACTACACAGGCTCCTATGCTATTGACCAGTCCACCAGGCATGCCCCTGCCTTAGGGTGTTTGCACTTACTGTTTCATCTGTCCAGAATGCTTTTTCCCCACCCACCCACATGGCTCATTCCTTCACCTCCTTCAGGTCTTTCCTGAAATGTTATACACTTAGTGAGGCCTTCCTTAGCAATGTCCCCTCCAATCACTGCCCACCACCTTCTTTCTTAACACTACTTATTCCTTTGCCTGATTTAATCTTTTCCATAGCACATCATCAACCACGCTATGTATTGTATCTTTTTATTGTCTAGATTCCCCCTTGAGAATAGTTAGCTTCTAAAAGCAATGTGTTTATTTCTTATATTGATTACTGTACCCTCAACCCCTAGAACCATCTCTGCCCTTTGTAGGAACCCCCAGTGCTGCCACAACCTAACACTGCAATTATATGTCATCACTGACAATATTATAGCACTTCCCAATGTTGGCAATGGAAACGATTTTGTGCCAGAAGTTCATGTCCTGTCCAGCAGATGTCGAATGTTGCTGTGTTTCACTCAAAAATATAAAATATCCCACCGCATCTCTGTTCAATAGCCTTGGAAAAATGCCTGAGTCCAAGTCCAAGGCAGAATATATACAAGATACGAGTCAGACATTTTTTCACACTCATAGGGGAAGGGAAAAAACATCTTGAAAACTACTAGAGTCATGTCAGAGGGATTCTGGAACCAGCTTGAAGAGATTCTCATTGGCCAAGGAAGGGACAGTTTGAGCATGATAAGAATAATAGCTTTAATGGATTTAAACACATCGGTATGTTTAAATCCATGTGTTAACAATGATGCCCAAAAAATCTAAATGATCATATTGTAGATACATTAAGTTGTTATTTTGAAAACTGGTAAATAAAGAGAAGTAATCTAATGTTTAGCCTCCCTTTCTATATGAACTTGACCATTAATAACCAAATAGTACATGAGAGGTATTTTTCTTTATACAAGTATTTCAGCTAGCTAATAAGTAAAAAAGAATGACATAGTAATAGGCTATTACCATTTTACAATATCTAATAAATTATAAAGTCTAGATATCAGTTATCAATGGCTGATGGCATCACAAGAAAGAGAGAGAGAGAGACCCAGACACCATCTTCCTGCTGACAGAACACTACAATATTCTATGAAATAATCCTGCTCCCCCCAAAAAATCCAAATCACCTCATGAATCCAATCAACCTTCAAGATCTAATCAATAATTTGCAGGAAAGATAGAAGACAGCAGAGCATGCTAAGAGACACTAAACGGACACAATCAACAAATCCAGGTTTGCATAAACTCAAAAACTCATTTTTTTCCACAAATAAATTTCAAGTACAAAAGAAGGGGGCAGGGAAACCATAGGAATTTAGAGTGTAGTAAAGGTGGCATGTCACATCTTTATGGAAAATGCAGATTATTTAACATGGGATATTAGAATTCCTGACAGGATTTTGAAAAAAATGAAAGTAAATCACTTATACTGAAATAAGTACAGGAATATAAAATATTTTATACATCAGTGATTTGTTTTTTATGATATTAAGATACAGAGGGTCCATCTAAGCAAGGTGGCAGACCAAAATCCATGATACAAAGTAATCATAATTTTGACAACACTAATTTTAAACTTTTGTAGAGAAAAACACCACAAAATATGTCAAATATAAACAGCAAATTGGGAAAAAATATTTGTGACATGTATATCAGAAAATGAGGTATTTTTTTTTTAACATTTAAAGACTTCATTTTAATTTTAATTTTAATTTTTTTTGAGAGAGAGAGAGACAGGGCGTTCACATAAGTGGGGGAAAGGCACGGGGAGAGACAGAGAATCTGAAGCAGGATCCGTACGCAGCCCAGAGCCCAACACGTTCCCCAATCCTGGGATCAAGACCTGAGCTGAAATCAAAAGTCAGACACTCAACCGACTGAGCCACCCAGGTGCCCCAATCTTTAAAGATCTCTTAAAAATCCATTTGGAAAAAACACAAACCCTCCAATAAAAAATAGACGAGGACATGAAGCACCAATTCCCAGAAAAATAAGACAAGGAGATTCATTGCAGTCTTGTTCATAATAGTCAAGTCTTAGGAATACATGTTCATCAGTGATGAAAATAAAAAATAAAAATTAAAGGGGAACATATAAATTAAAATAAAATTAAAAGACATATCAACCGGGGCACCTGGGTGGCTCAGTCAGTTAAGCAACCAACCTCAGCTCAGGTCATGATCTCGGGGTTTGTGGGTTCGAGCCCTGCATCAGGCTCTGTACTGACAGCTCAGAGCCTGGAACCTGCTTTGGATTCTGTGTCTCCCTCTCTCTCTGCCCCTCCCCAGATCGTGCTCTCTCTCTCTCTCTCAAAATAAATAAACATTAAAAAAAACATCACAATGTCCACAATGTGTGGACACTATTTGAGTCATAACTCAAATGAAAATCTTTTCCTAAAGGAATGATATTTGTGAAATAAACGGAAATTTGAATATTGACTGAGTATTTGATATTAAGAAATTGTCAATTTTTTGGCTTGATATGTTTTAAAAAGTTCCTATCTTTTAGACTGTCATATGAAATAACTATGAATGAAATTATATGATGTCTGAGATTTCCTTCAAAATAAATAAGGAAAAAAGAGATAGGAAAGACCATAAGGTGATAGTTGGTAGAGTTGGGTGTTGAGTACACATTGGTTCATAGAATTATTATATCTACTTTATTGCACAAAGTTCTCATAATAAAGTGGAGGCTTTTTAAATTTCTATTTTGTAAAAGAAGAGACAGCATAGCTTGGTTTTAAGATCATGGGCTTCATAGTCAACTGCCTAAATTTAAATTTTAGCTCAAGCAATTACTTGAATAGCTTCTCTCTCAGTTTTCTGACATGGAAACTGGAGGTAATAATACCCACCTCTAAATAAATAAATAAATAAATATGCAAAACAAAACAAAACAGAATAATAATATCCACCTCATTGGACCGCCACGAAGATGACTTTGCGATAACACCCGAAAATTGGCAAACAAAATGCCTTTGACTTTGATTTCCGAAAATCATGACATAGATGTAATTCTTCCTGTTGCATGCGGTATTATTTCTAAATTTTTCTCACACCGCCCCCATCAGTCCAAGTAAGTAGACTATCAGAATCCCAAGACAAGAGGTGATTTTAGAAAATTCCACAGTCTCTCGTTTACTTGCTACCGGGGACCACGTTCCCGCCAGACCGTTACTCAAGCGGTTTCTCAGAGATGCTCACCTGGCAAGACGCCGACAACCAACACCAACTTGCGAACCATGAGAGTGAGCCAATTTGGAAGTGGATCACCAATCCCCAGCTCGGCCTTCACATGGCTACCACCCCAGTCAACAACTGACCCAACCTCATGAGAAACCCTGAGCCAGAACCACCCAGCCAAGGCACTCCTGAATTCCTGACCCACAAAAAGAATGAACACTGTAAGAGACAATGAATGTTATTTAAAGCCACTAAGGTTTGGAGTAATTGGTTACACAGTAACGGAAAACTAATAGACATAAAAATATGTGAACATTAAAATTCACTGGTAAATATAAATCTAGCTGTAAAATGCTACGCTGGTTTGCATAATTCTCAGAAAAATGTTCTTGAATAAACTTCAGAGAAGTTCCTCTACAAAATCAGTGCTGCTCATAATTAATACATGGATTAATTAATACAAAAGATTTAGTACTGACCAAAAAAAAAAATGAATTTGCTTTCTTGGGTACATTATCCACTTGTGTGAAAACAAAGTATATTCTTGAAAAATAAATATTTGATTAAAAACTATCTAATGTAAAGCATGAGATGTAATATAGATTGTCAGCAACAAACTGTTCCTCATGGCATGTGTAATTTTGGTTTGCGGTCAATTTTTTTTTTTTTTTCTCAAGTGATCTTAGTATTTTTGTTGGAACCATCTGGCAATACTATTTCCAAACATGCATTGGAAGTTCCAGTATGGAACTCTGCGTGGAGCTATGCAAATAAGGTCAGGGATAGTTAGAGCTATAAACTATAATTGACGAAGATGTTAGTTGAACAGAAGGTCCTCTATTTGCCAAGCACTGTGCTAGATGCTTGAAACAGAAAACTCAGTCGAGTGTAGATTTTAAAAAGCTCAAAGAGTCTGAGAACTCTTTTAAGCAGTAAAGGCACTGATACAAGGGAAGATCAATTCAAAACGGAGGGGAAGAGGGCAATAATGAAAATCATGGGCCATAAAGAACTAAGAGGATTGAAGAAAATAAAGGCTGGCCAAGAGTTATAAAACTTCCATTGCAGAGGTACTGGAGGTTCGGCTAACACCATCACAATGTCTAGTAGCTTTGGATTTTCTCTGATATAATTATTATATCAAATGTTGAACTGATAGGGAAGGTCATTGAAAAACCGTGACTTCCGGTTACCTACGAGCTGGAGCCTCTCAGGCAGAGGCTGTCCTCCTGTCGCTGGACTGTGGGTTCCACTTGCCTTTCCAGCTCCCAGAGTCGGCTCCAGACACACAGTCTTGAGATGATGGTGTGATATTGAAAATACCTGCACAGTATACACGATTGAATCCCGGGTTAGGCCACTTTTTTACATTTTTAAGATTTGATGGCGCAGGGATCCATTTGTCTTGCTACCGCCCAACACAAGCCCTCTAGGTGAGTCCTCCTTGCATATTAAAACTGTCCCGTGCCAACCTGGAGTGGCCTGCCTCTTTCTTTGGTCTCTTGCTGCCCTCTGTGCACGGGGCGATTTCAGATTTCAGGGAAGCTCCTGAGAGCAATGCGAACTGACAGAGCAAACTCAGCTCTCAATTAGCTCTCATTCCCTGGGGTGATTTCCATCATTCTCAGTATTTTGGATAACCACATAACTTGTACATGAAAAATATTTATGCAGAACTATCTATGTCACACGACCGTTTTTAAATCTTTAAGTGAGAAAAATTTTAAGGAACTGCTTAATAGCTCTGCACATCCTAAACCCAGTAATTCCATCTTTTTTTTTTTTTTTTCAGCTTATTTCTTTATTTTGAGAGAGCGAGAAAGCGGAGAAACTGCGAGAGTGAGCGGGAGAGGGGCAGAGAGAGGAAGCGAGAGAGAGAGAATCCCAGGCAGGCTCTGTGCTGTCAGCTACATCTCACAAACCATGAGATCATGACCAGAGCTAAAATCAAGAGTTGACTACTTAAACAACTGAGCCAGCCAGGCGCCCTCCCCTAATAATTCCCCTTCTAAGGAGAAATCTTTAAAAAAAAAACTTGCATTTATGGGCAAAAATAAGTGTAGAGAATACTCTTCGCTGTATTGTTTATAATAGGTAATGTTGGGTAACTTTAGTGGAAGAAATAAAGGATGGTTCTTTCCTTCCTTTTCATTTTAGGGTTTGTCTAATTGTTCTTCCTTGTTTATTTTTTAAAATTATCTTTTTTAAAATTATCTTTAAATTCAATTTGTCTAGCTCTAAGGAAAATGTTCATTAGTATGTTTACTGGTTTTGCCTTAAATTTACACATTGACTTAAGAGAATTGACATCTCTACAAGGTTATGCCATTCTCTCCAAGAACAAAGAATATCTTTCCATTTGTTTTTTTCTTTCTTTCATGTAGTTCACAGAGACATCCTTCTCTCACAGATTGCTGATATTGGTAAGGTGGAGCCTAATGTGATTGAGGGGAAAGAGTGGGCATATGACCCAGGCTCTATCCATCAGAGTAAGTGTTGGGCTCAGGGAGAGATATATGACCTGACCCGGACCGATGAAACTGCTTGAGAACTCTTTCTGGATCTATTAGGAGAGACACTCTGCTAGTGTTACTAAGTCAGCAGCATGTAAGCTTTCAGTTATTTGGGAAGACGCTACGAACAAAGTCAACACCAAGGAAAAGGCAGTTCAAGTAATGGAGTGAGTCAGGTGCCTGACAACAATCTTCACATACCAGGATCCAGACTTCCTGACTGTACACACTGGAATCGATGCATTTATTTTCTTTAAGCCAATTCAAGTTGAAGTTTTATTACTTGCAACTGAAAGAGACAACAGGACTAAGATAATACTTTTTTTTGCTAGTTGAGAATTCCATGTAGAGCATGACTCTGTTGTTAGCGAATCATTTCTGTCTTCTACCTTGGTCACTCATATGTCACTTCATCTGGATCAAAGTCTTGAGATAGGGAAAGGACATAGTGGGCGATTTCCAAACCCTTTTCTCCCTAGAGAGAGCTCAGGTCAGCAGCCGCACATGTCACTTTCTTTGCAAACTGTTTTGTCTCTGTAGCCTGACAAGAGGTTCTTTACTTAGGGGATGTAATTAAACCCGTAAACATGTAATTAAACATGTAAAGATTCAGCTCAGGAAGAATGAGCCTTTCTCAGCCTAGTCCTTTCCAGCCACCAGCCAATTTCATGTGCATGAGACTCCTGATAACAGCGAGCCTGATATGTCCTTTATTTCTGAACATAACGATCAGCCTCCTAGTTATTGCTTTACAAAGCGGAGATATGCTGTGTTACTGATTAAACACATATAAAGGACAGAAGGTATGAACCTGGAGCCACTGTTGCTAAGCAGTTTAAATATGTGCAACCAAACACTACAAGATAACTTTAATATACTGGTCCTCATTTCACATATTCCACTGCTTATGTCTTGCACCACAAAACACAAAGAGGCCCGTAATACAAGAGACCCAGCAAATGCACAGACAACATTTCCCAGCGGGGGCCTCAGCCTCTCACAGTGTGGGGCTCTGCCTCTCAGTGATGTGAAAAGCCTGTCACCGACTGACTTTCCAGCTGATGCTGCAGCCTTCTTACATTCTGGATAAGCAATTTCTATACTGTTAGTTTCTCACATGAATTTCACAAATGCTTCAGATGAATTTGGCACAACCTAGTCATCCAAAATTTCTGAAGAAATGACATTTCTGTCCCTCGGAAAGTAAAGTAAACTCGCAAATGCATTTGAGAATTTTGCTTTAAATATTATGTTACAGATTTCAGTTACATTGTATCTATTGGCAGTTATGACCTTATTTCTCTTTAGTCATTCTATATTATATGACATATAGTCTCTAAAAAAATGTATCAGAATCTCTAGAAAACTGTAAATCATTACTTGCTCCTATCCATTCCTCTACCTTAAATTATTAGGGATTTATGATGTGCTCAATTTCTTGAATTCTGCACTAAAGAGCTTTCATTCTTTATTCCATTCTTCCTCCTTCATTTCCTTCCCTTTTTCATTGTCTGCCTCTTGTCCTTTCCCCCTTATTGTGCAAGGTCTTTTGCTGGGCTCTGGGTTAATGTTCTCTACATATGCATATATGTATTTTGGTGATAGAATTAAACCAATCTGTTATAGGTACATCGACCTGCCCCTAAGCTTTGCTTACTGAAGGATTTAGAATGTATTCGTATATTGGGGTGCCTGGGTGGTTCAGTTGGTTAAGCATCTCACTCTTGGTGTCAGCTCAGGTCATGATCTCATGGTTCATGGGTTCAAGCCCTGAGTTAGGCTCTGTGCTGACAGTGCAGAGCTTGCTTGAGATTCTCTCTCTCTCTCTCTCTCTGCCCCTCCTCTCTCTCTCTTTCTCAAAATACATCAATAAACTTAAAAAAAAAAAAGAATGTATTCAGATATCTCAATGGATGGTGGACCAAGCCAACCAGGAGCCCATTTCCAGCAGAAAAAAAAGAAAAAAAAAAAAAGAGAGAGAAAAAAATATTGAGAAAGAATTCATTCTTTTTTTTTAAGTTTATTTATTTATTTTGAGAGAGACAGTGCAAGCAGGGGAGGGGCAGAGGGAGAGGGGGACAGAAGATCCAAAGAGATCTCTGTGCTGTCAGCAGTGAGCCAAATGCGGAGCTCAAACCGTGAGATCATGACCTGAGCCAAAATTGGATGCTCAACAACTGAGCCACACAGGTGCCCCAAGAAAGAACTCATTCTAAGAGAAGAGAGAGTCAAGATGCACATTTTAGTCATAGGGATGAGGGTACAACAAAAGAGTGAGAAAGCCAGGTGATGTCACCACCATGGTTGAGTAGGAGACCCCAGCCTCTGCCTCCCCCCAAAAAAGATCAACAAATACACAGCCATCCATGATCAAATATAGTTCTGGAAGAGCTTAGATGTTCACTTAGGAAAGTTCAGATTTGAATGAAAATCTTCTGAGAATAACAAAGCTAAAAAAGGGAGGAAGAATAACTTCATTTTCCCTGCATCATCTCACCCTCCAGGCTGATGTTACACAGGACCAAGAAGGAACTTCCCAGTTCAAAAGAGTCCCCTTACCAGGAAAGGGAGAATAGGGTAAGCAGCCAACTTCACCAGCCTTTCATGAATCTACAAAAGACCCTCTTCAGTTTCATTTTATCCACAGACCAACAAAACAGAGACATTTAGAGATGGCTAGGAACCAAAACAGAAATTTTGGAGCTGAAGAATAGAATGACTAAACTGAAGAATTCAATATAGAGCTTCAACAACCAACTAGTTGAAGCAAAGAAAGAATCAGTGAATTCAAGGACAGACCATTTGAAAATATCAGTCAGAAGGGCAAAAATGAAAACTAATGGAAAGGAATGAAGAAAGCCTATAGGACTGATGAAACACAATAAAAGAAACAACCTATGGATTACTGGAGTTCCAGAAGGAGAAAAGAGGGAGAAAGAAGCAGAAAGCTTATCTAAAGAAATAATGGCTGATAACTTCCCAAAGCTATGGAGAGATTTCAACATTCGAGTTCATGAAGCTCATAGGTTCTCCCAAAATTTAAACCCAAAATGATTTTCTCCAAGACACATTATGATAAAACTGCTGAAAATTAAAAACAAAGAAAGAACCTTGAAAACAGCAAAAAGAAGCTTGTCACTTACAAGAGAACCCCAAGAGGCTGTGAGCAGATTTCTCAGCAGAAACCTTAGAGGCCAAGAGAGAGTGAGACAATTTATTCAAAGTACTAGAAAAAAGGTTGCCATCCAAGAACACTTTTCCCAGCAAATATGTCTTTTGGAATGAGAGAAAAACACTCCCAAACAAAAGCTGAGAGTTCATCACCTTATAAGAAATGCTGAAAGTTCTTCAAGCTGTAATAAAAGGATGTTAGCTAGTACCATGAAAATCTATGAATATATAATTGCAGGGGCGCCTTGGTGGCTCAGCCGGTTCAGTGTCTGACTTCGGCTCAGGTCATGATCTCACAGCTCCTGAGTTCTAGCCCTACATTGGGCTCTGTGCTGACAGCTCAGAGCCTGGAGCCTGCTTCATATTCTGGGTCTCCCTCTCTATGTCTCTGCCCTCTCCCACTCATGCTGTCTTTCTCAGTCTCTCAAAAATAAATAAACATTAAAAAAAATAAAAATAAATAAAACACAATTGTAAAGATAAGTTTATCATTAAATTCAGAATTCTCCAAAACTGTAATATGATGCAGTGTGTTACTCACTGAACTCTAATATAAAGATAAAAGGACGGAAGCTGTAGCTATAATACTGTGTCAATGAATACACAATGTAAGAACATGTAAATTGTGGCATAAAAACATAAAAGGTAGGGAGGAAGTAAAATGACAGAATTTGGGTATTGAGTTGCAGGTTAAGTTGCTATCAGCTTAAAACAGGCTCTTATACCTATAAGATGTTTCATGCAAGCCTCAGGGTAATCACCAAGCAAAAACCTATAGTAGATACAAACAAGATAAAGATAAGGGAATCCAAGTATACCACTATGGAAAATCATTAATTTACAAAGGAAAATAGCAAGAAATGAACAAAGGAACTACAACCAGCCAGAAAACAACTAACAAGATAGTAATAGTAAGCCCTAACCTATTAATAATTACTTAAAATGTAAATGGATTAAATTTTCCAATCAAGAGGCACAGAGTGGCTGAATGGATAAAAAACAAGACTAACTATATGCTGCCTACAAGACATTTACTCAGCTTTAAGGATATTTGTAAGCTCAAAGTGAAGGGATGGAAAAAGATATTTTATGCAAATAGAAACCAAAAGAGAGCAAGATTAGCTATACTTCTATCCCACAAAATAGATTTTTAATAAAAATTTTAACAAGAGAAAACAGTCATTATATAATGATAGAATGGTTAACTTATGATGATAGGGAGTTAATTTCTCACAAAATGTATAATAATAAATTGTATAAATATAAATGCAACCAACATTGGGTCACCTAAATATGTTAAGCAAATACTAAAAGATCTTAGGAGAGTAATAGAAAACAATACAATAATAGTAGAGACTTCAATATCTCACTTCCAACAATGGATACATTATATGGACAGGAAATAAATAAAAAACATTAAACCTGAGCTATACTTTAAAGCAAATGGGCCTAAAAGACATATACATAACATTCTATCTGATAGCGATAGAACACACATTCTTCTCAAATGTATACTGAACATTCTCCGGGATAGATCATATGTTAGGTCATAAAACAAGTCTCCACAAACTCGAAAAGACTGAAATCATACCAAGTACATTTTCTGACCATAATGGTATGAAACTAGAAATCAATAACAAGAGAAAAACTGGAAATTTGACAAACATGTGGAAATTAAGCAACACATTCCCAAACAGCCAATGAGTGAAAGAAATAATCAAGAGGGAAATAAAAATATATCTTATGTCTTAAATAAAAATGGAAGCATGACATATCAAAACTTATGAGATGTAGCAAAAGCACTTCTAGGTAGGGAGTTTATAGCAGCAAGTGTTTACATTTAAAAAGAAGAAGAAGAAGAAGAAGGAGAAGAAGAAGAAGAAGAAGAAGAAGAAGAAGAAGAAGAAGAAGAAGAAGAAATATCTGAAATAAATAACCTAGCTTTACAACTCAAGGAACTAGAAAAAGAAAAGCAAGCTAAGCCCAAAAGTAGCAGAAGGAAGGAGAATAACCAAGATCAGAGAAGAAATAAATGAAATAGAGAATAAAAATAATTTTTAAAAAATCAACAAAACTAAGAGTTGGTTTTTTGTAAAGGTAAATAAAACTGACAACCTTTAGCCAGACTAACCAAGAAAAAAAGAGAGAGAGAGAGAGAGAGTACTCAAATAACTAAAGTTAAAAATGAAAGAAGAGAAGTTAAAACTGATAGCCCAGAAATACAAAGGATTATGAGACTACTATGAATAATTATGCATCAACAAACTGAACAAACTAGAAGAAATGATAAATTCCTAGAAACATACAACCTACCAAGACTGAATCATGAAGAAATAGAAAATCAGACCAATAATAAGTAAGAGGATTGAATTATTAACCAAAAATCTGTCAACAAAGAAAAGCTTAGGACCAGATGTCTTCACAAGTGAATTCTACCAAACATTTTAAAAAGAACTAATATAAATTCTTCTCAAAATCCTTCCCAAAAATTGAAGAGGAGGGAACACTTTCAAGCTCATTTTATGAAGCCAGCATTTCTCTGATACCAGAGCCAGATTAAGATAGTATAAAAAAAGTATCGGCCAATCTCCCTGATGAAAATTCCAAAATTCTCAACAAAATATTAGCAAATCAAATTCAGCAGTGCATTAAAAGGATCATATACCATAATCAAGTGGGATTCATCCCTGGGATGCAAGGATGGTTCAATATATACAAATTAATAAAATATGATGTATCATATTAATAGAATGAAAGGTAAAAGTCCTGGTTATCTCAATAGATGCAAAAAAGTCTTTGAGAAAATTCAACATCCTTTCACGATAAAAACTGTCAACAATGTGGGTACAATAAAAACATACTTCAACATACAAAAGCCATATATGACAAGCCCACAGCTGACATCATACACAGCAGTGAAAGTTTGAAAGTTTACCTTCTAAGATCAGGAACAAGGCAAGCGCCCACTATCACCACTCTTATTCAGCAGAGTACTAGAAATCCTAGCCAGAGCAGTTAGGAAAGAAAAAGAACTAAAAGGCGTCCAAAACTAAAAGGAAGAAGAAAAATTGTCTCTGTTTGCTGGTGACCTATTCCTGTCTATAAAAGATCCTAAAGACTCCACCTAAAAACTGTTAGAATAAACAAATTCAATTAAGTCTCAGGATACAAAGCTAACATACAAAACTCAGTTGTATTTATATACACTAATAATAAACTATTTGAAAAAGAAATAAAGAAAATAATCTCAGTCACAATAGCATCAAAAAAGGTAAAACACTTAGAAATAAATTTAACCAAGGAAGTGAAAGATCTATACATCAAAAATTGTGAGACATTGATGAAAGAAATTGAACAAAACATAAATACATAGAAAGATATCCATGTTTATGGATTGAAAGAGTCAATATTGTTAAAATGTCCATGCTATCCAAAGCATACTACAGATTCACTGCAATCCCTATTAAAATTCCAATGTGTTTTTTACAGAAACAGAAAAAAATAATCCTAAAATTTATGTGAAGCCTCAAAAGACCCAAGTATCCAAAAAAAATCTGGAGAAAGAACAAACTTGAAGGCATCACACCTCCTGATTTCAAACTATATTCAAAGCTATGGTAATCAAAACAACATGATACTGGCATAAAAGAGATACATAGGCCAATGGTACAGAATGGAGAGCCAAGAAATAAACCCATGTACATGCAGAAGACTAATATTTGAAATACTCAATAGTGAAAGAATAGTCTCTTCAATAAAAGGTATTGAGAAAACTAGATGTTCATATGCAGAAGAATGAAATTAGACCCCTATCTTAACACCTCTCACAAATATTAACTACAAACGGAGTAGGGACTTAGCTCTACAACCTGACATCATGAAACTCCTAGAAGAAAATATAGGGGAAAAAACTCTAAGACATTAATCTTGGCAAATGGTTTTTGAACATCACAACAAAAGCACAGGCAACAAAAGCAAATATCAATGACTCAAAAGCTCTGCACAGCCAAAGAAACAATCAACGTAATGAAAAGGCAGCCTATGGAATGGGAGAAAATATTTACAAACCATGTATCTAATAAAGGGTTAATATCCAAAATATATATGAGACTCCTACAACTCAATAGCAAAAATTAATTAATTAATTAATTAATCCAATTTAAAAATGGGCAGAGGAATGAATAGACATTTTCCAAAAAAAATAAAAATCCAAATGCCAACAGAGACTTGAAAAGATGTTCAACATCACTAATCATCAAAGAAATGCAAATCAAAACCACAGGGAGATATTACTTCACACCTGTTAGAATGACTATTATACAAAACAAAACAAAAAAACAAGAGATAGCAAGTGTTGGTGAGGACATAAAAAGAAAGAGAACCCTTGTGCCCTATGGGTACAGCCACCCAGGGAAACGGTATGGAAGTTCCTCAGAAAATTAAAAGTAGATATACCATATGATCCAGTAATCCCATTTCTGGATATATACCCAAAGGAAATGAAATCACCATCTCAAAGAATTAACTTCACTCCCATGTTCATTATAGCATTATTCACAATAGCCAAGACATGGCTGCAACCAAAGTATCCGTCAGTGGAAGAATGGATAAAGAAAATATGATATATGCACAATAGAATAGTATTCAGCCATAAAAAAAAAAGAAGGAAAGCCTACCATTTACAACAATATGAATCTTAAAGAGAATTATGCTAAGTAAAATGTCAGACAGAGAAAGACAAATACTGTATGAACTCATTTATATATGTGACCTAAAAAAGCTGAAATAGAGTAGAACAGCAGTTGCCAGACTGGGTGAAGGATGATGGAAATGAGGAGATGTTGGTTAAAGGGTGCAAGCTTCCAGTTACTAGAGGAATTCATTCTGGGGATCTAATGTACAGCATGGTGACTATAGTAAACTATATGTTTTGAGTATTGGATACTTGAAAATGGCCATAAGAGCAGATTTTAAATGTTCTCACCATAACAACAACAACAAAATGGTAGTTATATGAGGCAAAGGATGCATTACCTAACCTTACCGTGGTAAACGTTCCACAATATTTATGTCTATCAAGTCACTGCATTAGACACCTTACACTTCCACAATGTTATATGTTAGTTATATTTCAGTAAAACTGGGTGGTGGAAAGAATGAGAAATGCTAACGCAGACAGAGATTTAGAAGAGCAGAGTGGTTGGCATTGAAGTCATCAGCCTTAGCAGCATCAGAAGGTGGCACTCTCAGTATATATTATGCATGCTCTCACAGCCCTAGCTGCCCTGAGCCCAGATTTAGGGACAGATTCAGCTGCTTCACTACCACATCTTACAGTCTCTAATACTAGGCAGTACTAGGTACTAAGGCAGTGGGGGCATCAACAAGAAAGTAGTAGGTTCGTGAGGTCATCGACCAGTAACACTGACCATCATTGATGGATATCCGTGGACACTGCCAGAGGCTTTGGTGTTTCATGCTCTAGCAGCAACAGGAGATAGCAGCACACCCAGGGTCTGGAGGGAACTATCTCCCAGGACTCATCATCAGAAGCTGATGATGTGCCTGTATTGCTAATCATTATTATGCCAGCATCTAACACAGTATACCTAACACATAGTAGGTATACATTGAATATTTATGGTATGTATGAGTAAATAATGGACGGATGAATGAATGGATGGATGAATGAACTAGAAAATATCGGCACCACTGGAGATACGTTTTCATATAAAGGAATAAACTCCAAGGGTTGTCTTTAAAAATGTACGAAGGGAATATTTATGAACACTTTAAATTCCAGAAGTCTGAGGGAGGCAGAATTGGCATTTGATTGTAAGTAGAATCCTAATCAAGGATATTGGACTCATGTTTGAAAGAAAAACCACATGAATAGAGAAGATGATCAGCCACGTAAGCAGGGGAAGAAGGAGGATCCCAGAGGAAGAAAATGTTTACAAATAACTACGCAAGTGTTATCTACAGAAAAAGAAATTCTGACTGAACAGTAACATTTTCAATTTCTTGGCAACATTACCCCTAGAGTACCTCAATCCATCCCAACTGGGGGACGCTTCTTGAGTCAAATCACTCCTAATATTTGGATTCATTGCTTACCAATCTTCGACCAATTCAGGCATTTGGTTATAATGCTCTCTAAAATTTGGAAAATTTTCCCATAGGAGACAAGCCTCTGAGAGCCCAGTCAATGCTAGGCCACCTTAAGGGATGGTGCTATCTCAGTATGCTGGCATAGTGATGCCGTCATGCAATGCCCTCATGGTGGTGGAACTCTCAGGGTCAGTATTACAAGCTGTGGAAAGTGGTTGATGACTAGCCAGTGTATTAGACTTCTCTGCCTTGCCCTGTGCCTTTTCCAGCATAACCTGTCTCCCAGAGAGCCAGAAGAGGAGAGGAGGAAAATGGTGGACACCACTTGTCAACTAGTGGTTTCTAGTCAACACGAGAAACATTCTGGAGTCCTCCAGATATGTGCAACGAACTTTTAAATCTCTGAATTTTTCTACAGAGTAAATAAAAGCAGAATCAGGGAAAATCCATTCTGGGTCTGCCACTATGATTATTCTTTGCTGGCCAGGGTCTCTGGTAAACTTTGTTTACGCTGTGATTATCCCAAATCTAATAAAAGTCAAAGTTACTTACTACTTGTTTCTGTGCATCTCATCAAATTATCAATTACCCCCAAATTACCAAGTTCATAGTTCACTGGTTATCTTGGTGCCTCTGAAACATTTGACATTGTAGATCGCCAGCTCTTCATGTAAATTTCTTTCTCATTAGACACAGTGATGTGACAACATGCTGCCTCTCTCCCTTTCTCTCCAGTAGCTTCTTCATTAATTCTGATTTCTCCTCCTTGGGGCGCCTGGGTGGCTCCTTCGGTTGAGCGTTTGATTTCAACTCAGGTCACGATCTCTCAGTCTGTGAGTTCGAGCCCTGTGTCGGGCTCTGTGCTGAAACCTCAGAGCCTGGAGCCTGCCTCGAATTCTGTGTCTCCCTCTCTCTCTGCCCCTCCCCCACTCATGCTCTGTCTCTGTCTCTCTCTGTCAAAAAGAAAGAAAAACATTATTATTTTTTTTTATTCTAATTTCTCCTCCTCATACCAACTGAAGTTTTGGTCTTCAGACTTCTACTCTCTGTCCATTCTCCTAGCCAGTCCTGACCTATTCTGACTATTTCAACAACACTCCACCAGTATTTATTTACTGAGCAGCTCCTGTGTGATATCTATCATCTCCTTACTTGTGACTCGCTCCCAGCCCTGACTGGTGTCTTGAACTTTAGATTCATGCCCATACCAAAATTTCTGGATATTTACACGTTGATGGCCTTAACATTGCCTCCAAAGCACAGTAAAAACAATTGTAAATTCTGTCACAAGCAACAAGATACACAAATCAAAATAGCCTAAACATACACGGAAATTATTGACTTAATCCCAGGTATACAGTAAAGTTCAGGATTCTGGATTCTTCTTTGTACCCATAAAGGTCACAAAAGCAAAAATATGGAAAGGGGAAGGCCGGGGGCACTGGTGCAAGTTGTTAGACTGCATGCTACTGTCTGAAGTTGTTTCCATGGACCTAGAAATTCCATCACCATCCAGCCACCACAACCACTGAGAAACCCACCTTTCTCATACCAGACAGGCCCTTTTGGTCCTTTACCCTGGACCTGTAATATTCTGGACTAGTTGTGTTCTCAATTGTGTTACATGTGTAACATATATATACAATAAATCATCTCTTCTGCTGTTTTAAAAACAAAAATCCTCAGATGAGTTTCCTCATGGTAACAAAATGGTTGCAGCAATTTCAGGACCCCAAAATCTGAAATTTTGGATATCACTGTGGCTAGAAAAATGCTTTTAGCCATTAATTAAGGCCACAGCTCCAGGCTTATTCCTGAATCAGTTATTGGGCAAGAGGATGTGATCATCATGATCAACTTAGGCCAAGCAGAGTCCTTCTCTAAAGCAAGAGGTGAGGCCAATCCCACCAAAAGCATGGTTGCTACAACATGGAACAGAATGGAATGGATGCCAGAAAGGCAACCCATAGTTTTAGCTACATCTTGTCTATGTATTTGGGACCCAGGGAAAAGGAAGAATTCTGCATAGTTAAGTTTATAAATAGGTAAGGGTTGACTTCACTCCTTATGTATATTAACCAGTTTAAATGATATAGTTCAAAAGTGTATTCTTTATATCTCTGACTTTTAACAGAAGTATACAAAACACAATTTAAGCATTTAATGATGATTTGAGGTCATCATGATGTAAATGTATTACTGGGTTTTTGGGGGGTTTGTTTTTTTGTTTTGGTTTGGTTTCTGTAAATGTATTATGGTACCAATTACAATGCACTGACTGACCCCAGAAGTTACCGAGCTGTGCGTGGCGGTGGCCAATTAGATGATTCCAGAGCACTATGCATTTTAACACATGTTACCAACTTTTTGTGACTTTTCTTTCTCGTCCCTTTCTCCAAATTGCCATTTCTAATCTGCAGTGGAATTGGGAACCACATAATGAAGCTTCAAAAATTATGTATAAATTAAAAGTAAAACTGAAATTGCCTAGGAGGAAATACGCCGAAATGCAAACGGGTTGCCTCGGGACATTAACTTGTTTTTATTGATTTTTGTTTTCTCAGTATTTTTTTGTTCTATAATGACTAAGAGTAGCTTTTATGATCTCTCCCTCACACACACACACCACACACACATGCAAAACTAACAAAGTAAACACGATTTGGGTGGCGACTTAGAGTTCCCCAAGTGGAAAAATGTCCCAGGTATTACTTCCACAGCGTGTGACGGTTCCTCTAGGAGATTGGAGGCCTTGTTGTTGATTTCCTGATTCCTGTTCTCTGGTATGCTCTGAGTCAGGAAGTATACATGCTTGAGAAGAGATCATGGGAAAGTCAGAACATACGAGAGGGAAGGTCCGCTGCCTACCTACCGTGAGGCCTCGAGCTGGTGGGTCACATCAGGCAGAGACTGGCCCTCAGCCTTACGGATGGGGAAACCCAGTTTGGCCTGTGCCCCGGGGTTGGACAGATCATGAGGATGATGACTCAACACTGTGGAAGCTCCTAAGTGACACATGTGCTTCTTACCCAGAATTCCAATTTAATGACAGACAATGAAAAGAGAGCTGCTACTCACAGGAATTTCTCTCCCGGCATAGAAGCCATATGGGGAGCCAAATTATAACTAGAAGATTGATTTGGTAAGCATAAAATTAGAACAAACTACAAAGTGGCAAAACATTAAAATAGCCTGGTACCTCCATTCATCATCACACTGGGTCTTATCTGCTAACCACACTGGCCTGCCTCATAAGGCCTTAAGCCACACCAAACACTGTGTTGTGGGCACTTTCTAACTTTGTCTCTATGACTCTCCATTTTGTTTACTTCCTTACCAAAGAGCCTCCTTTCTAATGAGCTGTCCTTTCTTCAGAGAACGTGTTGTACTCTCACAGGTTATAGATAAAGATTACTGCTCTTAAAGTTACTTTGCATACTTGTCTAAGCATAGCTCTGGGAGAGCCATTTTCAAGTTCCAGGGTTGCCCCATGGTTACCTCCCATTCTACATTCTACCTTCAACTTCTAAGAGAGCTGAAATCCAGATAGAAAAGGGTTCAGATAGGGGCACCTGGGTGGCTCAGTCGGCTAAGCGTACGACTTCAGCTCGGGTCATGATCTCACAGTTTGTGAGTTCGAGCCCCGCGTCGGGCTCTGTGCTGAAAGCTCAGAGCCTGGAGCCTGTTTCGGATTCTGTCTCCCTTTCTCTCTGCCCGCCCGTGCTCACACTCTGTCTCTGTCTCTCTCAAAAATAAACATTAAAAAAAAAAAGAAAAGGGTTCAGATAAAACCGAACTCATTATTTTCCCCACAGCTCCCCCACCGAGAGCCAACTAGTTCCCCAAACTAACTTAAAAAAAAAAACTAGTAATATGCTTACTGTATACTCTTTTCCCTCTGCTGCCCCTTATTCTTGGGGTGACCAAGTCTTGTTTGCTCCTTCTGCTCAGTGTCTTTCCCATGCATCATTTTCTTTCCACTCTCATTGCCCCACTATTTTTTTTTATATCAACCTGAATTTCTGCAATAGTCCAGTCATTTCTTCCCTTGCCTTCTGTCTCTTCTCCTCTACCCTCATCTACATATTAATCTTCTAGAAACTTTCTCATGCAAGATATTTAAGGGCTCTTTATTCCACAAAGAATGAAGTACAAAACCTTGGACCAGTGCTCAAAGCCCTCCCAAATTTGGCCTGTTTTTTCTTTACTTTCTCAACATGAAACTCTTCAACATGAACCCACCTTTTCAGCCTCTGTATATCCTCTGGATAAAGGAAAAAGTCAAAGACAAACGATGCTTATGTTTTGTAATCCAAATCTGTAGAGAAGAAGTCTCAGAAATTAACACCAACAGATACAGTTTGCAGATTTTCATTTTAACAGCTCATTCAGCTTTTTTTTTTCTAATTTCCTACATTTACCTTCACAGACACATACATAAACTGATAGAATCATGACTGGTTACCAGGTAATCAAGAGGTTTCCATGGTTTCAGTCATGCTTTTGAAGGAAACCTACACCTGTTCAAGGTAGGTCGTAAACCAATGACAACATTACACAGACATTGAGTAAACTGTATTGACTTGTGACATACCATCATTCATAAATATCCTGAAACAAAAATGTTTCTAACATTTAAATGTGATAGAAACTCTGCTTATTTCTTACATAGGTTATGACCTGGAGGAAC
Source organism: Lynx canadensis (assembly GCF_007474595.2). Taxonomy (NCBI): domain Eukaryota; kingdom Metazoa; phylum Chordata; class Mammalia; order Carnivora; family Felidae; genus Lynx; species Lynx canadensis. The sequence goes on along the minus strand of NC_044310.1, from coordinate 178,140,946 downwards.
ATAACATGAACTGTCAAGTTAATCACCTTTCGATAAGAGCCCAACACAAAATTATTTGAGTGATAAAGGGAATATATTGACTCATGTAAGCCCAAAGTCCAGAAACGGCTACATGCAGCTGTTCAAACATGGTCACTGGGTCACTTGTCCATATCTCAGTTCTGCATTTCTCTGTGTAAATTCTTTCTACATAGGAGAAAAGATAGTCACCAGCAGCACAGGCCTGGCAAGCCCAGAAAAAAGATGGTGTCATTTTCCCAATATCAATAAACATCCTAGGTTGAGCTCTCAGTGAGCCACCTCAAGTCATGTGCCCATTACTGAACCAATCCCTTCTCCCTGCTGAGGCCAGAGGATGCCATCAGCCCTGCTGATGTGGAGAAATCCACATCAAATTAATTAGAATCTTAGGAGTCCAATGTTTGTCTCTTCCTTTACAGGAATGGAGAAAATATGATTTCCAGAGGAAAATCAAGGTGCTGTCGTCAGAAGAAAGAACAGTTAGGAAACACACAGGTGACTCCTGGGGCAGATTTTTACACTCATGAACATTCCTATTTTCACTTATTTTAATATGCTCCCTAATGAGTTCCCCAGCTTTATAATCAAAAGTTAAGATGAAGTTGGCAATTTGTATCAACTTTGTAACATCCATATCCTTAACCCAGGGATTCTATTTCTAGGAATAATAGCTATGCTAGTAAGTGCTTTCCTGTGTGCCCAATACTGGCCTAAGCACATTGCACATAACATAGTACACTAGGATGAAGTGGCATTATATCCATTTTTGAGCTCAAGAAGTTGAGCTTAGAGAAGTTAAGTGACTTACACAAAGTTGCACAGCTAATAACAGGGAAAGCCAGAATTCAGCCTTCAACGTCTTCAAAACTATTAGTTACTTCCCTCTTGAGTCTCTGTGGCATATAGTCTCATGAGATTTACTCTGAGAAATACAACAGGTGAGAAAAGATGCACTCCCAGGATGTTATTTATTATTTACGAGTATTTGTCCACAGAACTCAAGTGTCAAATAAAGAATCAATAAATTATATCAACCTACATAAGTTCCTTCATTATCAGTAGATATATACTAAGTTCCTACTTTATAAAATGCTAAAAGATTAATGGTTGGGGGTGTTTTTGCTCTGGTTTTGATTTTTTTTTTTTGTTTTGGTTTTAGTTTTTTGGTAAGATTGTGAAATTATAAGTTTCTTCAAATCAGCTGCCTGAGCTACAAAAGCATCCACAGTCAAGGTTAATCAAACACAATGCCTTGTGTATTGTTCTATATCTATCACCATGTCAGTTTATCATTTAGGAAAAAATTGAGTACTTAATCTGTACAACCACTCAAAATATATCTTTGTATGGTGTAGCTGTCTGCTATCAGGCCAAAGGGAGACTTAGGCTAAATTATTTAACCTTGATGATGCTCAGCACTGGAACATTCCATCAGATGGGAAAGTGAGTGGCCTGGAGCCCACGAGGGGCCAGTTTTAACTGCTGAACCCCAGACTGAGGGGCTTCCTTTAGCAGTTAGAAAGCTTCACTCTGCTCCAGGCCCTAAATCAGAACAAAGAGGGAGCGGGCCAGCAATACCCCTGAAGCTTCTAAAGAGTTTAGACCACTACTAGTAAGGACAGCTGGAAAAGTAGACATACTGGTGTAGGTTTCCGACATGCTGCCTGGACTGGGTGGGGGTGGGGGGAACTCAAATGATATATGTCACTAATGCATCATTGTTACTTTTTAAAAAGATATGGATATTAGTGCAAAATAAGTCAAGTTTTTACTAGACCTCAGATTTTGCAATTTTTTTTGTTTGTTTTTTTTTTAACCTCTCACAATGCCTAGGAAGATCAGTTAGTTCATAATCAGTCTCTTTTTCACCATGCCTCCATTTCTCATTATCCTCAGGAATGTATCCCCAGCAAATATAGTCCTAAAACACTCCTGCAAAGCACACGAAGGAGAAGCTCATTTGCAGGAGAGTAATGATTTAGTCCTGTGAACTTTTCATTTGCATAATCCCCTTGCCTTTCCCCACTTTCTTAAGGTCTTTGATATTTTTTTTTCTCCAAATGACGAGGGTTGGGAGAAAGAATTAAGCAAGCATCAAAGTCCCAGCTCTTGTGTTCTCAGCTATTACATTAATCTTTAAGATTCTCTCTCCCATTTATTAAAAATCAGTGACTCATCCAACTTTACACAGAAATCCACATCAAAGTTAATTAGAATCTTGGGAGTCTAATGTTTGTCTCTTCCTTTATTAATTCCTCGAAGGTTGAAGCAAGACTCCATGTGTGATTGCGGAAGAAAGAAAAAAGTTATAGTAGACATGACCTGCCAGTGGCAGGATTCAGAACTGGACCCAAGCTCACTTGGTGCAAAGAAGGACCAGTCTTCTAGGCAGCCCTCTTGATGGTCAGGTCAACCTCCTGTGGAACAGAGGTGAATCTTGACCCCAGTCTGAAAGATCGAGAGGGAGGTCGATGGAGGTAAGAATTAAGCAACGGAGAATAAAGCCCTGCTTGCTCATTTCTTTTTCCCTCCTTCCCCTATGATTAGGAAAAGCAGCCAATTATTCTCATGAACTGACTTTCTCTCCTTCCTTCCCGTGAAGTTTAAAAAACAAAAATACCATGCAGCTTTGCAAAACTTCTACTGGAAGCAGGGGATGGGGGAGAATGCAGGAGATAAGATGGGGGCAAGATGGAAATTATCATGCAGCAAGACATTTTTACAGTTCGTTTCTCCAAGTGTACCCGGACACAAAATGTAGGGAAAGGACATGAGTAGGACAGGGGATTCGATCGAATATACTTACTAGTGAGAAACTGACAGCAACAGCTCCAGGACTTTATTGCATATTGATTTTGCTTTAGGAGGTTTGTGTAGAAATCACATAAAACAAACTGAGGTGACTAATTTTCTCCCTAAACTGTTCTTGAAAAGTGTTGAGGAATTTCCTACTGTATTTTCTTATTTTAAAAAATTTGTTGCATTACCATCCTAAAGTCTAAAGAAAATGCAACAGGAAAGCCATGAAACCCACACTTCTGTCCCGCAAGAGGCTTGAATCACCCACAGATGAGACAAGTTACAGTTTTAAAAATGCATAATAACTGTATTTCATATTAGTACCTTTGAAACCACTTTTTATAAAGCCGTATACTTCTCTGTGCTATATGTAAGGAGATAACTCGAAGTCCTAGGAAAGCTTAAAACCAAAGAAAGTCAATAGTGAGTGTAACCCACACTGGAGGGCTGAAGCAGGCACTGGGCCCCCTGAGAAGTGTCCCCCAACCGGAGAGTACTTGGATCCCCCCACAACCCAGGGGCCACCATGTCTCTGCATGTGCACCTGCTCCCCCCCCCCATGCCCTGAACCTGGCAGTGAATGCTCTGCCAGTTGTCCACCCCCTGAATCACAGGTGAGCCCCGAGGTGCAAGAAGGTAAAATTAAAAAAAAAAAAAATATCTCCCTGAGCTCTGGCCTGAGCTCTGTTTGACCCTAGAGGACTCTCAGAGTAACATGCTGGTGCTCTAATGTGGCCCACAGTTGAGTGCATCAGCACTTTCCCTTATCTGCAGCTCTCTCCGTCCCCGGGATCCAGCCAGCACTGCAGGACCAAGGACACATTTGGAGAACAGTCGCTGCAATGTATTCAGGACTTCCTCCCACCCTGATGACTAAGGCTTTGTTCTGGGTCAAGTTCCATATGCTCAGATCCTTTCCTCCCAGGACTTTTCTCTCCCTTTTCCACCACCTTTTTCTCCCCGTCAAAACACAACTGTCAGGCAATCTCATCAGCTTGATGCTCCGGAGCCCCAGCAACTAACAAGTCAAGGTCACTTCCCAGGGGGCTCTTCTGCCTCCAGTCAACAAGAAATGCAGTCAAGCTGAAACCCCAGAAGTGTTGATAATTCCAAGGAAGAGACTGGTTGAGGGCACGGGGGGAGAATGCAGAAGGTAATGGGACTTTCAGTCATACTGAAGAGTGGCCACAAGATTACTTTGGAGTAATGAATGGGTGCTTCACGCCATTAGGTAGCATGGCTAAATGGTAGCGGTGGGAATGGGCACAAATGGCTTGAATGTGATAAGCAATTTATAATATTCACATTTTCATGTAAGATCACCTAAGACCAAACTTATGCTTCAAAATTTACGTAGCCAAGTTCATGTTGTTATGGCAGCTTTATCACACTTCTACCCATTACTGCCTATTCCCTTTGAGATATTAAAAGGGTTCCTTTCCAGCATCCCTTGACCTTTCCTTCCCCCAGATACCACCTTTAAACTTTGTTTTCCTTTTTCAATGCTCAAACCACCCTGCTTTTAAGGATGTGTTGTTTTTTTGTATGAAACAAAATGATAAACGCTGAATTTTGACACACACTCTGTGCAACACTGATTCAACACATTCAAATGAGACCTTTTGTTTTGATTCAATAACAGAAATCATACAGAGGAGTCGTGCTTTGTGCAGGGATAGGATCCAAAGTCAGCATATAAAATAAAACCCATATGGCACCTGAGTTTATGTAAAAATCCCTTAAACTAATTTGAAAGGCATAGTTTTGCATGTACAGCCCCTTGCAGTAATATATACAGTTGACCCTTGAGCAATGCAGGTTAGGGGTGCTGACTCCTCTGTGCAGTTGACAATCCACATATAACTTTTGACTCCCCCCAAACTTAACTACTGATATCCTGCTGTTGACCAGAAGCCTTGCCAATAACAGAAATGGTCCATTAATGCATACTTTGTGTGCTCTATGTATTGTACGCTGCATGAGAGGAAACTACACTTACGGTATTCTACTGTATTTATTGAAAAAATCCACATGAGTGGATCTGAAGTTCAAATCTGTGTTGCTCAGGGGTCAACTGTATATATCACTTACCAATGATTTCACTTTATATGTAATAGATATGAAAAATATCACCTTCAACATTTTTAATTCCATAAGAAAAGAGAGCGAGAAGTTGGTATTCTTCATTGAGTTCTAGAGGACGTGGTGGCTTTGTGTTTAGAGCGCATGTTCTATTCAATAAACACCAAAACTGTGTCTTTAAGAGCAAGAATCGTACGCAGCAAGAGGCTCCACTCTGAGAATCACACACAAACTGAGACAACCCAGGGCAGCACCAGTTGTTGGTGTCATGGCGGATGCACGATTACGATGAATGTTTTTGCCTTTCTCTCACTTCTCTCTTGCTTGTATCGCGCGGCAGGCTGTCGCTTTGCTAAGCCAAGCACTTTTGGTTGAATTCCCATACATTGAATGTGTATTAAATGCAACTCCACTATAGAAGGAAAAAAATTACATATCAGGTTGATTACCCAGCAATGCTTGCTTATTTATCCATTAAATCTAAATGCGAAGTTTGACTCCTTTTCACCAGGGGTTTGAATCGTCCTGTTGCCACTGCTGCATGCAAACAGATGTCCATACACACATGCATAATATGCAGGCTTGTGCCACACACACACACACACACACACACACACACAAGCACACTGGATTCCACCAAAGGGACGCTAAAGGAAACACCTGCCTCCAAAACCTCCAGTCAAGGTTCATTCAACTTCTTCCCACTAGTTATCAAACCCCTTGGCATCTACAACTCCCACCTCGCCCTCACCATGCAGCAAAATGTGTCACCCACATCCCTGTGCGCCTGGAGGCGCCTACGTGTGGTCCGCAATGCCCCACTGGCACTGAGCTCTTCTGGGGCCCTACATGCTTCCCGCCCCCATTCGGGTCCCTGCTGTGGTCAGCACTTTTCCAGCCGCCACCTCTTTGCCTTTGCCCCCACCCCGACTCAGCGCTATGGGCGGAGCCTCTATGATTGCTGCCTTTGCTGAGGCAGCCAATGCTACTACCACTGTGTCTCCCCTAGAAAGACAAGAAGCAGAGGAAAACAGAGGATATTCTTAGGTACTAGTCAGCTCTTTCCTTTGACAGTCCAAGGTCTGAATTCCTGGATTATATGGAATCTCGATAACACTACATCAAGTGGGCAAGGGGGGCCTCGCCAGCAGTAGGACAAATTTCGAGGGGGTTGATTACGGGGAGGCGATTAACGTGAAATGAAAACAATCATTTGCATAGCACTTAGAATGGTCTAAGCACTGTTTTAAGAGCTTTACACACATTAACTCACTTAGGGCAATTATTTTGGCCCCTTTCAGTATTAAGAATGTTTGCACCTATGTACGGCCTGCTAGCCACAGCTCCAAATTTTTCACAGAAGTAAAATCCTTTTCTCTCCCATAATCAGTCAGAGTGACAGTTCCATCTTCCGAGTCGGGGCATACTTAGATTACATTGTCCTGACACCTGGCTTCCCCCAAATTCTGAACAGTCCTAGATTGCTAGGTTATAATATAAAGCTTTAGCTTCCTAGGGACAGATAATGTGTCAATTCACATTTTTAAATCTTTTTTTAAATAAAAATGTGTAGGAAATGCTTATATATTAATACACACATATACATATGAATGTATATGTTTATCTCATATATATCTCATAAACATCTCTCTCATATATGAACATATATATGATATATAAACAAGTGTATCATATATAAATATATATGTAAACATATATATGATATATAAACATATATATGTAAAATATATAAACATATATATCATATATAAACATATATGTGATATATATGAATTAAACATGTATATAAAAAAAGAGTAAAATGAACCCTTATATAAGAAGTCCCATCTTCAACAATTACCAACATGTGAATAATCTTGTTTCATCTGTATTCCCCCCCCCCCCAAGAGAATGATTTTGAAGCAAATCACAGACAGCCTATTATTTCATTCATAAGTACCTTGGTATGTGTGCCGGTTTTCAGTTTAAAACTCTTCAGCTCCGGAGCCCATGAATCGACTGAGTGTCCATCTTCAGCTCAGGTCATGATCTCAAGGTTCATGAGTTCAAACCCCACCCACATCAGGCTTGCTGCTTCCAGCGCAGGGCCCGCTTTGGATCCTCTGTCTGCCTCTCTCTCTCTCTCTCTCTCTGCCCCTCCCCCATGCTTGCTCACTCTCTCGGCCTCCAAAATGAATAAACATTTAAAAAAATAATAAAGATTAAAAAAATAAGAATAAATAAATAAAACCCTCCAGCTCTAAATCCACCCTTCTTTGCTCCAATGTGCGATACTGGAGCTGGACCCTATCAACATTTCTCTTTTGCAGGCAGGCAAGACGTTAGGCCTTGTCTGTAGAGGGCGCCAGAGGGATATTGGAAGAGGAAGCACCATCTTTTCGAAGTTCCACCGTCCCTGCCTGTTCCCATAGTTGAAAGCAGCTACAACTCATGAGAGCACAGTGACGCTAGTATTTCTAGAGTTCTGCTAGTATTTCAGCTAGCTTCCCAGGGGGTCTCACAGGTGCCCCACCGGTGTCTTCCCATGGAGTTGGATGGCCACCCCTAGCTGGTGCCACCCCAGTGAACTGCTCTGCTATCCAGTGGACCGCAAACTCGACCTCTCCGAGGAGATCTGGATCTTGCCATTGGAGGGTGACTGGGAGGGGGGCCTTGTCCCTTCCTTGTGTCCTCTGTCTCTTCCCTGGGAGTAGTGGCTGCTCCTTGTATCTTGTTCTATTCTTTAGTGTTGGCTTTACCCCATTTACCTACAGTGAATGTTACTAATTAATAATTCTTTATATTAAACTCTCTCCAAACTACTGTGTGGTTTCTATTCTGACTACATCAACTGCTACAAAATGTAATTCCAAAAACTAAGGACTCTTTCAACACAGCCACAAAATCATGTCACACTTAATCATCATCTAATTACTGTTCAGATCCTCCAAACTGTCTAATAAATAATTTGTATTTTCTCTCCAATTGTTTCTTTTCCAATCAGAATTCAAATAATTCATTTGACTGATGTTTCTCTTAAGTGCCTTTTCTACAACCACCTGTCCACGTCGCCCTTGTTTTCCTTATAATTGATTTGTTGAAGAATCAGGGCTGCTGGTCTTATAATTACTTGTGGTATTGCTCAACTCGATCCTCTGTACCCTGTACATCCTATAAACTAGTAGTTATATCTAGAGACTTGAATAGATTCCAGTTCAATTTTTTTTTTTAAAGAATACTGCTGATGGTATTTCTCATTGCTTCATATGAGGAGGTACATAATGTCTGGTTGTCTTTTTTTTTTTTTTTTTTTTTTGATTGATCAGCGAGATCCTGAATTGCCAATGAGGTCTATCAAGAAGGTTCTCATCAATTATTCCAAAATGACTTTAGAAGTTACTATTTTTTCTTTTGAAGAAAATGCCTTTTGATTTCATAACAATATTTCCCATTCAAATTTATAATTATATTTAGAGTTTATAATTTTACTTAGCATCTTTGATTTTCTCTCTCTCCATGATTCCTAATAGCATTAACAAAATTGTGTATTTTATTTATCTTGAGTATATATACATAATTCAGAATAACAATATCACTAATGATATCTCTTCCTAATTCATTTTTAATTTAGGTTATATCCACTAAGAATGCATAGACAAAGGACTGTTTTTACAATATTTGAAATAATTCTTCTCTGTTGTGGCTAAACCACCCACAGAAATTTATTTCATTTTGCTTTTGCTCTATAGGTATGTATTTTATTGTGATTTTATGTATATGGGTGTGTTGTATGCATCTATATGAAAATCATTTCCATGATTCTAAAGTTATATCCACAACACAGAAGTATTTAGTAAAGTCTAGCTTCCATCCCTGCTCTCTTCAAGAAATCACATTTTGGGATCCCTGGGTGGCTCAGTTGGTTAAGCGTCTGACTTCAGCTCAGGTCATAATCTCATGGTTTGTGGATTCAAGTCCCGAGCCGGGCTCTGTGCCGACAGCTCGGAGCCGGGAACCTCTTTTGGATTCTGTGTCTCCCTCTCTCTCTCTGCCCCTCTTGCCCTCTGTTTGTCTCTCTCTCTCAAAAATAAACATTAAAAAAAACTGTAATCACTTTTTATTAGTTTGACAATTCTTTCATTTTTAAAATTTAAAGCAAATATTCACATTCCCTTTTTTAAAAAATGTTTTAATGTTTATTTTTTGAGAGAGAGGGAGAGAGACAGAGTGTGAGCAGGGGAGGGGCAGAGAGAGAGAGGGAGACACAGAATCTGAAGCAGGCTCCAGGCTCCGAGCTGTCGGCACAGAGCCTGGCAAGGGGCTGGAACTCACGGACCATGAGCTCATGACCTGAGCTGAAGTCAGACACACAACCAACTAGCCACACAGGCACCCCATATTCCCTTCCTGTAAAAAAAGGTAGTGCACTATATGTACTGTTCTATAACTGCTTTTTTCCACTGAATATATTCTAAAAATCACTTCACAAAAGTGTAGAGATTTCTATTGCACCTGCTTAGTCTTCCACTGAGTGAACACAGTGAATATAATGTATTCAACCATTCTTGAATTGGTGGGCATGGGTTGTGTCCACTCCTTTGCTCTTATAGGCAATGCTTCAATAAATATCTTTTTATGCTTTTGCCAATGTATCTTTAGTACTGTATCAGTTAGCTTTGGCTACCTATAGCACACTACCTCAAAACTTAGTGGCATAAAGCAACAGCATTTATCAGCTCAAGAGTCTGTAGGTCGGCAATTTTGGTAGGCTCAGCCCTGTCCTTCCTTCTGCTGCTCTCACTCATGTGACTGAAGTCAGCTGTCAACTCAGTTGGAGCTGGATAGTTCAAGATAGACTTATTCACACGTCAGGAGGTTGGCAGGCAGTCAGCCAAGGTGCCTCAAGTGGCCGCTCATCCTCCAGTAGGTGAACTGGCACTCATTTATACGTTCTCATGGCACACTCAGGGCTCCAAGCCCATTAAGAGAGAGTAAGCCCCAAAGCTCAAGTGCTTTTCAATTTTCTCCTTGCATGAAGTTTGCTACTGTCATAGGGCACTGGACAAGCCCATTGTCATTGGGAAGAGGAGACTACCTAAAGATCGACAAACAGGCATGGGTATTCCAGCAGCCTTTGCAAACAGTTGGCCACAGAGATAGAGGCAGGATTGTTGGGTCACAGGGCATAGTCAAATATGAAATTGCCAAGTCCCGCCCTCAACCCTAGAGATTTAAACAGTTTACATTCCCTCCAACTATGAATGAAAGTTTCTTTTTTATAAATTTTTTGAACATTTTTATTCATTTTTGAAAGACAGAGAGAGACAGGGTGTGAGCAGGGGAGAGACAGAGTGGGGGGGTTGGGAGGGGACACAGAATCTGAAGCAGGCTTCAGGCTCTGAACTGTCAGCCCAGAGCCCAATACAGGGGTCGAGCTCATGAACTGTGAGATCATGACCTGAGCTGAAGTTGGATGCTTACTACTAAACCACCCAGGTGCCCTGAAAATGTTTCTTATAGTGTCACCAAGAGAGTGTGTTTTCAAACTTTTATAATTTTGCCAATATAAAAGTGAGGAATGGCATTTTGTTTAATGTTTATCTTTGAGAGCGTGAGAGACAGAACACGAGTGGGGCAGAGAGAAAAGACACAGAATCTGAAGCAGGCACCAGGCTCTGAACTGTCAGCATAGAGCCCAACATGGGGCTTGAACTCACGATCCGTGAGATCATGACCTGAGCTGAAGTCAGACGTTTAACCACTTAACCGACTGAGCCACCCAGGCAACACTCAATAACATTTTAAGTTGCATCCCTTATTATGAGGTTTAACATTCCTTTCATATGCTTAGAGGCCATGTGCATTTTGTGTGAACTGCTTATATTTTTTGTCCATTTTTCCAGAGTGAGTGGTCATCTCTTTTACAAGCTTTTAATATATCAGGAATATTAGCCCTTTTTCAGTGGTATAAATTACAAATATTTTTCCCAGTTTGTCTTCATACTTTTGTAACCATGCAAAGGTAGTCAAATTAATCTTTAATGTTTCCAGACTTTGAGCCATTGTTAGAAAAGTTTTCTCCATTCTCAAATAACTCACCCATGGTCTTCTAATATTTGTATGTGGGGGTGCTATTCAATTATCCCATTTTCCCTATCGAGATACCACCTATATTGTAGACTAAATTTCTTTAATTGGGTCTGTATTCAGTTGATGTATAAAGTATGACTAATCCAAAAATAAATAAAGTATGATTAATCCTACTTAAACATGTGAATTACTCCAATTCTGTATTTTTATTCTCCATCTTCCCCTTCGCTATAGCTGAATCTGCACTCCCTTTTAAAATCAAACTCCACCTCCTGTCCAGCACTGTCTGGTGAGTCAGCAGCAGTCTCCAAGCTTCCACATCGATTAAGTAGTTAAAAGTATAGGCTTTGTTGTGTGGGTCTTTGTCAATTTCCGGTAGTGTGATATGAAATTACTCAATCCTTCTAAATCATAGTCTCTATTGGTAACATGAAAATAGCAAAACCTCCCCACACGTTCATTTAATTGAGATAATCTAGGTGACTCACTACCATTGTACTGGCTCATAGTAAGTACTTAATAAATTACAGGTAGCCAATTAAAGCGGAGAAGAGGACCCTTAAGCACTAAGTGACAAAAAAAAAAAAGTATCTAAGATTGGAAAATATGGAGCTTAATGCAGAAATAGCTTTGTTGGCAGCGATTAATATATGTCATTGATGGGTACACTTGCATGAGCACATGAATAAGCTGGGAAAAAACACAATTGTATGTTTCATTCAGGGATGCTTTTCTGTAGACTGAGTAGTAGGGTCTTTGCTTGGCAAGGAATTTATACAACTTTGAGTATGCCAACACTGAAACGTTAACTATGAAAAGAAAGGGCAAAACCCTAAGGGGCAGAAGGCACTTTCGGACAGCTCATACCTTAAGAAAATTAGAGTTTTTAGAATCAAAATCTGAATAGTTGAACACCTGACCTGAAAACACAGAAGTTCCAGTGTATCCCTTCTACTCCTGGCATTCAGTGTACCTTCTACACCTGCCACTTCTTATCATGTCCTGCCAGAGGCTCCCATCTCAACTAGAACTGCTCAGGTCAAAGTGGTATACCCCAGGTAGCCAACTCCTTCCAGCCAGTCCTAGGACTGAAAGGCATCCTGCCCAGCTGGTCTTCATTCCGGTAGTTTCCGTCTGTAGAGTCTAGGATGCCAAGTATAAATCTCGAGGCCAAATAAATAAATAAATAAATATAGTAAGGGCAGAGCTGGAGCTAAATTGAAATAAGGGAACAGGGTAAAAAATACCAAGGTCTTGGGATTACATTTTTGAGATGTGTGAGAGGCTGGGTTTGGCAGTACTCTGACATGGTTGGAGTTCTTTAACTCAGTGAGGAAATCTAGAGCCGACCTTGGCACATATGAATTAAGCCAACAATGGCTTTTTAAATATCAGAAGAGTGAACTGCCCCTGGGCCATGGGAAGAGGGGTTAATTTAGTAAAGTGCTTGAGAAAAGTTTCTGCAGTGATGGCAATATTCTGTATCTTGATAGGGGCTTGAGTTACATAGCCATGGGCATTCATTAAAACTCACAAATGTACACCTAAGATTTGTGCATTTCTTTGTATGTAAATTTTACACTAAAAACTGCAAAATATTGAACTCTAGTGAATAAATATGCTGAAATAAATATTCATGATGTCTGCTTGAAATGTATTAAAAATGGATAAATGAATGCGATGGATGTGATAAAACCAGTCTCAGATGTTAATGATAAAATCTAAGTGGTGAGGGGTGCTTGGGTGGCTCAGTCTGGGGAGTGTCTGACTTTGGATCAAGTCATGATCTCACAGTTCCTGGGTTCAAACCCTGCATCAAGCTCTGTGCAGACAGCTCAGAGCCTAGGAGCCTGCTTCAGATTCTGTGTCTCCCTCTCTCTCTGTCCTCGCCTGCTCACACTCTGTCTCTGTCTCTCTCTCTCTCAAAAATAAAGATTAGGGGCACCTGGTGGCTCAGTTGGTTAAGCATCTGACTTCGGTTCAGGTCATGACCTTGCCGTCCCGGAGTTCGAGTCCCCACATCAGGCTCTGTGCTGACAACTCAGAGCCTGGACCCTGCTTCGGATTCTGTGTCTCCCTCTCTCTCTCTGCCCCTCCCTCTCTCCCTCTGCCCCTCCCCCACCTGTACTCTATCTCAAAAGTAAATATTTAAAAAAATTTTTTTTAATAATTTTTTTTTAATTTTAGTGGTGAATGTACAAATGTTTGCTCTATAACTTGTCCAACATCACTGTATATTTGAAAATTTTCATAAGATGTTGGGAAGTTACCCAATGCTTTATCAGAAGCAAACACTCTGCCCTCTGGGTGCACAGCAATTCTGAGGACTGTCACTGGGAATATGGAATTCCTTCCCGTGTACCCTCTGCCTTCCCCTTGGCCATTGACCTCCTCTGTGGCACACACTCTGGCCCGCATGTCCTCCCTCTCCCTCTGCCGTTTCATAACCACACCCTCACCCACTGGGCAAAGGTGAAGGAAAAAACAGCACAGGGTACCCAGCTATTGAGCAGATCTTTGTGAAGACTCAACCTTACAGTGCTGTCATGGTAAATTGGCAGCATACATACTTTTCTGTGCCCAGAGAAGGCTGCAAAAGCTTGACTTTGTGTGTCTCTCACACACACACACACACAGCCTAATTGCAATAACTAATATAAATTGCTTAGTATTTCAGATATAAAATTATAGAAAAGATTGTCTTCTGACAGCATGAAGAAAATGATCAGTATTTGCCTTATTTCCACTGCTCATGGAGAAAGAGCTTGACATTTTTTGAGCCCCAGATATGGTTGCGATGTTTTTGCATCCATTGGCTCACACAGCCCCATTATCCTCATTTTATAACAAAGCTCATGGTCATGGAGCCAGTAAACAGATCTAGGACTCAAAAACCAGGATCTCCTCAGCTCAAAACTTTGTCACCAAAGCACATTGTCACTGACATTTAAAATAGGTTATGTCCTGCAAAGCTAACGTAACTACAAGAACAACAGTAGTCATGGGGCCAGGACTTTACAAAGAAAGGTACTTTCATATTCTACTTCGCCCGTTTTTACCAAAACACCACCCACCAAAGGGTATTTTTGACAGTTTACACTAGTCAATATATAGTTTGTCAATATATAATTTTTACATTCTGCTGACAAATAACAGAAAATCTGGCAAACGTTTCCATATTTTCTATGGCTTTGGGGGGCAGTTTGGGGTTTAAGAAACCTGGTTAACTGAAAGGAATTTACTCTTGATGTCAGTGTTGCTAGTTCATACGTTAAAACTAAACAGTCCAACTAATCCCTAGTGATCTTCTGTATCATGCTTAGACCATCTGACAAAAATTCTTATCCAATGGAATGGAACCTTTTCCCCACGTGTTAAGCCGATCCCTAAACTACAGAAACTAGAATCACCCAGTAGATGGCACTAGTTGTGCGGACTACTCTTTTTATTCCTTTTCTATCCTTAGTCCCAGGACCTAGGTCAGAGATCTTACTCTATTAGGGTTGTATCTGAAACAAGACTAGCCCCACATAGCAACCAAGTAATGCCTTGCATGTTACTTGTGGAAAATATTTAGCTGCCCTTGTACAGAACAGGACTGCCATCCTGTAAGTAGTGGGATCTACTGGGCATTTTTAGGAATGTTTACCATGCCTCCACCACCCTACTTTTCATTTTGGCCAGCCTCACTCCACATAATCAAGTAGGGGGCTGAGGAATGCTCTGGGAGATAAGAGGAAGGTAGAAGATACTGTAAACATGTACTTTGCTGAGATAAGCAATAATAAAATCTACTTGTAAAAAATTCAACAGAAACCTAGGGTGAAAAAGCTTTTTACTTTTAGGCCCAAATGAAGCTAGGTGACTCCATTATAATCTGATCTTAGTATGGACATAATTTGAATAGTTCTATTTGAACCTAATTCAAAACTCAACAATGCTCACATCTAGAGGCCATACTCAAACCCTACTCTGCTTGGGACTACCCTACTTTACCTATCAATTCTGTGCTTTGGAGACATCTGCTTCTAAGTACAATTTTCCCGTGTTTTACAAACCAGAATTTTGGTATATTCTAGCTTCACAATAATAAATGAAACTAAGGATGTATGGAGATATGCATGTGCCGTTTCAAAGCAAAGTTATTTCTGTATTGGGGGAAATGTCAAGGGCAAGACACAAAAATCTTCAGGGTCATTATCTCAAGTGCTGCTCTACCAGACCTACACTTACAAAGTCCCCTTCTGGTCCAGCAGGGAACCAATTCCTAGTCCTAACAAGTTCCTGGGGAAAATCTACAACTGGCTTATAAACCATTGCTTCAGTTTTACTCAACATACAGTCAACATATGGACAAGACACTGAACTAACTCTACGTCCAGAAGATTTTACTGGAGTAAAACAAAACTTTTTGGCTGAAAAGGGTAAAGAACCGGTTTCTAAAGCCAGGCCAACTCCTTAAGTTGAGGTTGTCAGTAAGCACACGTGATAGTGAGGACTGTGGGGTCTATTTGCAGTTCAATAGCTAGTCTCCAAGCTTTGGGTTGGCATGGTCCTAAAACTTGGGGAGTCACACTGCAGTTGTGGGTTACCTACCGAGGCCTCTCAAAAGGCTGAAGTGTCTACCAGTCAAACTGGTTAAAATGCTCATTTTACTGCATCATACCAGTTACCTCATACTGGTAAACAGCCCTTAAAAACATCTTTGGGTTGAATGTTCTTAGTGTGAAAAGTACTAAATAAATGGCTTATTAGGAACAGTCGGACTTGGTTTTCTCCAGTCTGTTTCTTACTTTGTGATCTGTGCTTTGAGAAACATCATTAGACACTTTCAGCTCAGAAACCTGGAGTAATCTAGTCATAATATTTGAACAAAAGTCTCGTGTGTGCCTAATAAAACAAACTTCCAGGAATTTGGAGAAAAGTTGAATACACCTAGAAAGCAGAATGTTTTTCCTAAGCTTCTCCCTGAGGACCTAACAACATACCATTCATGGCAGTGCTGTTTTCCAAAGGTCACAATCAGATTTCCTCAGAAGCATACCTTAACTGTTAATCATTAGGACTTCTTTGCAAAATGTGGGAGTGTTTTAATTACCCTGACATTTAATCATTGGCTGAAACCTGGTTTCCACCACAGCCAAGAACATCTGCTTTTACCCGTCATACAACCAACCCCTACCAGAGAACTGTCACCCTCTTTTCTATCAGAAACGTAAAGACTCATCAGATAGGAAAGGGGGGCAAGTGCTCCATGTTGATACTGCCTTTTCCACGGTTTTCAAGGTTTGTTGTCTCTAGACCCTTTCCAAATACATTAGAGAAAAGGGTCTTAAGAGTCACAGCAGCATAAATTTGCTCGGAGCAAACAGTAATCACTTTCTAACAGAAAAGGTAAGTCATTTCAGTAACTGAAATTCCAGATCTATATAAACTTAAAACTGCCGTTGTGTCTTCACACTGATGTAGAACAGTCAATCTGTACCTCTGAGAAAACTTTTCAGGACTAGTTAACCAGCTACCTCTACTCTAAAGATTCTTTTTTACTAACCTCCCATCTGTTTGTTTTCAGCATCATCCCTTTGGCATTATATTACTCAACCCAGCAAATTAAACATTCTTTCAAAATGTTAAATGATCAAAATATGAGTGGCAAGTACTCAGTGCTACAGATACTCAGGGCATCAAATTAAACTGTCCTCAAAGCTAAAGCAGATTCCTAAAACTACAGGAACAAAGCAAGAGCTGGTAATAAAAAAGCAAATCCTGTGTAAATGCCTAGGGGAAAGCACACTGCACCCTTCACTATTACCCATCATCTTCTGGCCTTACGAACTTCTGGATCGTAGTAACAACCCAATACTGGCCCAGAGAGGAGGGGCCAGCTGGCCGATGACACTTCAAACCTCTTCGGAACTGTTCTGCCAAAATGAAATGGGACCCAATCCTAGCAGCGTGTATTGCTATACTAAATGATTTTTGTTTTCGGTAGGTGTTTAAACATTTAAAAATTCACAGGTGAAAGCACCAGGAAAGAGGAAGGTAGAAAAGTTTCTTCCTCTTCTTGATGAGTACCGTCCAAGCAGACTGGTAGGGCAAATATTCATTATGGATTGTAATTCACTTGGGTTTTGAAGGCTTCCCTTAAGAAAAAAGAGATTTGTTAATAAATGATAAAGAACACAGAACAACAAGATTAAATTACTGAGGCAAATGTCAGTTACAAAAGTAAAAGCTTAGATCTTTCTCTATTTAATATCCATGTTAAAGGGTAACAGTATTTCCACACCTAACTGCATTTTTTTCTATTCTTGAGGTATGATTAGAGGACAAACATTTGACTGCCTATTGTAGCCAGAAATGATTCTGATCACTTACATGGGAAATCCTCAAAAACTCTATAAAGGGATGATATTACTTACTTGTTTTTTCAAGTTGTGGAACTTAAGGCTCACAGGTTTTAATTTGCCTACCATCATAGGTGAGGAGACAACAGGGCTGGGATTGAAAGCCCAGCAATGAGCTCAACCTGAGAGTTTACTTTTCAGAAACTCAAAATTCTTCCTTTTAAAATCATCTTTAACACTATATTCTCCCATAAACAGCTTACAGTATTATCGCTCCTACCGCTACTTAGATTTTAAAAAAGGTTTTTTTAGTATTTTAGTATTTTTTTTACTCCAAGCGTTTGTAATTTTGTGAACATCTTAAGAAAATATTAGTCACAAAGCCAAATTAGCTACAATCATTGAGTAGATGATTAAGGAAAAACTTCTAGCACACATAAACCCCAGTTACTGAAGTACTATGAACCATAAATAAGTTCCTTGAGATTAGTCATCATCCACCTCTAACACTCTCCACAGTGCCGAATATGCAGCGTGTAATGAAATCGTTAGATACACTGAATTAGGGTACGTGAATATTCTGGCGCCAACTCTTATATTCGAAGGCTATGGAGTTCTTAATAAAACAGAGTCTACTTATTTTGTGACTTAGGTAGGGGAAAAAAGACAGTGACAAATACAGAGCTAAGCAGTCGCCAGGCTGAAGCAACCATTACAACTACGGTAAAATGTGCTGGCTCTCCACTGTAAATCATTCAAAGAGCAAAAATAAGGTAGGTCTGTTAACATTAATGCAAGTTTTATTCAAGAGATAGTACTGAAGAACTGAATTCTAACAACAGAAAAATTTACCAGTTATCCACTCTACAGTAAAAAGTGGAACTGGGGACCACTTAAAACACATAAATAAATTCTACCTTTACATTTCTGAATAAAGCTGTATTCACTTGAGAGAGAGAGAGCCATGTAACTTTTGCTGATAAGGCTTTGTGAATTGTGTTCAGAAACTCTGACAACACACACATACATACACTCTTCAAAGAAGGCAAGTCCCTAGGATTTTCACTCCAGGATGAGTTTCTGTAAGTACTTAGGACTCTCTGACTTAAGACTGCATATTTCTACACGAATTCGATTTGAATTGCCTTCACTCTAATATCTATCCATCACAATTTTTAATAATTAAATCAACATTTATTATGACTTTATAACTCCCTCAAATTACACGTTAATATTTGACATGGTAGTTTCAAAAAATAAATATTCAAGGCCTCAAGTTTTAAATTTTCCTTCAGTGTAATGCGCAAAGTAGATAACAAATATTAATAGGACTACCCTAAAATAAATGCAGCTTTCTTATAAAAATTACTTGTTATAATACAGTTCCCATTCTATTCTGTAATTCTGACAAAGAATATATTTTTTGGTAATAAAACAAGAGTTTAGAATGGTTCAGTCCTTGGAAAACCTTAATGGCAGTCACTCAGTGAAGACATCAATCATTCCTAGAGTCCCAACTCAAAACTTGCTATTAGCATTGACTGAGTTTTTGTGGGTTTTTTTAGTGGTTATTGCTTCAGTTGGCAATACCTGAATTTAAGACAAAAGAACATCTCCCACTAAGCCTTATTTTAAATATTACAAAATGTATACAGAAGACAGACTCATAGAGGCTATAATGCTGATGGTCTTAAGTAACTCACCCACGAAATGGGTGCAGGCTTTTTAGAGGATAACCATAGATCTTCTGGCTCTAAAAATAAATGCCCCTACTTTTCAGAGTGTTCCCATTCTTCAAATTCTTCAACAGGAGACTTGAGCAGCTTAACAGTTTTGCTATAAAAACAAACCACTCTTGTTACCAAACCAAAAACAGAAAAGGAAACCGATAAAGGACATAGTTTTCACAGTTAACGATAAATAAAAGTGCAGTAAGTGTTCAAGTAGGGCATGTAGTTTAAAAACTACATGTGAGTATTTGGCATAGGTCATCTTTTAAAGGCTCTTCGAGGGTCCCTGCCATTACTTATTGTGGTCATGACTGTTTGATTATTAGCCGTTCCTTGTAGCTGTGGATTTGTAGGTCCCCGGCCATTGCTTCTACCAGCATATGAAAATTGGCATCCCCTTGATTCTGGGCCAGTTTGAACCCCATTTCCTAAAAGAGAATATAAAAGTTCATCATCATTTTCAGACACTGACCTAGATCTACAGAAGTACACCTATCTGAAGTCCTAACACACACTATTAATGCTAACAAGTAGTATTAGAGAAAACAAAGGCCTTTATTGTTAAACTACTGGAAAAAACTCAATGTGGGCTCTAGGTTTTTCCAGATGTATGATTACTGTAAATACATTCACTTGATGCTGATCAGCAGGGAGACAGAAATAGATGATTGGGCAATAGAATGAAAAATTAGTAGAGTACAAAAGCAAAGGTAATGCACTGCCTACATTGTAAGGGAAAAAGAAAAAAAAAAAAAAACAAAGGGGAAGATGGTGTATGAACACTGGCATTAGGTTCAAACACGGTTAATAATACTTCAAAAGAACAGTGTAATTCTAACTTTGCAAAGAAAAGACAGCAAGGTTTCCCACAATGTGATGATCACCAGCTGTGCCAAAACACGCAGCCCCAGGTCAAATAAAACTTCAGCCACCCTAACAAACTCCAATCCCAAAGACTTTTCCTCAGTTATTTAAGAATAAAAACTTCAAAAGACCTTTAACACAGCTGTAAGCACCATTAACATGACATTTGAGAGTATTTGAGGTTTTTGTAAAGGCGATTCTTTTAAAGAGGCAGCTATCAGCATGTGAAAAATTAAGGTTGAGCTATTAGTCTAAAGAAAAAAGGCTTTTGGTGTGCCAAAATGACCAGTAATTCTGCACCTATTAAATAACCACTAGATCACAGAAATTCTGTTTAAAAAAAAAAAAAAAAAATCGATGGAAAAACATATTATGCATCACCAAAACAGATTTCTTGTTATTAGCCACTGTTTAAATATAGAATGTGCTCTGGAGGTGGGTGGGGGGATGGGTGGAATAGAGGGGATTAGGAGGACACTATCTTCATGAGCACTGAGCACACATGGAATTGCTGAATCACTACACTGTACACCTGAAACTAATGTAACACTGTATGTTAACTACACTGGAATTTAAATTACACAAATAAATATATGTGTAGAAACATTTTTAAAAAACGTGCTCAATAAATTAGCTGAAGAAGGTATCTGCTATCTAGACAATCAGTTATTTAGGAATTCCCTGTTAACCAGCACTTCCCTTTTAGTGCGAGTCTGTGCCTAAAGACAATTTTCTTCTAAACCTTTCACAGGATACAGTCTCTTAATTCTTAACATCTGATCACAAATACGAAAAAAAAAAATCTTACCCACTGGTCCAAATGTACCTGTACCCATATTATTATTCATGGAATTATTCTTCTGTTCATTTTGTGCCTAAAAAATATGTTTTTAATTTAACCAGTTGAAAATCTATTAAAAAATTATTATAATAACATGTTGTATCCACTCTTTAATTGTTAAAGTTTTTTGGTTTTTGGGTTTTTTTTTAATAAATTTTTTTAAAGATCTACCCAAGTCCATTCAATGTTAACATTCAGGAATATTTCCCAAATCTTTCATAGCTTCTGTTACATCTTACTGTATTTTCCTGACATTACTCCCTACTCCTCAAAGTACTAAATGGCATATATATTTAATACACGATACTAAAGATACATATACAGACTCACAAAACATAGAGAATAAAAATACTTTAAGAAGATTTTTTTTTCAACTGTCTTCATTATACCCTGGATACGACAGGGTTGGACACCTAGTCACAGAATTAGAGTACCCAGTTGAAATTAGCCTAACCATAAAAATAGACTATACGTGTGGATTAATTAATTACCCCTCTGCTCTGTTGTCCTCGATAATCTGGGTTGGGTTCACTGAAATTTGGCACTTCTGAATAAACCATACAAAATCTGAAAGAAAATAAAGCACAAAGTTAAATGACTTCTAAAATAATCAACCTTTCTTCATATAACATGCATAGCTGGTAGACAAGAAGAATTTAGGTGTCAAATGAATTAACCAAAAAGCAACATGCTAACTACTTATACAACAAAAACTTCCAAAATGCTATTTTGTTCCATAAAACAAAGTAGTTGAAAATATTCAACTGCCTACATGTATAAAACATTCTATTTTTTATTTTAATTCTGTACTGCAAAAAATAAATCATGTCAAAGATCAAAGACACAGAAACACATCTTTGTGCTGTTTTTCCATATAGGCTGATGCCACTGAACCATGTTTAGGGTTCCAGAGTGGTTTTTCCAGCAGTGGTGATGGATTTGCACTGATCCATTCACACACTCTCATCCAGTCCCTCTTTTGACCAATCACTGTGAATCTGCAAAGATAACCATTCACGGTTAAGAGTGGAATGTGCAGGTATGAATAAAGACAAGTGGCTATAAAGACAAGTTTATCCCAATGCTTCTTGTAGGTCGACTATGGCATATATTAACATTACACATAAGCATTTACTTAGCTCCTCACCCCATAAATAAGAAGTTAAAATCAATTTTGGCAAATCCTAGACTGACCTTGTCAGTCACTAAGAACCAATTGACCTCCAGTGGTTCTTCACTTAAGTGACCTCTATTATTATAAATACTTCTGTACACATGAAGGTCAGGACAAGATCCTAAATCCGTTGATAATAACGATGCTGAGAGCTTTCAATAACATGTTGCTCTAATACTATTCTAGAAACAAACAAGTGAATTCTAATTTTTCTCCTAGCAAAAGCAAAATGTTGTTTCTGATCTTTAAAAGCCAGCAACATTGCTTTATCTTTTCCAAACAAAGAATCTTATCCCTGTAGTGTGGAAGAGTATCTCCCCCACAACCCTTTTTTCAGTGCCACGTGTGGCTTCTCTTTAAAAATATCCTCCAATGTGATGGGCATTAAGTAGATATCTAAGCATTAACCAAACAGAATGGACTAATGATCTGGCTCATTGCTAACACAATACTTTATGAACACATCCCAAATGTCTAGGCTGATATGGAGGCTGAATTACCTTTACACCCCTAGAGAGGATGGTTCCTCCAAGTCAGGGTGGAGATTACGAGGGTAGTAGTGTATGGAAGCTCGCATTGTGGCTGCCTGTACGGTACCTAGACTGTGGATAAATACAGGACTTCAATTGTCATCGCTGTAAGTCCTTTTATCACGAGTACAATTCACCCATAAATGAAAAGAGATAAATTTATGGCCTGAAACCTAGCTTCTTACCTAGCTGCTTATTTGGCAATCCCCTAGAAGACAGAACTTATTTCAAATGGCACTGTGACACCTGAAAGCTGCACATTCCCAAAGCCTACAGAAATGGCCCCAGCGGAGCTCGTCTCAAGTGCAACTGGATTCTCTTTGCTGGGGAAAATGGACATTCTCAACCACAAGAAACAGAATAGATGGCTATTAAACTGGTACATACGTGTAAAGTGGTTTCTACAGTCTGCTGTGGAAGGCAATCAGTATACCAGTCAAGAAAAGCCAAGAGAAATTTATTACAGTTAATACCTACCAGTTACTCTGTAGATATTTTATGCAATGTATTCAATTATAGGAAATGCATTTTAATACTTACTCCCCAATTTTTTGAAGTTCTCCACCCCTTCCAGTATAAAGTGTCAAACACCCTTTCCACATGGAGGCATACCTAGACAAAAAAGAAACATCAGTTCTATAGAAACACGTGTATGTCCTTCTACTTAAGTAAAACTTTATCCTTTGGTTTTTTTTGCATTAGGGTTAGGTGGAGATCAAACTCTGTGTTTATGGTAATAAATCAAATACAATTCATCTCATTTTGATTGTTACTTACAAAGGAATACAACGAAAAACAACTGCCAAATTCTGACATAATTGTCTTACCTATAACTACCCTTAGAGAGTTGAAAGTCTTTTTTGCAAGGTAATAAGCATTGTTACACTCCAAAGATCACGTCTTTAGCCAATTAACAAAAGAACTTTCAACTGTAGAGATTTAAGCAGAAATTATTTTTCAATCACAGAATTTATAAAAATCAACACCAAGTGTTTACTTTTACACTCATTTACTTGGTCTACTCAGAAATTAATAGAATAGTTTTTCCTCTGCCTCCTTAAAACACATAGGGTAGATAAGCTACTGAAAATTTAGTAAAATTTAATCAAGGACCTTAAAAAAAAAAAACCCAATCTCTCACCTATCTGCCTTTCCAAATCTGCAATTTTTAGCATCAACTTGGCTGAACAGATTATTTATTCTGATCAACTTTGAATGCACACAGCATCATTAAATATTCCTACACACAAACCTAATAGAAATGTAAATTAAACATTATAAAATCAGTCCAAGGTTTGGTTTTCAGTTGTTCTCCATACAACTACAATGGTAACCTTATGACTTAGAAGGGTGAATTATAACTAAATGTTGTTTAAGTATAGTGATGGTTCCTCTTTTAATATAGGTTAATAAACACTTACTAGTTCCATACTATATATTCCTCTTTAGTAAGGACATATTTATTAAAGACTCCAGCACACTCACACTATACAAAAAGTGACTTGGAAGAGATAGTGCACTAATATTTCACCTTGGTAGCGTAAAAGTTAATGCATATTGAGAAAAAATTGGAAGTTACTACAAGTAAACATTTAACTGGCACTTGTGTTTTGGGAATGAGATCAACACTAGCAGGGTGTCCTGATAAACCTATGAATATTCAAATTACCATCATTTAGATGTATGCCTTTCTTCGAAAACTACTTTTCTTAGATACAACCTGAATTTAAGGGCCTTCTAATAAACAGGCCAGACTCCGCTGGATATGTTATTTTAGTAAGTAAAGTATAAATATTTCCGTTTTCCAGAAGACGAAGTTAAAGTGTATTAACCTCAAGGTCACACTGTAGTTAGAAAACAGTGGAGTTTCTTTACTTTTGAATTTTCCTTTAAATTATATTCCTTGAAATTCCTGTACAAATACTATACAGATACTGAATTTAGTTTTTCCACAAATTTTTTGAGGGCCACATCTATGTGTTTTCCGTGACTACAAAATATGAAATATCTGAAATGGGATGCTGTTTACACTGTATAAGATACTTTTAATCACTGGATGAGAAATACTTTGGCAGCCAAAAAAACTTTAATTATGCTAATCCTCACCACACCCTCACAGGCAGGAATTCTTTTGTGTAAGCTACAGATATGGAAATTTAAAAGACACGATTAGTGTCCTAATGAGTCACTGTATGAGAATAAAATGTCTACGTTCTGACTCTCACTTCCTTCTTTGATGACACTGCCTCACTTCCTGAAGATGTTGTAAGGCCTGGAAGATATTATCAAAGGCCTCTAACCTCCTCCATTCAGGGTGATCCAACACTTCTCTGAGATTCTATTTACTTTGCCAACATCAATCTCCGCCCACTTTTCTTATAGTTGTGACAAATAAATTCTAATTCTACTGACCACAGAACTTCCAAAATCCATTTCAAGACCCTTTTCTGACCTTATACCTTCCTAATTTAAATACCTGGTAAATTTTTAAAGGCAGGAAAATTGCCAATCAAAAAACAGACCAAAAAAAGGTGTGCTAAATTATTTTTAAAGGCCAATCAGCCAACTGAATCTTTTGGATGGAGGTAGCAGAGACCTCTTTCTGCCAAACATTTCCTGCATATCATTCTGGTTTTTGTACTATGCTGACCTTACAGCAATAGGCACAGGAAATTACTCTCCAGAAGGTGCCTTCCAGATATTGTCAACTTCCCCTCTTAATATTTACATCCGAGTACAAATTTGACACACCACAAAAACTGCTAAATTGTTCAACTACAATCTTATGTCCTCACTGTCTAAATAAAATATAGGCAGGATTTCAAAAGTCACTAAAAAGGGGGAAAGGTTGGAAAAGAGCTGACAACTGTATTCAATAATTTGTGGGGGGAGAAAAGTATTGACTATATTAATTTTATCAATCTACTAAAAATACTCAATAATCCCCGAAGAGTATTTAAAAATCTACTTAACCTGTAAACTGAGGGGGGAGTGGGTTAGATTCCCTGGTGAAACTGAACACTTTTACTGGTGAGGGTATTACATCCCAACGCTGTCCACTATCTAAAGTTAACATCCAAGGGGCTCAAAACTGCTTGGAGGCCCACAGAAAAGAATGGAACTCCAGAACTTGCCAAGATCCCCCATCAGGCAATGATTCGGCAGACTGCTATTTTGGAAGCATTCTCCCTCCTCCCCATTTTGTGCACACCTACCCTCTGGTCAACCGAATAATATCCCCTGGCTGTATAAGACCTCCGATTTCATCCCACACGGAAATAGTGATGCTGCCCGTTTTATCTGCTACTTTGCATGATCTCACTTCATGGCCGTCTTTGGTTTTGGTCACGCGTCCTGTGAAGATTTAAAAATCACAAGGGGGGAAGGGGTGTATTAGATGAGGACTTCCAGAAAGGATCTAACTCCTCCTCCGGGATCCAAACGCAGTGGAAAGGTGGGAAGAGGTCGAGCCCCGGGTTTTCGCTGCAGGTTGGATCCGAGCCCCGGCGGGGGCCACCAGGGCCACGTGGATGGGGGGAGGGGAGGGGGAACGGAGGAGAGGAGGAGGGGAGCCCCCGGCTAGCTGCGGCGGCGCCCTTCCCTCGTGCCCCAGAACGCAAGGGGGCGGAGGGGTGGGCTGCAGACCCCACTTACCTATCTCCAGGACAATAAAGACGACATTTAAGTTTTTCAGTCCGGGCTTAATATCTTTTATAAAAAGAGGTGGGTCGCTGACCCCATTCATATTGAGGCAGGTGCGGCTACGGCTGCGGAGACGCGTGTGGGCAGGGAGTGGGACAAAGCTTCCCACCCTCCCGGGCAAGGGCGAGGGCGCAGGGGAGACTCTGGGCGGGGGTGGCGAGAGAACGGGCAGAAAGCGGTTAGTCAGGGATCACGGAAACCAGCCCAGACGGCACTGAGTCCAAAAAAAGGAAGGAAAAAACCGGGCTCACAAGTTTAAAAAGAAAAAAAAGATGAACTAGTCCACACGCAAACCCCGCTCCCAACGGGGCGACAGGAAGGCAAGCGTGCGAACCGCCTCCTTTGGGTAAAAAGGCAAAAAAAAAAAAGGCAGCGAGGGGACGTCTCTGCCCTGAGTCCCCCTCACAGTCACAGCACACACAAACACACACACACACACCACACGCGGGCGCGCGCCCAGTCTGTTCCAGGCTTCGAGAAGAGACAGACTGTGACAGCGAACCCGGAGCGGAGACCTATCAACCGCGCACGCAGCGTCCCAAACAGCGACTGCCGAACGCACCCGCGCGCAGGATGGACCCCAACCCCGACTGCCACGCCCCTTATGACGTCACGTAGCGTCGGCACGCCCGTCGCCCGGCCCTCCGGGCTTGTAGGAAGAGAAGCGAGGGGTCCGGAACCGTCCGGCGTCGTCCGCGCAGCCTCCCTCTTTCCTCCCCGGCTGTCAGCCTGGCCCCGCCCTCTCAGCCTTCCAATAGGCTCTCGGCCCCGCCCCGCCCGTTCCTGCTTCCGCCATCGCTGCGCCGCGTCCGCTTTGCCCTGCAATTTTCCCAGTGCCGGTTTCTAGTGCTCGCTGTCCAACTTCAGGGTATTTTTGCTCTCGCTCAGAGTTCCGACTTCCACCCCGGCCATTTAGTCCCGTGGTCACAAGGAGCAGTTGCTGTGTTAGGACCCAGTGGGTACGTTAAAAAAAAAAAAGTGTGCAGTTGAGTCCAGGTTTAGGCCAGGGTGACTAGTTGGGTGGAAGGAAAAAAAAAAAAACAAAATAGGCAGGGATGGGTCTTTAGCTACAATGCTGGAATTTTAGTACCAGAAGGGAACTGGAGATTAATTCGACCGCCTCTTTTTAAGCATATGTAAATTGAGGTCCGGAAGGGTGAGATATTTTGTTGAAAGTCACCCAGCAACTTGTGAGCAAGCAAGACTTGAACACCAGTCACCTGATCTGGTCTTGGTACCTTGGCACTGTAATAGTAGGCAGATAAGTAGTTAAATTCCTTTGCAAGTTTCTTATTTTTCCTTCCCCTTCCCCTCTTACATGTCACCCCTTTGTCACTTTGCTTTTCTTCTCTATGCTTTTTTTTTTTTTAATGGACTTATTTTTAGGGAAGTTTTAGATTCACAGCAAAATTTAAAGGAGAGTATAGAGATTTCACATATATCCCCTACTCCCATGCATGCTTGTCCTCTCTCATTTTCATGTTCCCCAGTGGAGTGGTACATTTGTGATAGTTGATGAACCTACATTAACACATCACTATCCCCCAAAGTTTATAGTTAACCTTAGGGCCCACTCTTGGTGTTTTATGTTTTATGGGTTTGGACAAATGTGTGATAACTTGTAGTCACCGTGACAGCATCATACGGTGTAGTTTCACTGCCCTCAGAATCTGTGTGCCACTTACTCATCCCTCCCTCTCCCCCAGCAACCACTGATCTTTTTACTGTCTCCCCAGTCTTGGCTTTTCCAGAATGTCATATGGTTGGCAACATATAGTGTGTGACCCTTTCAGATTGGCTTCTTTCACTTAGTAACGGGCATTGAAGTTTCCTCTGTGCCTTTTCATGTCCTATCAAGTTATGCATTTGTTTTTATACATCCAAAAAATCCTGTAACAGCAGTTAGAAACCCTGAGAAATTATAACCTGGAAAAAAAATGAATAAAGTTTTCTTTACCTCTTTGCCCCACATAGTGGAGAGGCATGTGCTTTAGAAACAAACCTGGGCTCCAACTCCTTAACTGTGTGACCTTTGGGAAAATTGATTAAGCTTTCTAGTCATAATTTAAAATCTGAAAGATGAAGCTGGCCTCAGGGAATTACGTAGGATCACAAATAGTCTAACCAGTGCCTAGTAAATAGTAGATACTCAATACTATTTCCCCCACTTATTTTTTATTATTAAAGAAGAGAAGGGGCGCCTGAGTGGCCCAGTCAGTTAAACATCCCACTTTCACACAGGTCATAATCTCACAGGTTTGTGAGTTCAAGTCTGCCTACAGAACTCTGTACAGACTGCAAGTCTCCCTGCAGAACTGGCTTCAGATCCTGTCTCCCTCTCTACCCCTCCGCAAGCACACACACGTGCACTCATCTGCTATCTCAAAAATAAACATGAAAAAAATAATAAAATAAAGAAGAGAAGAACAAGAGTAGCTTAAACTGTGATTGCTTAATCCTGCCATCAATCCTATGTGGTGACTGCTAACTTTTATCCCCAATTTACAGATGATGAAACACCAGAGACCACATAGCTAGAGAATGGCCAGACTCAGTTTTGAATCTAAGCAATCTTGACTCCAGAGCCCTCCAGCTTAAAGGTAATTTTTAGACTTAAATTACAGCGGTAGAATTAAACATTTTAGTAGTACAATGCATCTGTAGGGCTTTAATGAATCATCTCCTTAACTATTTGTGATGGTGACAGAAATGTTGAGAAGAGTCAGAATTTGCAGGGCAGAAGCCTTAATTTTTCCTTGATTCTTACTTAATATTTTTAGATCAACTCCCACTTCCCAAACATCTGTGAGGAAGTGCCATAGATATATTACAGCCCGAGAAGAGTTTCAGAATGATCAGATTAATAGGAGAAACAAGACATTCTTAAGGAAGCAGAAGCTCCCATCACATGGACAAATAAGGCCAGGAGAGGGGCGCCTGGGTGGCGCAGTCGGTTAAGCGTCCGACTTCAGCCAGGTCACGATCTCGCGGTCCGTGAGTTCGAGCCCCGCGTCAGGCTCTGGGCTGATGGCTCGGAGCCTGGAGCCTGTTTCCAATTCTGTGTCTCCCTCTCTCTCTGCCCCTCCCCCGTTCATGCTCTGTCTCTCTCTGTCCCAAAAATAAATAAACGTTGAAAAAAAAATTTTTTTTAAAAATAAGGCCAGGAGAGCCAAAGACTCGGGTGTAATGCTAGAAAGTGGTGTGAAATAATCTCATAGGTATGATTTCAACATCAAATAAAACAAATGATGAAACATGTAATGGCAGAACCGCATCCATCCTCAGGGCTCCCAAAGACTACCATCACTTCAGATCAGAAGCTCTGATTCCACCAAGATTAATCTAGCGGGACTTGATGCTTCATTTAGATTTTACTCAAAGGTATGTTCTTCAACACAGGCAAAAACGTTCTCACAGAAGTAATATTTAAATAAGACCTTTAAAAAAAAAAAAAAAAAGGTGGACAAGATCTTTCAAGGATTAACAATAGATAGGAAACCAATTAAGAATGTTGGGCACCTTGTAGCCGAGAGTTTGGACAAAGCAAATTAGCCACTCCTTGCAGCCTCAGTCATTTGTTCCCAGAAACGGGATTAAGTAGAGCCGCTCAGACTAATTTTATTGACACTGATAAAGAGGAACCAGTTAGGAAACCAAGCCCCACAAAAGCAGAAGCTGATGCTCCTCAGCCCAGCCCCGCCCTTATTCCACTGGAGAGAACTCAGCCCAAACATCTACTTCCTTCCCTGACTAACTCAGCTGTTCTCAGAAAGGAAGTGGCAACCAAGTGCTTTTTCATTCGCTAAAATTAAAGACATCTGAGAAACAAGATGGTGTGGTCAGTGCTGGAACTCTTCAATCCAGACCAGTTGGTTTCAGTGAACCCCAATCACTCCTCAAGAGTGGTGGTTAACAAAAAGAGAAAGGGGCTGTCTAGAAAAACAACAGTTGCCATGCAGATAATCTTTCCTAATGTACAATTCAATGAAATAAACAAAGATCCTTTGTCACTGAGGACGAGTCAGTTAGGTCATAATGATTATACCGCTGATTCTTTACTACTTTCACAAGATTACTTCATGATTTTCCTTTTAAGACTGTTGTTCCTCAGGCCCTCCTCATTTGCAGAGACCAAACATAAACTTATGAGATAGTGAGAGGCTAATGGCCAGAACCTCAAGACCACCATTCCGTGTAAAGAAGATATTGTTTAGTGAGATCCAGTACAATACAGAAGGATATCCATCAGAATCCTGTACATAAGGTTCTGGTTATCTGGGTCCTCACTGATAAAGGTTTTCCTGTAAATTTTGCCACCGCCCACACCCATGCTCACTAACGTGTTTTGCTTTCTGGGATCACAAAAATCATTTTCACTTTCGTTGCATTATGCATCCATTCAAAACTATTACAACATCAAAATAGCTGGCCAAGGAAAATAGCTGACCAGTAGTGTTTGAAATTAGACATCTTCTGTGGTGAAACTAACAAAAAATTAACAAGAACTACAGTGTTCTCATATTACGGAGGTGATCTACTTTGTAATATAATTGGCAAGATCAGCAAGAAATGGTGTTTTCTTACTCTTCTTAAAAAGATTTAACCAAAAGACTCATAAGTAATGTTTAGTAATATTTTCAATATGTAATGCTAACACACTGAGCATTTGCTATGGGCCAGTACTTATAAGCACTTTATACTTACTAATATATTATTTAATAATTAATATACAAGAAGTTATTAATATATTTAATAATACACAGGAAGTCATTTTATAGTAACTTATGGAGCTACGATTTAAAACTGTTCCATGAAATAGCTTTATCTGTAAAACAGGTTATCTGCCCTTAAAAGTGCATTTCTTTGGTTATCTAAGTGGGTAATTGGATTTTTTTTGAAGGCTTTGTAGTTCATAGTGATAAGTGAAATTACACATTACTTAATCCCTAATGTCTGATTGCAGTGGGGGCAGTGAAGTCCCCTTGTGAGGAATAACT
This sequence comes from Lynx canadensis, assembly GCF_007474595.2. Lineage (NCBI taxonomy): Eukaryota > Metazoa > Chordata > Mammalia > Carnivora > Felidae > Lynx > Lynx canadensis. Next base: position 178,109,769 of record NC_044310.1, on the reverse strand, counting down.
TTGTAGTTCCTCTTGGGAAGAAATTCATCCCTAAGTAGGTTAATTCAACTGAGCTAGATTATCTTTTTAATGATAGCGTGAACAACTTTGGTTTCTGTGTTCTAAAAAGTTTCTTTCAAGTGCACCACACATCTAAATAACTGCCTGAATTTATTGTTTATGCAGCTGAGAAAACAAAATATTACTGGGAACTGAACTCAGAATTCATAAAACAAAATCATTTCTTTATTGGGAGATTTGTCTAACTGGACTATGTATCATAATCCTCAGACTTAAAGGAACATTGTAGGAAATGCTACAAATCACACATACAAAGAACATGAGAAGGTCTCTGTTGAATCAGAATTCTTTTTCATACTGTGTGTCTAGATGCCTCAAAAAGAGTCACTTGCATGCACTGAGAGATGATTAGGTAAGAAGGTAGAGCCCTCATGAATGGGATTGATGCCCTTATAAAGGGACCCCAGCAAGTTCCTTCAGCCCTTATGCCATTGGGAGGATGCATAGGCATAGACAGGCAGGCCCTTACCATACACCAAATCTGCCAGTGCCTCAGTCTTTGACTCCCCAGTCTCCAAAGCTGTGAGAAATAAATTTGTTTTTTATAAACCACCCAGTCAATGGTATTCTGTTAAAGCAGCCCCCATAGACTAACACATATGTAAAAATAAATAAATCCGGGGTAATTTTAAAAATCAACTCTCCTGGTTTCAGAATCGCATTCCTTAACATACTCTAGTTGGCCTTACAAGGAGCATGTAACAGATTCCCCTAACATCCTGCCTGAACGTGTTAGGGTAGAGGGCTTGATGACTCTTCATGGAATGTTTATTCTCTTGGTTTGCCGATAATAAAAATAAATACCTTTTCTTATTGCAGAACATTATACCATTTAATCTTTTTTCTTTTTTATTTATTTAAGTAATCTCTACACCCACTGTGAGACTTGAACTCACAACCCCAAGATCAAGAGCTGCATGCTCTTCTTATTTTAGAGCATTATATGGGGTGCCTGGGTGGCTCAGTCAGTTGAGCATCCAACTTCAGTACAGGTCATGATCTCACAATTTGTGGGCTCAAGCCCCACGTCGGGCTTTGGGCTGACAGCACGGAGCCTGCTTCAGATTCTCTGCCCCTCCCTCGCTCGCACTCTCAAAAATAAGTATTTTTTTTTTAATTTTTAAAAAATTTAAAAAATTAAAAAAAAATCAACCTATAGAGCATTAAAAAACTCACGCACATTCTCTCCTTTCACACGCATTCAAGCAGGCACGTATGTCAATAAGTAACCTGGAAGAAACAGCCAATGCTTCCATACACACCCCTAATTAAGAGTATTTTCCATGTGGACATGGAGTGTCTGGGTTGGAAGAATGCTTACATGTAGATAATGTACTCTAACCCCTTCTTTTTGTATATGAAAAAAATACAGGCCCAGAAATGTGAACAAGAGTACCACTACAGCCCCTAATGAATTAATGGATCTCAGTAATAATCATTATCATGACAAGGGGGACATCCAGTCCAAAACAAATCAGGATCCCTAAAGGTGGGACTCAGGCATCACTGTATGCTAAACCACAGCAGGTAAAAAGGGACTTTTTTCCGAAATATTTTCCTTATTTTCCACATACCTATTAATACTCTGGAACACTATTTCCTTTACTCTAGCTTGAGCAGTCCTGCACTGAGGTAAATGTCCAGAAATGAAATTACTGAATGTATAGTGAAGACTTCTGACATGTATTGTCAATTGACATTTTAGGAATTTTGAAGACATTTATACCCCCATTTGCCCTTTGTATATTCATCAAACATAATCTATTAACTTATTCAACAAACCTTTATTGAACAACTACTATGTGCCAGCACTGGGACTGCATCAGTTAAAAAAAAAATTAATACAAAAATCTCTGACTTCATGGAGCTTACATTCTAATGGGAGTAGACAGAAACAATAGACTAAATCAAGTTATATAGTATGTTAGAGGGTGATGAATGCTAAGTTGGAAAATGAAGCAAGGGAGGGAATTGAGCACGAATGACTGGTGAGAGTGGGCAGGAAAGGTGACATTTGAGTAAAGATAAAAAGAAGAGGAAGCCATCGAAAAGGCTCAGGCTGCCTGGCTTTTTCCAGGAACAGTAATCAGGTTGCTGTGACTGAAGCAGAGTGAGCAAGGAGAATGTGTAACAGATGAGGATGGGAAGGGGACATATCATATAGGAGGACTTGGACTTTGACCCTGAGACAGGAATCTGTTGGAATGTTTTGAGCAATGACCCACATGCTAATCAGACTTAACAGGATCACTCTGACTATAGAGAAATAAAAGGAGCAAGGGTGGAAGCAGGAAAGACAGTTAAAAGATTATTGTATAAATCCATTTGAGATATGTTGTGGCTTGCACCCAGGATGGAAACAGTGACCTTGGTAAGATGTGATAAGAATTTAGGTCTATTTTGAAGATAGAGCCAACAGGCTTACTCTCTGGTTGTAAGCGGAGTTTGAGAAAATGAGACGCATCAAATATGACTTCCAGACTTTGGGTCTGAGCAACTGGAAAGAAAGCCGTCAGTCACCAAAAAGGGGAAGACTACCAAGTGGAACAGTTGGGGGGATGTGGAAGGATCCAGAGGGCCACGTTAGACATGAAAAACTGTGAGAAGGAAGAACACCGCAAGGAGAGCGGTGTCCCGGATGCCAGGTGAACCGAATGTTTCCATGAAGAGGTGGTGATTTTGTGTCAAATGCAGCTGATAGATGAGGTGAGCTAAAACTGAGGGTTGATCAGCAAAAAGGAAAGTCATGGCTGACCTTGACAAGAGCAGTTACGCTGGAGCTGGTGAAAGCTTGAATGGATCCAGTCAAGAGAGAATGGAAGTCAAGGAATTGGAAATGGTAAAACAAGGATGCCTAACTCTTTTGAGGGGGATTACTGCAGAGCAGAGGAGAGAAAGGGGCCAATAACTTAAGGGGAAAGTGGAACAAAAGAGATTTTTTTTTTTTAATATATGAAAAATAATATCATGACTGTGGGCTGAAGAGAATGATTCAGTAGATGGAATTTCTGGAGACACCTTCTTGTGCTTGAGTAGATAAGAAGGGGTGGGAGCGAGGGGCCCTGTGAAAGGGTTGATGGGAGCATGGAAGATTCTAGCACTAGGGGAGATGCTAGTGGGTGGAATGACGTGGTGGTGTGAGCTTATGGAAATCCTCTTCCGGTTGCTACTACTTTCTGAGTGAAATAAGCCAGATCATCCATTTAGAGTGAAGATGGGGAGGAGATGCTGGAAGTTTGAAGTGTGGAAGAGGATATGAAATTATTGTCAGGGAATGTGGGACAGTGAGTGAACTAGGGAAATGTATTACGATTTTACAACAGGACCGATTTCTTACTTGAAGGCAATTCACAGTAAATTTAGAGTTAGACCACCGCACGTAGTTTTGTATTTTTTTCTTTAGACATGTCCCATCTGTGAAGGTTTGGGCACAGACTAGACTGAGACCTACTGAATCTCCAGTGTTGGAGTTTTGACAAGTGATAGTAACCCTGTTTTGTTTACAGTACATGTTGTACAGATCTTTCCTGGTTTGTGATTTGCCTTTTCCTTCTATCTCAATTTTTTTGTACTACAGTAACTGTTTATTTTCATATGGTCAAATCTGTTATCTTTTCCTATGGTTTCTTCCATTGAGCTTTTACTTGAGGGAGTCCTTCCTCAAGAAGGGATGATATAAACTTTCTTCTATACCTTCCCCAATTTCTTATGGTCGAATTTTAACTCTTTATCTGTATGTATGCTGTGATGCAAAGTTCTAATAAAATAGTCTTTAAAAAGTTTCTTCTTCTCCACATTATTAAAGAAACAATTCCTTATCCTTGAGTTTGTGATTTCTTTAAAATATCTTTCTATATTTTATAAGTTCTAGTTCCAGGTTATCATTTCTAAGTTACTAATTCTCAATACTTAAAATGCTTTAACAATTGTATGTTCATAATTCTTCAGGATCAGATAAGGCAAATACCAGCTTCCAGCCTCTCTGTTACAGACATTCTTTAACCATTCTTACTTATTTTTCTAGAAAATTCTGTCATGATTCAAAAACAGACCCCTCTCAGGATTTTTTTGGAATCAAAAGAAGCCTAAATTTTAATTTGGGAAATATCAATTTCTTTATAATATTTAAGTTCCCAGGGGCACCTGGGTGCCTCAGTCAGTTAAGCGTCCGACTTTGGCTCAGGTCATGATCTCACAGTTCGTGGGTTTGAGCCCCGCATCCGGCTCTGTGCTGATAGCTCAGAGCCTGGAGCCTGCTTCAGATTCTGTGTCTCCCTCTCTCTCTGCCCCTCCCCTGCTCACCCTCTGTCTCTCTCTCTCTCAAAAATAAATAAACATTAAGAAAAATGTATAATATTTAAGTCCCTCATTCAGGAATCATGCTCTGATTCTCTATTCTGGTCTTTTAAATTGTACCGGATTGATTACTCATTCATGTTTTTATACATTTCAAATCCCCCTGAGATACAGTTTTACTTTGATTTTGATTTTGCTAGAATGAGTCCTCAAGTAAATTCCCCAGAAAGAAAAGCAGAAGGTAAATTTCTGATACTTTACAAAAAAATTTTTTTTTCCTCTTATGCATATGATTTTTTGGGCAGGTATAGGATCTTCAGATTGTAGTTTTTTTCTCTTGATAGTTATCTGTAAGTTCAATGGATAAAATGTTCCTTGAAATACTACTATGACAAGGGAAAAAAATGGAAAACAACCTGTATGTCAAAAAAAAGATTTATTAACAATAAGTTAGTGAATCATTAGTAGGGAAGTCTGAACTATTTTTAAAATGAGGTAAATATATGCACATGATAAAGAAGATTATGTGGTGGAAAAATGAGGCTGCATAATAATATGTGTATTATGATTAGATTTTTGAAAAATAAAACCCTACATGGGTATATATCGGTATATCTGTTTTCACATCTATTTATCGGGAAGGACACATCAAACAAATATTAACAAATCACAGTGGGTATTAAAACCAGTGTGTGTGGGAAGAACTTTTACTTTTTACTTTCTGTACTCTAAGTTATTCAAAGTTTTAAAATTAGGTATTATTCTTAACAGGCATATAGTTTTATACAGCCAGTGTATACATTTACTTCACCTTTCTCTGCACCTAAACTGTTGACCACTCCCTCCCACAAACACTGGGCTGGGTGCTTCTTCAAGTATTCCCATGCCATACTATATTGATTTGAATTCTACAACTTTTCACTTTAATTTATAATTGCCTTTTAGTCCGTTTTTTCCAAGCAGACTGAAAAGTCAGGTACTTTCCCTATTTCATCATTTTCTGTTATACCTTATGAAGTAATTGTTCAATAACTCTTTGCTGCAAATGTCAATGATTTGAAAGAGAATGTGTGTTATGTAGTTCTCCGGAAAGTAAAAGAGGCAGTGTTCGGTAGATAGAAAAGAGAAGTGATATAGGCATAGTGGAAAGTCCTGAGGGTGAGCTGGGTTCATTGATTGGTAAGCCAGTCCACCCCGGGAATGGTTCCCTTAACTGCCATCTAAGTAGGTCAAAGGGAACAAGGTGGAGACTTAACTGGAAAAACTATTCAAGAGAACTAAGAAGGTCACTGGCCCTCTCCATTGGGGGAATTCCACACCTAGATAGGAGAGTATTATGTCAGGGTCTTTCTCTGGTAACCTAGCTGTTCACATATCCTCTGTGGGCAGGAGCCGTAGGAGTGGCGTGAAACTTCTGAAGGGGAAGTTGGAAGGCAAATAATCGTGGTAAAAGCAAGAGAAAGCAGGACTTGCTTATTAGGGAAAAGACCAAGCTGTCCCCAAAATGAAACGCCAAGAAATATATATACATCTACATGCGGAGCGTAAATAACATGGAAGTTCACGTCCTTCTCATGTTACAGTAAGGTGAGCAGTTCTGCTTGGCAGGGAGTCTCTACTCCATAGAGTCACTCCAGGATCCACCCTCCTTCCATTTATTATTGCTTCACTCTTCCCTGAGGTAATCTCTTCATCCCTATGGTCAAAGTTAGGTTGTGGGCACATTCAGTGCTCCCACCTATGGAAAAGGCAAAGAGGAATTCTAAGGCAAGTGGCTTATCTTTTAAGATCGAGATGACCCAGAAATAACACATTACTTCAGCTTACATCCCATTAGCTAAAACTTAGCCACATAATCATATCTAGTTTTGAAAAGAGGATAAAGATGTAGTCTAGCTGAGTAGCCATGTATCTAGTAACCATCCATCTATTTTTATGGAAGAAGGAAAATATAGGCAGGGAAAAACCAGGAGTTTTTGCCATACAAAGAAATCAAATATTGTGCTCATAAGCTGACTGATAAAAGTGGCATTGAAACCCTAGTGGCCATGGAATGCTGGTCTAAGACTACTAATTTGTGTGCAGTGCAAAAGCTAAGGCCTGTGGAAGTAATTTAAAGCTAAATGCATTTAATTTAAAGGATTGTTTTTTTATTATGAGATAACGTCCTATTTTTTATGTTAAAATGCCTTCGATACAGTGAGAATGGCAGATTGCATGTCTTTTTTTTTTTTTTTTTTTTAAGTAAAACAACATTGACAATACTACATCAGTATTCCCATTTTCCATTTTGTGTCTGTGTGTTTGATGAGATTTTACTGATCCTTGAAATGTTTATACAGGACCAATGTTCCATATGACAACCAAACACAGAGGGTCAGCAGAGAGGCCAGTAATTAGGATGGTTATTATCCCCTACTCTTCCCTCAACATGAAGATGGCATCTCACCCATAGGTTAGGTTTTCTAAACTCTCCCTGCTGGAGCTACCATCGTCTCCCTCTCCATAGCCAGTTAGGTTCCCCTCCTCTGGACTCCCATAGTACTCTTTACATGGTTCCACCATAGCATTTATCCTACTGCATTGTATTAAAAGTTAATGTTTCTCCTATTTGAACATGAGCACCTCGGAATAGGGACCTGTGCCCATTGAAGATACTAGTTCTTTTTGAACAGGAAATATCTGTGTTAGTTTGTTAGGCCCGCCCCAGCAAAATACTACAGTCCTAGGTGGTTTGAACAACAGAAATTTGCCTTATCACAATGTATCATTCTAAAGTCAAGGTGCCAGCAGGATTGGTTGCTTCTGAGGCTTCTCTCCTTGGCTTACACATGGCCACCTTCTCACTGTATCTTCACGTGATCTTTCATTTGTGGGAAGGGATCCCTGGTGTCTCTTTATGCACCCAAATGTCCTCTCCTTATAAAGACACCAGTCAGACTACATTAGGACTCACCCCAACAGCCTCATTTTAACTTAATCACCTCTTTAAAGGCTCTGTGTTTAAAAACAGGCACACTTTGGGGGCACCTGGGTGGCTTAGTTGGTTAAGTGTCCAACTCTTGATTTCAGCTCAGGTCATGATTTCACGGTTGGTAAACTGGAGCCCTGCACTGGTCCCTGTCCTGACAGTGTGGAGCCTGCTTGGATTCTCTTATCTCCCTTTCTCTCTGCCTGTCTGTCTCTCTGCCTCTCTTTCTCTCAAAATAACTAAGTAAATTTTTAAAAAACAGGCACATTTTGAAGTACTGGGAATTAGGACTTCAGCATATCAGTTTGGGTGCAGACATAATTCAGCCCATAACATCTTTATGATCTTTGAGGATTATAAACTAATCAATGTTTTTATTATTTATTGATTGATTTTATTGATTAGTTTTTTATATTAGAGTGAGCAGGGGAAAGGGGCAGAGGGAGGAAGAGAATCTTAAGCAGACTCCACACTTGGCACAGAGCGCGATGCAGGGCTCCATTCCCTGACCCTGAGATTATGACCTGAATCGAAATCAAGACTCAAGACACTCAACAACTAAGCCACCCAGGTGCCCCCATGTTTTTATTTTTAAATCAAATCAGTTCTGCACATAAATGTAGAAGTAGAAAGTCAAAATCTCCTTTCATCTCACTCTTCATGGTAGTCACTCCCAAAAGTTAGAGGTAATCAGTGATTCTGGAATGAATGAGTGAGCAGTAAGGTGGTCCGCTATTACACCTGAGGAAAATGAGACACCAAAAGGCTAGGCAACAGTTTTAAGGTCACAAAATTACTTAATGGTAGGAGGACCGTAACCCAGTTCTACCAATGTCTCACCTAACATTCTTTCTACTATCCTGTGCTACTTCTTTTTAGCATTTAATTGTTAACTAAAACTTGTGTTCGTCATTTTTAACACTAAAGTGTGTAAGCTGAAGATTTTATATTTTTCTTTAAAAGTTACCAAACTCAACTAATGTAAATGCTTTTCACTTATAACTTGTCTTAGGATCTTCATGCAGCAAGAAACAGATATTCATTTAGATTAATTTTCAGGTACCTGTTGCTGCGTAACAAATCTTGACAAAACTTAGTGGCTTAAAACAGCAACTGCTTTATTTTTATGATTCTGTAGGATGGCCGTCTGAGAGTGACTTCTGATGGCCTCGCCAGCAACCACACAAGGTCTCTTACGGCTAAGACTCTGGAACTCACACAGCGTTGCTTTTGTCACCGTCTGTTGGTCAAGGACAGTCTCAAGGCCCACCCAGATTCAAGGGAGTGGAGAGATAGCCTCTGCATCTTGATGGAAAGGGTGGCAACATCATACTGCAAAAATGCATGTGGATACAGGAAAGTGTGACTCATTGGGGAGCATTATTATAATGTTTTTCCATAGCTGACATTTCCCACAGGATAACATTCTGCTTGCCAGCCTTCCTGTTATGCCCACAGCTTCCTTTAAATAGGGGTGCTTGGGTGGCTCGGTCGGTTAAGTGTCCAACTCTTGATTTCAGCTCAGGTTATGATCTCACGGTTGGTGAGATTGAGCCCTGTGTCATGCTCTGCGCTGACTGCAGGGAGCCTGCTTGGGATTCTCTCTCCCTGTCTCTCTGCCCTTCTCCCACACTTGCTCTCTCCCTCTCTAAACAAACAAACAAACAAACAAACTTTAGAAATAAATAAACAAACAAATGGAATAGTTGATATGGTTTCATACTTTGTACTGTGTAACTCCACCACCTGGCTGTAAGAAATTGGACTGGAAATTAGTGCTTATATTAGTTAGGATTAGAACCACATTCCAGTGAGACAAAATCCCACATGGCTGGGTTTAAACAAGATAGAAGTTTATTTCTGGCTCTTGTCAAAGTCCAGAGGTAGGTTCTTCAGGATTGGTATTGGCCCCTTCTATCTGTTGCTCCATTGAGCAACAGTACCTTCCATTTTTAAGGTTGCCTCATGATCCAGTATGGCTGCCAAAGCTCAATTATCACAACCAATTCCACCCAACAGGAAGGGAGAGGGGGAGGAAAAATAGAACCCACTCTATTTAAGGATATTTTCTGGAAGTTACACATCCATCTTCCTCTTATATCCTATTTGCCTGCACTTAGTCACATAGCCATACTTATCAACACAGGAGATTGGGAAATGTACTGGTGGCCATGTGACTGGCCAAAAATCCGGAGTTCTATTACTACAAAATAAGGATAGGGTAGATACTGATGGGTGATCAGCAGTCTCTACCACATGCTTGACCTAAAGGCATGTAATGTGGCCTGGTATGAGATATATGCCCAACAGAGATGTATGATTTATTAACTCATTCCTTCTGCAAACATAGTATACATTGTGTCCTTTCTACAAGCCAAGCACTGTTCTAGCTACTAAAAATAGGGTAGTAAACAAAGCAAAGTCCCTGCCTTCCTTCAGTTAATAAACTCTAGTTGGGAAAGATAGGCAATAAACAGTATATTGTAAAATACTGATTTTGTGCTATGAATAATTGGTGTAGGCAAGGGGATATATAGTTAAGGCATGTGGGTAGGAAGGGATATTTATTTTAGGTAGGTGACATGTGAGCAAGGACACGAATGAGGTGAGGAACAGCCACAAAGTTCTAGGGGAAAAGGCACAGGCCAAGAGAACCGTGACTTCAAAGGCCTTAAAGCAGGAGCATGTTTGGAATGTTTGAAGTAAGGAATCTGGCGTAACTAGAAAAGGAGCTGGGGGAGTGATAGGAGATGGGGATGTGGAGATAGCCGGAGATTAGACTATAATAAGGACTGGGTAGTGGAGTGTAAGATATGCTTTCTTTAGGAGTCTGAAAGCAAAGTTGTGTCAGGGATTCACAAGGTCACCCCCAGGTTCAATAATTTGCTAGGAGGATTCACAGGGCTCAGCGTACAGTCAGACTTAATGGCCAAAAAAGTAACAGGATGCAGAGCAAAATGAGCAAAGGGAAAAAGTGCATAAGGCAAAGTGTGGAGGAAATCAAGTACAAGTTTCCAAGAATCTTCAGTGGAGTCACACAAGAGGAACTTATTTCCTCCAGTGACAAACTGTGACAACAGGTATGAAATGCTCTCTACCAGGGAAGCTTATTACAGACTCAGCACCCAAGGTTTTTTTGAGGATTGGTTACATGGGTGTCCTTTTCCTGGTCCATGCCAAATTCCTGACTGCCAGAAGGAAAGTATGTATTTAGTATAAGCCATTACTGTTTGCACAAACAGTTGAGGCAGCTTGAGCTACTCTTACCATTTAGCAAATGGTCAGAACCCTCCTGAAACCTAAGTTCTCAGATGCTAGTCAAGAGCCAGCCTTGCAAGCAGGTCTTTCTAAGAACAGCAGTCCCGGGGCCTTTTATTAACTGTTTTCTGCACAAAAGCACACAGAGAGATGCTCCAAGCAAAGTGAAATAGGAACCAGAAAACTAAGCAGAGACTAAGCCAACTCCATGAGCTAATAGAGGCAATGAGTAAATAAAATTCATGAGATAAATAAACTAGCCAGAGGGCAGTAATAACAACAGGAGGAAGAAACAGAGAAGAAGCTGAATCAAGTGAATGGAAGGGTATCTTGTGCAAGAGGAATTCCCATCTGTATGACAACAACCCCAGTATTGCTTTTGGGACATTAGAATTGCTCTGTGATCCTAGGGACTGATGAACAATGCTCTGCTTCTTCCTGAGGCCTGATTGTTCCATTAAAATGGCTCCATTTTCTTGCCTCCTAATTTCTTTTTGTACCTTTGTAATAAATTCCAATCATCCAGGATCAGAAACATGCCTTGTGCTGTGCTCCTTGAAACCTGAAAGCACCTCACTAATACACCTGGGTTTTCAGCCATTCAAAACATAGGCTTAAAGAGGAAAACTAATATGGTGGCCAAGGGGTCACTGGCCAACTGAGTGAAGGACCAAGATTCATAGCATAGAGTGAAACTCCCCACCTACCGCCGTGAAGCCATGTTACAGTCATATCAAACTACGCACAACTATATTCACATGCAAAGTGGACTTTTATTCCTTTTTGATTTTGGTCATGTTTTTCATTCTGTTTAGAATTTCAGGGGTTTTCATCCTTACGCAAAGCTAGCTCAAATGCTGTTTGCATTATCTATGAAGCCTCTATGACCACCTCTCTCCCCACACTCTTCTCTGGCCTCTCTGGAGTGATTCTTTCCCTCTGCACTGCTATCTCAGCTATTGGTACATATTTCTGTAGTAACAATTACAAAGCATATTGTAATCAACTATTAAGGCATTTTCTCTGAAACAAATTATGTTCCTAGCACAATGCTTCATAAATGGTAATTTTTAAAAAATTTTTTTAACATTTATTTATTTTTGAGAGAGAGAGAGAGAGAGAGAGACAGATCACAAGTGGGCAAGGGGCAGAGAGAGAGGGAGACAGAGTATATGAAGCAGGCTCCAGGCTCTGAGCTGTCAGCACAGTCTGATGAGGGGCTCAAACTCATGAACCACAAGATCATGACCTGAGCCGAAGTAAGATGCTTAACTGGCCAAGCCACCCAGGCATCCTGGTAATTTTTTAATAAGCGTATATTTGGTGAATGAATGAATGAACAAATGAACAAACGAACCAAGAAACAAATGCAACGAGTCACATATTGAACAGTTCTGACCCCAGGATTTAAGGCCAGATCTCCTTGACCATTACAGCCCATTCTTAATTCCCATGTTTAAAACAATAATCTCTCTCATCTATTGGGGAACCTTTTCTTTTCTAAAATTGCATTGCTGGGGCGCCTGGGTGGCTCAGTCGGTTGAGCGTCCGACTTCAGCTCAGGTCACGATTTCGCGGTCCGTGAGTTCGAGCCCCGCATCGGGCTCTGGGCTGATGGCTCGGAGCTTGGAGCCTGCTTCCGATTCTGTGTCTCCCTCTCTCTCTGCCCCTCCCCTGTTCATGCTCTGTCTCTCTCTGTCTCAAAAATAAATAAACGTAAAAAAAAAAAAAAATTTGCATTGCTTTTATGTTATTTTCTTGAAGATATTATTACTTTACAGATGTTCAATAGCCATATTAGCATTGGTTCTAATGATTTGCCTAGTGAAAGTAAACTTTTTTTATTTTCTAAATATGGGAGGACTTAAATATGCCCCATCCAAAAAAGTATATGCTAAGTACACTCAATTTTGTAGTCTCCAAGTATGTTTATACAAATAAGTAAACACAGAATTGCTCTCCTGCTATGAAAGTACTTCCTATCACTAGTGCCTCATGTATCTATGCATATTTTTAATTAATTTTCCAAAAGGGAATAATTTCAAGTAGTATTGTTTTCACAATCCACTACTTCTGATACTAAAAGTGAATTAATTGCCTAAGAGATTTTACATACAACCAATTCTAAAAAGCATAGTCATGATCGCAGCAAACATTAAATAGAGTCTAAGTTTGTTACTCTTTCTGCAAGATCTATTTGATTAGTGGCCTTTTAAAATCTGATAGATATTCCACAGCTTTCCTTTACTTCCTTGAGAGCTATTAGAATTAAGACTTTTTTTTTAATGCTTTGATGACATACTGTAGTTGGCTGTCATTAACACACAAGAGGTTTCAAGAACTAAATGAAATATATTCCCAGAAATCGAGGACAGGTTTTTTGTTTTTTGGTTTTTTTAAAACAGCATCATCTGAAATTGAAGCTAATTAGAACTAATTTCAAATCTGTAAGATTAGCCATAGAAAAGAGGGTTTACAAATACATGTGGATGAAGTTGGGGTGTTGCCCAATTCTTATATGTGTGGAGGGAAGGATATTGCTGTGGGCTTGGCGAAAAAAAAATTCTATTTTGGGGGCAATTTCTTTGGTTCAGGCACTTAACATATGCTGTCACTTAATCATTGCAACACTTCTCTAAAGTAGGACTCTTATCCACATCCCACAGATGGGAAAATGAAGATAGGAGGGAGGCTTCAGGCTCCACCCCTACTGCAGAGCAGAACTGAAATTTCAACCAAGTTTCTCTGAATCCAAAGTTTGGGTCTCCATCACCCTGTGATGGGTCTCCATCACACCACAGGATACAAACTGCTTTATATAAATAGGACCTATTCTGGATATCATCCCCAAAATGGAGTGATCTGCTTAGAGACTGAATTTTAAAAACAAAATTAGAATTGAAGAAGGGTCAGCAAATTATGGCCCCAAACTTACTGGAAAGGTGCCAACCGCGTGTGTTTGCCGTTGTTGCCGATGACTGCTTCTGGCCACGAGGACAGAGTTGAGTAGTTGTGACAGAAATCACATGGTCCTTAGAGCCCAAAATGTTTACAGTCTGACCTGTTACAGAAAAACTGTGCCAACCTCTGGAATAGAATCAATATCCAATGCTGTCCCGGGGAGACGGGATCACTGTCAGGCAGACACTGGAGAGCTGTACAGAGTTGCTGTGGGATCTGCCCACTCTGCCTTCTCCTAGAGGAAGTATTTTATAAAAGGAGTCCAATTCCTTTTGCCTTAACCTCTTGGCCACCAAGGAATCTCATTACAAATACCATTCTCTAAGTTCCGTGGTAACTGAAAACATGTATGAAGAAAACCACAAATAACATAATTGCTAGGAAAACACAAACTAACTATAAATTCGAACAGAAATAGAAAACCTATACATATGAAGACGTTTTTCGATTAGTACAGGTTGTTCATCCCTGAACCAATTAAACATTAGTAAGGGAGGGGCGCCTGGGTGGCTCAGTCAGTTGAGCGTCAGACTCTCGGTTTTGGCTCAGGTCCTGATCTCACCGTTTTGTGACTTCGAGCCCTGCGTTGGGCTCTGCACTGGCAGCATGGAGCCTGGTTGGGATTCTCTCTCTCCCTCTCTCTCTGCCCCTCTCCCACTTGCACTGTCTCTGTCTCTCTCAAAATAAATAAACTTTAAAAAACAAACAAACAAACATCAGTAAGGGAGATGGGATTCTGTTACTGGCCTAAATTAACCTTGGCCAGTCACTGGCAACTCAACAATATGATGAAAGATGGAGTTGAATGGATGTTGTCAGGTGAGTCACTATATTCACCAAAATGAATGTGATTTTCTGATAAAGGGTCTGCTAAGACACAGTATGAAGAAATACAGTCCTGGTTAAACAATACAACTTGTCATTATTTTCCCATTTGACACTTACAGATTCAACTGATCTTAAGTGGCCAGATATGTTCATCACACAGTAATTGTTTAAAATTTCTAAAAGGTAATTGTGGAAATTTTTGAAATTTCCAAAATTGTGAAAATTAAAAATTTTCTATTTCTTGGCTTTCTTCTCATGCCATTGATGGGTCTATCATTTCCTATGCATAAACTCAACACCCTGCAAATTATTTACCTTTATTTACCTTTTAAATAAATTAATTTTTTCTTTATTTCTTCATTTACCTTTTAAATAAAAAAAAATACAATTTATTTTTGAGAAGAATATGCATTCACATGATTAATAATTCTTTTTTTTTTTAATGTCCATCCATTTCCTTAGAGAGAGAGAGAGAGAGAGAGAGAGACAGAGCGCCAGCAGGGGAGGGACAGAGAGAGAGACACACACACAGAATCGGAAGGAGGTTCCATGCTCTGAGCGGTCAGCACAGAACCCCATGCAGGGCTCGAACCCATGAACCAGAAGATTGTAACCTGAGCTGAAATCAGACACTTAAATGACCGGGCCACCCAGGTGCCCCCAAATAATCCTAAAGGTACTTAAGTGTGTCTCGGGAGTTTTCCCTTTCCTATCTCTGTACTCTGTTCTCCTGTTCCCTCTACCACCAAAGTTACCATTTTCTTGTAGATCATCTCATAGTCAGTCTGTGCCTTTATAAGCAAATATGTAAACATATTCTTTCCCTCTGTCCCTATTTTACAATATCTGTGCCTTGGGTTTTTTTTTTTTTAATCTTTATTAATACATCTTAGTGATCTTTCCATAATGGTATACAACTTGCTCATTTTTTTATAGATCTTCATGATATTCCATTGATGGATATATTATAATTTATTTGATTAATCCAGTGGACATTTGAATGATTTCCAATCTTTTGATATTACAAACAATGCTGTAATATATAAGCTGAGACATAGTTCATTTTGACATATTTGGGGGTATATCTGTAGAATAAATTACTGCCTTTTCATTTTTCACCCAAAATATCATTTTCACTGGAACAACTTTTGCACTGGATGGTAATACTCACTAAAACACTTTAATATTTTGTTGGTTTGGTAAAAAGACTTATTCATGTCACAGACTGAAATTAACTCCAAATTATATAATACACACACTAACTTACACTAAGACTCGGTTGCCTCACTACGAACAATCATTTTCTTAGAGCTTCACCTGTATTATCAGAACTAACGATCAGGAGACATGTGAAAAATGAGACGACTGACCGCCTATGAAACAAGTTGAGAACAACACCAGGAAGACGAGACACACAGGCCAGGCAGCGTTCTGGCCTTGCTCATTCGCACAGCGACTTTCTTACTGGCCTCAGAAGCCCTTCCATCGGAACTGACATCTCAGCAAACTCTGTAAATTCGAAGCCCTTCTGGGGAAGCTTGTACGTGTCCAAAACTTTGTAAACATTTCCTGTTAAGGTTCTCAGAGTTGTAATCCCCTGGATATTTCACAGGCTCCCATTAGCAAAGGTCATGAAAACTAAATGCATTGTTTTCTAGTTACCAGTCCAGAGCAGAAGCCAATATACTCTGAGCAAGTTCCAAACAGTTAATTTAATGTGGATTATACCACCCCTTGGGCCTTATCAATGAATGCTCAGACATTGCCCTTGGGAGCTAAGTGACGGAATCCATACTACTTAGCTTCCATACTGCTCCCTCCTCCAAAGTAAACCCTGACTCCAGACTCTCATTTGTCCTAAGAACTACTAAAATGAATATAACCCTGCAAGAGGGAACACTATAAACTCAACCGGTCTTTACACACCATTTTGACTGATTTTATCATATTGGTTACAGGATGACATTTTAATGGGGAGAGGGAGAAAGCTCCGCACATGTGGTAGGTTGAGACAGAGTCCTGCTGAGAAGGGACACTAAAAGGCAAGACTGAGTAAAAGCTCAGAGTAGTCCCTGAAATATAATCACCACCGTCGCCCCTCTCCCAGTTTTAAATCTCCCTTAAGAATGTTTGGGAAAACAAATGTCAGGATGGATTTTTTTGAGTCTGCAGTGTCAAAACAATTAACTTTATTTAATGGCTCATTAAATATCTGCATGCTCAAGGGCCAGTAACTTCTAATCGATGCATTAGACAGTCTTCACATGTTGCTTATGGGTGCTTATGAAGGGTGTTTAGGATTTTCTTTAATACAATCAGCTCTCAGAACAGTTTCACAGTGATTTGTTTTTCAAAAGAGTATTCTCAAGAGTTGATCCTAGGCCTTTAAGCATAGACTAAAGGTTATCTCTCACAGAGGCATAATTTACCAAGGCCTACAATCACTCAGCCTGAAGAAGACCTCTGACTAATTGCTGTGAGGGGTCAGCAAGTAGAGTGGAATGACTGAAAAAGTGGATCACACAGTTAATTACACACAGTTTAGCCAAGAGCTGAGCAAAAGGCAATCCCACTCTGTTTCTTTGATTTGTATCCAGTTTGAAACTCTGTCACTGGCAACAACTTGGTTTTTGTGTCTTCTGAGCTCTGGCAGGGGAGTGGGCTAGGCTGTAGCATTTATGGTCTTTCCTGGAGGCTAAGTGCAGCTTGCTGAGCGTATGTCTGGGACAGAAGGAGAAGAAAATCCTGTGGGTGTCCCACTGGATATAAGCCTTAACTGGGAGCCTACAACTAGGCTGTAACTACCATGCCCTCTCCATTATTTCCAGAGAATTACCCAGGAACATTACTGGAAATGAGCTGTCTTGTCCAGTCAGCTCCCATTCTCTTGGGGAGATTAGAGCCCTGTGAATTTCACAACCTTTGCAGCTTCTTGGGAAATGCATTATGAGTTCCCAGATCTCTTGCTCAGCTTCCATGAGATTCCCAAGTGATTGCAAAAGTGAAAATAAAACCCAAAGCTATTTTGTGCCTTAGTATTTATGAGTAAGACAGGGAGTGAAAATTGCATGCAAGGAACTTGGACTTCATGATCCTACAGCCTTTGGGGTTTCATGAAAGCCATAGTCCCCTTGTGGAAGAAATAAATGTTGTTAATGTCACGGGCCTACTCTTGTCACATACCTAAGTAATTCATGCACTGTTAGGGTTGTAAGAATTCAAAGATCATCTACTCCACACCACCATATCATAAATTTGAGACCAGAGTGCTTAGGCCCTCAGTTCATATGGTAGAAAGAACATTAAGCTTAGAATGAAAAAATTTGAAATTAGGTCTTAACTTGCCCCTTTCTGGTTGTGGCTTTCAGACACACCAGTGAACCTCAATTTCTTTATTGGCAAATTGGTATAATTTATGTTCCAAACAGGCTGCGAATGTTGCTTTGCTGGGCAGAGGCAGTGAGGTGCCACCAGGAATGTGGAAATACATTGGCTCTTACAGAGTCATGCTAGGAATAAATGATTAAATTGTAAATTTATGCCAAAAGAGTTGTTTTTTAAAATAAGTATTTTTGCATTTCATAGAGTACTGTATATCTATTATAAAAAAAAAAAAAAAAAAAAAAAAAAAAAAGACCATAAAGAAGCAAGTGAGGATTACTCGTAATTCCTGGTCTATATATTTCCAAATAAATTCTGGAAGAATTCCTCATACACATGGGATGATATCATGCTATATATGCTTTTTTGAGACTTAATAAGATGTTATTGGTATTGTCTTTCAATGTATTAAAGAGCACTCAGAATTCTAAGCCTAATGAATTGGGCCTAATGTCTGAGAAACGGGTCTAATCTGAAATGTGATAGTAATTTGAGAATCCTGGGAAAGACTGAGTGAAGAGAATATGAACATTGGCAGAAACAAAGCAAAAGGAAGCCCCAAAATCCCAGAATGTAGACCAGGCATGGTGCTAAAGCTTTATCGGTTTTATTTACTTCATATACTCTACTCAACTATCTTACAGAATAGGTACCATTACTTTTCCCATTTTTCACGTGAAGAATCTGATGTGCAAAGCAATTAAATAACTTACGCAACCAGTAAATAACTTACCCAACATCACGCAATTAGTAAATGCTAGGAATTGGATCTGTACTCAAGCAGTATACTTCCAGAGCCTAATTTTTTTTTAATTTACATTTTTACTGAAGTTACACATAATTTTTTTTTTAATTTTTTTTTCAACGTTTATTTATTTTTGGGACAGAGAGAGACAGAGCATGAACAGGGGAGGGGCAGAGAGAGAGGGAGACACAGAATCAGAAGCAGGCTCCAGGCTCTGAGCATCAGCCCAGAGCCCGACGCGGGGCTCGAACTCACGGACCGCGAGATCGTGACCTGGCTGAAGTCGGACGCTTAACCGACTGCGCCACCCAGGCGCCCCGAAGTTACACATAATTTAAAGAATCAAATAATTCTTCAAGGTTTGCTTTGAAAACAACAGTCCCTAATTCCTCACTACCCTATTTCTTACAACCTAGAAGCAACTACTTTCATTTCCACTCCCTCCAACAGCTGATTCTTAAGGTATTTACTTCTATATTGCTCATGTGCTTGGATTGTTATTTTCATTTTAGGCATTGTCTATTGGCATCTCTACAAGGTGAGGATTTAGCTCTGTCTTCCGTATTTCCCACTCCCACATGAGCTCTTGCCCCCACTGCCCCTTCTCTCAATATAGTCTGCTGAATGATTGTGTCCCCCCCCCCCCAAATATCTTATATGAAACCTAATCCCCAATGTGATGACATTTGAAGGTGGGATCTTCAGGAGATGATTAGATCATAGGGTGGAGCCCTCATGAATGGGATTAACACAGTTATAAAAAGACCCAGAGAGGTCCCTCACCTCTTCTGCCATGTGAGGTTAGTGCCAGAAGGCACTGTCTCTGAATCAGGAAGCTGGCTTTCAACAAACACTGAATCTACCAGTGCCTTGATGTGGGACTTCCCAGCCTCTAGAACTGTGAAAAATATATTTTTATTGTTTATAAACCACCCAGTCTATGGTAGTTTGTTATAGCAGCCCAAATAGACTAAGGCAATCCTCCCGTGATTCTCATTACATCTAGTTTTCAATATTCACATTATTATGAACAGGCAAATATCTACGATATCTGTACACCACCATGACCACTTTTCTTTTACTACACAACCTCCTATATTCTCTGGACTTATTGTCATGAGTGTTTTATTATTGTTTGCTTTGTTTTCTTTATACTTAATACAAATCCAAACTCCCCCACAATTATCTAATTTGCCTTTTAATATATTCAAATGAACTAGAAACTCTAATCATTTTGTCTTCTGGAAGAAATCAGACTTGGTTGCTCCAATCTGGGTCAGATGCTCTATAACATTAGTTCCAGTTAGGAGACTGATGCCCATTTAGCCTCTTTCGGGAGATTCTCTTCACTTCTCTCTAGTCTTAGATCCTACTTCCTGCTCTCTATGTCTTTCACTTTCTTGGTTTGTTCCCTTGTTTAGTGAAGGACACAACTCAGGACCTTCCTGAGAAAAAGCACAAAGAAGTAAAATTTTTGAGATCTTGCATATCCGAAAATATCTTCATTCTACATTTAATACTTTTCCAGAGCTTAGAAATCTATTTTTCCTCTGAATTTTTAAAGCATTTTCTCCATTGTCTTCTAGATTTGGGTGTTGCTATTGAGAAGACAGATGACATTCTGATGCTTGATTTGTTATATTAAAACTCCTCCCCCCGCCCCACCCCGGAAACTGGAGGTTCCATTTCTTTGTCCCTCTTGTTTTGGACATTTTGTTTACTCTTCAGTACAAATTTATTGAGTGCCTACTAGGTGCCAGGCACTTATAGGTGCTGAGAATACATCACTGAAAGTTTTATTATGATATTCTCAGGTGGGCATCCATTTTTAACTCTTATTCTGTTCTGGGTAGTTGGTGGGCCCTTCAATCTGGAAACTGAGATTGTAGGATATATTCATTACTTTTTTTTTCTTTTGATTATTTCCTATCCTCTTATCCCTTCTTTTCATAGCCCTGTTATTAGAGATTAGGCATCCCGGACTGGTCCTCCAATATTCATATCTTTTCTCTCCTATATCTATATACTGTAGTCCTTTTTTTTTTTTTTTTTTTAAGTCTACTTCCTGGGAGATGGCCTCAATTTTATCTTTCAGCACTTATATTGAACTTCTCATTTTTAATGTCATATTTTTAATATCTAAATTCCTTTTGAACTTGCTGAATATTCTTTTTATAGATCACCCTGCTGTTTTGTATCTTCTCTTATCTCTCTGAGGAGAAGGTTGTTTATTTTCTAAGTTTTCTATTGGCAAAGTTTGTTTCCTGCAAGTTGTTTCCCTCTGTTTGTCTTCGTCCCTACCTTTCATTAGTAGGCATTCCTCAATTATCTGGTGATTACTGGCCGTCTATAGTTATTTTCAGAATGGAACATTGAAGAGAGGATAATCTTTATGCAAAAGGAGACTCTCCACTGAGTTTGCTACATAGGTTGACATACTGGGTCCAGGTCTGTCGATTTTCTCTTCAGCAATAGGGCTACCCAGAGAATTCTTCCAGCCCTCTGACAGGAAGGCCGACAGGAGCCACGTGAAGAAAGAAGATTGAGGAAATTTCAACACACAGTTTATAGATCTACATATAATACCCAGTCTTTAATAGCTCTCATCTTTCCCCAACACCCCAATCCAGAGCCCCTCTGTTCTTGTCAGGAGAACAAGACTTCAGTTTCATTCTGAATGAAGAAGAGGCCGTCTTTTACCTTCAGGGAGTAGGGGTGGGAACTGAAGCTTTGTCAGCTTCTTACAAAGACTTTCCACCAACTGTGCCTGGGTGGCTCAGTCCGTTGAGCATCAGAGTCTTGATTTCAGCTCAGGTCATGATCTCAGGGTAATGGGTTCAAGCCCCATGTGGGGGACTCTGCACTGAGTGCTGAGTTAAGCTGAGCATGGAGCCTGCTAAGAGTCTCTCTCTCTGCTCCTCTCCCTCTGTCCCTCTCCCCTCCTCTCCCCTTCCTTCCCCCGCCTTCCCCTCCCCCTCTGCCCTCTGCTTCCCAGCCCTCCCTGCTTGCAGGCAAGAGCTCCTCTCTCTCTTTAAAAAAACAAAAAGACTTTCCACCAAATCATCCCCGTAACCCCACCCTCACTCCCACTTCCTAAGGTACCTAAAAAAGCTTCAGTTTTTTAGGACTGCGTGTTGGGTCCAACCGACTTGGGTTGGTTATCAAGTTTAAGATTCAGCTTTCTTTTTTTGTTTTTGTTTGTTTTTTATTTTAACTCCAGTATAATTAACATACAGTGTCATACTAGTTTCAGGTGTACAATACAGTGATTCAACAATTCAATACATTGCTCAGTGCTCATCAAGATAAGTGTGCCCTTAATGCCCTTTACCTATTTCACCCATCCCCCCACTCACCTCCCTTCTGATAACCACAATTTGTTCTCTATAGTTAAGAGTCTGTTTCTTGGTTTGTCACTTTTTTTCTTTGAGGAACACACTTTATTTGAATCTCTTTTATGTTCCAGACACACAGAACTTTTTTTCATCTTAACAATGCCTCTCTAAAAGAGGATTTATTACTTTCTTGAGTATCCAAATTCAGTTACTACTTGTTTATTAGCTTCCTAGTTTTTAAAGTTTTATTGCTATTGTCTTCCATTTCATTGCTTTTGTCCTTGCACATTTATGCTTGGTTAATGATAATTTTGTTGTTCTCTTAGCTGGGTGAAGGAGGGAAGGTATTCAAATGCTTATGTTCAATCTGATGTCTTTAACTGGACTGCCTCAGATCCTAAGCTATTATCAGTATGTTATAGAAAAGTTTGCCAAGTTTGTTCTAACTGTTTTAGAAAGACAAATACTAAATGTAGCAAAGAAACAGTCACTAAAGAAACATGATAACCAAGTTGAACAAAATGTTCATCAGGACTCTCCATTTTTTTTTTTGTTTTGATTACATGCTCACCAGAAATACTATAATTATGTGAAACTCAACATGTCCAAGGAATTCATATTCTAACACCCACACCAATTTCTCTTATAAAGTTCTACATCTTAGTAAGTGGTACCTCATCCTTTCATTTACTCATGTCAGAAACTTAGGAGTCATTTTAACACCTTGTCATCCCTCAGCCCCCACATCTATCCATTACCAAATTCTGCCTACAAAATTTATGACAGGAGTCTATTTCTTTCCATCTCTTCTGTGAAGACTCCAGTTCAAGTTAGCAACGCATCTCACTATGCTTCTCTAGTTGTGTCCTAACTGACCTCTCTGCAACCATTCCTACCCCTCACCTGTCCACTTCTCACAGTGCTATCAGAGTCACCTTTGCAAAATGCAAGTCAGATCTCGCTCTATGCAATCTGTGTGAAATCTTCAATGATTTCCCACTACTCTTGAACTAAGGAGGCCAATCCTCAGCAGGCCTGGAAGGGTCTGCAGGACTGGCCTGGCTTCTCCTCTGGCCTTATCTAGTGGTGCTCCTCCCCTCACTCTTAGCTCCCAGCCTTGCTGCCTTTTTTCTGATCCTTCTTTTCTGATGCTTGTTCCCCCACAGTCCCTTGAAGCAGAGCAGCTCCCTCCCACAGCTGCTGTCAGCAGCCTAACTGCCCCTTCCCTGGGCCCAGATTATTGCCTACTCATTGCTTAAGTCTCCCCTTCTGGCGTCACTTCCTCAGGCAAACCTGGTGAGGTCAGGCTTTTTCATAATGTACTCACACAGAAGCGTGCTTCACTTCCTTACAGCACTTATCTCACTTGTTACCTAGGCCTCTGCTTTTTACGATATTTTTATTAATATCTGCCTTCCTCACCAGATTGTAAGCAGCACGAGAGCAAAGAGCATGTCTATTACTTTTCACCACTAGATTCTCAGGACCTAGCTAATTTCTGATTGTCTCTTTAATGATTGATTGAAAAAGAAAAAGTAATATGTGTCTTGGCTAACATTTTCCTCAAGTTCAGAAGAATTTCAGTGTATTGTATCATGCAATCTTTCCTTTAAAGATTCAAGGTCATTGTTATAAAAAAAATGGTATGATATAGTAAATTTCTAGTCTTTTGAGTGGATAGGGATATCAACCAGTATGTTAAATAGCCTCAGACTAATTGTTCAGAAAAAAAATGTGAGACAATTTTGAAGTTTTCAAAAATGAATTTGAATTTTTTTAATGCTCAGCAGAAGACTAAGAATTTGGTTCAGTTACCACCTTTCAATAGGAGAAGCATTAAAAATAACAGTTCTAGGGGCACTCAGTTAGTTAAGCATGTGACTCTTGATTTCAGCTCAGGTCATGATCTCATGGTTTGTGGAACTGAGCCCCCAGTCGGGCTCTGTGCTGACAGTGAGCCTGCTTGGGATTCTCTCTCTCTCTTTCTCTCTACCCCTCCCTCACTCACGTTATCTCTCTTTCTCTCTCTCTGTCTCTCTCTCTCTCAAAAATAAATAAACATTAAATATATATTATATATATAATAACAATTTTATTATTATCATTAACATTATTGAATACTTACTATGTACCAACAGTAAGCAAACTTTAAATACGTTATCCCATTTAGTCCTCACAGCTGTCCTCTGAGGTAGCTAACTGGTAGAATCTCCATGTTACCAATGAGGAAACTTAGGCAGGTTAAGAGGTTAAGTAGCTGTGGGTCCAAGTGGTTGAATTGGTGTTCATATCCCAGGCAATCTGGCTCTAGAGCCTGTGTGTTTTAATGCCTTTAATGAGAAAGATGATGAGAAATTCTTTCCAAGAAACTAGAAATTTGGCCAAGGGAAACTGATCTTAAATTTGGAAGAGTCTTGGAATTTGGAAGAATTTAGACACAAGGGAAACCCAGTTAGAAGCAACTAAACACTGGAATAAGCTGGATTTTTTTTTAAAGTTTTATTTAAATTACACTTAGTTTATATACAGTGTCATATTAGTTTCAGCTATACAATGTAGTGACTGGACACTTCCATATGGAATAAGCTGTTTTAAAAAAATAAGTTGCATGTCTTTTCTGATGAACTTTGAAAACCAGAATGGACAGGCTTATAGCCAGAAGGGTCAGTTAATCACGTGTTTAAGAGAAGGGCCTGGAACCAGTGATCTGTTGAGGTCCACTCCATTTCTTCAACTCTGAAAGGCTGTTTAGTGCGGGTTATCTTTGCCTTCAACCTTTCCCCTGGTTGAAAATTTGCCCAATGTAGTCAACTTTGTATTATCCCAGGGTAGCTCATCCAGGGCAAATCTTGCTTTATTGAGTTGAGTAGTCACTTCGGTTAATGACTTGCTGTGTTAACAACTTGGCATGGGCTCATCCGCAGTCAGCACCTCCTCAGTTTAATTACTTGCTTTGTTGACATTATACTGTCTTCAGGGAAACACTTTGAAATCCAAAACTTAACCAACTCCTGTAGTACTGACTACCCACCCCCACCAAAATGGTACTACAGAGGAAGAAAAAGGAGAAGAATTTGAAGGAACTGACATGATGCTCACGAGGATTTTGATGAATTCAAAGAGCATAAAAAATTTTTTAAAAAAGGTGAAAGGAGACTGTGATTCAATAAATCAGAACGGCAGGAGTCCATAAGAATAGTGTTAGGAACACTAAATCATTCTTTAGAATTATCTTGAGGCTTGCTAAAAATATGCTAAGGATGCTTTAAACAGATTGCATTTTCAAACACAAAGAGAGCCCAACTTTATGGGGCAAATGGCATATGTGTTGGCAGCTGCTGTATAGAGGAAAGCGTGCTGGAATTGGGGTCCCCGCATCTCTTTCCTGGACTCTCCATAGAGCTGCCCTGTCCCAGTGAGGCCATTACTCTCCAGTCCCCATGTGAAGGTGAGTCCTATGGCCCTCACCACACGCTGGGCTGTAGGACCCAGACAGATGGCTCACACTTGCTTTTGGAGAATATTTGTCTAAAGGCCTTGAAACTTAAAACCTGGGTGCTCATCTTCACCAAATACATATGTCTACCTATCTTATCTAAAACAGAAAACAAATACACAAACAACTTCTCCCAGTCCCCTACTGAATCAATAAAAGAATAGGGAAATAAAAGCTGAATTGTAGATCTGTTTGAACTCGAGGCAAATTCTCTGCAGGATTATCTTTTGCTTAGATAACTATAAAAAATCCCACAGTAGGAAGTTCAATCTGGCTTGTGGAATTTGAGATCAAAAGGTCAGGGGCATCTCTGTGCAGCAACCTACCCATTTACTTATGTAATGTTTTAATAAAAGGGAGCACTTAACATATATAACCAGTTAGCAGTTTTGATTGTCTTCAGGATAAGACGATGCCAGTAGCCCAAAATGACCAGAGATTCTCCTGAATATGAAGATGATTGACATTATCATTCCCTAAATACACTAAGGCTCCAGTTTTATAAGGTTTATCACACTTGGAATTATTAATTTACAAAACATTTTTTTTAATATTTATTTATTTTTGAGAGAGAGAGAAAGGGAGAGTGCCAGTGGGAGAGGGGCAGAGAGAGAGGGAGACACAGAATCTGAAGCAGGCTCCAGGCCGTGAGCTGTCAGCACAGAGCCCAGAAGCGGGGCTCGAATCCGCGAACCGCAAGATCATGATCTGAGCTGAAGTCGGACATTCAACCAGCTGAGCCACTGGAATCATTAATTTAATATCTGTCTCATCCCCAAGTTCATTGCAGGCTTTGTCTGCCCAACGCTGTTGAATGGTGCCCTAGAATTGTGTGATGCAATACCCTAACCCTTCCCCAGACCATAATCTTTTATGAGACCAGGAGGATTATTACTGTCTTTTCTGTGTTATATTCCCAGTATTTAGCAGAATCCTTAACGCAAAGTAAATGCTCAATAAATAAGTGGGCGGATGATTGAAAAAATTAATGGTTTGGGTATATTTTCTTTCTTTCCTCAGGACTCTGGGAAGATCACTTAATCTCGCTGTTTCCAAATCTGGCTATACTTCAGGATCACCTTCAGAGTTTTTTTGAAAAATAGGGTTTGGTCCTCACTTCCAGGCACTCCAAGTAATACTTTACAAAACTGCCACAAGTGGGTGTGATGCACTGTTAAGTTAGAGAAGCAGAGATTTAACCCATCTGGCCTCACTTTCCTTGTCTGGAAAACAACTGGCCCTGCGGCCTCATAGGATGCCGTTAAGACCAAATAAGATCAAGTGCAAAGTACTCTAGCAAAGAAAGGACTGTATATGACCGTGCAAGGTAGGATAAGACTTAAAGGCGACCAAATGGACCTGCCAGAGAGCACACACAATTTTACAGCCCAGGTGCTTCTCTTTAGCACATATAGCACTCATTCGATTCTAAGATTTGAATAAGATCTGAATATTTTCTGAACAAATTAATTCTTCATTTCTTTGTCTATAAATCTGCTACATCTCCCTTCTGCTAAACTTGGCCACAAAGCACCTATTTTATGTAATTTTATATAAAAGCATAAGAAGGTTATTGGAAAGACAGAGTCATTTGGGGAAAGACCATTCATTCATCCCTGGCTTTATTTCTTCACTTGTTCAACTGGTCATAATTGGTCATTTCAATCTCATGCAAAATGATACCTCTGCCTACTAACCCCCTAACCTGTCATCAACACAATTGTTGCAGATACCATCAGGAGGATTCCACCTAGATTCCCTGGATCCCCTTTATTGTTTCTATATGCCCATCCCCCAACTGCTGCACCCTTAGTCCTAACATAACTCACTTGGAACCTTCTTCAGAGAGTTTCTCTTGGGTTACGGGAGTCCCTCAGGCAGGACGTACTGAGAGTCAGAAATGGCGTGGTGTGGGAGGGTGATGTAGCCAACCCCTGACTGATAGAGGAGTATGAAAGCCCAGCTCACTTGTCTTGAAGCAGAATAAACCATCCAGTCATTTACACTCCAGAATTCCCATGGGACTAGGCTGAGCATGAGACCTTACCTGAAATTATACCTTTCCTGGGTTTCTTCCCCTCCTTCTTCTACTCGTCTCACTTCCTTACTGGCATCTCATATAACAACTTGCTTGGTCATCACTTGCCCACAAATCTTCATCTCAGAGCCTTCTTCCTAATGTCCTCATCTTGCTCAGCTATGTGTTTTAAATTTAAAAACAAATATTCATTTGTTCAATTAAACTTTTCATTTCTTCAGTTAAAAATAACATTTCATTACCAGATGGAATATGCATCTTTGTGTCCATAAAGAGTTAAGTCCATTGATCTCTTCCTTTGTGACCTCAAGTCTTCGGTCCATCTTATTAATTCATATTAGGTCTTTTGGTTTTTGAGGTTAATTTACATACAGGAAAGTAAACAAGTCTTAAATGCATAGCTCAACAGATTTTTACATATGTATGCCCCCTGTAGCCACCACCCAGTCAAGACACAGAACATTTCCAGGACCCAGAGTCTCCCAGTCAACACTCCCAAGCAGCCACTATTCTAACTTCTGGCATAGATAACTTCAACCTGTTTTGTACTTCCTGTGAATGGAAACATGCTGCCGGTACTCTTCTGTGTCAGGCTTCCTTCGTTTCTTCCAAACATTATGTTTGGGAGATTCATCCATGTTGCAAGTGTCGTCCATTCATTTTCATTGTTGTGTTGTTGTCCACTGTATGGAAATACCACAATTTATTTACTCATTCTCTTGTTGATGGAAATTTAGGTTGTTTACAATTTGGAGGTACTATGAATAAGGCTGCTGTGAACATTCTCTACATGCCTTTTGGCAGATATAAGCACTTATTTCTGTGTGGATACCCAGAACTGGAATTGCTGGGTCATAGGTTATATGATAAACTAGCCTTGGTTGGTGCTGTAGCAAACATATTGCCTCTTTGCCATATTTGGGTAAATTTCCCCCTAGTTTTTTGCTTCCCCCTCCTTTTTTTTTTTTTTTTTTTTGTTTTGAGAGAGAGAGCATGCAAACACGCATGTGCAAGCATGGGGGCAGAAGCAGAGGGAGAGAGAATCCCAAGCAGACTTTATACCCAGCATGGAGCCCATGGTGGGGTTCAACCCATGACCCTGGGATCATGATCTGAGCTAAAATCCAGAGTTGGACGCCTGGGACACCTGACTGGCTCAGTTGATTAGTCATCCGACTTCAGCTCATGTCATGATCTTACAGCTTGTGGGTTTGAGCCCCGCGTTGGGGTCTGTGCTGACAGCTTAGAGCCTGGAGCCTGCTTTGGATTCTGTGTCTCCTTCTCTCTCTGCCCCTCCTTGACTTGTGCTCTGTCTCTCTCTGTATCTCAAAAATAAATAAATGTAAATATATATATATATATATATATATATTGAAAAAACAGAGTTGGATGCCTAACCAACTGAGCCACCCAGGCACTCCAGATTGCTTGCCTTTTTAATTATAGTTATCTTTTTTTCCTCCAAGTTTTATTATAATATAATTTTCACACATAATATTCATTTTATGTATGTATGTATGTATGTATGTGTTTATTTATTTATTTTTAATCCATCCCTTTTAAATGTGAAGTTTGAAAAATTTTGGCTAGGATTATAGTCATGTTACCATCACCACAATCAAGATGGAGAACATTTCCATCACTCTTATTATCTTCTATTTTAACATAGAAATGTTTACATTTTTGATGCAATCATATATGACTTATTTCCCATTATTTCTCTATTTTTAAAATACTTCACCAGTTAATTCTTCCAGATGAACTCTAGAATTACTCTACAAAGTATCAGAACGAGTGCCATTGCCTTCTTACACAAACATATAATAAATTTAGAGTCTTAGCTGTTGAGTTGGACACAGTAACATACGAATCCCAGTCAAGGGGTGCCCGGGTGGCTCAGTCGGTTGAGCGTCCCACTTCAGCTCAGGTCATGATCTCATGGTCCATGGGTTCAAGCCCCACATCAGGCCCTGTGCTGACAGCTCAGAGCCTGGAGCTGCTTTGGATTCTGTGTCTCCCTCGTTCTCTGCGCCTTCCCTGCTCTCTCTCTGTCTTTCTCTCAAAAATAAATAAACATTAAAAAAATAGAATCCCAGTCACTTACCTGCTGGATGATGTTAGGCAAGCCTCTAGCCTCTGTGGTATCAATTCCTTCTTCTGGAACATGGTTATAATAATGGTGCCTATGGTGCTGTTTGCCGGGCACTGTTCTTAGCAGTTTATTGCGGTGCCTTATCAAATCCTACAACAGTTCTGTGGGGCACATATTGGTCCCCTCCTAATTTTGTAAACTGAAGCACAGAGAAGTTAAGTAAACTGAGTCCGGCTCGACAGCCACACTCGTGCTTGCTACTGCAGTGCTCTGCTTTGTAGGTAAGGAGGTGACTCAGGGAGAGATGAAGCACAGCGCCTGGCATGAGCGACACAGAAATGCTAACCTTTATTATCATTATTCATCTTCTTTATATACTCGATACAGTTACATAATTGTCTTCATCTAGGTCATGCACATTTCTTGTTAAGGCTACTCATAAATATTTTATGCCTGTTCATACTTTTGTGCAGGAGATGTCTCCTTCTCCCATGTGTTTTCTCACTGGCTATTCTGGATTGTAGTGAAAGCTGTTGAGTCCTTTCTACTGCGTAGCTAACAGAACCCTAGCAGCACATCAGCACCATTTAAAATACACCTCCCCAAAGTAATCTTCATTATGTTTAGTGCTCCTTTAATACCAAATGAAGTTAGTAGATAGGTAATGAAAAAAACTAGGGATTAGACATAAAATATTAGATGCTTTGTCCTTTGGTTAAAGAGAAGAAAGAGGGGAAAACAGAAATAATATACTCCGCTGAGAATAGTACACGAGAAACCATAGCACATTACCGCCCCCCGCTCCAAAAAAAAAAAAAAGCCCACTTCATTCTCAAGCTCATTTTTAATGTAATACTTAGAAACAGTATTTACAGTTTAAATTGACTAAGTGAATTTTTTTCAGTTTTATTGAGATATAATTGGCATACAGCCCTGTGTAAGTTTAAGGTGTACAGCATAATGATAGTAAATTGTTTGTTTGTTTATTTTACCACAGAAGAAGCAAAAAGTGTTTTAAAATAGCAAGACATGGTATCAGCAAAGAAACAACTGCGAACAGCAAAAAAAAAAAACACACAGCTTTCAGCAGATTCTCCCAAAGAACAAGTGTCCTAATTGAATACCACTAGACCAGAAAGAATAATTATTAGCAATGTCACCTGATGCCAGTGCTATTCTAACACCTCCACCTCGCACTTGTAACACCTCATAACCCAGTGTTGGCAACGGCTAACCCTTTTCCGGCTGCAGAAACCCTGCTGGACCCTCCCCCTCTAGAAAAGATCTCTCACATTCCACCTCCTCCACCACAGGAGCAACAGATTAAAACACAGCAGCCTGATAATAAATTGTTTAAGTTCTTCTCACCACTTGGAGGATTCTGAGAAGAGCAGACACTTCCTCCTATCCAGATATTGGTGTTTTAGTGTTCTTGATAACCCAATAAAAAAAGGAGGGGGCTATTTCTTCTGAAAAATTGCTTTCTCTTGAAGATAATAGCCAAGCACTGTACTTGTTGGGGGTGCGGGGGCGGTAAAAATTTCCTCTTGGGCAAAATATTCAAAGGTTTTGACCTTTGTATAGTAAATATATTTAAAAGTGACTATGTGACTATGTCAGCTCTCCTGAGAACATTCTAGTGCCAGCGAAGGTATGCCTGTGTCAATGTAACACGACTGATCTGCTATCGGTCAGGAGGCCAATGGGAAAGGATGCTACAAAGAAGAACAAAAAAAAAAAAAAAATTAACCAAAGGACTTTTTGCAAAAGGTGTGAGCAGGCAGAAGAACTTCACAAAGATGATTTATTTGATCATAATTGGGAAATTCAGGAGTGCCAGTGGCTTCATAGGTAGCTGGATCCAGGGGCGCAAACAATTGCAAATCTCTCAGGATGAGCAAACATAAGAACCCTGGCACCTTCAGTCTCCTCACTTATTTTTCCCAAAGGTAGAAGAAGAGACCTGGGTCTGTGGCTCCAAGGGGATGAGTGGGGATTAAAATCTAGCAGACATTCATGTCACCAAACCATGAGCCATGGCCTGCGGAATTGGGAAAAGGATCTGGCACGTGGGCATGTGGGCATGTGGGTTCGGCTCTTCCGGTGCCCTCCATGCTGTCTGGTCAGATCTTCTGTCTTCCCAGTTTGCTCTCTTACACTGTGCTAAGCAGTCTGCAGTGGAGAGCAAAGTCTAAAAGATTCCAGCCATGCCAGTGACTGGTTGTAAATCAAAGTAACAAAGGAGTAGAGTGTTAGAAAGTTCTTTTGGGCAGCAACCCAAAGACAAGGGCTCAGTCAGTTTCTCAGTAATGAAACTAGTTCATCTCCATTTACCTGACCTCTGCATCTGCATCTATTTCAAAACTTATTCTGAATTGACAAAGAGGGGTATTATATTTTAGACCGCTAAAAATTCCATCAGCCGTGTTATCAGGATGTTCTCTCTTTCCATCTCTCAACAGTGGTTTCCTCTCTCCGTTTCATTCTTAAGCAGATTTTCCTCATTCTGGAGGAAAGATGGCAAAGTTCAAGGTTTACACTGCTCTTTCATGTCACAATTTCTGTAAAAAGAAAGTAACTCTTTCACGATAATTCTAGCAAAGAACACAGGGAAATGTTTCATTGGTTCAGCTTGGGTTATGTGTCTAGACAGGACTGGAGCGCCCTGATTGGCCAGACCTGGGTAACTGGACTACTGCAGTTTCTGGGGCATGGGTAAGTCTCACCTAAACCATACGGGACAAGAATGGGGAAAGAGACTATACTCATGTGCAGACTGAGCAAACAGTAACTGATTTGTTCTCAGTAGATTGCTAAGGAATTTGAAATGCTTTAAAAATTATTTTTCTTATCATTACTGGTTACATTATTATTGGCTATACATTGGAACTACCTGGAGAGCACATAATCCCCGACCAATTAAATTTCTTGGAGTTTCTTGGGGTTAGGACCCTCACATCAGCATTTTTGTAGCACTCGAGGTCCTTGCTGATGTGCAGCCAAGGTTGACAAACATAGCATATGTAGAGCATTAGTTCTTAGTCTGGGGCCAGGCAAGGATGGCATTGATCTTGTTCTGGAGCTAGCTTTAACGTGTTATTCATACGAGGCCTGGGAGTGGAGGGAGATTCTGGGAAGATGGAACTGACAGTGACCTCGCTTTTGAATCTTTCTGTATTTCTACATAGAGACAAAACAACTAAAGAGAAAAACCAAAAGCCCATGAATAACGTATGCAGCCAAACAGGGCACAACATGTTCCCACAGACCACAAAGTAAAAACAGGTGATGGCAAACCACAGACACTGTGAGAAAAGGTACAGAGAAGAAGCACCTGGGGGTCTTAAAGACTGTGACGAAGAGATCCACAAAATAGGGAATTTGAGGACACAGCTCCCTTCCAGGACAGGGTCCCACCCAGGGGAAAAACTCCTGGAAGTAGAATCGAATTGAACCGAATGGGGTCAATAAAAAAGTGAAGGAAAGAGAAATTCCCACAAAAGTGGGGGAGAGGTAGAGTCAAGAACTCTTCCAAACAAAATAGTCAACTCCAAAACATGGAAGGCAAAACACTAAATTAAAAAAAAAAAAAAAAAGCCAATTATCTTTAGTGGTAGAACTTCTGAAATTTTGCACTTCAGCTTCATACTTTTCTTATTATTTAATACTTTTTTTCTGTGAACATGAGTTGCTAGAATAGTAAGCATGTATTTTCTATGCATATATGTTACCAAAGCCATATGTGTATATATGTATATATTATGTATTATGTGTTATGTATCATGTGTATATTATGTATACTAATAGGTATATTAATTTATATATGCGTATATATATACACATATATATATGTATATACACATATACAAATATATATAAAAATTAATATGGAAGAACAGCACTCTAAAATATGAGCACCTGAACTACTTTATACATCCCAAAGGCATGCAGGGGGATCCACCTGGAGATCACCAAAGTGAAACTCAGTGTCTGGTACACCTTGTGAGCCCAAAAAGTCATCAAGAAGGAAAGTAGGAAAGTCCACAATTGACTGCATGAAGACAAGTCTCCAGTGTCATTACTTTCCACTGCACGCATGGTGTTGTTTAGACATTATGGAGGTAATAAATGCTAACTGAATGAATGAGTCTAAAATATGAATGAATATCGAGTGTAAGAAAACTTTAATGAAACATAAAAAAATCAATAAGAATCCTAAACATTTAAGGAAAATGAAAACACTAGAATGAAAAGTATTTACAAATTTGAGTTGTAGAATACTCCACCATTGGGCTCAACTCAGTTTTAATTAGAGTTGCCTGAAAAAATAACTCTAATATCATGTGTTAGTCTTGCCCCTCCTGGGACAACATACGAGACTTCATGAGTGTGCATAATTTCTCACCATTGTCTATATATTAGCCATGATTCCAGCCTCCTCTCTCCTATAAAGCAACAAATTCAAATGCTGGTGAGAGATTCTCAAGTCCCTTTTATTTAAAAAACTAGGGAAAACCTTGGAAAAATTCAACACAACTGTCATCAATAACTATAGTAGTTAGGGCTCTGGCATTGGAACAGACTTATAAATGACTGATAATCCAACCATTGCCTCAATCTATGTCCCCTGGTAAATGACCTTATGTCTCTAAGCCTCATTTTCTCCATCTTTAAAACAGGTTTAATAATTGTGTGCTTGCTGTTGATAACAAAGTGAACGCACAAATATAAAGCATTTAGTGCAATCCCCAAATGTTGACTCATAATAATAATAATAATAATAATAATAATAATAATTTCCAGTGACAATCTCAATATGAACAGCAAAACAGTAGGAGGAAGGGAAAAATGCCTCTGGAAACCAATGACTCTAAATAATCTGTTTCATTCTTTTCTTATTTACTTTTTTAGTAGGCTCCACACCCAACATGGGGCTTGAACTCACAACCCCGAGATCAAGAGTCGTACACTCTACCAACTGAGGCCGCCAGACACCCCTAGTCTGTTTCTCTAGTGAAATTCTCTGATTCTTTATATATTTCCCTCATACAGGTTGTTAAATCACTTATCAATTATCAAAAATTATGAGTACCTACTGTGTATAAGGTACATGCACATTTGATGGTAATTACAAAATGTAGTATTAGGTTTCCTACCACCTAATTTAGCTTTTATTTGCATATTATTTAAATTTCAGGGTACCCCGCAAACGGAGGATAATTTAAAACCCAAGTAACACCCTGATGGGCAGAGGGTTGTGGAGACAGCACATCTTCTTCTGAGCCTTGGCAGGCCACGGGCGGGGAACCAGGCTGAGCTCACAGCTATGCAGCTTGGAGCTGCTCTCCCACTTCCAAGGGGTGGGAAGCCTGTGGGGCCACAGATTCACCAGCTGATTGCAGAAAAGGCCTGGGTTCATCTTAACACTTGTGTTCTGAATTGTCCAGGCCCCGGAAACTTGAGAAAACAAGCCACCCTCAATTTCAGTCCCTGGAGTCAGAGGAGTATGGCAACCAGCTGTCTTCCTGAACATAGTTGCAAATGACTTATTTTGAGTTCTTTCTCACCGAAGCAACTACATCGACTGGTGGGCTTAGCATTTGTGTAGACAAAGGCTTAGAACCTGTTTTGTGTGGTACAATTTTAGTGTCTGTGATCTTTCCAGTCATTTTTGTCTACACGCTGTTGGCCCTGAGAATTATTTACATTTTAATTACAAGTGCTCAACCCCCCGTAGTAGGAGAGTCAAGCAGCTTATTTACTTCCTACTGGCAGGCTTCTGAGGAAACCGCTTAGCCAGGCTTGCTGAGCCACTGAACCAAAATAAAGTAACTTGCAGAAGAGCCGCACCAGGTCCTTATTCACCAGCTTTGCTTCTCCTCTGCCGGGGCTTCTCACGGGGACCAAAACAGAAATGAGCTGCTGTGTGCAGCAATCAAAACACGGCCTCATTTTTCACCCTCCCTTTTCTCTGGATGAAGCAAACTTCTAACAGAGTCCATTTGCATGTATGTATGACACTCATTTACTGAGCAGAGCAAGTGAGTGAGTTGGTTCTCTGTGTGCCTTTTCAGATAAGCTTATCCCTTTAATCATTTAACCTTTTCTTTGTTTACAAAGAAATGTTTAAAAATATTAATCAGCCTCATCCCCCCTTCTAAAGCAGAATACACTAAGCAGAAAGCAAGCTTCCCTTGATGGCACGTGGTCGGCATTTTGGATTAGTCATTGAGATGTACTCTGATACCCACAAGAGCCGGGAGGTGGGTGGACTTGTTCGCCCCAACATTAATCCCACACTGCTACATCCTGGGTTCTGATTTCTACCTTTATGTTTCCTTCCCTGTCTGGCTGCCTGCTTCTAACAGCCCCTTTCTCCACTTCGAACATGCTATTTCTAATCTGCCACGAACTGGGAAATCAGATAAGCCTGTTTCCTAGAACTGGGAAATCAGATAAGCCTGTTTCCTAGAACCAAATGCCTGACATAATGTTCTATGAACAGAGTGCATAAACTTCAGTGCATACTTGGCTATCAGTTAGGATGCTTTGGGCTGCAAATAATTGAAAACCCCGACCCATCACGGCCTAACCAACAAGCCAATACATTGTGTCATAGAACAAAGAGGCTCCAAAAAGGATACAGTCCAGCACAGCACTTCGGGCCCCATTTTACTTCTGGATAATTCTACCAGACCCCTGTCTTCCACACTTGGCTTCATCCTCCAGGTGGCAATGTGGCTGCAGTGGTTCCAGAGGCACATCCCAGACACAGCAATGTTCCAAGGAAGAAGAGAGAAAGAACATTTCCTTCTGTGTCTCCTTTAGGGGAAGGAAACCTTTTCCAGATCTACTCCAGCTCCCTCAGCCAACTTCCCCCTCAGGGCCCAGAATTGCCCTTGCTCAAATCAACCACTGACTTCGGGGCTACAACTTCGGGGATTGACTTGGGCTAACTAGCATCCACCCTGGACCACATTGGAATTCTCTTAGGAACAAGAAGAGGAAAAACTAGACATTGGGAAGAGAACCAACAGTGTATGCTAAAAATTGAAGTTGTTTGTCGGCTTATGGTTTTCAAATAATTTTTGTAGATTTGTAAATGTTTCTATAATTAGTTCAGATTTGGAGCAGATTACTTTTAGAAAAGCGAGGCATTGTTTCAGTTAGAAATAAAATGATATTTAGTGAACAACTAACTTTCAGGCTACATGTACCCATAAATGGAGACAAAGCTTGGTGGTTGCTTCTCTGTGAATATTTTACACTTGAATGACTCCACCTAGAGTAAAAAGACTACACAGTTTATTACAAGGAAATGTTCAGAGGAAGGAGCCATAAAGGTGGCTGGCATGTGATGAAGGCCAGATACCCTTCAAATGACTGCTGGTAAATAAGTGACAGGAAGATCCTGGGAGCCACTGTTATCTTCATGGTGCACCTTAAGAAGGAGGTCTTGAGACCTATGCCACTCCTTAGGGTGTAAGCAGTCATGGATAAATTAGGCAAACTTATTAATATATTTTGTTTCTTTCTTGAAGCTCTGGAAAGCATCTCCCTATGCAAGGAGCTCAGTTGAGCATTTCTTCAATTAACATAATATGTAGAACTGTTCTTATAGATCGACTAAAGGACCCCTCTCATTTTATAGAGTTCAAGCTTCCAGAAGACATCAGCTTTTCCAAGTGGTCCCTGATTCTCCTCCCCACCACTTCCAAGTGGGATTTGATGTTTCTTCCCTTTGCTCCTTGGGCACTGTATGCACACTTCCAACACCATACTTACCACACTGCATTACAACCTTTGATTTTTGTCTTTTTCCAAAGTTCTAAGGATCTTGATAAAGGAACCAAGTTCTACTTATTCTTGTATCCATAGGGTCCTGGCGCTTAATGATTATCTGTCAGAAGAATGGACGAATAGATGGATCGAGAAACTAAGCAGCAAAGCAACCAATTTGTCCCATCCTACTCAGGAAGTTAGGTGCATAGTTAGGCTAGAATCCTAGACTCCAGGACTATTTTCCAATCCACAGACCCGCTAGGTCTACACAGATGGGTTTTTTGTTGCTGTTGTTGGGAATTCTGTTTTTAAATAGCTCTAAAACTATGTAGGGGCAGGTAGAATGTTGTGGCACTAGAAACAAAAGGACCCTGACAGCACAGCATCAGGATGTGCAGGGTTTTAAGGATAGCGACATGGCTCAAAAAGACTTATTATGGAAAACAAAAAGACTTTAAATTACCTTCTCCAAGTTACCTTTGATTACCAGCCATTTAAGAAACTAAACTCTAAGCCTATCCTTACCCCTATTCTCATCCCAATGTATACAAAAGGCAAGAAGCTGTGAACATGGGGATTACATCCACTAGAAGCCTCCATCATTTCAGCTTTGTGACAACTTCCCTGGAAACTGAACATCTTGAAGAATGAAGTCTTTTTACTGCAGAGTTTTAGTGTTACTTCGGATTTTAATGAGATCAAAGCACTCTCTTTTCTTGCACTAGAACCAGATAGAAAGTCTTAGTTACATCCAGAGTGGCCTCAAGGCTCATAATGGACTAAATGGTTACCTAAAGTAATGGAAAAGGGGAATAGCTTAGTCTCGTTTTGGTTTCTATTTGGCCAAACTTCCACCAGGGCCACATTCCTCACTGCAGAATGGAGCTCTTGCTTATCTCTGAAATATTAGAACAAGCCATTCTTTTGAATGGTGGGCATCTTCCGGAAGGTAGACTGCACTGGCTTCAGAACTGATAAAACCACCCTCTTTGCCTCACAGTCCAGCATATCAAGCATATCAAGCCCTGACTGGAAATGCAGTTCACAAACTGCAGCAGATAATTTGACTGAAAACAATCTGGCCAAATGAAATCTCGCCAAACACAATTTGACCAAATATAAAGTGTTTATAGGTATTTAGTTTAAAAGTAATTTGGTCAGTAGGAAAATTGGTAAAATAATATTTTTATGACAATGAGTAACCACAATGACTGCTTCTTTTAGCGCTGGTGATTTTGGAATGTATATTGTGAGCTGACCTTGTAGCTCACTGTGCATCGTAAGCATTTTTGTCTGATTGTTATAACTGGTTCCTTTTTTTTTAAAGGTTTATTTATTTTGAGAGAGAGAATGAGAGAGAGGGCATGAGCAGGGGAGGGGCATAGAGAGAGGGAGAGAGAGAATCCTAAGCAGGCCCCACACTGTCAGCACAGAGCCCGACATAGGGCTCGATCTCATGAGATCATGATCATGAGATTATTACCTGAGCTGAAATCAAGAGTCACTTAAACTAACTGTGCCAACCAAGTGCCCCTTCTTTCTTTCTTTCTTTCTTTCTTTCTTTCTTTCTTTCTTTCTTTCTTTCTTTCTTTCCTTTTTTTTTAAAGCAAATTACTTATGTTCTCTGCTTCTTACAATACCAAAAAGTTGGGAGAAAAGAATTGTTCAACAGCAACAGAATGATCTAAATGGCCAACAAAAGTAGATGAGTTAAAACAACTAAATATCCATTAATAAAGGAATTCATTAAGACAGAATTTTCACATATTTCCTTCCATGCTTTACTGTATTATTTAAGTTCTTTTGTTAATTTTCTCTTGGTATGAAAGCAATGTTACTCACCACACACACAAATTAGAAAATATGGACATGCAAAAAAGGACTCATAAATTAACCTGTTCAGTTGAAACTTTGAAACCTTGAATTATTTCCTTCCAGGACACACACACACACACACACACACACACACAGTGATGAAACCAATCTGAAAATTGGTCCAAGGAGACATGCCGTAGGATTTTTACACAATTACTATAGTTGAGCTGTGCCAAGGTGAAAAAGCAATGTGATTGTTAAAAGAATCACATTATCATCTATAAAAATGTACTAGTTATAAAAAAAAAAGAAGTAAAAAGCTTCCCATACTTAGGTCTAATGGAAATTTTGCTGTGGGCTTTTTCAAAGTGAGGATAAAGTGATGTAGGGGTTAACATTACCAACAACACCCTAACTCTAAATAAAACAATATCCCATAGAAACAGGACTAGGATCTGAGTTGGTAGAGAGGGTAAAGCAGTAAGATTTCCTTAATAGTCATCTGAGATATTGGATATCTAATTTAAAGATTTTTTTTCTTCAAAAGAAAAAAAACCCTAATTGTGGAGATGGGTAAAGAATGCTTCAGGAAATACTAGCATACCTGCCTTGTCAGGAAGCTTTACAAATAAATACAAGGAAAGACGAGCAGACGTGAGATGTACAGGTCAAGATTGCAGAGCTATTAGCCAAGGCAGATGAGTTTTAAGAATAGGGCAGCACAGTGTTCCCTTAACGAACGTGCCATACTCCATGCTGCCGAATGCCCCCTGCACTGCCTTTTTGTTGGCTTCTTAGTTTAGTCTGTTAAAATGTGGAGGAGAGGCCCAGCCCAACCTGAGCAAAATCAGAAAGTAGTGTAAGCTGTGTCTCCTGTTTGCACCCTCCTTGTAACTCTGCCCTCCCCCAACTTAAAAGAATGTTGCAGCTGGACTGAAAGAAAGGCATGGAAGCATTCAGTCCTGCATTCCTGAGGTCCAGCCTTGGTACAGGGAGTCAGGACACAATCCTGAAGACTGAAGGCACCGGAAAATGTGGAGTCCAGGAGCGGAGGTAAACCCTCAGGGTTTACCCAGTGGAGCAGAGGTGAGCTTACATGAGCTCCAACTGGGAAAGAGAAACCTTTCTCTGGTGAGCACACTGTAGAGAGGGGGCCTGTTGGCACTTTAGACTCACTTTAGACTTCTCGTGCCCTTTTGCCCCAGAAGATCTAATCATTGCTGGGTATTTACTTACCCTATAATATAAGGAAGTTTTAAACCAGAATTGGCCCTTAATGAGGCTGTTAGAAGTCTACCCTAGAGTGCATGGATTTGGAGAGGGAGGTTGTATTGTCTAAGGACCTAAGTCTCCTAGTGACGAATGACACTAAGACTTGAGGCCCAGCCAATTCGAGCACAGCTCTCCCAGCCCAGCTAGTTCCCTCCGTCTTCACCCCCTTGTCTTCTCTTTCCCTCTGCCCCAAGATGCTGAGCATGGGCAGGATCCATGCTCACTGTGACTTTTCCTTCCCACGCCCACATCTCCTCACCTCCCGGCCCCTCCCTGCTGCCCACCCCAAGCACGGTATCACAGCCTTCCTATCAGCTGGTCATCACTCAGCCTCCAGAAACTTGATCCTGATTCTTTTGAAAGTGGTTGGGTGCAGCTGCATGGAGGGGAAAAAAGAAGTGAACCAGAGAGCCTCAGCTGTGGGCCTTGCAAGTGAGGAGGGAACAGGAAATCCTACTGTTTGCTGATGACAAATCATGATATCCACTTCCCTTATAATTCAGATTCGCATAGGAGGTTGAGGTCTCAAGTGGCTGTTCCAGATTACCCATTTGTTCACTGCCAAAGCCACGATTAGACTCCAGCTCACACTAATATCACCCAATGGATGTGGCTGCCTCTGTCATGCCATGTAGAGACAGAAGGAAAACCATGATCTTTCCAGAAATGCTCATGCTGATAGGAGTTTGGGGAAAATACTGAGAAAGGTTTACACTGAAACTGTTTACAGACACTATGAAACTAACAAAAGTCCAGATTGATTTTTTAAGCTTGCCTTGTTCATATAAAATATTAATTAGGGGTATGTCCATACGGGGCAAAACATTTCATAAATATCATTCACTAGTGTCAAATATTGACCACATATTTTCATAGTAACAATCTAACAAAGACCTGGAACCTCACCCTAGCTCTGCCTGCCTTCCTTCCTGAAATTAGACTTTTTTTTTTTTGATAATATCCTTTCTGAAAATATTCCTTCTGTACCCGTCAAGGATTTTGGGGGAAAAATATTGCTTTTCTGTTTTAAAATTGAATCACGACACCTATGCATAGACAACAGTTTTTTGAAATGGAGCTATTTTTAAACAGTACATGCGGTCCATAAGCCATTTCATTAGTTGCCTTCCCTGCCTAAAAAAGGAATCTGATACTAATGAAATTATTTCAGTAATCAGTCCATTTAAACAGATGTTGAGTACCTAAGTGGCGGTTTCCGTATGGGACACAAGGGTGCTGCTGGCTCAAAGCTTGCCATGGAGGAGGCAGGATTAGGTAAGGGCAGAGGGCTGTCACAGGAGACCAAGGTAGAGTAGGGTGAGTGGCGAGGAGTGTATAGAGAGCTACGAGGATCCAAAGGAAGGAGGGAACACAAATATTTGTTGGAAAGAACTTGTGCTACAGTGAGTGAGAGATTTGGGAAAAGCAGCTGTGGAGATAGATGCTTGAGCCTTGAAGGATGGGAGACATTGAAAAGACAAAACAAAACAAAACAAAACACAAAAAAACAAGCATTCCTGGGCTTTGCTCCAGAGCACGAACATTCAGAAAATGCAAATATTTAAGAGAGTGATTTTTGCAAGATTGTGCAAAATACTCTAATTTAGCTTCTTCTCAAAACACTAATTTTTTCCCCTTTGTGGTGAACTTCTCTAAGTCCCCAGGTCCCAGCCATTTTTGGCAGCCTTCAAATATGAAACCCCAGGGAAACCCACCAACCCGGAGACCTTTGGCCTTTGTGTCATAGACACTACGCTCCCCCTTCCACCTTCATAGCTCACACTGAATCATCATTTGTGCGTGTACTGAAGAAAGGATTACTTACAACTTAATTCACTGACTCGACAAATATTTATTGAACATCTGCTTGTTCTAGGCATTGCCAGGCACTAGTAATAGAAAGGCAAATACAAGTCATTAGGGAAATGCAAATTAAAACCACACTGAGATATCACCTCACACCTGTTAGGATGGCTAGTATCAAGAAAACAAAAGACAACAACCCAACCGTTGGCAAGGATGTGGAGAAAAGAGAACCCTTGTGCACTGTTGGTGGGAATGCAAAATGATGCAGCCGCTATGGAAAACAGGCTGGAGGTTCCTTAAAAAAAAAAAAAAAAGCTAGAATTCCCATATAATCCAGCAATCCCACTTCTGAGTATTTATCCAAAATCATTGAAATCAGGGTCAGAAAGAGATATCCGCCCTCCCATGTTCATTGCAACATTATTCACAACAACCAAAGACATGGAAAGAACCTAAATGTCCGTGATGCATGAATGAAGAAAAAAAATGTCATATACATATAATGGACTATTGTTCAGTCTTTAAAAACAAGGAAATTCTGCTATATGTGACAGTATGGATAAACTTGGAGGACATAACGCTAAGTGAAATAAGCCAGACACAGATGGACAAATACTGCATGATTCTACTTATATGAGGTGTCTAAAATAGCCACATTTGTAGAAACAGAGAGTAGAATGGTCCTTGCCAGGGTCTGGCGGGAGGGAGGGAGCTACTGTTCAACGGATATAAAGTTTCAGTTATATAAGATGAAAGAATTCAAAAATCTGCTGTACAACAACATGCTTGTAGTTAACAATCCTGAATTGTAAACTTAAAAACTTACCAGAAGGGTGGATCTCATGTTAAGTGTTCCTATAGTAAAAAAAATAAAGTTTATTTTCTCTAAGGGCGAATACACCTTTAAAAAATCAGGTACACACAGAAGAATCAAAGGACATGAAAACCAAAAGGTAGCTGGGGCCACAGGGGCAGAGGAACTAGACCACCAGGGCAAAACTTTCCTTAGGGGTATTGCTTGAAGCAAATTAAGCCACCCAGGCTATACTCTCAGGCTCATTATTTTCTATACTCCAAATTAGAACAGTGTGTACTTTCTCATTTTCTAGTTTGCCACTTTGAGAGGCAAAAAATAGTTTATTTTCTCCACTGGGGGCTGGAACCATATCACAGACTTCTTGCTGAAGCTCCCGTTCTCCCAACGCCTGGCTGGTCCCCTTATGGGATTTGCTACCTTATATTTGGCTGTTCTGGAGAAGGCTCCGGGATATTTCTTCAAAGGCAACATCAAAAGCTCAAGTTAAAACCAGAAGATTCCCTATGGGATTCCTGCTCTGTTAGGGCCTGGAGAGAGGACATTTGATAAGAAAGAGATTAGCGGTCAGAGAAATGATCTCATTCTTTAAGACTAGCGTCAGTTTAACAAGGAGTGTCTTTGTCTCCTGGAATCAAGACAGCAGAAAACTCTACATCCAAAATAGTTCCCCCAGCATGCAGATGACCACAGAGGCACACACTCCTCCACAGAAACATCATTCCCTCCCAGGCCCCACTATGTGAAAGGAAAGGTGGAAACTCTACGAATAAGCTACGTCCTTCCCTGCAGACTATGTAACTAGCATGCCTGCTGCCAAAGAAAACCTGTCAATGCATCTATGGATCTGTCAGGCCTGAGCTAGCCCCTGCCTCCTCCGGCAACATATTTATCCATCCTCCTCATCGGCTAATAAAAAGAAAAGATGTAACTGGGTGACATGTAGCTGCACTGGGATTTGTCATCAGACAGGAAAAACCGAAAGTTACATAGAATTAGCAATGACCTTTACTTGTG
This sequence comes from Lynx canadensis, assembly GCF_007474595.2. Classification (NCBI taxonomy): domain Eukaryota; kingdom Metazoa; phylum Chordata; class Mammalia; order Carnivora; family Felidae; genus Lynx; species Lynx canadensis. The sequence goes on along the minus strand of NC_044310.1, from coordinate 178,065,802 downwards.
TTGTTTACATGTCATAAAATGTGCCCATTTTAGGGGCACCTGGGTTGCTCAGTAGGTTAAGCATGTGACTTCAACTCAGGTCATGTTCTCACGGTTTGTGGGTTCGAGCCCCGCATTGGGCTCTGTGAGGACAGCTCGGAGCCTGGAGCCTGCTTCCGATTCTGTGTCTCCCTCTCTCTCTGCCCCTCCCCCGCTCATGCTCTCTGTCTCCCCAAAATAAATAAAAACATCACATTTTTTTTTACAAATTCACCCATCTTAAGGCACACAATTTAATGATTTTTAGTAAATTTACAGTTGCACAAAAATGTGCAATTTTCTATCACTCTAAAAAGAACCCTTGTGTTTATTTGTAGTCAATCCCTCTTTCTATCTCCTGCCCCCCAAACAACCACTGCTGTGCATTCTGTCTCTCACAGGTTGGCCTTTCCCAGAAATTTCACATAACTGTAGTTTGTCGTGTCTGGCTTCTCTCACTTAGCATAACGTAATCGGGGCTCCTCAACATTGTAGCATATGTGCCCGTTTGCCTTTACTTTTTATTCTGTAGAGTATTTCACTGTATGGGCATACCACAGTTTGTGTTTACTTACAGTCACAGGTTGGCAGGCATTTGGATTTTTTCCAGTTGGGAATGTTAGGAATAAACCTGCTGTGAACATTCTCATACCTACTTTATATGGAAATAACCTTTTCGTTGTTCTTGGGTTGATACCTACGAGCAGGATTGCTAGGCGATATGACAAGTTTAGGCTTAACGTTTTAGAAACTCCCAAACTATTTTCCAAAGGGTCTGTGCGATTACACATTCGCATCTACAGCTCATGAGGCACCCAGTTTCTCTTCATCCTCACTAGTGGTTGTTTTTGTCTGTCTTTTTCACTATCGTCTTCAATGGGTTTATTTGTTTTTAAGACTCAATTTTTTCTCACCCTCTAAGTCCCAGAAACCAGAGTAGCTGAGCACAAGATCTGGGTCATAGCTGGCTAAGGCTTCCGAGACTGTGGCAATTTAGGGAAGAATTTGACTGTGGGAGATGAACACCTACGTGTTGTGATTATAACAAAGAAGGGTAGAGCAAGGCCAGACACCTCCTTCATCCAACCTTTGTTGTCTAAGCAGGGAAACTAGTCCTTCTCAAGACAAGACGTTTCCTCCATATTAGAAATGATCTCGTGTATGCAAGAATTAATGAACGTTTATGAGCACCTGTAGTTGGAAAAAGTGTATTTCTCATATACCGCATAAAATGAGAGTTAAATATTTTTTGACTATCTATTGAGAACAGAACATCTTATTGGGAGATAGAAGAATAGACCAAAACTCCTGATTAAAGAAGTTCAAAATGTATTCCCTCTGGTAAATGGAAGTGGGGGAAAGGAAGTAGGATGGGGGGACACTGCCTCTCACTGAGGAAAACTGCCAAGTCATGGACACATTAGCACATGGCTAAAAAGTATGTGTGTGCAAAGGGGTAGGGAATTGAGCTAATGCTTGAAAAAAATGTTTTGGAGGGTTAATGACTATGACCCCGAAGTCAGCCTGTGCATACACATTACTAATTTTGAGAATTTTGAACTGCCTTCATCTTAGTGACCCTTAAAGCTTCTGAGTGGATCCATTTTATGACTCACTGCCCATGACTTGAAAGCTATTTCAGGGTTTGTCGAGATCTTGTGCAATTAGTTGGGGAGGGCTGAGAGGAGTGAAACCTGGAAAGTGAGATGGTCTGGTGAATAGGCTTGCCTCGTGCAGGTGGAGAAGGGATTCAGTGGGCTTCTCCATTCTTTACAGAAGAGCGTCTCTCACTACTCCTGAGCCGTGAGCCAGACATACACCGGAAACTTCTGAAGTCTGACTGACCGGCAAGAGCCAATTGTGTGCATGGCCCAGCTCCACATTCAGAGATGTGTAGAGCCAGGAAACACTAAGAGTCAGGCTCTCCCCCCTCCCCCCACCATCATCCGCCAGCCCCAGGAGTAGTTGCTCACCATTTGCCAGCACACCACTGCAGTGAGGTGTTCAAGCTCTCTAGGAAAGTATTCTGGGTGATCTTCCTTTGAGCATAATAAATTCTGAGCGTTCGTTACCTTGGAAGGTGTGTGCAGCAAACACTACAGAGAACTCAAATGGTTTAACAGGTAGAAGATAAAGAGTAGGGGCACCCGGGTGGCTCAGTCGGTTAGGCGTCCCACTCTTGATTTCGGCTCAGGTCATGATCTCACCGTTTGTGAGTTCAAGCCCCGCGTCAGGCTCTGTGCTGACAGTGCGGAGCCTGCTTGGGATTCTCTCTCTGTCTCTCCCTCAAAAATAAATAAGTAAACATTAAAAAAAGAAAGAAAGAAAACAAAGACTAGGTACATTTACTGCGGGAGGGATAGTTGCTGGTAATTAAGCTCACAATCCTGCAAGACAGATGAAACACCTTCATCAATAACTATGACAGGAAGCAGAACGTGGCCAGAGACATGAGGTGCGGACTGGAGGAGATGATTCAAAGGGGAGGCGGGGGTGAGCACGGAGCACATTCTGGCACAAGGCCTTCCAGAGCCCACAGGTGCCAGGTGGCACCCACTTTGGGGCCTCCTGGTAGACTACAACATGAAGAAATGCCAAAACAAGGTTATAGAAATTGTAGTACGTCTTTAATGCTTCCACTAAACGTATCACTATGTCTAACACACGTACACGCAAAATCCAGTGCCGTGCAATTGCACTATTCATGAAAGCATTAGAGAAGTCATTAAAATATTAATCCACTGTACATTTCAGGGGGGATGGCTTAAATTAAAGTTGTCTGATGAACATCTTCTTTGAAACCTGCTAGTGAATCTCAGGGACTGTGAAGCCTCGACAGGAGGCTAAGACCCCACCTGAGGACCATTGGGACACGAAAACGCCCAAGCTTTTTTTTTCTCACGTGCTCATATTGAGAATTATAGCCAAATCGTCACGAATTCCAAGCAGGAGCTTGTCTGCCATCTATAGAAAGAAGCACTTATCCGGTAGAACTGAGACGTTTTAATTTTGCCGAGGTGAATCACTCTAACAACTGAAGTCCGCCTCCTTCAGACGCCCAACTTTTACTATATTGAATGGGAACATTTCCACAGGCTTCTACTGTAGGGCTTTGAAAGTCACATTACCTACTCCTGATGAGCAGAAGTTTTGTCTCTTTCTGTTCTCATCGTACCACACGGCAACTGACGATACGGTTTCACCCTTTTTTGGCTCTGCTGCTGCCTTCCCGGTGCGGGAGCCACTTCCTGCTGTGGTTGGCACACCTGCCCCTCTCTGCTACGCTTCCCTCTGGGTGGTGGTTACCCTGCACCCTGGCGCGCCAGAGCTGGGGGGATCAGATAAGCAGCTTGTTTACACCTGTTATGATGAGTCTGTAACGTGAAAGAGGGGCCTGCAACATCTGGCCCTCATGGGGCTCGGTAGGCCGACTTTTGGATGGACGTTGAGGGTTTGGGGTTATGTTTTGTAGTTAAGTGTTGCTGGAAATGTGGCATCTACATGAGGGGTTGATAATATACTGATACGGTGATACGCTGATAATAGGCTGAACTGTATCCCTGCCCCCGAAGGTATATACTGAAATCCTCATTTCCAGTACCTCAGAATTTGACTGTATTTGGAGAAAGGGTCTTTTAAATTAAAATGAGTTATTAGAGGGGCACCTGGGTGGCTCAGTCGGTGAAGCGCCTGACTCTTGGTTTCAGCTCAGGTCATGATCTCACAGTTCGTGTGTCTGAGCCCCACACAGGGCTTTGCACTGACAGCACAGAGCCTGCTTGGGATTCTCTTTCTCTCCCTCTCTCTCTGCCCCTCCCCTGCTCTCTCACTCTCTCTCTCTCTCAAGTAAATAAATAAGCTGTTTTTTTAAAAAATAAGTTATTAGGGGTGCCTGGGTGGCTCAGTCGGTTAAGTGTCCGACTTCGGCTTAGGTCACGATCTTGTGGTTCACGAGTTTGAGCCCCGCATCAGGCTCTGTGCTGACAGCTTGGAGCCTGGAGCCTGCTTCCGATTCTGTGTCTCCCTCTCTCTGACCCTCCCCCCATTCATGCTCTGTCTCTCTCTGTCTCAAAAATAAATAAACGTTAAAAAAAATTTAAAAAAAATGAGTTATTAGAGTAGACCCTAATGCAATGATTGGTGTCTTTATAAAACGTGGCCAGGGCACAGATGCACATGGAGAAGACAATGTGAAGACATAGGGAGAGGAGAGCTATCTATAAGCTAAGGAAAGAGGCCTCAAAAGAAGCCCATCCTGGTGACAGTTTGATCTTGGACTTCCAGCTCCCAGAACTGTTAGCAAATAAGTTTCTTTTGTTTAAGCCACACAGTCAATGGTACCTTGTATGTCCGCCCTAGCCAACTGAGACACCAACCGGGCAGATGTTGCCCCTATGGCGTAGGGCCCTGGTGTTCACACCTGGAGTCGATAGCATTAAAAGCTACCCTGAAGGCCCCCCTTGCCAAGCACGTGTCTCAGGACAACTCTTCCATTTAAGCCTTTGGTAAATTATTAATAATACTGGTTTTCCAAGCAGTGTAGTGTCAATGCATGGAACAGAAAGGAAAAGACAACTGGAAACTGAAAGAAGAAAGAGGAATGAGCTTCCAAGTATGCAGGAATAATTCAGAACTTGAGGGGGAAAAAATGTTTCACCTGCAGGAGATAAATTCTGAGTTATCAGTTAAAATCTAAGAAGAGCACCAGGAGGCATTGTCAGCTCTTTCCATAATAAATGTATCAGACAAAAAAAAAAAGCCAGAACTGGAAAATTTTTTTAAGTTTATTTATTTTGAGAGAGAGAGAGAAAAAAGAATGGGAGAGGAGCAAAGAGAGAGTGGGGGAGAGAGGGAGAGAGAGAATCCCAAGCAGGCTCCTGTCAGTGCAGAGCCCAGTGCGGGGCTTGATCTCATGAACCATGAGATCATGACCTGAGCCGAGATCAAGAGTCAGATGCTTAACCGACTGAGCCACCCAGGCACCCCCAGAACTGGGAATTTTTACACACAAAACATTTTTTTTTAAGTATAAAGGTAAATTGTTAGGGTATCCTCAGATAAAAACCACCATGCATGAAAGAAGAATGTGTGTGTGAAGTTCTAGTTTCAACAATTTAAGAAAGAATGAAAGAAAGGGGACTCAGAAATGAGGACAGATGAGACCAGGCAAAGGAGAGTGAGAAGGAGCAGAATCGTAGTTTTTGAAATTATACACATGAAATCTGGGTGGAAAGGAGCTGCTTCTCCAAACCCCAGAGTTCCAGACCTAACAAAGGCCACTGGAGTTCAGAAAGTGTTTTAGGAGAAACAGAAGGCAATCACTCTTTGCCTAATAAGTAAAAGACACTATTGTCCCTTCTCCTGATTGTTGGTACCAAAAACTTCACATAGATTTGAGGCAGATCGGTGTCACCATACGTGTGGATGGATAATATTAAAGGACTGTGGGTATTTGGGAAATTACTAATCGGCCAAGACTGAATTTAGGTGAGCAAACCCACTCACCCATCCTTGATCCTGGAGTCCCTACCTAAGGCAGAAGTGCTCTGTCCTCAGGGGGCACAGTGGCCCTCTAGAAGTCTGAGTGGGGTAGGAGACATGCAGGACAGGGGAGTTCCAAATCTTCACAGATCTTCAAGGACACTCTATTTTCTATTCCCTTACTAGCCCTAAAATTTCCTGTCTCCTTAGAAGTGGCGGCAGTTCCTAAGAATACATAAATGGTTGGGGTGCCTGGGTGGCTCAGTCAGTTGGGCAGTCGACTACGGCTCAGGTCATGATCTCACGGTCTGTGGGTTCAAGCCCTGCGTCGGACTCTGTGCTGGCAGCTCAAAGCCTAGAGCCTGCTTCCGATTCTGTGTCTCCATCTCTCTCTGCCCCTTCCCTGCTTGCTGTCTCTCTCTCTCAAAAATAATAAACATTAAAATAAATAAATATTAAAAATTTTAAAAAAAGAATACATAAATAGCAAAAATGTGCTTTTAAACTGTTTCTAGATATTAAGGCAGAAAAAAATGTAAACCAGGTCGGAGCCATTTGCAGTCCATTATCTCCTATTGAGAAGTACTATCCTTGTTTGCACGCTGTACCTGGCAGGTGCTAGTTAGAGCCTACCTGGCTCCTGGACTGTTATCCCTGGTTTCAGAGGTGTCCCTTCTAGACTCATTCCAAAAAGAGCAAACGTGTCCAGACTTGGTGCAGTTGAGCCCTGGGGCAATGAGCTGAGGTTATTAACACATTAGCTCCAAACCAGAGCCCCTGCAAGCTGGGAGCAGGGCCTGGCAGAGCTAACAAGTCAGATCCCAAAAAACCTGACAGACTGGAAAAGCAATCACGGATGAGCGTGACCAGGTGTCCATAAATCAACCATTTAACCTCACCTGATTTTACTTCTCTGGTGACCAGAATGGCAGGAACTTGAGACACGTAACTCACCCACCTCTGAGCTCTAATTAAAGTTTGCTAAGAGCTTTATGATCTGCCCAGACAACTAGCCTGGGAATGCAAAAGTGCTCACGGTGCGGCTGTTATTATTTTGTTGTTGTTAGTATTATCCCGATTTTATAGTACTGATTCAGAGCATAATGGATTCTGAGGGTTCTGGTTTTGTTTTGTTCGTTCGAGGGGGGTAGTGCTGAGTCTCTACGTGTAATGTGCTCTCCTTCCCTTCTGACAATGACGCAGGCAATGTATGCAGCTGGAGAGACGGCCATGCGCTAAACCATCCATTTCCTCTCCTCAACCTCCCTCTGCCCGGCAGACCTGGGTATGAGGTGACTAGTTGGGGTGGAGGATGGAGGCGCTATCTCTGAGCCACTCCTACATGTTCACCACATACACACACTGGTTAGTACGGGAATCCAACCCAGGCATTGGTTCAGAAACCTTTTTAGTTTAGATTCAATGACTTGAGATTTGGGTGCTAGCACGAAACAACTGGCCACCGGGGTTGAAGCTGGACATTTAACTGGATTCGTTTAACTCAGAACTTAAAGGAAACATACCCACACCCACACCCAGCCACTCAGTCCAAACATGGCACCATTGTTTGGGTTATCAGACAATTCAATCTATAAACAGCTAGGGGTTGAAGATTACAAAAAGTCAAACTTTGACCTCTTCGGTCCTGGAACTTAAGTAAACACAAAATCTTTGCATTTGGGAGACTCTTAGAGGAATATCAAGTCCAGATTTCAACACAACATCTGAACTTCCTTGATAACACTACCAATTAGTGGTTAGGCACCCTTGAATACCTCAAGGCAGGAGATAGATTTATTTACCCTAAAATTAATGAAGCGTCAATGTCAGGGCCTCTCAATTGCAAGAGCCTCTTCCAAGCCCTGTACTTAACTTTGTATCCCACATTTACATATTTTGTCTTCAAGAGGGCCCCCCAAATGTATTAACTTCAAGCTCCACAAAACCTAAGGTGGGGGTAATTATACTCCAAAGGGCAATCCAAAGTGCCTTTATGGGAAAATAAAATCTGCCTCCCTACAAGTATGCCCGAAATATCAGAAATGTGTTTTGGGTAACATAGTGATATTTCTAAGACTGAGGGTGTTCATTGAGTGAGTAGAGCATTTAAGAGGGTCATCTGAAATTCCTGCAGTTAAATGTAACACCAAGTGCTCTTTTTTTTCCCCATTACCTTTCACAAGGCTGTTCCCTCTTTCTGGAAGCTTTCACCCCTTTTGTCAGATTATCTCCTACTTTGCTTTTGGATCTCAACTCATACCTCCTCAAGACTGTCCTCCCTAACTGCCCTGATCAGTGCTCATCTATAAAGTATTATCGCATCACGTTTCTTCATGGGACATAGCACACTGTAATCTCGGTCGTATTTACACACTTGTTTGATTACACTCCCTTTTCCCCCATCACACTGAAAGATGCATGAGGCTGGGACATCACCTTCCTTTTCTTACCCCTGCAAGCCCAAGCTAAGCAGAGAGCCTAGCACAGTACAGATCTGTAGACTGAATCAGGAGTGCACAATGAAGGCTAGAAGGAATTGGTAAGAAAAGGTCAAACACAAATTCAATAAAAACGAAAAAGTCAATGTTATAAAGAATTACATTTTACCTCGTTATAAAATATGTTGTCTGACAACTATTTGCTGTCCAGCGATGAAATAGGCTGTCTTAAAAAGTGGAAGGTGGGGGCACCTGGGTGGCTCAGTTGGTTGAGCATCCGACTTCGGCTCAGGTCATGATCTCACAGTGTGGGTTCGAGCCCCACATCAGGCTCTGTGCTGACCGCTTGCTCAGAGCCTGGAGCCTGCTTCAGATTCCGTGTCTCCTTCTCTCTCTGCCCCTCCCCCACTCACACTTTGTCTCACTGTTTCTCAAAAATAAATAAATGTAAAAAAATTTTTTTTTTTAAAGTGGAAGGTGTCCTTCAGAAGTACATGTGTAGTACTAAGGATGTTGAAGAGGGAAATTCCATACAGGTCTAGAGCTGGGCTCAGAACAACTAGATCATTTAAGATTTGTCCCACAAGAAATCCTGTTAATCCTGTTAAGCTTCTATTGATGGCATTGATGATGGTCTGCATATGTGTGGATACGGTTTCATGTTTAACAAGAAAGACATTAAACAGAACTAAATGGTTAGAAGTTTATGTTCAATATAGGTAGAAACCAACACATAGGAGTAAGTATAGGTGCCCAAATAAAAACACAAGCACTGATACCAACTTAATTCAAGAATGAATAAAGATTCCTCCCAAGATAGAATAACAGGGGCTGGATTTAACCTCCTACCTGAATCAACTGGAAAGGAAAACTTACGAAACAATGGTTTTCAAAAACTCGAAAAATAAGCACAGACTGTGATCCCTGAGTGGAGGGGGATAAAGGAGATGACTTCTGTGATTGAGCCAGCTTATTTCAAGATGCCCAGGCTGCAGCCAAGGAAGGGCAAACCACACAGAGCCTGCAGTCTTGCTGAGTGGGAAAAAGATGAGAGGTCAGAAAGGCCATGGTGCCAGGGCTGAAGAAAGAACCATGAGAATGAGTAGGGAGGAAAGTTTTTGGAACTCATACAGGGCTGGGAATAATTCATGTTCTTTTCAGCCAGAGTAGAATGCAAAGGCCATTAGATAGGTCAGGGGTTGGCAAACTATACAGCCCACAGGCCAAATCTTGCACACAGGTTGTCTTTGAAAGCTTGCAAACCAAGAATTATTTTTATATATTTAAAAGATTATAAAAACACACAAATAAAAATATGCAACAGGGAATGATCTCTATATTTGGCCTATAAACCCTAGAATATTACCATGTGGCCCCTTACCAAAAGGGTTTACCAATCTCTGAACTAGTGTTGAGAGAGTTACTGGTTTAGTAGTATAAATAAATTAGCCCTAAGCTAAAGGCTGCTCTGGACTTTTAAAAGCAAATTCAAAAGGATTCTACCAACTTATAGTAACTTAGCTAACAATGAACTAAATCTAACACTATTTAATGAAATACAACAAAATCCAGTGTCTTAAGACATAAAATTGACATCGAGCGTCCAGTAAAAATTTGCAAGATTGCCAAAGAAACAAGAGAATATTACCCTGTATCATTTACCTATTGCTGTATAACCCACTACCTCCGAAACGTGGTGGCTTCAGACAATAATCATTTATTATTTCTTATGTTTTTTGTGAATCAGAAATTCTTACAGAGCACAGTGGGGAATGCTTGCTTCTGCTTCACAATTCTGGGGGCCCAACCTGGAAGATTTGAAGCCTAGGGGCTAGAATTTTCTGAAGGCTTATTCAGCTACATATCTGGCAGTTTTACTGAGGAAAGAGTTAACAGAACAGATCTGGTTGCTTATTCGTTGCATATCTCCAAGAGAATCTGGAACCATGAATGACCCTTGGCCAACCACTGGCAATATGGCCCTTAGATGTCAGGTGATGATTTTGTTTGTGTGTACCTGGAGCAACGGGCTGTGCTATACTAGCCTGACAAGTTGTTTTGCTTGAGTAGCAAAATCAACGATGTGCACCTAGTTTCACTGTTGAGACCCTGAGTTTCAGTTGCCATGACTGGTCACGTGGTAAGATCTGCTTATGTGACCATGACCAGCACCTCAAAAAAGCCTGGGACCCTAAGACTCCCACAGGATTCCCTGGGTAGACACATTCCATACATGTTCTTATCAGTTCCTGCTGGGGAGAAAGCAGATTGTGTGTGGCCTCTGATGAAAGGCTCTGAAGCCAGTGCTGAACCAGTACTGAACGCATCTGGGCTCTGCCCAGCGACCATACCTTCCCTGACGCTTTACTCAGTTACCCTTTATGATAAACTTTAACTGTGAATATAACCTTCCCTTGAGTTTTGTGAGTCCTTGTGGCCAATCATCAAACTTGGGGTGGTCTTGGGACCCTCAAAAACACCAAGCAAATACAAATCAAAAGAAAGCCAAGTGTACCAAGTGTATAAGTTATCCATTGCTGCGTAACAAGTTACCCCAGATGTAGCCATCTCAAACAGCAAACTTTTATTATCTCATAGTTTCTGTGTATCAGGAATCCAGAGTGGCTTAGCTGGGTGTTCTTGTTCAGGGTCTGTCCCAGTCTAGGTGTCAGGCTTGGCTGGGTCCGAAGGATCTGCATCCAAGCCCACTTGCCTGGTGGCTGGCCTCACTGCTCAGATTCTCCATAGGGCTGCTCATGACAAGACTTCCCCCAGAGGAGTATTCTGAGAGAGAGAGAGAAAGAAACATGGTCTGTGACAGAAGTCACAGTGTTTTATAATTAATCTTAGAAGGGAAGTAACTTTGCTTTTACCATATTTTATTAGTCACACGGAGCAATTTTGGTACAATGTGAGAGAGGACTACAGAAGGGTGTGTGTACCCCAAGTATACCAGGGCTTGGGGATCATTGGAGACCATCTTGGGAGCTACTAAAATAGCTGTATTAACATCAGACAGGTAGATTCCAGAAGAAGGAATATATCAGGGATAAAGAGGGGCATTTCATTACAGTAAACAGGTCAATTCCCCAAGAAAATGAAAAATCCTATACCGAGCTTCATGCCTAATTCTAAGACCCAAATGGAGGTTTTCTCCATTTGTGTTTGTTATAAACATTTTCTGTAGGGGATATTTGGCACATTTCTAATCCCATCTGTGCTCTAGCATCATCTTCATTGTAAGTTGCCTTTGTTGACATCAAGGGAATCCACAATCCGATATTTTTTCCTTTAGTAAAATAACTATGGTGATGCCATAAAAAAATAAAAGCTCATTTGTAAGCATTTCTGCTTTAAATAAAAAAAGCACAGTGAGAAAAAGTCACCTAGGTGTTAAGAAAGGGTGTGGGGATTTCAAGAAGTCAGAGTTCAGCAGAGCAAGCAGGAAATCATAGCCACAGACCAGAAACAAGGCCAAGGCGTCAGAGGCAGTGGTCATTTTTAATGATTGATAGGCCAGCCAAATTTGACATGGATGTCTTGGGAGTGGGGAGATGGCACTGGGAATCCATTAACCAAGCCTTGAGTATGTGAGGCTGAAGCTGTCTTGTTTGTTACTGACATCTTGGTACCTAGCACATAGTAAATGACTATAAAATGTTTACCTCGTTATGGAAAAAATTCTGTAATGGGAAGGCCTGCCAAAATGGACCAACATGTTTAAAGACATCGTTTGATATGTATTCTAGAATGTAGACATATATTTCAAGACTAGTGCATGTGGTCTCTTCCCAAATTCTAATAGCTTGTGATAAGAAGAAAAGAAGAATCTGGAAGCAAATTTTATACAAGAATCAAAATAGGCAAATTTCAGATTTCCCCTGGCATTCAAGACTCGCCTGATCTGGCTTTTACTTATTTTTCCAGACTTCTCTATCAGTTGTACCTTCTGGAAACCTGCTATTCCAGTCAAATTGAACAAATACTGTATTATCTTGATTTAATTTGTACCTATATCCCCACTTCTTAATATCTCTGAAATCAAGAAGTGTTTCACAATCCATGCATCTGGATTATGGCCCTCTTTTAAATTTGTCCTGTATTTTCTTCTCTCAGAGATTTGGGGAAAGGTATTTTTTCTGCCTTTTCTACATCCGTTGAAATCCAACCAATCTTTTCAGATGCAACTTGAATCCAAAATCTCCCAAAAACCTTTCCTAACCAGCCCTTCCAAAAATTAATTTGCTTTCTTCTCACCTACATGGTACCAACATCTAAGTTTACATATTCTGTACCACTTAATATGTAGTTATATGTGTCCCTGTCTTTCTTCTCCTTCCAGATTATAAACATCCAGAGGACAAAAAATATGGCTCTTACAGCCTTGCATTTCTCATAGCAGGCAGGCAGCACCTATCTTCCTCATTTTGATGACCAGTAAATACTACTTCAGTGAGTGAAGGAATATGTTCATAATTATACACAATTATATTTAAAAGAATACAACTTGTTACAAATAATGGGAACAATTACAATAGGAAAACATGCCCCTGGTTAAACGGGGAAAAAAAGCAAGCTGCGGAACAGAATGTATAGAATGATATTTTTGCTAAAGCAACAGCAAGTCCCTCCCTAGCATGTAGGATATGAATGTTTGTATATACACAGAAAGTTATCTGGAAGAACACAGTCCTAATGGTTAACATCAGTTATCTCTGGAACGTAGGATGACGTTGTTAAAATTATGAAAGTTCACAAGAGATTTTCCCTTTTCAGTTGTTTCCTTCACACACACACACACGCACACACATGTACACGCACACACATCTGCACGCAACAAAGTGTGTGAATTTGTTTTGCAGTGATGATTAAGGGGAAAAAAGACTAAAGGGCTGGCGATCCTTCAGGTACATAGCTTTATGGTGAAGGGGAACGAGAAAGCCCAAAATTCAATACATAGAAAGTTATGAGATATGACAACCAAGAAATAAGATTAATTCAGAAAACCGTAGAAGAAAAATAAATAGTTTTCTGAAGTCAGTTGTAACAGAATTCTGGGGCCTAATACACTGGTTGATTTAAAACTACGATCACACAAAAAAAAGGTCAGGGCAGTGGGTCAGCGTAGGGAAGTCCATTACTTTAACAACAAAAACCCCTGTAGCTTATGTTAAAGTTTAAATGAAGCAAGATTCCTATTCAAGAGACATCCCTCAAATGTGCTTTTCCTCCTAAGAGTAGCCCCCTCAGAGGCAGGAGAAAAGTGTGTATTTATATGGAATCCTGTGACACCACTGATTCGAAACACACTGAATGAGATATTTGTGTCTCTACCATTAGTAACAAGCAGTTAACTTTATTTTTTACTGCTAACCATGCACCCCGCACTGTGCTAAGTGTTTTCCAGGTTTTATTTTACTGGTGACTCCTCACAACCCTATGACATTACTGTTCCCATCTCACAGATGGGGACACTGAGACGTAGGCTAAACAAGTAATAGCATCAAGCTTGAACTCAGGACGTCTGTGAACTGATGCAGAATTCCTCACTCTTTGCCTCTTCACAAACGTGCCTGTCCCACCATCATACCTGTTATTGCTAGATGTCCTGTTCTTCCTTATTTCACTTTCTTACACCACTGCTGTGTGAAGGCGTGTCCTGATTGCCCTTATTTGTGCCAACGTTACACAAGACTCACCATCATGCAGCTCAGGTAAGTTCTTCCAGACAGAGAGGTACGTTCATCGCTGCATAAAGCATATAGGCTACCAATCCCTTATACACCAAGTTTGAAGTCCAAAGAGGTTTGATAAATGAAAGGCTTTTTATAACTCATTTGATATCAAAGCCCGGCCAGACATAAACTCATTTAGCAACAAAACCTGCCCTGAACTGACTTGAAGCTATTTTTAATCTTCATTGATCACAATCAGTGTGAATTTTCATACACTTCACTGCTGAAATATTAATTTGCTTTAGTACAGGGTGCTGCCCAGATGTCACTCAGGGTTTTATGTATGGTACAATATATTTACCTTTTTACCCACCCAAGAGCCACAAGTCCTAAATTACAAAATACTTCTGGACCCCAAGGGTTTCAGATATGTAATTTCAGATGTGTATTTCCTTTCTCCTAACACTCCCCACCCCCTTGTTTTAAATTAAGTGTTTTCCCAAGTCTAACACTTAGATTTGGTGAATACGTAGATTTGTCTATGGCCAACTTATACGCACACTTTGTAATCTCACAAAATTCAGCGACCACAGCGGCACCCTTCTTGAACTGTGTTCTTACACAAAAGGCATTACACAGCCCTACCCCCTTGCTGATTGTTTCATCATTCATTGACTGAGAGCCACTAAAACATTTTCCCCCCAAAGGATTAACTTTGTTTTCCCTTTCAGACCATTTCTAAGTGTGGGAGACTGCTTTGTTAGGCCACTGGTTGGCTGTTTTCCTGACTCTTTTGGAATATGTAAATCAGTTTATAATTCCATGTGGGATCGGATTAACCATAATGGGATTAAAATTAAGGCAATCCAGATGAGCCTTACACTTCTAACTGATCTGGGTTTTTTAAACCTGAATTTTCTGGATACATTTACCCAGACTCGCAGAGTTGGCTTTCTCATTCCTCTGCCATGATTTTCTGGTATTCTGTTGGTGTGCTTTCCCAACCTTTAGCGCCCAACCATAGCATCTGAAGATTCATTAAATCTGGCACTTCAGAAATTTACAAACTGCCAAGAATTATCATTCACTAACTGAAATTTTCCGTGATAGATATCTGGGTCACAAAACTGAATCCTGAAAGTCAAAGAAAGATCCCCAAACCAAGGAGAAGGAAAAGCACTTCTGACTTCAGGCACTTTTCTTGCTTTCCTGTGGTAAATCAGCTGCTATGACAGTAGACTCACTCAAAGAACATGCAACTCACTGCTTAAAATAGCCAAAGAGCGTTTTTCCCTAAGGAAATCAGATTCTGCAAGAAATTACTAAGTCTTACAGTATTTCTATGAGCACTGCTTCAGCCATTAAGAATTAGAGGGTTGAAAACATTCGGCTGTTTCGGGTCCTTAAATTTTAGCGGAGAACAAAGGGGAATTCCGTGGTGTTTAGCATAGATGGATAGATATGCCTGTTGTTTTAAAAGCCTCCCATTTGGTTCAAGTTGAAATCACGTTGATTTGAAGTCCAGACTTTAAAAGCATTAATGAAGCCTTATAACATCAGCGTGGCATACATAAAGGCCAGTACGCCCATTTTACAGGGGACTGATTAGAATGAAGATGTTGTCAGGTATATAAGATCTATTTCTACCTTAAAGTAAGTTTTTGAGTTCAGAAATAAGGTCTTGGGACTCAGCTCCGTGAGCAATTGCTATGCGATATGACTGCTCTTCTCTGCGTGCCCCGTTATTCTTGCTGACGCTGAAGGTCTGCCCTGTCACTTCCCAGAATATTGGTGGCACAAGCAGGGTTGAGGACCTGACAGACCCCTAAGGAAAGCAGTGGCTGCCCCCAGGAAATGGGGGAGGGGCATGCCTGCAGGGCTCCTGTGGGTTAGCAAGAGCTCTCTCTCCAGTCGTCATACTCCGTTCTCCTTAGCAAGCGTCCAGGGCCCCTGCTCCCTTACCTGCCCTTTCCCACTGAGGCCAGGCTGCTCTTGCCTCCGAATCCTTCTGTGGAGTTTCCCTCTCTCATCCGCCACTCTTGTGCACGGGGCCGAGCAACCAAAGGCCTGCGGGACTTGATGTGCGTGGGCCTGTTACCAAATGGAAACTGAAAGGCAGCGAATTTCATCTCCATGAGGCACCAGGGCTATTTCAGAGAGCAGGGGTGCCAGATTCATCTGTAGTGATGGTACTCAAAGGGTAATTGCAGAGAGCAGAGCAAAACCCTCACGAAAATCGGAAGTAATACACTGTAGTTTCGGGAAATTCTGAAAAGAGAAAACATGCTACGGACTTTTCTACTTCTCTCTCTTTTTAAAGGGTTACCTACCTTGTTTCTGTGCTAAGCACACATTTCCCTAAATGGCAACTTCACTCAAGTTCTTTCATCCTGTAGTATTTGTTTATTTATTCTACATCCACTTAGAATTTTTCTCTCCCCCCCCACCACGCCTTTTTTTTTTTTTCAGTAAATATAAGGATATAGGAAATGCATTAGCTTTTATTATCTGTTGAGGCAGCAAGGTGCTTACCAAGCATGAGAAGCCAGTGAACGCCCCAGGCTTGGGTGCCCTCAGGGAGCTTATGTTCTGGGGACCTGAAAGAGCCTGAGGAGCAAAGCTGTCATGAACAAGTCACTTGTGTGGGGTTGCTCTGAAGGTTTCGCATTTGTCCGAAAAGAGTAGGATATGTTGATCTACATTGGATATTCTGGATCAAGTATCAATGAAATCCTATCCTAGGCTTTGGCACAAGACCAAATTTGAATTATAGGAGATAGTCGTGGCATTATACTGGAGTTTTTTTTGTTTTGTTTTGTTTTGTTTTGTTTTTTAACACAAACACTACAAAGGAAACTCTAAAGCATTGTCTAAAATAATGCTTGCAACCACGGGTTGAAAATTAAAACATTTAAAAATTTATAATAAAGAGATACATTGGCAGCTCTCTGTGTTCTTTGAATGGAATTTAACCAAAGATGTACATTAACTAGTCATTACAGTCAAAGTGATTTCACCGGCTGCTCATTTTTGCAGTGACGGTGTGACGGCTGCAAGATGGGACTGCATCTGTCTGTCTTCCGGGGTCTACGTTTTATTGGTGGTCCCTCATCTTTCCCCTGTACTTCCTGGGAGCTACAGATCTCACTCCTAGGTCCATCCACATTCACATCATGTCTGAGGAGATACCCTAGCCTCCCCCTGTGAGCCTCTGCTAGACCAGCTTCACCCTGAGGAGATACTTTCTAAGTTTGTTTCTAATGTCTGGGCTCCTTTTTCATTCTCTCCTCAGAAGTTACTAATATCCGCCCTTATGGCTCCACTATATAAAACCTCTTTGTCTAGAGCCAGCCCACACTCTGCCAAAGAAGGATTCCTTAATTCAGGAAATCAGATCCACTAAACTAACTATCTGGCTCTGCTTCAAATGCTCTTGCGAGTCAGGCTAAATGCTTTTGCTAATATAGTTGTCAAGAAATTGTGTTTGGGACCTGGGCTGAGAAACAGATGTCAGGGGCTACAGCTGTAGCCCTGTATCCGCAGACCGAGGGTAGCAGGGCCAAAGAATCGGACGTCCAGTGAAGAGTCTGTCAGTCTTCCAGTTACTCAATGAGGCTGAGAAAGAGAAAGAGCTGGAGAAGTGCCTGGATACTACTCTTGAATAACCACATCAGCCCCCTTTTAATTATTTATAGCAAATAGACGTAGATCTAAATGAATCTCAAGCTAGAAAGGGATATATTACCTAAGTTCACTGGAAAATGCTCAGGCTGCAGAGTTACTGGGGGACAGTCTCTGGCCGGACCAGAGACAGAGAGCCATCGGAGGCCAGTGAGCGGGCCAGGCCCGGCAGAACCATCTGGCCCCAGCAGGGCAGTAAATAGACTCCTAGGGGACAGTGAAGAGCTGCCCCCTTTCAGCATAACCTCTGAGGACAGTGGCCAAACACATTTGCATGAGCAGTTCATGCCAATGGAGAATCTCAATACAAAAAATCATTTTTGCCTATAATCTGTATTGATATATCTCAGTAGCATTTCCTTCTGACTTGGTATGACTAATATGTGTGCAAGCCTCCCTGCTAGCTTCCATCTAGAAGTTATCTTCTGAGTTTTACCAGTTATTCCAAACATTATCTCAAATCGTAGTTCTTTATTCTAGCAAAAATTTGAAGATGTTTATGCCATTTTTTAAACCTAGCACAATAAATAATGCCAGATTTGCCTCTGTAATAATGACATAGAGTAGGCAGAACCCAGCTCCTACTTAATTCTGTGAGTTTCATCACATTATGGTCCAGGAGGCACAGAGGCCTAATCAAAAGCATCCATTGGTATAATGTTTTGCATATGTCCTTCTCATGTTTCTCCATGTACATATATTATATATACGTGGCACTGTTATCTATAAAAAAGTAAAAAACTAGAAGCAACCTACATGTCCATAACTGGGGACATTTTTTTTTAATTTACATTTTTTAATTAATTTAAGAATTTATTTATTTATTTTGAGAGAGCGCGCACACACACACACACACACACACACACACACACACGTAGGGGGAGGGGCAGGGAGCGAGGGAGAAAAAGAATCCCAAGCAGGTTCGATGCTGTCAGTACAGAGCCTGACATATGGCTCGAACTCACGAACCATGAGATCATGACCTGAGCCAAAATCAAGAGTCAGATGCTTAATCAACTGAGCCACCCAGGCACCCCACAACTGGGGAAATTTTCATCTATGTTATAGTATACCTAGAACCTTTTGCAGCTCTTTCAATGACGTTTAGAATATTTTGTAGCAATGTGGGGAAAGAATTGACTTGCATAGTTAAGTGAGAAGGCCAGGATACAAAATTATTTGGATGATTTGACATAACCTATATAAAAATTAATGCACATGACAGGGTGGGGAGTACAGGAAGAATACGTGCACACCTGATTAATAGTTGGCATTTTGGGCGTATGATCATAGGCCATTTCCTTCTTATTTTTCAAAATTTTCATAATGTTACTACATTGTTTTCACACAAAATCGAGCATATTATACATACACACATGCATGCCTCATCCAAGAGAGTTTGGACTTTTCTAGGCTGTGCATTTTAATATTATCAGTTATAAATAGAAGTAATTATTCAAACTAGTTTGACCTAGGGGACTTATTGGACTATATCATTAAAAAGTTCAGAAGATGGACCACCCTCAGGATGAGCTGTTCCAGAAACGCATTGCGCCCCCAGTGCTGGGGACCCATTCCTCTTGACTCCACCTGGCGGCATGTACCAGCCTTTTTGTCACACTTCTCCCTTGTGGCAGAAAAATGGCTACAGCAGCTCCATTTTAGAGAAAGAGCAAGGTCAACTTTGCTCCCGGTTGTCAAACAACAATCTTTGCTTCAGTCTGATGAGACCAGCATGGACCAGTTGCTGAGACCAGGGAACTGCTACACCGGCTTCAGGTTAAATTATGTCACCCGCGCACGCCGGTCTGCAGGAGGCTGATTACTGTTCACAAATAGTTACTGCCTCTCCCTGCTGGAGGATTATACTTCCCCACCTCACTCACATCAGGTTTAACCCTAACTTGCACTGGCTATTGAAATGCAAAACACCAACGTTCAATACCAAAATGTGACATAGTTGTTTAAGGCTACACTTGGCTTCCCTGAAGCCATTTTGTTCCTTCTGTCAGGTAGAAGCATTCAGAGTCAGTGTGTGGTTTGCCATACTCTTTCTTCTCTGTTACAGTCTCTGGCGATATCCCAAACAGAAGCTTCAGTGTCAGCCTGGGTTCAAAAATAAAGATGAAATGGGGTTGAGCCACAGCCAACCCAGACTGCACATGTAGCATGAGCTGCACCTTTGTTATCTGCTGCTGATTTGGGGGCTGCTTGCTGCGGAACATAACCTTCCTTCCCTGACTGGACTTGAGTCCTAGCTTAGCCATTTCTTTGCTACATGAACTTGGGTAAGTTATTTCACTTCTCTATACTTTCTTTATTTGCAAAATAGAGATGATACATAAAACTCCTAGTACCTACGGTAGTCCCCCCTTATCTGTGGGGGATATATTCACCCCCAGTGGGTGCCTGAAATGACCAATAGTACCGAACCCTAGATATACTATGTTTTTTCCTACATTCATACTTATGATAAATTTCAATTTCTAAATTTCATGCAGTAAGATATTAATGATAACTAATAACTAATAATAAGATAAAACAATCATATCAACAGATTGTAACAAAAATTATATTAATATGGCCTCTCTCAAAATATCTTATGTACAAGACTCCCCCTTCTTGCGATGATGTCAGGCGATAAAATGCCTATGCAATGAGATGCAGTGAGGTGACACAGCGTTAGGCCACTACTGACCTGATGATACATTAGAAGGAGGACCACCCACTTCTGGACTGCAGCTCCCCCTGGGTAACCAAAACCCCAGAAAACACAATCATAGTTGAGGAGAGACTACTGGACTCAGAAATGACAACTGTGATTATTTGTTGATAATAAGAATTATAATTCTTACTTCCATGGGGGATTTTCTCCTAATTTATCTTTGTGATTTTTAGGAAGGAAAAAAGTCCATCTGAAAAAGAAGGTATATTACATTCTTCTTCACCAAGACAAAGTTACCCAGAGTTTCAGTATATATACTAATTATCTGTAGCTAGAAGAAGAAATTCCTCCTCAAGATATAAATGTTAGTTCCTTGAAACATTCTTCCCTTCTTAAGAAATAAAAAAATATTAACCCAAAATTTCATATGGGAAAAATGTTTTATCACGCTCAATACCAGAATGTGATAAAGCTATTCAACAGTATTGTTGGCTTCACTGAAGTAATTTTGTTTCTTCTCAGAGTTATCTATTATTGAAGATAGCCAAGCAATGGATATTGAAATAGATGATTTTTCTATTCCATTGTGAAAAGTCTTGTGTTCCCTGACCCCTTCCCATAAAGTGATGCATTCTTGTGTGTGTGTGTGTGCATGTGCGCGTGTGTGCGTGCGTGTGTGTGTGTCTGTGTGTGTGTGTGTGTGTGTGTGTGAGGGACCGAGGGAAGAAGAGAGAGATTACAGTCAGAGAAATGCAATTTAAAAGTAAAATTTCTACTTTCTTCCTTGAGAATGTAATTAAATCTAGACTTGAATCTAAGTTGACTTGATTTTGTAATCAATAATTATTTTACATTATGGAATACATTTTCCATCTTAGACATTTATCACTGACATCTGATATCTAGCATGTTTTTTCAGATTATAGGTTTTATCTTGGTTGGTTTTTCTGGTATCCAGTAATTAAGGTATGAGGCAAGTGTTTATTCCCTTAGATAAACAAATGTGCTTTGAAGAATGCAGTATAAATCATGGTTTAAAGGCATTAGGGTAGTAGCTCCTACAAACTGCTCTGCCACAGAATTACCTGAAATCTTACACACACACACACACACACACACACACACACACACACACATATACACATGCACACACCTTTCTGGGCCCTACCCCAGGACTTGTGAATTACAATCTCTGGAAGAGGGGCTCAAAAATTGTATTTAAAAAGCCCAGGGCATGACATCACCAAGATGGTGACATAGGATGTTCCTGACTTCTCTCCCCCTCACAAGAACAACTAACATCTGTTCAAGTATTAAGACACCACTGAGAGAATCCTAGAATATGAGGGTAAAGCTGAAGCTCTCCCCTGCACCTCAGAGACCAGGACAGACTACATTAGAAAGTTTTTCAAACTTTATCATTTTAATTCCCACTAGGATTGGTCCCAGTGGATCTACATCCTCCTTAACAGTTGTTATTGTCAGATTTATTTTTTATTAAAATGTTTATTTTTTGCCAATAAAAATGGATATACAATTTGGAGAAAAATTTCTCAAAGACCCAGATTTTGGTTTCTAACCAAGGATCCTTATGAAATGACTGATTGCAGGGCCGGGGTGGGGAAAATGTAAGATGAGCTTGGAACATTTTCTTGTGCCAGAAAGTAGAAAATTGCTCAAAGAATGATGGGAGTCATGTCAAAGCACACACAACTCTGCTTGACAGGAGTCTTGCTGGCCACATCTGGAAAATTTGAATATAAAAGTAAAGTAATAGCAATAATATATTAGAATCCACTGAATAAAATATATATATTGATATATTCAAAGGAAGGAAGGAAGGAAGGATGGAAGAAAGGAAGGAAAAAGGGAGGGAGAGAGGAAGGAAGGAAGATGGAAGGGAGAAAGGGAGGGAGGAAGGAAAAGTTCTTATGAAAGAATGTCAACTTATATATGTGGAAGGAATAATACAATTAGAAAATCACCAGTTGGGCGAGAATAATCAATAGATGCTAAAACCAATAGTTAAGAGTTTGATGAGGAATAGAAAGAATATTTACATCATCTCAAAGCATCTCCCCACAAATGACATCCTAATGACAGAGGGAAAACAGTAAATTTACAGTGAAAAAGTCTGCAGGCACCATCTGTATTGGCTTGAATGGTGTCCCCTAAAAGATATGTTTACATCCTAACCCCCAGGATCTGTGAATGTGACCTTTCACATGCACACAGGGTCTTTGCAGACATAATTAAAGATTTAATGAAATCATTCTGAATTACCCGAGCCCTAAACACAATGACAAGTGTCCTTATAAGAGACAGAAGGGGAGAAGGCATGGACAGAGAGAAGGAGGAGAAGGCCATGTGAATATAGAGGCAGAGAAGCTACGAGAAACGCCGACTGCTATGAGAAGCCAGAAGACACAAGGAAGGATTATACCCTAGACTTTCCAGGGGGAATACAGTCCTGACAACTTGTTTGAAGCCGCGTGATTTGTGGTAATTTGTTATGGTGGCCCTAGGAAACGAATACGCCACCTTAACCCAATGATCAGTGTTAGTATCACCAATAGAGGGATTAACCTACATCCTGTGGCTCTTGATGAGATGTGCTAGAAAGCTCGCAGCCTCACTCACATAATGTTCCTGCCCAAACTGCACAACCTGAATCTAATCATGAGGAAAGAGTGGACACATCCAAATTGAGACTCATTCTCCAAAAAAAGTTGTGTGTACTCTTGAAAAATATTGAGGTTATAAAAAAACCAACAAAAGGCTGAGGAACTGTTCCAGATTAAAGAAGACTAAAAAAAAATATATGACAACAAAATATAACGAGTGTCCTGGTCTGTGAAAAAAACAGTCATTTGGGGGATATTTGGCAAAGCTTGAGTATTGGATAATAGTATTTTATCAATCTTCAAGTTCTTATTTTTGTTACTCATATTATGATCATGTGACAGAATATCCTTGTTTCCAGGAAATAAACACTGAATATCAAGGGGCAGGGGGTCATACTGTCTGCAGCTTATTCCCAAATGATCCAGAAAAAAAGGATCTATGCATACATATAGAAAAAGAATGAAGAAGTACATCTGGCAAAGGTTAATAAGTGGTACGCAAGAGTTCTTTGTGCCATTATTGCCTTTTTCAGCAATTTTGAAATTACTTCAAAATAAGATATTTTTTAAAAGCTTGCTAGATTATTATAACGTGCAGCTGGGGATGACAACCACTGCATTAAAATTCACTTATTAAGGCAGTGGTTCTCATCTGGGTGACTCTGCCATCCAGAAAACATAGAGAAAAGTCTGAAGACATTTTTGATGGTCAATTACTGCACACGGTGGGGAGAGGAGAGCAGGGATCTGGAGGGTGCCACAGGCATCTAGTGTGTATAGAGGCCAGGGATGCTGCTAAAATAGTAAAATGCACAGGACAGCCACCCGTAAGTAATTATCTGACCCTAAATGTCAATGGTGCCACCGCTAAAAACCTTGCTTTAAGGAAATGATACACCTTCACCAATAGAACCGGAGTCTAAACACTTATGGAAAATGGCACCAAGTTAATATGGGTTTAAAACGCTCCCCACAGCAACATTATATATCAACCAAAGATTCCCATTTTGTGTGAAAATACATTTGCATTTCAAGACTTGGAAGCCACAGACAGAAATGCATACAGTGACATGTGACACCAAACATCAGACAAGAGTATAAAGGAAAGGAGACGCGTAGAAGTTTGGCTCATTCATTTTAACATCAACCAAGTAGCTTGCATAATTTTAGACAAGTCCACCGCAAACGCCATTGCAGGGCATGTGAACAGCTCGGTGAGAACGACAAATAGACTCCTCTCAAACTTACGACTATATTCGTAAAGCAGTATAAATATATTACATTACTGGTTACCTAGGGTAATCCATATCACTTCTTTCTACATCTAATGAGATCTCCCATTTCTGTATTTTTACATAGGGAGCTACACAAACATCACCGTAACTGAGTGATGAATCAGACAGTATTAGTCAGATTTTCACATAACAATCCACAAAACCTCAATGACTCTCAACAGCAAACATTCATTTCTCATTCATTGGTATGTGCCCTGGTTGAGTTGACCCTGCTTCAAGTTCAGGTCTGCTCTGCACGTCCCTCACTCCGGGACCAGTGATCCCCTAGACAGATGGCCGTTGCCTCATGGTAGATTACAGGCGCTCTAGAAGCCAGGCCAAACTCTGCGAGTACATTTAAAGCGTTGCTCACATCACATCTGCTAATATCCTGAATCTCCATGTCGGTATAAGTATTTTTACCTCGGTTTAATTGTTACATAGTATTCTGTAGCATAGGAATGCCATCATTTATTAAGCCTCTTATAACTGTACATTGAGATTATTTCCAATTCTCCCCCTATAATATGCGATGCTGTGATAAACATTTTGTAACTCAATTTTTATCTGAATTAACCATTCACTGTTAAGGAAGAAAACATCCAAAAGTGGGATTTCTGGATGAAGGCCTAGAAACAATTATTTTCAAAAGGTTTTTCTTCTCAGTGTTGTCTGGCGTTCAAATCAAAGCAGTCAATGTTAGGCAGTCAGTTGGGAATACGAGGATTTAAGGTATTGACACATGTATGTGGGTGGGTAGGCATGGGAGAGGAGCAGAAGAGAGGGGGAAAGAGAAGAAGGGAGGAGAAATTGATTGTGAGAATCATCCGAATCCAATGTAGAATGATACCAGACACTGTATAAGAATTACTGGTTGTAGCAGGAAACCCCTCAAAGAGCCAGTTGTACTGTAGTTGATTTGTAAATTTGATCTCCTTTTTGTCAATAAATCATCAAGAGCAGTGGTTCTCAACAGGGGTAGGTGGGTGTTATAGTTGTCTATTGCTATGTAACAAATCACCCCAAAATTTAGTGGCTTAAGACAACAAATCATTATTATCACTGATGGTTCTGTGGGTCAACTGGGCTCAGGTGAGCAGCTCTCTCATGGTGTCTGTCATGTAGCTGCAGGCAGATATTGGCTGGGGCTGAATCATCTGAGAGTTCAACCGGGTTGGGTGTCCAAGATGGCTCCCTCACAGGACCGGCATTGATGCTCATTGCTGGCTGTGAGCTCAGCTGAATGTGTCAACCCAAGTGGCCAAATGTGGCCTCTCCTTCTAGTTTGTGACCCTCACAGCATGGTGGCTACACTCAGAGATGAAGTGTCCTGAGAGGGTGGATCCCAAGAGTGAGTGTTTCAAAGTCCCAGGTGGTAGCTCCTTATGATCTGATCTTGGAAGTTCCAGAATATTGCTTCTTCTGTATTCTTTTGTCTCAGTGAATCACTCAGGTCTTCCCAAAAGCAAAGGGAGAAGAATTTGATTTTGGCCTCTTGATCAGAGAGCAGCAAGTCACGTTGCAGAAGAGTGTGTGGGATGGAAACTATTTTTGTGGCCATCTTTGGAAGATAGAATCTCTACCGGGGCGGTGGGGAGGGGGGGTGGTGGTGGTGAAAAGTTGTCTGAAGTTCTCTGAAATTGTTGACTAGTTTTCACCCGTTTATGTCTTTCTCTGAAGAGAATCCCAAATATTAGTAAGATTCTGAAAGGAATCTGCAACCAAAATAAATAAATAAAAAGTAGAAACAATCACAAATCTAGGTAGATTATGGTATGTTACATAATTAAGTTTATTTTATACCCTGATATTCCTTTTAAAGATACTTGATCTCTGCTATTAACTTGGAATTGTTCAGCATCTAGCTATGATTCACTAACAAATTCATCCAATTAAACATTTTAAAAAATGTCAGATAATTCTGTCAGTGTGACAAGTTAAATAAAACCAGATACACATACACACACATACACTCATGTACACGTATATAAACATGGTCTGAATTTTAAACAGAGAAGCCTGATTAAATGGGGTTTGTATTTTGGACCACTGTTGCCACCAAGCTACCTGTATTTGATACTTAGGAGAGTTCTAATAGACTTAATATTCTACACACAGTTCGGGGAAATTTTCTTTTTAGATGCCTGCAGCACAGGGCACAATAATTTCCAACATACAGCATGAGATTTGACTACTTTATCTCAGCATATGTAACTATAACTGTTATTGTTCACAAAATTATCTGGTTTTTATTACAGCATTGGACTCTGTGACACCCCAGAATCCATGACTGCCTCAGACAGGCTCCATTTATAGTAAGAACTATTTCTGTTTATGCCGCTCTACTTGCTATTAGTTTCACGAACTTATGCCCTCTGGATTTCAATGGTGGGGGAACAGGAGGGCAGAGAATTCAGGAAGGGATGGATGCAGGAATCACCAGCCAGCTACGTGTTCCACAAGAGGGGCATTTTTTTGCTGCTGCTGTTGAGATTGAGGTGTCTCTTAAGTTTCTTTTTATCTCGCATGTTCATCTCCATTATCATCCTCTTGTCAAATGATACCTTCTTTTTTTTTAAGTTTATTTTTGAGAGAGAGAGAGAGAGAGGGAGAGGGAGAGAATCCCAAGCAGGCTCCTTGCCTAACACAGGGCTCAGTCTCACGACGTTGAGATCACGACCTGAGCTGAAAGCAAGAGTCAGACGCTTGACTGATTGAACCACCCAGGTGCCCCTCAAGCAATGCCCTCTTAAAGAGACTGGGTCAGTTGTTCCGTAACATTCTGGGCTTTGCTGATTTTTTCAACACGTTTCCTATAGATTTAAAGGCTTGATTAGATTCAGGGTGAATTTTTTCCATGGATGCTTCACAGATGCTCCTATGTATTTCATATGACATCACACAAGGACGTGCATAGTATCTATTTGCCTTGCCTTTAATGACACTGATTGATCTGCAGATCCAGATGGGGACTGCCTGATTCCTGGCTGTAAAGTTGTTGGCTGACCTTCTGACTCCCTTGGAATAATATCTAGTTCCTCATTTATATTTTGCTTCTTAGTTTTAGCATCCATAAATGTTTATTGCCTGAATCAGTTATTTCATTAGATGTAAAAGGGTGAATTTTTCTAATTTTATCATTTCTTCTACATTTACTAGCTAGAATACTTGTATAAGAAAACTCTCCCTCATTAACTAGGGCTATATTATAAAATTTTGAAAATAGAGTTTTCACATGGAAGGCAGATCAAGGCTTACTTTTCCAGTTAATTACTAATTTTCAGAGAACAAGTTAATAGACTATGGCCAATAGTGATAAGTGAATTATGTTTGTTACTTTGGCTTTCTCTTTTGAGTATCATTATGAATTCAGGAATATTTATTTCATTATTGTGTTTTGATCAGTTGCCATTATTTTTCTTGTTGATGGTAAAATTGTCCACTTTTAGGCAGTGGGCAGATTCCCTGCTTTCCAGCATAACAAGATGATCTAGTCTCAGTTTGTCATTTGCCACTCCACACCTGGAACCAGATCTCTCCAAGAATCCCCGGTTCCTTTTTCCGAGACTGTAGTCTGAATGCTAACATTCTCATCATTACTGGACTGTCATTGCTACTGGGTCTTTTCTGTGGACAGAACTTTAACATTTTGAATTTTAAAAGACTCATTCACAATTCAAATGTATTTGAATATTCGATATATCACATTCAAATTTCAAATGTTCAAACAGTTTAAATTTAAACGTAATCAAAAGTAACCTACACGTGATTATTGAATCATTATATCATAGACCTGAAACTAATATAACACTGTATGTTGATTGTACTTGAATTTAAAAAATAAATAAATAAAATGTTTTAAAGTAGTCTACTGGGTTTTTTAAAGTTTTATATCGTTATCTTCCTTCTCTCAGACATTACATTAATGTAATTACTTATTTATAAGAATAATAAACTTTAAAATGTCAATATAGCATAATGAGATATAGTAATATTATTACTAACAATCAGATACTGAATGCAGGTGAAGATTTCTTTGTATTTTTGTTAGACTATATTCCAGTAACGATGTGTGACATACCCTATGTTTCAAAATACCCAATGGACCCAAGTATAGGCAAAAGCTTTTCTCTTGAGGAAGAAGAAAGGTCTATCTATAGGTTAATGGTCAGAATGGCTTCGGTTACCTCGTCTGGGCCCTCCCCCAGCCCTGAGAAGGCAGGAGAAAAGGCCCGAGATGAGTAGACAGTGGGCTGCATTGGCCTGTGGACACAGCCCAGCCAGAGACACTCTGAGCCCCGCCCTCCAGGACTGCTGGGTGCCCGTGGCCGCCGAGGACAGGTGCCCCCAGCTGCAATGAACAAAGACAGATGAAATACGAGATTCGTGTCTATCTGTGCGCAGCGTCTGCACAGTTGACTGCAAGCATGAGATAGCCAGACACTTCACCACAGTGTTGGGAATGTTTCATAGCAGTTCGGCACTTGAAAAGAATAAATTGTATAAATGAAAAGTATATGCTTCCTCCCAGCCCCTAGATCATTCAGAACATTTCATTGGACAGTACGTGGCACCAGCCTGCCATTTTTGAGTGCATCACAGGGCTTGTTGCTATTATTTATCTTGTTCTTATCACGTTGGTATTTAAGCATCTTATCGCTGTACAGGAGAGAAAAGGTCCTGTTTCTACGGGCTGTGTTTTTCAACCAGTGATTCAGGAGTACTGATACGCTTGCTCTGTTTTGAGCTGCACTCACATTTCTGCTGGGAGGCAACAACAAGGAAAACACAGGTGAGCTTGGCAGCCTTTGGGGAGGCAGCAGGTGGGAGAATAATCAAGAAAAGCAAAGAAAGGCTTTGGTTCTTTAGGTAAACGGAAACCTGTGTTCTCTCCCTTTGAGACGCTGCAAAGTAACAGTCTTGCTTTCTTCCCTTCTCCCCTTTTCTTCTTCTGTTTTGCCCAAATCTGTTGTTTCAAGCTCAGAAGAGAGTGGTAACCTGTTCAGATCCAGTTCTCTGTCTCCCGTCTAATTAATTAGGCCTGGCCTCCAGGACCCCCCGCCTTCCCAACACCTCACAAATCTTGGAAACCTGCTTAGTTCAATCCATCAGCCTGAATTACTGGGAACAATTTGGCCACTCTGTTTCGTATTCTTCTAGCCCTTTCCTTAACCCCTCATATTCACAAAATATTTGCTTAAGGCAATGTCAATCACTAATGTAATCAGCATTCCATAGAGAGCTTGCTAGAAATACCAGCTCCTCCAGCCTGCATTTCAATTCTGATCTAATAAGATCAAGTAATAATAGGGCTGTAGTGATACTGATGAAGGAAGTCCAGGACTTGCACTTCAAGGAAAAATGGCTTCAACACACGAGGAGAGGTTGAAATAAAGGAGAGTCCTTAGATGCTGCCTGCGAAGCCCAGGCCTCCTAGGAGGACGGAGTACTACTCAGCAATACAAAGGAACTAACTGCTGATACACACCCATCAGGGGTGAATCTCAAAAGCCGTGGAAGAAGCCAGACACAGAGTGAATAGACAGAAATCAGATCAGTGACTGTTTGTGGGAGGGAGGGGAATTGATTGGGAAGGGATCTGGGGGGATCTTCTTGGTGACGGAAATGTTCGTATCTTGATCGCCAAGGGTGTCTATTACAGGCACGTATGCCTGTGTCAAAATCTATCTAATTGTACATTTATGATCTGTGCTTTTCATTGCATGCAAATTATATCGTAAAATATTTTTACTTGAATATACCTACTTTGGGTGATGATAGAAAATATTTTTACCAATTTTTTTGGCAACGTGTATCTTTTAAAGGTATGCACGAGGCAAAAAAAAAAAAAAAAAAAACCTCTCAAGATAGAAGATGATTTAACATAGTGCTGAAAATACGGCATGCACTCAATAAAAGTGTATTGACAACTAATAGCCATTGCATAAGTTTGTTTGTAAGATGCCTCCTTTCAGCCCAACATTATAGTCAAATTCAGCACTATCTACAAGATTAAAATTTCCCAGCCCTAAAAAATATTTTTAGTAACCCTCCATTCCATCAGTCCAGTTATGCAGCCCTTTCATGGGAGTATAATAAATAAAATCAATACTTTTTATTACTTCACTGCCAGAAACTTACTACACCCAGATTCAAAAGCATAAGGCTGTCTGCAAGGCTGATGTACCCTTCAAGGAGTATTTTATGAGGAAAGCATACTGTTATAATTTTGCAAGAATAAGGAAAGCTACCTTTAAATCATAAGAAGTATTTCTTAGGTTGAAGAAGTATATATAAAGGCTATCAATCCCCTATATATGATCTCTAGCTAGATAAATGCAGGGGGGAAATCAGCTTTCTTCTAAAGACATAAAATTTCCTGAAAAATATATACTGGATGAATTTTATATTTCTATAATAAAAAGTATGCACTGCCAAGTCTCAGGAAAATTGGACAAATGGCTCAGTAAGACTTATCTTTCTTAATTGTGATGTGTTTCTAGAGGTAACTGGTCTCATAATACGTGACTTTTTTCCTTTATGTTTTCACCCTCTTTGAGGACTATAACCCACCTCCCCCCAAAAAAATCAAAGAACAAACCATGCAAAAATGCAAATCAAACTAAAGTTTCAGGCTAAAAGATAATTTACAGTTAGATTATTATGTAGACACAATGCTGAAGATACAAGTTTGAAAACATTCTTTAGCAACAGGAACTCCCCAAATATTTTCAATTGTTTTGTCACTGGAGAATTCACATACAGAGAAGAAATAAACAATAAAACATTATAAGGTAGCTATTACTGGAGAAATATGATTTTCTTTTTCAATTTCTAGAGGATATAATTTTTAAAGGAGAAAAATAGAAATAATGAAAAAAAGTGAGGACAATTCAAAAACTGGGAAGAGTTTTAAATCCCTCAACCACATATAAAATTTTTCATTTTATTATAAAAGAATTAGGACTTTAACAATCAAACTATATCTATTCCAGTGATCCCAAAGTGTGATCTCCTAACCAGCAGCCCCAGGATCATCTGGGAACTTGTTTTTAAATGCACATTCTTAGGACTGCCTGGGTGGCTCAGTTGGTTAAGCCTCAGGCTTTGATTTCAGCTCGGGTCATGATCTCGAGATTGGTTGAGTTGGAGCCCTGAGTTGGGCTCTGCACTGGTAGCACAGAGCCTGCTTGGGATTCTCTCTCTCTCTCTCTCTCCCTCTCTCTCTGACTCCCCCCTGCTTGCTCCCTCTCTCTCTCTCTCTCTCTCTCTCTCAAATTAAATAAATAAATAACTTTAAAAAATTAAATGCATATTTGGGCCCAACCCAAGCCTACTAAGTCAGAAGCTCTGGGGGCAAAGCCCAGCCATCTGTGTTTTAACAAGCCTTCTGGGTAATTGTGACACAGGGTAAAGTCTGAGAACCATTGATTCATTCCAGAAACATTTATGGGGTGCCCTTTGTAGGCCAGGCTCTGAGAAAGGCTTTGGGGACAGAAAATAAGGAATTAACATGATCCATAGTTTAATCAGTCACAAAGAAAAAGAATATTAGCTAGTAACGTCATTTTTTTAAATACAGGAAAATAGGAGACATCCTTGGTAGAGCTCCAACAAGTAAAACTACCAAGAACACTGAGGAATTTTACTGAGGTTGGGGCAATCGTGCTCAGTAACAATTACCTGGAAGGATTTGTTTTTTTCTTTTTTTCCTTTCCTTTTCTTTCTTTCTTTCTTTCTTTCTTTCTTTCTTTCTTTCTTTCTTTCGTTTCTTTCTTTTCTTTCCTTCTTTCCTTCTTTCTTTTTTTCCAGAAACACATGTGCTGGCCCTCTCCAGACCTCTGGGATCACAATCGCCTAGAGTGGGGCTCAGGAAAACTCTGTTTTTCACAGTTCCCTCTAGTAAGTAATTCTGATGTTTACCAGAGTTAATAGTAATGCTCTGTAGAGATGTCTCAGGATCTGTGTTTGCCCGGCTGCCGGGCTGGCAGCCTCTCCAGGTATGGTCTGTGGATTACCTGTACTGAATCACCTCCGGGAGGGGAGAACATGAGTGTACTAGCACGTAAAATGTAGATCCCCAAAACTAAACCAGAGTCAGAATCTCTGGGGACAGGGCTCAGGACTATGCACTTTTTACAAATTCTCAAGTGATTTTTAAGCACATAGCAATTTGAAGTTTACTACCTTGTGGATCTCCCCAAGGACTACTTCTCAATGGTGCGCCTGGGTGCCTCAGATTGTGTAAGCGTCTGCTTCTTGAGTTTGGCTCAAGTCATGATCTCACAGTTGGTGGGTTCAAGCCCCACATGGGGCTTTGCGCTGACAGTGCAGAGCCAGCTTGGGACTCTTTCCTTCTCCCTTCTGTCTCTGCCCCTCTCCTGTGCGAACTCTCTGTCTCTCAGAATAAGTAAATAAACTTTAAAAAAAAAGTCCCCTAATTTCTTCTGTCTCTCGATATGTATGGTGGATAAATAATGCCCCCTCAAAACGTCCACATCCTAATCCCCAGAATCTGTGAAATTTACATGGCAAAAGGACTTTCTAGATACAATGAAGTTAACTAAGATTCTTGAGATGGGTGATTCTCCTGGATTATCTGGACGAGTTGAGGATGATCCCAGAGCTCCTTACAAGAGGGAGGCTCACGGATCAGAAAAGAGATGTGACAACAGAAAAAGAGGATAAGAGTCAGAGAGAGCTTTAACGATGCTACCCCGCTGGTTTTGAAGATGGAGGAGGGGCCCACAAGCCAAGAGATACAGACAGTCTTTAGAAGCTGAAAAAGGCAAGGACACAGATTCTCCCCCAGAGCCTCCTGAAAGAATGAAGCCCTGCCCTCACCTTGATTTGGGCCCAGCGTAAACCCATCTCAGGATTCTGACCCAACTTGTGATTATTTGTTATAACAGTGATAGGACACTAATATGATATGTAAAAGACACAGAAAGGAACATAATACAGGGACAAACTACACTATTACTGAAGAAGCTTATCTTATTTGGAGAGTCTACCGCCAAGAGAGAAGGCATATTTAGTGTTCCCTTGAAATTTATTCTTATCAAACAATTTCTTTGGGTAGAGGTCTTAATTAGATGCAGGGTTCCAGTGAACATAGTAAACAATTCCAGAACCTTAAAAAAGAAAAGAAAAGAAAAGAAAAGAAAAGAAAAGAAAAGAAAAGAAAAGAAAAGAAAAAACCTTAGTTGCTCAGTAGCTGTAAGATTTCCTTTTCAGATTCAATCTTCAGGACATTATCAAAAGATATGGAAGGCCACCAGCTCATGACATCTTTTCCCTAGTGTCTACTCCCACGTAGCAGACAAGGCCCCAAATCCTCAATTCAGAGGAAGAATCAGGGAAAGCATTCATAATGGACATACTTCATGTGCTGTCATCAGTTACACAGTCAAACCTGTAAAGGAACACACCCCTGGGAGGGGGGGGGGAGAAAGACTTCAAAATCCTCTTACATTATCAGCCGCTTCTTTAAGCAGTGATTCTCAAGCGAGAGCCTGCATCAGGTCACCTGAAGGGCCCCCTCCCAAGGTTACCGATGCAGGAAATCTGGGCTGAAGGCCCCTGCTCTGCTGCCTGTCCAGGATCACATCCTGAAAACTGCTGACCCGAGCAATGGGTCCACCATTGCCTCCACATTAGCATCGCACGGGGACATCGAGTCCTGATGGCCCATCTCAGGCCAATTAAATCTGACTTGCTGATGGTGAGACCAGCTAACATGATTTTCAGTCTTGGCAGGTGATGCCAATGTGCAATCAAAGCTTGGGACCTCTGTCCTAAAGGCCAAAGTAACAATGAAGGAAGGGCGTGAGTCAATATTGGGGAGAAGGGACAGTCACGGTGACCTTGAGATGCCCAACCCTTTGGCTGCCCCTGGCCCTAGGATCTCCTCTTAAGAAAATGTCTCCTGCTTCAAAGTCAAAGTTTAAAAACAACATCTGATCTAAGGAAATAAGAATAAGATGCCACAACATACGGTCCAGCCCAAAGAGAGGACATTTCTATGAGATATTGAAGCTAGGGGAAAATGGTAACCTGTTGGAAATGATGATACAACCCTAAATACTCCCTGTCTGTTTAAAAATGTAGGATAGTTTCATAGTAAATTGCAAAACAAGCCCTTAATCTTCCTTTTTACAGAAAGACCCAAAGGAAGAGTAGTTTCTTATATTAAATAAAACAAAAGGTTCAGTACTTCAAGTAGCCTCAGTATTTTCTGTTTTCAGGCATTTAATGTCCTGTGCTTCATATCCATATATTTCTCTCTTCCTCACATCTACATACCCTATTTTTATTATCATGAATATTCATTGTTTCCAAACAATGTCTAATTACTCATCTGTCAGACACTACTCAATTTAGGTTTTATTATTTTAAACTGATAGTTTTCTGTTGAGACCTACATGACCTGGAACTTAGATTGCCTACCAATATAGTATGTTTGTGCCTTTTTTGAAATAAACTGCAAAGCAGTTTCTAACTTTCTAACACACAGCCTAAGCCCTTCTGCTTAATGTCAGACCAGCTCCGAAAATCATTGCCTTTTAAGGGAATCATTGTTTTCTGTTGTAAGTCCCCAATAATGGCTTTAATCTGTTCGGAAAACTGATCACACGACCTGATAGATTTACTCATTTTCATCCCAGATTTTATTGATATGTGTACAGAAAGTTACTTTACTTTTGGATCGTAGCACCTATCAACGAATATTGTAAATCCCTGAAGCAAATGTTTTTGTAACAGACTGTGAAAAAGAGCTATTAGAGTCACATTTACTTTTTCCAGGCGATTTGATATAAAAATTTGTCAATTCTTTCTGCCTTTACTTGCTGGTGAGAATCTAGCCTCTGAACACCTTCTTTTCAGTTTTTTTCAGGTGCTTTTGAAGGGTAAGATCTGGAAGAGTAACCCTTAATCCAAGCCACATCTGACTATCTTAGCTTATTTCATTAAACACCCGAGACTAAACATTGTATGACAGAGTAGCATCTCCTCCAGAGCACAGGCCAGATTTTATTTATGGTGCTACTTACTAATTAAAATCAGTCCAAAGAAAAAATTCAATGAAAGTGAATGGTAGGATTTACTTCATCAGTGTCACAGAAATTAAAATATAAAAATGTACATCAGATGGGTTATTTCACATCAAATGAATGACACACGTGAATGTAAATTTAACTACTTTCAAACCAGACAAATTAATGCACACATACAAACATATCCAGGGCATGAAGTTTTAATCTGATTTTTATTTTACTTTCCCGTGAGCTTATTTACAACACGTATGTTTTTGTTGCTATTTTCCTGATAACATACAGCGGCTGAAAAAAATTCACACGTTTCAGGAAGGGTAAAATGTGGTATATTTACACGTCCATGGTTTTGTAAACATAAATGGGCCCATATTTTGCCTGTAAACACCATACTTGAAAACTGCATGTTTGTTGTTGCTGTTGGATAGTTTTTCCATGTAAATACATTAAGATCTCCACAGTAAAAACCAGCGTGGTAGGCCATTTCAATGTTTGGATATATTCTAAGGTATTTAGACCCCTGTTGATAGAACATTTAAATCATTTCAGCTATTCGATATTGTAAGCAACTTTGCAAGAAACAAACTGGTAGCATGTATTCAATTATTTCCTTAGAGTGAATTCCGAGGAGTAGAATTGCCAGGTAAGAGAACAGAACCCTTGAAACTTCAGCATCTATGTTCCTACAAGTCTCCAAAAAGGTTACGCAGAATTTCACCCTTCTGGTGTATTAAAGTACTTGTTTTCCTCCATGCTCGCCAGTAGGTTTAAAAACAAAACAAAACAAAAAAAGGTTTATTGAGATAAATTTCCATATCGTAACATTTACTTCTTTTAAGTATACAATCCATTGATTTTTACTAAATTAACAGAGTTGTATAGCCATCTGTCACAACCCAGCTTTCGAATATTTCCAGCACTCCCCAAGGCCTGAGGGGGCCCATTTATAATTATTCCTCACTCCCAACCAAGGTCCAGGCGACCACTAATCTACTTTCTGCCTTTTTTCCATTTGTCATATAAATGGAATCATACAATACGTGGTCTTTTGTGTCTGGCTTCTTTCACTTAGCATAATGTTTTTGAAGTACATCTATCTTGTCACATGTATCCATATGTCATCCCTTTTTATTGCCAAACAGCATTTTTGATACCCCACCTCCCAACACACACACACACACACACACACACACACACACACACACGAAACACACAAATCCTTCCATTCAAAAAAGAGAAGATTCTGGGCACAGGAGTCACTGGTCTACAACAGTTGTTCTGGGCAAGAATTCTGAAGACTCGTACCTTTAGGGTAGAGAAATGCTTTGCCTTGAGCTTGATTCTGCTTTCTGTAAGAAGCCTCTGGGAGCGCCTGGGTGGCTCAGTCAGTTAAGCGTCGGACTTTGGCTCAGGTCACGATCTTGTGGTCCGTGAGTTCGAGCCCCACGTCAGGCTCTGTGCTGACAGCTCGGAGCCTGAAGCCTGCTTCAGATTCTGTGTCTCCCTCTCTTCTACTCACGCTTTATCTCTCTTTCTCTCTCTCTCTCTCTCTCTCTAAAAAAAAAAAAAAAAAAAAAAAAACATAGACAATAAAAAGGAGAAGGAAAAGCCTGTGTCCACCTTTCTCCATGGTTGCTGGTTTTGCCCTCTCGGAGGTTTTTCCCAGTCCATCTCCATCTGGTCATTTTTACTGTGAGAACGGAGACTTTCTCCAGGGGGGACCAAACAGCTCATTCCTCGTTCATGTAGGCTTGGGGGTCCAAAGATGGTTTTAAGGCTTAAGCATTCAAAGACGTTTTTAGTCCAGGCTTATGATTTCTTTGGCAATATGTTTTTATTTAGTAGGCTTCTAATCCGTTTACTTTCACTCAGTTCCACAGGCCAGGAACCCCACCCCAAATTCTTTCCTAAATGTAACTATTAATCCTGATTTCTTTCCTTGCTTCCTCACCTTAAGGGCTCTCTCACATACTTACACAGCTTAATGCCAGCATCCTTGAGATCATACAGGCATCTGGGGAAAGAAGAATATGCCCTCAATCTGGTCTTTGTGGCTGGGCCATCACTTAAAAGCATTTTCAGTCTTGTTTCCTATTGTGTGGGGTGTGGAAGCAGTTAGCTTTCCAGCTTTTTGATGCCCCACATTTCTTCTCTCCGCATTTATTTTTATTTCTGCTTGAAAATCATCCAGCTATTTACAGACTGATTTTTCCTTCTAACATCCTCCTAATAGGAACCAGTAACAACCAACCTACCGCAAAATTCTGTTTTCCAGTCTCTTCCCCTGGAGCTACAGGTTCAGTAAGTGCTTAATCTACCTTTGAGCTATTGCCAGTGACAGTTTTAACACATATTTTACCACTGTATTACTGTTACATGGGTCTGCATCACCCCTTCCTCTGATAGAGTTACCTCACCACCCAATGCCAATTCTACAAATTTTAGGGTTTCTTAGAGCATTGTGCCTCGTTTCCAAAGCCAATATTCCCATTAGTTAAGATGATGCTAACACCAAAGAATATACCCCCAAATATCGGTAACTGAACATAATAGAATTTTATTTCTCACACATAGTATCAATTAGAGGCGGTGGAAAACAGGGGTACCCAGTCCCACAGTCCTTCAGAGGGAGCCTGCCAGATACTCTGGTACCCTTGTGTTGACATACAGCCAGCAGCCGAGGGAAGAGAGGCTCGAGCACTGTGTGAGAGGTGATTACGGACCACACCCGGAAGCACTGTACCTCATTTCATCACTTCTGCCCACGTTCCTTTGGAAAGAATTCCTTCTTGAGTCCGCACCTAATTGCAAGGAAGGCTGAGAAATATATTCTATCTTTGTGCCCAGAAAGAAAATCAAACAAGTCTAGCAAACAGCTAGCCAACGTCTGCCTTAGCATCACAGAAAGCATTTAGCCTCAAGACTCAAGAATTCCACCGCTGAAGACCTTTGCTAAGAAAATATTCGGATATACAAGATGTTTATTCTGTATCTCAGAATAAATACATATAAATATATAAATAAACAGAACATTGAAGGTAGGACCCATTTATGCAACAGAATATTTACACAGCGACTAAAAATGTTTTTATTAAAAGTTTTAATCATGTAGGAAAATCTCTCTGATATAATCTTAAGAAATTATAGAACATAAATTTGTACACATGATATGTATGTATCTTTGAAAGACAGCAGTAATTGTGCTGGAAGTAAATGTGCAAAAACCATAACACCCATAATCTGTGTGATAGGATTATAGATTTATCAATTTTTCCTTTTTATGATTCTTCTTATCCAAATTGCCCACTATAATCAGAAATAAAATACATATTTTTCTATAACATAATAAATTCATAGCCATATCTAGGTCTTCTAGTACTCCAACCACCTCAAATATCACTATTTGTAGTAATGAATCCAGGAAAGTAACATATTAATAACATATCCTTTTTAAAATAATAAGAAATTAACATCATCATTATTTAATTACATATTCCCTGAAAACACCTTGAAACGAATAAGGTGAATAAGGTTATGTACTTTCTTCAGAGGTGACCTACAGTAGGAATGTGATTTTTAACTCCTATTTCCCTACCTACAGCGCCTTCTGTTTTTTGTTTTTTTAATTTCTTTTGCAATATGCCCACATCCATTTCTGAAAAGAATATCCTTTCTCTCTCTCTTTCACACACACACACTCTCGCTCGCTCTTTCTCCATTCCTGCAAAATATACCCATCACAGCACATTTGACTGAACATTGGCAGATGGTATCTACCTCACTCATCAAGGTTTTCAGTAGAAGCTTGTTCTGTGTATGTCCACCTGCTTCTGTGTTGGAGGTAGACAGACAAAAAAGGCACCAAAATCACTAGATTTATTGTCACGCTGTTGGTTTCTTAGAGTACAGGATGGATTGTGTACAGGATGGATTGTGGCCACACTTCATGAATCGTTTCTATCAACACCTGGCCAATTTCAGACTTCGTAATCAGATATTCCAAATCTTGGATATTTGCCTGAAAGGAGGCTACTATTCTCACCTGTATGTGCTACTGCATCTATCAATTATCATCGAGTTAAGGGCTGTTGATTTTTCTGTCCACATTGAGGGTTATGTTTATGTTTAAATGACTAATGCCCATCTCTCCCAGCCATTGTAGAGCTACGACTGCTCCTCTGAATTTTTGGTTAATTAACCTGCATGACTCACTATCTATCTTCCCATCCAAGTGTGCTCCCGTGGGAACTCGTCAACATACGCACAAGATATTGTGAAATAAATCAAGGGATAGTATAAAACATGGTGTGTTCGTGCTTTCTTAATAGAAAAAGTAGTTTGCTCCTAATTTTCTTTTCACTTAGAAATGAATTCATAGCATTCTGTCTCCTAACTCCCACTCTGGTGTTTGTGTGGATTATTTTCTATTTTAAACTGTATTTATTATTTTTTCTATTTCAGAACTTTAAAATCCAGGTTATCTTATTAATACCTTTATGACTATTTCCATCTATGAATATATTTTATCTGTTTTCTGACAATGCCTAATGTACAGTGGGTAACTATGATTGGTAAAAGTCGTACGGAGCCACTAACACAATTCTGGAATCTAATCTTTAATATTTTTGCCAGGGATTATGCAGAAACTTATAATTATATTTTACTTTGGATTTACCCCATCTTTACTTTATCTCATATTAAAGTGTAATCAAAATCAGCCTGTTTCCATTCGGTCGCAAATCCCCTTCTTAAAGCACCTATTCAAAAGTCTCCCCAATTTTCATTTTCTCTGTCTATTCTCATTATATTAAATCCTGATATCTGAAAATTGAACCATATAGTAGTATTACCGTGTTCTTTTAAAAATACAGATCATATCTACTCTTCCTGTATTTTTACATTATAACTGTGTGTTTTTAAATCCTTGGCAGGTTGCAATTAGATTTCTAGCACACCATTGTATTAGAGTAAATACCATTATTATGGCAGAAATAATTTACCTCGTGTAGTGTGCTGTTCAGACAGTCTGCTGAGATGCCTCTGATACCAAATATCATTCCCATTCTTTAATTATAATTTTTAATCTTTCCCGGTTTACCATTCTTTCAGTAGATGAATTATTTTTATTCTAAAATTCAGAAATGGTCTGGCTTTAATAATGTTTATTAACAAGAATTACAATATTCCATTGCTTTTCTCCCCCCTCCCTGCAGAACAGTAGGAGTAACTTTATTTTTCTCAAACTCTCTGACCCATAACATGCAAGACATGTCTGGCAACAGCTCAGGTTCATCATTAGTAGTTGAATGCATTTGTGAGATTAGTTGTTACGTGGATTCCACCTAGTTCGTGGTCACCACATTAAAAGCCACACAGTGGATGGGGCGCCTGGGTGCCTCAGTCGGTTGGGTGTCCGACTTTGGCGCAGGTCATGATCTCACCGTTGGTGAGTTCAAGCCCCGCGTCAGGCTCTGTGCCGACAGCTCGGAGCCTGGAGCCTGCTTCGGATTCTGTATCTCCCTCTGCCCCTCCCCTGCTAATGCTCTGTTTCTCTCTGTCTCTCAAAAATGAAGAAATGTTAACAAAGAAAATTTTAAGTCACACAGTCTAATGCAGGGCACTTCCTTTGTCTTGTCTGGAGCGTTGAAGAATGAGGCCATAATCCTTACACCACAGACAAAACTTGAGGCATGTGTTTAACAAACAAATCTGTGATAAGACAAGAGTGTGAACCCTGTGAGGGCAGGGGCAGTGTCTTGCTTCTCAGTAAATCCCCAGGGCATACCGCAATGCACTGATGCATAGCAGGTGCTCATTAAACATGTATTGAATGAGTGAATGTGCACATGAATGACCCTCACTGGTTCATGAGTTCACTTTTTGTCCCTCTTGCTGTTCATGGAAACAGCTTTAGTTAAGGTTGAATTCAACCTGAACAAGTCGTTAAGAGTGAGCCGTGATAGTTGGGAGGAGAGAATGGACTGTACCATCTGCCTTAGAGTGAACTCATTCTGTTCCTCCTCTGTGATTCGGGCCAAGTTGTTCTCTCTCTCTTAGCTGTGATCGTTTTATCTGTTCAATGAGAAAAATATGGCCTAACTCCCAGATTTGTTATGAAAATTAAATGAAGCAATATTTGTAAAGTGCCTACTTACCTAATCTGATTTGGACATTCATGATTATTAGGTTTGGGGGGAGGGGGTCAATATTGGTAGCCTCATATACCAGTCAGTAATTGCCACATAATAACGACAGAATCTCAGGGGCATTCAATAAAAACACTCTGTCTTTCTGTGGGTCCACTGCCACGGCTCTGCTGTTGGCTGGCCAACTCTGTGCTGTGGTTTCGATCCAGGTCTGCTCCCTGTTTCTCAGATTCCTTATCCCAGAGCACCGCCATGTTCTTTTCATGGTCTTGACAGAGATGAGAGAGGGCGAGCCTTCTGCCCAAGCATGTTTTAAGCCCCTGCTTCTGCCATGAATATTAACATCACATTAGCCAAAGCATGTCCTGTGACCATCCTAAAGCCAAAGCATGGGGAAGTATACTTCTTACACGAGGCGGAGGAGGCTGGGGATGGGGAGGAGAGAGAAGAATGAAGCCATAACCCCACAAACAAAACTTGAACTACGTGGGGGCGCCTGGGTGGCTCAGTCGGTTAAGCGTCTGACTTCATTCAGCTCAAGTCATGATTTCACAGTCCATGAGTTCAAGCCCCAGGTCAAGCTCTCTGGCGACGGCTCAGAGCCTGGAGCCTGCTTCAGATTCTGTGTCTTCCTCTCTCTCTGCCCCTCCCCCACTCGCACTCCGTCTCTCTCAAAAATAAAAACATTAAAAAAAATTTTTTTTAACTGGAAGCATGTGTTTAACAAACAAATCGATAATAAGATAATAAGATTGTTTTGAACAATAATCCAGTCTAACACATCTTCAGTAACTAAAGCTGGATGAGGTCCATGGGTCTTTTCTCCCATACCCTTGCTACCAGGTAGGATGATGCAATGTCAGCCGGTGTCAGATGGAATTCTGCCATAACCACAGGCAAATGGGACACAAAAGGCATGAAAGAAACTGTTCTATAAGCTTGACAAAGTTCCAGATCTCTATTCTTTCAGGTACTCTGATGGCTTCTTGAATGAAAGATTCATTTATAGTGGCAGGATTTATCTATCTTTTTAATAGG
The DNA here is from genome assembly GCF_007474595.2 of Lynx canadensis. Classification (NCBI taxonomy): domain Eukaryota; kingdom Metazoa; phylum Chordata; class Mammalia; order Carnivora; family Felidae; genus Lynx; species Lynx canadensis. The sequence goes on along the minus strand of NC_044310.1, from coordinate 178,023,708 downwards.
AGTCAAATCTCCAAAATCTTCCAAATCTGAGACTACTGGGTCAGTTAGAAGTCAGGAGTGCCCTTCTAAAGGCTACAGTTATGAGGCTTGTAAGATTCTTCTGCCCTGGGCATGCAACACCAGGAATGCCTGCACGGTGTTTTCAGCAAATCCACATTTCTTTATGATCACTAATTTCATCAATAAATAAATCACTTCTTTTTAAACATTTTTTAATATTTTTTAATTTATTTTTGAAAGAGAGAGAGAGTGCTAGTGGGGGAGGAGGGGCAGAAAGAGAGGGAGACACAGAATCCGAAGCAGGCTGCGGGTTGTGAGCTGTCAACACAGAGCCCGACGTGGGGCTCGAACTCATGAACCACGAGATCATGACCTGAGCCAAATTCAGACACGACCAACTGAGCCACCCAGGTGCCCTAATAAATCATCTCTAATAAGCATAAACATATATCTAGTAGTATCACTATTTAAAAATCTTTGGTGTTGATCAAAAATTAAGAAGGAAAGTAGCTGAAGTTTGGAAATAGCTCCTCTGAGAGTATAGGTCTCTGACTCACATCTCTCCGACATTGGATAACTATTCCCGTAGTGTGTTCCTAATCAGAGTACTTTGAATCGTAACGAAGCATCTTTCGGATGTCCTCTGAAACCGCTGTTGTACACTGAAACTAAATCATTGTCTATGCGAAATTGTTTTAAAGTAAAGTACAGACAGCACAGCACTAGTAGACATCCCTTTTTTATTAAAACTGCAAATTCCTGGTAGACCAGGTCTCTGGGGTTCTTGTTTTTTGTTATTTTTTTTTAATGTTTATTTATTTTTCAGAGAGCACAAGCTGGGGAGGGGCAGAGAGAGTGGGACAGAGGATCCAATGCAGTCTCTGTACCAACAGCAGTGAGCGTAGTGTGGGGCTCAAGTTCAGGAATGGCAAGATCACGACCTGAGCTGAAGTCGGATGCTCAATCAACTAAGCCACCCACGTGCCCCTCTGGGATTCTTAAAAAAAAAAAAAAAATAGAAGAGTACATATAAAATAATCATTTGTTGTTTGGTTTAATCTTTACCACAATATCATGTTCACTTTACGCTGAACTAGTTCTTTCTGCATCATAAAACCAAGGACAATAAAATTGGGCTAATAATGAATGAAAATAGCAATTTAAAACTCGCATCTCATTTCATGACTCCCAGACTTCAGTCAGCTTTCACTTAAGAACAAAACATTCAAAAGAGCATAGGAATTCTTTTTCTTAAGTCCTTTGACCAAACTGGCGATGAGGAAAAATCAATCTATTGTAGAGCCTCTTAGGTCGATTGTCAGATTGCATCCCCTACAACATCTGCATAGGGCTTGTGTGACACTCCCCAGAATGTCCCTACCATCCCAAACTTCACACGTGGACAACTGTCCTTGATTATCTAATGATTTCAAGACAAGGCAGGGCGATGGCAGCTATCCTTGAGTATTTGAAGGGTTGTCAGGCCAAAAAGGGGGGAGACTCATTTCATGTATTCCAGAGGACGGAACCAGAACCCATCATATCTAAAAGGAGGTAGTTGGACTCAGCATGAGAGAAAGCAGTGTAACAATTAGAGCACTGGGAACTGTAAATACCTCGTCACGTGGAGGCGGGCCAGGATGACCACCGTGTGCACTATGGCTGAGGGGACAGAATCAGGTGGCCTCTAAGGGAGCTCTGCCGCTAAGTCCTATGAGTCCATGATTCCACGAGAAGAATGGAGATTTCTCCCTAGGTCAGTACCCTACCTTGCCCTCCTCTCTTCATCAGAGTAAGATCTCTGGCCAACAGCCTCTTGCATTGTTCAGTTTCAGACCTACGACTTGGGGAGGAACGTGACACTCGATGGATCTTACATCAAGAGGCATCTCAATTCCAAATGATTACTCTTCAGTTTTTGCATACATTCCTTTAGAAAGATGATTCCAAGAAAAAGTCTCAGCAGATTTCCTGTTTCTCCCTAGTCATTCATTCCTTCACCAAAAATAGGGAGAAAATAAAATATAGCTAAAAGTTATAAGTAAGTAGTCAGTATTTCACATCCTTCACTTGCATTCTTCCCCAAACTGACACATTTCTCTCATTTATGCAAGCCACTTCCTTTTTCCTATGCAAAATTTACTCTCAGAAACATAAAAGTGTTTTAGAGATTTTTACTCTTAAGTACATTTATAATACTTCCATGCTCTCCTTTCAATAAATTCCTTCTGCTGCTTGTAATTATGGACCCCTTCAGGATTATGAACCCAGTGGTGACTTTATGATACAAAGCCAACAGCATTGTTCAATCACTAGAACTGTTCCTTTGTGTTGTTTCTAAGTTGTTAACTCCTTCAAATCATATATGTTTAATAAATAAATTCGGAAAGGTCTTATTTTTCTAGTAATAACTATCACTTGAATCATCAAGAATACTATTCATTTATAGAAGCAAATATCTAATAGCAATCATTCATTTGTCCTCCAATTTTGACACATTAGTTATAAACCACTAGAAAGACCATCTCCTCTCATTCAGGTGTGTGTGTGTGTGTGTGTAGTGTATATATATATATATATATATATACACATATATATATACACATATATACACACTATATATATATAGTGTGTATATATGTGTATATATATACACACTATATATATAGTGTGTATATATATACACATATATATATACACATATATATACACACTATATATATATGTGTGTATATATATGTATATATATATATAAATATATATACTATATATATATATGTGTGTATATATATGTATATGTATATATATACACATACAGAAGATCGTGCTAAGGCCAAAGAATCCCTGAAATGGGTGCACCACTCACTTTATTTGTGAATGCAAGGAGATTAATGCATATGTGTGTGTGTGTGTATTCACATATTCACAAAAATAGAACATATATGTTTATATGTATTACATATATGTATATATACACATGCCTCCAACACTGACACTGCTGTATGCATAGCCCTCCACTCCATTATGAATACATTTTTAAGTCTGTGACTTTCTCTCAGAGGATCCAACCTCTCCAATCAGAGAAGTCGCTGAGTTCTAAGATTCATGGAGTGACTATACACTTGTTTTCAGACAGACCATTGTCATCAGATTATGAATGAAGAAATCACCCAGCCCACCTTTTAACCCAAGTCTGTAGGTGCCCTCTCTCTCCCTCTCTCGCTCTCTCTCTCTTTTTTTTTTTTTTTTTTTTTGGATGCCTGGTGAGTGTATTGTCAACAGTCCTTGCAGGGATTTAGGCTCAAAGGCCAAGGGTTCTGTTGTAAAGTTACCCGAGCTAATGTGTTCATTCAACAAATGCTGGAGACTTTTGTTAAATAGAATTTTTAATCTATAGCCTCTGGGGATTAGAACTGGATGACTCTACCTCAGCTTTCTCATATACTCCTTAAAAAGTGGTAGGCTAAGATGAAAGTTAGTCTTAAAACTAAATTCTGCCAAACACTCAAACATTTGTTGGCAAATAGGCACAAGAACAGTCAACCTCAACTGGTAAGTTTGAGGAAGTTCCACTCTTTGTCTTCAGACACACCAACAGACATTTTGCATGAAAGGTTTACTCCAAGGTGAATGCCATAATATTCTAATGGTGAGAATAGCACCATTCTGATTAGCCAACAGCGCTCTGTTGGGGGGACCCAGGACTAAATGAGCTCAACACCTGAGGGCTTCTCCAAAGGATTTGGGTAGCTGTGCTCGCCAGATTCCCACAAATTTTCATGCAAGAGTGGCTGGACTCAACGGTCAAATATAAGTTAAACATTACCCATTTCGGCAGTGAAAAATTATTTCTTATATTTCTTATGCTAATTAGCAAATCCTCATGTGCAGATTTCCACAGCAATATTTGAAGAGCTTGGTATTCAGGGCTGGAGCATGGATTGCTGATCAGGATACTGCAAATGCTAACTAACTACCGCTAGGACACAAATGAAAAATTAATTTCATTCACATATCATACTACTTATCCTGAAGTATTTTTAAAGTAAAGTTTCACAAAGATGATATAATAATCTAATGCCCAATTTGGGAATGCTTTAGTCTTTTATCTACTTTCATGACTGCTAAATGAATAGCACTGATGACATTATTGGAAATCTCAAGACTACGTCAATACGAGGCAAAATGATGAAGTCAAGCATCCACTTTCTCTATTCCCTACTTTAAACTCAGTATCCAAAACTAAATGACAAAAGCAGCATCTCTTCGGATGTTCTCTCCCTAGGTGTTTGCCACCACAATCTTCCTATCTGTCCAGACCAGGTACTGGGATTCATCCTCACCAGCACCTTCTCAGTCAAAAAAAATAACATATTTAGGTGGTCACTGTGGTGTGTTGAATGGTGGCCTCCAAAAAGATACGCCCATGGCTTAATCTCCAAACATGTGAATGTGGCCTTATCTGGAAAAAGGGTCTCTGTAGATATAATTAAGCTAAGGAACTTGACATGAGTTTATCCTGGATTATCTGTATGGTCCCTAAATCCAATGACAAGTATCCTTATAAGAGAGAGGCAGACAGAGATGTGACACAGAAGACAGGGAAAGAGGAGGAGGCCGTGCGAAGACAGGACAGAGATTGGAGTGATGCAGCCACAAGCCAAGGAATGTCAGGAGTCCCTAGAAGCTGAGAGGCTGGGAAAGATTTTTGCCTACAGCCATTGCAGGGAATGATGTCTTGCCAACAACATGATTTCAGACTTCTGGTCTCCAGATCCGTGAGAATAAATTTCTGTAGTTTTAAGCCACCAGACTTATGGCGACAGCCCAGAGAACTAACATAGTCACCAAATCCTCTTGAGACCTACCTTTTTAATATCCTTGAACCCATCCTTTTGCCTCTATCACATGTCACTGGCATAATTCAGGCCACCATTAATTTCCATACAAATTCTGATTGACAGGAAAAGAGACTGAGAGGTAGTAGCAAAGACAGCCTCTGATCTGAGTTTTATTGGGGCCTTGTCTTACAAACCCTGCATGTCATACCCATTATCCGCCCAAACTGAGCACTTCTGGAAATGGGAAAATGCCAACGTACCTGATTGTCATCATCAACTAACTTCCTTAACATATCTGGCAGTCAGGTGAGCCATGCAGCAGACACAGGCCTAGTTTACCTTCACCTGAGTTTGAGAAACTGTACAGATTTCTCACATCTGTCCAAAAGAAAGAAAACAATCTGCTTCCTTTTTTTCACATATATCTGATATTGCTTCAGTATGCTGGAAAACACAGACCTCTTGTGAATCTAAACGTTTCTCCTTTCGTCTTGGACTGAAGAAAAGCTACGGCAGGAAAGGGACTCCAGTGCTCAGTGGTATTAACTGGATTAAAGCGTGAGCTGACTGATTGGAAGGAGACTTCGGCAAAAGCTCCAGGGCAGGGAGAGCAATGAGTCCAACCGTAATATTGATAAATGGTTGCTCAGCGCTTAGAGAGCTGCTTTCTGAATCTTCAGAGCTTTAAAGCCTGCAAAAAAAAAAAAAAAATGATCTCTCCACTAAGGTGGATGTCCATGGGCAGATGTTCTAGCAAATGTACCACTCTACTAAGTCTAGAGAACCCAGGCTCCTGGGGCTAATTAGGTTATTGGTTTCCAAGAACCGTTTGGCTCCAGCCGAGCTACCTACTCCCAGAGACAGAAATCTATTCTAGGTTCTATATTGCAGAATGTTTTCCCACTGGTTTAATGCAATCTCAATGGTCTTTATCCATAATGTAGGTGTTTCACGAATACCCTTCCAATAGGTTACTAATTACCGATTACAGGCCATGGTGCCCAGAACGAATTCTTTAAGCCTTCTCCACGCTTTAGGACACTTCAGAATTTCTCTTGACAGTTGTTTACTCATTTTTAGGTTCCAGCACTTCATCTCTTCTTTCTCAACATCTCCACCCAGACATTATAAGAATAAGACTAAAAACATCGCAGCATATAAAATTTGGAGGGAGGCGGTGAGAAAATCTGGGGGAAATTTCCACTCGAAGCCTCTTCTGTTAATGTCTATCACAGCTTCTCATTACCCAAGAACAGAAATCACAGTGAATGCTTCTGTCATAACACATGCAAGAAATAACTAACCGGATTGTAAAGAGACAGTTTTTATTGTATTTATTTTGGGTTGGATATAGAAATAGGCCATCGAGGAGCATGTATATGTGCATAAATACAGATATACATTTCAGCAAAATAAAATTGTACTATCACAAAAGTGTGACCGTAAAGTAATGAGATGTATTTCTTTGTCAGATTGTGGAAATCACTTGTCATTCTGTATATGCAAGTATACTATAATTGTATTTCAAATGCAGCAACACTGAAATAGCTAAGCTCACAAATATGCTGGAGTCCCTTCTCGGTTCAACACTCACGCAGTTGGCTTTACGACTCTCACAAATGTTCCAAAACCCCAGCTCCATGATCATAATGAACATGTAGACAAATTAGGTGGACATACAGCAGTAGTAGCCCATGGAGCCACCTTAACTGAGTAAGTGACTATCACCCTTCATTCTGATGATCCAGTTGTGGCGGTTCTGAAAAGGTCCCCTTGTTGAAAGGAAAAGAAAGTCCAAAGTTTTCATGCCCCGCATGGCTGACACTTGTATATCTGATATTCCTTTAATTACCATTTATGGACTAGGTACCATATATATATATATATATATATATATATATATAATCTCTAATCCCTACAGCCACTCACAAATGTGCAGATTATCATCATTACCATTTTACAGATAAGGAAACAGGCTTATAAAGGTTAGAAGACTTGCCTAGAGGCTCACAAGTGATAAATAGACGAGCACATATTAGAACTTCTGTGTAATTACCAATCTTCTGTCTCATTACCAAGCCTTGTGACTCAAAGACAAAGCCCTTCATGCCCACAATTCATATTAAAATGTAAATGTAGATGGCACAGATACTGAAGACTTGGTGTAACTCACACTATCAGTAAGGAAAACCATGAATTCCCATATCTGGTAAAGACGGGGCAGGAAAAGGTTCTAGAAGAGCAGGAAGGGCATCTGAGGGGCCTGGGAACACTGTGCGCCTTCTCACAATTCTGCCCGAGGAAGTTTGGAGTTCTCAAAGCCCCTTTCTTATTTCATCTCATTGCGGATAAAGCCCGTTCTCATTCTGGGGCTTCAAAAGTAGCAAGCACATTTGAATTACCCAATTCATCATGAGAGTATTGTTAGGAAAATGCCAACGCTATCAGAAATGAATTAAATTTTTCTGACAGATTGAGTTCGACTCATGCTCTCCTTTTCTTTCAACTGATATGTCATTGCTGGTTTTTTCACGATCTTGATATCTTTGCTTAGCTAGCTTTGTGCTACAGATGCAACATTTCCAGCCACTAGAGACCAAGTCAGGGTTCAGGCTTTTCTGTCTGAGTTCAAATTTTCAGAGTTCAGAGGAAGGCAGCGCCAAGGTCACCGAAATTAGAATAACCAAAGTGAAAAATGTACCAAGTGAGGCCTTATGGCTTACTCCCTACCATGACCAAGAGAAAGAGGTAGGGAATAAGATTGCTTGCATGACATTGTTTTGGTGTGGCTGTTGTTTCCAAGATCAAAGTCTCTTCAGTTCTGGTTAAATTCTCAGCATCTTTGACTCTGCATGTGGTACTCAGACCCATGTTATTGCTACAGTTTGGGGACTGTCACTAAGAAAAAGTGCTGAGTCACAAAATTGGACACCAGAAGCAAATAAGTAAAAACACCTACGGGCAAGGTTGTATTAAAATGTAATGAAGTCAAGAAATTTCTCTAGGGGGCCTTGTCTTTTTATTGAAGTAAAATAATTTTCCATGCCATGGTTGTCTCATTTTATATTTGCAGCTTTGATGACAAGGCGGAAAAAAAAGGAAGAAAGAAAGGGAAGAGAGAGAGGAAGGAAGGTAGGAAAGAAGGGAGGGAGAGAAAGGGAGGGAGGGAAGGAAGGAAGGAAGAGAAAGAAAGAAAAGAAAAGCCTTGTTATCCACACTCTCTTCTGGAAATAGATGAGAATAGCTCAGAATCCCAGGGCTGTGGTGTGCTCTTTCATTAGAAAACAAAATGATTCATGCCAGCAGAGTCATGCTTTCAAGTGTCAGATGTTATTTGGTGTTGGCATGGTATAATGGAAGGGGCTGGAACTTAAAAAACTAAACACTGTGAATTTAAAATCCAGCCCCTGCTCCTAACCTTCTATGACCTTGAGCAAATCATTTAAATCCATTGGTTCAGTGTCTTAAGCATAGTAGACCACATATTTGGATTAGAATCACCAGAGGATACTGTTAAAAGTGCAGAATCTTGGGTCCAAACCACCACTGGAATTGAATAGCAGGTAAAGGCATGGATCTGAATTTTAAATAATCTCCAAGGAAATCCTTAAGTAGTGCTCTGGGTTCAATGATCTAATCTCTACAATGATTTCCTTAGATTAAGTGATCTGTAAAGCCCCTCACTGCTCTAACACCTTATAATTTTATAAACTAAAGGGATGATTGCCCAATAGATTAACAAATTGTGTTATTCCCATATAATGGATTACTACTAAGCAATAAAAATAAATGAATTAGTGACACATGCAACATGAGTGAATCTTAAAATAGTTATGCTAAAGAAATAAATTACACAAAAGAAAAAGATGATTCCACATACCTGAAATCCAAAATTACAAAGTGATCTATAGTCACAGTGATTGTCTAGAAATGGGGACAAAAAAGGGATTACCAAGGAGCACCATAAAACTTTTAGGGTGAAGGCCATGTTCATTATCCTGATTAAGGTGACAGTTTCCCAGGTAAAAGCATATGTAAAAATTTATGAAATGGTACACTTGGAATTTGAAATCTGTGCTTCAATAGGTGGTTTTAAAAAAAAGGAAGAAAGAAGGAAAGAAAAAGAGTAGGAGCTTAGGGAAGCCTTAACATCCCAAAAGATTCCTGTCCAAGTGTAGAAGACGACCATCAGAGGGCAGGACGAGGGAGTGCTCCTGGACAGAGAGCAGGGGGCATCATCAAACACAGAGGGAGTCACAGGCATCCTAAACTGTTCCACCTCAAAGGCCAGAGAAGTCATCTGGAAGCTATGAAAGCCTACTCTGTCGCCTGCACAACCTGGGTACCAGAAGACTGCCAGCTGCCCAACCCACCGACCCCAGCTGCTGATGCCACTGGGATACTCCCCACGTGCCTCCTGCTGCAGCGTGGTTGGTGAGTGCCTGGACCTGCCCACACGGTTACGGCACCGCATCGCCCATCACATTCAGCCCAGACCAGCATCAGGGCTTTTGAGATTCCAACACGGGGGAAGGTGGTGGCCATTTAAGATGACCTTGCTGGCACAAAGGAGTCTCAAACTAGAGTCGTGTTGAGCCCTTGCTCCAGGCTCTTCCAAAAGAAAGTTTCCAGCTCCCACTGTCACTAGGCTGATACCAGTATCACAGTCTATGTCTACACATTCTCTTCTCTTACCTTCCCGACCGGCTGCCCCCACCTCTCCCACGTGGGGGATTCATAAAAACAAATGACCTCATTCTGATGAAGCACGTACATCGGCACAGAGAGTGCAAGGGAACTGCCTACACCCTGAGCTCTGAGCTCTGCTTTCTGTAGCCTTGAAAGAACTTTACTGGAAGCTCTGGCAGAAACTTAAATTGAATAAAGATCAAAGTTGATAAAATTCCTGGTAAACCCACAAATGGTCCACTTTAAAGGCAACAGTCCTATTCACTTCTGATTAAAATGGAAATTGTCTGTGAAGAACCTCCTTGGAACAAAGTTGAATGATGGGACTAGATTAAGAGAGAAGTTCATTACCCTTAAGTGAAAAATGCACAAAGCCATCATTCAGAGGCAGTAATGGAGTAGCGATGGTAAAGAGATAATTAAAAGGACAACTTAAACTTAGCTGAACAATTTTGGAGATCCTCAGGGCACTGAAAATGGAACCAACTCCCCCCAAATACATACTATCCTGACTGCCAAGATGATCAGATTACTGTCTCGTCGTATATGTTGGTCCAGTTACCTCTGAGTATCACAGCACAGATATTAGAAACAAGTTCTGCCCATGGCCTCTAGTCTGTTTTTTTCTGGTTTCGGAGAAGGCATCTACTTCTGTTCATTTCCTCAGCTCCTATATTTATCCCAAGCAGCAGGTGCCTGTTTTACCTGACCAGTCATGGGGAGGCATGTATTGGCATAATCACTCTTCTCCCCCCACCCCCATTACCACCACCCAGCTCCAGAAGCAATCAACGTGGTAGACTCTTACCGCCTTTACTAAAGAATAGAAATTTGCTGCTAATTACAGAAATCAGGGGCAACATTAATTAGACTCTAAACCAGCACTGTCCCCCTCCTTCCCCCTGCCCATTTTTCATTTCAGTAATGCATGCAGCCTCACTGACAGCAGACTCTCTTAGGAAAAGTAGAATTGATAACATTCTGAATTCCACATGTTAGCCATAGATTGTTCTGCAAATCTTGGTGGGTCCTGTTGTTTAGTAAAGAGCGTGAAAATCTCAAAGAATGATTGGAAGTTTGTGGACCAAGTATGGGTCTTTCCCTCCTGCACTGTCTGCATTTTGGAGATAAGAACTACTAACTACAGGCTGGAGAATTTCCTGTATTTGTACAGGAACACACTGCATGTACACAGAGCATTTCCCACTCACAGAGGCCAGGACCAGGTGAGGCTATATGATGACAGGTTTAGGTTTAGATGCTATGGCCAAAGTTCATCTTAACAAAGCAACCTGGCCACTCAGATCTCCAGACTCTTCTCCCAATTGCTGGTGACTCAGAATGACCTCAAGGAGTTCAATTACCACCATTCTAACTCTATTTTCTTCCAACACGCACAATCAAATTCCTCTAGGGATATTGAAAATTACTAAGAAGAGACACTTTGGTTTCCTCAGATGAAAATGAATCCAGATGAAAACACAGTATTAGAATTCTTAATCATTGAGATTTCTGAAGGCTGGCAGGTGTAAGTAGATAGTCATCAGCAATGAGACCGTAGGGTAAGAATCGAGTGCAAGGCATCAAACTGGACACAGTTAACCAGAAGGTTCACCTGAGGAATGAAACTGGTAGACCCTTAAGCTTTAAAGGTGCTCCAGGAGAACCAGGCGGTAATTATAAAATAGGATTCATGGAGAGCACTTTTAAATCACAGTGAAGAGCTCATTTCTGAAGCCATTGGTTAAGTTATTGCTTCTGACCATCGCCATGGCTGCCAATCCCTTTTACAGAGCCAAAAAAGAAACCAATTTTAGCTCCAACTTCTTTAACCTCTTACCTTTCCTAGGAAGGAATGTTCTTCAGAGAATCTGAAAGTTGAATCTTCTAGAAATAAACACTTTAGAAGACAGACAGAAAGAAAAATCTCAGTTGAGAAACTTTTCACAAACTAACTCAAGAGGAGTTATTAAAAACAAGTGAAAAGAAATGGCATACTGGCCGCAGCTGTGACTGCCTGCTCTTGAAAGTAGGAATGTGGCAGAAAGAAATTTTTTGTGGAAAGAGTTAGTATTATTGTTGACGCCAGACAGGCTGGGCTGTGTATGGGTCTGAGGGTAATTGCCCACTTGTTTTTAAGCACCCTAAAGCCCTGGGGAGCATCGATGTGGCTCTCCTGAGGGCTCATCACGTACACACATCTGGGCACCCACAGAAAAAGGCATTGCCCATCTGGATTCACGACGTTGCTGTTTCTGCGGGGAAGCTTCTTTATTACTTAGGAATACAGTGAGTGATTTAAACTTACTTTTGTGCTTGGGAGCAAGCAATTTACAATTAACCCCACACAGATTATTTGTTTCTTTAATACTATGCAAAGCAATCTACAGATTCAATGCAACCTCTATCAAAATTTCAGTGGCATTTTTCACAGAACTAGAAAAATTAATTCTAAAATTTGTACAGAACCACAAGAGATCCCCAAAAGCTGAAACAATCTTGAGAAAGAAGAACAAAGCTGTAGGTACCCTACTCTCTGATTTCAAACCGTACTACAAGGCTATCGTGTTCAAAACAGTATGGTATTGGCATAAAGTAGACACACAGATCAATGGACCAGAATTGAGGCCCAGAAATAAGCCCATGCAGATATAGACAATTAGCTCATGACGGAGGAGTCAAGAACGTACAATGGAGAAAGTCTCTTCAATAAGCGGTGCTGAAAAACCTGGAAAGCCACAGGCAAAGGAATGAAACTAGACTCCTATTTTACACCATACACAGAAATTAACTCAAAATGGATCAGAGACCCAAATCTGCGACTGAAACTGTAAAATTCCTAAAAGAAAACATAGGCAATAAGCGCCATGACATTGGTCTTAGCATTGTGTTTATGGACCTGATTCCAAAGGCAAGGGAAACAAAAGCAAAAAAAAACCAAGTGGGACTACTTTTTAAGTCAAACTTAAAAGCTTCTGCATGGCAAAGGACACCATCATCAAAAAAAAAAAAAAAAAGAACAACCTACTGAATGGGAGAACATACTTGCAAAGCATATATCCAATAAGGGGTTAATATCCAAAATATATAAAGAATTCATACAACTCAATAATAAAAAAAAGTCACAATTTTAAAAATGAGCAGAGAACCTGAATAGATTGGTGGGAATGGAAGTTGGCACAGCCACTATGGACAACATAGAGATTCTTCAAAAAATTCAGAATAAATCTACCAAAAAAATAAAAAAATAAATGATTTGCCTCAAAAATAAAAAATAGAATAAATCTACCATGGGATCCAGCTATTCCACTTCTGGGTATTTATCCAAAGTATACAAAAACATAATTTGAAAAGATATAGGCACCCCTCTGTTCATCGCAGCATTATTTACAATAGGCAAGATATGGAAACAACCCAAGTGTTAACCGAACATATAAAGAGGATGTGGTATGTGTGTCTGTGCATTATACATATAAGATAATTATATCATATATAGACACTCATACACATGCATGACAGAATACTACTCAGCCATCAAGAAGAATGAAACTGAAATTTTGTCCTTTGCAACAACATAGACCATTGTGCTAGATGAAATGAGTCAGAAAAGAAAAATATCGTGTGATTTCACTTGTACGTGGAATCCAAATAAATAAATAAATAAAACAATGAACAAGCAAAACAACACAAAAACAAACTCATAGATACAGAGAACAGATTGGTAGCTCCCAGATGGAAAGTGGGTCGGGAGATGGGCAAAATGGGTGAAGGGGGTCAATTGTATGGTGATGGAGGGTAACTAGACTTTCAGTGGTGATCATTTTGTAGTGTATACAGATGTCTAATTACAATGTTGTACACCTGTACATATATATACAGTGAATGCCATTAAAAATGCTATATACAAATTTTACCCCAATAAAAATATTAGGTATGTATTACTATTATAATTTTTTAAAGCTAATAAAGTTTCTATTTAAAAGAAACAATTAAGATCCTCTACTATTGCTCTGGGGGATCCAAAAACAGTGATGAAGGAGAACTAGCCTCTTGAGTTTGAGCCTCAGGAACTCAACTTGGGAAGAGAAGGGCTCAGTAGTTCTGGCTAGGTATAAATCCTCAGAGTGAGAAATCTGGCTAGGCTCAGATACCATCCATAGGTTGCAGAGGTGACCGTGCTGGTCCCATGTGGACAAAATGGTTCTCTTTGTGGCTCTGCTCCTTAGACTCTGATGGTCCCAGAGTTCAGAATTAGTTGCAGTGGTGAATCATCTGGGATCTGTTGGAACCAGGAATAAATATTGCCTTAATTAATGCTCACATGAACACAAGACCGGCTTTGCCATACAACCCTGGACCTGGGGCATTCTGCAGGCTTCTTCCTCTCTTCATGGAACGTAAGTTTGTTGAGTGCTTGCCCCAGGACCCTGATAAGCTACTGGGGTGGTGAACTATCTGAGAGGAAGTCCTAACTCCACAAGCAGATAAGGTAACTCTTAAATATCTATGAATGCACCCTTCTAATGCTACAAAAAGAAGGAGGAACCAGGTTCTGTGAGCATGTGAGAAAACAGGAAGTGCTTTATTCTTCCTGAGAAGGGTGAAAGAGAACCTCAGGAAGAGGGAGACTTTGAGCCAGGTCTTGAAATCCAGGAGGATGTTGCGATGCAGAGGAATCAGAGACAAGCACCTTCAGGAGAAGGAACAGCGTAAACGAAGACACAGAGACCTCACCCCTCTCAGAGAACATCCCGTAGTACATGTGGCTAAAATGAGAGTGACAGGGTGTGGAAGGAGACTAGATAAGACAGTAGAAGGAGGCTGGGGACAAAATAGAAAAGGCCTTACAAATGCTCTAGACTTCACCCTTTGGACATTAGGGCACCATGGAAGTCTTTTAGAGCAGATAAGATGTAATCAAATGTGCATTTTTAAATAGTCACTCTGGCATCATTGTGGGGGGTGAATTTGGGGGTTGATGTAGAACTTGGAAGAAAGAAAAACTCTTGCAGTATTTGGCAGGTGGGAAATGAGGAGGCCGAAGCCAAACAGTGAAGTAGTGGGTATCAAAGTAATATTTCTGATGGACAAGTAACAGACTTGGGAGATTCATTGGAAGGGGAGCTTGAAGGAAAGGGAGACAGAGAAGGATTCCCAAATTTCTAGCTTTTGTCTAAGCTAGAGGAATGTTCTTTCCATGAAGCATGGAAGGGGCTATTGAGGGAGGAAAAGGTGGGGTGAGGGAAAGGGGGCTGAATCATTTGCTTTTGGTCATGTTGAGCTGGCAGCTTAGAATGTATAGTAGAGAGTTGGGAATGCAGATCACGACCTCAGATATTTACGATGCTTGTTTTTGCATGACCAAACGGAGACTAGGAAATGTTAGATAGTATGTCCAAGGATTCCTAGTAAGTGGTGACTTTGTGTCATCTTGTGTCCCTGGGTTTTATCACGGTATCTGCAGTGAATAAATGTCACTTCAGTAGCCCAAAACCAGAGACGAGAAAGGGTAGAATCTGGAAAACACCAGATTCTAAGGGCAGGCAGAGTGAGAATGAGCCAATAAGGGCTGAGAGAGAACAGCGGGATTGGTATTGTAAAAGCCAAGGAAGAAGAATCTCAAGAAAGATGAAATGTCACATGGCTTGAAGCTTGGGGAAGAGGAGAATTTGGCCATCTGGGGTCATTTTCACCTTTGATAGAGATGAATGTGAGAGCTAGTTTGGAAATGATTGAAGAGAGAATAAGAAGTAAAGCAATGGAAGAGAAACATCCGACTACACCTCTAGAGAATTCAGGCTTACAGAAAGGAGTGAAAAAGTGGGGAGCTTGAGGGAGGGTTTTCGGGGTTGGCTGGATGGTTGGTCCTAAAGGATGAAGTAGACTAGAGTGCATTTATGGGCAGAGAAAAAGGCTCTAGTGGACAGAAAGAGGCCAGAGATAGAAATCAGTGGCTTAGTTAAGGGTGAGCTAAGGAGAAGAGGCAGTGGAGTGACTTTGTGACATAACACATCTAATCCTCTGAAACAGAAGGGAAGTAAAAAGTATGAACAAGGAAGCCCTCCTTGAAAACTAGCCTCTAGGGGGCCCCTGGGTGGCTCTGTCGGTTAAGCAACTGACTCGATTTCAGCTCCCTTTCGGGAGATAAGGCCCCGAGTCCCGCTCTGCACTGCTTGGGATCCCTGCTTGGGATCTCTCTTTCCCTCTGTTTCTCTGCCCCTTTCCTGCTCTTTCTCTTGTTCAAAATAAATAAATAAACTTAAAAAAAAAAAATCAGCCTCCAGGTTTAGGATTACTTCTTGATTTCGTGTCATGAATTTCTCCAAAAGTGGCTAATTAGAAAAATCATAGCACTCGCTCTAATTGACATTGAAAAGCCCAAAGCCTGGGTTTTCAATTCTATTTGGCATTGGCCAAACAGAGGTTTAACTTGAGGCTCTTATTTTCTGGTTTTTATTTTGGTCTATTTCAACCTTGATTTAACAACTGGAAATATCAGACGAAAAGGGACATAAAAAAGAGAAGGCATTTCATTTCACCATGGACTCAGCCTTCCAGGAAATACCACCATTCCACAGCGGCAATAAGTGATACTATAGCCCCTACCCAAAACTCTTCACCTCCTGGTTATGCTGGACCAATTAGGGGGCCATTGACATTCCCCACAACAATGGAGCTCACACCATACAATTGACAGCACAGACACTAAAAAATAAATTGCGATCTATTCCTCATTCACACTACAGCCCTCTTCCTGAATGCAATTCCTTCTACAAAAGCAAGAACTCTGGTCTTTGGTCTCTCACGGCTTCAGTTTTATGATACGGTCCAATCGATGAGGATTTACTTCAGCCATAATTTTCAGTGGCAAAGCTTAGGATTTTAACTGTCTTTAAATGTATTTCTCTAATTTTATAATAATTGTCCTACTTCTTTCTTCTCCATGTACTATCCTTATCCTGAAAACATACCAGATCTGAGGTTCTGTGTAACTGAAGCTTGGGTTTGGATATTATGTAGATGAGCGAGAAATGAAAAGGATTTATTTTTCCGAAACCACCTATCCTCCTGATACGATGAGGGTCTGAGGAAAGTTTTACGTAACCCTCCCACTCCCCACAAACGTACCTTATAAAGTTTTGCAAGGGGCAAGTGACGAATGGCACAAACACATGTACCTTTGGCTGAAAGAGCTAAGTCCGATTCGTAAGCAAAACATGTACTTTAGTCTCAGATGTTCTCAACGGATATGTTCAAGGGCTTAATGGTCATAGCACACTAAGCCATGCCACGTCCTGCATGACTCTGTGAGTCATCAACCCTACCGCATCCAGCTCTGTACTCTGTTCACGTCCTGCAACCACATCTTCCTGGATTCATTGTCATTTCTTGTTACACTTCGAGTCTGAATGCTTTATCTTCCCCCTTCTTTTTCTGGAATAAACCAGAGCATTTTAGATGGAAAATGTTGCCTCTATGAAACAAAAGAAATCGCCAAAGTGGGTCTCTCTCTAATCTTTCTGGGTCGTCTAGTATGACTGGAAGGTTGTTGGCTAACAGTGCAGGAGATGTCGCCCTCTAATGGAGAAAGTGTTTTCAGGCGCTCACCGGTTCAGTGCCACCCGTAAAAGGTCATTTGGCTTTTTGCTCTGCTCCCATTTTGCCAATCGTCCTCCCCCAAAAATTCACTTCAAACTCAACTCTAACTCTCTATATTTCCTTACAAACCAGTTCTTCATTTTACTTCTAACACATTTTTCTTTATAAAATTAATATATGCTAATTGCTTTAATATTCAGAAAACACAAACAGATCAAAGACAATAAAAATCCCAAGAGTCAGAAATAATCACTATTAACATTTTGAACTTTATAATCCTTCCAGTCTTTTCCTCTGCACCCTCAGAAACAAATACACAGATACATGTATCTATATGTAACTTTAGAGCATTTCCTAAAATGGATTTATATACTTCTTCTTTCCATGTGACAATAGATCATGTCTTTTGTACCAGTTAATATTTGTTTCTTTGATAAAAAATGATAGTTTCTAAATATAAATGCTAACTGCGACCAACAAAATAATCCAAAGACTCATAAAGGTACACACACACACACACGCACACACACACACACACACGCCCCTTATGCTGTCCATCTGAGGTAGCCAAAGTTAATATCCTGTTTTGTAACCACCTAGATCTTCCTCTACCTCACAGAAACTTTCACACACATATACAGAGATTCTAGCTTTTCTTTACAAAATGGGCTCTTGCCCTATATATTATTATGAAAAAAACTTTTTCATGCAATACATCACAGATATTCCTCCAGGTCAATAAATCAAGGCCTAATTCCTTATATTAGAACCACATTAGTAGAACACAGCATGGATATACCGTAATTGCCATCCCTCGTCCTATTGACAGACATTCAATTATTCCCAAATTTTTGCCTTACCTACGTGCTTTACTGCCTATAAGACAGATTCTCATAAATAAAACTGCTGGTCAAGGGTTGCACACTTCTAATTTGGAACATTTTAGAAGTTTCCGTCAAATTCCTTTGCAAAGAGTTTGTAAAAATCCCAACTCTTCCCGGCCATGTAGGAATGTGCCTGTCCCTGCAGCCTTACCAGCACTAAATGTTATGTTCCTCTTTCACCTTTCCACTCTGAGGGTTGAGAAATTGTACCTTGTTTTTACTTTCACTTGCATTTCCTCAAATACTAGTTCACTTTTGTGTTTTTTATGTGTGAATATTCCTCTAAAATACATGTTTAAAGTCTTGGGATTTTAACATATTAGCATACCGTTGATTATTTAATCAATCTCCTGCTATCACATACAAGAGTTTTATCCAACGTCTTCAAGTTATTAGCGATACTGCAATTAAGATCCAGCTCTATTTTTGTGTGTGTCTACCTATTTGCTCAGACTAAATTCCTGGAACTGGAATTGTTGTGTTCATGAGCACTGGTAAGCAGAGCAATTAAGAGTGTGGGTCCTGGGGGCTCAGTTCAGTGTCTGACTCCGGATTTCAGCTCAGTCATGATCCCAGCGTCGTGGGATAGAGCCCTGCATTGGGCTCTGTGCTGGGTGTGGAGCCTGCTTAAGATTCTCTCTCCCCCACTCCTGCCCTTCCACCCCTCTCTAAAATAGGAGAGGAGAGGAGAGGAGAGGAGAGGAGAAAATAAATAAAATAAAATAGTGTGGGTTCTGGAGTCAGACTCTTTGGACTGAATTCTAGATTTATCACTCTCTAGTAGTGTGACTTGAGGCAAGTTGTTGAGCCTTTCTTGTTTCAGTTTCCTTATCTGCAAAGTGGAGATAATAACATAAAACTCAGGATTGTTGAGAAATGAAACTTGTTAGTACAGACAAAGCTCTTGGAACAGTCTCTGGGATACAGTAGGTGCTAAATAAGCACCTGCTAGTGTTACAAACACCTTTAAGGCTTTCAACGGATGTTAAAAGTGAGTTTTGACCCAAGCACTTGGAACCCAGACTCCAGAACCAGGTTCTCACCCAATCTGCTTACTGGCACTCAGGAACACAACACTTCCAGGTCTGGCATTGAGTCCGAGGAGATAGAGAGACATCCACGAACTAACGTACATGGACCTTAATGGCAACAGATGTTCCACCTTAAAGTTAGGTGCCTGAACAAAATATTCAAAGGGCGAAAATGAGGGCCTTCTTCCTCCCTTGGATCGTTTAGGCAGAAAGGGCTGCAAGTTTGGAAGGGGAAGTAGGTGTGACCAGCATGTCTCTGGCTGAGCTGTGCTGGGGGCCCTCATCAATGGGGGGAGGAGGGGTGCATGGTGATCCTCACCTCAAGCCTCCTACCCTCTTCCCCCACCATGGTCCGTCCTCTGACAGGCCAGAAGATGCAATTAGCAAGTAGACAGACGGGAAGAGAAGAATGAGAGAAGGTGACTGAAACCACTGTCCGCAAGATGGGTGGCCCATCAACCACAGACGTCAGCTGGGGGAAGGCGGGGAAAAGCGTCACCTCGGAATGAAGGGTGAAGTGTGATTTGTATCTTGGACTGTATACTCTTCATCTCTGAGGCAAGCCGGTGTTTGGGACTTTGACCACAGGCCAATATTCCACATGAGTAATCAGAAAAGTCAGGGCGCCAGCCAAGTTTTCAGCCAGGGACAGGGGCAGATTCCACCGCTGAATAAATTTTCAAGGGGTGATAGGAGATACAAACAAAAAACTCATCATGCCTGTTCAACGTAAAGATCCCACATAATAAAACACTGACTTCCAGAAAACTTGTCTCCATTTACTCTCCAATGAGCCGCGTAAGGAGTCTGTTCTCTCCTCGCCCCAAACCCTCATGATCTACAATTTGGTTTCCCAAACAGACTTTAATCGTGTGAAGAGAGCAAATGGAGAGGCTGACACAGATACGTTGTTTGGCAAGTATGTTTCTAACGGGCCAGCCGGTCTCTTAGGAGATTAGTTAATGCAAACAGGGCCTGTAGAATGAAGTCACTTTGGGAGTTGACGAGTCTGGTTCCCACACACCCACCTGAGGACCAGCCCTGGGTCTCCCGCAGCCCGGGGGCTCCAGAGGGGGTCCGAGGCCCTCCGGGAAGCCAGCTGGCTTCCAGCTCTGCGTCTCTTTAGCACCATTTAAGCCGCAACAAGCAGAACAGCCGGCTTTGAGGAGGGAGCGCATGAAATGGCCTCCGGGGACCAAGAAGCTACACGTTCACAGACTAAGAGATCCAGTGTCTAATTGCCAAGCGGCGAGCCGTCGAGCATCTCATTGAGAGGGAGCATTTGAACGAGGAGCCGAAATAACCCCGACTCCATTCGGCACAGAATGAGAGCTGAGCCCCACGATGAGCAAAAATAGCAGGTCTGCGGGGCCGTGGAGAGGTGCTGGCAGTGGGGCGTGTGCGCATTGCCGTGACAGGCAAACACAACACCAGGAAAACACTTAATCTTCCTGCTTATCCCCAGAAGGACTAATAACCAGGGTGAGAGGGAGCGCCGCATCCTTCTTCATTTAGAAACGAGCTGCCCCTAATGCCGTGCTCTCCCAGTTTATAGACCAAATACCTGCTCGCACTAAAACTGCCGCCACATATTATAAACCTCACCGAGGAAGTGAATCCATCACGTTCCCGCTCCCTTAAGGATAGTTTTTCCCTGGAGTACATAACCCATTACTGCATATCTTGTAGAAATCAAATGCAGACTCCATACTCCACCACAGAACAAATAGGTTTTGTAGGGGGAAGAAAAAAATGCACAAATCATGACATTTTGTTTTTCTTTTAGCTTCAAGGCTTTCATTTCGTTACGGTTACTGTTCTGTTCTTTGTCTTTAAGTAGCCATTCCTCCGGCATCCCTCCCCTGGATTTGAGCCAGAGCTGAGGAAAAAAACGTCACGGTCACCTTGGTCTCTGGGCGCAGACTCAAGGGTGGCATCCAGGCCAGTCTGGACCACAGCGAGAAGTGGGTTGAGGGGTGCGAAGATGTCTTTCAGTTAACTTGGACCCTTTTCTGACTCTCTCCCCCTCATTCATACAGGTTCCTGACTTCATTCAACCGAGGAGGGCGACCATTTCTGCGATGCCACTGACACGAGGCTCCACAGGTTCAGGGGTTTGTCGTTCACCCCCGTGTCCCCGTGCCCAACACAGGGCTTGGCACACGGTAAGCCGTGAATGAGGATTTGGCGAAAGAATCTCTATGTGAATGAAAGAGTGAGTTGAGTACATTTAAAGACAACTATAGGGCCACCTGGGTGCCTCAGCCTGTTAAGTGTCTGACTTTTGACTTCGGTTCAGGTCATGATCTTGTGGTTCGAGAGTTCGAGCCCCACGTCAGGTTCTGCATTGACAGAGCCTGCTTGGGATCCTCTCCCTCTCCTTCCCTCTCGGCCCCTCCCCTGCTTGTGCTCTCTCCCTCGCTCTCCCAAAATAAATAAATAAGCTCAAAAAAATTCAAAGACAACTCTAAAAGGAATCCAGAGGTTGATTCTAATGCTAGACGTTGAGGACATTAATGCTTGTGGCATACCTTCTGTGTATCAATGATAGGCAGGGCACTTGAAGGCTCATTTAATCCCCACACACCTCATACTCAGCAGTTGTTGCATTCATCTGGGCTTGCCTCTTCCAGCCCAAG
Organism: Lynx canadensis; assembly: GCF_007474595.2. Classification (NCBI taxonomy): domain Eukaryota; kingdom Metazoa; phylum Chordata; class Mammalia; order Carnivora; family Felidae; genus Lynx; species Lynx canadensis. Next base: position 178,002,025 of record NC_044310.1, on the reverse strand, counting down.
CTGCAGCTGGAAACTGAGTTGTTTCCATAACTTTAGAAACACAAAGCAGTGATGACTTTAAGGAATAAAGATCTCAGTGGTTTCTTGAGTCAGCCTCCTTCTTGTGCTATGTCTCATCGATATGCCCAGCCAGATCGATGGATCAATCCATCTTTTTTCTTAAATTGCATAGGGAAGGTGGGAGGAGTCAAAAGTCACGTTTTAAAATCAGAGAGCACTTTTACACACTTAAAATCATGTTAAACGCCTGGGGCTTGGCTCACTGAATTTATCCTTGGCTTTAAACTCGTCCAGAGTGGTTAGAGATGGTTAGAGCCGGGAAAGCAACGCGACCCAACTAGGCAAATGACAGTGCTCAGTTTAAGCTCTAAGAATGTGCAGGTACGCCGAGCTTCTGCAGCGCTTTAGGGACACCCCAAAATGTCACAATAACTAACAGAATCTTAAAAGGGGGCTTAAGCCAAGGAGATCCTGTTGTGTTTTGATGTATCCCCAACACCACACAACCTTAGTTATCTCTCTTAAACCTAAAGTTTGGAGAGAAGGGATTATTTTAGTTCTCTGAGTGGTTAAATTGTAGATAAACAAGAGCATGTGGGGGCGCCTAGGTGGCTCAGTCTGTTGAGCAACAGACTTCGGCTCAGGTCATGATCTCACGGTCTGTGAGTTCGAGTCCCACGTCGGGCTCTGTGCTGACAGCTCAGAGCCTGGAGCCTGCTCTGGATTCTGTGTCTCCCTCTCTCTCTGCCCCTCCCCCACTCACACTCTGTCTCTCTCTCCCTCAAGAATGAATAAACGTTAAAAAAAATTTAAACAAGAGCACGTGGCACTTTGCTTCAAGGAACAAACAACGTCTGATGCATGCTGAAGCCTCTGTGGGCATGGTAGAGCCCTTTCTTAGGCTAAGTTTTGTCAAATGGACATCATGACATCATTTCCAATTTTCCTACCCCTGAAAAGACGTATTTACGTTCAAGAAACATATTTTTCCCCCTAACTTTCCTTCCATTGTTGTATCCAGGATGCAACAATATTAAGCGAGGCTGACCATCATGATCCAAACGGAGAACTTCCTGTGTACATGGCTGTGTGGTCAAGGCCTGCCTTTGTCGCTCATGAACGTCATTCAAGATAAACCATTATCTCTGTTGTGTATGATTCTAGGCTGAAGCACAGCTGAGCCTTGCTCATTTCAGCTCAAGAAAGAGAATTCAATAGGATTCTCAAGGAAATTTCTCAAGGAAATTGCTCAAAACTTGCCTACTATATGCAGTTTATGAGTAATAAGTTAGCCATTTTCATGATGTCAAAACTCACGGTCATGTGAATTTAAGATAATCCCCAAAGTAATTGTTTAAACACAAAGTAATATCTGGTTTTAAGTGGAGGTTTCCAGGAGAGCTTAGGGGCCCCTAAACTAGGAACTTTAATCTGTTAGTTCAGATGGAAAAGGAGCAAGAAGGAGCTTTCTTCCTTGATTCTGATATTCTCCTTCTTGGCGTTATTGCACAGACCCAGAGATTCATTGGACACTATCTCAAACTCCATTTCGGTAGCCCATGGCAGAAAAGTTGACCATCTCTATAACTTTCGTGTCCTTTTCTCTCTTTCTCTTTCTTTCTTTCTTTCTTTCTTTCTTTCTTTCTTTCTTTCTTTCTTTTAATGCTAGATTTGATCTCCACTTGAACTTTTTGTCCCCTCGTCCTTCTGGTCTTTAAAACACAGGATCAGAGAAACAAAGCTTTGTATGGACTAATATTCCTGGGCTTTCCCCACTGAAGGTCCATCTTTGTATATTTTCACAAATGAAATAGCAGAGGAGATGGCCCCACTGTGGAGAAACTCGTGGACCCCACTGAGCACAGCCCTCTGATTTCAGTCTAGGGAACCAAGGCCCAAAATACAGGACCAACATGAATGAGGAGAGAGGGCCACCTTCGTTCATGTGGCTTCATGGACGCTCCCTCACTGCCAACAGCCTACCTTCCCAATTCCACTCTTTTCTCGATCCTGACTCAACATTCAAAAACTTAGAAATCTTCCTCGTGCCTCATTTTGCATTGTGCAGTTATAAAGACTTCATTTCAATTATCTCCTAGATTAGGACATTCAAAGTACTGGTGGACTGTGTAATGTGCCAATGAAAAGTCAGGTTTCCTTTTCTAGAAGGTCCGTTGATTCTTAACTTTTCTTCATATTCTCTGCCACCCTCTCTTGACCCACCGCACACACGAGTGGCTGAACTTTTCCATATTTCCATCGGCCATATCTTTCTGCCCAAGTGGTCAAGCACACTTGTTCAGATCCATTCTCTCTGTTTCCACGAAGCTTTGATAAAGGATCCCATCTCTCTGGCTCCTCCTCCATCAACCGTGAGTGACCACCTCTGTCTTTGGACACACGCCTTAAGGCTACCTTGAGGGTGAGGCATGTCAGCCTAATTCATAACTGCATGATAGTGATGCTAACAAACATTCACAGGAAGCTCGTCAGGGACCTAGAAGTATTCTTAGCCCTCTCAGAGGCTAACTCACTTAACCTCTACAATTAACCCTACCCTAAGTTCTGTTATTGTCATTGCACAGAGGGGACGTCTGAGGCACAGGGGACACCTGAGCTGCAGGAATTGAAAACAACGTGGTCCAGCGTTACTCGGCTGAGAAGTAACCGAGACAGGTTTTAAACACAGGCAGTCGGGTTCTGGAAGCCCCGTTCTAACCACTGTGATATACTGCCTCTCTCTATGAGGAGGACAGACAAAGAAGGCGGGCCGCTTCAGCCATCAGTCCCAAGACAGAATTATATATCCACTCAGGTATTACAGAGATCATTATAGAGTAAAATACAGCAAATATTTTGGTCTGAGTATTTTTGGACTGTAACCATTTAAAAGCAACTTTCATTTTATTGGCAGGAGAATTACAGATTTCTATGCTATAAACAGCAATGGACTGAGGCATAAATAAAAAAAAAAAACTTTAACCATTTTCTATCTTTTGTAGAGAGGAAAGGGAGTTTTCTGTAGCCCATAGGCGTTTTGTTGGTGGGTTGAGAGGTCTTTCTTTATGCAGATGGGCTTTCTGGCTTTAAGTCTACTGGAAGCTTTTATTTTCTAGATCTTGCCTGACAACCAGTGTTTCACTCACTGTGGGCCCCACACAGCCTCTCATAAAATATTTTGCTTCTAAGTGAGTTGTGAAAATGGGACTCACAAAATGATGACAGAAATATTGCTTTTAAAACCTTCCATAAGGCTTCATGGTAACAAAATAGAATGTATGAGGGGGGAAAAACGTTTAGTTGGTGTTACAAAGGTGTACAGGAAATAGGACAGGGTTTCTTTTTATTTGAAGCTACTGAAAAAAAAAATCATTTAAGGCCATAATATACTCATACAACCTCTTTTGTTAAAAATAATATTGAGATTGTACCAAAATAATTTCCCTAGAAATTACATAAGACACAGATAACATTAATTTCAGTGACTTATTACTAGAATAAAATGAGGAAGTACCTTCTATACACTGTTAAGAGGAAAATTAGAAGAACATTCTCCTTGTGAAATTTCAATGAAGGGCAAGTGACAAGAAGACATCCCGGATATTCAGAGCCTTGGAAACTATACTCCCTGTGTACTATTTCTGACTTCATTATTAAGGATGTGTTTTAGCAAAACACAAAAGCAAACCCAGTTGAGGAGGAAATCTGAGCTGTAACAAACAGGGAAGCTAGCCAAGCAGTGCAGTATAAAGAAAGTCCCCAGTGCAAACGTGGAGCAAACCCAGAAGGTCCACACAACACCGGTAGACAGTCTGGTCTGGAGCCATGTCCTAGTGCTATGGCGAATAGGCATACTTTCTTCCAACAGTCAGAATCAGAAATGGCACATAGAACCTTCGAAAAAATATTACAGATTTTGCAAAGAAACCAAACATGGTGTGATCTGGGGCACGGTGGAGGAGAAAAGCCGTGTGACCTTGATGAGTGAAGAATTCCCCTGACAAGTACATGAGGTTAGGCGTAGGGCATGGCGTGTCTTTCCCTGCTGGCCAGTTACCCTGCTCAGCTCTGCAGTAAATACTCTTTATGTGGTTATAGCGCGACTGCCCTTCTTTACAGGTGTAGGGCCGAATGGAAATTACTAACCTTGACAACATAAAAGTAAGGGTATAACCAGCCCAAATTGGGAAACTTCTGGGGAGGAGAGGTATAGGAACGTATGGGAAGATAATTTCTCCATTTGACCTAATGAGAGTGAAGAGATACTATCGCGAAGTAGAGATTTAAGGGTACTATTTAGTTACGAAAGCACAAGTATAAAGGAACCACCTGCTAATAAGTACTCCCACCGACACTTACCGTGACATAAGATTTACTTCAGGTTACTATTGTCCTGAGGGGGCAAAAAAAAAAAAAAAAAAAAAAAAAAAAAAAAAACCATTCTATCCTCTCTTCAGATTTCTCTAATTCAAGACACCTCTGATTCCGAGAAGCTCCTCCTGATTACCCAGACACCCCAACTTTAGAAAACACTGTTGATCTCTTCTTGTGGCAAGCACAGCTGCTGAGCACATAAAACAGAGTACACAAATGATAATCATAGTCCTTCACGATCAAAATCCTGCTCTTGGCTGGTAAATCTCCAGCCCTGTCCCATCTGCAGGCATACTGTGGTCCAACTCGAAGCCATCCTTCAAAAAGCCCTTTCTGGCCAGTGCCTGATAGTCCCATTTGGAAAGGATGGTCTGACATTAATAGAAAGATCACGGATTTATGTGGTCAGACCGGGCTCATGTCCTGCTTCCGTTGCTTATTTCTCTGAAACTTCACATTATTTAATCTGTCCAAACTTTAGATTCCCTGTGTGTAAAAGGGAGGCAGTGGCATCCACCTCACAGGTGGTATTGATGATTAACCGAAATAACATTCGAGACATTTAGTGAAGCGCTTGCCACATGGTGGGCTGCAATTTCCCTCCCTTCCCTTCATAGATTAAATCTATTGTGTTGAATATGAAGTGTTCTTAATATATCTGATCTTCATTTCTTTCTATTTAAACACCTGTGAGCATCAGTAGAACTTTTATGAAGTGTTCTTTCATGTCTAAATTTCCACAATTCTGTGCCCGGGACCCTAACTGAACACAGAGCCATCCTAGTCAAGCAGGTCCTGGGCTGGACCAGAAACTGGATTACTGCTGCCACCTGGTGGTTACAAGGGGGAAATCTGAGGCCGCGTTTCTTAGAAGCCTATGTGCTAAGGTCCAAATGGCCATGGGCCGCCTGCCCTGCCCCCACTCCTACATTTTATGTTAGAACCTGGTGAAGGCAAGACGCCTCGATTTGTTTCCGACAGCAGTTTGTGGAAAGGGAGATGCACACTGCTTTGTTTTCACCTTTTGGATTAGATCAAGGTCAAGAATGACATGGGCAAAAATGTAAAGTTGAATCTGAGGGTCTGACATTCTTTCCTATTTCTCTTCCTCATAGCATCTTTGATTTCCCTTGTCTTCATCATATATATGCAATTTGTTCCTCGGATCAAAAGCTGTTCAGAAAAAACACTCTGACGAAATAATTCCCTCTAGGGTATAAGTGCTAATGAGGATTAATATTAACATGTAATGTTTGCATTTTTACTCTTTTTTAATAGAGGAATTATATGTACATGATACAAATTCTAAGTTCTCCTCCGAAACCGCTGAATTCCGTTCCAAGGGCACCTTTTTATCCATATCGTACCAGAGATTTTCTGCCCATGTACAAATATAACTTTTTATTATGTTTAAAAGGCAAATGCTATACAAGTTATTCTGCATCTAGCTCTTTTCACCTAATGTATCTTAAAGATTATGTCATGGTATTTGCACTTTTAACAGGAATTAAAACTCAACCCTCCTCGGGGCAAAAAGAACACACCTCTGTGGAAGTGGAGTGATCATCAAGTTGGGATAGAGGAGGTTTGTGGCAGTGAGTCTCGAACTTTAGTGAGGATATGAGTCACCCGGGAAACTTACAAAATAGGTGGGGTCCATTTCTGATTCAATAGGCCTGGGGTGGGGCTGGGAATGACCTGTTTAATGAGGAGTGTGGTTGATCCTAATGCAGGCTCTATAACAACACTTTGAGACTCACTATTTAAAGGTAGAAGGTCTCAGCCCTGATTGCATATTAGAATCACCCGGGGAACCTCTAAAAATCATTACAGATTCTGATTAGCTTAGTCTGGGCTGGTTCCCAGGTAAATCTTACACATGGCCCGCATTAACGCAGTGACTCTCAAATGCTTACTGGAATCATTAGGAAAGCATGAAGAAACACTGATGCCTGGGTCACAATCCTAAGAGGTGAGGTCGTTGGTCTAGGGTGTGGCTGGCCTACTGTATGCTTTTAGAGTTCCCCAGGTGATTCAGATGTACAGCCAGGGTTGAGAAAACCTGTTTTAAGAACGTGCGTACTGTAATTCCAGAGTCACGACAGGTGACGCTGACAGATCAAGGAATGTGCTTGTGTCCCGCACCACTATTTTGTATAGACATGGGAGAGCAGAAGTAAAGCTAGCATGTTACCCTTCTCTGTTTTCTTCTTTCTAATAAACAGTTTGCAATATTCACTAAATATTTGTTCAGTGGGAACACTTTCTGTCATTAGTATGGTAGGACAGTATGACAGTTAACTGTCCATTTTTGACCTATAAGACCAATGAAACGAGTTAAACATGAAGAGAGGGCTAAACCCCATTTCTAGCAAAACCAGATTTGGGCTGGTCATACTCCTGAAAGAGAGTTCCCCATGGTCTGGTCACAGGTATTTTCTTCATTCCTCTGGGCCATGACAATTGGATTGGCAGAACCATTGCTGAAACTTCTGTGATGAGACCCCATCACGCAGTTTCCATATTAAGCTCCATCAACTGCTTTCGACAAAGACCAGCATAGAGCTGAGGATACAGCCAGTATTCTATTTCCAACTGCCAAAATAGGTTGACGGCTTTTTTAAATTAAAGTATAATTGGCAAATACCATTATATTAGTTTCAGGTATATAACATAATATTTGTATACACTGTGCAATGACAGGCTTACTTTTTTTAAACCACTCTTTCCAGTGACCTCTCTGGATGGCAAACAAATTACTTTTTTGTTTTTTAACTTGATTGGGCACAAGAACAAGGAGAGAACTGTTAATATTTCTCCGGCTGTGCACTCTGGCAAGACACCAGCTTAAGCTGTTTAATTTACAGCAATATGGCTGCGGGCAAGTCAGCCTAATGATGGAAACTAAAGATTTAGAGTTAAATATTAAATTTATCTTAGTCTTTATTTCTTGCCGTTTCAACCAATAAAAAAAAAAACGCCTCTGGGATATTCTAGTGTGAGCGTATCTAGCTTGTGGTGCCTTACGTACAGCCAGAAAGACATTGAACTCTAAATTACACATGGAGCAGCCACAGCATTTGTTTCTTCTTTATGTTGGTGGTATAACCTCTACTAGTTGCGAACGTGATACGCTTCACAGGTTCATGTCGAAAGTAGCTTGGCCCAGGTTTTCTGTTATGGGATAACACACCCACGTCTACGCAGAAGACCTACGTCTTTCTCTTTGGGAAATTTTCTATCAACTGGGGCACTGGATAAGCCAACCAGTGAGGATGCAGAGGAAGGTGCTATGGTGAAGGCTTTTTCTAATTTGTGGCTCCTGCTATTTAAATCCAAGTTCATGGTTGATGAGTACGTGCCAGGGCTATAATCAAGGAAGGTGGATGGCCATTCACTTTTTTCTTACCCATTTACTGAAACAGCACAAACTAAATCCTGCCCTTGATGTTCTGGTGAAACAGCTCTCCAGAATGGTTCTCGATGCATTGGAAGGCAGTGTTTTCTTCTCCACTCTTACCTTGGATTAAGTCCTCTCCTGCTCTGGGTCCTGGTGATCCCTCCTTTCCTCTGGAAGTCTCCTCATGGCTTTTGGACCTCCTCAGTTCCAGCTCCTCTTTCTCATCTGGTTGATGTCCTCTCTTTTCTTCGCCGGTTCCCATCTCTTCTGTGACCCTTAATGTGGACACTCACAAGCTTCTGTCCTGTGCCTCTTCTGTTCTCAGTCCATCTTCTCCCACGCCATTCCTCCACTCCCGTAGTGTCCACTCCTGTCCATGTGTCGATGACTCTTGGCCCCACATCTCAGCTCCAGCCTTTCCTGAGGCCCACATCCTGTGGGTCTAACTCAGTCCACACGCCACAGCATTGCAAACTCAACCAAACCGATTGTACTACTTCGCTCCATATAACCAATTCCTTCTCTCTTTTTTTATTGAGTAAATTTGACACGTGACATTGTGTAAGTTTAAATATACAGCACATTGCTTCGATGCATTTGTGTGTTTTAATACGATTGCCAATGTCCAATTTCTTCCCGTGTCATCAGCTTCTCAATCTGGAAACTTCTCCCTGGCTCGTCACCCTCAATCCTGTAATGGCAGAAAGAGCTGTCGAGTCTTCTGCCTCCACTTCTGCTTTGTTTACATATCATTCCTCTCTTGGGCTATTCCTATAACTTCCTACCTGGTTCTCCTTAATTCCAGGATTTCCCCCTTCTGCTTTACATTATGCTTTTTAAATCTTTTGCTAAAATAAAATGTATTGCTAAAATCAGATCAAACCAAATCAAATCCTTTGACTTACCATTGCATTCAGAATGAGGTATTGGATCGGGGCACCTGGGTAGCTCAGTTAAGTGTCCAACTCTTGACTTGGGCTCAGGTCATGCTCTCACGGCTGTGAGATCAAGCCCCACATCAGGCTCCGCGCTGGATGCGGAAACTGCCTGAGACTCCCTCCGCCTCCCCCTCAGCCCCTCCCCCCACTAGGGCAAGCACGTGCACGCTCTCTCTCTCCGTCTCTAAAAAACATAATAAGGTATTGGAGAACCTTCACAACGAGGCACAAAGTTACCAGCAATGGAGCTCAAACCCGATATTCTAGTATCCTTTTCTGCCCTTCTCCCATGCTCTTGTTGCGCCAAACTCTTTCCATTACCCGAAACACCATTTTATGTTTCCATTAAAAAACACTTACCGAGCATCTGTTACATCACAAGCCCTGAGCTACTGCCAAGAACACAACAAGGTGCAATACCTTTGTCAACTGCCCTTAATCCTGGTTCTACTGTATGGTTTTAATCTAGCCGCAACCTGCTTTAAAAAAAAAGTTTTTATAATATAGTAGTAAAATGTGGATAACTGGATCTGTTCAATCTACTGAACTGGTTGGGCACCGTGTGATTCGATGCCTCAGCGCTCTTGCACATGCTGTCCTGGTTTCCTGAAGTCCCCTTTACCTAGACTTACCCTCCACTTCTGGTCTTTCACTTCCACCCCCTTCCCATCTACCCGGTAGACTCCTGCATGGAGGAGAACTCGGGCAACGGGTTGCAACCGAGAAGGGGGGCTGTACATGCTGACCATTTACTGAGCACTTATTACCTATGAGGTCCCTGTTAAGTGTCGTCCATGCTTTTTCTCACTGAACCCTCCCAACAACCCTCTCAGGTTTTCACTGTGCCCTCATTTTACAAATGAGGACATTGGGGCCTAGAGAAGTGAAACGACTTTCCCAGCAGCTCAATGCCAACACTGACACTTCATGCCAACCCTACACTGCTCCCCACTCACAGCAGGTGACAGAGAAGTAGAACACAAAATCCTATTTGTGCTATAAATGCAACCATACAAAACATGCCTAAGAAAGAAGACCGGTAAGGGGCACCCGGGCGGCTCAGTCCGTTAAGCATCCGACATCGGCTCAGTTCACGATCTTGTGGTCCGTGAGTTCGAGCCCCATGTCGGGCTCTATGCTGACAGCTCAGAGCCCGGAGCCTGCTTCAGATCCTGGGTCTCCCTCTGTCTCTGCCCCTCCCCCGCTCATGCTCTGTCTCTCTGTCAAAAATAAATAAACATTAAACAATTAAAAAAAAAAAAAGAAGACTGGTAAGAAATACCACAATGTTTGGGGTGGTGGTTGTGTTCAGGTGGTAGGGATATTGGGCACCTCACCCCCACCCCAACAGCTGAAATGTCAGCTGCTTGCCTTTCGAGACTGTCCCATTTCCCTGACCCCCAAGAAAGGCCGCCCACTCTGTTCCTGGGGCATATTTTCAGACAGCTCTATGGCACTACCTGCTATGTGATTTTCCTGTTTGCCTTGTTTCACCTGATAGATTGAGCTCCCCAAGGAAAACAGACTATGTGTTTTCATATCTTTCAACCTCCAATGCCTTGCAGAGTCCCTGGAATATAAAAATTAAAAAAAAATGCCTAGTGGGTGTTTGATAAATGCATGAATGAACGGTCTCGGGTCTAGGCTTTATGAGCCCTAGGATATCTTTTGCAACTACTCAACTCCGGCTTGGTGATGCAAAGGCAGCCATAGAGCATACACAAATAAATAACCATGGGAGTGTTTCAATAACGCTTTCTTTATGGACAATAAAACTTGAACTTCATGTAATTTTCACATGTCAAGAGACATTATTATTCTTCGAGTTTTCCCCCCACCATGTATTGAAAACTGTAAAAACCCTTCTCGGGGTAGACTGGACAAAAACAGGAGGCGGCCAGATTCGCTCTGTGGACCGTGATTTGCCAACCTCTGCTCGGACTCCTCCAGGTTACCCGTCATCGTTCTCAGCATGGGGACTGTCCCACTGTCCCACGTGTAGAGACGGTGGAGGAGAGGAGCTGTGGGGTGTGTGGGGCGCAGCTCACCACCCAGGCTGCGTAGCACGCCGGCAACGCAGCCGCGCGGCTCCACGGACACCGGAACTCAGGTCACTGCTGGAAACTCCCCACTCGACGGCGTATAGTGACCTGGTAAATCTCCCAGAAAGTCATGTTTTTCTACTCATCAACAGAGTTACTAGTTAGCCTCCTAGGGAGAAAAACTGAAAGGTTTGCGAATAGCGTCGCTATTTAAAATCGGGAGCAGTGGGCAGACCGTGAGCAGTTACCCGGGAAATATGCGGACGTGTGCGTTCAGGAAGGCTGCAAGGCCCATCCGAGAGTCCGCATCCAAATGCGGCTTGTGCGCCAGATAGCTTTTGATCTGTTACAAATAAAGGAATTTGAAATTCCCAAACAAAGTAGAACTCCAGAGGATTGTGCCAAGGTAATGGGATTATAGCACTGAAAACAGGTCAATGGAAAGACACCTGCATTTTGAAGTGACACAAATAGCTCAGAAGTGTGGGGCTGCTGCTTCTCTTAACCTAGAAGTGTTTCTGGAGCTTGGTAGAAGGCCACTCCTTACGTAAAACTTATCTCTCCTGTTAAAACAGGCTTTCCTTGCTGCTTGAGTGTCTCTCAGGGAGGTCACTAGGGGGATTTGCCAGACTTCAAAGCAGGGAAAAGAAAAAGCTTTGCAATAACACAGTCTGGCATCTATATAAATACGTCAACTACCCTGTATCTCCAGTATTAATCTCACACTCAGTGGGGTTCTGAAAAGTTGAAGAAAGTGAATGCTAACATTTTAGGAGAGTTTAATAAATGGTCGACCAGCAACAGCTTGCGACGACCAGCTGTGTGGCGGGACGGGCCTTCTGACTTCTTCGTTCTTCCGTGTATTCATTTGTAACATGAGCTGTATCAGACTGCGAGGCTCTTTTCTGCTCTATGATTTCAGGATTATAATATATATTCCTATACTTGTGGAACCTGAGTTTCACTAGAACTTACCAACATTTGGGTAGAAAAGGCACACAACCCTCTCTATGTGGTATTCTGGCCAACAACCCTTAGCCTGGCATTGAGCGAGAGGACAATCACACAAATCCCAATGGTGAGATAGTCTACAAAACCACTGGTCTTCCACTGCTTGGAAGACAAAATTTTACATTTTAAAAAATAAGTCACAAGGACTATTCCAGATTAAAAGAGACCAAAGAGACATGGTAAGATACAACTATTGGGACATGTGAAGTAATGTGACTAGAGACCATACATTAGTTAAAATATATACAGTACATAATACAATTGTGTGTGTGTGTGTGTGTATATATATATATATATATATATATATATTACATAGTACATAATAATGATATTGTGGTTGTATAAGAGAATGTCCTTGTTAGAAAATACAAGCTGAAATATTCAGGGGTAAACTGTCATGGGGTCTATAACCTACTTTCAAATGGTTCAGGAAAAAAGTGTGTGAGTGTGTGTGTGTGTGTGTGTGTGTAGAGAGAGACAGACAGACAGAGAGACAGAGACAGAGAAGATACAGCAAATGTGGCAAGAGGCCAGCAACTTGTGTGTCTGGAGGAAGGGTATAAAAGCTTTTGTTGTACTATTCTGCCCACTTTTCTAGGGGGCTGAAATTTTCCAAAACTGAAAGTTGGGGGGAAAAACATGAATGAGTCAGACTTCCTGTCACTGCAGGTGCCCTGGAGAAAGAGAAGAACCAAGGAAAGAGGAGCCCGGGGCTGAGGAAAAGTAGGGTTTTCTTTGTTGGACGTTGAGGACTTGGACATATATAAACCACATAAAGGGGAAAATGAGATACTGGAGGCCGGGCTAGACAGATAAGAAAGTCAGACAAAGATGCTCCTAGGTCCCACTATTCTTAGAGAAAGGACTAGAAAGAGGGCTCCCTCTTAACAGTGGAAGACAAGTCACATTTCCAGAGCTGACCAGAACAATTACCCACGGGGCAAAGGACTTGTCCCAAATGTATAGGGAAAATCTGGACAAATCTGATCAGGAAAGCCCAGAAGGGTCATTGTGGCGCATTTGATGCACCATTAGATTTGTCTTGAGATGACCGAATTACTGAGAGAGGGGATTTCGGGGAACACAGGTGGGCAGGATGCTGAGAGAAAACAAAAGGAGAGGATAGAAATAAGTGGAGTCCAGGCCTGCTTAATTGGTAGCCCAATGGGGATCCCAACCAGATGGCATTTCCAGCTCAGCCCAGTGAGACAGCATTGAGTGGAGCAATGGATACTTCCAGCAGACACAATGGGCCTTGGTTTTATGTCTGTCACCATCAGAGCTTCCCAAGATGAACCACAGAGGAGTATGTTAGATGCAAAGTCTGAATGTAAAAACATGGGAGCCGTGATTCTCACATGTTAGTGAACTTCAGGATCACCAGGAGGGCTTGTTCAAACCCGGATGGCGGTGTCCCACCCAAGAGTTTCTGATTCACTAGGTGTGGGGGGGGGAGGGAGGGGAGATTTGCATACTCACCAAATGCCCAAGTGATGCTGACGCATCTGGTCCTGGGCCCACACTGTGAGAACTACTGACACAGCAGAAAGGAAACGAAAGAAAAGTCTTATCCAGAAAGCTGTGGAGCCCTGAACGACATGGTGAAAGGACAAAGTTAGCAGCCTTTTCTTAAGCTGCCTTAAAAACAGATTAAAATATTAGAAGCTTGGCTGAGTCTCCAAAAAAGTCACAGGGAAACAATGGAGGATATTGCCTTGCTGCAGAAGGAGAAAGAACCGTGACTGGAGGGGTGGAACTGAAGGGTGAGGAGGGTGGGGAGGGGAGCAGCTAGCTGACGTGCTCCTTCTTTCTCAGCAAGCCCCTAGAGCCACGGGCTCCGGTTCAGGAATCTGCTGAGGGCAGCTCTCCAACACAGACCTGCAGGGAAAGAGGATTCACGGCCTGAGCTATGCTTGCCTCCCTCAGCCAAGGAGGCCAACCCCCTGAGGCCACACGGCCTGTTTCCTAAGGCCTTTCCTGACTCCTGTGCCAGGCAAAAACCAGCTCAGCGGCAGGTGAGCAAACTCAAACCTCCCTGGCTTCTCACACCATTTTTATTATAATAAGAACAAGCATTTATTACACGTTTGCTAAGTGCAGAACCCTCATCGTGGCCCCATGAACTACGTGATTACACATCTATTACAGATGAGATATCTGACCCTTGGACGGGTTGACCATCTCGCCCAAGGTCCCACAGCGAGTAAGAATTGAGGTAATCAGTGCTTCCTTGCTTCTCCTCCTGGGGAGAGGAAGTTCCACCGAAGAGACAGAAGGTGTGGGGGCATGAGCCAGAAGAAAGGAGAAGAAATGAGGAATGGGGGAAAAAAAAAACAACAGATGCCCACCGCAAAAGGAAAGCTTCGACATTCATGAACACCTAGCTGCTCCTTCTGGAATCATTGTGTGAGAAAATCTTACATCCATGAACTGACCTATTTTCTCCTTGGTCTTCTGCGTTAGAAATCCCTCACAATGTAAAGCAAATAATGCAGAATGCCAGAATCTCATACTCTTAAACCAGCGAGAGTGTGTCTTCAGTTCAGGCCTGTTTTCTGTACTCAGTGCCGACAGCTGGACTGTCACCAGCTGGTGACACCGTGAAGGGAAGACCAGGGAGCATCTGGAAGATACTGAGGGGCTGAGAGGTGTGGCTTAGTTGGGGAGGGAGGGAGGCATCACAAACATGAAAACAAGCCTGCAGCACTGACTTAGAGAGCTTTGATCTGTTTGTGAAGCTGGTAAAAACGGCTCCACAGGAACCAAAGCCAAATCCAATATTGTAAAGAGACATTTACTGGAGAGCAACTTCCCTCCTAGTTACATATTTGCATGTGGTGTAAAACTGCTAAACATCTGAAGAAGGGAAACGCTGGGAATCTTACGACTTAACTAGAAGCCACACTAATGCCTTCAGCCAAGATGAAACAATGCCTGCAGCCTCTACACCGTCACCCAGGGTTGCCATGGGGAGAACTTGCTTATTTTTTCTTCTCTAGACCCTTGATCATCATGAGCAAAACCAGAAACATATGTCTACGGCAATTCTGGAAGGAAAATTCACTTCTCTCGTGCTGTTTCTGATAATAAAAAAATCAAGCAGAAATGAATTCCAGCTTTTTTACAATTCAATGATAACACTTAATCTTGAATTCTTACCTTCTAAATTATTGGTTGCATCTCAGGGCGCTTAGTTTTTGGGCAAATAATGGCAAAGGGGTGAATGACTGAAAAGAGCTAAGTATCGATTGAGCTAACAAACTACTAAGGGCTTCTAAGCATTTAGGAGGGGATCTTTTAATTCTCATGGTACTTGTCAAAAAATAAATAAATCGCATGAAAAGACGTTTCATCTGTCATGCTGAGTTTCAGGGATATCATGCGATCTCCAGAGAACCAGGAAGAAACTCCTGGCCGCTGGAGTTCAATGAAAAGCGATAGGTAATCAGATCCAAATGGGGAAATGGAAATTTGATATTTTCTGTTCTATTTCAGTACCGTCTGCTATATTTAGTTTCATGGTTGGAATCCGTGTGATGAATCTATATAGTTTTGTTCTCAGTAATTTCTCTTTAGTCTATCAGTGGATCACACGCCATGACAGTTGGAAGCAAGTGGGAAGCTCCAAATTACAGAAATGGCATCCAGCCTACCAGGGAAGCAGGCAGAAGGAGAGGGTCATACAGAGGAGGCCCTAGGCACGCCTGGGTGGCTCAGCTGGTTAAACACCCTACTCTTGATTTCCACTCAGGTCATGATCTCATGGATCATGAGTTCCAGCCCCACTTAGGCTCTGCACGGTCAGCACAGAGCCTGCTTGGGATTCTCTCTCTCTCCCTCTCCCTCTCCCCCTCCCCCTCTTGTGCTCACTCTTTCTCCCAAAGTAAGTAAAGAAACATTTAAAAAGAAAGCAGAGGACCTGAAATCATATTAAGAAGGAGCACAATCCATTAGAGACTGGTGCTTTTTTTAAATACTCTGTTTAATGTTGCAGGACAAAGGCAGGCAGACTGAGCTGCACATGGTTCTTTTTGTTGTTGTTGTTTTCAACATTTATTTATTTTTGAGAGACCAAGCTTGAGCGGGGAAGAGGCAGAGAGAGAGAGGGAGACACAGAATCCCAAGCAGACTCCAAGTTCTGAGCCATCAGCACAGAATCCGACGCGGGGCTCAAACTCAAACTCACAAACCGCGAGATCATGACCTGAGCCGAAGTCTACGCTCAACCGCCTGAGTCACCCAGGTGCCCCCAGCCGCTTATGGTTCTTAAAGCCATTAGTTAACTCACCACGTTCAAACCTTCTCATTCGGTGAGATATGTAGAGATTGCTGCTGGAATTCGCATAGGAATTCCAGAGGGGAGGGATCTCCTATTCCCCAGGAAAGCCAGGCCCCTACGGATCCCAAGAAGCGGCAGATATGGTACAGGATGCATGAGCTGGGGAAGAGGAAATGAGCACTCCAGCACGGCGTTGCAGGCTTTCGTGAGCAGCCCGTCCTCTAATGTCTACATGGCCATGTGAGCCGGCGGCCTGTCAGTGAGAAGGGAGGATAACTTAAGTGAGGTGATATTAGGAAACCTATTGGACAGCAGAGTCACACTTGTTTACTGGTCAGCATTATGGGTAAAAAAGGCAGATAGTTTTCATCACAGTCTCCCTCCTGAATTAAACAAGGTTGTCCTCTACCCCAGCATCTAGGCAATGCAAACACATCCTTTTGCTTTATAGGCAAAATGATGCAGTTTGGTGTAACTACTCTTGCCCCTGATGGGCGAGGAGGAGAACCTCTCTTTACACAGAAAGGACATCCCAGTGCTGAAGGCCGCCCTTGAGTTCAGAGCCTCTATCTGGGCTCATGTCTCACGAGGTCAACTTAAAACACGGCTTATGCCCGGGCTCCTTGCTGCCACGTCTTTTTCGTTTGTTATTCAGCCCCGAGGTGGATATCATGTGTTCTGCTTTTCAGGCCCACGTAGATCTGTGCTGAGCAGCCCTTCACACACGGGAGGGTTCATTGTGTATCAGGAACATAGCACTGGTGAACCTGTTGGTTCAAGCCCAACTTGCAAATCTCAAGAGACTAGCGCTGACATCGTCAACAGGTCTGAGTTTTGTATTTGTCTACTTCACGGGATGCTTTAGTCTCTATTAACTCTACCTTTGGTCTTTATGCCACATTACCTTTGGGGGTTTCAAAGTACTGGCATAATTAATATTCAGTACCTGAGAAACTAATGTGTGTTTAATCATGTTTATGGAGCATCTATAATGTACCAGGTAGAAACATGGACTTTACATACAAGGAATCCATAGCAGGGAAATCATGACAAAAAATGCCATAGCGTTTAAGTGTCATAGTAGAGAACGGGAGACATGGACTGTGTGGCATTGTTCCAGGTCTTTGCGATAAGGCGGATATAAGAATACCTCATCTCTTAGGTTTATTGAGAGCATAAACACAGGTTGCATACGTAGAACCTGGCATCGAACTAGCATGTGTTTAATAGGATATTGTGTTTGTCTCATTACTTCCACCACCTCTCCCACCCCCATTCCCCTGGCAGAATTATGAGTGCTTGTCGCACACCCAGATGGGATTAAATCCTCCAGATCCCCGAAAGAATTGTCTGGTCTTCCCACCCTGGGTGCCGAATGGGTAGTACCATGGTCAACAGGAGTCCACTTGGATGTAAGCATTTGATTCGAGGAGGTACCATGAAATACAAATTATTGAACCCACAGTGTGTTCAGATAGCTAATGTACAACCAAATGCACCTATTACAAACAGCACAGCATAGAGTACTATTAGTGCATCCAATTTCATTTTCCTTTCACCAAAAATAGCATGACTAAGGAAACTGTCCCTACTCTGATCTGGCCCAGGCTTCCTTGTTCTTTCATCACCAGGGTCCATAGATCCTCTTCTGTGTACCTGCCTCTGCTGCTTTAAACCCTGGCCAGAGGGCCCTGCCTTGGAGTTGGCACTTGAGAAAAGTCCACCTTGCCTTCCCCATGGGACACATCTGGAGCCCACACCCCCTTCTAGGTCACTCTGTGAGTACCCAGCTCCCTGGAATTCTCTGTTCAGTTAGCCCTGAGCCCACTCCAAGATGCACATGCATCTTCCCTGGGCTGTCCTCTCAAAGGTGGGAAATTGCTCATGGTACGTGCAGCCCTAATGCCAGCGGGGTGGTCAAGGTCAAGGGGTGACTATCGGCAGGAGGTCTGGCTGGAGCTTAGATGCACAAGCCGGCCATGTGTGTACAGGAGGGCCCTTGCCGTGTGAGATAGACCCTGGCCGATCAGAAAAGAGGGTAGGTGATAGGCCTGAAGAACATGAAGAGTCTAGATTTGCTCCTGACCTTCCACGTCTTTAGGAAATTGCATTTGTCAAGGTAGGGAGAAGTAGGGAGCTACAACATATTTTCCTTATGAATTCATAAACCTGATTAATAACTTTTAAATATGCAGACATATAGCATATGGGTCTCTTGTACTCTTGCCCTGGACCTACAAATGTTAAAAGCAAGTCCGCTGTTCCGGCCCCTTACCAGTGTGTACCTCGTGATCCTTTCCTTATCTCAGAACTCTCTTTACTAACTGCAGACTATTCTCTGTGTCTGCAGCTGCTCACAGTTCAGAGTTTATATATAGTCTTTACCAACTGCTTTCGCTTTCCTCTAATAAACATCTGCTGTTATCACTTAGTATGGCTTTTTATATCTTCAGGGGTGTAGAGCTTAGATTTTAGTCTCTTTCTCGGTCCTTCTCATTTCCTACTCAGTCTTTTTAGTGGGAAATGCAGCTTCCAAATTGAGTCTGAGTCTCCAGAGTCATGGAAGCATGTTCTGGGTATGACTATCAAATGTCCCTGTTGGCTGAGACAGGCTAGGCTTTAAAGTTAAATCGCTTCACATCTATCTCAGGCCTTCAACACCCCCCCTCCCCCCACCACACACACACAGTGCTGTGAGATGGCAGAGGGGGCCCTGTCCACCTGTGCTTAGGGTGGAGAATATAAGCTGAGAATTACAGGAATTTCTGTCTATGGTAGGGAATGTTAAGACTATACCCCAAATTTATGACGTACTATGTAAATTACCAGCACAAAAGCAAAACAAAAGTCCAGGCACATATTTGCAGTAGGGAACCCCCACCTCTAGCCAGAGATTGCAATCCATGGTACAGAGTTGAAAGCCCTGAGTGCTGATTCCTACACGGCAGACAGAGTGGGGGTACACTAATCAATAAAGCACTGAAAAATGAGAGAAGATTTGGTCCTGGAAGCATTCCTAGGCCTATGCCATACTTGCGGTGATAAAAATGATTCGCTAAGACATGAAGTTAGAAGACAATTGCGGAGCGAGGGCTATTGTGGCATTCGCAAGTGCTGCAGCCCCCAGTTCCTGCATAACCCAGAAAGATGATAGTGGTTTCCAAATTTGTATGCAAATTTTTTCTTCTGTGCAAGTGTCTAAAAGCAAAATTGGTCCATTGAGTTAATCACTAAACAGGGCACTTCAGTGTGCTCCAGTTCTGACATCTAATCAGCAACACAGCTGCATTTAAATACTGAAGACTTAAAGGATTTTGGTTTCTGAAGCAAGGGATTTTCTAGATAATCTTGCCTATAAGGTCCTTGACTTGTGCAGTCAAATGCTGCCGACTGTGATCTGCAGGAAGTATATCTGTTTTTCTCCTGTGTATATGGTTGGGAATCTTTCATTGTAATTAGCATTTGCTACTGAAAAGCTCGTTTCTCAATTTTGCTGTGCACTTGGTAGAAACCAAATCTGCAAGGACTCAGCACGCAGTACCCGCGCCCACCCACCACCCCCCTCCACCCTCCGCAGCTGACCCCGGCACTAAGCAAAGCACTGTGTGGCACGAGGCATGGTGGCCCTCAAACCAAGTCAGGAGGTTCTGCTCAAACACTCCCAAGGCTAGAGCTCAGACCAAGATTTTGCTTTTTCTGTGATCTCTCTCTTCTCTGAATAGCAAGAATCTAACAGAGCAGAAACCAAAACTTAAAATGATGCTAAAATAAAAATGCTTCTAGGCTACTGCAGTGGAGATTATGCAAAAAAAAAAAAAAAATCATTAGGATATGCCATCAGCTTCCATTAAATAAGCCTAAAATAAAGAGCCGGGAGATAAAAAATTAAAAAACCATTTTTTAAAAGAAGAAAAGGGTGAAAAAAAAGGAAATGGCACACTGAGACCTTGCTTTTGGTGCCCCCTGCCAAAGCACTGGTAATTATGCTTGTTGGAATATTTAGCATAATTAGTCTTCAGCTGCCCATTTCAGTTTTGCTCAAGATATAAATGTCAAGTCAAAGCTATTAAAAACCACGTTCTTGAGAAACATAGTCGGAAGGAGAATTGCCCAGGTAGCAAACGCACTGCCGGAAATCACAAATGTCACTGAGTATTTGCATTGTTCTGCTGGCTAGATGCACTAATTACTATAATTCTTTTATAGCATATAAACTCTGAACTGCCTGATAGCCACATAAAATTAATTTTTATGTTAATTAGCCTCTCGTTCAAGTGAAAGCTAACCAAAGCCACACACTCTGCCCTGCCAGTCCGCTGTACGCGTTCTCCCCTCTCAGAAAATTGGCCTGTGTGCCTTCGGTCAGTGTTTCCTATTAAGTGGTGGGGCTCCTCTTGGCCCCGAGCTACCGTAAACCAGGCATATGATTTACTGTCCATCATCTCAGACAAAAATAGATCTTTTTTTCCACAGGCAGCATAGTATCACTGGCTAGAGTCAACAGAAAACACAGTCTGGTGTCACCAGCTGAGCAGAAGGCCCTCGTGCTGTTTTGCATTTATCACGGGCACTTCCTTCAGGGAAGATGAGACATTCCCACGGGTGACAGAGAAGCGCATTTCTGCCCCTTCGGAGAGGAGGCTGTGGTCGCCTCAGCAGCTTCCCGATGGACTTGTATCTGAGCCCGGAGCTGGGGATGGAGACCAGAGCTCCATGAAGTGAGCAGCCTGGGGAAAGGACCCCCATCCCAGGCAGTGACAGGAAGACGCTCTCCAGGAGCAGGATGTGCACCAGGGGCAGAGCCCTGGAATTTATAGACTCACCGAGACTTGAAGGACCTTTCCCCTCCTTGTTTTACAGGTGAGGAAAGGAGATAAAGGAGGGCATGAGACTTCCAAGATCACCCACTGAGCTGATGGCAAAGTTGATGTGCTGCAAGGCATAGGACTTTTTTTTTTTTTTTTTAATCACATCCCAGTGCACCAAAGAAGAGGGGATAAAGTCTGCTCTGGCCAGGCTGACAATCAAGTAAACATGCCTATTGTTTTTTGGTTTTTTTTTAAGAGTAATGTTTTGAGGGGCCCCTGGGTGGCTCAGTCGGTTAAGCATCTGACTTGGGCTCAGGTCATGATCTCAGGTTCGTGAGTTTGAGCCCCACATCGGGTGAGCCCTGCTTCTCTCTCTCTCTCAAAAAAAAAAAAAAAAATGAGTAATATTTTTAAAAATATTTGGGGAATAGGGTGCAAATGTGAGCATGAAGACACATGGCTCTGTAAGTGGGGGAGAGGACATGAGGCTAGGCAGGCCACATGAGAAATCTGGCACATTTTTCAAACAGCGCTCAACTCTTTGGTTGTCTAATAATTTCTCCCAGTTCTTTGCAAGATTAAGTTCTACAAGCCTTGCTTAACACGCGGAAATCTGCCCATCTTCAGGCTCAGAACACAGAAGACATGTGTTTTCTAGAATTGCCAAGGCGCGCTGCCCAAGCTCTGTAAGTGGGGCCCAGGGTCCTTGTCTGGTCACAAACCAATTAAGTTAAGTGCTACTGAAATTGCTTTTTATCATGTAGATAAGAAGCAGTTCACACGTGAGATGCAAGCCTTGACACATAAAAGCTTATTCATAAGCCTGGGCCTAGTGACTTAATAGTCACGCTAAGACCCATATAACATATTTGTGAGATGGAAATGAGCTGTCAAAGAACGAGAGGGCTCTGGGGATCACAGATATTAGAAGTGTGTAACAGCTCCTCTGTCTCCGTAAAATTGCCGACAATCACCAGTGGCAGCTCTCTGATAATCCCGCTGACGGCCATGTCTGCTGACATCAGAGGAACTGAGGCCAGTCTGAATGGCTGGGCTGGTGGAAGAGTGCTGGGTGGCATCCCATGGCGAGGTCCAGCCTTACCAGATTGCCTCCAGGCAGGAGCGCCCAGCTGACAGTTGCTTATTTCCATCTAAACATCTCCATTTCCTTTGAGGAACCGCTCTCCACAACCCGCGCCCACACAGGGAGCAATTCTGGTGGGTTCCTTCCGTGTAGCAGGGGGCCATGATTCCCCTGACCATACAGATGGGTCATCATTCCTTCCTCCAACAAGTATGCACTGAATGCATCTTGGCACTGGGGCTTCTGCGGTGAGCGAGGCACCAAGTTCTCTGCCTACGTGGAGCTCATACTCTGCTGGAACGGGCAGGCACTGAGCCCCCAGACCAACGAGTAAACCATATCATTTCTCTTTTTAAAAATAATGTTCATTTATTTTTGAGCAAGAGAGAGCGGGTGGGGCAGAGAGAGAGAGAGAGCAGAGGGTCTGAAGCAGGCTCTGTGCTGACCGCACAGAGCCCGATGAGGGGCTCGAACTCAGAACCGTTGAGATCGTGACCTGAGCCGAAGTCGGAGGCTTAAACAACCAAGTCACCCAGGTGCCCCGTAAATAATATCATTTCTACAGTGAGGAGTGTCAGGAAGAATATAAAGCGGGGTGGCAAATGGAGACTGCCTAGCGGACTCAAAAGAAGTGTCAATGCAGCAGAGACCTGAATCGTGTGAAAGAACCAGGTGTGGGACTACCTGGGAGAGAACACGTGACCTGTGACGAGCCCCAGCCAAACATTTCCCCAGTCACAGCGACTGGTCCAGAATGGGCTATGTGATGCACCTCAGGCCAATCAGGAATGTTCCCAAAGAGAGGCTCTTTGCCTTTTGAGTTTCAGAGCGGCTGCCAATACTCCCCTTCTCTGTAGATTGGGAAAAGGTCATCCACAGTCAGAGAGAACGAAGCCAAGAAAGGCGAGTCCTGGCTGCCGTCACCCCTGAAGCCAGACCCACCCTGTACCCCTCAGATCGTCCTTCCAGTAAGGACTTTCTTTTCCATCTGTGAGAAATGTGCTTAGCTATGGCTACTCTTAGCAGGCTCCAGCCACCAGCTCTCCTAGGGGCCACCCAGCCTTCAGACTGAGGTCACGCTTTTCTCTGATGGCCCTAGTCAATGACGAACAAGGCGGTGATAGCCAAGGTCACATTCTCCCTGAGCGTCCCAAGGCACAAGGACCTAGCCCAGAAGTCCCCAAGCTTTCTCACTTCATGGCATCCTTAATGTCTCAGTAATTTTTTGATGGCCCTCCGTAAGCCAAAAGAGATTACCTTCCAGTTCCTTTTATTAAACAGTTAGGTACAAACAAGGTGAGAGACGTAGTTTGTGAATGTCTGCCAAACGTGTCACCGTGTTTCCCAGGAAATTTTAAAACACCCTGCCGTGCAGTGGAGAATCTGAGTGTGCAGTTCAGAGCTGCAGGCGTAACTATTGCTATCCAATGCAGGGCTTGTCCAAGGCAGTCGGTGCTCCAGAACTCCTGGAGGGGCCAGCAGATACTTTGTCAGAACCACTCTGGGGACCGCACGCTTCCCCGGTGTCCAAGCTGTCTTCCTCCCTTTTCCTTTCACAGACATTACTACCCAGTAAAATCTTTGCATCTCTAACTCCATCCCCACATCTCTTTCTGGGAGAGACCAACCTGCAACATACCTCTTGACTACCTGGGACAATGTAAGGGAACCTCATGAAATCCATCCCTGAGGTCACATTTAATGAGCATATTCCAAAAACGTAGAACTGATAAACTTACCAGATCAGATTCCCTTTCAGTGTCAACCCATTATGGCTGTTCTATGCATCTTTGCGTTAGCAGCCCCCAGCATGCTATTGGTCACAGAGAAAGTACTCAATAATTGTTGATCGTATATTTGATGAATGAATAAATCATGTATAAAAATATACACAACATCTGTCAGCATTTTAATCAAAGTCTTGAATAAAAGACAGCCACAATGTGTTCCACGGTTTTCTTCTGGAATTCACTTGAATCTTCAAAAAGTTCTACCTATCACTTACGTATTCCTCTCCCAAACTATATTATAAATTAGTGGGGAGATTTCTGGCAGAAAATAAGTATTTGGGGAGCAGCTATTTCCCTACCAGGTGAATGCATCATTGAAACTGAATGCAGTTGATTTCATCTGTAAGATTAATAAGTAGATTGGATTTTCTTAATGTGCGAGAAACCCAAGTGAATTTCAAAACCCAATCATTAGTGAACGAAACCAAGCTTGAAAACACAACTAGACAAGAAGTTATGTCTGTGCTCTGTAGTATCTGTCCCTAGGCATTTTATTGCCATATTTAATACACATTACAATAAAGACTTAAAAAGTCTAAGACAAAGAACACTTAATGAAGGCAAGCCCAACTCAGAACAGGGTTTCCAAAGAGAGAGGTGTTTAATTTCGTTTACTGGACACCTAAATCTACAATAAAGCTCTTGAAACATTTCCCCAAATGTGCTGCATCGTATAAACTTGGATTTCTCTCAACCAGATGAGAAATGAGGAGGCGAACCGTTTGATGTGGGTTTCCATACCTACCTTCCTGGCACTCCCCTTTATCATCTAGAAGCACCATGCATCCTCTAATGGAGAGAGTCCTTGTCATAAGTCAGCCCAGACTGCACTTCCATTAGTGCTAAATGCTCTTTTAAAGTGAAAAGAAATACAGGAGACTCAGCCCTATATTTCCCCTCTCTGCAGAGCCTTCCCAGAAGGCAGCAGGGGGGAGCTACCCGGACCATCATGGCCTTATTTACCGCTCCAGTCATTTTTCACACTCTTCCAGAAGCAACTCTGCTTTCCAGCTCAGGTGTATCAGCAGATGCCCTGGGATTTCGCACCTGCTGTGACGGAAGACACAAGCACAAGTTAATTAAGTCTATTGTTCAAACAATTTGTTTCTCACTGAGGTTGACTCACTTGCAACTACTTCAGCTCAATTTTATTTCCAGAGGCAGACTGCCACCTTCACTCTGGTGTGAGGACCGCCTTCTTTAGAAATTCATTTTATTTCAGAGACTTCCAGGTCACTGGCAGAGTAACGCTTGAAAAAAAAAAAATCTATTGCTAATGGATGACAAGCTGTTTAAAAAAAAAAAAAAAGGATGTGGTACTGGTATTTTTTTTTTCAACGCCGTAAAATTTTTCAGAGTAACATCACGAAGGGGAAACTGGAATAAGTCGAACGTTGAAGATTTAGTACTGTGCAGCACTCTTACTCAAAGTCAAGACTGAAAACTGCTTTTGAAAGGCTTTCATAGTCTCCCTGGCAGAATGAAGCATGGAAAATGAATGGAAGGTTTAGTCCAAGGAGAAAAATGTAGGCAAGAGACATGGGGGCTGGGGCGGAGGGTGGGGGGTTAAAGCTTGTTGCTTTGTTTTTATACAACGGGATCAAAGGACATCACCCACATTGATTGCTTCTATTTTTACTTTGTATCCTTATTGTGCTTCCATTCATCCTCTCTACCTGATGTTCTGGATACTCTTTTTGTCCTCATTCCTCTCTTGTCACATGCTGAATCATTTCTTCCCCGGGATCACCTGTCCCCACCCCCTCTCTCTCTCATTAGATCCTGTGTGCAGTGCAGCCGACATGGCTGGCCGCCACCCATTGTCTTCCGAAGGGTAGAGATGTTCCTGGGAAGGAGCTACCTGGCCAGAGACTACAATTCCCAGCCCCTCTTGCAGCAAGTTGAAGCCAAGTGGCTGAGTTCTTCCAAATGGGCCATGAGAAGAGGGATGCACTCTACTTCCGGATGTGGTGCATTACACCTTCTGCACTCTCATCTTCCGCCTCAGTTGGCTGGGTGTTGATGCCCTGGGCCCCTCAATGACTCCTGCCTTTATCCTCCTTTCTCCCACCATTGGCCTCTCTGTAAGCAAGAAATAAAAGTATTTTGTGTGGTGCCATTGTGAACGTGGGGATTAGTAGCTAGTCTTAACTAATGCATGAGAACGATCAAAATAACCAAAGCCTAGTAGTATAATTGTTCCAGCCACAAATATTTATTGAGCCATTGCTACATACCAAGCTCTGCACTAAATCTGGGGGCTATAAGATAAAGAACACAGATATAATCCAATCCTCACAGAGCTTACACGGAAGCCCCTTAATTTTCAAATCATCTTGTCTTCCTAATAGCATTTGTGCCATTGAACTTGACCTGAAAACTCTGAATCAGGAGAGCCATTTATCCTTGTTGTACACATACAGAAACTACAACCCGGACAGGACATGGCACAAATAAGACAAATCCAGATCTCCCTAATACAGCGTCCTGCACATCATGGCCTGTGGAGTCACCCACCAAGCAAAGTAGAACTGGCTTCTCCATGAGTCCTACCAAGTCAAGAACAGAACGAATGTTCCCAGCCACTATCACACCTCAGCTGCTCGTTCAGTGCCTACACTGTGGGTCCGAAGCAAAAAAATCAGTGGATGAATGGAGGTCGTTTTTTTAAGACACAAGACTCCAGGGTTTCCTCCTTTGCCATCTCTTTATAAAACTTGAAAAAAAAATGCGTTTTAGGAATCATCTGCATTTAGTCATTTGTTTTTGCGATTTAAAAAATGGCCTCTAAAAAGAAAGGAAGCATAACTAACTCAGACAAGGGTGAATTCAGATTTGTGACACTTGAAACTTAACTATTTTGGAGACTCTTTTTAAGGAAAAGAACTGTGGTGCCTAGATAGCTTAGTCGGTTAAGTGTCAGACTTTGGCTCAGGTCATGTTCTCATAGTTTATGAGTTTGAGCCCCACACTGACAGCACAGAGCCTGCTTGGGATTCTCTCTCTCTGCCTTGCTTCCCCACTTGCTCTTTTTCTCAAAATAAATAAGCTTTTGTTAAAAATAAGGAAAAGAACATAAAATTACAAAGCAAATTTGGCAAAGGGCTTCAGTAGGGTTCTGGCAAATGAAAGACTGTCAAACTTTAGCTTCATTGGTTTTATGGCAAATCCACACATAAGCCAATGTTGCTGGGTTTTTTAAATCAGGTGAATAGTTGAAAGGAGGATTGAGAGTTTTCTAGATATAATTCCACTTTGATACCTAGTTCAGTTAATTATTAATTGGTTGTCTATAGCCAGATTGAGCAACAATCCATCAAAACTGTATTTTTGAGTTCCTATTTTCTGAACCATGTATCATGTTGCTTCTGTTTTGAATATCCATTTGTACCTACTTATGTAAGGACAACTTGGTTTTTTAAGTGAGACCAGAAATATGGATACTGGAACACAAAGTAATAATGGTGGGAGTCTTGTCACACACTTAGGAAACTTATTTTAGTCCTAGTTAAAAAAAAAAAAGTGATATTCCTCTCACTGATGCTGAGACCTATGGAAAAACCACCCATCCCACTGTGTATGTAAATCAGTCAAGCCCAGTAATTAGAAAATATGCTAATTTGGTCCCTGATGTTTACCCCGCCCCCCCACACCAAAGATTTTATTTTTAAAATGTCCCTTTTCCCATCTTCTGAGAATTAATGACCTTATGCTTTGTTGACTTGGGAAAACTCAGTTGCCAAATGAAAATTGTCCACAGTGAAATGTCAGCTTCTAGCTCTTTGCATCCTAACCCAGGGAGCAATTAACAGGAACACATGGCTCATCTTCACCACCAGGGGGCTTAGGAAGCCCAGACCTGCAAGCCTTTGCCAGCTAATTATACGGCCGTGAGTTATCCTCTGGAGTAAATTTGTAACCCAGTTAGAAAGCAGGCACATTCCAATAAGTGCCAGTGTAAATGTTGTCCTGTTAAACCCCTAACTAACAGCCACAAACTTGAGTTGACAGTAACAAAAATTTTCCTTCTAAGATCCTAAAAAGTAAAGGGCTACTAAGATATTTATTTTCTAGGTCATGACTTCCCATTTAATTCAGGCAAAGCTATGTATTTCGCTAAATTACATATTCTTCCCATGACCAAAAGTTCAAAACAATATGTTCTATATGATCAACGTGTAGGTAACCGTTGTTATCCCCCCATCCCAAATAGTCTGGCAGCACATTTTCTCTCAAACAGTCAACACTTGGTGAACATGATTATCAATCGACAGAAGTCACCTTAAAAGCCAGGCTACCTCCCTGGTCCATGTACCAGAAAAACAAGTCCCAGAAACTGAATAATTTGGGCTTGGTGTAAAAAAAATACTTGCAGCTTACTCAATACCTGAAGAAACATCATGTAAACTGAAAAGAATGGTCCTCTTAAAGGTTCAAAAAGAAAGAGTTCCATTAGTGAAAACACATTTTTTTTTTCACACCATGTACAAAAGTTCACTTAAAATGTAAAAAGTCACCTACATGTATGAGATAAAACTATAAAATTCTTTGAAGAAAACATAAGCATAAAGCGTCATGACCTTGGGTTAGGCAGTGATTTCTTAGATATGACACCAAAAGCACAAGCAACAGAAGAAAAACTTGATAAGCTGACCATCATCAAAATTTTGAACTTTTACCTTTCAAAGGATACCACCAAGAAAGTGAAAAGATAATGCACAAAATGAGAAAAAATATTTGTAAATCATATATCTGATAAGGAACTTGTATTCAGAATACAAACTCTTACAACTCGACATTAAAAAAACAATAGACACAGGAGGCACCTGGGAGGCTCAGTCAGTTAAGCAAGCATTTGACTCTTGATTTCAGCTCAGGTCATGAGCTCACGGTAGGAAGATAGAGCCCTGCACACCAGATTCCAGGTTGAGCATGGAGCCTGCTTGAGATTCTCTCTCCCTCTCCCTCTGCCTCTCCCCTACTCGTTCTCTCTCTCTCAAAATATATAAACATTAAAAAAAAAATGATAGACCTTACTGAAGAATGGATAAAGAATTTAAAAGATATTTCTCCAAAGAAAATCTACCAATGTCCAATAAGCCCACGAAAAGATGCTTAACATCATTAATCATTAGGGAAATGTAGATTAAAGCCACTCTGGGATAGTACTACTTCCCACCCACCAGGATGGCTAAAATTAAAAAGAAAATAGCAAGTGTTGAAGAGTAGATGGAGAAATTGGGACCCTCATACTTTGCTGATGAGATGGTCGAAAGGTGCAGTCATTTTGGAAAACTGGTAGTTCCTCAAAAAGTAATTATCCAGCAATTCCACTCCTAGGTATATACTCCAGAGAAATGAAAACACATGTCCACACCAAAACTCTTACATAAAATATTCAAAGCAGCATTGTTCATAATAGTTGAAAAAATGGAAACAGTGAAAATGTCTGTCAACCAAAGAATATATAAACAAAATGCAATAGAGTAGATCCTTCAATGGAATATTATACAGCAATAAGAAGGAAGGAAGGACTAATTTATGCTTCAAGATGGATAAACTTTGAACACATTATGCTAAGTGAAAGAAGCCAGACCAATAAAATAAAATAAAATAAAATAAAATAAAATAAAATCTCGGGGCACCTGGGTGGCTCAGTCAGTAAAGCATCCAGCTTCTTGGTTTCGGCACTCTCTCTCTCAAAATAAATAAATAAACTTAAAAAAAATTTTTTTAAACAAAAAAAAATAAAGCCTCACATATTGCATTATTCCATTTATATGAAATGTCCCAAGTAAGCACATCCCTAGCAACAGAAAGTAGATAGATACTTGCCAGACGCTGAGTGAGAGGGGGATAAAAAGGGAATGCTAATGGATCCAGGGTTTCTTCTAGTGATGGCTGCACAGCCTTGTGAATATCCTAAAAACTGCTGAATTTTATACTTTAAAAAGGTGAATTCTATGGTATGTTAATTATATCTCAATAAAACTGTTATTTAAAAAAAAAAAAAAGCAAGAACAAAAACTCACTTCTGTTCAGGGAAGAGGGTGTTCCAGTCATAAGTCGTCTTGGTTAAGGTGACAGATACGATCTTAGTGTGGTGCCACCAGCCAATGATACCTTCCAAAACATTCTCTTTGCTCTGATTCTGAATATAACTTGACTGCCCATTTAGGGTTTTCTAACAGAAAATAAACTTGTTATCAGCGGAAGTGAGCATTTTACTCCCCTTTCATTCACATATTTGACAACTACTTTGAGCCTCCTTCGTGCCATGCACTGAAATGCACCCATGGCCCAGAACAGTGAACAAGACAGAAGTGGTCTCTCCCCTCTGGCTCTCAAAGTCTGGGGGGTGAGGGGTGGAGGGAGGCTAAAATAAAAGAGAAACCAAATAAACGGTATTCTGCTTCATTGTTTATTGTCTCACAACCTCTCTCCCTAACCAAACTCCTGCCCTGACCTCACAGAACAATTCTCATATCTTTATATCCCACTGTAATTATCTAATATATAGTATTAGTATATATCTGATATATAGTATATATCAGATATATATTCTATATCTATACTATATATAGTATAGATATAGTATAGATATACTATATATTATAATTAGATAATCAGATATATATATCTGATATAGTGTATATACTATATCAGATATATATATCTGATTATCTGATTATCTAATTATCTAATCTAATTATCTAATCTAATTATCTAATATATAGTATTAGTATATATCTGATATAGTATATATCGGATATATATTCTATATCTATACTATATATAGTATATACCAGATATATATTCATATATATATTCATATATATATATATTCCATTAAGATAGTACTTACAAGCGCTTAGACTGTGCCAGGCACATAATAAGTGCTAAGTCATTGTTATTACTATTATTATTACCATTATGATTTCCTCCTGAAGAAATGTTTGTGTTAAGGGTGGTGTTCCCAGCGAGTATGATTTTAAGCCTTGGTATGCTTGGTTTCCCTGAAGGGAGTGAAGTCTCCTGTTGTCTGTCATCACTGAAAGTGAAGGTGTCTGTCAGGACACCGACTATGGTTAAGGGAGGAGTCGGGGTGGTGCAAAGGAGATCCTCACTTTCTCCCCTGACCTAATTCTTCCAGGCCCGGATTTCAAGGGCTTTAAATGGTCTTTTCCCAATCTAGTTGATCTTCACCCTTGGGGGGACTTCTAAAGAGACTGAACCCAACTCTGGCGAGTTCCTAATGCATATTCCTGGGGTAGCGTGCCTAGAGTACTCCTGCGTGGTAGGGGACAAAGAGAGCATAAGAAAGGCAGGCCCAGATATAACCATTCCCCATTCTTCCTGGGGACTCCAAGCTGAGGCTGGCACACAGTATCTGCCAGGCTGCATTATCAGAATCGTGTTATTCTCCACAGTGTTGCCAGAGGACAGACACTGCACCCTTCTGCTTAGGAAGAAAGGCTGTGAAGTCGTACCCATGGCAGAGAAGCAGCCAGGGACTGCCTAGTGGAGGAGGAAAATCTAGGCCCTGGCTGGCCTTCCCCATCCCAGACAGAGACGGCAGGACTATCATGGGGCCCAGGGGAAGGGGAAGGAGTTGTCAGGCCGGGGCTTTACGTTCACACAGTAGACAACAGGTCTGTAGTTAAACTGAAGCACTGTCAAGACTGAGTATTTAAGTCACA
Organism: Lynx canadensis; assembly: GCF_007474595.2. Classification (NCBI taxonomy): domain Eukaryota; kingdom Metazoa; phylum Chordata; class Mammalia; order Carnivora; family Felidae; genus Lynx; species Lynx canadensis. The sequence continues at coordinate 177,970,599 of NC_044310.1, read as the reverse complement.
GTTTTTGTAACTCTGACTTGGCATTTAGTTTTCTCCTAACATGCCAGGAACATTTTTAATGGCATTATTATAATGTCGAAGGTTTATTCTCTTTTCTTAGAAAATTATTATTCTTGTTTTTATTTTGGCATGGCTGTGTGACTTAGAGCAATTACTTAGCCACTCTGAACTTCAGTTTCTTCCTCTATAAAAATGGGACTGATAGTATTTGACCTCAGGAAGTTGTTACAAGGCTTAAATGAGGCACTTAATACATTGAACCTGGCATGTGATTAGGCCTCTAATAAATATTAGACAGTACCAGTGGTGGTGGCGGTAATTTTTGAGCTAGTAGTAACATCAGTGATTGAGCCACATTTTCCATATTCTGAATCTGTCAAGATGGTGCCCAGATCCAGAACCATAGCAACCTCACCATGCCATGCCAATCAGTTGGCCAGCTTTTTCTTAGACACCTTTGAAGGGTCTCTAGATAAAGACTTTAACGTCTTCTGTATAAAAATGAAGACACTAACATTAGTTCTTCATGAAGAAGATTTCTAAGTAATCACTTTCTAAGCATAGATATAGGGAGATTAGATACATGATGGAAGATATATGATGGATAGATAGAAGATAGTGGGTGATAGATAACAACGGTAGAGCATTGAAAATACTTATCACTAAATTTATTTACCATTAAGATATTAATCATTTGGAAGCTTTGGATTTTTATCATGCCAACTTTCACTCATTAATTTCTCCAACAAATACTTACTGAATGCTGATTACATACCAGACATTTTGCTAGATACAACAGGATTCAATAGTGAGCAAAACTAAGCATGCTCCCTGCCCTCATGACCCCTCAGAGATAGAACATCCTGGGTATACCAGCAGGCCTATAACACATCTAAGAAAGTGACCTGTAAGATGCATTTCTTTCCCAACGTATACATCCCTTATGTTCCTTCAAGAAATAGCATCCTATGACTGCTGGTCCTAATTCTCAAGGGTATAAATCCCTCTAGGAGGAAACTTTCCACATTTTGGACATCACCTGGAGGTGGAGTTTTGCTGGGTGTTGTACATCACTGCCCTGCAGTGGGAAATTTATAAAAGGATGTTCAGGGTCTCATTCTTAGTGTCAATAGTCACTTACAAGGTCACCTTCACTCCTGAAGAGGGAATGCTCCCATTAATATGTCTGAGAAGTGTTCTTCCAGCTTCAAAGGAATACATTTACCTCCAAAAACATATCACTCCCCAAAGTAGATTTTCCCTGATGGCATCATGCCAATTATTCAGAATTACTTGCCCTTAGGGAACATACTATAATAAATTGACAGATTTCCTCAGGTTGACATTTATCATTTTCCATATCCTGGTCATGGACCTCACTGAATTTCCTCAATCAACTCTACCAAACAAGTAGAATTAGATTCATAATGTTTGAAAAGGCATCATGATTACAGTAATCATATAGAAGAAAATGAGGGGAAAATGGTCAAGAAAAAAAACATAAAAAAAATTTTAAAAATCAATCCCCAAATCCAGTTCCCAGCCAATCCAAAAGACAATTAAACAGAAACAAAGAGATAGTATTTAAAAAGTTTTAACTCTGATTTCAGTTCAAATCAAGGGAGAGAAGATTGGGAGAAAAAAAAAAGTTCAGTTAAAGCAATTGGAGGATATTTGTTAAGATTACATAATTCCTAAATAAGCACAGGACCTGGCTGAGGGCCTAATTGTGCCTCATGCCTGCACGAAATCACCATTAAATTCTCCTTTGTCAAAACCTCAGGTGAAAACACTAGAGTCTTAAGGAAAAAATCTAGGGGAAATGAAGGAATTATTTAGTACTGAGTGATTTTACTTTAAAAGAAATCTCCAAGTGCACTCTTAAAAAAATAGTCTATATCCTGCCAATACAAATATGCATTCTATAAGCCATTAGTCTGTGTTATTTGAAAGCACTTAATTTTCATCATGCCATTTGAACTTTTTATCCATTTAGCCACAATCTCAATAAGGCAGATAATTATTAGACCAAACATAAAGATAGATGTACTTCTGCAAGTCAAGAAGCAACGTTTTTTTCCACTGAATAATTTTTTTTTCTTCCAAAATTTTATTTAAATTCCAGTTAACATACAGTGTAATATTAGTTTCAGGTTTAGAATTTAGTGATTCGTCACTTACATGCAACACTCAGTGTTCATCAAAACAAATGCCCCCTTAGTGCCCATCACCCATTTAGCCCCTTCCCCTCCCACCTCCCTCCAGCAACCCTCAGTTTGTTCTCTATAGTTAAGAGTTTGTTTCTTGGTTTGCCTCTCTTTTTTTCCTCCCATGTTCATTTGTTTTGTTTCTTAAATTCCACATATGAGTGAAATCGATGGTATTTGTCTCTGATTGACTTATTTCGCTTAGCATTATACTCTCTACCTCCATCCAGGTCATTGCAAATGGCAAGATTTCATTCTTTATTTATGGCTGAATAATAGTCCTTTGAATATATAGACCCCATCTTCTTTATCCATTCATCAGTCAGTGAACGTTTGGGTTCTTTCCATAATTTGGCTATTGTTGATAATGCTGCCATAAACCTCAGGATGCATGTATCCCTTCAAATCAGCATTTTTTTATCCTTTGGGTAAATACCTAGTAGTGTGAATGCTGGATCATAGAGTAGCTCTATTCTTAACTTTTTGAGAGACTCCATACTGTTTTCCAGAGTGGCTGCACCAGTCTGCATTCCCACCAACAGTGTGACAGGGTTCCCCTTTCTCCACATCCTCGCCAACATCTGTTGTTTCCTGAGTTAGCATGGGTTTTCTGTTGTTTCCTAATTACTATGGGTTAGCCATTTTGACTGGTGTGAAGTGAGATCTCATTGCAGTTTCAATATGTATTCCCCTGATGATGAGCGATGTTAAGCATTTTTCATGTGTCTGTTAGCTATCTGTATGTCTTCTTTAGAAAGATGTCTATTCATGTCTTCTGACTATTCTTTAACTGGATTGTTTTTTGGGTGTTGAGTTTGATAAGTTCTTTATATATTTTAGATACTAACCCTCAATGAGATATGTCATTTGCAAATATCTTCTCCCATTCTGTCGGTTGCCTCTTAGTTTTGCTGATCGTTTCCCTTGCTGGGCAGGAGCTTTTCAGTTTGATGAAGTCCCAGTAGTTTATTTTTGCTTTTGTTTCCCTTGCCTGAGGAGGCCTATCTAATAAGATGTTGCCGTGGCCGATGCCAAAGAGGTTCTGCCTGTGTTCTCATCTAGGATTTTGATGGTGTCCTGTCTCACATTTAGGTCTTTAATCCATTTTGAATTGATTTTTGTGTATGGTGTAAGAAATTGGTCCAGTTTCATTCTTTTGCATGTACGAAGCAATAAAAAGCAACTAACTTTTTGCATTTGATTCTGGATTTTCATTTTAACATGCAATGTAGAGATTTAAACACCAGAGGACAGTGTGTGAATGAAAACAAAGTTCAATTACTATTCATCTAATTCAATTCATTTACTTAGTACATCAAAGAAAAATCTTAAGTTCTTTTCCCCAAAGACATTTTATGTCATTTAATGCTTCAGAAATTAAAAGTAGAGGTTGATAGAAATGTGAATCATGAGACCAACTAATCAAGTTAATTTGAATCATAATGGAAATTAGAAAGATTAATTTCATAAGCAATCATTAATAATAGAAGCTCTCATGTACGAATAATCAAAACTTTAAGTATTATATGGTAATTAATTCATTACTATGGGTTGCATATTTTAAAATAGCTCAAATCTTCTTTTCTTTGGTGTACTTATTAATAGCAATCCTGAGGGAAGTAAAGCTAAAAGGTTTCTTTAGAAAAGTTTTTTCTATGTGTCTTTAAATGGGCAAGAGATAAAGACGAGTTGAATGATTTAACAAACAGGCTTGCTCTTTGGTAATTTGCCTCCAACCAGAGACAAAGTCAGTTGTCAGCCCTTATGAAAGAGGAGAGAATTGTGTTCTTGATGAAGAGATGGCCTAAGGTGGAGGAACAATCACATTATTTATTGTCCCATAGTGAAACCCATATTTTGTATGTTTCATTTCATTTAAAAAATGCATTTGATTTGGGGCTTGACTTGGAAAGTGGTCTGGTATGCGCTCACCATTTGCCACCATATATGTTACAAAATTAGCTTGATAGTTAGATTTTCTCATCTGCGATGCCCCTGCAATTTTCCCATATTCGAATTCACAAATTCCCATAATCAAATACACAAAACACTTGCTATTATGAGTTATTCATGCAAAAATCAAGGCACAAATGTGCTTGGAATGTACTTTTAAACATTACTCCTTATCGTTAGGAATATTTTAGTGTTGTCTTAAAAGATTTGTGAAAAGTATTATATAGTTCCTTGGTGATAGTGTGAGCTCTAGTATATAAGGTATTCCTATCATATGTTAAGATATTTTATATATAAAAACCTTCTTATGGGTAAATAGACCTGACCTTGTTTTCTACATTTTCTTCCTCCATTTTGATGAGTTTTCTGGGTGATCCAGATTTGTCCTGGTGTTGATGGCACTTGACTATAATATGTGACTTCTGTCGTGCTAACTATATCCTTTCCTTCAGCCAACATGTATTTATCGAGTGTCCCCATCATTCTAGTCACCCTTTCTGGTACTGGAGATATCAGGGCAAATACGTCTAGATCCAGCAGAAGAGTTCTGGGCAGAGGTTTGTAAAGGCTCTGTGTTTCTGAGAGTCTAGAAGGAGCCTATTCTGACCAACTGACTGAAATACATGAAGGAGAAAGTGACAGAACCTGTCAGGTACCATAGGGTCTTGGCAGACGAGGCAAGGGGCTTGGAAGTTTTTCTAACTGCAGTGGGAAGCCGCTGGAGGGAAATGATTCGACCTGATTTATCTTTTCAAAGCATCATGCTGTCAAGGAGGCAAGGGGAGAGGCCATTGAAAAGATAGGATTGGTTGGACTAGGATGGTAACAGTGGAAGGGAGGGAAGCAGAGAGATTTAGGACATATTTGAGCGTTAGAACTGACAGGGATTTCTGGTGGACTGGCCATAGTGTGTAAGGGAGAGAGCGGAGTTAAGGATGGCTCCTGGATTTTCAGTCAAGAAACCTGGTAGTGGAGAAGCCTGAGTGAGAAGCAGGTTTTGTTGAGGAGGAAGCATTGTTTCGGCCATGATGAATTTGAGGAGATTAATAAATATTCAAGTAGAAAAATTGAGTTAGCAATTGGATACAGGAATCTGAAGCTCAAAGAAGAGGTTGGGGCTAGACAGCTAGCTATACACTCATGAAACTTAATAACTAATGGGAGGAGAGAGAGATTAAGCAAATAATATAAACAAGAGGTCTTCTGGAAAGGACAGTGCAGCAGGAGAACCGTATTTAAATGAAGGGACGGTGTCTTTGACAGCTGAAGTCTCTGAAGACTGATTTCTTCAACAGCGTCATCTTAAAGGGTTAAAGATCTTAGGTTACAGACAGGACCTTTACCTACCAAATGATAATTGCTTAGGGAAATAGATCCATAATTACACATGCTTTCTAATCTGCAGTAGCACCCAAGACCACTTTCCTACCAATTACAAAGATTATCCCTCATAAATATTATATGGAGCATATGCTTCCACAATGGGTTATGACCAAGGAGCTAAGCCCTTGTTTCAATTCTTTTATTTTTCTCTTATTTATAACTCTTTGTAGAAGAAAGAGGGGAACACAGCATCAATGAATAAGGAATGATGTATATATTGAAGTAGCCTATATCATGTGTCTTACCTCTCCCTCCTAGACCTCTCAAAATTCCAAGTTTGCTTTTCCACTCCGAATGCCCATTATTACAAATTAAAGCCAATATGTCAACCTCATTTTTCCTATTTCTCCTTTCTTTGGGAGACTTAAGCAAAGCTCTTACCGCAGGGGATGTCATATCGGAAACAGGTAACAGAACTCTCATGTGGCAGGAATTACAAAAGAACAACTTGCTAAACTTCAGCTGCCACATAATTTATTATCAGTATTTTTTTTCTTTTTCCTCTGGAATAAGAAGTTTTCCCCCAGGGGGAAAAAAAAGAAGACTATTTCAAATAATAGTTCATAATTCCTCTTTAAACTCCAATCTTGGTGAAGTGCAGACTGCCATTTTCAAACTAAAAGAGTTCGTCCTCACCTGGAAATTAATGAATGAGCATGCACACAAAAATACATAAACATGCATTTGTACCACTAAATAGTATGTGTGTATTTTTGGGTTTTAGCTTATACTGTCCCTAGAAGCTGTCTCAAAGGAACTAGTTGAACAAAAGAAATACTGGGTATGTGATTGTTCTTACAGTTATTCTTATAGTATGTTACTTTTACAGAGTTGATGAAGCAACTAGTCTGTCACCTCAGATTCTAGCAAATCTACTGAGATGCTCTTTATCTGGTACTCAAATACTTTTTTCATTAATCTTAATTTGTCTTTCATTCATAAATACTAGTATTAAGCCATAAAATTTGACTATAATTTCTTTCTTTTTTGTGTCCTTGGATTAAACCCTAGCTCTGGACCAGATCACTTCTCACACAACACCCGTCCGCTTAACCTCCAGCCTCCAGACCCTTTCTGATGCAATCCTTCCTGCCCAGCCCCATCAGATTACACTTGCTCAATTACCACGTCACTCCCCTGCTCCAACATGTTGATGGTTCTCTACGTGCCTACAAAATCCAGATTTCTAATGTGATACCAACTAATGCATCTCTCATACACAGACTCTGCAGGCCAGCTAAGCCCAGTGACCCCAGTGCTGTGCCTTATTTGAGGACTCTCCCTCCACACTTTTGTTAAAGTATTAGACTTCATTTAAGGTACAACTGAAATGGCATCTTCAAGATTATCTCCCCAGCCACCAAATCTTTAAAACTCTCTTATATTCTCTGTAGCTATGAGTAGACGGCCCACAAGGCACCACTGATCACACATCATGTACCCTTGTACTGTAGATGCTACTTTGCAAAGATTTTGGGGTTGTTGTCTTTCTGTGTTTTGGTTTTTGAGCGTTTGGGTTTTGTGGCGTGTGTGTGTGTTGTTTGGTTTGGTTTTTGTGTTTTTTGAGACCTATGGAAGGTAAGGTCTTTGAAGGCAGCCCCTCTTTCTTTGTTCGTCACAAGCACACCCAAGCAAACAATTGACGGTCAATAAATATTTGTTACCCTGAATTATAAAGACTGTAACTTTAGTAGTGACATTAATTTCATCCTGATCCAAAAGATAACTGGTTTTAGATTATTTATATAGAAAGGATGATCTTTCCTATTTTCTCTTCCAATACTTCTCTTATTAATTAAAAGATTTTTTTGTGGTTTATGCATGCATTTTCATATCTGCTTCCTATTTTCATGCATTCCATGAAAACAAGCAGGCTGTCTGTTTTAATAAAAAGAGAACCGTGCCTGGGAGGTTTTTACCTGGATCTTCAGCGCCACTTTCCAGTAAACCAATAGTTAAGCAATAGGAACATTGAGACCTGCTCTTCAGTCTATAGATATTCTATTTCTACCCAGTGCAGGATTTATCTTGAGTCTTGAGAAGAATTTACCTGTTTCCTTAAGGTTCTCTAGCCAATAATGTTATCCATGACATCTTTTTACAGCCTTGAGTGTGATTCAAGACACAAACGAGCATCCAGTCACTACTTTTGCAAAACCAAGTTAGTAGACCCATGGTGGCCACACTTGTTAACATTTACATCAGATTTCTCTCACCTGAGTACTTTTTAGAGCCTCCACAAAGGACCGCTAGTGCCACATTCGCCCAAAGTGAAACCACAATCGGGCATTCTTGTAATAATCCGTGTTCTTCTCCTTCACCCTCCCTCTCATCGATGAGTAGTTTAACCGCCCCCACTCTAATTTCCATTTAAGTGCCAATTACATCAATGCCCAGCAGGAAACACTTCTCACTTGTATTCTTTATTTTTCTACGAGGTGTGCTGGGTTTATGTGGCAACAAAGGATAATGAACTAGGCACCAATTTCAAATTTGAGAGTTTTGAGAACAAGAGGTTTAAAAACCGTGTTCACTACGGAAAAAATCACTGTGTTTCCAGCCTTGAAAAAGAAGCACTATTGCTCTGGGGATGGTTGGGTAGCTCAACTCAAGGGGGCAAACAACAGAACCTGAGGGAATTTGAGAGGCTTTAAACCAGCGAGTACAATTCTTGAATTTTCAAATCTTTTTTTTTTTTTTTTTTTTTAAGTATGCCATTTCACTCCTGAGGGATCAGCTCTTACCTAGCTGTCACCATTGCTGTTGACACAGCTGGTGGGCTCTCCTTATGAGGGATGAGAGGCAGCTTGCAGCCAGCCCCAGGCGACCAGCCCCTCCACCCACACACCTTCATAAACCATTCAGATATTTCTCTGCTCAATTATGTGCGCATATACCTCTATGTAATGATCAGTCTTCCAACCAGATGTTATCGCGGATCATCTCAATAGCACTATTATGATAAACTAGGAACAAGACACAGGGGCTCAGCCAGGATTGCACAAGAGGGTCTTGGCAACAGATCTTGTCTTGAAGCCAAGAGTGATTATTACTATTACTAATAGCTATCATTTATTAAATTCCACCAGGTGCCAGCTGCTTTCTATATGAAATAATGACAAGAGGTAACATTTCTTGAGGGGTTTAGATGCTAGGCACTGTTATAGATTCTTTATATGTATTTTCTCATTTAACCCCCCTCCAGCCACTCTATTAGTAGACACTAATTTTTAGCACCAGTGGATACGTAAGGCACCTGGGGTGCAGGCAGAACCTGCCTAAGACACGAGAGTAGTAAATTCTGGAGCTGGCGGACCTGACGTCTGGAAGCGTGATGTCCACAAGCTCCAACCACCATGCCCTTGACCATCATGTTATTTTGTCTTCCCTGTTCAGCCACTTTCATCCTTATAACAACTCTACTGTTATACTTAGTTGGCAGGTGAAGAAACTGAGGGCCAGAACTGTTCATTAATATAGGTAGTGGCTGGGGCCCTCCCCAGGTCCTCTGGACTCCAAAGCCTTGGTGCCTGGGAACAAAACTCAATGACCCCAGAAACCCCAGTGACCTTGGACAAAAGGTCTGGCCCTGGACAAAAGTGCTAAATCACTGACGTTTTCTCCAAAAACTGCCACCTTCTCTCTTCTCCATTCTCTACCCGCATTTCACCTCTGAACTCCTACTACCACCCATTTCCCCCTCCCTACCAACCCCTAGACCCCCCATCATCATAAAACTACTCTCTCCCTTGTCTACTTGGGAGGGGCTGCAGAAGGGAGCTAATAATTTGTTTATTCCTTTCTAATTTTTCATGGTCAAATGTAACACTCTAGAGTGAAAACTGAAATCCCAAACATGACTGAAAACACAAATCCCAGGCCCCAAACATAGTGGTTCTGATGAGGTAGAACTGAATGGGGCTCAGGGATTCACATTTTCAGTAAGGGTCCCATGAGTCAGATGCCGGCAACCCAGTCTCATTTACACGAGTTCAATATGTCACTACTTTCTGGCCACATGTTTGCATTGTAGAGAGGGATTTTCCAGTGGGAATTTCAGGGTAGGGTGGGTGAGGTATTTTAGAGCAGAACGGCCTTTGTGTTCTCCTTCTGCTATCATATAGGTCAGTCTTAACTATTGATTTTATTTATGTAGGTTTTATTTATTTATCTATTTATTTCATTTATTTTTAGAGAGAGAGCTCGAGCATGCATGAGTGAGAGAGGGGCAGAGAGAGAGAGAGAGAGAGAGAATCTTAAGCAGTCTCCAAGTCACAAGGCTCATTCCCACAACCATGAAATCATGACCCGAGCCGAAATCAAGAGTTGGACACTTAATTGACTGAGCCACCCAGGCGCTCCTTATTTACGTAGATCTTAAAGCAAGGGTCTTTCAAATACTCTTGCACTAAATTCAAAGAATTGATATTCAAAAAGAACAAAAATAGGGACCCCTGGGTAGTTGGTTGAGCACCTGACTCTTGATTTCGGCTGAGGTCATGATCCCAGGGTCATGGGATCAAGTCCCATTTCGGGCCCCACACTAGGTGTAAAGCCGGCTTAAGATTCTCTCTCCCTCTCTCTCTGCCCTTCCCCTGCTCATGCTCTCTCTCTCTCAAAAGAAAGAAATAAACATTTTTAAAAAAGAACAAAAATAAAACCTCACAGGTTTATTACCACTACATACCAAATAATTCTTTTAATAAATAATAATAAACTTACGAGTCACCATTTTTCCTTTTTGATTGTTAGATAAATACATACCTCACGTACGTGAAATAAACCGTGTTGGAGTTCATCCTTCCTTTGAATCAGGCTTCTTTCCCCCATACTCCCAAAGGGTATACACTGAGGAAGAATGCAGTTTTGTAAGACAGGCTTTCTTCACCAATACCCTAAAAGTTTTGTTTTGAAATAATTGAGCATGTTTCTCTATATTTCCATGCACCTTCCCCCCATAATATTCAACATAAAAAAGCTAAAAATACTGATGATAAGGAAAATACATAGCAGAAAAAATAAAGGATTAATGCCTAATGCTAATAGAAGGTTGAACAGTAAGCATTTTGGACCATCAGACAACATACAAAAGGATGAAGAGACTCATTCCAAGGAGACTTAACAGTTGACAAGGACAATCTTCGTATCATAAATAAATTAAGCTAGAATAAATACTAATGTATGCTCTACCTCTTTTATTTTGAGTGCAGAGCTTTCTCACAAGATTATTATTAGTTAATAAATTCTCTATGCTACCATGGTGACCTTATAGTTTAAAATGCTCAGTTATTTTTTTCAGCCAACTTTGGATGTGTTCTGAAGGTTTTATCTGAACTTTTTTTTTTCCCAGATACTCCTCTGGTTGACATTTGCATAGTCATTTGCATAATGTTATTCCTGATAAAGCTCTGGTTCTCTGAAGAAGAAAATTAGCAATTATTATTTTGCCACGGAATGAATGATAGCACACGTTGCTAGCTACCAACCTCACTTCAAAACTTTTGAAACAGGGCATAAAAAAGAACAGGGAGATACACAGTATTAAAAACATTACCATCCCATCACACATGGCACAGACTTCTCTTTCAGTGATGAATGGTGTCCACTGGAGGTCTGTGGGGAGCGGGCAAGGGGAGGAGTTGTCAGTTGCTAGAAAGGCAGGGAGAGCAGGCAAATTATTCCGAGCAAACCATTTAATGAGGGCTTTGTTAGCATGGAGGACTGCCATGCTGCATGACAGCTGGCACTTAAGAGTCACGTTATTAAGGCAACGTAATTCTGTCCATCTGCAGCTCGGCAAAAGGGGCAGTTAATGGCCCACGATAGCCCAGAGCAACACTTGCTTTTAATTACTATTTTCCCTTATTGAGAAACACTATATACATACAGGCTCCACACACCCACACGCACATACATTTTTGTTTAGAAACAAGGGAAGATCTTTTATCATCTCAACACATCTTTTCTGTTACTCCACATTTTCTCGTGGCCGTCAGAAAAGACCTCTCCTGTTCCCTGAGAAAGACGTGCCCAGCTGTGCTCTCTCCCCAAGTTATGGGGACAGGCATCAAGTCACATCATTAGCAGGACGGCCAAGGACAATGGGGTGAGGGAGAGGGCTGCAGCAAAAGCTCATCAGCTTGGTGGCGCACACCAAAAATATTGAACAGCTTTAGCGTTTCTAGTGGGTTAAAAAAACCAGGGTCACCAACACGATTTATAAATGGGACGATAGCAAACTGTTTAATAAAAGGACTCCTAAAAATAAGTTTAGATTTTTCTCTTATAACTGAAGTTACGGAACACTTAGAAAATGAAATGAAAAACTTCACTGAAAGGAAAAAAAGTTATAATTTCATTACCAAACACAAAGGGTAATAATCTTTTAACGATATCCTTTTATTCTATATTCTGTCTAGCCATCTATCTATCTATAACTTTTTTAGAGAATTTTTTTTTTTATTTTTTTTTTTTTTCAACATTTATTTATTTTTGGGACAGAGAGAGACAGAGCATGAACGGGGGAGGGGCAGAGAGAGAGGGAGACACAGAATCGGAAACAGGCTCCAGGCTCTGAGCCATCAGCCCAGAGCCCGACGCGGGGCTCGAACTCACGGACCGCGAGATCGTGACCTGGCTGAAGTCGGACGCTTAACCGACTGCGCCACCCAGGCGCCCCTATCTATCTATAACTTATTAAATGGTAGTATTATACTGTGATAATGGTTTATAACCTGCTTTTTTTCCATATAATAATATTTTGCTAATATACATATTTTCCTTGTCATTCAATATTTTACTACACAACCAGCTTTTCAATGGCTGCCTAACGTTCTAAGTATAAGAACGTAGCATCTTTTATTTAACCAGGCCTCTAATGCTCTAATGTTAGGCTTTTAGTTTGTTTCCTTTCTTTCTTTTTCTTTCTTTCTTTTTTTTTTTTTTTTTTTTTTTTTTTTTTTTTTTTTTGCTATTATGCAAACCCTTTCTTCAACATAAAAAGAAATGATCAGATATCCACATGACAATAGTCATACTTCTAGTATCTCACTGAAGACTTTTCTAGAAACAAAAGGCTACTATTAATATAGCAGTACTTATCAATGAATTTGTATTTTATTAATCACAATGGTATCTATGCCCATTTAACAAGTAGTGACACATGCAAACAAGTAGAAAAACTATTCAGTACCTGCATCATTCCCAAATATAAAACTGTGAAGGCTAACTGGGGGCCTCTAGCCCGCAGGTAGAAAGATCTACCTACAGCACGCATCTGGGAAGGATATTCCAGGACGAGGCATGGAAAAGCAGCATTAGCGTTACCTCCGATTTTAGAACCCCAGTGTTCTTGGCCCCTTAAAATAAAAGGCAAGCATTATTTGTTTTCAGCAGTCTATATTTGTTTTATGCAATGTTTGAGAAAAATCCGTAAGCTTCAGGATTCAAGATCATAATTTCAAACTGGGCGCCTAGAGAAGAGGTCATCTGAAGGAAGGAAAGGAGAGGAGGGAGGTTTTGAGCCAAGTGCTCCAACTAATGCGTTCACATATTTTAACACGGGTCCGTGTGTCTGTTTGTGTGACAGTTAATATTTAAGATCAATGTTCTGCATTAAAAAAGGTAAAGAGTTTGCATCTACCAAGATAATTTATCTATATCCATCTTAAAATATAGTAAGCTAGCCTCATGGCATAAGGCAGGCTCGTAACTGGTCTTAACTCTTCCAAAAGTTGAAGAATAATGTAGAAGAGGAAAATAGATTTTGGAGAAAAAAACAAAAACAGAACAAAACAAAACAACCACACCAATCTGTTTTAATTGTCCACACCAATTAAATTCAGCTCAATAAATCTACTTTGAGGTGTTAGCACATTTTACGCAGCTTAACTATTTCAAATTCAAGGGGTTAAGTCATTAGCTATTTCAGCATTTAGTTGTTTATAGGTACACAATAAAAATTAAATATGTGTCCAAACCCCCACTCAAATGAATTTATAAAGGCCATACAAATATCTTTTACTATCATCTAGAGTAGCGGTCCTGTAAACTTTTGTTTTGTATTTTTGAATTGAAATAGGCTGTAACTCATTATAGAGTGTTTAAGATTTCAGATCTAGATAGACTATATTTTTTAAAACATGAAAATGCTTATGATGTATAGGGGGAAAAAAACAGTGCATAAAACCATGCCCACTGTCATGGCAATTATTTTTCATTATATCAGTGGAAACCAAGTGTCGGTTTTATTTAAATCTTACCATTCTGTCTATCAGATTTAAGTAAAATTGTTGTTGCCTCCTTTCTAAATCTCAGTGGGAGTTTGGGGCCATCTCTAAAATTCCCGAGCATTCTGGGTTTTACTTTCTTAGTTATTTGTGGTGTCAGGTTTCTTCTACTGAACTTTGGATCTCACCCAAGCATCGGGCACTGTGGCATTTCTCTATCACTTCCTCCACACCGACCTAGTTGTAGAATTCAGCCATTTTCATGTCCCCCAAAACACACACACAAGGCATTGGGATGTGACGCAAGACAACACGGATTTGAGGTGACCAAAGAGGATCATATATCTCATAAGTTTAAACTGAAGTCTTAGATGTCCTTGTTCCTCATTCATAAAGTCGTTTGATCGCCTTGCTGTAGGAATTTCTCATTTGTAACTCAGGCGTAGCTTCCTGCCTTGCCGCCCTGCTCGCTTTCCAGCTTCCTTCTTTCCTCCTCTCTCTTCTCTTCCCATAACTACAGTCCCGTTCACTTCACAGGCAAGACAGTTTCACTGTCTGTCTGCTGTTTCCTTCCAAACATGCTCCAGAGCCTCATTTTCTGTGTACAAGAGACTTGTTAAGCACTTTTTCTCAACAACTACAATTTCATTCTACCACCTTCTCTCTCTCCTTCTCCCTCCCTCTCTCTCTCTCTTTCTCTCTCTCAGACACACACACACACACACACACACACACACACACACTCAGGTACACATAGGTAATGTGGAGAATATTAACTTTTTGATTATATAAAATTACTTTTATAGTCAGAATCATTTAAAACATACAAACATATATTTTGAAATAGTAACTTCACAGGCTTTCTTCTCTCTGTGGGTCTGGAAACTGCTGGCAAATGTGCTTGGGGAATGCCCACTGTCAGACCGAAACATAAAGTGAGGGTACTAAATACTGTTTAATCTTTATAATTCCCTAAGATAAGAAAAGTTGAATTCATAAGGTTTTTCCCTCTCTCCTTTCTAAGAGGTGTTTCATTCAAAGTTCCTATAGGTGTTGAGTATGGTTATTTCTGCCAAGTTGCATGCCAAATGGTTGAGAGGGGGTCTGGATTGTAAATAGGATCCTTAAATGATTTTCAAAAAAGAAAATATATCTACACATAATTACATGTAGCAGACATTGCCTGCTAACACAACAGCCAGCCCCTCCCCTTGTTTTAAATAATGGCAGCACCCCTATTTTATTCCAGAGGTTATTCCTCTCCCATATGACTCAAGGATGAACCTTGATTGGTTTAATCATGGTGGGTACAATTTCTCTCAACAGTGATTGCTTTAAACATGGACACGTAATCTAGTCCTGGCCAATAAGCTATGAGCAAATACCTACTAGGGGAATGTTGGGAAGTGTTTCCTTCACTCATCGTGGGGGAGGAAAAAAGCCTAAGGAAGAGACAGTCTCTTCTTCTATTTGATGTTTTCATGTCTGCATGTAATACCTGGAGCCACAGCAGCCATCTTGTGGCTATGAGGACATTAAGCTAGCAGATGAGTCTGTCAGAATGAGATGGCTGAGTGAAAACACGGAGAGAACCTGAATCCTTGATGATATCCTTTTATCTCCAAATTAACCAACCTTGGAACTGCCTCAGCACTTATTTTTTTTCTGAGAGAAAATAAATTGCCCCCTTATTTAGCCTGTTGAGCATCCTGATCTGCTGTGCTCAAACCCATTGACTAAAACTAAACATAATATTTACACTAATTTGAACACAGTATTTACACTAAGTCAGTGTGAGCTGCTATCAGAGGCTATCATTTTCATCTTCACGCTTAAAGATGCCTGCTCCGGTTCACCAGCCACTCTGGAATTGCTCTGTGTTTATGCTGCCTTCTTGGCAATTAATACCAGCTGTTCCCACTCAGAAAAATGACTATCGGACCCCATGGTTTCTTCTCCATTACACCAGATGCTCTTTGAAAGAAGGGTGCCATGGAAGCCAGAGATTAGTCACGTCACAGGAATGGCTGCTCTCCACTCAAAGACAGATTGATGAGAAAAGGAATCACCAAGGTAATCGAGGTTCTAGAATTTGGTGGAGCGTCTCACAGTGTCTCTTCCTCCCACCTCTATGTGTAGACCTAGATTCGGATCACGATAGTAGAGTGACATTTTATAGGGGTATAGACAAAGGCTGCACCGTGAAGTTTTAAAAGACTGACTTGTTTCAAAAGAGCCTCTGTCACCCCCCTGCCTCGCTGTCTAGCCCCAGGGGTTTCCAGATCAGCAAAGCAGCTTTGTTATGTCATGTCCGTGCTGGCGTGTAGTGTGTCTCACACAGTCAATAGGGCGGGTGTGGCTGGAAGTGCTAATGGAGCAAAAATGACATGAGGCAGTCATCCCCACCTCCTGACATCTGGGTCCCAACTCCCCTTTGTGGCATGACTGACGTCTCTCTATTACTAATCATAACTATGCCAGATTTTAAAGTTTAATTTAACCTGGCAGATAATTATAAAATATGATCGACCCACATCATTTACAAGTCCAATATCTTCAAAATATTTCGAAAGAAAAAAAGAAAACCTTATGGGTTATTTATGGATTTCTCAGCTCATCTCCCAAAGCCCAAACTTTGGGAGCGCATTCAATGTGTGCTTTTGTTATTCTTTATTTCACGGTTTCCACTTATGATCATTGACAGTAATCCAATTTAAACTTCAGCAATTGGTTGTGTGATCTTAAGCAAGTATGGAAACCTCTTTTAGCCTCAGTTTCCTACTAAAATCAGACTAATGATTTTATTGCCAAGAGTAAGTGATATAATTCAGATGAAGTGCTTGGCCCACGACTGGGCAAGGAGCAAACAATCAATTAATAGGAAGTATTATTGTCTTGTGTCATTGTTGATGACAATTCCGCAAAGAACTTTGGACTTTGGTCTAGGAGACATAACTGTAGTTTCATCACGGTCCTCTTTTCCTTTCTTGACCACAAAATGGAGGGAAAACGTCAGGCTGATATTGAAGAATTAAATAATTTTAAACCAACGCTAAATCTTTAAGCATTTGATTTTACAGGCAAAATTTTGGCACGGCAAAGTGTTAGATTTAAAGTTTATTTCATAATGCCTGTTCAATTCAGAAAATTAAAGCTTTTGCTTTAATAATGACAATAATGCTTCCTTTTCTTGTGTAAGGAAAGGCAATGGAGAGAAAAGGCAACAGGAAGTTCCCAATAGTCTCACTCTGTACATTCTGTACAGCCAAAAGATAAGAGTAAATCCACAAGGGGGAGATAGGTACATGTTAAATTTCCTCAGGAAAATAGAAAAGAGAAAGAAGAGAAGAGAAGAGAAGAGAAGAGAAGAGAAGAGAAGAGAAGAGAAGAGAAGAGAAAAAAGGAGAGAAAGAAAGAAAGAAGAAAGAAGAAAGAGGGAGGGAGGGAGGGAGGGGAGGGAGGAAGGAAAGAAGGAAGGAAGGGAGGGAGGGAAGAAGAAAGAATGGGAATTAAAGTACGATTCTGTTCAAGAACTTCTCGATATTTCTAAGATGTTTCAGGTTTAGTTATTTTTTTTTAAGAATATTAGTTTTCTACTCTATGAAGTAAAATAATCTTAGAACAACTTAGCAAATCTTTGAATACGTACATAGTTGTCTCCACACCCAAAAGTCTGCTGGGTGATTCAATTAAAAATACAGTGTGAGGGGAGTGCCTGGGTGGCTCAGTAAGTTAAGCGACTGACTCTTGATTCAATTCAGGTCATGATCTCACGGCTCCTGAGTTCGAGTCCCGAGTAGGGGCTCTGCACTGACAGCGTGAAAGGTAAAAGTGCTTTAACCAAATCCCAGCGTGCAGGGACAACCAGTCTAGTTGGCTAGTGTTGCCTCCACCGTGCTCTGCTGCCTACAGACCCTGCAGCCTGGCCCATCCCCCAGCCCCATCCGGCAGGAGGGACCTAGGTAAGTGCCTCCATTGACCAGGCTTCGCACCTAGAAATACGGGACTTCACATGCCATCCCTTCTTCCTCTCCATCTTCCCTTAGCCACTTTGCAGGGTCTCTCCTGCCTCCAGAACTGAAGTTTCTCCTGCTGACCTGACATCATCTGTTTCTACTCACCAAGGATGGAGACACGTCCCTCTGGGTCTGAGATAGTTCCTTCTGGCCCCCTACCCTAAGCGTCAGTCTGGGTACACCTTCCCTGGTATCTTACCTTTCAATTGGCCATCGGGGAAAAGGGTCCTGTCTAGAAGGAGACATAATTGAAACCTGGTCCCCAAGCAGACTTTTTAGCAAAGGCCATGGCCATCTCCCATCAGCCTTTGCTCCTCCAGCCTGGCATAGGGCATCCCCACCCCACCAAACCACCTCCTGCTTGCTCTGAGCTTCCATAGGCACTCGTTCCCTGTTCTCCAGCGGGGCCCTCCTCCTTCACCCTGGGGCAGGACCTCAGCCAGGGACCTGGAGGGCAGCAGGGGAGGAAGTGAGGCCACCACCACTTGCCTGTCTGTTTTCTGTTAGGCCCTTGGCAGCCTGTGTGTCTTCCCTGCTGGAAGGAGATCAGGAGGTAGAGGAGGAGAGACCCGAGCATAGCGGTATTCCCCAGGATATGAGCAATAACCCCAGTCTGGCTCTGCCTCACTGAGCGTGGCCTGCTTCTCCAACAGCTATAATTTGCTTTGCTTGGGTGTGCCAGAGTGGGTATGCCCACCATGGGGGTGGGGGGAGGGTGATTCATTTTGGGGTAGTCTCCACAGTTCCCAGAAACCTCCACCCTTCAAGCCACGGCAGTGTGTGCATCTCTGATGAAGGTCAGTACGCTCAGGGCTGCAGAAGGAGCCTTTCTTGCTTTACTACTCCCGGGCTGTGGGGCTCTGGCCTCGGCTTCCCCATTTGTTACGTGGGGACAGTGACACGTGGTCTTCAGACTATCGAAGAGGTTAAAGGAGGTTAGACACGTCACGGATTTTCAGATCACACCCTGAGGAGCCCTAAGGGTCTGAACGACCTAAGAGACTGCTCTGTCAGTCAGATCCCACCCTCTTACACACGAACCTGCAACCGGAATGGCTGGTTGGTCTTACATACAAGAGTTCGACTCTTTGGAGTAGAATCTTCCTCTTCCTTCATATGTCCCTATATGCCGATAGGCTTTCAGGTTGGAGTTTCTTTCTTTTCTTTTTTTTTTTTAATGATTATTTATTTTTGATAGAGAGAGAGCACACAAGCAGGGGCAGAGAGAGAGAGAGGGAGACACAGAATCCGAGGCAGGCTCCAGGCTCTGAGCTGTCAGCACGGAGCCCAACGCGGGGCTCGAACCCACAAACCGCGAGATTATGACCTGAGCCGAAGTCTGACGCTTAACCGACTGAGCCACCCAGGCGCCCCAGGCTGGAGTTTCTAATCACTAGTCCTATGCAGCCTTTTTCAAAGTGGGCTTCGCTAAAGCCACACTGGGGTTTGGATCCCCCAGTGTTACACCTACCTCGCCCAATCCCTAATGGGACAGAGCGGAACCATTCTTATCAGCCTTACGTTTTAATGTGATTCTGAGTAACATTGGTGGGGAGGGAGCAGTCTAATGCTTTCAAATGGCCTGAGAAGCCCCTGGCAGAGGGCATCTGAAACCACTCAAATGAGCACTACTGATGCTTGATGCCCAAAAGACTTGGGGCTGCGAGCAAGAATTGGTTGCTTCAAGTGCACTCGGCTTGTTGGCACGGGGCGCAAAATACTTCTCGGTCCAAAGACTTACCACTTGTCAGTGACCTGGGACTGTCTTCTTCCTTGGCTCGTGTCAGCTCCAAGAAGGAAGCCGTTAGGCTTGAGCCAGAACATCACATGTCTAGGGGGAAGCAGCTTTAGGAGGGGCGAGTACAGAAGCCAGGATGGCAGAGGGCAGCTCCCACCCGCAGCCAGCCCTGCCTCTGATGGGTGAGACGGTCTGCTGGTGTCAACTCTCTACGCCACTGTGCCCTGCGAGTGACAGAGAGTCTCCTCCTCAACTGTGGACACACAACACACGATGCTCACATGCGCCACATGTTCCCACATGTGCACCTAGGTCCGTGGGCACAGACTTCATGTGGAAACAGCTTATCTCCAGGGATTCTTACTGAGTAAAAATTTGGTTTATTTATCTCTTCCTGTCTAGAACTCTCTTGTTATTTTATTTTATTTTATTTTATTTTATTTTATTTTGTTTAGATTTTAAATGCTTATATCACAAGACCCAAACGGTGGAAACCATCCAAATGTCTATCGAGGGATGAGTGGATAAACACAAGATAGAATGCCCACACAATGGAATAGCATTCAGCCTTAAAATAAAGGGTGGGGGGTTGTGAAATTCTGACATACAGCTACAATGTAGATGAATCTACGAACCTTGTGGACATTATTTTAAGTGAAATAAGTGTCATGAGGATAAATATGAGGCATCTAGAGCAGTCAGATTCATAGACACAGAGTCAGCGGTTGCCAGGACCTGGGGAAAGGGGGGAGAGTTGGAAGTTAGTGTTTACTGTGTACAGCATTTCAGATTGGGACAAGGAAAAACATTCTGTCGTATTGTATACTTGAAAGTTGCTAAGAGATCTTAAAAGTTCTCACGACAAGAAAAAAACTTGTAACTATGTGCTGGACTTATTGAGGTAATCATTCTGCAATAGTCACATATATCAAATCATGACGTTGTACACCAAAAACTAATACAACGTATATGTCAATTATATCTCAATAAAAGTGGCCAAGAGTTCCGAAGACAGGTGGATGATGGTAATGGCCACACAATGATGTGAATACACTCAATACCGCTAAAGCATACACTTAAAAATGGTTGTAAGGGTGCAATTTTGTTATGTATATTTTACCATGACATTTTTAAATGTTTAATTATGAAATATTTTCATAAAAGTACACAAAAAAGCCATTTCCAGTAAGCTCCTGCACTTAATAAATGCTTACATTTTGCCATATTTGTTTCATTTTTTTTTAAAGACATGTCCAATGTTTCTTTTTTTTTAAAGTGTGGCTAAACTTCCCCTGTCACCCCATCCATTTCCTTACTGTTTCTCCTCCTTTCTCCTCCAGAGAGGTAACCAACCTGTCTATATCCTTCCCGTGTATATTTCAACATTTTCTTACATAAGAACATATAATATTGTCTTATGCGGTGTTGAAATTAGACAAAAGATAACTGTCTTTGCAACTTGCATTTTTACCCATTTTGTGGGGGGGAGATTTGCCACACTGACCTAGTCTGTTTTTTTTTAATTTTTTTGAAAGTTTATTTATTATTTTTGAGAGAGAGAGACAGAGTGCAAGCAGGGGAGGGGCAGAGAGAGGGAGACATAGAATATGAAGGTGACTCCAGGTTCCAAGCTGTCAGCACAGAGCCCGTCATGGGACTTGAACCCACAGAATGTGAGATCATGACCTAAAGCAAAGTCGATGCTTAACCAAGTGAGCCACCCGGCCCCATTCTGTTTATTTTTAAATCCTGAAT
Organism: Lynx canadensis; assembly: GCF_007474595.2. Taxonomy (NCBI): domain Eukaryota; kingdom Metazoa; phylum Chordata; class Mammalia; order Carnivora; family Felidae; genus Lynx; species Lynx canadensis. The sequence goes on along the minus strand of NC_044310.1, from coordinate 177,949,319 downwards.
ACTAATCCGTTATTTGAACCCTCCACTGGTGGACATTTATGTTGCTTCTACTTGCTTGCTGTCGGGACCGGTGCTGCCGCGAACATTCGGCGCACGCGGCCCAGAGAGCATATGTGACAGTTTCTCTGGCACACGGTCTTTTGTACCAGCGGAACTTTGGGATGCAAGGGAACGCACGTGTTCCACTTCACCGGATATCATCAGGCTGGTCTCCAGAGTGGTGCACAAATTAAATTCCCACTTTCACTGGCAAAAGACCTATTGACTTCCCCATTGTCCTCACCAAACTTGGGTCTTATTACCCTCCCCCCACCCAATCTGACGGGAGTGAAGTGATTTCTCATTGTGAGTTTAATTTGCATTTCCCCCCATCAGTGGGATTCTTCTTTTATAAACTGCTTGCTTCTTACCCTGCAATGTCCATGAGGACAGGGACAGTCTGCATTATTCACGGTGCGCACTCCTCACCTGGCAAGTTATAGGTGGCCATGACTATTTGCTGGACGAATGAATAAATGAATGGCCGAGCCCTCTGACAGGTGCTACGGAGAAGCATTATTTTAACAAGGTTAATAATAGTAGGTGCTATAATTACTCCTGACCTTGAAGTTCGGGAGGGTAAGTAATTTGCCAAGTCCCCACAGCTAATAAATGCTGGACGCTGGACTCAAACCTGGTCTGTCTCATGCCAGAGTTCACACACTTCACAGTTCAGCATCCTGCCTCCCTTCGAAAGTCAGCTGGGAAGACAGAAGAATAATGATCAAACGTACAAAGGAGCCTTAATTCTGTTAATAACTCTTTGTCTTACCTTAGCTACCTTATCTTGATTAAATCTCCCATAAAAAAATGTGTTTTAATGTCTGAAAAATGCATTTAATGTGTTTTAATGACGTTTGCTTTTGGAAAGCATCAAAGGACTTTATTAATTTGGAGGCTCTGCAGCGGGGGGGAGGGGGGGGAATAACCTCCTATTTCCAGCAAAGCCGCTGCCAGCTGTTGCTTCCACTGGGAGACCATTTATATCTGTTGCCCATACACTTCACCCAGGTTGTAGGCTTATACACCCAACTGCCCATGAGATATTTATTTCTTCTTGATATCTAAAAGGCATCTCAGACTTGCCTCTCCGAAATTGAACTTCTGCTCCTTGCCCCCTGCCTCCCAATCCATTCCACCCACAGCCTTCCCAGCCGGTGGTGACAGCCCTATCCTTCCAGCTGCAAAGCAGAAACCTCGGAGTCATCTTTGCTGTGCTCTTTCATTCCCCATTCACAGCCCTTCCGTTCCTGGCTCTGCCTTAACAATACATGGCAGGCTGGACCACTGCTCACCATCCTCTACCGTGTCACCCGGCCCTATCGCCTTTGCCTCTGCCTAACAGGTACCCCTATTTCCCTCTCTGGCCACCAACAGGCGATTCTCGACACAGCACTCAGAGTGATCTTCAAATAACTCCGGTCATGTTCCTCCTCTGCTCAAAAGCCTACAAAAGCTCTCCATTTCAGCATCTAGACACGAGAGTCCTTAAAGTGGCCATGGGCCCCACGAATTCCTTCACTGAACTCACCTTCTGCCACTCCGCCTCGCTCTTCTCCAGTCACACCGACCTCCTTGCCCACGCAGAACACTCCTTCCCGAACGCCTTTGCCCCAGCTGCTCCCCGTCTCTGGCTTGCAGTTCCCAGGGCACTGGCTCTCCTCCCCTTTGCTGAAATTTCCCTTTTTCAAGAAGTCCATCTAAACCTTCCTTCCACCTCAAACTCCTACATTCCTAATCCCCTGCTCTAATTTTTCTCTTTCCTGTGTCACTTACCGCATTCTACATGACACATATTAGTACTATAAACCCATTAATGATGCCTCCCCCCACCCCAACAAGAATGTAATCTCCTCAAGGGCAAGGATACTTTTTGCTTGGTTCACCGAGCTATCCCAAGCCACTAGAAAAGTGTTAGGCCCAGCTGTGTAGTTAGTGCCCAAGTATTTGAATAAATAAATGTTGTTTGCCTACCCAACAACTTTTCCCCTCGGACATTCCTAAGAGACTCTCAGTTTCGGTAAAAAGAATATGCTCACCCCAAAGAATGAATCCCAGTCTTCTTGCCAAATAATTGGTGTTGACATATGCATGTGGCCCCAGTTTTGGAAACTGAAAAGTCAACTTCAAACATGCTTTTGCAGTTAGGATAGAGGCATATGACCTTGGTTTGACTAAGTGGATGCAACAGAATTAGAATCAGATTGTGTACATAGCACCATGGCTCATATTCTGGCATCTAGGGAGATGAAAGCATCTGATTCTTTTTTTTTTTTAATGTTTATTTATTTCTGAGAGAGAGAGAGAGACAGAGCACAAGCAGGGGAGGGGCAGAGAGAGGGAGACACAGAATCCGAAGCAGGCTCCAGGCTCTGAGCTGTCAGCCCAGAGCCTGATGCAAGACTCAAACTCACAAACTGTGAAATCATGACCTGAGCCGAAGTCAGACGCTTAACCAACTGAGCCACCCGGGCACCCTGATAAAAGCATCTGATTCTTACCAATCAGCTATGGTAGGGCTCTGGTATCATCAGTGCTGCAAGGTGGCAATCTTAGTCACGTTTCATCTATAACAGCCTAAGGTTTGATAGGTCATTGTTCGGTTGCATTGTTTTTGGTTAGAAAGTCTGTTCTTCTGGCTTTCTAAAAAATTCTGTGAACTATTTACTATTCCTTAATATACCATTTTCTGATTAGAGTGGATTTGGATGTCTGGCTTTAAGAAATGTGACCAATACAAGCTCTCTTCTTTATTTTGTCTCCTTACTACTTTCCCTCCTTTGAACACTATTTTGTAAAAAGATGCTATGTCCAGTGATATAGCAGCCATCTTGCAACCGCGAGGTAATGTGTATGAGGAAGAAAGCTAGACTCTGAGGTTAGCACCACTGAAAACATCATTAAACTATCAGATTAACCCTGGGACTGATCACTTCCACATTTCTTGCAATGTACTAATTAACGTCATAGTGGTTTAACAGTTACTGTATTTTCTGGTACTTTCAGCTGAACATGTACAGTTTTAAGCTCTCCACAGTTCTTCAGTTATATAAAAGGTCTTCATGTATTGTCGTTTTGTTTTATTTTTTTACTAAGAAAAATAAGAGCCCCTAACCATGGCCTGGATGTGTGAGAATGGGACAGATAAAGAGCTAGATTTTTCTGCCTAATGAAATTGGACCTGGCATTTCTGTTGATACCTTGGAGTCAGGGGGAAGCAAGAGAATTGGAAAGAAGTGAGAAATGTATGGAGGTTATATAAAGAGAATGGAAATGGTACTTCTGTGTAGATTGTATAAAGATTATGGAGAGCGTCACGTCAACTGCCACAATAACAAGAAAAAGCTGCATGAACTGCAAAACCAAATTTCTCTTGAACCCATCATATAGCTGAATTCATAGTTAACCAATTAACCTAAAATCGAAGAAAAGACAGGCCCCTCCAAGGAGACGAGCAGCAGGCACTGGCTCAAGCCAGAGCAAGGAGAGACACTAAATGCCATATACACGAATAAGAAGAATACAGATAAATGTTTAATAAATTCCTAAATGCCAAGGGTGACTCCAGGAATTCCAGAGACACCAAAGAAGTCTGCACCTACTCACAGTCTCCACAAACATCCACCTGACTCCAAGTGCTATCAAGAAAGATGGGCAGGGCAGGAGACCTGAGCAAGCTGGTAGATGTCTAGAGGAGAGAGTAGCTACCACAGTGGGAAAAACACAAACCCCGCTGGGACCCATCTCCCCACTAGAACAAAAGCCATAAGCTTCTGGGGAAATAGAAGAAAATCTGTCTCTCCCAGGGCATAGGTGAAGACCCACGAGGGTGGGGGAACGGAAGAGACAAACCTCTCCCCTAGATACATTGTGGGCCCAGGCCTTCGACCACTGGGGGATAGGCAGGGAATTCTCTCCCTTGTAATCCCCTTCAAAAATACAAAGTAGAGTTTGCCTGCCAGTGGGAGAAGAGGCAGGAGCACTGAAAAATATTGACCCCCCAGATTCAGTGAGGCAAGGTTTGCCTAAGAGTGAAGTTGGATCAAGACATTAGACGACCACTCTCTGATTCCCACCTTTGGTGGGCTAGTAGGCACCTAATAACAAGCAACAGCCATTTACTGGTGAGGGAGGAGTAAGGGCATGAATCGATCCACTAGGATACAGATACTCAATGATACAAACTAAGGGTGAAAAAAAAAAAGAGCACTAAGAAATACCCACTAGCCGTCCAAATGTCCACCCTAAGCACAAGGTAAGGCTAAAGGAATTCAAGGTTGGTGCCATACTAAAGGTAACCACAGCAATGATACAACACAAACCCATCAAACTCTGACTAGATTGCCTCAAATCACCACATGAATGGCCTAGTAGAAAAGGCACGTTCATTTTCAGGCATGAATTCAATTTACCTCCGTCTTTCCTGTTCTATACATTATATCTAGAATTCAGTAAAAAAATTACAAGGTTGTGTGTGGGGGGGAGGGGGGTGAAGCAAGGGAAAACAATCTCAAGGCAAAGTAATCAACAAAGCCAGACTCAAAGATGACATGGAATATTGGACAGGGAATTTAAAATAACTGTGATCAATATGTCAAAGCATCTAGTGATAAAGATGAATAAATAGATGGAGTCTCAGCAGAGATGAGAAAACTATTGAAACAAATGGAAATACAAGGAATAGAAAACACAGTGTCAGAAATGTAGAGTAACACCAGTGGGCCATCTCCATAGACACAATGCAACTAAGGAAAGAATAAATGAATTTGAAGAAAGAGTGACAGAATTTGCCCAAACTGACATGCAAAAATATAACCGAAAAAAAAAATATTGGCAAACTGAATCTAGCAATAAGAATAATACATTATACCAAGTAGGGTTTATCTCAGAAACAAAATTCAATATTTCTTTTTTTTTTTTTTCAACGTTTATTTTTGGGACAGAGAGAGACAGAGCATGAACGGGGGAGGGGCAGAGAGAGAGGGAGACACAGAATCGGAAACAGGCTCCAGGCTCTGAGCCATCAGCCCAGAGCCCGACGCGGGGCTCGAACTCCCGGACCGCGAGATCGTGACCTGGCTGAAGTCGGACGCTTAACCGACTGCGCCACCCTGGCGCCCCACAATTCAATATTTCAAAACCAATCATGGTATTCACCATATTAAATGGCTAAGTAAGAGAAACACATGATCATTTTAATAGATTCAGATAAAGCATTTGACAAAATTACTATTCATGTTAAAAACTCTCAGCAAGCTAAGAATAGAGCAGAACTTCTTTAATCTGATAAAGGGCATCATTTAGAAACCTACAGCTAATATATTTAACCGAAAGACGGATTGCTTTCCCTCTAAGATCAGGAAGAAGGCAAGGATATTTGCTCTCACCACTCCTACCAGTATCCTGCTGGTGATTCTAGCCACTACAGTAAGGCAAGAAGAAAAGTGGCATACACATTGGAAAGGAAGAAATAAAGCTATCTCTATCTGCAGACATGATTGTCTACGTAGATAATCCCCCAAAAGTCTCCAAATATGCACTATACATAAGTGAGTTTAGCAAGGTTGCACTTTATACAAGGTCAACACATAAAAACAACATTCTTGAATATACTAACAATGACCAATTGGAAATTGAATTTTTTACATGTGCCATTTATAAATGTATTGAAAAACATGAAAGACTTAGGTATAAATCTAACAAAAATTGTGGAGCATTTGTATATTAGAAACTATAAAGCACTGATGAAAGAAATTAAAGAAGACTTCGGTAAATAGAGAAATTATTGTGCTCATGGATTCAAACACTCGATATTGTTAAGTAATCAATTCTCCCCAAATTTAGCTAAAGAGACAACCTAAATCAAAATCACAGCGAGATATTCTATAAAAATAGACAAACTGATGCTAAAATTTGTATGTAAAAGCCAAGAAACTAGAAAAGCTAAAACAATTTTGAAAAGAACAAAGTTGTACTTCTTTCTGATTTGTAGAATTAATTTCTAAAGTAACATTAATCAAGACTATGTCATATGGTGAAAGGAGAAAAATTGATAAATTAGAATTAATCAAAATTTCAAACTTCTCTCTAAGAGACACAATTAAGACATGGTTCTGTTCAGCGGGACCAAATAGAGTCCAGAAATGGAGCTACACGTATATGGTCAATTGAGTATTGGCAAAAATTCCAAGGTCATCGGGATAGTTAAATTTATGTGTTAACTTGACTGGGCCAGGGGATGCCCAGAAATCATGTTAAATGTTATTTCTAGGTGTGCGTGAGGACAATTTGGGAGGAGATCAGCTTTTGAATTGGTAGACTGAGTAATGGGTGAGCATCATCCAATCCACTGAGGGCCAGAATAGAACAAAAAGGCAGATGAAGGGAGAATTTTCTTCCTCCTATGCCTGAGCACTTGAGTTGAAACATCTGCTCTCAGACTGGGGCTTAACAACATCTGCGTCCCTGGTTCTCAGGCCTTTGGACTTGGACGAGAATTATACTACCAGATTCCCCAGAGCTCCAGCTTACAGACAGCAGATGGTGGTACTTCTCAGCCTCCATAATTGAATTAGCCAATTCCGCATAAGAAATAATTATATTTATATAATAATTATACACACACACACACACACACACATATATATATATATATCCTATTGGTTCTGAGTCTTTGGAAAACCTTGACTAATACAGTAATTTAAGCGAGAAAGGACAGTATTTTCAACAAATTGGGATAGAATGATTGGATCTCCACATGAAAAAACAATAATAATAAAGCTTAACCCATATCTTGAGCCATCTACAAAAATGGATCTAAACCTAAATGTCAGCCCAATACTATAAAGTTGCTAGAAGAAAACTAGTGGGAAATCTTTGTGACCTTGAGTTGGGTAAAATATTTTTACATACCACACTAAAAGTATGATCCATAAAGGAAAAAAATGATAAATTAGAATTCATCAACATTTAAAATTTCCGTTGAGAGACACAAGTAAGGAAATTAATAGACAAACCACACATTGGGAGAAATATTTGCAAAACACATCTGATGAAGCACTTATACCCAGAATTTACAAAGAGCCTTGAAAACTCAATATTAAGAAAACAAACCATCCAATTTTCTTAGATGGGCAAGTTGGACGCTTCCCCCAAAAAGATGTACGGGTGGCATATAAGCTCATGAAAAAATGTTTAAAAGTATTAGTCACGAGGAAAATCAAATTAAAAAGCACAATAAGACACCACTGTTAGAATTGCTTGGAGAACACCTGACAGTTCCAAGTGCTGATAAGGATAGAATGCAACTGGAAATTTTATACATTGCTGATGGGAATGCAGTATGATACAGCCACTTCTGAAACCTGCGTGTCAGTTTCTTATAAAGTTAAACACATACTTATCCCATGATTCAGTAATCTCATCCCTAAGTACTCCCCCAAGATAGAGATGAAGACTTACATTCACATGTAAACCGTATGTGTATGTTTATAGTGACTTTATTTATAAATATCCCAAATGGGAAACAGTTCAAATGTCTTTCAACTGGCAAATGGGTTTAAAGAAAAAAACTGCGGTACACTCATCCATGGAGTATTACTCAGCATAGGAACAAACAAACCACTGATTCACATAAAACCATGAATGAATCTCAAATAGATGATGCTAAGTAAATAAAGCCATATACTGTATGGTTCCCTTTTAACTCCTTTTTTATGAAATTCTCAAAAAGATAAAGATAGACTGAAAACATCAGTCAGTGGTAGCCAAGTGCTGGGGGTGAGGTGAGTGGGTGTTTAGAAGGGACTATATGGAATCTGGGTGGGGGGGGGGTCAAGGAAATGTTCTTTGTTTGATTGCAGGGACAGTTACACAAGTGTAGCATTTGTCAAAAGTCGTGAAACTGTTGCTCACTAAACAGAGTGACTTTTACCATATGTAAGTTGCACCTGAACATACTCAACTTTTAAAAAAGAGAGGAAGAAAAGGGGCAAAGAAGATAGAGGTAATTCAAGGCTGTGACGAGGTTAGGAATTTCCCACGGTAAAAGGGCGAAGGAATTTTGAGAGTAATATCTACATCTCATCTGTATCCTCAGCTAATCCAGCTCGTAAAAAACAAAAAGTCTTTTTCCCCCAACACCAACAGCACAGTGGGAAATTCAGGAACAGAATAATGAAGTCAAAAGTGGCAGCCTTGCCTGGAGCCCCACCCCAGCTGAGGCCAGAGACAGCAGCATGATATCAAGGGGGGATGCCAGAATCCTCAGGGACCAGGATTCGGGTAAGTGGGGGCCCAAGTGAATGGTGCAGCAGGGCACATCAGACAAGTGGGCTGGTTTGGACCGACCCTGGAGCAAAAATGAGGCAAGCTCCCTTTCCTCCAAAAGTACCAGAGAAGATAATCCTTGAGTGGATATTGGCAGACACTTGGATTATAATTCCCAAAGAACAATCCAGACTCAAATTTTTCCTCTACTACATATCATCAAGTTGTGTTGAATTAATGTTTTACAACAGAAGTATGAAGACAGCCCTAATTCCAGAATCTGCTTGTTGTTTTTCTGCTTTGTGAATTATCACCACTATAGCGGAGACATTAAACGTTTGTTCCACTAAAGTTATGAAAACATCAAAATCCACCTTTGCATGGCTAACAAATATGATGGCAATGCTCTTGGCTCATTTTATTAAAAAATGAATAGCGTCTTTTCATTTTTAGTTTTAAAATGATATCCGGTTCAACTTGGACAAGAGTTCAATGCTGCTTTTTAGAAATATTCTTTTTTACAAATTAGATAGGCTCAGGATTTTATTTGATTTGGATCAGCTTTTCACAAATACCCTAAGTATAACCTTTCTACTCTGTAAGCTTAAAAACAGAGAAAAGAAGGTAGGGGAGGAGGAAGAAGAGGAGGAGGAGAGTGGTCAAATCAGTTGAGAAAATGTGACACAGAATTTCCCTGTGGTATTCACAATGCATATTGGTATTGTAGAGGCCCTCAAGAATCTTCCAGAAAGGAAGCCTATTTAACTGTGCTGGGACCAGGTATATTTTTCTCTGTGTGCAACACAGCTCCTGATACAGGGAAACACTCTGTCACTTTTTTTGAAAGAAGCAGTATTTCTCACACTTTCTTTGATCAGAGAATCCTTTCTTCTGAAACATCTGTTCAACAAACTGCCCTATCAGTGTTCTCAGGAACCGCTGATTTAGCTCCTTAAAAAAAATTAAAGCAATGCACAGTTTTTAAATCACAATTTGCATTGCCCAATAAAGAAGAAAAGAGGGAGGGGCGCCTGGGTGGCTCAGTCAGTTGGGCAATCGACTTCAGCTCCTCCGGTTGGTTGTGTCACCGTTTGTGAGTTCAAGCTCCACATGGGCTCTGTGCTGACAGCTCAGAGCCTAGAGCCTGCTTCACATTCTGTGTCTCCGTCTCTCTCTGCCAATGCTCTCCCTCTCCTGCTCTCTTTCTCTCTCTCTCAAAAATAAATAAAAACATTTAAAAAAAGAAAAGAAAAGAGGGAGGTTTTTATTTTAAAAAATCACTTGATGTCCTACTGTCAGACGTAGTCACACCCTTCCTCTGCCATTTAGAGTTCAGCTAAAATGTGGTGAGTTGAGCAGTTTTCAAATTTGGGGACTTTTGTCTTAGACACCAGGAAGTTCATTAAAATGATATTCTGACTTTTTACCACCATCATTTCATGTTTTTTAAATGACAGGGCAAAGAAATAATAATGTGAGAAGCTACAAATTATGTATTTTATAGGGGTTGGAAGAGTTCAGTTAATCACAGTCCTTTTAAGATTGATTTTCACAACGTATCTAGTCCCGGAAGGGTCTGGAAATAGGAACTGTCAAGATAGATTAAGGAAGCCAGTCTTCAGCTCTGTAGATCAATTAGACAACAAGGATATCAAGTCTTATAGTACAGCTCAGTTCTTTGCATAGAGGTAAGCAGCAAGAGAGTGTTGGGGTGATTGCAAGATCTGGGAAAGCCTTTCGGATGCTAGAAGCTTTGTTCCCACAGGCAGACCCACCAGGATGTATGGCTCTCAGCTTCCCTTATCCCCTTGACTATCCTTTGCTGTCAGAGTTAGGGACTCCTTCTTCACCCGAGGAGTCTTACAGGGAGGTGCCCACAACATGTATTTGCCTGCACACAGCGAAAGCACTTCCTGGTTCCCCTGCTGCCACGCTGGTTTCCTGGTGGATTACCAAATTCAGGGAGAGGCCAGTGCATTGGCCTGCCTCAGGCTCCTCCTGGAGACCCAGCACGAAGCACTCAGGATTCAGCCAGAGGTGCAATCACTCTCCTACAGGATAAAGGAGCTCTTCTAGGAACTGGTGGGAGGGGCTGGGCAAGTGATGTGAAAGAGCCAGTGAGTTGGAAAAGGCGGGAAGGAGTCATCAACTAGTCAAATAGAAGAATCAGCTCGTTCCAGCGTTCCAGAGGCTGAACGGGGACTGCGAGGTGGGGCCATGAAGACATCTATGGGAAGCTCTTGTGTCTGCTGCTTCTGCGGTCTTTAGCCGAGGAGCTGGTGGTGGGCTTAGGGCTGCTGTCGGTCAGCAGGGTCAGTGGGCTGGAAGGACGGGATGCAGAGCGGAGTGAGGATAAGCTCTGCCCATCGGTCACCGTAGATAGCTCCGAAAAGACCTTCCGAAAGTAATGGCCACCACCTCTCTCTTCTGCTTTTCAAACCTCATGCGGCTTCCACTTCTGGCCAACTCTAAGCTGACTCATGCATGGAGGGGGATTTGGGGAAACAAAGTTCCAAGATGAGATAAATTGACGGAGCACAACCCACCACACAGTCTGTATACTTGGCAGGCTGAAAGGATGCCATATGCATGAAGCCCCTCTGGCCAACATGGCCAGGTCACGCTCAAACTCCATACAGATCTGTAATTCCTCTGTTCGTGGTATTTCTGTTCCTGTCAGTTGCAGGATGGCACTGGAGGCATTGTCTTTGTTCAATGTCACTGATGATCAGAATACTGCCAAACCTCAGAAGGGGAGTCAACAGAGTGTCATTCATTAAAAAATATATATATACATTCTCTCCTCTCTAATTACTCTGTGCCAGACTATCAGATGCCCATGGAGATATCCATGTAGCTTCCACAGCAAAAGCCCTGGACTCAGACATCAGTCTAGTCTTTTTATTAACAAACCAAGTTACCTGGTCTCCCTGTCTTAGTTTCTCTCTGTGTAATTTGAGAAGATGAAGATTATCCCTAAGGAAATTTCTAGTTCTAACATTCTATAATTCTACATTTGCGGAAATGTTATGTCTGGAGAGGCAAGTCCGCTGCTTCTTGTAGAGGAGGAAAATCAGCCAAAGAAAACCTCCAGCTTGTGGAAAAGAAAAGGCAGTAGTCATCTTTTCTCATTAGCAGCACCAGATTCCGCTACCTCAGCTGGACGCTGGTTAGTCACCTCCAGTAATAACCTTCATCTCAGCTCCAAGCTGTTGCCTGGGCTCAGGCTGAAGTCTGTGGTTATGAGTCACAAGCTCTGAGAGCCAGGAGTCGCAAGGAGACCACAAAAGGCAATTTGCCTTCCATAGCTGGCTTCCTAAGAACGGATTTCTTCCCCAAAGAGAAAATAGTATCTGTGGTGTACGAAATATCACACAGTAGTTCCTCCTAAACTCATGGCTCCAGAAATGAATTCTGATCCTCCAACCAGAAAAACTTAGATTTTGGTTTCAGTTATTATTATCAGTTGCTGGATCCACAGCTCCTTCATGGGACATTAAGTCTTAGCAAATGCAGTGCTCAACAGAATACAATCATGGATACAATCTGCTCCCATCTGGGAAGTCTGAGGCCACTTGTCCTTTGGCGTTTTCCCTTTGCTAAATGTTAAGGCATGGGTTCAGGCAAGGCTTTGCAACAGCAGCATACGCCTAAGGCCGGACTTCCCTCCCCAACAGGTATGCTCACCTTATCTCCTCGCTGGGCTCCTATTAAGTGTCTCATAAATACCCATGGAGAGTCCTCTCCCTGCTGCTACTATATGAGAAGTCAGGAAGGAGGCGATGCCAGCCCGACTTTTCGCTTACCACACCCAGGTCAGCCTACACTGCCTAACTTCCAAGTTTGAGAGGAAACAGGAAATGCAAGTTGCAGACTATAAAAAGAGCTTGGAGAGGATCAAAGGTTGGATCGAAATGGAAACCCAAGTGGTGTCTTCTGCACAGCAAGCACAATGGGCCCCAGGGAATGGGGGGGAAGTGGCTGCATGGACAGTGTCACTGCCAGAATTTGGCTAAGGGAGATAAAGGGCAAGGCTGAGGGTGGGAGTGTGATCCTGGGAATTCGGAATGAGTACATAAGAGGTTAGAAACACAGAAAAGAATGAGGGAGGAGGCCATGGAGAGGTGAGGAAGAGCACAAAGACGCAGGGCAGGATTTGAAATCAAGCAAGATGCTACATGATTAGCGAGTGCTCTTGCTTGCAGCCTAGGAGGCAGTTTCTTCTCAGACGTCCCACAGGAAAGGGAGAGGGGTGGGAAGGTTTTCCCAGAAGATCAATTTCCCTTCCATCTTCCCAAGGCGGGGGGGGGGGGGGGGGGGACATGGTGTTGGCCTCAAAGACTACGTTGGAGTGAGTTACTGATTCCGCACAGCCTAGGAAGCCAGACTGCTGGGCTCCAGCCTGTCCCCACTGTGTACTGATTGTTTCTTCTTTGACCTAGCCGTGCCTCAGTTTCCACATCTGGAAAGTTCGTTCACTCAACAAACCTTTGCTGAGTACCGCAATGTACCAGGTAGCAACCCGATGAATAAAAGAGACAGAAACTGCTCCCCGCCGTGTACATTTTAGTGGATGAGAATAATACTAATACCTACCTCATGGGGTTGTCTTGAAGATTAAGGAGCAAACACATGTCAAGTGCATGAAAGAGTGACACCATATAATAGATGCTCAACGCTAGCTATTATTATTATTTTATTATTATCGACAGCCCCTGACTTCTAATGGTTCAACTTAACATTTTTGAACTTTACGATGACGAGAAAGCGATATGCATTCAGTGGAAATCGTGCTTCAAATTTTGAATTTTGATCTTTTCTTGGCTTAGCGATATGTGGTGTGGTCCTCTGTCATGATGCTGGGCGGTAGCAGAAAGAAGTCGTTCCTACTCAGCCAGACGATTATGAGGGTAAAAAAGCCATACCCATACGACCACTGTTTTTCACGTTCAGTACAGTATTCAATAAATTACATGAGATAAATATTTAACACTTTATTATAAAACAAGCCTTGTGTTAATGATTTTGCCGAACTGTAGGCCAATGTGAGTGTTCTGGGCACATTTATGGTAGGCTAGGTGGAGCTATGATGTTCATTAGGAGGTTAGGAGTATTGAATGCATTTTTGACTTGTGATATTTTCAACTTACAATGGCTTTATCGGGATGTCATCCTATTGTAAGTCAAGGAAGACCTGTAGTATTTTTGTTGTTGCTGCTGTTATAGCAAGACGGTGAGGGCATTCCATTCAGAGGTGAGTATGAAAAAAGCAAGAATATGGCCATCTGGGTGGGCACCTGGGGTAAAGACACTTAGATAGTTGATTTAGGAGCGCTATTCCCTGATGCCCCCCCCCCCCCGTACTCCCTGTGTATCTCTGTGTATCTCAAGAGGCATCAGGGCTTAGGCTTTGGAGTTTGAATCTCAGATCTCTCACTCACTAACCTGCTTACTATGAGATCTTCAGAAGTAGCTGGAGCTCTCTGTGCCTCTGTTTCCTTCCTCATCTGTATAATGTTCATATAAGATTTATTTCACAAAGCTGGTGAAGGATTAAGCAAATTAATATTCGTTAAGCTCTTAGAAACTTGCTGTCATAATTCAGGAAGTATTTAATAAATCTAAGGTACAGTTAATCATTGTCATTATTATTTCTATCATTTGCCTCAACTCTCCAGTTTACCCAAAAAGTACTATATTTTCCTTGCTCTTTGCCTTTCTTTCCTTCTATTTCCAACACAACTCGCCAGGAAGCTTAGCTTTTCCCTGCATCGGAACACTCCCTTTCTTTCGCAGGGCTTCTTTTCCAGTCTAGTCTCTCACCGTTTAATTTCAAGGATTTCGTTTCAAGGATAGTTGAAGTCTAGTCTCTCCCCGTTTAGTTTTCCTGTTGACTTCTTTTTCTTAAGCTCTCCTTTGTCCCCGTCTGTTTTTTACAAAGCTGCCAGGAAAAAAAGAAATTTCTTTTTTTAAAAAATTTTTTAACATTTATTAATTTTGAGAGAGAGAGAGAGAGACAGAGACAGAGACAGAGAATGAGTAGGGGAGGGGCAGAGAGAGGGGGAGACACAGAATCTGAAGCAGGCTGAAGGCTCAAGGGCAGGGTGTGATTATCACAACCTAGAGGAAGGTGGCTGTATGGAAAGGGCTATTTGACATGAATTGTGACCCTTCAGTAGAGGGTCAACTCATAGTGACATAGTAAGAAAGAGATGATTCTGCTTCACATTCCTTTTGCCCCCTGTCTGTGAATACAACCAAAAACCAGAAAACAAGGCAGCCCGTTGAGGCAATTCACACAGGTCTACTTCTTAGGACTCAGAGCAAGAAAGGGTGGGAAAGGGGATCAGGAGAAGCAACTGGCAGTCACTCAACAGGATTGTGAGTATAAATCAAAATCTACGATGTCCCTACTTTTGCACAATAAATAACTTGCACAGCCAAACGCAGCAACTCTAATGCCACACTGTGGCCCGGATTACCTCCACCCCTAACTACATTACACTCCCACCGTAGTAACCTTCACCACCAAAGCCAGTGCTTGACTCAAGGAAGTCTTAGTGCCAATTAGAAAAAGGTATGCCTTTTTCAAGACACTTGACTTTTATCTGATGAAAGGTTTTGGAACATTCTGAGTTTGTTAGAATAAGATATCTTACAGCCATCTGCTAGACAATGTTTATTATTGTGAACACACAAATCTACTATATCTTCAGTGGGAAGGAGGTCCATCACTTTGGGATGGCAGCCGGAGGAGCCCCACCAACCCCTGCTCCAGAGAGACAAACAAACGGGTAAAAACTATTGAAACAACAACAATAGCACTTCAAATCTCTGGAAGTTGTCCTCAGGGCATATGGCAGTTGAAGAAACCTTTATTCAAGAAAATGTACTAAAATCCTATTTCAAAACAGAAAAATCCTATAGTATTTGAACCGCAACCCACTTTCTTCACCACCACTACCATCCCCACTTCCCCTGTAGCTCAACTGGATGGAAACAACACTCTGGGCAGGTAGAGCCAACAAGATGGGGCTCCCTCTCCCCTCAGCTCTCGGTTAGGGGTTAACCATATCTCACCAGGAGAAGCAGGCCACCAGCTTATCATTTCTTATCTCCTCCAGCTCTGAGTGGAAGAGGCTACATGCCTGGTGAGGGCAGCTGAGAAGATGAGGGCTGTCTTCTGCAACCCAGCTGCTGCTCACAGGAGGGGCTGTACCTGCCACATGGAAGATCAGGAATCCTGGGACCTGATCATCCACACCCCAACTCGCTCCTACGGCAGAGGTTCTACCCCAGAAGAGGCAAGCTGAGAAGACTGGAGGCTGTCACCCCACCCAGCACCCAGTATAGTGGCTTTGAGATTTTGACCAGGGACAAAGTCCTCAAGAAAAGGAAGCTGCAGTGTTCTTCCTAAAGAAGTTGACTTTCTAAAGGAACGAAGTATAGGAAAGTCCAGCTTTAAGTGTGCTCTTGGAAACAATAGCTCCTTTAAATTAAGAGCAACAAGCTAAACCATAGATCACGTAGTTCACCAGAGGACCAAGGAAAGAGACAGCTAAAAAGAGTGTTCCCGGGACTAGAACAAACCTCAAAAACTACCCGTGCCAAAGGGCCCAAATTTTATTGGATCAGAATGCTGAATAATTTACACACCAAGCACTGTTGGGAAAGAATACATCAATCAACCGGTAGACAGTGGACCTTTACAGCTGAGTATGATACCAAATGAGGCAGGCATCTTCAGAGGGAGATCAAAGAGACAGAGATCCCCACCAAAAGCACCGTCATTCCAGGGCGATTGTGTACACACCTGTCTTCACTCTCTGAAGATCAACACCAACAGAGGGTAAAACAGAGAGGGAACAGACTTCACTCAAATAGTCCAGCCAAGTCACTAAATAAGTAAAACAGCAAATTACAGAAATGATCCCCAGAGATGAGGGAAGGGAATCAGGATCCGAAGTTGCTATAATACAGAACCTAAAATATCCAGTCTTCAACAGAAAATTATAAGACAGGCAAAGAAAGAGGAAAGTATAACCCATACATAGGGAGGAAAAAAAAAGCAGACAACAAGAATTGTCTTTGATAGAACCCAGATGTTGAATCCAATAGAGATTTCAAAACAACTATTATATGGATATCCAAAGAGCTAAATGAAACCACATTTAAAGAAGATGCCTATGTCTCATCAAATACAGAATATTAATAAAGAGACAAACTATTCAAAAAGAACTAAGTGTAAATTCTCAGGTTGATTTGAGCTGGGAGAATAAAGAATCAGCAAACTTGAACTTAAATGGACAGAGATTATTCAATCCAAAAAGAGAAAAACTAGAATGCAGAAAAATTGATAGAGCCTCAGAGAAATGTGACACACCCTTAAGTGCACCAACATATGCATAATGGGAGTACCAGAAAGGGAGGAGAGAAAAAGCAGCAGAAGAAATAATGTCTGAAAACTTCCCAATGTGAATGATACATCTTGTGTGGTGCACAACACACATAGCCCTACATGGCAGTCTGAGTTCACGGCCACAGCCACCACCACCATCACTATCTCTTCACCCCTTTTTAGTCTTCAAGAGAGCAGTTCTGCTCTAGTCAAGTCAGTCTCCTTAACTGTCACCTATACTTATCTGAGTCATTCTAGGCTACACAACGTTTCCCTTGACATGTCCTATTGTTGGATGATCCTTCTGGTTTCTTTTTATCAGTACAAACCCATCATTTCTCCCAAGCCCCCAAGCTCATGTATTTTTATCTAATTACTTATATTGCTTACATGTTTGTCTTATAGTTGCTCTATCACTTTATTTAGATGCTACAAGTATTTATCAAAAGTCTGTTATATTTCAGGCATCCTGCCAGGCACTAACAAAGAACAATTCAAAGATTCTATTCTCATTAGCCTATATACAAATAAGTAAGATAATAGTAGTATAGATAACAATAAGTGCTGTGTGAATGTAAAGTTGGGTGGCAGAGATGACCTGGGGAAGGAGAGCTCTTCCAGATAGTGTCCAAGGAAGGTCTGACTAATATTTAGGCAGAAAACTAAATGAAGACCAGGGCCAGCCAGGTAAGACCATAGAAGAAGGACTTGCCAGTTAGGGGAAACTACAGGGGTGAAGGCCTTGGGGCAGGGACATTCATGGTGGGTATGGAGAAGAGTGAATAAGGACACTGTGATTGGAAGGTAGTAAACCAGTAGAAAGGGGGTAGGAGGTTGGGTAGAGGGGTAATGGAGAGGTCCATCATGTAGGGCCATACTTGGGATGGCTCTTCTTGGGACGTTCTCCTTGGGATGTTAGTCTAGGATTGTAGCCACTTCCTGGAACACTCAAGTTCTAACCTCGTTCTCTGCCCAGGCCCAGGATGGCCAGGGAAAGATGGGTAATTTCCATACCCAGGCGTCAGAGTCCCCATTCTGAAAACTGTGAGAGCTAAGATTGACTGAGGAACAGGAAGAGGGGATAAAGAATGATGGGGCTCCCAGCAAGCTGACAGAATACATTTATTGTAATATTGCTTACTGCACACTTAATCTGTGTCAAGCCCTCTATGTACACAGTGCCATTTAAACTTGACCACAACCCCGTGACATTGGCATTACTATCCTATTTTACACAGGACAAAACTGAGACACAAACACGTTAAGTAGCTTGTCACCACCCTGTTGGTAGTAAAGGTAGTTTGGCCATCTGTTTGCCTCCAAAGACAGACTTTTAATCAGCCTCTACCACTACCCCCTGAAACCTCAAAGATTTAACAAGAGAACCATGGGAAAGAGAGAAGGAAAGAAAGAAAGAAAGAAAGAAAGAAAGAAAGAAAGAAAGAAAGAAAGAGATTTAACGGGAAGAATTCCTCAATTCCTATGACCTGATACTGTCTAGACAACATAAATAAATAATGTTGTTTATGGTTAACGTAAGTAAGCAATCAAGTAAGAATTGACTTGAGGATATGGAGACCAAATCAGAGACTTTTAATTTTAAAACCAGCAAAAAGGTTTTTAAATTTCTTTCTTGTGTTTTCTTTGTTTGTTTTAGTTTAGAAAACACAGAAAAGGATAAAGAAGAAAATTTAAATCACATAGAGAACATACGTTTAATGTAAGTGCTGACTTGAAGGTTTAGAATCTTCCGGGACCTCACTGTAAATTCTTAGGAGAATCTGATTGGATCAGCTTGGATCACATGTGTCCCTTGATCCAGTCACCTGCAGCCAGGGAGGGTTAGGATCATATCTCAGTTGCAGGGACCCACCTCTTTGGGTTTTTAGAGAAGTAGGTCATCAAGGACCCAAAAGGGGTCAATTAACTCTGGTTTGAGAAGACTGTCTCTGATAGCAATGTGGGAGATGGACTGGGGTGCACAGGACTGGAGACAGAGACATGGGTTTTGGGCTGTTGCCGTGATCTAGGCTGGAAAAGAGGCTCCTGAACTAAGTAGTATCTGTGGGATGGAGAGCTGCAGAAACATCTGAGAGAAAATTAAGGAGCGGAATCAACCGTCTTTGGTGAGTAATTTGATACCAGAGATGAGAGTGGGTTTAGGTAAGAGGATGTGAGAATTGGTGACAAGATCTTGATTTTGAGGTGCCTGTGGGACATCTAAGCAGACATGTCTGATAGGCAGTTATGTGCCTTTAGACCTTAGGAGGTGACCTGGGTTGGAGCGAGGTGGTATTAAAGCCAGGGACAAGGATCAGATAACCAGGGAGAATGCGTGGAGGGAAGAGAAGGCTGAGGCTAGAACCCAGGGAGGAACCGTTCATGTGTAAGGGACCGGTAAACCAGGGACGTGCCACCCACAAAGGAGGCTGAGGTGTGACTGGGGAGGCAGGAGAACCAGGATGGAGTGCTGTCATGGAAACCAGCATGGAGTGCTGCCGGGAAGTTAACGGAAAATGCTGCAGCCAAATCAATAACACAGCTCCTGGAAAGAGCCTGTTCAACTTAGCAGCAAGGTGGATTCACGGGAGAGGGGAGGGACAGAGGATGGAGCCCGGCCGCAGGAGTGACTGTGCAGTGAGAATGGAGCTGACATTAGGGATGCTTGACCTCAAGGGAAGAAGAGAGAGTAAGGCAGAAGCAGGAATGAAAGGGATCCAGAGGGAGGGGTGTATGTGGGAGAGAGAGAGAGAGAGAGAGAGGAATGCGGTTCGGTGAATTTAAGAAGCCTCATCAAGGGTAGGATGCCAGAGATGGAACCCTGAGAACAAGGGGGAAAAGATGTATCCAGTGCTGTAGACAGAAAAGGAAGAGAGATGAATGTAAGTGCAGCTAACTGTAGAGCGAGAGGAGCCGCAGGCTGAGGGATAGTTGCCTGGTGGCCTCCATTTGCTCAGTAAGACCCGGTCATCTGCTGAGAAGGTGGGAGGAAGGTGGAGAGGACCTGGGCAGCGTGAATTCTTTGCATTGTGAATTGGGGACATTGAGAGACGTCCCCTACTGCTGTCGGAACCCATGATCTGAGCAGCAGGATTTCTCTGTAAAACTCAGCATCTGGGCCAGAAGGGAAAAACCCCACACAATGAGGTTGGTCTGGTTCGGGGCTTTGCTGAGTGTGGGGACAACATCAAAGGGGAAAAAAGGGTGAAGCGATATGGCATGGGCAAGGTGTGACCGAGACTGAGGACAGCGCTCATGTGACTGAAAAAATCTACTTTCTCCAGCCATGTGTGATTGTGTTACAACAGCTGACAAAGCCTTGACTCTTTTGCCTTAATGTTGTCACTCTGTATTAGGCTTAGACAGTCTGTCGGTTGGCTAAGGGTTCTCCTTCCCACAGGGATAGTAATAAAATCATAATAAACATTTCTTAGACCTTCAGGACATTCGTGCTAGCGGCTTCTCACATTTTACATTATCTAATTCCCATGATGATCTTGTCCTTATGTCTGGCATTGCCCTCATTTACAGACGATATTTGGACTCAGAGCTTAATTAACTCCAAATTCACGTGAGCTTGGCTGATTTTTTAAAATAGCCCCTTGCCCCAAGTCAACTCCAAATGGGGTGTTTGCTTCAGCTTTTGAACATTCTACTAGAGCTCCTGACGACCGCATGTGTCTCCAAATAGCCCCAAATAAATAAAGAAATCTCAAAGAATACAAGTTTCAATTTCCATGAATTGAAGGAACCTGGAGAGAAGTGGTCCTTAAGCCTATGGGGACAGGGCAGGGAAGCAGGGGAAGGGGCAGGAGACTGAACACTCTCAGAGTGCTGAGCATGCCCCCAGAATTGCAGATCCTGGACGGTATATCTGGCAGGAAAGCCCCTGAATGCTGAAAATCTTGAACCCTTTGATCAGAGGCTTTTCTGAAAACTGTTCCTCCCTCCGCCTGCCAGCCACGTGGAGGACTGAGAAATCTCATTAAAGGCCTTTCAAAAAAGCTCCATGTCGTGGAGCATCTGCCTCTGGTGTGCGAGAGATTACACACGAGTGATCTTGGCCAGGGGGACCCAGGCAGCTCCAGGCTTTGCCAGGGAGACAGGACTTCAAAAGGGAGGCACTCAATTAAGGAAGCAGCCTTTCCTGGTCGTGGCTCTGAATCTCATTTCCAGCACAGGCTCCGCTGGTAAATGATAAGAAGCCAGGGATAAGAGCCTGCTTGTCGCCTGAATGGCTTCCTTCCTGAGGGAGAAGAGAAAAAGGAAAGAAAAAAGATTAGCACAAGCATCAGGCTCCTGATTTAGCTTCCATTCTGAAAAAAAAAAGAAAAAAAAAGAAATTACAAAGAGCCCTTTACCGTCTGAGGCTGTTTGGATTTCTCTTCTTGCACTGCCCCATTCAGGTTGTGTTTTATTTCTTATGGTTGACCCTGTGCATTGAGGGGCATTGTGTCCTTTTTCTATGGAAGGCACTTAATGGATTAAACCTGAAAAAAGTCAATGGTAACCAGACATCCATTAGAAGGGTCTATTTACATGCAGTCACTCCTGCAGTTTTTAAAAAGCACAGAATTAAAAGAAAAAATTGCTGGAAAATACAATCATTAGAGTCCTTTGTCCCTCTTGGTTCCACCCCTTCTTACCCCCTATCTGTCAAAGAAGAGGGGAAGGTATCCAAAACTTCTTTGAGATGGGACCTTGGGAGCAAGGGCACAGCTTCTGGAGCAAAAAGAACACTCAGGACCAACGAGGAAGAATGGGCCTCTGGATCTTAACTTTTTCCATTCTGCTCCTGCTGTATCTGAGGATCTTTTCCCCCTAAGGTCATAGAAACTGTCTTGAACAATTTGATTCAGGACAACTTCTAAAATCCTTTACAAAAAGCAATGGGCCTGACTTGAAATTTCAGATTCAAGCCTATTTTATATCAACAGAGTCCTGGGCCAGAGAGTAACTGACAGGGAAGTTCAGAAATTTCACATCTCTCACTCCATGGAGTATTTGCACCTGTGAATCCTTCCTCGAAAGGACTATTATTATTTGTAATTTTTTTAAGTTTATGTATTTTGAGAGACACAGAGAGATAGCGCATGTGCACATGCAAGGAAGCAGGAGAGGGACAGAAAGAAAAGGAAAGAAGGAGAAGGAAAGAGAATCTCAAGCTGTCAGCGCAGAGTCCAATGTGGGCCTCGAACTCGCACGAGATCATGTGACCATGAGATCATGATCTGAGCCGAAATCAAAGAGTCGGATGCTTAACTGACTAAGCCACCCAGGTGCCCTTATTCATAAAGTTTTTTTAAATCTACACATTCAGAACTTGGTCATTTTTTGCTTTCGGCGTGCTTTGTGATCTTCACATGGTTAGCATCGTTGTTAGCAGGACACATCTTACTTGTTAATGGAGAAGGCTGGTAGCAAACACCCGATAAACATCTTTTCCATTCAGTATGGATACAAAAAGGTTTCTTTGATTTACAGAAAGCACATAGCTCACAAAAAATGCAGCATCAAGATTCTCCTTTGGTAAAATATAAATTGAGGCACATTAAAAAATTTTAAGAGTCTATTTGAGCAAATATTGATTTGAATCAGGAAGCATCCATCTGGCAGAAAGAAAGGAGCTCCAAGAAACTGTACAGAATGAAAGACTTTTATAGCCAGAAGGGAGCAGAAACAAGGAAGTTCTACTAGGCAAAACGTGGGTTCCTTGATGCACTTTCCTTTAGGGAAGGGCAGGGGTCTATCGGGCAGATTACCTAACTCCTGCTGATCAGGCGACTCCTGATTGACTGGTTTAAGATTTTATTAATGGGAGAGTTACTTCTCGGTTTGATGACTCAGGGCTTAGTATAGGGACTCCACTTGGGCCTGTTGTCTTGCTACCACATCTCAAATTACTTTTTAAAGTAGAAAACCTTGGGGCACCTTGGTGGCTCAGTAGGTTAAGCCTCTGACTTTGGCTCAGCATGATCTGGTGGTTCCTGAGTTTAAGTCCTGCACTGGGCTCCGTGCGGACAGCTCAGAGCCTCGAGGCTGGTTCAGATTCTAGGTCTCCCTGTTTCTCCACCCCTCCCCTGCTCATGCTCTGTCTGTCTCTCAAAACTAAACATTAAAAAAATTTTTTTTAAATAATGTAGAAAAGCTTAAGGGTTATAGAACATAAAAATAATAAAAATTCAGAAAGCTTTTGTTGTGTTGACAGCCTAAAACAAAATGCAAAATGAAAATCAATTCAACAAGTATTTATTGACCAACTATGCTAGATGCTTCTAGGAATACAAAGATAAATTTAACATGAATGAATGTCAAATCCTACATTTAGGTTCAGTCAGTTGCGTAAGCTCACGTTACACGGTACATGGGTGAATTAATTAAAAGTTGATGTAAAATAAGCCTTGAACCTTTGTTGTGACTGGAAAACAGCTGATGAAGATGTGCCTTCTCCAATCAAAGCACAATATCTAGTATATCTAGTACAAAAGTGGACTTTTTTTTATTTTTACAGTTTATTTATTTTGAGAGAGACAGAGAGAGTGCACTCAAGTGTTCGCAAGCAGGGAGGGGCAGAGAGAGAGGGAGGGAGAAAGAGAGAGAGAATCCCAAGCAGGCTCCTTGCCCAGCACAGAGCCTGATGTGGGGCTCTGAACTGTGAGATCATGACCTTAGCAGAGATCAAGGGTAGAGGTCAAGAGTCAGATGCTTAACCGACTGAGCCACCCAGGTGCCCCCAAAAGGGGGCATTTTAAAGCAGACGTTTACAAAGCAGAATCCATGCAAAGGGAGACACATGTGTGGTTAAAGGTCTTGGGAAACATAATGTGAGGAACACTTGAGGGAATGGAGACTGTTTACCCTCAAGAGGATCAGAGGTAGGAAAGAGCTAGAATCACAGAATTGACAAGAGAGAATGACCAATTTTGCACTTTTTTTGTCTAACCCCTGTCTTTTACAGATGCAAAATCAGGCCCAGAAAAGGGAAATGTTTTGCTGATCTCCATCTACAGCCTTGCCTAAACCTGCTGGTTTTGTTTCTGTAGTACCAAGGTACTAATCCCAGTACTCATTATATAGCTCGGTTTATGCTTCCAGTCGACTGTTGGTTGATTCCTGTTGTCAGAAAGGATGGACCTTCCTTGCCCTCAAAGCCATTTGAGTGTTGGAAAGAAGAGGAAGCCAAGAGTCCAATTCTTTCATCATCCGCCTGGCAAATACCTTCTTATCCTGAAAGGCAGCTCAAATATCATCTCTTCTCTGAGCCCTCACTTACAGTTCTGCAGTAAAAATTAATGACTCTCTCCTCTCATTTCCCCCATCTGGAAATAAGTCACTGTAGCATCTTTCACACTGAATTGTAATTATTTATCATAATTACTTGTACATTCATCTTTCCATTAGACTCTGAGCGCCTGATCTAGCACGTCTCAAAAACCAGGCCTGGCTGACACCCTCCCCTGGCATTCCATACAATGTCTCAGTTTAACCATGGCATCCTCACAGCATGACTATCTGAGGGCACTCAGGCTCCAAGAGCAGGTTCCAGTGAGCAAGGCAGAAGCTAGTGGCCTTTTGTGACCTTGCTTCAGAAGTCATTCTCGCCAGGCCTGCCAAGATTCAAAGAGTGGGGCATAGACCCTAATTCTCCATGAGAAAAGTGCCAAAGAATTTGCAGCCATGTTTTAAAACTTCCACAGGTTGATAGGAAACAAACTAAAAAATATGTAAAATACTGTGTATAATGTCTAATGGCAATACATTTTATTAAGAAGAAAAGAGTAAAAAAGGCAGATAGAGAATACTGTGACTTGAAGAATTAGGAGTGAAATTCTAGGTAAGAGGAAATTCTGGTAAAAGAAAGCCTTACTGATAAGTTTGAGCAAATGTTTTTCACTGTTTGATCTTTAACCCCTATGTTCAACCATCTTTCCCTTTCGTCCATGTCTTTAGGCCATGTTCTGATTGACTTCACAGTACTCAAAGTTGTTCCGGCCATAAACTTTTGAAGATTTTACTTTTATGGCATTGTCTATCACAGTCTGTAATGTGAATTCCTTTCTGCCTGTTGCACAAGACATGTCACATACAATCCTTGTTTTACACGACACTGTGTTAACAGAAACTCATGCATTCCAGAATTGTGTCCTTGCTGAGATATGTCATTACTACAGAATCATGCAAGGGAGCAGACAGTTTCTTCCTATCTGCATGAGTATCAGTTAACATGATACTCTGCAAAGCAAAAAAAAATACCTGTCTTCTTTCATTTTTATTTTTTTTAAATTTTTTAAAGGTTTTATTTATTTTTGAGACAGGGGGAGACAGAGCATGAACGGGGGAGGGGCAGAGAGAGAGGGAGACACAGAATCGGAAGCAGGCTCCAGGCTCTGAGCCATCAGCCCAGAGCCCGACGTGGGGCTCGAACTCACGGACCGCGAGATCGTGACCTGAGCTGAAGTCGGACGCTTAACCGACTGAGCCACCCAGGCGCCCTCTTCTTTCATTTTTTAAAAAACACATTAGGGACGCCTGGGTGTCTCAGGCAGTTAAGTGTCTGACTCTTGATTCCAGCTCAGGTCCTGATCTCAGGGTTGTGAGATCCAGCCCTGTGTTGGGCTCCAGGCTAAGTAAGCATGGAGCCTGCTTGGGATTCTCTCTCTCTCTCTCTCTCTCTCTCTCTCTGTCTCTCTCTGCTCCTCTCCCATTCGTGCTCTCTCTCTGTCTCTCTCAAAATAAATCAACATTAAAAAAAATTTTTTTTTAAGTTATTATTTCAAAGCTTCTCTTGAATACTTAAATACTGCTCCTTGGCAGGCACTGCTTGACATTTTTGAGCCAGGATACTTAGGTGTTTGGGATGTCGAATAAATGTTTTCAAAGATAGAAAAGTTCACAAAAGTGAAAGTAAGGTAAAACACAATGTGAGCTAAGGTAGCTGGTAGACGTTGTGTGCATGTGTGCGCTTTGGGTGTTCCTATGGGCTCAGCTGGTTGCGGTTTTATGCATTTACCTAATATTTCTCACAGACGACGTTGCACATAAGCAAAAGCAAGATTAGTGTCATGCCGAAATTATTCCCTGGTGTATCAATCATGTGGAAACAAACCCACAATTTCAAAATACGTGTTAGAGCAGAACTGATTGTATTGACTTTGAGACTCCTATTGTCATACAAGTAGAGATATTGAAGGAGATATTTGTCTCAAATTTAAGGAAGAGATCAAAGTTAGATATACAAATTAAAAGGCCATCGATGCCTACACTTATAAGTAAGGAAAATAAATTAAAAAGTCATTGGTTTATACATGTATTTAAATCCATGAGATCAAACAGAGATTGAATATATCAGAGAATATTGAGAATATTGAGATATTGAGAATATCAGACTGAGATATTCCAAAATACAAGGGTTAAAGGGAAGAGGAGCAACAGCAAAGGAGAATCAAAAAGAACAGCTGTGATGTAGGAGTAAAACTGAAGATTATTTTAGAAACAAGACGAAAAATGTGTTTTCAAGGAGAAGAGAATGATCAGCTTTGTCCAGTTCTGCTGGCTAACCAAACAAGATGGGGACAGAGATTTAATCATTGATGGAGCGGTAGGAGCCAAAGACTAACTGCAGAGGGTTCCAGAGAGAAAGGAAGGAAAGTAATTGGAGACAGCAAGTGTAGATAACTCCACCAGCATTTTTGCTCCATCAGGGAGCATCAGGGAGAGTAGAGAAGTGGGGTAGTCATTAGTCTGGGATATAAGGTCACAAGAGATTTTTTTGAGATGGGAGAAATTATAGCAGACTTGTATGCTGATAGAAATGGAAAGGGGAGGGGCGCCTGGGTGGCGCAGTCGGTTAAGCGTCCGACTTCAGCCAGGTCACGATCTCGCGGTCCGGGAGTTCGAGCCCCGCGTCAGGCTCTGGGCTGATGGCTCAGAGCTTGGAGCCTGTTTCCGATTCTGTGTCTCCCTCTCTCTCTGCCCCTCCCCCGTTCATGCTCTGTCTCTCTCTGTCCCAAAATAAATAAACGTTGAAAAAAAAAATTAAAAAAAAAAAAAAAAAAAAGAAATGGAAAGGGGAAAGGGAAAATTTGATGATGCCCTAGGGAGAAGAAATAACTGACAGAGGTAAGTCCCTCAGTATGGAGGAGGGGATGCAGGCGATTCAGCACCCAAGTAGGGCTCCTTTTTTTCTCTTAGTAAAATAACAAGCAAGCTCATCAACTGAGTAAAGACGGGAGGGATGGAGAGATTGAGGAAAGCCATGAAGGCGTAAAACAGTTATCTGAGAGGTAGGAATAAACTAGGGAAATGTGGGTAGATGGCTGGGTGGCAGTAAGTGGCCCAGTGGAGATTAGTGCTCATGAGATGATCAGTTAGGTAACAATCATATAAAGTGCTTGGAACAGTGCCTGACTTGTTGGCACTTGGAACAGCACATCGTAATAGTGCTGTCGTTGGTAGCCATTTGTTGTTTTTGTTATTACTGTTAATATTATATCACACCTTTTACTCTTAAGAAACTTTAAGCCATCTTAAAAAGAGAGGAGAGGAATTTAATATTGAACTAATATAACCTCGTTGTAAGAATTTTCCATGACCATTTCCTAGCACAAGGCTCTGCTTTTAAGGAGATCAGCGTTGGTCTACCGAAGTAGTCACTTCCTCTAGGGCTACTGTACCGATGGTGCAGGGAACTCCAGGAGTGTCATTCGGATTCACTATGACCTAAGTTGGGCCATCACAGAACACTGTGACCCTGGGAACCGTAGTCAGTCTCATGGTAGATCATGACCCAATGATATTCTTCCCCCTATATTGCTATATAAAATTGAGAGCAGGAGAATTTTCTTTCTCTTGGGCTGCCTAAACTGGGACATGCTCTATACCATCGTCTAGTAGATGCTTTCAACTGATCACTGATGTGTCTCCAACAGATGGTGTCCATCCCTTCAGAATGCACTGAATCATACCCACAGCACTTTCATTACTCACTTGTGGCTTCTAGAATACAGTCTCATTTTCTCATTTCTCCTCCTATTGGTCCAGTTGTATTTCTGTCAAAAGTCGATTGCATTTGTTTCCAAACCTGCTTATAACACCTGTTCTTTCCTTTAATTATGTAACATGGTGGGGCACCTGCATGGCTCAGTCGGTTAAGCATCCCACTTGGGCTCGGATCATGATCTCACAGTTTGTGAGTTCAAGCCCCGCATCGGGCTCTGTGCTGACAGCTCGGAGGCTGGAGTTTGCTTTGGATATTGTGTCTCCCTCTTTCTCTCTCCACCTCACGCTCTGTTTCTCTCTCTCAAAAAATAAATAAACATTGAAAATAATTTTTTAATTATGTAACACAGTGTATGCTGTATAAATCAATGATATATGCAAAGAGACTTATACCCAGGAAGACAAAGATAAATGCTGAGGAAAGACTTGAGAAAAGCAAAGCACTATACAAAATATTGTTAAAAATTTATGTGTGGGCATATAAAATATAAAAGATTGAAAGAATCATAAACTTCAGGTTTAAAAGCATCTTTAGGTTCTCCTTCCATTATAAAGAAACCAACACTAAAAATAATACGGTGGAATGGTTTATGCAAGAGAGACAACTCAGAACTGTAATCAGAGAGAACTTGGCCCTTTATGGAGAAGTTGGTAAATAAATGTATATTAAAATATTTTAGGTTAAAATAGAATGTTTAAAATAACTACATATCCTTTTTAGGATTTTATACGGTAATCAACTTTTTAAATTTACTTACCACCTCCCAGACCTGACCCCATAGGATGAGCATAATTCGATAGCTACTTTTGAAAACTCTGTCTTTCCAAATATACTAGGAGGTGAAATACAGACAGTGGAGGGTTTCATTAAATAAATAGCATGCAAAAGTAAGCACTGAATGGAGAAGGAAGCTTAGGTCAAAGTCCGATCAGAAGTCCAGTTTAAATTTGTGTCAGGGGTGTTCATTGGTGCTCCCAGAGATCTAACTGGGAAAGAAAACAGTTTGCAAGAATTTAACAAAAGCAGGAGGACAAGTGTTTCCAAGAACGATATGTAGAGGTAGGAGGTGGTGAGACAGGCTGATGGGTCTAGAGTCAGGATTCCCAAGTCGTGAAGCAAAGACCAGGCATGGAGGGGAGCACAGACCCTAAGGAAGAGGCTTTTTTGCCGTCTGCTCCATTTTATGCTGTTAATGGAACCTACTAACCATGGGCCTCAAGCTGCTATCCAGAGTCAGAAGGATGTTAAAAGACCTCAAGGTGAATCTTGACCCAATTTGAGGAAGAGCTGGAGACACTGAGATTAATTCACATTGTGAAAGATTTGAGCACTGATTTTTAATGTGTAGACTTGTTGAACAGAATTATTTGAAGTAGGAAAGCAAGACGTTTTCTATTTTGGAAAAAGTATTCCAGGCATTATTCATGACTGACATTTTTCTCTTCTTAAAGAGTGCATATATACTTAATGCCAGCAGGCCTAAGAAAGAATTCCTTTTCAGATGCCATGTTAAGATAGCATACCTCACGTACCCACCTTGTACTTCCTTGTTGTCTCTAGAGATAAATCAAAAATGGTTACAGGCTTTAAAGTCCTGATCGCTTTTACTAAAAAGCCAAAGGCCCCTTGACGTTTTGAGAAGTATCATAAAGCTAGGTTGATGACTAATACAATATAAGTCTAAGTTGAATTTTTCACTATTTCAAAATTAACTCTCCAGAGTTTTATTAGGCTTTCTTAGACAATTTTGCCACTAGTCAGGTATAACTGTATTTAGCAATAAATTATTGCTTTTCTGAAGACATTCATTTGCTATGCATCAAATTAGATAGTAACTGTGAGATCTAAGTTTCTTCTGTTTCAACAAGCGATTTAGCAATCATGTATGTTCCATTTTCTTGGACAGATACTAAGATGCTGAACTTCCTATGCTATTAACACTTGTTTAGTGCCCTAATATTTATCTAAGCCTCTGTGAAGTCAAGTTTTTCATCTTCAGAAGAAAGTGACTATAATAAATAAAGAAGGATCTGGAGGTGTAACAGACTAAGTCCTCCTAGTGCCCAATGTATTTGGATTCACTTCTCAATGGAAATCTGGCAATATAATTCAGAGGACAAGTGACAAGTTCAATCTAAGGAAGCTTCATAACAATCTTAAGACTGTAATTGAATGTTTTGGGGGCAGTTAAGTTGTAACATTTCATTCATTCATTCATTCATTGGTTTTCTTCCTTCAACATTAAACATATCTAAAGGTTATATGTGCAAGATGTAAAAACAAGATACATATTTATATGGAGGCTTAGAACAGTGCTCAATAACATAAAAACCAAGTAGCAACAAGGTAGTCCATTTTCAATTGCTAGTCATGTGGTATTGGTCAGTGAGTGTTGTGAATCAGAAGAAGGAAGGAATCTCAGAAGCCGATGTGCAGGGTAACACCCTGGGACTTGAGCAGGGTCTTGAAGGATACACTGGAATCAAGTAGGAGAATGGATCCTATGCATATAGGATGAATGAGGGGAAGGAGGGAACAAGGTGTGGGCATGGAAATGACCATGCTTGCTTAGACTGCATGGGCTAGTCCAGCCCATCTGCCTGTGGTAGATGTCTAATATATTTTTGTTGAATTTAACTGCTGAAGCATTGGAGGAGAGTCCTGGGTGCTGGCCTGCAGTAACGGAACGTCTGAAGTCTCTTGAGCCAGGGCTTGGCAGGATGCAATTAGGTAAGTGTAGTTCAGGAATAATATAACAAGAGCTTGGAGTAGCTTAATCAGTGCATCGGTCATAGACATTGGTTGAGGAAAATGGAAATATGTATCAAATTTATCCATTCAAAGTGAATCCAGGGGTGCCTGGGTGGCTCAGTCAGTTAAGCTTCTGACACTTGATTTTGGCTCAGGTCATGATCTCAGGGTTTGTGAGATCAAGGCCCATGTTGGGCTCTGTGCTGGGCATAGAGCCTGTTTGGAATTCTCTCTCTCTCCCTCTCTTTCTCCGCCCCTCTCCCACTGGCGCGCATGTGTGAACTATCTCTCCCTCCCTGTCTCTCTCTCTCTCTCTCTCTCAAAACAAACTAACAAACAAACATTAAACAAACAAACAAAAAAAAGTGGGAGCACCTGGCTGGGTCAGTTGTTTAAGCGTTAGGCTTTAGCTCAGGCCATGAGCTTGTGGTTCATGGGTTCAAGCCCCATGTAGGGCTCTGTGCTGACAGCTCAGAGCTTGAAGCCAGCTTCAGATTCTGTCTCCATCTCTCTCTCTCTCTCTCTCTCTCTCTCTGCCCTTCCCTGTCTTGCACTCTGTCTCTGTCTCTCTTTCTCTCTCAAAAATAAACATTAAAAAATAATTTAAATTTTTTTTAAAAAAACAAAGTGAATCCCAGCATTTTTGTGTGATGTCTAGAAGACAAATAAGTCTCTGTTGTGATATAGTTCTGGACAATGAAAAATAAACTGAAGCTTTGACAAGGGGCTCCCAAAAAAACTCCTTTAAAGGTAAGATTCAATAAGCATGTACCATTTTTGCCCTTTTTGCTTTTTCCTTAATTCCTGGAAGTGGAAGCTCTGACTGGAGCCATGAAAAAAGGGCCAAGAGGCTCACTGCAACCTTGGCCTTGATGATTTTGAACCACCCAACCCACAACAGCAAATACCTATCCATCTCCTACTTATCACATGAGAAAAAGTAATGTTTACCCTGTTTAAGCCACTGTTGAGTTTTCTGCTGCATACAACTAATTTCACCTCTGCTAACTTCTCTTCCTTAATTTTTCAACCTTAAATTTCCAATTCTCCCCCAATCCCATTCCCTGAACCTGCCCTTGCACTTCTCCTGTCAGTAGCACACAATTTTCCATTTCCCCAACAAGCCACGTCCGCTCACCTGTAGGCCTTGTATATGCTCTTTCTCCTATTTCTTCTCTCTCCCTCAAACTCTTCTCTTCAAAGTCAATCTTTAGGTCTCCCTGTAGATGGCATTTCTCCCTCGATCACCCCCACCCCCACCCCCATCCAGATTTGAAGCCTTCCTGTGTATTCCAAAACACATGTTATTCTCCATTAGAAAAACAACACATCAAAGGGGCTGCTTTGAGAATGCCACGCCTTTCAATATGCTCAACATATGGGAATTACGAGGACCCAAGGCTTCCACATCCATGTTAGCCGTCTACTTTTGGTGTTTCCCAGAGAGCCTCGTGGCCTGACAGCCTGCCAGAGAACATGTGAAATACTGGATTCCATCACGCCCAAGAGAAGATCTTTTATCCAATGGAGTGGAGAGAAAAAAAAAAAAATGGAGCCACTTAGTTCTTATTTTTTATCATATTGATCTAATAGTCAATTCAAAACGTAGGCAGGGTTGGTTTATCCATTTTTTCCAGGTAATTGAGTACCAAGCTTGCTCTATCATGCTTTGATGTAAACATCCAGCAGATTCTGACCTGTTCTACCTTGGTTCCAACATTTATATCACTTTATTTTCCATCTAAAAAATAGTGCTTGTAAATAGATACTTTTTTCCACCTATATTCTTTCCTTCTCTCTCCCTTCTATTCAAAGAAATAGCTCCATTCTCATGGTCTTTAGGTAGGTTTTGTAGCAGGGCTGGAACAGAAGCAGCTTAGAGAAAGGTCTGGCTTTGTCTTACAAAAGCCTGAATCTTAAGGAAGAGCTCCATAGCTCTCTTGCCCTCTCTCCCCAGATGAGAAAAGGATCTCTTGGTCTGTTTGTGGGGAGAAAGTGAGAGAGAAAGCAAGTGAGCATGAGAGATGCAGACGGAGGCGAAGTCTGAGAGAGTGAGATCCATAAGCAGAGGGCAACTATGCTGCTCTTTGCAGAAGCTCTGAGGGGAAATGGCTGCACGGGGCGTGTGGGCAAAGGACCACGGGCTTCTGAACCAACATCTTCTGCCCCTAAGCATGTAATGGAAACAGCAGAGGGCCACTGGGCCTGCAACAATAAACAGACAAGAACGATGGACATCAGAAGGCCACATGTATGGACAACCAGAAGGTGTTTCCCCACTCTCCCACCTCCCCCTCCTGAGGTCTTGGAAATTCACAGAATCCAAACTATGGCACTTACCCAACAGAACTGGGGAGAAGCCCAAGAAAGATGAAGGTTGTCAGGACTACCACACCTGCATGCATTTGTTGCATCTCATACAAAAGTGCCTGGTCAAAGGGCGAACGTGCAGGCCAAGAGAATCCCATGTGTTCTCTGCACCCCAAGCCCTGCACCTAGAGAAAGAGGGTTTTTGTGATTTTTCTACCCTTCAGCTACCCAGAAGAGGTGCTTTGGGAAATTAGTTGTCAGTGGAGCCCTGAAAGTTTACTCCCACCAACCCAGAGTCAAAAATTAATGTGAATCTTAGACAAGCTCTAGTCTCCCATACCTAAACTCTACATGAGATCCATAGCCACTATATAATGTTTGCCAGGCCTGCCTGATAGATCACTGAGAATATCAAATGAGGAAATACATATGGAGAAAGTGTTTGAAAACTGATGAAATGCGCACCAGCTTAACGCATTATTATCAACAGCTTTGAGCTTTTAGGCCAGAACATTTCTTTTTGTGTATGATTCACATGATCAGTATAAAATATCTCATTTCTCTTGGTTGCGTGTTATTTGGAAGTGTGAAGGAAGGGCTAAGCCTACAAAACTGCATGTGTACTTCATACCATTGCATTTGGCTTGTGGAATGGTCATTCTACGTCCTTAGATCATTTATTTGTTTAGCAGAGACAATGTATGTTCTATGCACTATTAAATAAAATTGATGATGGTAACACTAAAATTAAAAGTATAAAGCACCATGAATCTCAGTGAAATTGTTCTTAAAGGACTCTGAAAAGCAAACTCCACAAGGCCAAAATAATTTCCTCTGTTGGAACACCAGACCACGTTTAAAATGAAAATACGGCATGCATATAAAACTACATGGTTTTGCCCTATATTGTCACAGCAAGATCTGAACCTGGGGACTCTATTTTTGAAATGGAATCCAATAAAACTTCTATTTTGGCCTCATAAAGGCCTTTCCCTCTTTCCTGTTCCTGCCTCATTTTGTTTTTTAAACTATAACTAAAATTACTTAGAAAAAATGTTTTGAGACATGTGAATTCATTTAGAAAGCAGTTCTGCTGTAAAATATCTTTTTGGCATCATTTTCAATGAGCTCACTCTCCCCTTTTCCTTTTGTTTAAAGACGGTGGAAACTGGTAGGAGGAAAGACTAACAGCCCGGGAGGGGGGTGGGGGGGATGGTTGGAGCCCTCAGGACAGCCCGTGACAGGAAGTCCCAGTGGAACAACCCACAGTCACAGGAAGTAAGGAGCCTTTCTTCCCAGAGTCTTCTGCAGCTGTGTGGCTCGAGGAGGCCACATTCCTGGACCGACCTCCACTTAATTACTCTGACCAACAAAGCCCCAAAGTCTGTCCTCAAAGTGGTAAGAGTATTTTCCGATTAAAAAAAATGTTTTGACTCCTCACCTCTTCCAGGCCAGCCACTGCTGTGGGCTCCACCCCCAGAAGCGCCTTGGAGCCTCTTCTCCCTGAGTAAACTATCTCCTGGGACTGTTCCCAGGCACTGGGTGGAAGAGCTTGGTAAGACCAAACAGGCTTTAAAGAAAGTCTATCCGGGTGCCTGGGTGGCTCAGCGGGTTAAGCGTCCGCCTTGGCTCGGGTCATGATCTCACTCAGACCATGACTGACTCAGGTCATGATCTCGCAGTTCCTGAGTTCAGGCACTGCCTCGGCTCAGTGCTGACAGCTCAGAGCCTGAAGCCTGCCTTGGATTCTGTGTCTCCCTCTCTCTCTGCCCCTCCCCCCTTCCTGCTCTCTTTCTCTCTCTCAAAAATTAATAAACATTAAAAATAAATAAATTAATTAAAAATAAATAACAAATAAAGAGCATCAAACTGAGAGTCTGCCCAATGTTACACATTCTTACTATCTTCTGTTTTCTCTCAGTAAAAATGTGATATCTCAGGAAATTCCAACCAGTGTTGATAAAAACTTGTACTAATAACTTCTTTTAATGTTCACTAGTTGGAAGAAACAAAAGTTATTGACCCAGAGTCTGAAGTTACCTATATTAGTCATTTTATTGTTTGACCTCTCTAATACCCTGGGCAGGATAAAATGTCCCAGCAAGATATGTTTGCTTTTGACCTTCAGAGAAGAAATGGGATTTCAAACCTTTTCAATAGGAGAAATACCCTTAAGCAAAAAGAAACACACTAAGTTGAGAGCAGAATGTGATGTTCCTAAAATTCTCGCCTCTGTTTCCTACATTATAGTGCCCAACTACCAAATAAATTAGGGCCTTTGGGGAAGCCATAAAAACTCATCATTTAAAGGCACATTAATTCTTCTAGGTCACTGGGTGTCATTAAGTAAATCACTGGCCCAAAACATCTTAAGGTGCCTTTGGGGCCTGAAGGAATATATACGCTTTCCTCAAAGAAGGACTCGGTCGCTGAGAGATGGCCTGCCTGCCCTTCTTCCTGGGAAAATCAGGACCAGTCTATTTGAAACTCATATTTAATTCTAGGAAGTTGCTCTATGCCAATGCCGGGAGCCAGCTTTTGCTGAATTGCAACTGTGTGCTTTGTATAAGGGCTTAATACACTGATTCTTCACCCTGAAAGTTTCCTAACGTTAGACCAGTGCTCCTCAACTTTTTTTCATTATTGCTCCCATAAGGAGCCTTTTTTGACATTTTCCCCCCTATTTTTCTACTCTTCTCCCCAGGAAATTAAATACCAAAGAAGTAAGGAGTACGATTTTTGTCAGGTAGGGTTAGGTTGAGCCATTGTAATCCTTAAGTTACTATCCTTTTTGAGAATGTAGGCTTTAGACCAGTTCCTCAGCCTTGCCACTGTTGATATCTGAGGCCAGATAATCCTTTGGTGGTGCAGGCGGGGGCGGGGTGATGCAGGTGACACGCACAGAGTAGAACGTTCAGAGCATCCCTGGCTCTGTCCACTAGATGCCTGGAGTTCTCCACCCTTCAGTTCCAGTGTGACAACCAAAAAGATCTCCAGACACTCCCAAATGTCCCTAGAAGACGAAACTGCCCCCATCTGAGAACTGTCACATTAGACATACAAACTAGAAGGAGATCTGTCCATGTGTACGAAAAGTCAGAAGAGCATTTTTGACAAAATTCAGGAGAGACAATTTTTAAACCGAGAGCTTAGGGGAAGACTGGGACCCAGAAGGTGAAATATAGATAACAGTGAGAAAGGTGAAGTGCAAAAGGCAATGCTGTGGTTTGGGGGGCGGCGAAGGGGGAAGGAGTGCAGGCAAAGGGAGCAGTTGGAAAATGAGACCTGGTCACTATTTGTCCTGGAGGGTTGCACGCTAGTCTCATTCTCCTCACCCATTCTGCCTCCTCTGCCCTCGGGCTCCCAACACATTGAAGGCCTGATGGCAGTTTGTTCATTTATGTTTTATTTATAACTCTGTGGATCAGTTTCTTGACTTTTAATCATTAACTCTGCAACTTTTAGTGGCAGAGTCTGGGGGACGTATTGGCAGTTTGTCCTGGATTGGATTGAGTTGCGAGGCAACCAGGCCTCAGTTTATAGCTGAAGTTAACTGAAGAGAATAAGAATCTTGACTTCCTTGCCAAATCCCTTTTCATAATCTGTAGTTCTCATCCCCTATTAACTGATTCTCAGCAAGTAAAGTGATGATTTAGACCTGCCTAGAGCCTCACCCTGGCTTCAATCAGTAAAATTGGCCTTTGATCTGTTTGAGGTACACTCACAAGATTTTATCTGAAGAAATAATTCCTCCACTTAAAATGAAAGCATCGATCATTTAGAAACTGTGAATGAGATCTTAGGACCTCACTTTGTACGCAGGGCTGAGACAAGAGCTAAAGGTATCAGAGCAAGCACCAATAAAGTGCTGTACATCTGCCTTATTACCTCTTATCCCAAGAATTCCAATAATCTGAGAAATACCTTTTGAAAAGGATGGACATTAATGGTTTAGCATCACCTAGAACATCCCTATTTAGATTGGTGTGAGTAGCTTTCATCTCTACCTATAAAACTTGTAGAAGACTGAGAAGGTTTAGAGAAGTACAGCAGAAATGTGTAACAAGTAAAAACCAGAAGGAAAAGGTTAAAGAATGTCCATTTTCTTGAAAGAGAAGGCCAAGAGATGATTTAATATAGAAAAGGAGGAAGATAATTAATAGTTTAAATGCTTTCTAGATATTATGAATCTTAGTAATTTAATCTTTACAATAAACTAGTGAGGAAGGCTACTATTTGCTCCTAAGATTCATTCTTTCCTTCTTCCATGGTAATAAAATTTTCAATAGGGCTCATAGCTCTTCAAAGCTAACACTCCATTTCCGGTCACGGTGTAGATGGCTATTTATCTGAGTTCTAGTGATTGGGATAAATATTTTGGGTCAGACTTTGAGACTGCTTCTCTCTCTCTCTGCTTATTCTGTCATTGCTGTTGGCCGGAGAGTAGACATAGTAGCTAGAGCAGGGACTTTAGATGGAAATTTAGATGAACTTGGGAATGAAGCCTTCTACAGACAGAGCCATAAGATGAAAGGAGCCAAGCCTGGGTCCCTAACAGCATGGAATACCATACCCACTCTGGACCAACCTCCAGATTTATTCATGAAAGATAAATAAACTTCTATCTTGTTTGACGCTTTATTATTTGGGATTTTTCTGTCACTCCCAATTCTTTACCCAATTTCAACTAAAAAACCTAGATATGGCCATTATCATCCTTTCAGATTAGGAAAATGAGTCTCCGAGGTGTTACATAACTCAATGCCATCTAGCTAATAAAGTTCATAGTACTCTGTCCAACTCCAAAGTCGGCGAGCTTTGTATTATACTGCACTTAAACTACGATATAAATTTAGTGTCGGACAGGTCTTTAGGTAGAATGAAGAATATTTATTGCCGTTCTCCATATCAGGACAGAAAAGTATGGGTTTATCTTATAGTAAAAGCTTAGTAGACCTATCCTATTGCCTGATCCCTACTCAGAAGTCAAACTCACATCGTTGAACTTACATCTATAGTTTAGGTATAGACTTGCTTGACAAAGGAATAATCCACATTTATTTAGTCTTTTTTGAACAAATGCCCAATGAACTTCTTCTAACTGCCAGGCACTGTTCTGGCACTGGGGAAAGAGCAATGAACAAAAGAGAAAAAACTTTTGCCCTCATGAAGCTCGCTTTTCCCCAATGGAGGTAGATAATAAACAAAAGAGTAAAATGATATTTTAGATGGTGGTAAGTATTATGAAGAAAACTGCAACAAAAAATGGAAGTAAGGAATGCCAGTGGAGATAGTGGGGAGGAGAGGAGGGTGCATTTCAAATCGAATGGTCAGGGAGGGGCTCACCGAGAAGGTGACATTTGATTCAGACCTGAAGGAAATGAGGGAGTATGCAGGGTGGATATCTGAAGGAAGAGAGAATGGCCAGGACTAAGGCCTTGAGACAGGAGTGTATCTCTTGTGTGTTAGCACAGGAAGAAGGCAAGCGTACCTAGAGCAGAACATGAGATACAGTTAGCAGGATAAGGAGGGAGCCAGATGGTGGAGCACCTTGTAGGTCATTATAAAGAATTTGGCTTTCATTCTAAATGTAGTCATAAATAAATAAAGGGTTCTAACCAGAAAAGTGAAGCGATATAACATAACTAGTAAAAGGCAACATTGGGCTCCCAGGTAGAAAACAGACTGAAGGGGCAAGAGTATGAGTGAGGAGACCAATTAGGTGGCCGTTGCTCTACTCTAGGGAAGAAACGATGGCAGTTTCTGGTTCCAGGAGTGGCAGAGTAACATGTATCAGACTCAAGCTGTCACAGATCACAAGTGTAAACTCTGGACAAAATGTTTTTTAAAAATCTAAGACACTGTCAAGTGATCAGAAACAGAAGAAACTGGAGAGAACAAAACCCTTGAAAGAAAAGAATCATGATGAGTGAGATTGTGGCTTTTCACTGCACAACAGGCTCCAGTCTGTATAATTGGGGCAGCTAGAACCCCCTCCGAAAGCACAGTCTCACTGGTTTGAAGAGTCAGAGGACAGAACTTGGGGACTGCAAGAGCAGCTGGAACTTGAGCAGAAAAATCGCAGGAAAATCTACAGAGTGGGGAGCCCAGAAAGCTATATATAAATTCCACTCCACTCCCCGAGTGACCCCTGAACTGTAAACATACGGGGTGAAAAAGCCCAGGGGAAAACAAAGGAAGAAGACCGTAACAACCAACCAGAGATGTTAACTACTGCTCACAGAAGGGGAGGCAAGCTTAAAGTTTAAGTTCAGCCAAGCGAATTGTTTACTAGAATAACTGGCTAACAGAACCAAAGAGTGTGAGATATATCATCCACAACGTCTAGTTGGAAATTACTAGATGTGAAAAAAAAAAAAAAAAGATGAAAATGTGACTCATGGCCAAGACAAAAAGCTATCAGTGGAAACCAGCTCTGACCAGATACTGGAATTAACAAAAAACAAACTCATTGCAGCTATTCTAACTATGCTCAAGCCCTTAAAGGAAAATGTGGCCATAATTATTGGTGAACCTCCACAGAAAAATGGAAACTTGTTAAAGGAGGGAAGAGGTTCTAGAACTGAAAAGTATAATATCTCAAATGAAAAATTCACTGAATGGGCTTAACGGTAGACAAGAGAGCATAAGGAAGAGTCTCTGACTTTCAAGATAGAAATTATAACAATCCAAGGAGCAGAGAGAAATTAATAGAAATTATCTAATCTAAGAAACAATAAAGCTTTTATTTTTTTTTTATTTTTTTAACGTTTATTTATTTTTGAGACAGAGAGAGACAGAGCACGAATGGGGGAGGGTCAGAGAGAAGGAGACACAGAATCTGAAACAGGCTCCAGGTTCTGAGCTGTCAGCACAGAGCCCAACGCGGGACTCGAACTCACAGACCGCGAGATCACGACCTGAGCCGAAGTCGGCCGCTTAACCGACTGAGCCACCCAGGCGCCCCAAGAATAAAGCTGTTAAAAAACAGAGTTTAAATGACCTGCGGTAAAATGGATATGTCCACAAGTTCCTACTGACTTACACAAACACATAATACATAAATAAATGGGAAGATAGGGAATTTCTTCTGCACAGAATGTTGGCAACTAATAAATGTAGAGATGGCGCATTTTGAAAATCATCAACAGAAGCCCAAACGAGTGGTGAAAGTTTGATGAGAACAGCGTCATCATATATTGTCTTAAACATCTCCCTCCAAATGATTTATTAATTATAAAGGGAAAATTTACCTATTAATTATAAACTTAATTATAACTTAACACTGAAAAACCAGGTAGATACCACTTTAATCAAGGTTCAGAATAAAGTTTATGTATATGTATTTGTGTGTGTGTGTGTGTGTGTGTGATGTTTGTGTGTTTAAGAGAGGGAAGAAAAGAAAGATAAGTGAATGATAAAGTCATTGAAAAATGTAAAACACTAATGACTCTGGGCAATGGGTATATGGGAGTTCTTTATACAATTTTGGCAACTGTTTTATATGTTTGAAATTATATTGAAATAAAAGGAAATGATGGCAGCTTAAACCACAGTGGTAGTCATGCATAAGAAATCGTCAGATTTCTGAATATATATATATATATTTTTTTTTTTTTTTTTGAGAGAGAGAGAGAGAGAGAGAGGAAGAGGGGCAGAGGGAGATGGAGAAGGAAAGAGAGAATCTTAAGCAGGCTCCATGCTCAGCACAGAGACCTGTGCGGGTCTCAGTGCCACAACCATGAGATTATGACCTGAGCCAAAATCAAGAATCACACACTTCACCAACGGAGCCGCCCAGGTGCCCCGGATTTCTGAGTATATTTTGAAAATAGTACTTGATGATATTTTGATGATAGATTGGCTATGAGGTGTGAGAGACAGAGAGGTGTCAAGAATGACCCCAAGATTTGGGATTAAGGCAGTTGGAGGGAAGAAGCAGCTGTATGTTGAGATGGGAAAACTGTGGGTGGAGAAAGTTTGTAGAGTTGGAAATCGGGGTTTTGGTCTGGGACGTAATAAGTTTGAGATGCCTGTTAGGCCTCCAAGTAGAGCTATTCAGTAGGCTATTTGAATTTCTATGTGGATATCAGGGGAGAGGTCTGGGCTGCAGATATAAATGTGATAGTCATCAGTTTAATTAAAGCCAAGAGATGATGCAGGGGATTAACATAGAAGACTGACTTCTGAGAAACTCTGGCTGAAGACTTTCCTGCCCTAAAGCTACAAACAGCACATAAGTCCACAGTCTGTGTTTAACTATGTGCATACTCATGGTGCAGTTTAATATGTTCTTTTGTCTAATGTATTCACTTAAACTTTATAAAACATTTGTTGAGTTTCTTCAGTATGCAAGGCACTGTCTCCATATACCTCTAGTGCAAGTACCAACGTGTTTAAAAGGGTCCACCTAGGTAATATGAATTAGTAGGCACTGAACATAAATAAACAATCCAGAGTCATGTATCTTGTCATGTGGCCTAATTGGTTCACAGAAATTTATTGCCCTGATAAATTACAAAGATGTTTTAGGTAATATTAAGCAATGCATCTGCAAGAGAAAACACATAACTCTATTTTCTCACCACTTCTGGGAGAGCAAGGGACAAAGCTTATCACTGTTTTGTTTACTTGTTTTTAAAAATAAACCTATTGCTCATGAAAGGTTACAATAAATTGGAGGAAACTTAACCCAAAGTCCCCTAGAAGCAAGTTTTCTATGTCAGATCAACCCTTGACCTCTGTAAGGCATCGCCTTGCCAAACTAACAGTTATGGAAAAATTCACTCGGTCTTTTGGTTATTTTGGCTTCTTTCTTTTTCATCTCCCTTTCAATTTTATTGTAAAATAAGACACTAATACAGAAAACCACACACAGCAAATGTACGGCTTTGTGAATCATTAGAAGGCCAACACTTCTAAGGTCATGAAACAGAATTTCATCAGTCACCCCAGAAGCCCTTCAACATGCCCCTCCTTTCCCCATAAGCTGCAAAAATGATGATATTCGAGGTATCTATTTTTTTCATTTATTAGTTAGAATACTTTCATAAAGAGACACTTCCCCTCTTCCAATGTCTGGTTACATGGTAACACAGTTCATATAGAGAAGGGAGGATAAATGCTTAGTTCTGCAGCTCTGTTTGCCAGATTTCAAGATAATAATTTGGTTTCCTATCATCCTCCAAAAAGTAATAATTACTTACCATAGTTTTATGAAATTGTGGATTTAAACATATTTGATGAATTTCAATCCACTGCCATTATCATTATAAACTCAAAATTTTCCATCTTTGGCCTGTGGGAGCCTCTTAAAGTTGACTCCAGAATCCTTTAGACATGACCCTCGTAGTCTTTGATAGCTTCTGTGCCATCTGGTGTGACAAGACGTCCCAGGGTCATCTTGCTAATTTCCTGCCCTAGACCTGGAATCCATCATTTCTCCAAAGAGACCTGGTCCCTTGTAGTGAAAAGTGGTGTTGCAAGGCCACGATCTGCATGCTGGAGATGCTCATCGCTGTTGTGTAGCTTGTTGTTTCTAGGTCTTTTCAGTGGACGTATCGGGAAGTAAAATAAGATCAAGTACTTCATGGGTTTATCTTGATAGTTCCAATTCAGTTTTGAGACCACAGAGTTTTTACTTAACCTCTTCTCTACTACTTTAGTATCTTCTTTCATCCATATCATGTCCTTGAGAACCAGGGACAAATGAGATGATAGAACTGTTCTCAGGAACAAAGGAGACGATAGGATTGAAGATCTCATAAGTACTCTTTTGTTTTAGCCTATGTCATACACGTAACAATCTCAGGATAGCAGTTATAAGACTAATGTCAATGTGATGACTAAAAGTATCTTGCCCTCTATTTTGAAACATTTGTAGGACATCTATGCTATCAGAAGATATAGCTCTGCACGTGCTCTCTCAGCGATCAGTTAGTCATCTTGGTTCCAGGAACCTCTGTACCTAATGCTCACCAGCAGTTCTTATATCAGTCTACATCTGTCTAGTTATTTTGTTGTTTGAGGCTTATTTTCTAGAAGATTTCACAGGAAGAGCCCACGAAAACGGTATTTTGAGTTCTATCTGTGCCCATTATACTTGAAGGTTATGCTTGATCAAAAAAAAAAAAAAAATCTTTGGGGGTGCCTGGGTAGTTCAGTCAGTTGCTCATCCAGCTCTTGATCTCGGCCCAGGTCAGGACTCCAGGGTCGTGGGAATGAGCCCTGTGTCGGGCTCCACTCTCAGCACGGAGCCCGCTTAAGATTCTCTCTCTCCCCGCCTTTCCCTTGCCCCTCTCTCCCATTCGCGCGTTTTCTCTCTCTAAAATAAATAAATAAATAAATAAATTCAAAAAGTCTTTTTGATTTCACACTTGTTTCCTTGAAGATCTTACATTTGTTAGTGCATATTTTTCTCACATAGAACATTTGTGTCAAAAAATGTAATGATCTGCCTGGAGCCTGTTTACGATTCTGTGTCTCCCTCTCTCTCTGCCCCTCCCCCGTTCATGCTCTGTCTCTCTCTGTCCCAAAAATAAATAAACGTTGAAAAAAAAAAAATGTAATGATCTAATTTTCTTTTTTACACTTTTTTCATAAAGTTTATTTATTTTGAGACAGAAAGAGAGAGGGCAAGTTGGGGAAGGGAAGAGAGAGAGAGAGTGAGAATCCCAAGCAGGCTCCACACTGTCAACGCAGAGCCCAAAGTGGGGCTCGATCTGGAACTGTGGGATCATGACCTGAGCTGAAATCAAGAGTCAGCTGCTTAACTAACTGAGCCACCCAGATGCCCCTAATTTTTCTCTTTCTTATAAATTACCTACTCTTTTTTTTTTTTTTAAAGATACTCAAGGGATAGCTTCCTTTTCTTTAAAGTTGAGTGATTTTACTAGAATATATCTTGGTGTTGGTCAATATGGGTCAATATTCTCAGGGTAGATGGTGTATGCTTTCAATATTCAGTTTCAAGTCCTTTTTTTTTTAATCTCAGGAAGATTCTCATACTATCCATAT
The DNA here is from genome assembly GCF_007474595.2 of Lynx canadensis. Classification (NCBI taxonomy): domain Eukaryota; kingdom Metazoa; phylum Chordata; class Mammalia; order Carnivora; family Felidae; genus Lynx; species Lynx canadensis. The sequence goes on along the minus strand of NC_044310.1, from coordinate 177,905,538 downwards.
ATTCTATCTTCTTTGCCTCTCTTCAATATTGATTGTATTTCCTCAAATTCTTTTATGTCTTTCATTTCCTTTTTATCTCCTATTTTTAAAAATTTCAAATGTTTTAGGCATGCCTGGGTGGCTTGCTCGATTAAGGGTCTGCCTTCGGCTCAGGTCATGATCTCATGGTTCGTGAGTTTGAGCCCCTCACCAGGCTCTGCACTGACAGTGCGGAACCTGCTTTGGATTCTCTGCCCGCCTGTCTCGGCCCCTCCCCCACTGTATCTCAAAAATAAATAAACATTAAAAACATTCTTTAAAATATTTTAAAGTATTTTTCATTCAATTTTTTTTTTACTTTAGAGCAATTTTAGACTGACAAGAAAAAGATGTAAAAATTATGCAAAGAATGTCTGACTACTGTTCACCTAGTTTTCCTAAATGTTAACATCTTGCATATTAATAGTACAAGTCTCAAAATCAGGAAATTAACAGTGATGTAACTCTGTTATCTAATCTACAGACCTCGCTTAAATTTCATGAGTTGTTCTGCTAATATCCTTTTTCCTACTTGAGATTCAGTCCAGCATCACACATTGCATTTGGATGTTTGTCTCTTTAGTCTCCTTTACCTTTGAACAATCCCTCCATCTTTCACTATCTTTAGTATTTTGAAGAATATTGGCCACTTATTTTCTAGACTGTACTCAGTTTGGGCTTATCTGATGGTTCCTCACAGTTAAATTTACTTCAGGATATCTCAGTTTTGGCACTATTGACATTTTGGGCCATAAAATTCTTTATCAAAGGAGCCTGTTCTCTGCGTTGTATTTGTTGTGTGTTTAAGGGCCCCCTTCACCTTGACCCACTTGATGCCAGGAACACTCTTCCAGTCTTGACAATCAAAAATATTTCCAGACAGGTGGGAGGGAGGGGAGGGGAGAGTGGGAGGGAGGGGAGGGTGGGTGATGGGTATTGAGGAGGGCACCTGTTGGGATGAGCACTGGGTGTTGTATGGAAACCAATTTGACAATAAATTTCATATATTAAAAAAAGATATTTCCAGACATTTTCAAAAGCCCCCTGAGTGTGAGAAGGAATCAATTTCAGCTGAGAGCCACTAATATAAGTTATGTATTTGGGGCAAGGATACCACACAAGTGATAGGTGTTCTCATAACATCGCATCAGGAGGCACGCTTTGTTCCATTACTGGTGATGTTAACTCTTGATCACTTCATTAAGGTGGTTCTGTCAGAATTCTCTACTGTAAATTTAATATTTTACCCTTTATAAAAATAATATGTGTCATGTAAGATCATAGATATATAGTGTTTCTCATGATACTTTCACCTACTAATTTTGGCATCCATTGATGATTTTTGCCTGAAACAATTACTACTATAGTTTTTGCCAACATTTCCTTCTACAGTTACTACTTATACTGCCACTTTAAGAAAGTGTTTCCCTTTTCCTCCATTTATTTCTTCATCTATGCTTATTCTTATTGGTAATTTGTTACCATCCTCACGCATTTTATTGCTCAAATTGTCCCTAATATGGCCACTGGGAGCCCCAGAAGTTGACTTTTTTAAAAACTTAACTAGGTTTATTGATGTCTAAAATGTAACCCAAGAAAAAGAAAAGGCGATTTCTCAATCCCCTCCCTTGATTGCTGTCTCCAGTCTCTTCCATGTGGGCATTCTGCAGCTGTCCTGCTGCCAGGCTCTGAGATTTGGACTTTATTCAGTCGGTGAAGGTGATGAGAGTCTTTTTTTTTTTTTTTAATGTCAAAAGCCAGTTGATCTGGTCTGCAAACCAGAAAACATGGCACTGAGAGAAGGCAACCACACTCTAGCAAGCAGAGTGAGCACAGAGAGAGGGGGTTGTTTTGAGAGAAGGGAGGTGCTGCATTGCTTAGGTGCAATGAAGAGAGGTCTGTGATATCACATAACACCCAGAGGAAATGCACATGGAGGTCTCGCTGTGCGCCAGGTGCTCTGCTAAACAGCATCTCACCTGTTCTTCCAAGAAACCTGTGAATTCAGTATGATCAGCAGCCTCGCCAAGCACAGCCACCTCAGATGTTTGCCCTGGCACCCTGGGTTTTAGACTCCCTGCAGCAGGAGATTCAAATAATCTCTAATGGGCCTTGAACCTTGCACTGGTCCCCCAAAGACCCCAAATTCCATGAGTGTCTGGGTCACTGTGAAGGTCCTCTGACCACGATATAGCTTTCAGAGAGGAAAAAAATATCTGCTGCTTTTTACCTTCGGTGGTGGGTCCTGCCTTACTCCTTTCTTGTATTTCCCTCTAAATAGAAAAGGTGTTTGGAGGCTGGGCAGCTAAAATGACAAGTTCATAAACTGAAATTGTAGATAACAATGAAAGCAATAGCTCAATGCTTATTGCTTACAGAATTTTTGGAATTCATATGGCATACTGTATAAGTATATATATATATATATATATACACACACTCCCTTCCCAAAGGATTATACCAACTTGCACTTAGTGTTTGATGCCATAAACTGGTTGATCCAACAGTAATTTTCAACCTCTTCCTCTCTTGCTACTTTCTGTTATAAAGGCTGGAAGAACAAAGCATTTGATTTTTCTAGTGCTACAGTAGTGACTTTGAGATACGGTTTGTGATGTAAATAAAGACGTGGTTTATACATAGAATGGAATACTCCTGGGGCATCTGGGTGGCTCAGTTGGTTGAGCGTCCGACTTTGGCTCAGGTCATGATCTCACAGTTCGTGAGTTCAAGCCCCGCATCGGGCTCTGTGCTGACAGCTCAGAGCCTGCTTCAGATTCTCTGTCTCCCTCTCTCTGCCCCTTCCCCGCTCATGCGCTGTCTCAATCTCTCAAAAATGAAGAAAAGTTAAAAAAATTTTTTAAAAGAATTTGGCAATGAGAAAGAATGAAATCCTGCCATTTGCAGGAACATGGATGGAACTGGAGGGTATTATGCTAAGTGAAATAAGTCAGTCAGAGAAAGACAGATATCGTATGTTTTCACTCATATGTGGAAGTTGAGATACTTAACAGAAGACCATGGGGGAAGGGAAGGGGAAAAAATTGCTACAAATAGAGAGAGAGGGAGGCAAACCATAAGAGACTCTTAAATACAGAAAACAAACTGAGAGTTGATGGGGGAGGGGGGTGGGAAATGGGTGATAGGCATTGAGAAGGGCACTTGTTGGGATGAGCACTGGGTATTGTATATGTGATGAACCACAGGAATCTACCCCCCAAACCAAGAGTACACTGTATACACTGTATGTTAGTCAACTTGACAATAAATTATGTTAAAAAAAATATTATAGGAAGGATTTTGGAAGTCTTTGTTTTCTTAATATCGTCCCATTTTTTTTTTCCTTTCTGTCTTGAATACACGCATGGTATCTGGAGATAGAGCATCTACTTTACAACCACATGAGGGAAAGGCCCAGAAAATCCCAGACACACTGCTGTGACATCACCAGTGAACCTAAATCAGCACCTACCTGTCTCCAGACATCTTCTGTGAGAAAATAAACCCTTGTGTGTTTTTGGTTTTTGTTTTTGAAAATATACCTTTCTTGATCTAATTTACTAAACAGAGAAACAGAACCAATAGGATGTGTATGTATATAGAAAGAGGCTTATTTTAAAGAAACTGGTTCACACGATTATAGAGGCTGGCAAGTCCAAAATCTGCAGGATGGCCAGACCCAGGGCAATGCTGATGCTGTGGCTCAAGTCCCAAGGCCATCTCCTGGTAGAATTCCCTCTTGCTCGGAGGACGAGGTCAATCTTTGCTCTGTCAAGTCCTTCACTTGATTGGATAAAGCCCACTCCATTATGGAGGGCAATCTGCTTCACTCAAAGTCTACCAATTTAAATGTTGATCTCATCCAAAAACACCCCCACAGGAACATACAGAATAATATTGGACCAAATATCTGGATAGCATGACCTGGTCAAGTTGACACATAAAATGATTTAACCAACACAATCACTATAATTCAAATTTGTGTTACTTGTAGCATTCCTGATAATAGTGCTATATGAAATCTCTAAAATGACTTAGGTATTCAAACATTTCTCATCCTAGTTAACCCCAGTCCCAACCACACAAATTATTTCCCTGCTCTGTCTTTACTTATTCTTCAACCTCCTACAGTCTCGACCAAGATCTATGCCTCTGAGAATCCTACCACTCCACTGTGTATCAAAGGCCTTAAGAAACACTGGTAAGTATCTCCATATTTTTAGACAGAGGATTAATTTTTTTCTCACTTTTGTTCAAATATTAAGACTGTGGTAATGCATAGGCCTCTGATACAGTAACCACTAGCTATTTATAGGAAGTAAGCATTTAAAATATGGGAGTTTAGGGGCGCCTGGGTGGCTCAGTCAGCTAAGTGTCCGACTTCGGCTCAGGTCATGATCTCATAGTTCATGAGTTCAAGCCCTATGTCAGGCTCTGTGCTGACAGCTCAGAGCCTGGAGCCTGCTTCAAATTGTGTCTCCCTCTCTCTCTGTTCTTCCCCTGCTCACACTCTGCCTCTCTCTCTCAAAAGAAATGAAGATTAAAAAAATTAAATATAGGTAGTTTGAATTGAGATATGCTATAAGTGTAAAATACATATTGAATTTTGAAACTTTAATTCAAGAAAAAAGTGTGAAATATATCTAATTTTTTACACTGATTTCATATTGGAATTATAAGATTTTGGATATGGGGGTCAAATAAAATGTATTAAATACATTGTTAAAATTAATTTCACTTGATTCTTTTTACCTATTTAATGTGGCTACTAAAAAATTTTAAACTACATATGCAAATTGCATTTGTGGCTCACATCATATTTCCATTGGGCAGGGCTGGTATATATAAATTCTTTTTTTTTTTAATATTTATTTCTTTTTGAGAGAGACAGAGACAGAGCGTGAGCAGGGGAGGGGCAGAGACAGAGGGAAACAAAGAATCTGAAGCAGGCTCCAGGCTCCGAGCTGTCAACATAGAGCCCAAAACAGGGCTTGAACTCACAGACCACAAGATCATAACCTGAGCTGAACTTGGACGCCTAAACAACTGAGCCAGCCAGGTGCCCCAGGGCTGGCATATATACATAAAAGGATTTTCTGGAAAATTCACTTATTAACTTATCAATATTGTATGTACATTTTATTTGGATTTAAAATTTTATTTAAAAATATAAATTGACTTATTGTTTTATTTTTTTAATGGGTAGCTGTAGCATTGTTCAAAGTTCAGAAGAATAAAAATTATAATGAAAAATCCTATGTGTAATGAAAGGTTTATAACAGAAAATCAGCACTTTCTGTCCAAAAAGTTTAACAATTTTCCCAGCTAACTGAATTGTGGGAACTCGGCTTTTCCAGGGAATAAATATGCTATTTTTAACATTTTTATTATACAATTTGTCACAGGCTGTCTCATGAGAGTATCAACAATCAGTTTCAAACAGAATCCAACCACAAACACTTCTCCACATGTGACTTGGAACATCTGGCCTGCTCAAGTCCCCATCTATATCAGGCGAGTGCCGGTCTGACTTTGATTCTTAGGCTCCTGAAACCCTTTGTCCCACTTCCCACACTGGGAATGAGGTAGGGTGAAACCATCTTCAAGGGGCCAGCCCGAAGCAAGTCTGAGTGCCAGGCTTGTGTTTCCCCTCACTGATGACCGCAGGCCCTTTCCGAGGGAGGCACGCACTGCGTTCCAGCAATATCACGAAGCAGTAATCTATGTGGCCTTTTCCCTAACGGGCTGAGAGAATGCTTTTTTTTAAGAAGAACTTTAGCCAGCACCTCCTAGCTGGATTATAATACCTGCGCTGAGCAGAATGCTTGAAGCAGGAGGTAAAAATTCTTTAGAGGTACAGGGCTGCTGTGTTGACTATACTTCCAAGGAATGACGAAAAGGCTCATGACAGGAAAAAGGAAGAAAGAAAATGTGCTCACTGAGTCAGGGGCGCTAAAGCAATGAAAGACACCAAAACAGGGTGTTCTAGGTGGATGGAAGAATTATGGAAAGGGAACGTAGGAGTCTTATCTCCTCTTTAAGCAGTATCAGTCTTTCTGAAAGTTGGAAACTCACTATTAAAAATTCACTGATGTTGTTGGCCATCTAAAAAAAGTCCCATAGGAAGGAATCTTTAAGGAAGCAAAACTATCCCTAAATTATATTTTCCAAGTACAGGTATCCATACCAGTTTTTCTCTCTTTTTTTTTTTTTAATTTTTTTTTAATGTTTAATTATTTCTGAGACAGAGAGAGACAGAGCATGAGTGGGGGAGGGGCAGAGAGAGAGAGAGGGAGACACAGAATCGGAAGCAGGCTCCAGGCTCTGAGCTGTCAGCACAGAGCCCGACGCGGGGCTTGAACTCACAAACTGTGAGATCATGACCTGAGCCGAAGTCGGTCGCTCAACCGACTGAACCACCCAGGCGCCCCTATACCAGTTTTTCTTTAAGTGAGGTGTGCATATAGAAGATTCCAGTTCATAGAAGAGAAGAGTGTTCAGAATAGCACATACTTACAAGTAAATGTTTTGACACATAGGCTTACCCGTATTCACACTATGCCACTCATTACACCATAATTCACGTGAGCATATATACACTTAGGTGTTTTCAGCAATGTTAGCAAGACTCAAAAAGCATTTGCCGGGGCAGGAAAACAGATTTTGTTTTCAAGAGGGTCTTTATCAAAGAATTTGAGAAAATACTTAAGCAGAATTGCTATGCATAAGAAACGTACTGTAGAATTAAATACATTTGAATGAATATATGCCATTCCTTCATTATCTTAAATATAAACATACGTGTTGCCTTTTGCCACACTCAGAATTGTATGCAATAAATCAGAAGATAGAGAAAGCTTCAACCTGAGTTAGGCTCAATTTAAGATCATTGCTACCGTAACTTTTAAATTCAGTCTTGTAACTTTAATGACAATGGAACATGCAGCATACGTATATAGTTTGTGCACAGAGCACAATTTTTATTTTCTGACTTTTATGGGGAGTATTATACCACCTTTTATGCTGTTACATAGTCTTCATAATATTCCTGAGTTTTTGAAAAAACAAATGAATAAATCAACTAAAAGGAAGCAATAATGCAGGAAAATAAGGAAACAAGAAATTCTGCAAAATCAATACAGCATTTTCATTGGGAGACACTGTTCACAATATGCCTTCAAATTTTAATACCTGACAAGAATTCATATGATTTGTTGGAAAGGTTCGCCACCTCTTCTAGTTGATGAATGGTATTCCACATCAACAGAGGTGACAGAGGTGGTGTTTGTGTTGGTTTTTGCCTTTGGAAGAGTACAAGTCCGGGTCACGGATAGCCAGGAATCGGGGAAGGAGACATAGGACTAACAAACACCTGTGTTGCAGAGTCACTGCCAAGTTCTTCCTCTTAATAGTAATATTATTGGGGCAATGAGTAGATAAAATACTTGCATCTATCTTTTGAAAAGCCAGGTTACTAGGGGCGCCTGGGGGGCTCAGTCAGTTGAGTGACTTTGGCTCAGGCCATGATCTCACTGTTCGTGGGTTCGAGCCCCACGCTGGGCTCTGTGCTGACAGCTCAGAGCCCGGAGCCTGCTTTGGATTCTGTGTTTCCCTCGTTCTCTGCCCCCCACCCCACTCATGTTCTGTCTCTCTCTTTCTCTCTCAAAAATAAATTAACATTAAAAAAAAAAGCCAGGTTATTAACACTCTGCAATGTTTCTTTCAACATTTCATTGGGTTTGGCCCATGCTGAAATCCCATCTAATCATGCATTGACTATATTTCAGGAGTTAAGTTCATTATGAGACACCTGAATATATTTTCTTATAAAGGTTGTTCTAAATGATAGTTGGGTTCCTATGCTCATAGCCAAAGCTTATTCATATTATAATGTGGCTGACACCACCACATTTGTAACAAAGCAGAGTTGAAAATAATAGTATGCAATATTAGTCATTAAGAGGAAAAATAATGAAGTAAAAAAGGAACTATTTCCACTTGAAACTGGCACATAAGAGAGATTTAACTGGAAAAGATGAGGCGATAGAATGTTTATTTTTCAAGGATTTTAGATCTTGATCATACTGGTTTTTTATGATGTCTACTTTTAGTTGCTTTTTCTTTCTCTTAAATGAAGATAATTTGATGCATTTTTCATTTAGAATATAAGCTTCAGGAGCTTTTATTTGTCTATTTTATTGGTCATCATATCCCCAGCACCTAGGTCAGTATTTGACATATAGTAGGTGCTCAGTAAATATTACATTCATCCATTCAATAATTCAGCAAATGTTATTGAGTAGCCACCATGTGCCGGCCACTATATAGAAACTGGGAGTATTTTTTAAAAAGGAGTGAGAAAAATCAGTCTCTTCTAGGGGAGAGAGAAACTCACAAAAGAAATCTCACTAATGAATGTAATATAAACATTTAAAGACAGCTAAGCACTCTTAAAGGAAAGAGTTACTTTGCCATTATTAGCACACATTTTTGCTCATAAATGTCATAAAGATGAAGAAGCAACAAAATTCTTCCAAGAAAACCTGAGACGCTAAGGGGCAAGAAGGAAGGAAAGTATAAGAGTGTGTGCAAGCGGAAGAGAATAAACTTCTCGGGGTTGCAGTGAAGGAAGCAATGGAAGCTGAGCAATGGAAAGGCAAGAGAAATGGCCCACGCAGCGGTATGACACCACTAGGGGGCAGTAGGTGAGAGAAGCAGGTGAGAGGAGGGTATGTCCTCCACAGTGCCAAGCAGCATTGCCCAGCATGGGTCAGTGGGAGCACACTGGTGGGGGACGATGGAGACAGAATGCTACTTTATTCCATTATACAGGATGTTTTGTCCCTTAGAAGGTTCCCACATTGGGGCGCCTGGGTGGCTCAGTCCGCTAGGCATCTGACTTCGGCTCAGGTCATGATCTCACGGTTTGTGGGTTCGAGCCCCGTGTCAGGCTCTGTGCTGACAGCTCAGAGCCTGGAGCCTGCTTCGGATCCTGTATCTCCCTCTCTCTCTGCTCCTCCCCCACTCATGCTCCGTCTCTGTCTCTCAAAAATAAAACATTAAAAAAAAATTTTTTTAAAGGTTCCCATGTTGTCTTTCTGAAAAGTTAATTTAATGATTCAGACAAATTATTTCTGATTTAATAAAATTATTTCTATAATTGAATTCTGGAAGGCTAATTGGAAGGAGAAATATAAGGACATAGTTGACACTATATTAGAGAGCATGGCATCCAACTCGAATCGCCTCTGTCGTCACAGCAAGGTTTCCTCCCACTTGTCACCAGTCCAAACCAGCAGTCTTATCCCAGGTAGCCCTACCTTGCCTGCCGCTCTCTTCACACAGCTTGACCACGTCCTGTCACTATCTCCATGATGTCATCGTTGCTTCTCCCATCTATCTTACCCTTTCCTCCATTGCTTTGTCAGAATGCCCTAGAGCCACACAGGCCAACACACTGGTCCACCCTGTGGAGACTGGATGGAGCATCACTGTTTTCTTTTTTCTTTTTTAATGTTTATTTATTTTTTTGAGACAGAGACAGAGCATGAACAGGGGAGGGTCAGAGAGAGAGGGAGACACAGAATGCGAAACAGGCTCCAGGCTCTGAGCTGTCGGCACAGAGCCCGACGCGGGGCTTGAACTTACAGACCGTGAGATCATGACCTGAGCTGAAGTCGGACGCTCAACCGACTGAGCCACCCAGGCGCCCCTTTCTCTGTTTTTTTTTTTTTTTTAAGTTTATGTATTTATTTTGAGGGAGACAGAGACTGTGAGAAGGGGAGGGGCAGAATGAGAGAGAGAAAGAGAGAGAGAGAGAGAGAGAGAGAGAGAGAGAGAGAGAGAATCCCAAGTTTGATGCAGGGTTCGAACCCACGAACCTTAAGATCATGACTTGAGCCGAAACCAAGAGTCAAACCAAGAGTCGGATGTTTAATTGTCTGAGCCACCCAGGTGCCCCATGATGGGACATCTTTCTGATGGCATGAAAGGAAGCTGCATTTTTTCCAGTAGCAGGGAAGGAATTAACAGTGACCTCTAGGGGCCTGGCATCTGGGACTTTGGTCGAAGGTGGTGGATATAGTCCAAGCCAGAATCATGGAATTCTATTTTGTTCTTTTGCTTTTTAAAATTTTAACCCAAGTGTTATGATCTTTGAGGAACAGGACGTGTTGTTTTCAAGGGAAGCAGAAAGATGCAGCTTTATGTTGCAAAACAGTTACAAAAATATCTCCAGTACTTCCTGATTAGATGCATCACAGATGAGATCTGCCTGTTTGCAAGATGAGGTTAAAGTTCAAAGAAGCAAGCACGAAGCAAAGGTTTTGTGTGTGTGTGCGTGCGCACGCATGTGTGTGTTTTAATGTAAACCCATATGCATATGCACGAGGGTATACACACACACACCCATTCAGAACTGAGGATTCTAGATACTTACTATTTTGGAAAGCAAGTTATCCACAAGAGAGACTGAGTCGTATGGTTTCAAGGAATAATCTACATTTGATTGTTTTAAATATCCGTCTGTCAGTCACAAGCACATGGAAATCTTATGAACAATGCTGCTAAGTCAAGAAAGGCCCCATATTTAAAATTTAAATGCAAATAAGGCTTCCCTGTTGAATAAGGGCCAGAAATAGAAGCAGTAAGAGTCTATGCAGTTAGCTTCTTTAACGTCTGAGACCCAAGGCTTTAAAGGGGAACAGTGGTGGTAAGCTATTCCCTACAAATCTTAAGTGAAGCATAAATTAAGCTCTGCAGATGCAATTATTTCTCTTTATGGTCCAAAGCACCAGCTGGGTGGGTTCAAGGGCCATTTGGTGCTCAGGCAACAGTTTGCCATTCTGTGTCCTCTGTGAGCTGTCATTCACACCAAGTGCCGAAGGACATGCTCAAGATGCTACAACCACTGTTCTCCTACTTCATGCTTGAGGAGTTGAAAAAAATATTTTCAAAGCTGTAGCTATTTTAGCTTCTAGAACACAAATCTGATCATACTATTGCAATTTTCTGCTGCTGCAGAGTCATTTTATTACGGGGGTCTCAAAATGAAAGAGATCCGACAAAGAGAATCATACCTTACTTCTTTGTTAAAAAAAAAACACACACAAAACCCGTGTGCTGTGCAGTATATAATCATCAATGACAAAATCTATCCCCAGGAGGATAATACAAACATGTCCTTCTTAGGCATGTTCTGGAAAGTTTAGCATTTTTGCCGATTTTATTTCTCATTTTATTATTATTCTTTGAGAGTTTATTTATTTAGTTTTAAATGTTTATTTATTTTTGAGAGAGAGAGACAGAAGAGAGGGCAGACAGAGAGAGACAGAGAGAGAGAGAGAATCCCAAGCAGGCTCCACACTGACAACGCAGAGCCTGACACGGGGCTCGACCCCATGACTGTGAGATCATAACCTGAGCTGGAATCAAGAGTCAGACATTTAACCAACTGAGCCACCCAGGTGCCCCTAAGATTTTATTTTTAAGTAATCTCTACGCCCAACATGGGGCTCAAACTCCACTCACTGAGCCAGCAAATCACCTCTCATCATTGCACTTTTTAAATTTCTTTTTGATGGCTTTTGTTTGTGATTTTTCTCTAACTGGAAGTGGCTTCAAACACCTCAGCTCTTCCGGGAGAACCCTGGGTTGTCACATTCAAGAGCACTGTGGGTAGGTCTGGGGCTGCGTTTTCAGAAGGCGGCTGACTGCCTTGCATGAGGGGACCCTAGGGCCAGGATTCATACCATATTTGGGTGAAGGAAGAGGGACTATGAAACGTCTACTTCTAAAACGAGAACACGATGCCGCTGCAGTTTGAAGACAGGCTTCCCCAGAGTTGCTTTAGACGAGAGCCCAGGTGGAATTTACGGTGGCAGTTTTCACAGGAGCTCTCCAGCCAAACTTGCATCTGAAGCACGTGTTACTGTGTGCCCTTTGAATCTTCATCAGTTTATTCTCAATTTCCCCAAATCATGAATTTTGAATTTCTAATTTCTTGTGAGAAAATTGTGAGCAATCCTCCTTGTGTATCTCAGGACTGCTTCGGGGGCAAACTCCAGTGGGGATAATTTGGGCTCCTGCTTTGCACCTGTCCTGAGGAAGCTGCGAGATGGAGGGATTAGAGAGGTTGACACAAGCAAGGGGACTAACAGAGCACCGGTGAGCATTAGCAAAGGTTTGTCCTTAAGAAACAAACGTGGGTCAGTGTGTGCTACAGAAGCCCTGGGCTGTGTGTGTGTTTATAAACCAGGGTGAAGACCTAATGGAGCCGACCGACGGTAGCAGGAGCTTCTAAACAGCTCTAAGATGCTCTTCCTAAAAGACAAAACAATGTTAGAGCCTCCGAGTCTAAGCAGGGCAAATCTGTACAAATACCCATCACTACTTTGCTTATCAGAGGTAGCAGGCACTGGTTTATTTCAGGCTCTCGAAATGCTGTCAGTTTCCCTGATCCTTCTTATGAAATAAATGGCACGTTGCTAGCAGCCACAATTGTTCTTTTTTTTTTTTTTTTTGACGTGTTAATTTATTTTTGAGACAGAGAGAGACAGAGCATGAGCAGTGGAGGGGCAGAGAGAGCGGGAGACACAGAATCTGAAACAGGCTCCAGGCTCTGAGCGGTCAGCGCAGAGCCCGACGTGGGGCTCGAACTCACAGACCGTGAGATCATGACCTGAACCGAAGTCGGACGCTTAACCGACTGAACCACCCAAGCGCCCCGACAGTTGTTCTTAAAAAAACAAAAAAACCAAAAAAACAAAGTGCCAAGTCTCATACAGACTTAAATACTATTACTTCACACATGGTCAATACCAAATAAGCTTAAAATAACGATTTTCTTTAAGAGACAAAATGTCTAAATTCCCCACGTCTTTTCAGGAGGAAGATGTCTGTTCTCTCCTCTTCCCTTTGGGAGGAATCAATGGAGTAGGAGCTCAGTCTGTCTGGAGGAGCGCTGAGTCCTGCACAGGGCCGTCTGAATTAATGCCTGGCTCTGCCTAACACAAAGCACTCTTCCTTGGACATCTCTACTGGCTCTTGCACGAAAGAAAAAAAAACAAAAACCAAAAACCAAAAACCAAAAACCAAATGCACTGGGATTCAAATAACAATATCATGGACGTGAGGAAGATGCAAACGTGCTTCCGGAGTAGGTGTTCCTGCTGCAGGGTAGTTTTACTTACGGTATGAAAGATGTCATTTGATTTTGGACTATTCACCATCTTCATTAGCTTAGAGATAACTCCTATGTTAGAAAGAATGAATGAAGACTAGGAGAAAACTTACTGTTTATCTCAATGTTGCTCTCCTTAGACCCTCAAGAGATCAAGTTTCTTCATGAAACATTTGCCTGGGAAATGAGAACGATCTATTTGTTTGTGTCTACGTCCTGATCCCGCTGGAGGGATGGTCCACAGGCATGGAAGGTGAGTCCCTTAAACAGTTATTATGGGCGGTGGGGAGAGTGGACGGGGGTGGGAACTGAGTTATTGTTGATAAGTATCTTTGGGAAAAGGCAAGTTTAACGTTCAACTGTATAACTAGCATGAACAAGGACAATGAGAGCTTCAAGCCTGAGGGAACCAGAACACTCAGGGAGGGCAGAGTGTTAGTTATGGAAAAGAAGTCGGGTGTCCATCTGCTCCATTTATTGAACAACTACTAGGTGCCAGACACTGCGAATTTTGGTTTCTACATTGGGATCTCACCTTTCCTGCATATTTTTTGTATTGTGGCATCTTCCATTAATAGCCACCACTGTAAATTCATAAAAGAAAACACAGGAGTTTGGGTATCTTTTCCTTATCCTCCTAAGGGAGCCTGTGGTGGAGAGTGGAGAAACCAGAAGACATGGATTACATTCTAGCGCTGCCAGTGATCATAAAATGTTAGACCAGCGGCGTCTGAGTGGCTCCGTGGGTTAAGCGTCTGACTCTTGATTTCAGCTCAGGTCATGATCTCACGGTTTGTGAGATTGTGTGGGGCTCTGTGCTGACAGCATGGAGCTGGCTTGGGATTCTCTCTCCCTCTCTCTCTGCTCCTTCCCCCCTCGCATGCGTGGTCTTTCTCTCTCTCTCTCAAAAATAAATAACCTTAAAAAAAAAAGTTAGACCAATCATTGAATCTCTCTGGGCCCTGATATTTCTTATTTGTAAAGCAAAGGGATTAGAGGATATGGACGGGCAATTCACAAACTTTGGAGGTTTTGCAAGGGATTTATGAATCCACATGAACCAAGTCTGTAGACTGTATTAATAAGACTTGCAGACACATGTAATCCCATTTTGCAAATGTGGTGAGAGGTGCTATGATTAAGAAAATGTGAATTTATTTCAGTAATGCATTTATAAAAATCATGTTATTTATTGAATCAGAAGATGCCAAAAGCATGATCATCACATGCAAGTGTTCATGAATAAATTAAGAAGGATCTTCTTACTAGAAAAAGTTGGGAACCACCCTAGATGACAGAGATAATTTCTTAATATTATTTCACTGATATTCTTGAAATTCCATGTGTAAAGGGAAAATTCTTTTTAGGTAAGAGTTGGAAGTGTTTTTCCTTCACTGACACATTTAATCTCAGCATCCATGTTCTAAATCAAGATGGCAGCCTTTCAGACACTTTATATGTACCTTCATTTGAAGGTCAGTGTAGAGTTTCTACTGTGCCGACTGGCAGTTTTGTCCGATGATACACATTTGGCAAAACTTGAGGTGAAGCCTGAGATAGAGCAAAACGGCCCATTAGGGGATCTGATTTTGGTTTAAAAAGTGTTTTATACTTGAATATTTAAAAAAATGTTTTGTAATGTTTATTTATTTTTTAGAGAGACAGAGACAGAACGCGAGTGGGTCAGGGGCAGAGAGAGAGGGAGACACAGAATCCAAAGCAGGCTCCAGGCTCCGAGCCGTCAGCACAGAGCCTGACATGGGGCTCGAACTCACAAGCTGTGAGGTCATGACCTGAGCCGAAGTCACGCTCAACCGACTGAGCCACCCAGGTGTCCTAATAATTGGATATCAAATATATTGAAAAGAACAAATGGTGATGCAGTTATTGAAAAATAAGTGACTTGACCACATCAAAATTGGACTTGATCGCAAAACTGGAAGAATTAAAATCTCCACCCTCAACATAAAGCAGTTCCTATTACTAAAATGTACCATGTCTCAGCAGAACATATTTTAAAAAATGCTGCAGGGGTGCCTGGGTGGCTCAGTTGGTTGTGTCCCGACTCAACCTGTGCCAAACTCAGTGCCTGAGTTTGAGCCTCGAGTTGGGCTCTGTGCTGACAGTGCAGAGCCTGCTTGGGATTCTCTCTCCCTTTCTCTCTCTGCCCCACCCCCACTCGAGCTTTCCCTTGTTTTCATGTTTTATTTAATTTTGAGAGAGAGACAGAGAGAGGCAGAGTAAATCAAGGGAGGGGCAGAGAGAGAGGGAGACACAGAATCCGAAGCAGCTCCTGTCAGCACAGAGCCCGACGTGGGGCTCAAACTCACGAACCATGAGATCATGACCTGAGCTGAAGTCAGACGCTTAACTGACTGAGCCATCCACGTGCCCCAAGATATCTCTCTAAATAAACAAATAAACTTTTTAAAAAATGATGCAGAGGCAGCCTCAAATATGAAGTATTCAAAGATAGGTTTGTTTGGGAGGTAAGTGGCAACTATGTGACTAATGATGAATTTTTTTTTTTTTTTTTTTGACTAAAGATGACTTCTGAGCAGATCTGTACCAATTTTCCTAATTAGTCTCGTGGACTCATCACAAATGGCTGTTGTTCTGTTTTTACGAATGGAGTGTCTACGTCTATATGTATCAAACCACACTCATGAAATAAACTCAAATAAACCGTGTGTCTGGTATGGGTTGGGGGCAGTTCAAGACACCACACATGGCATCTTCATCTGTGGGTTTCTTTTCTAGTGGAAAGAACAAATTGGTGGGTGGATTTCCTTCCCATTTTATAATGTTTCAGCAACAGCTCCCAAGTGCTTTCCATTTAACGTTACTAGATCCTATTTCTTTTTCAGATCCAAGTCCAAATTGTGCGAGGAAGTAAAGACAGCTGTTACCAAACAACCCATGATCATCAGAAAGACTAAATTCCAACTATTGCTGTTCTCTGGATCTCTACCTTAATCCGTGCCAAGTCTGTCCATAACAATACCCAGACATAAGAACTTTTTGCCCGTTCCTTTTCAAAACTACAGTAAAGTGAGGGTGTTTTCCAACAGAAATAAATGCCAAAATAGCTAAGAATACCTTCCTTTACATTAAAAAAATTTTTTTTTAAACATTTATTTATTTTTGAGACAGAGACAGAGCACGAGCAGGATAGGGGGAGAGAGGGAGACACAGAATCCGAAGCAGGCTCCAGGCTCCGAGCTGTCAGCACAGAGCCCGAGGGGGGGCTCCAACCCATGAACAGTGAGATCACTACCTGAGCTAAAGTCGGACGCATAACTGAGCCACCCAGGCGCCCCTACATTTTTGTTTACAGTCACTCAAATTCTACAAAATAATGCTCAAAATACGAATAACTTCTCTCCTCTCCTGTGCACATGGTATGTTGGGCAACATTAAACTTGTAAAATCCTTTTTGAATTTGATTCTTAAAAATGGTCAGGTTGGGGGTCACCTGGGTGGCTCAGTCGGTTGAGTATCAGACTTTGGCTCAGGTTACATTCTTGCAGTCCGTGAGTTCGAGCCCTGCATTGGGCTCACTGCTGTCAGCACAGTGCCCACTTCAGATCCTCTGCTCCCTCTCTCCGCCCCTCCCCCACTTGCACACTCTCAAAAATGAACAAACATTTAAAAAAATGGTCAGGTTGGTCATCTCAATAGAAACTTACTGATTTTCCTCCATCAGAAAGTATTAGGTAGCTTCATTTGAATAAAACCGTGTTGAGTCAAATCTAACAGATACAGTTATATTCTATGAACTTCTATTCTAAAAGCTGTTTTCAACCTTCAGGTCATTTTTAGGGGCTAAAACAAGGAGAGTAAGTTTTGATTACTCAGCTTAAAGATGACATTGCCCCTTATTAGAAGTTAGGATTTAAGGAGGGCACCTGATGTGATGAACACCAGGCATTGTATGGAAGTGTGGAATCTCACTATATTGCTCACCTGAAACTAATAATACACTATATGTTAACTAACTAGAGTTTAAATAAACACTAAAAAAAAACAAGATATTGGGAAAGACCAATATCTTTAAAATATAACATTCATATTCAATCACAAATAAATATGCTGTATATGTAGTTTTAATAAATAGTCATGCTGGAAATAGTTTCTTAAAAAAAACAAAAAGAAGACACTAGAATGGCAGTCTCACCACATGTTACATTACTGAATACACAAGGAAGGTTGAATTTATAGCTGAAGGACTACTTTCAGGTTTTTAAATGAAGAAACATTTTTATTTTCTACCACACAACGCCTCAACAACTCTGTGGTGTCCCTTCAGTATATATTATTTCCTATTTGACTTATACACACTTGTACCTTCTCGAGGCAATTGATTATTATTGTTGCATATAACATGAAAAGTACACGTTTTCCTTTGTCTACAGTTGGCCCCTCATGGAAACACACATACACACACACACACACACACACACACACACACACACACACAAGAGGGGCACCTGGGTGGCTGTTGGTTAAGCATCCAACTTTTGGTTTCGGCTCAGGTCACGATCAAACTGTTTGTGGGTTCGAGCCCTGCATCGAGCTCAGCGCTGACAGTGTGGAGCCTTCTTGGGATTCCCTCTCTCCCTGGCTCTATGCCCCTCGCCAACTTACATGCATGCATGCTCCTAAATAGATAAGTAAATAAATATATATTTTTTTAAGAAGATGCATGTGCCTTAAATGCTACTGAAAAAAAAAAATGCTACTACATGCCTTTTCAGTGGTGTTCCTCTCTGTCAATTAGAACGTTCACTTCAGGAAACTGAATTTGTAGCAATCATTTTAGAAAAGGCCATTCTGAATTTAGCTCCAAACAGCACATGAGAGAAGAGCTTAGGTGATTGCTAGGAAATTATTTAGAAACATTTTTTAAATTAAAAATAAAAGTTTGAGGGTCCTAGGGGACTTCTAGTTCCATCTGGCTTCATCTATAAACTGTCATCACTGGACGAGATAATCCATTGTAAAGACTGTAAAAATAGTTGTAAAAGATAGTTAAAGAATTAGAAAAACCATCGGAGTTCTCTCACCACCAAAGGAAGCACATTTGAGGAAAACAGACAATTTTACCTGAAAACAAAAAGAAATACGTTCATTTATATAAGATAGTAATTTTATGAAGATTTTAGGGAAAACTTAAAGTGGGGATAATTAGTAATATGGATCGAAATTGCTACGTCAATGGAAAACCAAAATATCATGTAAAATTAGACATTAACTGACTTCAAGGAAACACTTAATATTCTCGCCATATGATCCCATTAAGGGACTCCCATGCCCAAATCCCTGTGGCTAAAGAAAAGGGCTGATTTTATGTTCACATTTCCAGGACTCTGACGAACGATCATTACTCCAAATACATGAATGTGTATTTATTAATTTTAATGCTTTACTCCCTGCTTTCACAAGAGTGTAGGACCTCCGAGTTATGAATTTTACTTCCAAATGACCATGCCAACTTGTTCCAAAGCTGTAATGATTGACACGGTTTGGGATTAACACAGAGACAGACAGCCAATTTAACGGAAGAGAGAATCTAGAAACAGTGCAGTCTTTTTAAGGCTATCCATGTGGGGGGAAAAAAAATGAATCCTCACTCCCTACTTCACATCATAAAAAAAAAAAAAAAAAATCAATTCCAGTAGACTAAAGAGCTAAATGTGAAAGGCAGAACAATAAAGCTTCTGAAAGAAACCACAAGTATCCTCATAACTTTGAGCAAACAAATATCTCTTCAACAGGAAAGAGTATGGACCCTAACGGAAAGAACTGGTAAACCAGCCTTCACTAAAATGCAATGTCTGTTCATCCAAAGATACTAGTAGGAGAGTAAAAAGGTAACCACAGACTGTGAAAGATGCCTGCCACCCCCACACCTGAGGTCTCCTATCCAAAATATAGCTACAAATCAAAAAGACAAGCCCAACAGGAAAAAAAAAAAAAAAAAGGCAAACTACTTGAATAGGTACTTCACAAAAGATGACGTGCAAATTGCCTACATTGAAAAGGTATTTGAGTTCATGAGTCGTCAGGAAAATGTGAATTCAAGTTAAGATCCACCAGCGGGACCAAAATTAAGAAGACTGACGACATTAGGTGGGGCCAGGATATAGAGAAAATGCACGCCCCCCTGTCCCCTCACTGCTGGTGGGAGCCTTAACTGCTACAGTTCCTTTGAAAGTCAGTTTGATGCAATCTACTCAAGGTGAACGTAAGCTTACCCCGTGACCCCACAGCTCTATTCCTAGGTATCCACCCCGCAGACAGGAGGGCGGATACTCGCCAAGATGTGTACAAGAACGTCTGCAGGAGCACTACCCGTCATAGCCAAATGCCCATCAACAGTAAGATCGATTACAAAATTGCAGCCTACCCACACTGCAATACACATTACACAGGCCAAGCAAATTTTAGCTACAAGCAACAATGTGAATGAATTCCAGTTATAATACTGAATGAAAGAGGTCAGAAGGAAGAGTATGTACTGTAGGATTCCATCTATATGGAGAAAAAAAAAACCCAAACCCAAACCAAACAAACAAAAAGGGCAAAACTAATATATGGTACTAGAATACAAGAGAAAGTTACTTCTGTGGGGGACTGTGACTAGGGCGGACAAAGGGGCTTCTTGTTTTGGGTGCTACTACATGGATGTGTTCAGTTTTTCTGGTATGTGAACATTTCTGATGTGTAGGTCATTAAATGTATATATACGTATTTGTAGAGAATATGCCAGATCCGCTCATTAGTGAGAGAAGGGATGAAAGGAAAGGGGAAATGAGAAAAGGAATGTTGGAGGGAGTATAAACTAAGTGAAATAATCTAAAGAGAAGAACCTTGGGGCTCCTGGGTGGCTCAGTTGGTTAAGCGTCCGACTTCGGCTCAGGTCATGATCTCACGGTTTGTGAGTTTGAGCCCCACATCGGGCTCTGTGCTGACAGCTCAGAGTCTGGAGCCTGCTTCGGATTCTCTGTCTCCCTCTCTCTCTGCCCCTCCCCTGCTCATGCTCTCTCTCTGTTTCAAAAATAAATAAAAACATTAAAAAAATTTAAAAAAAAATAAAGAGAATAACCTTAAAAGTTCTCATCACCAGAAAAAGAAAAAAATAACTACATGAGGGGACAGACGTTCACGGAATATTGTAGTAATCATTTCACAATATACACATACATCAAATCATTGTTATCCATCTAAAATTAATACATATAGTATATCCATTAGATATCAAAACTAGACCCGCAAAAATGTTTTTAGGTACGTGAAATAAGGTGGCTGGCTGATCTGTTTCTTTCTCTCAGTATCGCCAGGCCATTGGGTGAATACAGAATTAAATCCTGTTCCCAGTTTCCTCCTTAAATGCTGAGAAGCCGACACTATTTTCCTTGGTTACAAAGTCAGATTTTTGTTGAATTTTACGGAACGGAGCAGAGGAGATCTGGCCACCATGGCGGCAAAAAAAGCTAATGAGAAAGAGGCTGTGGTTTACGCTGTGCTGTGATTAACTCCAGATTTTGAAAATGATCTTCAAACCAAAGAGAATGAGGCAAACAATTCCAAGATTTGCAGGAAACCAACTCAAAAACAATTAATTTTCTACTGAGTGCCTATTGGAATAGAAGCCGGAAAGAGCAGAAAGCAAGTGCCAGCTCATCCAGGCTGTGGCTTCCTGAGGGTTAGCTGACCAGAAGCTGAGAGTGAAGGGCATGGAATGGAGTGTTCCTTACAAGGAGATGCAAAGAAAGAGCCCCTCCAGTGATGAAACATTAAGTCCTCAACATTAAATCTTCAAATGGACAATGAAAACTTACAGCTGTGTTTTCCCACCAGGAGGAAAAGAAGTGCAAAACTACTGTCCTTCCTTCTCTTCCTTTTTATCCCCTGCACCTAACTGAGTGAATTTGAATGCTGCGGTCGTTAGCAGAGAACGCCCAGCTTAAAAACAAAGGCTTGTATAAGACTTAATAAACACATTAGGAGTTTTCAAAATCCTTCTCCAGCAACATACACCATTTTAAAGGGTGCTCGTTATTTGAATACGTTAGAACCTAAACACCTCACTTATTACATGAAAAATAGCACACAAAAAAGACGCTGTTGTCTATTAGACTAAGAATTTTGAACCATATCCTAATTACCGTAATTATACTTAATTACGTGAATTTGAGAGTTCTCACTCTGCATACTAATTGAAATGGCATAATAAAACCATTTATCCTCTTAGATTTCTGCCAAAGCCTCAAACCTGAGGGGGCACCTATGATTCTCAGAACTCGCGACCATGGTGCCTTAGGATCACAGACACACCTCGGAACCCCTGGAGTAGGAGAAAAGCTATTCAAACTTGAGCTGAAGGCTTTAGGTCTGAGTGCTGGGTCCAACTTATTATTCCAAGAGTGGGAAATACAAAACTGTAACCAATCGGTTAGAGAGTGACTTTCCTACCTATGTTCCTTTCTTGCCCCGTGGCACGTGGAAGTCAAGGTCAAGAATACTCGGCAACTGCCATGGTCTGATTTTTGGTGCTCACTACCTTTTGCAAGCACCTCTTTTAGTCTAGACCTACAAGTCACTCCAGGGGCTGGGCAAGTAAGTGGTGGCTGGAAACAAGTTAGGGCTGTGTGGCCAGGCCAGGGCACTGAGGAAATCCGGAGTGCCAGTAATACTTTAATCCGCCATTGCAGGACAGCGACAGAAATTCAAAGATAAAGAAATATTGGTTGCTCACCCATTATAACAGAACAATGCCACAGTTTATCAGTAACATCTAGTCAGGCACTGGGGGTGGGTGGGAGGCACCGGCAGGTGTGGCAAACAATGCAGCTCGCAGCTACAGAGAGGCTCTAGGCCAGTTCTGATACACGTGGGCACATGTCGGAACCACCTCCCGGAGGACTTGTTAAGACAGATGGCTGGGCGGCTACAGAGAAACTCGAGGATTTTTCTTGGTGGTTCTCAAACTTGAATGTGCTTAATCGCTTGGAGATTTTAAGTGCCTATTTTCAAACTCTGTTCTGGAGATTCCCAATTCAGTTGGGAAGGGGTATGGCCCAGGAATCTGCATGGTTGTTTTGGTTGTGTTTTAAAAACAAGCTTTCCTCGTGATTTTGACCCAACTCTAACCTCACGTTTGAAAACCAGGGTTTAAGAGTCTATTGCTGAGCTGAAAAGCTCTAAATAATTGCTCTCAGCAATTATCTCCCTATGGAAATAATCACTAGCACTTGCTCCCTATGGAAAAAAAAAAAAAAAAAAAAAAGGAGGCACCACTACATACACTGAAAACATTAAGAACTCTTGCTTCCAATTTGTACCTTTCAAGGATGCTCTCCCCAGCTGGCGAGCTTAGTTTAGGAAACTCCAAGGATGCGTAGTTCACCCTGGTACATCAGGAGGCTTTCTTGCTAAAGTTCAGAAAAACTTCTCCAAGTCAAGTCACAACCCACCTAGAATGAATTTCATGACCAAAACTTATTATTGCGATGACAAGACTAGAACTGATGGATGTGTATGCAAAAACACTCTCATTTAAAACTACCTTGTAGAGATATTTTTAAATCCTTGCAGAACACCTACAACAAAGTTTGAGATCAAATGGCTTCTCTTTTGGAAATGAACTTTGGAAAATATATTATTTCTAACTGCTATTATTGCTAATCTTCATAATGAACAATCTGCAGATAAGTTATTTGGGAAAAGTTAATAAGTAAGACCCATGGAATATTCGCCCTCTCCATCCCAGACTTAAATTTCCATTCAGGAAAACAACCCAACAATGATCTGGAGGGGACTGGAGAAATGCATCCATACAATGGAAAATGGTACCACAGTAAAAAAGAACACTGAGCAAAAAAGGCAGAGTAAAGAACAAAGTCTATCTAGCATATTAGCTTTTGTCTACTAAAGCAAGAGGTAAAAATCTGTATTTTTATTTTGTTTTGGAAGCATATGCATAAAGCAGGGCAAAAGCAAGTAAAAACAATGGTTAACTTGGGCGGGGGGATGGTAACTGAGCACATGGCTGAGTGACAGGATGGAGAATTTGCATTGTATATCTGCTTACATTTATTTGTATGTTGAACAATATGAATGTATTACATATTTTTTAAACATTTTTTAAAAAACCCTCTCTAGTTCCAATTTTTATTTAAAAAATTTTTTTTTAATGTTTATTTATTTTTGAGAGAGACAGAGACAGAGCACAAGTTGGGGAGGGACAGAGAGGGAGGGAGACACACAATCTGAAGCAGGCTCCAGGCTCTGAGCTGTCAGCACAGAGCCTGAAGCGGGGCTTGAACCCATGAACTGAAAGATCATGACTTGAGCTGAAGTCGGACGCCTAACCAACTGAGCCACCCAAGCACCCCTCTAGTTCCAAATTTCTACTCACTTATTTCAGGAACTATTTCAGAATCTACCACTTTTAGGCACATGCTGGAGAAGACGAAGAGAAAATAATGATATCCTCTACCTGCACCGATAAACATAAAGGCTTCTGAGAATTTCTTTATGGGAGCAATCATTTTAAGTACAAAAATTAAAAAGAAAGTCCTCCCCCACCCAAATACTTTCAATGAATGTTTCATTGAAACATTTTATAAAAGGTTTATAAAAGGCTAAGTGAAATTCAATTACACAGAAAACATACACTGTTTGAATTGTAAAGCCTTTCTATGTGATATTACATTGACATACAACATGAAAAAAGAGCCCGAGATACAAAAATACAGTTGTGATTCAGGAAATGGCACCAAATTAGAACAGTTTTATTATTTAACATACCAATGTATATACATTATCCTCCCAAATAAGAAACAATTTGATTCCAAAGTTTAAAATGTAGTTTCCAAAATGAATCCTTATTGTAAATTTGAAAAAAAAAAAAAGTCCTGCAAATTAACACAATTTTGACCCTTGACTAAAATATGCACCCTGTACCAATCACCTCGCATACAAAATGTATATTATAAATAAAACTTTCAAAAAAGATCTTGGATGTTTATTGCACGTTGTACAGAATGCTTGCCACTATCTGAAAGGCTTTTCAGCTCTTTACTGTATAATCTGTTTAAAGGATTTCCTCAAACTTGGGTGAAAATACTCTGCAAATATGAGCCTATATAGGATCATATATGCTGCTTACCAGAAACAGGAAAATACAATCTTATTTGTAGACTTATTTGGACTGCTTCTGCACTTTTTCTGAAATAAGAATGACTCTGTTGTTTAGTTAAAGTTAAAAGCAATGACAAGATCTGGACACGTTAAAAGTCCTGTTCAAATGTCAGTTTTCTCTTTTCAAATAGAAACTACGTGGAGAGGCATTTTTTTACCCAGTTATATATTTCTACTTTCTAGGACCAGCCCTTCTTGAAGTATATTTGTTAAAGATCACACTACAGGATTCAGAACAATGCTGTTCGTCAGCAACAGTTACTGTTTTGGTTTCAACATCTCAACCTCTCTCAGCCCTAGTAAAGTTAGCACAAAGCAGCCAGCCTGCCATGGCCTGAAAAACAAAAAAGGGTTCCCAGTAAGTTTTCATTGCATCCAGCACAGTGCCTTGCAAAGAGCAGGCACGCAATAAATATCTGATGAATGAATGCACTATCTTCTGGGACCATTTCCTATACGTAATTACTGATTCATGAGTAATATGCTGATTTAAGGTACACAGATCTAACACAATGACTAAACAGAAAACACGTGTGACATGTTACAGGCCAGGACACGCTGTGTATTTTAAGGGTTAAAACTATTCCCATACTAAAAATTGATTAGTCGAATATTTTTATTTTGCCAAGGGACTCTTAACAGTATTAGCCTTTGGCAATTCCCAAACATACAATGAACCCCAAACAAAACGAAACGAAACAAAACAAAATTGCACTATTACAGGGAAACGAGTCCGTGAAAGCAGAGAGGAGGAGCCAGTTAAGGAACAGCAACTTCAAGGAGACGGTTGTTTTTTCGTTTGCACGTTGGGACGCTCCCATTTTTCTGGTTGCCCTGAATAAACTTCACACATACTTTATCCTGTCTGAACTGAACCAGGAACCTGGAAGAAAAGAATAGGGCAGATTAAAGAAAAGTATACACACAACAGCTGATGATGACACTAACACTAGCTTTTGCTTGTTTCTTTTTTTTTTTTTAAGTTTATTTATGTATTTTGAAAGAGAGAAAGAGAGGGGTAGGGAGGGGCAGAGACAGAATACAAGCTGTCAGCGCAGAGTTTGATGTGGGGCTCGATCCCACGAACCTTGAGCTCATGACCTGAGCCAAAATCAAGTCAGATGCTTAACCGGCTGAGCCACGCAGGTGCCCCCAACTAGCTTTTGTTTCCTAATGGATATTGACCTTGACAAGTATTGCCTCTTTCCATCAGCACTTGCAACAGCCATCACTTAGCCCCTAAGGAAAGTGAAGTTCATTAACTCATCACACTCCAGTAAGGTAAGAAGGGCTAAGAAGAATTATTTCCATGTTTCAAATGAAGACCAACCTGCTCTTTTCCCATTTTTCTCCATTTTTGCATAGTAAGACCATAAACTGGCAGGGGGTGGGGGAGGTTCCTATTGAATTACCAACAGATTGAGAAAATTAAATGAAAAAATATCATTAAAGAGGTCTAGAGACACTCCAGACTATGATTTCCAAACACTGGTTACTGACATTATTTCCTCAACAGTTTTTGTCATATCCACACACTATGCTAATAGTTGTTTCTAACCCTAAGTAAGTAGATTTCAAAATAGCTGTGACCTATGGAATAATAATAAAATTGCAAGTTTGATATTCCCTTTAGATTTTTTAATGTCCATTAAAATATATATATAATATACTACATATAGTAGAGTATATATAGTATGTATATAATAGTGTATATATATATATACACTATATATTACTAATACAAACTACATATATACTATATACATATATAGCATATACATATAATCAAAACACTGACACACTCTGTCAGTGCACACCCAAAGCCACTTCTTATCCTACAGTAGTAGTACATGTGGTACAACATGTGAAACCATATTCTAGTTCCAATCTGTCCTTTCATAGACTGTTAGGGGTCAAGTGCTCGTCCACAGGATGATTTGTCACACCTTCCTACCACAAACGTACTGCATTCCTGCTGGGCTCAGGGCTGCAAGGGACACCTGGCCATACAAAATGAGGTCCCTGCCCTCAAGGATGGCATCCCTGTGGAGGAAGGAAAGCGGCATGACTGGACCAGAACCCGGGCTTTCCCATCTCAAAGCCAGTGCTCGTCACTCCAGCGTAAGAGTCAGTACAACGTTGCCATATTTGCAATATGTTTCTCAGGGAACAGTTTTCTGAGTTGCTGGCATATAGCTGAGTCACTCTAACAACCGTGTGACAGATCGCATGCTCACTGGATCCACGACCACAGCAAACATCAAAACGGCTCTGTTCCATGCACATTAGTCTCAGCGTCAAGGTCTACAGAACCCGTCCGTGTTTTGCAAACATTGTCTACAGGAGTGAAATGTGACACATACGCTCCTGATTTATCAATTGTTTTAACAGGATAGTACTTCCCTGCTTTGGAATGGTCTATTTTCTTTTTACCTTGAAAGTACTGACAAAAAGAATTACGGCTCCAAAATCGCATCTCTCCAGCATATATACTTGTATCTACGTGCCTCAAAGAAAGAAAGCACCTTTCGAATTTAATGCCAATACACGCATTTAAAAAATCAAATATTTTGACATTTTAATTTTCAAAGACCACTTATAGTGTAATGAAAGTATAGGGAGTTCTCTTCCCCAATAACTTTAGCACTGGCTGTCTTCATGTTCACAATGCATGATTGCAAGATTTATTGAATGTTCACCATGAACCATACTTTTCTTAGTAAGTTACATATATTAACTCAACTTTAAAATAATCCTATGAGGCAAGTAATATTATTAATTTTTTTTAATGCGTATTTACTTTTGAGAGAGATAGACACGCACGACTGGGGAAGGGGCAGAGAGAGAGGGAGACACAGAGTCTGAAGCAGGCTCTGTCAGCACAGAGCCCGACGTGGGGCTCGGAACTCATGAACTGTGAGATCATGACTTGAGCTGAAGTCAGACGCTTAACCGACTGAGCCACCCAGGTGCCCCATAGGCAAGTAGTATTATTCCTCTCCACTTCATAAAAGAGAAAACTGGAGCATGGCCCACAGTGAGGGCATGGTAATCAGAGAATCACCCTCCAGCAAACAATAATGTTGAATGCATTCTTTCACAGCATCAATACCAGTTCGAACGTCACAGCAAAAAGAATTTAGATGATTTGTTCTGATTTAAAATATTCAAACAACTGCATATGTTGAATCATTTACACGTTTGTATATTATGTGTGTGTACCCATGTACATACACACACATATTTAAAATGTTTAATAGAACAAATTCACTTTGGTTTTTTCAATACCTTTAGGACTTCGTTTTTAGAAACTGTTTAGAAATATTACACATTTTATTTAAGGTCCTTAAAATGCAATCTATTTATGGACTGAACCATTTGGGAATAAGAACTGGGAATTACAAAGCAGGTTAAAACTGCTCTAAGGAGTAAATAGGACTCTGACTCTCCTCTTGTAAACTGACAGCCAGTTTATCCATAATGCCTAGGGAGACTGGGTGTATTAAAATATTACTTCTGCTTCTGAAAAGGACACACTGAGGAAGGTTTCGGTCATTGAACTGCACACTGGACATAATACTAATCTGCCGAGGGGCGCCTGGGTGGCTCAGTCGGTTGAGCGTCCAACTCTTGATTTCGGCTCAGGTCATGATTTCACGGTTCATGAGTTCAAGCCCCGCATCAGGCTCTGTAATGATGGTGCAGAGCCTGTTTGGGACTCTCTCTCTCTTTCTCTCTCTCTCTCTCCCTCTCCTGCACTTGTGTGTGTGCTTTCTCTCTCTCTCAAAATAAATAAACTTAAAAAAAATTACTAATCTGCAGAGCTGGCAGTGAAATGGATTAAAGCCACTTAGGACTACAAAAAAAATACATCATGGGCACCCCTGCCCATGACTTTGTAAAATTTTTTTTAAATTTAAAATGTGCTCCAAGGAGGTGTATGATCCTTGCTTAAGAGCTCTAGAGGTTATGAAACAGGCTACATTGACCGTTGCTCTGCCACGTGGCTCCCTGAAGCCTGGGCAGGGGACCACGGGTGCTCTGCGGGATGCCATCAGCTGTTTGTTTTTATGAAACCAAACAACGATTAGGAATTGGAAAAGGAAAGGCGTTTTGGACTGGTTTACGATGCGACTAAATGTTTTGTTTTCTTCACATGGCCACCCTGTAAACCTTCACTCCCACAAGCATGTTTACTGAAAGCTTACGCATCCAGAACATCATACCCCTCTCTGTGACAAGGCAGGGTCCCTGCCACCCACAAGCAAACCATCCCCATCAGTGTTGCACAACTGTGTGCCTCACACACAATGTGAGAACCGCGGGAGGGTTCTGTGGTGGATGACGTATGAGAAACAGCACACGCTATCCTGCCCAGCCCCTCTGGAGAGTCATGATGTGTGACAACACAGCACATCTGGGGAGACCTGTAGTAAAGAAAGATTGTACATTTCCATGAGCCACTACTTTCTTCACAGCAGAGGCTGTGTTCCTACAATACCAGCTTGGGAAATGCTTAAGAGTAGCGATCCTTTGTGGCCTGGGTGTTGATGTGACTTTCTCTGTAAAGACAACCTCATTAATGTAGTGAGTCAACCGTAAGGCTGCTTCATCTGTATTCCAAGGAGCTCCTGCATCTGGAATACACAGAATCTTCCCGGGATGAGTGGGAATTACCAGTTCCACCGAAACAGAAGCCCTGCATCCCAAGTTATAACACATTTCAACTAAAGGGAGTTTAAAGTTATAATAGGCCCTAACAGGTTAAAATCTTAATTGACTAGAACCCAAGTAGCCATTATATTTTTTCCTAATACGTATTCTTTGTTTAATGAGAAAGGACCTAATGACAAGAAAAGCTATTTACTACAAACTGCAATTTCCTATGTAGAGTATACATAAAGGTCAATCTCCCACCAAATCTAAATACCACTGTTGGTGTACAATGAGGACAGATGATGAACCCAAGGTTCTGTACATCCTCAAACATCAAGGAGAGTTAGCTTGGCCTACAGAGGGATAAGAATGGGTATGAATTTATTTTGCTTTTTATTTTTTTTTTAAGTTTATTTATGTTGAGAGAGAGAGAGAGAGAGAGAGAGAGAGAGAGAACACGAGCGGGGGAAGGGCAGAGAGAGAGAGAATCCCAAGCAAGCTCTGTACTATCGGGGCTCTGCCCCAACACGGGGCTCAAACTCACGAACCGTGAGATCATGTCCTGAGCTGAAATCAAAAGTCAGACACTTAACCGACTGAGCCTCCCAGGCACCCCAAGAATGGGTATGAGTTTATTTTAGAAAGACTTTTAGAAAAAGTTGAAATAGAATAGGCTGGCAAAAATCTTAATTAGAAAATAAAATCATTTCTTGAGCAATCTGGTTCCGTGACTTCTTACTGTACATGCAAAGAAGTATATAAACAGGTAGTAAACACTCTATTGAAAAGTAAAGTAACCAATCAGGTATCAATCAGCACAGTAACTCAAATTCATTCAAATAAGCTCATATCGATAGATTTCATAAGTGGGGGGAATGCTCCAACCTGCATATAAATAATCAGTCTCTATCCTTAGAGCCCTACTGTGAAGGAAAAAGAGCAAAATTTCAAATTTATATATAGCAGTCTTAGCATACCAGTCAACCTTGTCAACATGGAATGCTTATTCTCTATCTATCTATGTCAGAAAAAGGCATAGCAAATATAATACATCCAAAACAGCACCCTTGATTTCAGCCCAGCCACCCAGCCACCCCCAAACCCTTCTTTCTTAAGCGTCATCTGTGGCAGTAAATGGTACCACCATTTGGGCTCAGGCCCCAGACCTACCGTCCAATCTGTTAATAAGTCCTCTTGTTTTCCCTCAAATTACATTTGGAATCTACTTCTCACTACCTCCCACTCCCACCCTAGCCTAAGCCACATCATCCTAGACAGCTCAGAGAAGCTCCCAATTTTTCTCCACTTCCATTTTTGCCTCCCTAGAGCTATTTTCCACACTGCAGCCAGAGGAATCTTTGAAAATCACAAATCAGATCATGCCACATCCTTGCTTGAAACTTGTGATAGCATTCCATCGACCTCAGTAAAATCTCAACTTCTTACCTTAGCTACCAAGCTGCACATGGCCGGGTCTCTGTCTATCTCTTCAGGGTCTTTTCCTACCATTTCACTCTGCCATTAAGTTCATTCCCATCTCAGGGCCTTTGCACCTGCTGCCTCCCTGCCCTGGAAGGCACCTCCCAAGATGGTTGCCTGGCTTGCTCCACTGATTTCAGCCTCGACTCAAATGTCACTGTATCAAACAAGCCTCCCTGACCTCCCTATCAAAAATAGCACACTCTGGGCCTTATCCTGCTTTTTTTTTCCCTCTCCACAAGCATTTGTCATTAACCAAAGTCATATCACTTATTTATTATGTATGCATATTTGTCTCTTCTGCCGGGATGTCAGGGACATGAAGGCAAGGACTTGATCAGTACCATTCACTGCCCGTCCACCATCTAGAATAAATATCAGATGCACACTCGCTACTTAAAGGTAGTGGCTGCATTAATGAGTAAGACTAGAGTGCTCGGCTGAAGCAAGAAAGCAGAAAGTGAAACACCACATTCAAACAGTTATGAACATACTCATCAGAAATTTCGATGCTGAGCTTCTGTTTGGTTTGGCTGAGAGTCGTCCGATACAGCTTTGTGGCCATTTCAATAAGGTGATCGCTGCTGAAGAGAAAGTCTCCTTTACTAGCTGCTTCAGAGCCCTAAAAGGACAAAGCAAGAGTCAGACCATCATAATTAAAGACAGCTTAGGAGGTAAATGTTTACAGGCTTGGCTGAAAACGTATTTACTGGCTCTTTAAAAAAACATTAGTTACCGGAGTCCATTCTTCCAAATAAACAATAACGATGAAAGCTGTATTTCTTCCAAACTTGCTCGGGGCACTTTTAGTAAGGTTACCTAACCTGACGCTACCCAAAGTTGGTAGGTAGACCACAGGCACCTTCCACATCACCTGGGAGCTTATTAGACGAGGCGAACCTGGGGCCCTAGCGCAGGCCCACTGACCAGGATCCCTGAGTGATCTGTTTGCACATTCAGGCTTGAGAAGCACTGACCTAACCTAGAACTCAATCTGAAAGGGCTGTTTAAAAAATTCTTCAGTGGTTTGGTTAAAAACATAAGCAGAACAACAACACTCCCAACAAATATCCTAAGGCAGTGGCTCTCCAGCTAAGCTACACAAAATAGGATGGTTGTGCCCCATTCCAAGAAACTCTGGTTTGAGGGGACTGGGGGCATGGCCTGGGCACCAGCATTATTATGTGTAATCAAGGTTCAGAATCACTGTGTTAGGACTGGATATGCTCCCTTTAAGTTAGGATCCACAGTGGGGAAAAGAGGCAGAATGAAGCATACGGGACTTTCCTAAGTGTAGAAAGAGCAAGCTACGTGCACTACCAGCTAGATGCAGGTCCCTAAATATGATTAATATTCGCCGACATCTGCTTATTCAGTGACTATTTGTTATATGAAAGGCACTATGCTGAGCACTTTACACAGTGTCTCACTGAATCCTTATAACAACGTTATGAACTAGTGCCATTATTTTCTCCATTTTAAAGAAGAGAAAAGGGTGCCTGGGTGGCTCCGTTGGTTAAGTGTCCGACTCTCTAAAAAAAGTCTTTTTAATGTTTATTTTTGAGAGAGAGACATCACGAGCCGGGGAGGGGCAGAGAGAGAAGGAGACACAGAATCCGAAGCAGGCTCTGGGCTCTGAGCCACCCAGGTGCCCCAGTTGGACTCTTGATTTCGACTCAGGTCATGATCTCACGACTTGTGAGATCGAGCCCTGAATTTGGCTTTGCGCTGACAGAGAGGAGCCTGCTTGGAATTCTCTCTCTCCCTCTCTCTCTGTGCCTTCCCCACTCACGCGTGTGCACACACGTGTGTGCACATGTGCTCTCTCTCAAAATAAACAGTAAAAAAATAAATACAATAAAACATAAAGAGGAGAAAAATTAGGTAGGCACACAGAAGTTAAATGACTCAGCCAAGGTCACTGTAAAATTGGTGAGACCAACTCCAGAGGCTACATTCTTAACTACTTCGTTCAAATCAGGAAGTCCTCAAGGCACCTAGGTGGCTCAGTCAGTTAAGTGTCTGACTCTTCATTTCAGCTCAGGTCCTGATCTCACAGTTGTGAGATCAAGCCCCACACTGGGCTCACGCTAAGCATGAAGCCTGCTTGGGATTTTCTCTCCCTCTCCCCCACTTGTGCTCTCTCTCTCAAAAATAAATAAAATTAAAAAAAAAATCAGGAAGTCCTAGTTAAGCTAAAAAAGCACTGAATGTTAAAAAGTCTTTAGGTCAAAGTTATGAGGCAGTTGTTTCATTGTGGTTGCCTTCTTTAATTAAAAAACCACAAATTAAAGATGAATAAGGGGACGGACATTTATCAAGCGGTATACAGAAAAAAACCACAGGAGGAAGCAATGAACATCCTGGTATTTCCATGTATTATTCTCAAAATAAAGCACATCACTGTGAGTGCAAACAAAAGCTGCTCAGGGAAATCAGAATTCAATGAACAATAAATGTGATTAATCAGTTCAATTTCAACTAGTCAATTTCAATCACTGAAAAGCCAAGCCTGAGATTTTACATAGGAGTGAATATAGCCCAAATATGCAAATCAATAACATGTAGAAAATTTTAATGTTTTTGTTTTTTTTTTTTTTTATTTTTGAGAGAGAGACAGAGACAGAGTGTGAGCAGCAGGAGGGGCAGAGAGAAGGAGACACAGTATCTGAAGCAGGCTCCAGGCTCTGAGTTGTCAGCACAGAGCCTGACGTGGAGCTCGAACTCACAAGCCATGAGATCATGACCTTAGCCGAAGTTGGATGCCTAACCAACTGAGCCACCCAGGCGCCCCAGATGTAGAAAATTTTAAATCAGTGCCTCGGAGATTGGACAAATGCAGAAATCTTTCAAACAAATCAATAGTTGGACCTTTACCTCTTTGAGATGGATGGCAAAGAAGCCATCATTCTGTGAGCTCATCGATACTTTGGTCACATCCACCAAAGGAACCTCTGACTTGATCTGCCCGGACTTTTGATCGGCAAGAAGGAGATTATTATTTGTTAAGAGGAAAATCCGGGATGTGCTCTAAAACAAAACAAAACAAAACAAAACAAAACAAAACAAATAAGGATGTAAAACCAATGATGAAAAACACCCCAAGTGGTCCTTGAGTTTAAAGTATTAGTCATTTGCAGAAATGCCCATTTTATTCTGTATCTTTCAGCATGCATACCTATGTAAACTGAGAACACACTAAAAACACAAATAACGTATCTTAAATCATGAAAGTTTCAGAGAACAAGCAAAATTCCACCTAAGCTTAAAGGTAAGGGGGAACATCTTCCTTTATAAGAATTCTGCTGAGAAAATGAAATGCAAATTTGAATATTCAGAAAACTAAAGATGACTGTCCCAATTGATAAACACTTTTTACAAGTCTTCAGGGATAGCATTTTACCTTCCCATTGGCACGGTTAATTTTGTTCACCACTTCAGCAATGATAATCTTTTCTTCAATAGCATCTTTGAGTTTCTTATACTTGGGATTCTTGTTGATTTCCAGGTAAGCTCCTTGGAATGGTTGCCCAACACTAGAGGGAAAAAAAAATTCCCCTCACATTAGAAACAGTTCCAGATGGAAGTATTATGGGAGAAAGTTAACACGTTAGCTGATTCTGAAGAGCGATAACTTCATCAGAGTTAATTTTATGCATTTTACACATGTCCTAAATAGTTGGAAATGAAACCTGAAACCTACTTCAAATACATTTTTGATGTCATCATGGCATTTTGTAGGTAGGACTTTGATAAAAATCTTATCACATGGAACAATCAAGATAGAAACCTGTCACAAGAAAGATAGCGAAGGCCCAAGTGCATGGTCTCAAGGAAAAGGCAAATCCTTCCAATCTGTTAATATAAAGTTAACAGCTACCCACAAAGGGCTTCTAATGCCTTTAAACAACATGTGGCAACGGGAAAAAAGAGCACAGATCATTACCATCAGCTGCTTCAAAGAAAAACTTCATTTTCTTGCAGAGAATCAGAAAATCAATAGGCCGCCTGGGAAGAACAGACCCAGAGCAACCGCTTTAGAAGAAAGCTACAGAGCACTTAATATTACCATATAATTCTGGCTCTAAATAGGCAACGTATGAAAGAAGAATCAGGCCTTTCCTCCTAGGATATGCCCCTACTCGGACAGAAGGGGCCAAGGTCACCATTCAGAAGCAGAGCAGTTTTCTTTCAAACAAACTGTATCTTACAAGTTGCACAATCATGCGCTAGGATGTCGATTTCCCTTAAAGGTTTGTGGGGTGACACCTGCAGGACAGCTTCTTCAAAGACACCAAAAAAACCCCAACAACAACAACAATAACAACAACAACAAACTGTGGCTTCACTCTGAGCTGTAAAGTTCTGGCAATTTGCAAATACAACTTTAAATGCTTGTGTTGTGGGTGGAGGAATAGGGAAGAAAAATCCACGTAGGTGGTCAGTGTTTCACAGCTCCCAGCACATAACAGGCTGGCACCCAGAAGGGCCGCTGCTTCACACAGTGGTGGGAGGCTAAATTATCCCACCCCTCTGACTGCTGCGCGGGGAGCATGCACAGAGAACACTACCCAAAGAGGACCTGGCTTGATGTTAATATTTTTTTCTTGCTGTTCATAGTCAAATGTGTCTTTATTCATTTAATGTTTTTAAAGGAAGAATCAACAAATGTGTTTTTAATAATTAAAAAGTGCTAAGAGGGGCGCCTGGGTGGCGCAGTCGGTTAAGCGTCCGACTTCAGCCAGGTCACGATCTCGCGGTCCGTGAGTTCGAGCCCCGCGTCGGGCTCTGGGCTGATGGCTCAGAGCCTGGAGCCTGTTTCCGATTCTGTGTCTCCCTCTCTCTCTGCCCCTCCCCCGTTCATGCTCTGTCTCTCTCTGTCCCAAAAAAATAAATAAACGTTGAAAAAAAAAAATTTAAAAAAATAAAAAAATAAAAAAATAAAAAGTGCTAAGAGTCTCTGAATTTGTTTCTTCAAAAATGCATTTTTCTCCTTTCAGTTTCTGAAGCGTCGCCCACAGGGAATGTTAATTAAGACGATTACAAGTGAAAAAGATATAAAGAAAAAGTTAAATCAATTAGTTGCTGGAGAGAGCACAGGGACCATTTTCGTGTTCGAAAGTGCTTTCTTTAGCAGGCACTTTGGACAACTTCGGATGAAGATGCTACGTGGGACTCACAGGGAGTATGTACCATCTCAAGTCACCAGGTCAGCTGACCCAGGAGGCTGTGTCCCTAAAGACACAGAGAATACAAGCACAGCACATGGAATACATGTGAATATACTCAGCAGATAATACTTTTTATTTCTGGGCCGTCCTTTGGAAGAAGCTAAAAGTTGTTAAAGATTTCGCTTGAAATTGTACAACTTACTTTTTTATTTAAAAATAGATGAGAAAGGGATAGGGATTCTGGAGAGAAATGATGAACTTGGGAGACAGAAGAATATTCAGATAAGCGGTCTTTACCAAGGGTTTCACTTGGTAAACTTACAACTGATATTGCTTCTTTTATTGAGTGCTTGGTGCCTACAATAAAGGGACCGATGTGACTGCACAGGCCACTAACGTCATGCCCAAGGAGTTAGCAGACCAAAGGCCATCACAGAGCAGTGCTCCCACAACACTCTTAGAGTGACAGACCGGTTTGCTCTTCTTTACAATGCAAATGAGCCTGACCCAGCTGGTTCAAGGAAGAAGACTGGCATGGGGATTACAGTATATTACCAGCAGAAATTGGGCCGGCCTCTGAAAACTATAGAAAACGAACAAGAATTTACAATGAAGATTTATCTTAATAGCCTATACAATTTGTATTTTAAACGATGACTTCTAATTATTTAGTGAAGTGTTTAGGCTAATGCCAATGAAATAAAACCACCAAATGTAATCTCATTTCGTTACAGTATGCCATGAAAGCCATTGCTCAAAAGTGTTTAAGTGTACTTTTTTCAACAGAGCTGAGCTTTATTTCCATGTTTATTACACGTTTATCTTTGATGTCGAATACATATTAGAATCAGCATACAACGTGGGAGAAAAGCTGGACGTTCTCCACTGAATGGGTTAAAAAGGAATATAAAACTACAAAATACTCATTTTAGGTGTTCAATTCTAAATTATGGAAAACAGAACAATTACCTTGCCATTTTTCTCTTTCTAGTTTTCCAAGATGAATTTCATTATAAAATATTTTTCACTAACAATTAATTGTAAGAAAGGAAATAAGGGATTAAAACCACTTGACTTTAAGTACAGAATACAAATAGTCTTAACACAGAACTCCTATCTTCTATTTAAAATACAAATATTTCATCATAGTATGAATTGAGAGTGATTAACTGATGTCAACTGGAAATCTAGTGACCTAAGCAAACCCATACATGCCATTTGCTTTTGTCTGGAAGAGTTAGGCTGATCATAAAATAATTCATAGAATTAAAAATCTCTCATGTTATCACTGAAATCAAACTCCACTAGAAGCGACCTACAAATATATTTGAGGAGCTTTTAAAATACTGACTTTTATGGGTAAAGCAAAGCCATAATACCTAGATGGGTATAAAGCCTTCTTGTCTTTGAAGAGTTCACTGGCTTCTAATTTTTCTTCGTAAATCAGCTTTTGCTGGTCTGTGAATTGGTCTCTGTATTTTTTACACTGTGAAAAATGAAAAGGAGAAAAAAAAAGATATCACTTACATAAGTCATTACTCATTCTTAAATATGCTAAGCCAATTTAGTAACATGAAGAGTAAGAGTAAATGTGTACAAAATATCCATTTAAAAAAACCAAGAGCATTTTTCCTTTTTGGGTTTTCAAAGGTTGGTCTTAGAAAATGCCATAAAAACTACGGTCTGTATTGTGGAACTTGGGATGCTTCTTCAGAACACCCGAGGGCCTTGCTAGCAAGGGCCCTACTGGGAGTACTGACCCTCCCACTATGACATCAGCCCCCGCCCCCACCCCTGACATCCTTTAGGCCTCAGGCTGTCACACTCTTCTCACAAAGACTTAGCCTAAGAATGACATTGTACATCACAACTCATTGCACACATTGATTTACATGCACACACATAGACAACTGACACAAAAGCTTCACAAAACAATTCCTTCAACATGCCCTGTACTCTATTATTTTTTTTTTAAACTTTAGTTTTTATTTTTTTAAATTTACATCCAAATTAGTTAGCATATAGTGAAGCAATGATTTCAGGAGTAGATTCCTTAATGCCCCTTACCCATTTAGCCCATCCCCCCCTCCCACAACCCCTCCAGCAACCCTCAGTTTGTTCTCCATATTTATGAGTCTCTTCTGTTTTGTCCCCCTCCCTGTATTTGTATTATTTTTGTTTTCCTTCCCTTAGGTTCATCTGTTTTGTCTCTTTTTTTTTTTTTTTCAACGTTTATTGATTTTTGGGACAGAGAGAGACAGAGCATGAACAGGGGAGGGGCAGAGAGAGAGGGAGACACAGAATTGGAAACAGGCTCCAGGCTCTGAGCCATCAGCCCAGAGCCCGACGTGGGGCTCGAACTCACGGACCGCGAGATCGTGACCTGGCTGAAGTCGGACGCTTAACCGACTGCGCCACCCAGGCGCCCCACATCTGTTTTGTCTCTTAAAGTCCTCATATGAGTGAAGTCATATGATTTTTGTCTTTCTCTGACTAATTTCACTTAGCATAACACCCTCCAGTTCCATCCACGTAGTCGCAAATGGCAAGATTTCATTCTTTTTGATTGCTGAGTAATACTCCATTGTGTGTGTGTGTGTGTGTGTGTGTGTGTGTGTGTGTGTGTGTATAGATAGATAGATATACACACACACACACACCAACCACATTTTCTTTATCCATTCATCCATCGATGGACATTTGGGCTCTTTCCATACTTTGGCTATTGTTGATAGTGCTGCTAGAAACATGGGGGTGCATGTATCCCTTCGAAACAGCACACCTATATCCCTTGGATAAATACCTAGTAGTGCAATTGCTGGGTCGTAGGGTAGTTCTATTTTTAATTTTTTGAGGAACCTCCATACTGTTTTCCAGAGTGGCTGCACCAGCTTGCATTCCCACCAACAATGCAAAAGAGATCCTCTTTCTTTGCATCCTCGCCAACATCTGTTGTTGCCTGAGTTGTTAATCTTAGCCATTCTGACAGGTGTAAGGTGGTATCTCATTGTGGTTTTGATTTGTATTTCCCTGATGATGAGGGATATTGAGCATTTTTTCATGTGTCGGTTGGCCATGTGGACGTCTTCTATCCTACTGTACTTCATTTTAAAACGCTGGTCAGTAATCTATTAAATTGATTTCACGACTCACAAATACGCTACAACCCTTGGTTTGAAAAATACTGCTCTGAACCCCCTATTGCCATTTTACGGTATGGACACCTGACCTGAGAAATCTCTCCTTTGGCTGGATTCTGAGATGGTACTGAAGGGACACAGGGGGTGGCTGGAGGGGCAGGGACAGGTGTTTTATTTTTATTTTTTATTATGTTTATTTATTTTTGAGAGAGAGAGACAGAGCATGAGCAGGGAAGGGGCAGAGAAGGGAAGACACAGAATCCAAAGCAGGTTCCAGGCTCAGCTGTCAGCACGGAGCCCGGCATCGGGCTCAAACTCACAAACTGCAAGATCATGACCTGAGTCAAAGTCGGACGTTCAACCGACTGACCACCCAGGTGCCCCTAGGCCAGGTGTTTCAGATGAACTCTAAGACATTCAGTTAGAAATGTAGTTGAGACCCACTGATATAATGGTATAAGGGAATGTTAGCATTGCTGCCCACCCTTTCAGGAATAAACACATCCCTCTCATTCTCTATCCCTAAATGCAAGGGAGGTAAGGGCCAGGGGCCAGGGGAGAGCAGAGGCAGAGCAGACTCCTGGCATTAGAAGGTCCCCATCGTTATTTCTGAAAATAGTCTCACTGTCAGACTCAAAGAGGGAGATGAGCACTGAGACACTGGTGAATTTCACCAAACTGACTCACTAAGTTAGGGAACAGAAGGGAGAATCCAGTTCCACATGCTGTGTCACCAATATTACACTATTCAGTGATAATGTCACTCTACATATGTAATTCTGGAAAGGGACAAGCCTACAGTGCCCAGCAGGAAAGAGTTTCCTGGAAGTGATATCCATCAGTCATTCACTTACCAAATATAATAAGCCTTTCAATGATTATATTGTAGGATTATATGATTATCATATTAATGATTATATCGTATCTGACACTTGTACATATTTAGCATTCCATATATCAACTGAACTACTAAAATAAAGTCAACATCTATATAAGTAACCCACGTACTTCTGGGCAACACCTAAATAACACGTTATGCTCTCATAAAATTAAGGAAGCTAAAAATATAAGGCAATGTCAAATAGATTTTTAGCTTCCATTTAATTCAGGTTGAGGGAAACTTAATCTCTTTGATGTCTTGTGAGGCACTCTAAAGCCG
The DNA here is from genome assembly GCF_007474595.2 of Lynx canadensis. Lineage (NCBI taxonomy): Eukaryota > Metazoa > Chordata > Mammalia > Carnivora > Felidae > Lynx > Lynx canadensis. The sequence continues at coordinate 177,865,527 of NC_044310.1, read as the reverse complement.
TTTTTTTCCCCAGTCCATCAAAACATGTAGTGTTTTCGCGTACGTTTATGCACGTACTCAATACATCTTAGAAAGTAAACTCCTACAATCTTCAAGATTTAACTATATCCTGTGAAGATGTTCAAATTTTATTATTTCTATCTCTGGCAGTATTCCTTCAGGTAAAGATGAATAACAGAAACACATCAAAACAAAACAAAAACCTGAACTACTTTAAAGCAACTGGAATCTGGAAGGGAAAGACACTGGAGCCATGCACACTCTCCTTTCCAGACAAGGATGACAGGTGACAGTCATGGGAACACCTGGCTGCTCTGGAAATTCTCACACAAAGCCAAGTACAGTACATGGTTCAAAAATACCAAGGTCCTCAGATACGTCTCTTTGAGGTTAGAGGAAGAGCATGGTTAAAAATCTGCTTTTACATAACATTTTTCAAACTCTCAAAATATATGTTAAGAAGTCTCTGAAAAAAAAAAAAAAAAAAACCTAACAAGGCATTTTTTTACCCTCCACAAGTGGAAAATCCTTTTTAGTTCTTTGTGAGTAGAATCCAAAAATAGGTAAGGTCTTGATGGCCAGTTCTTGTCTATTGGAGATAAGGAAGGCATCTTATTTTTCATTTCCAAGAAGTATTTTTGCACCTATGTTGAGTTTGACAAAAAATGCTAGATAAGTAAAATATACCAGAAAAGTCATTGTTTTACATAAACCAGGATCAAGCAAACCACTTGGTGGAATTTAGCAAGTTTTAGTTTATAAAATGTTGCAACTCCTCTGGAAAATCTCTTTTTAACTCTCTGTATTGGTTGGGAAAATCTAAGCTCCACTAAATGGTTAAGAGAAAAGAAGAATACTAATTTTAAAATTAACATTAATACTTACACCAGCTAACACTAGAAAGCTGCATTGTTTAATAGGCAGCCACTTGCCACCTGTGACTATTTCTATTTAAATCTTTAGTAATTAAAAAAAAAAGTTAAAAATCCAGTTCATCAATCACATTAGTTACATTTCAAGTGCTCAACAGCCACATGTGGCTAGACTTTACTGTACCACAAAGATCTAGAACATTTTCACTGCTGCAGAAAGTCCTGTCGGACAGCACTGCTCTAGAGTACTGAATTTGAGCCAGGAAATGTAAGAGCTTTCAATTATCACTCCATTTTACAGGCGACAAGAATGAGGCTCACAGAAGTTAAGTGATTTGCTCAAGCCGTAAATCTGTACATGGTAGAGTGAGCTGGCTCCAGAGTCTGCACGTTGCCACTACATATACTTCTCTGGAAGCCAGAGGGAAATGTTAGAATCCATCCCGGAATCGTGGCACAGCCCTGCTCTCCTCTTTGACCAACCTCGCCCTGCAGCAGCTTGTGGCAGTTCAGCAGGGCAAGATCTTGGTGTTCCCCTCAGATTCCTATGTTGAAATCCTAACCCCCAATGGGATAGTGTTAGGAAACGGGGCCTTGGGGAGGCAATTAGGTGAGTAAGGTCACAAGGGGTGGTGCTCCCAGGATTACTGCTCTTATAAGAAGACACGGGAAAGAGCTTGCTTCTCTTTCTCTTCTCCTGTGAGGAAACTAGGAAAAAGGCCTCACCAGAACCAGACCATGCTGGCACTCTGATCTTGGGCTGCCCAGTCTCCAGGACTATCAGAAATAAATGTTTATTAAGCCACACAGTCTATGGTATTTTCATTATAGTAGCCTGAACCAACACACCAGGCTTTCTTGGGTTCCCCTTCCCCAGAGAACGTTCTCTCTGTCAAAGAACATTTCATTGATCATATGTGGGCCGCTAACCTGACACAATTCTACCTGAATTTGAGGGGAAATGATAGAAGGTCACAATCTCTCAGTGTCACGGCTAGGGTTTAATAGTTACCAAACAAGCCATTTATGATTGAGGTGGTGCTATTCACTAGTTAGTGCTATAATGCTAATTAGCCACATAGAAAGTATAGACTTACAATTCTCTGAAGCGTAAATTCATAAATTTTCTTTCCAGCATTGGCTCTGAAGAATTTCCTGTACTCCCGACGGACCTTTAAATAGAAGCAGCAGAACACAGAGGTTAACGTGTGGCCGGCAGGTGCCCATATGATACACTTCTATCAAAAATGAAAAAAAAGGTGGAACAAGTCAAATTTATAAGTGACTTTCTGGATATAGTAAAATGATTGAAGCACACTGAGACAGTGGATTTTAAATCAGAGAAAAAGAAACGAGAGCTGCAAAGTGGTAATACCAGAATGTTCTAATGTTTTAAATCCTCTCAATTCGTTTTTAAAGTGCTTGAAGATTTGACAAGAAACACTCTACAGGCATGGCTACAAACTCATCACAAATCAAAATACATATCAGAAAAAAAATTACATGGGTAATTTTCACTGCAAAATGTTCTTAAAAGGTAAAAAGAAAATGCCTGACGAACTCCAGCACAGCTTCCAAAGCCCTGCATACGAAGACAGGACTTCAGTGCCGTGCGCTGGGAGCTCATTGTGCCTAAAAATAAGAATTTAAAAAGAAGCCTGTGGTCTCCCATTAGAAATCTCCCATTTAACTGCATTAATTTTTCTCTCATCTCTACTCCTGTCCGAGTTTCTACTAACACTATCACAACACTCAGGACATGTTACAGTTTTAGTTTCCCTATTTCTTCCTTGCTACGCTGTCATATGCATTTTGCACACTAGTGTTCAACAAATCAAATCACTAGGTGAGGTGTTTACCGAATGAATGAATGAATGAATGATACAGTTAAGTTTTGAAACTGAGAAAAAAAACTAAAAACTACTTAAAATACCGATTGTCACTCGGCTGTCAATGAGAACGTTAGATTTTAGCAAAACACCAGCCTATTTGAATAATTCAGACATGCTATACTTTTTTCTTTTGTCTTTACTTTTCTGGGTTTAACTGCACATGTTCAAAATCCAAGCTCACAACCTACTAGCCAAATCCAGTTTGTAGAAAAATGTTTTATATGCCTATTTTTTTTTTTTTTAAATTTTTTTTTTTTCAACGTTTTTATTTATTTTTGGGACAGACAGAGACAGAGCATGAACGGGGGAGGGGCAGAGAGAGAGGGAGACACAGAATGGGAAACAGGCTCCAGGCTCCGAGCCATCAGCCCAGAGCCTGACGCGGGGCTCGAACTCACGGACCGTGAGATCGTGACCTGGCTGAAGTCGGACGCTTAACCGACTGCGCCACCCAGGCGCCCCTATATGCCTATTTTTAAATGAAGCACTTCGCACGAAAAATTCAGGCTACATGTTTCTCTTCAAGTTTTCTAAGATCTAGCAACGGTGAGCCCCATTCCCACATGACAAAGACGAGACCACAGGAGCTGTGGCTGCCTTTATGAGACAGGATGCTCCACACTGCTCAGGGCCCCATCCTTCCTGATCCACCTTCCATCTGCTACTTCCCTCATCCTTGTGACCTCCCTGGTCCCATGGGACATGTAAGCGCCAGACCCATTCTCTACGCTTATGGATTATTACGGTTTAAAATTTTTTCCAGGGGCACCTGGGTGGCTCAGTCGTTAATTAAGCATCCGATTCTTGGTTTCGGCTCAGTCATGGTCTCACAGTTCATGAGTTTGAGTCCTGCCATCAGGCTCTGCGCTGACAGTGTGGAGCCTGTTTGGTTTCTCTGTCTCTCTCTCTCTCTCTCCCTCTGTCTCTGTCCCTCCCTCTCTCAAAAATAGATTTAAAAAAATTTTTCCCCCAGATACCACACAGGAAGTTCCTCCTTTTGTTCATATTCTATGGTACTGATTATCCTTTCTCCTTTAGCCAAGGAGTTGATAGATTCAAATCTCAAACTAATAAAGTTAGAAGGGACAAAGGGAAGAAAAATGGTACCTTTTAATTGGCTCCTGGAATTTTAATAGCATAGGGAAGCAGAGAAGTTAGAGTAAGGTTTCATGTGAACATATCCATAGAAATATACTGGAAGTCCTACCATATGTAGTTGAATGTCATTGTAAGCGAGTTCACTGCAACATGCTTTTTGATATTCACAGGAATATTTCCCCTGAAATATTCTCCAGAAATACAGCTATAAATAGAAAAGGCTGACGACACGTTCACATATAAAATGGGCTCCCCCTCACGGGCCCTGGCAGTCCAAAAATGATCCACTGAACTTTGTAATCAATTCCACAAGAACCTAATCACATAAAAGGGCAAAACTACTGCTCTTATCAACATTATTCTTTAAAAAACACTAGCACAAAATTATTACATTCTTGGACTTCAGAGAAGTTTAATCTTATTTCAGAACAATGATAATGGTGACATATTAAAATACTTCTGTTTTATTGGAAACCGGGGGGGGGGGGGGGCAGTTACATCTAGAGTAGGGCCCGTTAACTTCAGCTCCAACACCATTCACCTACAAACTGAATTTGATTTATAGGTTACTAGCATACACCCCTAAGATGGAAAGATTTTCTGAAATTATATGCAGTGAGTTAAACCCAGAAACTGAAGACAAATGTGATTCTGCTGGTAGATATTATACAGGGTAAAAATCCTGACTCAATGTTTGATTCCCTCCTTTTATGAAAATCAGGATGCAAATCAGAACAAGTGAGTAAAATGGGAAATAAAATCCTTTAAAAAAAGTAGTTCTAGAACTTGTTTAGAATTCTTGAAATGGAACATCTTAAATTCATACTTAAGTTACTTCTTAAGTACTTCAAAAATTACTTGATGAATATTCAGTATAATCAAAAAGGTTAATTCACTGAAAGTTTACAGGCTAAATTTTCAGGGGAAAATGCAGATTACTCAAAAGCAGAACATACAGATACTGCTGATGCTGTTTAGATTCAGAGTCAGTGGCTTCCTGGATGGTAAATATTTAGAAGAAGATGAATGGTTATAGCAAAAATAATAAAGAGGAATAGTGTCAAATAGGGGCCTAATTATTCCTAAAAGACAATATGGATGGTACCTTAAGGTGATGAGTTATTGAATAACAGGAAGACACCATCTTTACACTGCCCGAAAGTTGTTCTCAATGGCAAAAAGTTGTTTCTGGGGCTCAGTCATGTTTACTTACGCATATCTTGCCTAAAGCAGTAAGCACCACTTTGAAATAAACCCTACCCTACATTAAAAGGCATTTGAATCTATAAAGTTCTCTTTAATCCGAATGAGCGACTGCTGGTCTTAATTGCCAAAATCTGTACTTTTAATGCAAAACCCTTTGGTTTCTAAGCTGAACAATTAGAATGGCGGTCACTTTGTAGAACACTCTGCTCCAGGAGCCATCGTTGGAGCAGGATAGGCAGACAAAGGGAAACAAAAGCCAGATATCCCCTGGCTGGCCACTGTAGACCATGGGTCAGCTTTTAGCTCAACTACTGTAACTCTGTCTCATGAATTAAAAACAAAAAACAAAACACAAACTTCATCTTCATAAAGATAACACAAAATAGGACTTGGATAACAAAATGTCTTATTAGATGCTTTAGATACTTTAAACCTATTATTTAAAGAAATACACAACAACATCAGAAAATATTAGTGCACAGGTTTGTTCTCAAAAAGAAATGGAATTAGGCAAGGTGACACTGTAAAAGACTGTGCAGACCATAAGCAAGCATCATCAATCATTTTCTCCGGGTTAGTAAGTGCTAGGCTTCATTGAGTTCACCGTGGACAGAAAGAAGGGGTGGGGAAGTACCTTTAGTCCAAGCCAGTAAGCCCAAATGACAGCGACTGCATGCTTACGCCTAGCCTCCTCCTTCAAGCGTTTCAATTCCCTTCGAGCCTAGAACGTTTTAGATAGTAAATAAAAGAGACGGCCCAATGCAGACAGCACAAATGACCAGAAGAAGATACCCCACCAAACAGAAGAGCCAACTTATGAATAAGGATTTCAGAATGATAGAAGAATAGGGCATAATCACTTAAACCCAAAGAATCCGCGTAAGTCTAGTGCAGTCCTTTGTATGTTTAGTGCACTGAGCCTCTGTTCCAGAGGAAGGCCATCTATATGGTACCGGAGGTAAGCCACGCCTCTGCCCCCCTACTTCCAGTTTTCCCTTTTTCCTCCCTCCTCATTCTCTCTCCTTCTTCTATTCTCCACACTCTCTCTCTCCCTTATCCAAGCCTTAGAGCTGTGAGTGGCACCTAGTGACTTCAGCAGACTTCCCTTTGCTGCCAGTACCCAGGACTAGAGAGGCTAGGAATTCCTGTGTTCATTCATTTGGACGTACAAAAAGACAACTCTTGTGAACAACCATTTAGAACATGGAAAGAATAAAGTTGTTTCTTTCCCATTAGCAAATTAGAAGTAGCACATATCAAAATTCAGTGTGAGCTAAGGCCCTGGACAGTGAAATACACTGAAGCAAGATAAAAAGTGAAACGACTTATGGTTTAAAAATTAATCTTAGGGAACAGTCAATCTGAAGCATGCTACTTTGAAAGATGAAACATGCAGTGATTTTTCACCGCTTTTGGTACTCAGACTGGGAAATGGGCTACCTCAGTGGGGAAACCCCAGGGATAACTGTCTAAGAGTCCTTCTGCCTCAGCTAGGACATTTCCCTCTGATTACTAAAGGAACTAGCCTGTTCGTCACAGATTTTTCAAGGGGGGGGACACAAATGAACAGCTCTGGTAAGTTTTTTTGGCAAATTAAGATCCTTATACAGGCAAATGTTGACTTTTCTCATTTTTCTCACAAGATGGACTTATAATGCTGACAAGGTAAACTTAAAAACATAGGATTATATTGATATTTATGTTTCTAACTGGAATACACATTTTTAGCAGAGATGACCTTTGATTTTCTAAGTAACAAAAACATCTAAAAGTCTCGTCCCTTGGGGTATGTGAAATGTTCACAGAGCCCACGACTCTGCCTGGGGATTAGTGAGAGTATTTCAGGAGGCCTTTGTTTCTGAACACAAACAGCTGAAGCTGAAATTCTTGGGATTCTTCAGCGGCAATGATAGCTAGCTTTGCATGAACACAGCTTTCTGTTCAATCACAAATGATCATTCTTTTCGCATACAATATTTTGCTTATAATAATCAATGGCGGCCACAGTGAGCCTAAAAAACAATTTCATTCGTGGATTAATATTTTTTAAGGCATGCGTTAAAGGTGTTCTTCCTGTCACCATGTTGCAGAAGACCAACTGAAGCCCAAATCTTAACATTCCCAACATGCCCCTCCAACCCCCCACCCAACAAAAATATCTCTAGAAAACTGCTGGTATATGCTGGGGGGCGGGGGGAGAGAAAAGGGAAGGAAAAAAAAAAAAAAAACAACGAAACATGCATGTTACTTGAGGGTTTTTTTTTGTTTTTGTTTTTGTTTTGTTTTGTTAAACAGCAACTGGACCAGTGCCTCATTAATAAGCAATTAGTGTTTTTGGCCTACACATGCTTAGGGCTCCTACTAACGTGCACTACTACACTACCACATCCAGGTTTATTCGATCCGGCGGCTAGGACATGCACCGGGGTGAGGCACTGTTAACTGTAGGCATTCACCCCCTGACAGGCTAAAGATACAAACTGGTTATTGCCGATTCCGGGACGGAGTAATGGGATGTGCGAATCAAGTACCTTAGATCCGAGCCAGTAAGCCCAAATAACTGCAATAGCATGTTTATTCCTAGCCTCCTCCTTCAGCCGGCTCAGTTCCCTTCGCGCCTGTGATGCATTTGAAAAGGAGTTACAGAAAAGTTTAAGGCAGGAAAGGTTACCGCTGGTTCCCAAAGGAGAGAGAAGAAAGACACCGGTCACCATCACACAGCAAACGCGAAAGCGTGTGCCACCACCCCACACCAAAACGTCAGAGAGAGAGAGACAGGTAAATGCGTGCTCAGTAGCTTAAGCCAGTGAAACAATTTCTGACACCCGCCCCCGCTGCCTTCCAGGGGGCAGTGTCTGGCCTACCTGGGTACCATGCCAATAGGCCGCGATGGTGGTGGCTGCCTCCTCACAGCGTTTTTGGTGCTTCAGTTCCCGCAGGATTTTTCGGGCCTAAGGTGAAGAATCACCCAGAGAAAGTAGGAAGTTAACAAAAAGTGAGATGCCATACTGGTTGAAAAACATACTTGCAGAGACAGTCATAACATCCACTGTCAAGCGAAAGATCTATCGTTGAAAGAAAGGAAAAGGGGACATTGCTTATTCGGCCTAAACGGACTATGAGAAGGTAGTAAGTAAAGAGGTCACTAAGCACAGCAGTGTGGCCCCCATTCAGACCGAGACAGCGGCCTCCTGTGCCCTAACGTGGGACATGAAGAAATGTGAGCACGAGCCATAGAAGCTGGTGCACGTCAGATGGAAGGAATAGCTCTTGGGATGCGGTCGGAGGATCTCCAGTGCTCCAAAACCCATTTACCACCTTCATCATTGTTGTACACGACGTCACCTCAGCTGTACTTTTTATGCAAAAGAGATGTTTAAAAACTTGCTAAAGAAAATCTCATTAGGGGGCGCCTGGGTGGCGCAGTCGGTTAAGCGTCCGACTTCAGCCAGGTCACGATCTCGCGGTCCGTGAGTTCGAGCCCCGCGTCGGGCTCTGGGCTGATGGCTCAGAGCCTGGAGCCTGTTTCCAATTCTGTGTCTCCCTCTCTCTCTGCCCCTCCCCCGTTCATGCTCTGTCTCTGTCCCAAAAATAAATAAAAAATTTGAAAAAAAAAAAATTTAAAAAAAAAAAAAAAGAAAATCTCATTAGTCCAAAACCAGTGGCTTCTCCCAGGCAGTTACCAGAAACTGATTTTATGGGGGCCCGGAGGACATGTTGGTTGGGAGGTGGGCTCGGAATGTCTGAAGGCTCTAGACTGGAGACACGGACCCATGATCCAGTAATAAGGTCAAAGAAGGACAGGGGCGCCTGGGTGGCGCAGTCGGTTAAGCGTCCAACATCAGCCAGGTCACGATCTCGCGGTCCGTGAGTTCGAGCCCCGCGTGGGGCTCTGGGCTGATGGCTCGGAGCCTGGAGCCTGTTTCCGAGTCTGTGTCTCCCTCTCTCTCTGTCCCTCCCCCGTTCATGCTCTGTCTCTCTCTGTCCCAAAAATAAATAAAAAACGTTGAAAAAAAAAAAAAAAAAAAGAAGGACTTGCAGGCAGTGATTTCACTTACTCTATGTGCTTGCATTTATATTCTGGCATTTACTATCGTACAGCCGCCAAATTGACCCATGGCCTAGACAAAGGTCGATCTATGCTACTGGACTCCCGGCCCAATGTTGTACCCTCTGAAGGGGTTCTGGGCCTGGGAATTGTCTTGAAGTAGCTCCTCTGCATTAGCCCACTCCACAGAAATCTCCCAGTAGGAAAGTGGTCAGAATAGGCTCTGAAGGTTCTTTGACTTAGAGCAGGGACAGTAAACTTTCTGCAGAAGGCCAGATGGTATTTTTGGCTTTCCCGTTTATAGGTCTCTATCACAGTTACTCAACTCTGCTGTCAGAGCGCTAAAGCACAAGATGTATTTACACACAAGATGTAAATAAATAAGCAAGGGTCTGTACCAATAAAACTTTATTTATATGAACCTTGTACTTATATTTGTATACATATTTATATACATTTTATATTTGTATATATATTCACATGAAAGTAGTATTCCATATAATTTTTACATGTCATGAAAAGTTCTCTCTGTTATTTTAAACAATGCTTTAAGAACATAAAAGCCATTCTTCCTTCTGGGGTTGTACAAAAACAGGCATAGGCTGTGGACTGCTGACCCCTGAACCAAGCCTTGCAGCCAGGATCTGGAACTAGGTGATGGGTACACTGTGATCCCGACTAGAATGGCCAGAGCTCAGGATGTTTGGATCATGACAGGGCAGCCCACAAGATGGTCACCAGGAAGTTATGGAAGGACTTGGGCCGGGCAGGACGCACAGGTGCAGAGGCAACAGTGTTGACAGACAGCCTTCTGGACTACCACTTCCCTTGCAAATGGGGGGCAAGAGGATATTGAAATCATGTACGGTATTATTTCAAGACTTCCTGCTTCGAGAACAAAGCTCTTGAGAAGAGAGCCAGTTAGAAGGATGCGGCCAAGACATGGTCACAAGGGCCCTAGTGTAGCCCATAATATTTATTCTTTCCATCTGACTGTTTACAGGGTAGGCAGGAGATGAGGAGCTCCCCCCTGCAGGGTGACCTTAAAGACATCATCCTCCTTTGTGAAGAACTTAAAAACCCCCAATAAATAAGGCTCACTTCTTTTAAACTCACCTTCCAACCCCGGATATAAGACTGAATTACCAAGGCAGAACTCTTTATCTGTTGATACCTCTTTTGTTGCTGTGGGACAAAAGGGGGAGATTGTTACCAGTTCTGTTTACACATCTATAATACCTATACTGCAAGAACTGAGACAGAGTACTTGCTCACTTAGTGCAATTAACCCTTAATCTCCCATATTCCTCCTGGGAACCAATATGTAAAGAAACCAAAATATCAAACAATCCAAAATTATTACAGTTAATCCGGAGTATGTTTCAAGGGTGCTAAATATAATTAAATGAGTATCACTTGAATTGAACTAAGAGGCTATACAAGTGACTCCAACTCCATTCCTACACTCAAGGACTTGCACTGGGTACCAATCAGCAATGTAAAATAGAAACCACATCCTGGGAGGGTCAGGTGAGCACCAAGTAGGTTGAGATACAGCCAAAGTTACTTCCAGGCGGGGAAGGTTAAAGAAAACCCAGTGTGGCAGGCCATGCATGTGGGCACGGCAAGATCAATGCCCAAAGGCCCTTTTTACTTCTACTCGGAAGAGTGGAGGCCACTGGAATACCATCCATAGAAAAGTGAGCTCGTATTGTATTTAATGTGGAATATTCACCGGCATGTCAGCATCTGTGATGAAATTTCACAGCTTTTCTAACCAAGCCATGAAGTCATGCTGTGCCTCTCTCACTTTGGAAATGCTGGATTGCTCAGCTCCCTTTTCTGAGTGGGACACATGCCTTCCAGCCCTCTAGGCTAGATTTGGGAAGCTCAGAGGAAACAGAGTGATGTTATCAACACATGAGCAGCAGAACAAAAGAGAATGCCAGACAGACAAAGAGAACCCTAGGACTTTGGACAAATCACTACCTCCTCTGGACTTCGGTTTCCTCATCTGTCAAATGAGGAGCTAGAAACTCGGCAAGATTCCTCACAGAGCAATATTCCGTGGCTATAGAAAAAACTATATCTATGATATCTGACCATCACTTCTGACATGCATCTGATACCTTGATGTTTTCTTCTGAAGTTCCTAAATGGCTTGAAAACAACTCTATCTTACTTTAAAATTCATCTCACCTGGGTGGCTCAGTCAGCTGAGCGACCAGCTTTGGTTCAGGTCATGGTCTCACGGTTTTGAGATCATGGCTCACGTCAGTCTTGTGGCCTCTGCACAGAGCCTGCTTTGGATCTTCTACCCCCTATCTCCCCATCCTTCCCCCACTCATGCTCGCTCGTGCTCTCTCTCAAAAATAAACCTTAAAAAAATTCGTCTCATAGAGCTATAAAATATAACAGAATATGGATTTTAAAATAATCAGCAACTGGAAATGGACATTCAGAAAATCTTTGAGTTATTTGGTTGAGAAAAAAGGTTGAGTTTAATCACTAGCTTGGATAACATGTAGTTAACTGGTTGAGATATTTAATTCAAATTCTAAAACAGATGCAACTAACACTAGAGCGAAATTAATACCTTCTCTAAAAGTTGGGTTTATTATTTGTTTCTATTCTCCCAATTAATACTAGTTATAACTCACCATCATGAGCTAATGATACATTATATGGTGGCTCCTTTTTTCACTTGGAGATATAAAAGTTCTATATAGGGAGGGAAGGTAAAACAGCACCTGCTCTCTTCGTTCATTGCTTTGTTTCTTCTCATCCCTCTAATGAAATGCCCCCTTCCAGAGGGTATTCCTTGACCATACTATCCAAATTTATATCCTATCTCCTCACTATTCTTTATCTCAGTAATCTGTTTCCTTCCCAGCTGACTACAGTCTATAATTGTTCTGATTATTTACTTGCTTACATGCATATTGCTCATCACTAGGTATGAACTCTATGAGGTCAGGCATCAGTTTTGTTCATGTTGCTATCCCCAGAGCCTGGCAGAGTAGGTATTCCAAAAGTATTTGTTGAATTCAAGATAGATGAATTCACTACACTTTCCAACTTGGATTTTCTTAATGATATGCAAACAAAAAATGACGAAAAGGGTTCCCTGACCACTGGCTATGTGTTGGTCCTTCCTTTCTCAGGCAAATATAAAACAGAGCATTATGAATCTGCAGAAGAGCCAAGTGCCACTACTGTGTACACAGAAGAGAATCCACCACAGACAGGTTAGTGACAACAGTCCTCTGTGCCTCTGCAGAATACGTATGAATGAATCTCTCATCGTGGCTGGATAGGTTCATACGTGAACAGCTGTAGTACCATTGGCTGTACCCTTTCAAACCATTTTAAGGATACTCTCTTAAAGCTGAAGCAGTTTTTTTTTCCTTTGGCTTCATCATTTAAATATCTCATTAATTTCTCAAACGTGGACATATTCCACTAAAATGTATTACATGGGAATAGGTCAGCAAAACTGTGTCCTGATTATACACTGCTTCATAGCAAAACTTTCCCAGAGCAGAAAAAGAGAGTATCCTAAAGGAGATGTGATTGCAAATTCAATTCATCTTCCGATTCTTTAGAGAAAAAGCACAGAATAAAAAAGCACTCAGAAGTAGTGTTCTTATCACAAAATTCACTTGTGAGAACACAGCCTAAGTTTAAGCCAACCTAAAGGCAAACCTTCAGATTTCCCTCAAACTTGTTATGCCTCCAATGAAATATCTATAATCAAGTGAGAAACAAAATTCCCAAAAGAAATTCCATGTCAATTAACTAAACATGCTTTATTTGTAAGTCTTTTCCCATAGATAATAGGGCCAGCAATCTGAGGACTAAAGGAAATCCAATCCTTTCACCAAATCCAGAATTCTACTAAAATGTGGCATCAGTTTTCTGGAATTAAGCCACTTTCAGTGCTGCTACAATACATGGAAAACAGCCAATTATTTTGGAAAACTGAGCCTATCCCATGAAAAGGGTTAAATGACACCGTCTCTTCTAATCCGATGAGCAAATTCAAGATTTAGATTTCCCACTATGTGGACCTATATCACTGGAAGGCAGTGTGATATACTCAACTTGAGCTATGAAATAGTCCTGGATTCAAACCTTATCTTTGCCACTTAGCAGCTGCGTGACCACGGGCAAGTTACTCAACGGCTCATGCCTTAGTTTTCCCACCTTTAACAAAGGTACCACAAAAGCACTCAATTTATGAGGTTGCTGGGAGGACTGAATACGTAAAACTTACACGCAAAGTACATAACAAATACTAGCCAATGAGCATCATTCTTACAGAGTAAAAGGGTGGAGGCTCTTACCGCGTATCTCCTGTACCAGGCAGCTATCACGATTTGGCTTTTTCTCATTAGGAGGAAGTGGGTACGACATTTCCACCCCCGATAAATCTTCTGAATGAGAGTGGCCAAGTCCTCAAGACGCTGCTTCCTCAGGTCTTCTAGCTTGAATAACTAATAAGAAAAGATAGCTGGATTTATCAAAACTCTACCAAAACCTTATGACATACATGAAAGACATCCCCAGGCGGAAAAATGTCATGATGTTAAAGTCAACCCCATCTGAGGAAAACAATGAATAACTGTCTTGGTTATGGATGATATGGATAATAACCCATGAGAAAACTCTTTACATGAATTCATACAAGATCACTATTTATCTTAGGTGATATAGAATTTATGACAAATCAGAGAAGGGCCGAACTGGGCACTTAGATTTACCTTTACTCTACCCAGGAGAATGCAACTGTTACGGCAGGGAAGTGCTGATAAGGTCTCTGTTTAACAATTCAAACATTCTTCCAGATTCTCCAAATTTCCAAATTACCAAAAACACTGTTGTATTCGTTATACTTCATGCTAATTCATTTATAAAAAAATGCTCCCTTGGACGTTCCTAAGTAGAATTTTAAGCTTAAAATTTTCAGCTTAAAATTTTTTTAAATATGAGTGCTTTCATGTACCTCAAAATAATAGGGCTGGCTGTCTTTCCTAAAATTATTGCATAATTCAGGTATTATAAATACAGACTGAATTTACCTCTGATTCCTATGAGTTAAGAAGGTTTTATTGTTGTAACAACAGTTCCTTTATGATTTATGAAGTGTTGTACAATCTAAGATTTTGATGTTTCATAAGCAAATACACGTGTTCTTTTAATGCCCCCTACTCGCCCATCCTCTCGGACATTTGCAGAAAAAACTGAATGAGGCACTATCGGCAGCATCTTGGGTAATGTTATGAAGTTAAATATCCTTTAAGAACTTGCCTATATGATTATAACATAAGTTCAGTCTGTAAAGGTTTGGGTTACGTACTGTTCTTGGGTTCCGGATGAATATCTTTGATCTACCAAAGGAGTACTCTTCTACAGGAATCTCTAACTCATTAAAGAGAACCTCCACGCCGGCCCTATAAAAATAAATAAAAATAGTTTTCTGAATTACAAAAAGAGGCTATCTTCTCTGAAATCACAGTATCAGGTTCTCAGTGGTATAAAATAATAGCTTTCTTTCCAAGTATAATTGGTCTTTTAGTAAGCAGCCTTCTATCAAAGAATCTTCAGACTGAATTCCACGAATTAAACCAAATCCAGGTAACACTAAAAAAGTAAATTTGGGTTCAGAACTATGCAGTCTAAGACAATAGGGTATTAAAACCGTATCTTGATTTCATTAGCAGAGGTAATCTTTGAATCAGATACACTCATCACAAAGCACCAGCCAGAACCCGGAGGGTGTGTAAGAAATTCACACCTATTTTGAATGCGCATGGTTAATTCTCCAAAATATTTTTAATATTGCGCCTCCGTGCCTCACAGTGTGGGCAGGACCCAAGAAGAGAGCGCTAAGTGCCAGACCAATGGGGTGTCATGAAGCATAGGCCTTATGTGGTAGGAGCGAGGCCTGCCTGAACTTGGCTCTGACTTCTCCATCCTGGACCCCGGTTTCAACAGCAATTTCTAACTAAACTTTATCCCATCAACCTATGGCCTAGGTGCCAGGCAGGGAGTGAATACATGTTCTGACCTGGAAATTAGCAGTGGGAACAAACAGTACCCACATTCTATATCATCTGGGTATTGAATTTTGTAGCAGAGACCCCATCATATGTCTGGAGTTCATCTCCTCGTAGTAAAGGGTGAGTGTCTAATACTATTGATGTCCCTATTAAAGGCCAGTCCAGTGAGAATGTGGACGCGATACCAGTACAGTGAAATCAAATCCCTAGTCTCTGCACAGGCCCGTAAAAGAGGCACGTTGGCCTTCCTGTGGCAGTTGGGAGAGCTTCTACAACCTACAGAGAAGGGGCAACTCCTCTGACTGGTGAGGGCAGAAGAAAGACCACCAGACAGGCAAAGCCCACTTTCTCTTCTGCAGCAGCCCCCCCCCCCCCCCACAACCAGCACACATATTCTCTCTGCATGTGGAGAGCTCACAGGGGCTCCTCCATGGGATGGGCCTGTAGTGGTCCAGCGCTCTGTCTGGGACTGGAGGGCTAAGTACAATTCGGGGAAGATAAACTGAAAGCCCATGGCCCAGATTCTGCCATATTCTTCAATCCCGCTTTATCAGCAATAACACCGACTCTCTGAGTCCAATCTGCTCCTATATCTATTTCTCCATGGGTGCGGACCTCGTGCAAAGAGAAAGACCCTCACCCCCACCCACTGTCTGTCTCTGGGGTTAATTCCCTACAGAAAAAAACCAAAAGGGTGAGAGCACTGATCCGAGACACCTCTAACTCTACCCTTTTATGATTCTACACAAATATACTTAGCAATTACAGATCCCTTCCTACTAACTTGCCACAGCGTATTTTTAAAATTCGTGGATTGGATAAGCCCCATCCAAACCTTACAATCGAGACCTCTATAATCAATCAATAATTAATACAAAATGGTATCCTGATGGAAGATGGTCCAATACAGAGGTTACATCCAACTTTCCATCAAATTCTGTATATTAACAGCATGTGAAGAAAACAGCATGTTATTTGTATCCTTTATAACTTCATTATTAAATGTAACCAATGAATTTCTTACCTTGCTGGTCCTTTCCAATGAGGCCATGTTTGTTTACAAAGCATTTTGTATCTTTCTAGGCAAGGTTCATAGGCCTGCCTGAAGGCATAGCCTGCCCTCCTGACTCGGACATTCTCCAGAAGTCCCAGGTACCTGATCTGATGACACACAAGAGCCTCGTTGAAGATGTGTGCCGCTTTTTTATCATTTGGTTTGATGCACCTAAAAGATTACAAAGATTTTAGGTTTTAAACTCTGTCTCTTACGGATATATCTGTCTGTGTTTTATAAAATATAGTATATAGTTATTTACTGCTTGGGATAATTATTTATTATTCTTGGGTAACCTAGTCATTGCTTTTGAAATTATTTCAAATCATTTTACAGAAAATATGTGACATATATGTGAGTTAAAAAAGAATAAAATGCCAACCCATAAAATAAAATGGATGAGTATCACTGACATTTTGTTGACTGAAATAAGTTTGACATAAAAGAGTACACTTTTTATATGAAGTTCGAGGAAAATAAATCTGTGGTTAGAAACCAGTTTGCTGTTACCTCTGGGGAGAATTAGAGGTACAGATCAACAGGGAAGGGGCATAAAGGAATCTTATGGGATGATGGAAATGTTTTGTATCTTGGTCCAGATGGGGTTAAAACTTAAACAAGCTGTACAATGAAGAGTCATACACTTTACTGTATTGTATGTGTATTAGATACTTCAGTGACATTATTAAAAACACTGTTGTCTCCCTATAACCCCATATCTCCCTCCTTTTCAAAAAAAATTTTTTTTAATGTTTATTTATTTTTGAGAAAGAGAGAGAGAGAGACAGAGTGTGAGCAGGGGAGGGGCAGAGAGAGAGGGAGGCACAGAATCCGAAGCGGGTTCAAGGCTATTAGCTGTCAGCACAGAGCCTGATGGGGGGCTCAAACCCACGAACTATGAGATCATGACCCGAGCTGAGGTCGGATGCCTAATGGACTGAGCCACCCAGGTGCCCCTCTCCCTCCTTTTTAACAGGGCATTTTGCTGCTCAAAGAAAGACAACATTTCCCAGCCTCCTTTGCAAGCAGGTGTGGCCATGTGATTAAAACTGTGGCCACTAGGATTATAGCAGAATTAATATATGGCACTTCCGAAAGTGTCTTTAAAAGGAAGGGGCTTGCATTCCCTTTGTTCTTCTGCTAACTGCTCATTGGGAATGTAGCCATGGTGGAGAGCCATCTTTGACAATATGGATGAGAGAAACACCCTGGGAATCACAGAGCCACAAAACAAAGATGTCGTATTAGCCCTGGAGTCCTTATACTCAGAAGTTACATAAGAAATAAATGACAATCTTGTTTAAGCCATTGTTATGTTTGGATCTTATGGAAGCAACCTCTGTATCTTCATTAACACTGCTGCTAAACATTTATGGCTACATTTGCCTACCTACAACTGTTAAATAAATTCTACACACATATGTAATAGGTGAACAATTAAATCTTATGACCTCAGTGTTTTTATGCTTCTCCTTTAACATTTATAAAAATAATGTCCACTCTTTGGCTTAAAAATAGACAACCAGGGGGTGCCTAAGTGGCTCAGTCTGTTAAACGTCCGACTTCAGCTCAGGTCATGATCTCATGGTTCGTGGGTTCAAGCCCATGTCCGGCTCTGTGCTGACAGCCCAGAGCCTGGAGCCTGCTTCAGATTCTGTGTCTTCCTCTCAAAAGTAAATAAACATTAAAAAAAAAAAAAAAAAAACAGACAACCAGATCAGTGGAACAGACTAGTGTGTTTAGACTTAGACTCTTACATGTGCTTTCAACTGAATTTCAATAAAGACATCAAGATAACTGAATAAAAAATAAGAGTTTTTTTTCTTTTCAATATATGATGCCAGAGCAACAGGTTATCTATATGGAAAAATATGGACCTTAATATGAAATTTGAAACTACAAAGACTCTAGGAAAAAATATGATAATATTCACAAACTTGTAGTTCATTAAGACTTCTTAGAAATACATTAAAACCACTAAAAGGGAAGGGGAATGAAGGAACAATTCTGGGGTAACAGAGTGTTCCATATCTGGACCAGGGTGGTGATTGCCAAAGTGTATACATACGCTTGTGAAAAAAATAACTGAGCTGTTCACCTAGGATCTGTGCATACCATGTCACGTAAATTATTATTAAGTAATGATTTTTTTAAAGTCCACTTAATTGAGAATAACAAAAGCAACTGACCACAGAAAATTTCCTTTTTTTTCTTTCTTTTTTGAAACTAGGATCTTTAACCAATATATGCTCCAACCTGACTGATTGCAATCAAACCAGGGGATTCTGACTCTTTACATTTGTTACTAATATCAATATTTGGTAAACAAGCCAGACACAAAAACGTTCTTCATGCTAGTTTCCTCGCAACTGTATTTTCAAAGGCAATTATGGAAGGTATGTGTGGGTGTGTATGCATTATATGAAATCTGACCTGTTAGACACACATCTCCTATTATCTAGTTCACCAAATACACATATGTAAAACTCTAATCCTAATTGGTCTTTACTGAATCTTGAGACCTAAGATGCCCAGAAAAAGAAAAAAGAGACCAGATGCTTCTTAAGGAATTCTTTCTGTTGCTTTGAAAAATGTAAGATTGTCTGGGGAGTCATTCCTTTCTTCAAATCTACAAGTCTCCTAGGAAAGAAAGAGGCACATATTTTCTAACACCAAAGTTCTAACTAAAGCCCCGCTTGCTTTAATGCTGCATTCTAAGTTAATGTAACAAGAATCCAAAACGAATCCAATAAAGAGTATTATGCAAAACCCTTACCAGAAAGAAAGCATACATTTCTGAATTTGTCATTAAACAAAAAAGAGATACAGAAAGTTAAGAACCCTAGGAGCCAACAATGAGATTTCATTAAATATCTATTCCCATCCCACACCACACTTTTTTCCCCCATTCTGAAATTCCTTACTTGAAGGCAGGTAAAGGGCACTGGAGTATTTTTTAAGTAAACCCAAGATACCACATTATTCGACGTGTTAAGAGCTTCAGTTATCCTCTGCTGGGGCTAATTCAGATTAAGGCAAACAGGAAAATGATCTTCCTTGAAAGTGCCTTCATGATGAACTTGTCAGAGAATTTTATGTGCCAAAAATACCTAATGTAGTTTGGATTCTTGGTCTGCAGGTTTTTCATCAGCGTGGCCACGGATGCCTTGAACTGAGAGCCTGCTGTAGGAGGCCTTTTCAGGTTGATCTTGGCTGGGTTCCCTTCCGGGAACAAAGACTTGATGAGGGTGTGGCTGGCCTTCCACATGGCTTGGGACAGGTCTCGATACAGAAGGTCATTGTTTTTGTCAACAAATCCTTCCACCTGGTACAGCACCTACGAGAAGCACAAGAGACTCCGCAGTTGATAAACTGCACTCCAGAACGTCATATAACCGTTAAAAATATTCCAGGACTATCTCTATTGCCGCCTCCTCTTTCTCCATCAAAAAACCCCCAACACATTAGTCACACTCCTAATACCGAATTAGCCTCCAAGTTTAAATTCCATCTGTCTAAATCACAGAAGAGTTCAAAATAAATTCTATTACCCTTCAGGATTTGCAAGAATAAACTCCAAAAATGCTCTCATAACATTTTCAAAGGATTTTAGGCTTTTTTGGTGTTTGAGCACATTTTTGAGGTTTTACTTTTTTTTTTTTTTTTAAGTTCACATATGCCAATTCTAGTCTTAAGTAGATAGGAGAAAATAGAGATAGCACTGATATTTTCAGACATCCTAGGTGAGCAGAGAAATTGAACAGAAAAGTATCTTTTAGTAACATAAGCTGGCGGGGGGGGGGGGGGGGGGGGGAATAAGTACCAAGTTCCAACTTTTTGAAATTAACAGTAATTCAGATACTATATACTTAATTTTTACTAGCTACATAATTGAGAATGTTTTCCTCTTTGAAGTTTGTAATCTTATTTAGAAGAAAGGAGGTATTAATGTCAATCAATACTTTTTCAGGACTCTGAAAATCAAGCTACGGTCAAATTCGTTTTTAACATTTTTATGTATCTTAGATGGTATAAAATTCCCTCACAAAAGCAAATGAATAATGCTTTTTTTAAAAAGTCAGTATTTCCCCACTGTTGTTTCAAAATCTCAATCTAAGAACTCATAATATTTGTGTGCTTGTAAAACTTTATTGTAAAGTCTTTAGTGTCTCCTAATTTTTACTACCACGTCTCCTTTTATTAATGTTGACAGATCTATTTTTATAGGATATCTCAGAGCTGAGAAACAACAAAATCGACTTTTAAAATACATTCCAACTCTCTCATGAAGTCCACTGGCTTTCCTCTCAGCTCTCAGTATTAGTAAGATTTTGCTCAACATGACCCAGATTCTACTTCTACTGAACATTTACTGATTCTACTCTTCTAGCAACTCAGCTTCTCCTCACGAGTTGGCACTGGTCAGAACGCTACCTCTGAGGCACGGCCTCCTCGGGGGAACAGCCGCAGGCCCGCTGAGCGCTCACGGCTCCCCCCATACCTTGCGGCTCCCCCATACCTTGCCGGCATAGTGCTGAATTCTGAAACAGCTATGAGGCAGGGACGTGTCATTGAGAAACCGAGAGCTCTTGCTCATCCGGCTCTCGAAGTGCTGGTGGGTGGCACACACTTGGTTGAGCTTCTCCAAGAAGGTCTCGTCGGTGACCGTGCCAGGCCTCAGGCACTCCTCATCCAGCATGGCCAGGATTCCGTTTGTGTTCTGCGAGAAAGGAAGTAAAAAGGTTTCCTTCCTTCCTCATTGTATTGTTTTCATAATGATTCCTAATTACACCGTCAAACACAATTAAAAAACTTAGTCACGAGAAAATTCCGTTCAGTTACAACGAAAAGCAGACAATCAAAACAAGTAACAAAAAGCCACAGAAGTCGGTCCCCTTCCACAGTGTCCCAGGTGTGTGTGTGATGTTGGGGAGGAGGGGTCTGTATCAGTTGCCCTCCCCCATTCCCTTCCGCTCTCAAAACAGGACCTACGGAGTCACCTCAGCCACCTCAGCGGGCTGATGACTGCAACTCACATTGTTCGAAAAAGGCAAGTCAGACCTCATATTCAAAACACATTCAAACACAAATCTAAACGTCAGAAACTAATGTGACAATGCTGTCTCTACAACATGTGGTCATAAATCACAAAGCACAGTCTTTTCTAAGGCCATTATTTGATTCATAGCTTGAGAAGGAAATTGGTTTCAGATGTTTTCAAATTGTTCATGTGTTCAAAATACGGTTTATTTTGTAGTAAAAAAAAAAAAAAGATGTGATTTGGGATCAATGCAATCAAGCTGTATTTCAAGAGTATCTGTTTAGAATAAAATTCGTATTCCACATAAAATTTCAAAACGGGTGTTGAACATGAGTGAGAATTTGTTATGTATTCAGACCCTATGATTGTATTTATCCCAAGAGCAGCCAGCCCAGTTAAAAGGAGTAAAAAATCAGGAATCTTCTACTTTGCTAAATAAAGGCCCCTGTTCCTTGGATTGCCCCTACAGGCTCATATGTCTCCATTCCCAAGAGAATAATCCACTCTACTGACCATCAGCCCCACCCACATCCACCAGGCAAGAGTCCCGGGTTCCTCTCTCCTTCTCCTCACAAGGCCGGGACATCCTCTGACCAGGATCTGTTGATTCCACACAAAACCCAGGGGAAGTGTGGACTCTCAGGAATCAAGTATGTTCATAACAACCCCAGAGTAAACATTACTTTTAGGTAATGCTGGAAGGAAACACTTCCTTTATGTCCCCAGGCTCCTATGTGAACATGAGTTTCTTCAAACATATGTGCAAGGGTGCTTAGGGCTCAGATAATCTAATTAAACTAAGTGTATGAACACTGTTTTCTCTTTTTTTCCTTCTAAAGGGAAATAATTAAGTTCAAGGTTATTATTTATGAAGGAAAATGTGCTAGTCATGACTTCTGGAAGTCAAGTTCCCACAATTTGGGTTCCACAAAATTTACCAGGAAAACTTTCCAGTCAGTCTACTGATTTCCCAGATATTAGAGTTCTGAACTGCTTACATGGAACATTAGTGTTCACACTCCAACACTGTTCAGATTTTTCAAAACGAAGTTTACTCATTAATAGAAAAACAGTAACGCTTCAGCATATTCAATTTAATTAAAGGTGTAGCTTTCAGGAATATCTTGAAAACTGAGAGAAGAGATAACTGGCTAATTATATAATTTCCAAAAGGTTTTGTGAAAGGCACTTGTTGGGACATGTAGAGCCTGTGATTCTATTCCTAAAACACAGCACTCACCTACCACTGACAACTAAAACCACTGTAGGACAATAAAGTTTATGCATTGTTTCAAATAACTTTGTTATCAAAGCCAGGAGTGAGAGTAATCCTAAGCATAAAATAAGTTTTTCCAGGTTTTCACATACAAATCAATCTTCCTGCAGTCAATTCATTTATAATAAACTACAGACGATGATATAAAAATAAAATATTTAGTAACCTTTTGGAATCTAAGACATATCTAGTAATTTTTTAGACTTCAAAAGCCTTTTCACATATATACAGACAAATGTGGTCACCTGAAAAATCCTGTGGCTCTTGGCCACCTGCAAAGTCACACACAAGACATCCCCCGCATAGGTTCTCTGAACCAAGGCTAGGTCAATACTTGAGCTGCTCCTGGGGTCCTACTTAACTCAGCTCCCATGACTGTCCCTTCATCTTCCTTTATCTTAACTTGAAGGGCATGTTTTTTTTGTTGTTCTTTATTTACTTAAAAATTTTTTTAAAGGTTTATTTATTTTTGACAGAGAGAGAGAGAGAGAGAGAGAGAGAGAGAGAGAGAATGAGAATGAGTGGGGGAGGGGCAGAGAGAGAGGGAGACACAGAATCCAAAGCAGGCTCCAGGCTCTGAGCTGTCAGCAAAGAGCCCAACGTGGGGCTTGAACTCACAGACCGTGAGATCATGACCTGAGCCGAACTCGGACGCTCAACTGACTGAGCCACCCAGGCGCCCCTGTTCTTTATTTACTTAAAATTTTTTCCTAGCTGTACTGAGATATAATTGACATATAACACTGTGTAAGTTTGAGGTATACGAGGCGATAATTTGGTACCCTTTCAATATTGCAAAATGATTACCACCATAACCTTAGTTAACAGCTCTATCACATCACATAATTACCATTTCTTTTTCGTGATGAGAACATTTAAAAATTACCCTCTTAACTATTTTCAAATACATAATATAGCACTGTTAACTGTAATCACCATGCTACACATTACATCTCTAGAACTTATTCATCTTGCAACTAGAAAGTCTGTACCCTTTGACTGACATCTCCCCATTTCCCCTACTCCCAGCCCCTAGCAACTGCCATTCTCTTCTGTTTCTTTGGCTTTTTTAGATTCTACATATAAATGATGTCATGCATTTGTCTTTCTCCGACTAACTTATTTCACTTAGTGTAATGCCCTCAAGGTCCATCTGCGTTGTCACAAATGACAGGATTTCCTTCTTTCTCGTGGCTGAATAACATGCCATTGTATATACACACATCTTTTTTATCCATTCATCTATAGACGGACACTTAGGCTGTTTCCATATCTCGGCTATTGTGAACAACCCTGTAATTAACATGGGAGTAAATATCTCTCTCCAAGATCCTGATTCCGTTTCCCTTGGATATATTCCCAAAGTGGAATTGCTACCATCATATGGTAGTTCTATTTTTAATTTTTTGAAGAACATTCACACTATCTTCTGTTATGGCTGCACTAATTTACATTCCCACCAGGAGTGCACAGAGGTTCCTTTTACTTCACATCCTCACCAATAATTATCTTTTTGGTAATAACCATTGAACGGGATATGAAGAAGTTACTAGAGTTTTAGAAATGAAATGGATATTTGATTTGGCGAAAACCTTTTTTTTCAGAGCCTCCTCTGACTAGTGCTCATATTCCCAGGAGCTGCGGACCGGACCTGGGTTACCAGTATACAGAAAAGAATGATGCATCTAAGGCATATTAATGCCTAAAGGGCTCTGTGATGCGGCCACAAGATGAGCACAGGAAATCCTAGCCAAGGATCAAAATGTCCAGCTGTCTATATGTGTGTTCAAGAACTGTGTATGATTCCTCATGGCTACAATAAAGTCTCTAGAACTCCACAGCTCTCAGAAGTGTCAAAATCATGAAGACACCAATGCAGTGAGGTCTTTTGTAAGCAGTAAATTATTACTGAGAATTTTTTAGAAAATTATACCTAATACTCACATTTTCTATCAGGTCACAAATGATAGCATTATTGAAGTAGTCAATGTGTGTCCATTCTATGCCCTGAGAAAGAAAACAGAACAAAATCAGATTCCATACGATGATGATACTACAACACTACCATCAATAAAACAGACTCTGCCATCTTAATATATTTCCCTTCCTCTCTGAATATTTCCTTTACACAATAATGCAGCAAATGTCATCTTCCGGTTCCCAAAACTTCCCTAATTGTAGCAGTCCGCCATTGACACGATGTGACTGAAGGAACACCCTTGACCTGTTCTGAGACTGCCCCTCATTCCACTCTGCCATCTGTGACAATTTCCCATGCACTCCCCTGGCTCTGTGCCAAACACGGACTCAACAGGCCCTTGGGTCAATATTACTCTGTGTATATTTACAATGTTTATAAGGAAATAAGTCAGAACTTGATCCCAGGAATCTAGGGCCTACATTTTTCTGTTCTTGATTTGTAATCACAAGGAAAAAATTAATTTTAGAGTCAATCCCATGTTGTAGGGCAGTTGACTATTTCAAATGTAAAAATATCCCAGTGCTAAGACAAAATATTTTCAACATAAGGAAAGACACAAAAACCAACCCACTGGTTCTAATGCTAGCTACAAAGCCAAATCTGTGAGGCTAAATGTAATCGTTCTGGATCTGTTTATACTCTGCCCATAAGTGTAAACATTTATTTTTCTGCTAAGGGGAAGAAATTTAATTCATACAGCAAGCTAGGGATCTTCCTATATATTCTTAGACGTGTCTCAGACAATCTGTACAAACTTTTAAGTTACACATCAAAGTTGGGGCAATCTCTTTATGGTGAGAAGACAGGAAGGGAATGAATCTGGCTTTTAGGAAGTTTACGTTAAAAAAGTGCCAGAAAAGTATAAAATGTTTCTAAAGCATGATGATCATTCTGAAAGAAAGATGAAATATTTATGATGTAGCTTTCAAGTAGATGGGTTATTTTACTAAGTCACTGGGATAACAATCACATTAGAAAAATCTATATTGAGGCAAAAAGAAAAAGGATTCAGTGTCTTTAATGATTTACAACTATGCTATAGAAAATGAAGAAAAATAGGTAGTGTCATTATTCAAATATTAAAGCAAATAAATGAAAAGGAAACAAAAATATAATACAACATATGCAGAATATAATGATTTCTCCTTTTGTCTGAAATAATTTTATACTTCCAAAAACATTAACTATTTAAAAAATGAAAGGATGAAAACCAAGTATGGTTTTACAATTAAGGATACAAGGACTTTGTAAACACTAATTCTGATTACTTTCAAATTACATTGAGATAATCCATACACAGCACTTGTACAACACCTGGCAATACAGTAAGAGCTCAATAAATATTACCTGTTTTTATTATAAAATTTTAGGAAATCAGTGCTTTTCAAGATTGAACAAAGCCTCAAAACATTTTCAAATTTATACAGAGTGATACTGACTTTTTGGGTATATAGTTCTCATAAGTTTTGGCAAATGCATGGTGTCATGTAACCACCACCAAAATTCCCTTGTTTTTCCCCTTGGTAGTCACACTCTCACAACTCCCGTCCTCTGGCAATGACCAACTCTTCTGTCTCTGTCACTTTGCCTTTTCTGGAACAACATATCATGGAATCATACAGTATGCAGACTTTTGAGTCTGGCTTCCTTCATTTGGCATTAGTGCATTTGAGAATCCTTCATTTTATGGTGTTTATCAATTGTTTGTTCCTTTTTCTTTCCTTTTTTTTGGACAACGGACCGCCACTTTTATTTTATTATTTTTTTCCTTTCATGTTTAATATGTTTGACTCTGGAAAAGCCATGATTAAAATTCTTCAGATGAGCACATGATCAAGTATTTGTTGGTTTAAAAAAATTTTTTTTAGTAGAGGTGACATACTGTTACATTAGTTTCAGGTGTACAACCTAGTGCCCCAACTTGTCTATACCTTAGTCTATGCCCAACACAAGTGTGGCTGCCATCTGTCACCATGCAACACTACTTCAAGACCATGGACTATATTCCCCACGCTGGGCCTTTTATTTCTGTGACTTATCCATTCCATAACTGGAAACCTGTATCTCCCACTCCCTTTCACCCACTTTGCTCATCCCCCACCGCCTTCCCTCTGGCAAGCATCAGTTTGCTCTCTGTGTTTATCGGTCTGTTTTTTGTTTATTCATTTGTTTTGTTTTTTAGATTCCACAGGAGGGAAATCATACGGTGTCTGTGTTTCTCAGTCTCACTTATTTCACTCAGCATAATACCCTCTAGGTCCATCCCTGGTGTTTCAAATGGCATTTCTTCCTTTTTTTAAAAATTTTTTTAATGTTTATTTATTTTTGAGAGAGACACAGAGCACGAGTGGGGGAGGGGCAGAGAGAGAGGGAGACACAGAATCCGAAGCAGGCTTCAGGCTCTGAGCTGTCAGCACAGAGCCCGACACGGGGCTCGAACCCATGAACGCAAGATCATGATTGGACGCTCAACTGACTGAGCCACCCAGGCGTCCCATGTTTGTTCCTTTTTAATTGCTAAGTAGTGTTTCCTTGTATGGATGTCACAGTTGTTGGTCCATTCATCTCAGACTCTTTTTTTTTAAACACACTATTATTTTAGATCATTGCACTAGAATCCACCAGGACTCAAGTCAGTCAACTGATGTTTACTGAGCACCTACTATGTGCCAGGCATTGTTCGAGGCACTAGCAGCAGAGCAGCAAAGATAATCCCAGGTAGCTTAGATGTCATAACAAATGGGTTTTTAAGAGACACAACATGGCTAAACTCAGATAAATCTGATTTTAGGATCATGTTTAGATAGGCTTCTAAATCCACAATTTGTATTATGAGTATAAAAGGAACATTTAAAAAATATATATTTCAACATTACCTCCCGTATATACTCTTCTTGCTCCTCTTTAAGAGTAAGTTCAATGAAGATCTGTTGTAGCTTTTCATTACAATAATTAATAATGAACTGCTCAAAGCTGTTGTCCTATATGGAGAAAAATGAAAACGGCCTTATGAACCATGCACTAGCTGTCCCACAGCAGCGATGCTCCAACAGCTCAATCCATAAGAGACATCACACGCCATCTCGCAGATTTAATTGCAGCCCAGCACACAGCTCCTGGGACACCGAGGCCCAGCACACAGAGGGTTTGCACACCGCAGGCACTCAAGAAATGGTTCACGAGTCAAGTGAATGAATGAGGTATACACACGTTATGCAGTATTTGAAAGATGAAGACTTTTAGTTGACAGAGAAGCACTCTACATGTGGTTAAAAAAAAAAAAAAAAAGTTTCTCCTAAAGGATCAGAAAAGGAACAGTGAGCTTTATAATCTCTGTCACCCAAGTTCTCAATCTTCCATTCTCAGGTGAAACTCTAGAGCCCAAGAAAGTCTTCCTGACCTGACCACTTATTGCCCCCTTCTGAGGTCAGCTCCCTCATTCAAACTCTTAGATACCAGCACTTTTTAAAAAATCATGCTGTGTGTATATACGTGTGTGCGTGTGCGTATGTGTACACATGTATTGATTAGTTTCAGCCTCATCTGTCTCATTAGACTGTATGTTCCTTAAGGGCAAGAGCTGACCATGTGACTCTCTTGCTGACCAATGTAAGCCCATGCCTTGCACAGGACTTTGCACCTAGCAAGTTCTCCACACGTACTTGATGAGTGAATGAATGAGTGAAGTGCCTAACAAATAAGAGACCCAAGGGAATCAGCACATCAAAATCATCTCCCCAGCGAGAAACAATCTCTCTTCTCTCAGAAGGCTCACATATTTATCACTCTTCGGCCCCTCAGCAGTTTCTCTTCATGTTAGAGTTACCTCCTATGAACTCCGATGCAAGATCCATACCTAAATCATCTCTGAACAATCCGCAGGGTTTAATGTACTGACATATATACTGAGGGCACAAAATGCATGCCTGTGGAATGAATATAATTCGCCAAGAACCACACCATTCTGGAAGAGGTAGATCTGGTAAGAAAACATGTTCTCTTCACCTCTATCATATGTCATTGCAGACGGGAGATGGTAGCCATGGGAGCAAGGGATGGTATGACCTCACCACTGATAAACCTGACTCCTGTCCCACTGAGGTGGCTATTCCTGGCCTAATGAGCCAGGAGTGTCCAGGCGTGAAACTGAAGCTCGTCGCTTCCTGTGAAAACACAGAGCAACTGGCCTTCGAATCTCTCCGTGAGTGACGAAAGCAAAAAAGTCACGCAGTATCTGACCACATTCTTTGCCGGAAGTCAGCTAAGGGTTTCCTATCACCAGTGATGAACTAATTAACCAGGGAAAACTTCTAACTCTAAACCTTAAATGACACATACACACTATCACTGACTAATCTTTTAATGCTAAGTCTGGTCAAGGATAAAAGCTATTTTGTTTTTTGTTTTTAATGTTGCAGGTTCTTACTAAAGGGCACACGCTGATTTTCAAGACGAACACAGTCTTAGGTACAAAGGGCCTCCTCCAATACTCATTTTCCCATAAAATTTTAAAAGCTATGTGTTCTAATCTTTGGAACTTAACAATTTTTGTCAGAAGCACAAGCCCATCTGGGATAGACGCCTTATTATGATTATGGTCAGGATAAGGTCATTTCTCAATGAGGAAGTCTGGCTTTCTTAGTTTGGTAAAATATATCCTTATATAATACCACTACCCCAAATTAAACTTACAAATAAAAGTTTTAATGGGTTTCCATGAAATTCATGGAGTAAATCCTTTCTGTCAATTTAATAAGTCTATGCTCATGGAGCCATTTAAGCAAAATGATGCTGAACTTCATATGGTAACTAATGAGGAAAAGGAAGTGGAGAATAAGTAGTGTCCTTGGACACATCACATGACCATGAACAGCTTGAAGTACGCTCTGCAACAGGACTATGAAATACACACAAGCAGGTTAGAAATCAGAGGCAAAGCTTCACAATTACAATGCCACTCAAGGAGTAAGTTAGAACTCAACTAGATTTCCCTTCAACATTTAAAGATTCCTGTATGAATTCTCTATTTCATATCTGCACACAGTTAATCAATGGCCATTTACTGCAAAATCCACACAGTTGGAGAAGCCATTAACACAGGAGCATGCAACAGACTGTCACTGCAAACAGTTCATACTTACTGCATTCTGGTGCAAAAAGGGACAGATTATACAAAATGCAATCAGTTCTTAATTTGCCGTAAACTTCTAACAGTAAACACTTACCGACAGTTATTCATTGGTGCAAATGACAGATTTTACCATTCGGGCTATGTTTCTGATTGGCATAAAACTCCGAAATCAAGACACATGTCCAACCAGTTCAAACCACAGGTCTACAATACCTACAAGTGGTGTCTGAACTGTGGTTCTGCGAGGCGTGAGCTACGCAGGATAAAAAGTCTGACTCAGACAATACCTCATGTGACTTGCTTGAAGTCCCAAGGCTTCAGGATTTAATGCGTCTAATTCTAAATTATCAGGAAAAACGTGTATGTATAGCCCATCGCCCCAGGGAGTCAGAGACAGAGGCAATTAGCAGGTCACCACAAGAGTGAAGAGATCCAGCAAGATCCAGAAGCAGCTCCTCTTTCTCACCACCGCACTCCCCCTCACCCCCCGTGCTGTCCCTGCTATGTCTCTCCTTCAAACATAAACAATGTGGTAAGGAGAGAGCGTTCTGGAGACAGCCTAAGAAAAAAACTGGTCTCTCCTACCTTATCCTGTTGCTTAAAGAACAAAAACAAAATAGAACAGCACAATCACCAAGGCAGAAACCAGCTTACTTCCCCACAGAAATATCTGAGCATTCATTGCAAACATACCTCACAGCCTGCAAAACGTGTTACAAATCACCAGAGCAATCATTATTGCCAAAAATGAAGGCCATCGCATTTCTTATGATCTGTGTTTGAGTTGTTGACCTTGTCCAAATGTTTTGGGAAATGGGACTTCACGAATCATTAAAAATAACATGCAAAAGTTTATAATTTGCAAAAAAAAAAAAAAATTAAGGAGCAGCCTGGTAGCAGTTCCTATAGCTGCACCTTGCACAGGCTCTGAACGTGACTTCATGCACACAGGCACTAAACGCCGCTGGGTTTTCCACTCGGGTCCTTCTTCCCTTTAGAAAACAGCTAAACTGGATCTAGGAACCATCACATGAATACAAAGGCCCCGAAGCAATTTGATATGTGGATGCTTTTTGTGTGTCGAGAACCGTGGGTGGCCAGAGATCCCTGAGCTGGGCGCTGTCTCCCACATGTCAGTCTCATGAATCAAAGTCTCCTAAGGAGGAAGTGGGCAGGAACTTGAATGACTCATCTCCCCTCCCGTCTCCAGTTTTCTACCCATGCCCCATGCATGGAATGTGTCTCCACTGTCTAAGTCACATTTATCCCCAAAGGCTAAGGGAGAAAACTAAAACTTTGGGGAACATCTTCAAATACGCACATCCAGAATTTTCCATTATACCATCTCCCTGAATGGAGCCCAGAACCATCCCACCCCCATTGGACTGCTCTAGGAAAAACAGGTAAACAGCAAGGTGTCTACGTTTGATACTGTTTTACACTGTAGTCACCAAGAGTATACCGGGATAGGAAGAACTTGGTAGGTTTAGAAGTATGTAATATACCAAAACTTTGAAGTCTAGGGTTTCTGTCAAGAATTCCTGAGTTTGAGTCCACCTTTTCAACATCAAAGAAACAGCAAACCATACCCCCCAATGAAGTTCACAACTAGTTTATACTCTTAAGTATCAACTATGAACTTTCTGCTTGGAAGGATTCTGAAAGATGAATCAAAAATACTGGCCTGTTATTAATTTCTTTGTATTTTCTTGGCAACAGAGGAGGCTAATGATATCTTATACACTATGAGACAGGGAGACATTTCAGTCTTGTATTCTTTAAATACATAACATTTTTCTTCCCAGTACACAAACATGGTAAGTTTTAAGAAAAACAGCATGATAGTGGTCTTCTTAAATACTTTAAGCGTTGATTTAAAAGGTTAAAGCAAGAGTAATGACGTCCATACTATTATGAACCATATTATTTCCCTCCATTTTCACTCTAAAGGGTACTTTAAATCTTCTCCTTCCTCTTCAAGTTCTCTAGCACATGGAGAACGAAATCAGAGGAAAAAAGCTGGAACAGAAGGGACTGCCTATGACCAGGATCAATTTTCTTCTAAAAACAATTCAGAAAACAAATCTCATAACCACGAGGCACACTTACCAAGCTATACTGACTCTTACCCAACTGTTAGGTCATTTGATTTGGAACAATCATTGCATCTAGCCTCTCATATCTTTACTGTATATGGTTCATATACAATATATGTATATGAGGTTCATATATGTATATGAGGCTCAAAAGGGCAAGATGAATAAAGAGCTAGCCCTTCAAAATAACTAGCCCTTTGCCTGCACGAAACTAGCTCCATTGTATGAAAAGTGAAATATCCAGTCTGCTGTTCTGTTTTGGCGTATGGCACACTAATAATTTATTAATTTTCCCAGGAATCTACCTGCCAATTGTAGTACTTCCCAGATAAGCACTTAGCAAGAAGCTAAATCGATTCAGATGGCTCAACTTAGTCTTGAATTTAGTTTTTTAAAAAGAATAGCTGTTGTTCTTTTATGGTGATGCTACGAACGTCTCTCAGAGATCAGTTACAAGAACATCCAAACTTGATTGTGTGGAATTGGAGTGTCTGGATTATATAACTCTCTTCCCTTACAAAATCGGACTGACATTAAATAAGGATTTCTGGCTGGATTTTTCTTCTCTGTGGATTTTAACTCACTTCCCCTTCTTTTCGGTATCAGTGTTCCACTAATCTGTTTTCCAAACTGACATCAGATCACATGCGGCCAGCAAGGCAGGGCTATTCACACAGCTGGCCCTGGAATGCTTTGCAGTCAAATCCATGTGTCATCATCCCATGGTTTAATGCATCAGTTTCCCTCTTCCGTTTAGAGAGGGACCAAAATGGATGAAAGGTTTCCACCAGCTCAGCTGAAAAGTGTTTTCATGGGAACTGTCAACGGGGTCATGAGGCAGAATTAGAGACATTAATTTTTTTTTTTTCCTCTGGACCTTTACTGTCAAATTTTTAAAGTGATGCCCAGGGTGTTCTACAAGGCAGAACCCTTAATTCTTGCAGTCAATTTCAAGGAAAGTAAAGGCAGAATTTTCATTATGTTCTATCAGTTTATTTTCGCTGGGGTAGACAGTACCACAGAAATCTTCATTGATGCACTGATGAGGATTCTGAATACTTCTCCCTAAGTCAGATCTTGAGCCCTTATATTTCAGCTTGTGGTACTTTTAAGTCCTTAATTATCTGGCTTCCTTATGTTCAACAGTATGAACTTCCTGATGTTTCCATGTTTTCTAATTTTGCTGAGAATCCAGGAAAACTATGGTATGGCATCTGGGGTGTGCATGTGAATAAATCACAAGCAAAAAAACCATGTCTAATTCTGTATCAAAGAGCAGGTAAAAGTATCTAAAAGCACACACCCAAATCTCTAGTCCGTGCTTCCCCAAATAAATTTAATTGTAAAATAAATAATTAAGCAGATTACTAAGAATCAACATGTTTGGAAGATTAATCTGAGAAAGTTTACACAGGAAAATGCAGAGAACAATTAGTTATAATGAAAGACAAGTCTTAATTCTCTCAAGGAAACGGAAAAAAAATCAAAGCATCTATTGCATGGAGAAGGAAAAATAACTTCTCATGATTTTAGGGCCATCATAAGATCTGCTGTAGACATGACTGGTTAATTTGGCCTTGACTGAAATTTCTGGTTTGTTTGTTTGAGTACAGTTGACACACATTCCATTAGTTTCAGGTGTGCAACATAGTGACTCGAAAAGTCTATACTTTGTGCTATTTTCACCACCAGGGTAGCTACCGTCTGTCACCATAGGATGCCATTAGTGCTCGCTTTGGCAGCACATATACCATAGGATGCCATTACCATATTGGTGACTATATTCCTTATGCCATGCCAAAAGTTCTATTTATTATTTTTTAAGTTTATTTATTTAGAGACAGAGAACACGAGTGGGGGAGGGGCAGAGAGAGAAGGAGACAGAGAATCCCAAGCTTGCACTCTGAAACCCTGAGACTATGACCTGAGCCAAAACCAAGAGTAGGACGCTTAACCAACTGAGCCACCCAGGCTCTCCCGAAAGTTCTGTTTAAAAAGAATAAAAATATAACCTGTTTGCTTTTGGGTAAAGCTCCCCAAGTGATTCCAACATGCTGCTAAGTTTAGGAACTACTGAGCTGGAACATTCTTCTGAAGAAGAAAGAAGGGCATTTTCAAATATAATGCAGGCATTTTCATAACTGAAGTCCATAGTTGTAACAGTGTTGAGAAAAATCAGGATATAACTTGCAGAAGTGGGGCACATTCATAAAGATGGGCTTGGAGAGAAACCTGAATTGGCCATTAAGTAAAAAATATTCCCACATTGCTACAGGATGTTTTACCCCATCCCAAGTTACAGGTTGTGTCCACTCAGAACACCTAACTTCATTGTTGTTGTTGTTGTTTTTAAGTTTACTTATTTGGTGGGGGGAAGGGAGGGAGAGAAGGGGAAGGGCAGAAAGAGAAGAAGAGAGAGAGTATCAAGCAGGCTCTGCACTGACAGAATGAAACCCAACACGGGGCTCAAACTCACGAACCACGAGATCATGACCTGAGCCGAAATCAAGAGTCCGAAGCTGAAATGAATGAACCACCCAGGCGCCCCTCTAACTTCTGTTTGGATTAGATCTGTAGCAAACGCATTTTTAAAAAGTAACCTAGTTTCTTGATTAGACCTTCCTACCAGATAGGATGTGCCCTCAGCCAGGAACAGACCCTCCATCTTAGGGTCGGCTAATATCACTGTAGGCTCCATGCAGGGAAGGAACAGCTGTCTTGTTTACCGCAGGAATATGATTCCTATTAGGCAGTAAATAAATAATGACAAATGACTTCCTCACTTAGGCATGGTTAAACTGCTCATGGGGTATAACTCAGCTCCCTGAGTGCTGTGTGGTCACTTACCACATGGCTGATTAGATCTTAGGACAGACCAGAATGTAAAGACAAGCTGATGTCCCCTCATGACCCCATTATCCTATTAAAAAAAGTTTTCATGTATTGTGACATGACATTAGGCACCTGGCCTAATAGATCAATAAATCTTCTTATGGCAACATAAAACTAAAATAAAACCAGTTTCTTTGATTTTAGATACATCATTAAATGTGTGTGTGTGTGTGTGTGTGTGTGTGTGTGTGTTTTCCTTCCAACTTTCTAGTAAGATCTCTACTTTTGTCCTGTTCATGAAACCATCCAAATATAGATCAGCAGTGTGCTAGGTAAGAAATCATTTTCCCTGCCAACTATAAACAATGATTTTGACCGGCTGCCCTTTGGTAACAGTAACCTGAGGACTTGCTAGAAAGAAAGTAATTTCATCACCATGAGTTCTGAGTATACTCAAGCAGTTCTCCTCACTCACAAACCTCAAATTCTTCCCAATTGCCACGAGACCAGAAACTTTCTTTTGCGTAGTCTGCTAAAGAGGCATCAATACAAGTGGACATTGTGCTGAAGAACAGTTTTCAATGGTCGGCAGGACAGGGGGCAGCAGGCAGGACACAGCACAGGTGTCCCACGCTTGGCCACCAGCACGTAGAAGAACTCCACGGGTGTTCCCCATGCTGGTCAGTTTGGAATGAGGCAATGGTACAGAAATAGGGATTGAGAAACTTATCATGTTTGGGTTTTCTCCTTTATTTCCAGGTACTGGGGACCCTGTGAGTTTGGGGAGAAAAGTAACAAAAAGGCCCTATCAGAGGTTTTTTATTATTTATGAAGGGGGCCTAGGATTTAGGTCCTGAGTCTGCCATTTTGTAGCCATGTAACTCCAGCATAGTGACTTGACCTTCAGAGCCTCACCTACTCACCTGTAAAATAGGAATAATAGTAACTATTTCATGAAGTGTTTGTGAAAATTAAATCAGACAATATATGTAACACTTCCCGCAATGCTTGCATACAGTCAGCCCTCAAGAATGATTTACCCCTGGCTACTAAATACAGAACATGATCAAGCAGGGATCTTGATTTACAAAATCAAGCAGGGATCTTGATTTACAAAAATTTATTACAAAAATAAATGTTGTAAGAAAAAGATATTTGTTGGAAAAGTCCTGGCTTAGCTGCAGGGAGGGGGCTGATGTTTTTTTCTGTTCTGTGAACCTGATAATTTGGAACACATAAACACTTTTGGTGGTCATTCTGGGCAGGGCCTGGTTATTTAAAGGAATTCACAAATCATTACTTATGGGGAGAATGAAGAGAGGAGGAGCCTGATCTACTTGTTATTTTCCTGAACCAAACTAAAATACCACTCCCGAGAAATAAGAGTAAGAGTTTTAAAAGATCCTTACAATGGGGAAAGGAGCAAAAAACAAAAAAACAAAAAAAAAAAAACAAAAAAAACAAAAAAATAAAGCAAAACAAAGCGAAACAAAAATTCTTAAAACACCTTCTAAATGTCAAAGCAAAAGGATAAATAGGAAATTCCAATATAAGTATATAATTTTTAAATATTTAATTTGTAATAAGCATGCAGTCTTTTTAAAAAATTCATTATGGCGTTTACCAGAAATTCTTTCAATCTTTGCAACAGAACTCACACTGTAAGATTGCAGTTGGATGAGACCCAACAAATCACCCAATCCAGACCCTGAGCCTGAGCCCATCAGGATGAAATGCCAGCACTGGCCAGGCCAGACTGGCATCTGGCTCTCCCGTCCCTGGCTTTTTCATGGCATCATCCTGTCTCACTTTCCTACAAATGACTGAACGACTACAGGCACAATGTCCATAAACCTTGTTGGAAATTGCCCAGTAAGAATTTTGAATCTGCAATTACAAAAGTCAAATACTGATACAAGAAGTTCTTCCTAAACAGCATTGTCTCCAAAATGCTGGCTCTCAGCACTTAAACACACACACATATAATACACACACACACACACACACACACGTTTTGTTACATCAGCACAGAGGTTTTTTGTAGATTCAAAGTTATATTAACTATATATTAAATGCTGTCTATAGAATATATGATTTAATTTCCAACTATTATGCATGAATAGAAACAATACAAAGAATAGAAAAAAGCTTACCTCAAAAATTTCAAAACCATAAATGTCCAAAACACCCATGACCTTCTTTCTCACTTTTGTCTGTGCCTTAAAAAAAGTTTTAAAATAATGAGTTGAATTTAGGCCTGAAATATAACTAAAAGCATACTAAGGAAGATAGACTTATGTTACAAGTTAACTGTGTTTCACAACTAGAATAACTATAATTTAGTTGTTGTTTTTTAATCTATGACATAGGATACTGGTATAGAATTTTCCAGAAATTTTAATGATAGATGACTTATTTAAAGAAGGCATTAGTGATGCCTAATTATAATAAACAATCACTGAATCTTACAATAGGTCGGGCCTTTCAAACTCCCAATACTCCAATACCCTCATTTTATTGACAAACATATCAGTAGGTTGAGAGGTCAAGTGACCTTTTCAGCCAAGTGTGTACAACTAGTTAGATGAGCCGCGACCAGGACCTGGGATGCAGACTCTCAGAGTTAACTCTGCAAAACCCATGAGGCCACTGACCGGTGAGATTTCTCACAAAAACATCTACGCAAAACAAAACAGAGTCCTGACAAATTTCAATTCTATGCAAGGTAAATTATTTTCAAGGAACAGTCTTATCTGATTATAAAATTAAAATATCTTTAACTTAACGTTTATAATCTGAACACATCTATTACAGCTGATTTATCTGGTTGCAGAGATTCAGTACCTTAATGCTTTCATTGATTCGATTTACCAACCATGAAAATAACCTGCTATAGAGGTTTTTAGCCAGAGCATCACGGGCATAATATGCCTATTGAAAAAGAAAAGAAAAGACAAGAAAAACTCAACACCCACGACTGTCACAATGCTTAATGTCAATAAAATAATAAAGGTGTTTTTTAAATATTTAAAGTTCTTGTATTTCAAGTTATTTTCAGAGCCAGTTTTTACTATACTCTGGATGAACAATTAAACCGTTAAGAGAATTGGGCAAATTATTTATCCTCAATCATTATACTTTTTTGCATCCCAGGAAACTAATTCTAAATATTGCAAACACTTTCTCCATAAAGATACTCATCTCTGTATTACAGAACAGAGAAAAATCAGAGGCACTTCAGAAGTCCAACAACAGGGGAATAGTAAGAAAAATAAATGAAAGCCTACTGAAAGGGAAGTTACACAGTTATCACAGAATGATCATTATGAACATTAGGTAATAAAATGGAAAATGCTTATGTTTTGTGAAAATAAAAATCTGTCTATTTAATACAGTGACTATATCTTTTTAACCCCTACACGTAGGAAAGGAAACTCAACGGAATTAATGTTTTCCTTCATTCAACCTTCTCAACATTAAAAAAAAAATTTAATGTTTATTTATTTTTGAGAGAGAGAGAGAGAGAGATAGAACACGAACAGGGGAAGGGCAGAGACAGAAAGAGAGAAAGAAAATCCCAAGCAGACTCCGCACTGTCAGCATAGAGCCTACTGCGGGGCTCAAACCCACGAACCGCAAGATCATGTCCTGAGCCAAAGTCGGATCCTTAACCTACTGACCCACCCAGGTGCACCCCTTCTGAACATTTTAAAAAAGACATTCCATAACATCTAGAGGCTAGAGTCACGATACACTGTGGGCAATATACTGTATAATACAAATAAATGCTTTTATTTGCTTATTCATTTATTTGAAGCTCTTCAGAGCTACTTGCCAAAGAAGAGGCAGAGGACATAGTCTCTCCACCCCTGACTTAGAAGGCACACCCTGGAGAAAGTCAGCCTTGCCAGGAAGCACCTAAGAGTCCCTGCACATATCGGGTGCCACGAGCATTTAGCTAGTGCACACCACCAATGTGATGCAGCGCTCTTGGGGAGGCCCGAGCGCCAGCAGCTTCCGGGGAGTAAAGCAAGACGGTCTGCTGCTGGGATTTTGGGTTTCGTTTTGTTTTGTTTTGTTTTGTTTTGTTTTGTTTTGTTTTGTTTTGTTTTACAAAGAGAGTGAGCGAGCAAGCAAGCGCATGAGTGGAGGAAAGGGACAGAGGGAGAGAACCTTAAGTAGGCTCCACACTCAGCACGGAGCCCGACTGGGGCTTGATCCCACAACCCTGATATCATGACCTGAGCTGAAATCCAGAGTCAGACACTTCTCTTGATTCTGGCTCAGGTCACGATCTCACAGTTCGTGAGATCAAGCCCTGAGTTGGGCTCTGCACTCACAGTGCAGAGCCTGCTTGGGATTCTCTCTCTCCCTCTCTCTCTGCCCCTCTCCTGTGCTCTCTCTCCCTCTTTCAAAAATAAATAAACATAAAAAAAAAAGAGTTGAATGCTCAACTGACTGAGCCACCTAGTCACTCCAGTTTGCTGCTGTGTTTAACACTCTGGCCACTGGCATGAATTTCACTGCTTATAAGCAGAAATTTGAGCATTACTATTAAAGCTTTACATTTTTATGTTATAAAGAACACAACTTATTAGATTATACAGAAATTCTTTTCCCACATTTCTTTCTAAATGAAGTGTAACAGCTTTAATAACATAGGCCCTTCGTTGGCAACAAATTGTAGCTTATGGTACCTTTCCAGTTCATCTGACACTTCCATGCTAATCCTGAACCTCTCCCTAGAAAATCCATCAATAAATTGGCACAAAAAAAATAATACCCAAGCACACAATGTCATCTTGGAGGGTAACAGTGATTAATGATTCCACCGCAGAAAATGTATATATATGCTGAAATGGGGAAAGAAGCCTGGATTTAGATGAATGCCTTTTCTCTATCCTCCTTCTAGTTTTTACTTTCTTCACATAGGCCATATAAGTGCCTAGAACAGCGCCTGGCACAGAGTAAGCCTATACATGTATTTATATTACAATTTCTGAAGTCTCCTTTTCCTATCCCACTTGTGAGCCTATAGAATTCTTTCTTAATCCTTTCCCCTTTCTTCTCGCAAATTCCAGTTATCTCAAAACACCGCATAACCTCAAAACATTACCTATTTATAAACAGAATGTCATCATAATGGCATCCAGGTTTTTTTTAGCTATGTGCTGATTTCAACAAACCACCATTTCAATATGCAACCGAACTAATAGTGACAACTGATTCTGGCAAACTCCTTTATATTTTTTAAAATGTATTCACAGCCCATGTTCATCTTCTTTATTTCTTTCAAACAAATAACTTATTCCAGAAGTCTCAAACTCAAATGTTTCCAGGGACTACATGACAGAAATGAATGGGAAATAGTATGATCTGTAGACGCATTCCACATTAAAGGCACTCAAGTTCAAAATTTAAAAAGCAAGCACACAAAACAAAACAGAACAACAAGACAACAAAACTACCCTTTCATCAAATAAAATATGCCTATTGAGCTATATCTGGTACCAGCGGCTGCCAATCTGCCAGCCCTGATTTCTAGAGTCTGATTCATGCCACCGAATCGCCATAACATCCTCCACAGTACGGGAAGGAATGTTTATTCTCATTTAAGGATCACTAACAAGGTGCACAGAAATGAAGGAAGACACTGAGAGCATGGATTCACCATCTCAGATTCTAAGCACAACATGAAGAGACTGCACTTCTACAGCGGCACTGAAGCGCACTGAAAAAATCCCAAGTGAAATGTGCTTCAGCGATGACTGGTATTAGGTGTGGCCCAGGTGGAAACACAAGAGATGCCTGGCCATGGGGGGGCCTACCCTGTAGCAGCTTACAGTGGAGTGGTGGAGACCAAATCCATGAGTGAAACAATCAGAGAACGAGTGTCCAACAGCAGGGAGAAAGGAATTCCCAGAAGGGAGAAGAGGGGGACTATGTGATCTTCCTGGATGAGGGGTAATTAGATGGACCACTCAGAGAGGCAGGAAGAATTAGCCACGCCATGTGGGGAAGGGATAAGGAAGAGCGAAGGCACCGGGTAAAAATAAGCATGGCATTTATAGAAGTAGCAGGGAATAAACTGAGATAAAGAAAGGGTGCAGGGTCAGATTACTGAGGGCTTGGAAGCCAAGGAGAGAGGATGTGGCAAAAACTGAACTACAACTCTGTCTTGAGTTCCTATCATTTCACCATGAGTCACTGTATCTGAGGAAAGATCTAAATGCCTTGGGCAAAATGAGGAATGGGGCAATACGGATGATGATGGGGTCCAAGAACTGAAGCTATGAGGAAACATTAATAAAACAAATTAGTTCTTGCTGGAATCAAAACCTTTTAGGCAGTAAGACTGGTAGAAACCTAAACCCTACATTAAAAAAAAAAAAAAAAAAGAACTTGAATAAGGAACTGAAAAATCGAGGACCTCAAGCCAAATTCTTTCATGCTAAAGGTTAAAACAATGTGGAAAAGTTTAACCCAGTGATGTAAGGTGACTCAAGCTTATAAAGTAAGACGCACCTGGGCCCGGTTTCCGGAGAGGATGATTAAAAAGCGAGAGTAAAACACACAGTAAAAACAGACCAACATTTACCCACATATATATTCCATATATATCCACGTACATGTGGATATTCTTAAAGGACCTTCTTAAACAGGAGGCATTTTCTCATTGCAATACTTTTTACTTAACGATCCCCACTCTGCCTATTGAAAACGTCTAAACTCAGTGTGACCTTAGTACAGTGGTTCTCAAAATGTGGTCCCTGGACCACCGGCAGCAGCAGCACTGAACTTGTTAGACATGCAAATTCTTCAGTCCTACCTCAGGCCTACTGAATACAGCAGCCTAGGGGCACAGCCTGCAAACCGTGTTGGACAAACCCTTCAGGTGGCACTGAGGTACACTCAAGTTTTAAAGTTTGAGAACCACCTCCACAGTGAACCTTTCCAGCCACGTTGCTCTGAATCCCCTTCGCGTGTCTAAAGCTACGGCCAAGCTAGACCACCCCTCCCCCTGATGTGGACTCCAAACTTGGCTTTTCTCACAGTTTTCTTTTTGAAACCCCCTACTGCCCATTCTTTATTCACCTAAATCCTTCAAGTCTGGCTCAGAAACCATCTTCTCCATGGCATCTTCCTTCATCCCTTATGTCCCTGCTAGTGGTCTACATGGGGGCCTGTGCTGAGCAGGCTCTCAATGAATTTTTCTTTTTTTTTTTTTTTAATTTTTTTTTCAACGTTTATTTATTTTTGGGACAGAGAGAGACAGAGCATGAACGGGGGAGGGGCAGAGAGAGAAGGAGACACAGAATCAGAAACAGGCTCCAGGCTCTGAGCCATCAGCCCAGAGCCCGACGCGGGGCTCGAACTCACAGACCGCGAGATCGTGACCTGGCTGAAGTCGGACGCTTAACCGACTGCACCACCCAGGCGCCCCTCTCAATGAATTTTTCTTGATTAAGTCAGTGACTCACCATCTGACTTTGCATGAGTGAGACTGACCTGGACAGACATGACAGCAGAAGCAGTAATTTAGGAAGAAGGACACACAACAGTTCTAACCAGAAGAGGATTGTTACAAATCAAATTTACATATAACCCAAGTTATAGTGTTTTTCATAGTCAAAGCACCTCACCTGAAATAAGAAATCAACACTGAAAGCTGCAGACACATAGGCATCCTTGGGTTAGTAGCAAAGACCAGTTCAGAGAGGCAAAGAGAAAGACTAAATCCACCTACTGTCTTACAGATGCTTAAGGCCACTTACAAAGAGGAGGAGAATACAGTTGGACTATAGGGTGAGAATAAAGTAGGCCTCTGTGCCAAAAGTGCCGAATCAGTCATTGAATTCCAGTGCAGATCAGCACAGACAGGTGGGAAAATGTCTAAGCTGTAGAACAAAGGCTTTACATTGAAAGGGGCTTCAGAAGCTTCCTTGGTGTAACATCCACACGTGCATCCATCCATTCATCCATCCACTGAACTTGAACCAAAGGACAGAAGAAGTAAGCAAATCAGACTTGAGTCTTAGATTTCACTGTCTTCAGATGGACGGTATATGAAAAGGAAGGCAGGAAAGCCAATCTGGCCTCTCCAAACTGGCTTCTCCTACTGTGTTCTCCAAATTAGTGAATGGCAATCCTAGTTTCCCAGTTGCTTGAGTGAAACATGTTGGGAGCCATCCTTGACTCTTCTCTTTCTCTCATGCCACATCTTAAGCCAACAGCATCAAAATGTACCCAGGTGTAACCGCTTCTCACTCTACTGCTACCACCTGGTTCAAACACCATCAATTCTAGGTTAGCACACAATTCCTTGCAGCTTCCTGGTGCCATGAATGGAACGTCTGTATCATCTCCCAGCCCCAAATCCGTATGTTGAAGCCCTAATCCCCAGTGTGATGGTATTTGAAGGTGGGAGCCTTAGGAGATAGATTTAGATGAGGTCATGAGGGCAGAGCTCCCATGATGGAACTGGGGTCCTTATAGGGGGACGAGGACCCCAGAGCACACCCTCCCCTCCCCCACCCCTTGCCCTATGAAGAGGATACAGCAAGAAAGTGGCCATCTGTCAGCCAGGAAGATGGCCCTCACCAAGAATGCAACCATGCTGGTCCCCTGATCTCAGACTCCCAGCCTCCAGAACTTTGAGGAATAAATGGTTCTTTTTGTTTGTTTAAGCCACCTAGACTATGGTATTCTGTTATAGTAGCCCAACTAAGACACCTTGCTTTTACCCATTCTCCCACTGCACTCTGCTCTCCACATTGCAGCCAGAATGACCCTTTGAAATACAAGGCAGATCATGCCAGTGGTATCATTTCCCAGCTCACTCAGACGCAACTTCCCTGCCCCAGCACAGTGGGTCTCCCTTACTCTGCTCTCGTTTTTCTCCTTGTCTGCTGCTAGCTTGCCGTATAAATTCATCTATTTACGAGGCCTACTGGCTACGGCCACTCCTCCTACCAAAATTTTAACCTCTGCGAGGGCAGGGATCCTTATCTGTTAAGTTTACTGCTGTGCTCCCAGTGCTTAGAATGATGTCTGCAATACAGTATGGACAGTTAAGATAACAACCTGCAAAATGAAATTTTTGCGTCCACTTATGTAAAAATATCACAGACTTTTTAAAAACTCACTTTCTGGCCACGATGTTTCACCCACCTGAGCCACGTTCAGTGTAGTTGAAACCTTCTCCTGCTTGGCCTCAACCGTTCGGAAACTGAAAGCTCGTTCTAGAACTGATTGATCAATGCCGGTCAACTCACAAATTTCTTTTAACTCTGTTGGGGGACGGACACAAAAAGTGACTACACATGTGCTGCTAAAAATCCTTGTCAAGGCTTAGGATGTTCTTCCTAAAGCACATTCAAATCAAATAGTGTAAAATGTAGAACTCAGAAGACTTAAAACTCAGCTCGAATTATGCTTCTGTTCAGTTTCTCTGGAAAGCATTTTCCAGTGAAGTTTTCCAGTGAACAGAAGTTTTCTTTCTAGATTAAGAAGTGGGCAGATGCT
Source organism: Lynx canadensis (assembly GCF_007474595.2). Classification (NCBI taxonomy): domain Eukaryota; kingdom Metazoa; phylum Chordata; class Mammalia; order Carnivora; family Felidae; genus Lynx; species Lynx canadensis. Next base: position 177,821,413 of record NC_044310.1, on the reverse strand, counting down.
CAAAAGCAAGTTTGCTATATAAGGTTGACTCTCCGCTGACTTACCATTTTTATCTTTGATTTTGCTTTCATCTAAACCGTTCACTCGAGATTCGGGCTTGAACTCGATGTTCCCCAGTTTCAACACGGCTGCCACCACCTCCAGGACAGACTCAGCTTCGTGATCCATAAAACCCACAATCTGCATGGCATTCTGGGAGTGGGGGGAGAAAAGCAGCTGTTTTCTTTCTGTCACTCTTTATATTATTTTTTTAATGAATCATGCAACAGATTTGTTTCTAAACACACAACAACAAAAAAGACAAAGTGCCCCAGAATAAGCCCTCCAAGAGGAAACCTAAGAACAGACCTGACAGCACCAGTTGGGGCTGTAGCTTGTTTAATGGTTTCAAGCTGTGATTCAAGGGTCCCTGGGGCACTCTGCATGCTGGGGCAAAGAGGTGGAGGGGAGCAAAGAGGAATTTGGAAGAAGAGGAGGCTAAGAGCCAAGCCTTGGGTTCCAACCCCCGCTTCATCTGCAGCAGCTCGGTGTGTATGTGTGTGTCTGTGTGTGTCTGTGTGCACGTGTGCACAATGCGTGTATGCGTGTGAGTACGTGTTGTTTTTTTATACCGGGTTCTGCTGCTAGAAATAAAACCGAACAAAAAGCTTTTATGACTCCTATATAAAAACCTCCTCGTTTATTTTACAAGAGAAAAACTGGTCTGCAAAGGTGAAGTGCCCGACCCAAGTCATTACAGGTAACAGGGAACATTCCTTCAGTCATAAGCTTTTATTAAGTGCCAATGATTTGCCAGGCAAGGCAGTTATAGAACTGGACTTGAACTCAACTCTTAATTCATGTCCAGGAAGCGAGAGGCTTGCTGTATGAGGATGCTTACAGAGTTTTTAACAAATGACATACTCAGAGAAATACTCTTTTTGAGAATAAATGCCAACAGCTTTTTTGTTTTATTTGTTTGTTTGTGATGAGACTACCTAGCCTAGCAATGGGAGTAATATAATTTTTTTGTCATGGAAAATTTCAAACATACACAACAGTAGAGAGAGCAGGAAAAGAACTTCAAGTTATTTTCACTCAGCCTTGAAGATCAACTGATGCCAGTCTTATTTCTGCTAACCTGACCTACTTCCTGCCTCCCCACCACCACAGCTAAAGTACAGTTACCATATCATGTCATAAAGGAGTAATTTTTGAAGCGCACATAAACATAGCAGATAGGATATTGTTTAAAACAATTTATGTTCAGGAGCACCTGGGTGGCTCATTTGGTTGAGCATCCGACTCTTGATTTTAGCTCAGGTCATGAGCACAGGGTTCGTGGGATTGAGCCCTACGCTGGGTTCCATGGCATTCTCTCACCCTCTCTCTCTGCCCCTCCCCCACTAGCACTCTCTCTCAAAATAGATGAATAAACGTTAAAAAATAAAAATAAAATAATTTATTTTCTAATGAACGTGAAATGCTACTCATTCTGGCTTACATGTGATTTTTGGAAGTTTTCTCTCAAAAACAGTATTGATTTAATGCTTTCCTGGGACAGTTCTTACAGTTGGAAATTAACTACTAAGCTATGGCTACAAAAATATTTGGAATTTAAAGACGGCATTAAAAGAGTTAGGATAATATAATGAGAAAGCTCCTGTTGATAAATAGCAAAATCACATGCTCCAGTAAAGCATGGGCCTTTACAATATTGTAGGATTTTAGTAAGAATACAATAAATTGTTGCATAATTCTAAAACCTTAGGGGGCATGAGTTATGGTTTTAAGAAAACTCAGAATTGTTACCAGTTCCAAATGAGCAAAAGAGTGTCACCCATTTTAAAGAGTAATGAAAGGAGGGCGCCTGGGTGGCTCAGTAGGTTAAGCTTCCGACTTCAGCTCAGGTCATGATCTCATGGTTTGTGAGTTTGAGCCTCACGTCGGGCTCTGTGCTGACAGCTCGGAGCCTGCAGCCTGCTTCGAATTCTGTGTCTCCCTCTCTCTGCCCCTCCCCTGCTCATACTCCATCTCTCTCTGTCTCTCAGAAATAAATAAATGTTAAAAAAAAAAAAAAAGAAAAAGAAAAAAGAAAAGGAATGCTGCTTACCTTGATTATGTTCAGTCACAGAATAAGGTGAAGGCAGCACCTCGTTAAACAATAATGAAAGGACTGTATCTTACTTACCCTAACAGTTCTGAAATTTGCTGCATCATCCACTCCATTAACTTTGGCAGAGTCCAAACTCAGGTAGTTATATCTGCTGAAATCTCGCTCGAGTGTAAGCTTATCTATCGAATCACACATACGTGTTGGTAAGTTACTCAGTAAGTCTAACTGTCTTTAATATCTCATTCCTTAAAACCTCCAGATGAAAGTGACTTTCATATATTAGATACTGAATCAACAGAACAAAAATTGATACCCAAATACCAACAGCATTTTTCTAAAATCTACCTTTACCACTGTTGTACATATTTCAAACTACTTTTTTACATTTATTTGTAGTGAGCCCCCTTCCATATTTTTATAATACAAAACATCTTCAATATACTATTTCATTGTAACATGATGTCTGCCTAGTGATTCCCATGCCACTGAACATTAGGGCAGAGATAAAGGTCTTCATATAAAATGTTCTTTGGATTCTTTTGAATTACTTCATTGGGATATATTCTAAAAAATGGTGTGCCTGGCTCTGATCATTTTACGACTTATTTTGGATTGCTAATTAGTACCCAGGAAGAAGTCCTCACTTTGAAGTGACACCCACAAGCTCTAAGCCGACCAGGGCCTGACAATTCTGCCAGCTTTGTCCTTTTTAATCACTTTTGCTAATACATGTAAATGGTGAACACTTCAGTGCTGTTTTAGCTTACACTTGTTGATTATTAGTGAGAATGATTCTTCCCCAAATGTCATTTACTTTCCATACTTACAATCTGAACTATTTGCTCAAAACTTTTATCACTTAGCTATTAATTATTGGATACTATTCTGATGGACGTATATTAGTTCTCTAAAATAGCCAGAGGTCAGATTTTTAACTCTTTTATCAATTACAAATATTTTCCCACTATTTTTAAGTTTTCACTGAGCAATTTTTTTTTTTTTTTTTAAATAACTGTTCTCCTCTCCTGGCTCCTGCTAATTTCTTCTTCCTCAGTGAAACAATTATATTCTTCCATTTTATTGTTTAAATTTATGATTGGGGTGCCTGTGTGGCTCAGTCAGTGAACCGTCCAACTTCTGCTCAGGTCATGATCTTGTGATTTAGGCGTTCTAGCCTGGCATCAGGCTCTGCGCTGACAGCTCGGAGCCTGGAGCCTGCTTCGGATTCTGTGTCTCACCCTCTCTCTGCCCCTCCCCTGTTTGCGCTGTCTCTCTCTCTCTCCAAAATAAATAAAACATCAAAACAAAATTATGATCCACCTCCTCCAATATTCAGTTAGCTCTTTGAGTAAACCATCTGAGACCTATGCACAGCATCTGGTGAGACATAGGGACATACAGCAAGCAAATTCTGGGGTAGGATGACAGAAGCAAACATACCATGTTCTTCACTTCAACCACAGTCATAGAAAATTTTGAAGAAAATTAAAAAGAATGCTTTGGAAAATGCTTTGACACTAAAAATTAAATTAAAACACAGAAAAAGGGACTTACTGAGGAGCTCTTCAGAGGCACCAGAGAGCAGCTGATAGAACACATGGAAGTTTCTTTCACCTCTCGGTTGCTTAACAACTCGAGACTTCTCTAAAAGATCTAAAGAGAAAAGAGTCAAATCATAGTATAATATTAATTTGCTTTCAAATCTACCATGGTTCTTCTTCCTCACCCCCCCACTTTCTTTTTCATTTTCTGTGTTTAATGAAATAATAACAGAAACTACATTTTCAGTTCTTTCAGGAAGAAGCCTCACTATAACTAAAATTACCAAATTAAACAAACCAGGTTCTTTTCAAACAATAGTAAATATGCAAAATAAGTTCAACAATACGTTCAACAAGCTGATTAAAGACAAAACATTTTCCATATTAATATTCTTTTGGTGTTATATGTGATACTCTCTTTGATTCCAGATACTTTTATCCAGTGATGAGATGTCTTATCAAGTTTTCAAACTTTCATGCAAAAATGAAGGAAGGAAGGAAGGAAGGAAGGAAGAAGGAAGGAGGGAGAGACGGAAAAAAAGCCAACCAAACACAAAAAAGAGACATTGTGGCAGTACACAAGAGGTGGCAAAGGAAGTACAATGGCAGAGGGGATTCCTGTCTGAAGTCTTGCTTACCACCGACCAGTGATATAACAGGGGCTCTGGATTCTGTAGGCAAAAGCCAAATTGAGTTACAAAATTCTGAATCAGTGATCCCATTATTAATTTAAAGAACACACACATTTGATTTCCAGTCAGGCTGAAATCTAAACGTTATCAACAAACGAGTGAGAGAGAAAAGACGCGCAAGTTCTCTGGGCATGGTCATTGAACTTCTCAATTTGTATTTCTGGAATCCATATGAGCATGGAAAGAGGAGCCTAGGTAGAAGGAAAGAGTGTGGATCTGGTAAATGAGAAGTCCTAGGGTGTTCCCCAGACACAAGGTCATTTATAAGAATGAAGAGATGGGTTACAAGGACACATAAAATTAAATTGACCAAAACAAGAATAAAAATATGTAAATTCAAAAATTATAGTAACGGGATGTTCCTGAGTTTTCATTTTCATCTCCAGCGCCCATTTGACTTGGATGACTGCCAACACCCTCCCTCAAATCATACATGGAGGATAATGAAGACTTTATATTAAGCAAAACGAAAGAAAATTGAAAATTGAAAAGCACCAGTGAGACAAAATTTAGAAAAGAAAGGGTTGTGTACTACTCATCATCTCTAAGGACTGACTGTTTCAGTTAAGAAGTAAATACTGACACACAAAGCAGAAGACAGAACAAGCAGATAAGATAAAAATGCAGTTTGCTTGTACCGATCATGTGACCAAGCTCCTATGGGGTTCTAAGAATACAGGCACAGTTTCAGAAGAAACCAAAGAATCTACAGAGCATGAGCAGATTCTTCATGGAGAAGCTAATCCTCATAGGAAACTCCTCGAGCCTCGAAGAAAGTAACTCAACTGCATGAAAAATATAAACAAATGCTATGGTTCACTTCATCTGTTCACACACATTTCCTTCAAATCAGCTCACTTACTGCTCACCCACTACGCGCCAGGACTGGGAATGCACCCAGCACCGACTGCAAATATGAAGACGTTCGAGAGCCACACCTGCTCCCAATTTCTCCCAGCACCCAAGCCAACAGCAGCAACTCTTTCCAAGGTGGGATGGCGAGGCCCTTAAGAAAGAGCAGGAGGTGGGGGTGGGGAAGGCAGAATGACCATGTGGGTCAAAGCCCACAACCCCCAGGCTCTTCCCATAGCGTTAAGAATACTGCCATATACCTTGAGAGTACTGGCAGCCTGCTTCCCTCTCATTTCATAGGCGCACCTTACTAAGGATGACAGCTGTTTGATGTCACTTATCTGGTCACATTCCAACAAGCAAATTGTGGTACTTCAAGACATGAAATAATACCCTCAAAGCAAGACAGGGCCACACTGTACAACGGCAATGCATTGCCAGCCTAATGCTTGGCGCTCTTTGCACAAATGCTGACAGGAAATGAAGAGTATAAAACGGTGACGGCTAGAAGGTTTAGCAGAGAACAGCCACCAAGTTCAAGAACAATGTGCACAGCGTGGAAAGGAATGTTGGTCGATGTACTTCTTGAACCACACGTGCTGATACGATCAGTGATTACTATCATTTTCAAATACGAAACATACTACAATGTGTGTTTAAAAGGAAAGGTACAAAGGGGAATAGGAAGGGAACTCTCACTGACCTGCTCTGCATTCGTGCTTCTCATTCGTAATCCTATTCAACCCCAAACACCTCCCCTGAGTTGGCTTTATAATCCTTATTTTATATAGAAGAAAATGAGGCTCACATCACACTGTTACTAAGTGACACAGCCAGAATTGAAAGCTTCAGGTGACTAAGATATCACATTTCTGCTGTTTGTAATTTTCCAGCAAAAAGAATGCAAAATCCATAAACACTAGGAAAGGCCATACTTTACATAAAATACATGACTTCACCTAAGCAACTCAGTCACAAAATAAAAAACCTTTTATTACAAAGCAGTTGAAGGTTTTATCACCTAAAATGCTTAGTCTATTACTCCAGAGCTTCCTATTTCTTTATGACTTTTCTCCTAAGTTACAAGCTTCTCGGTAGAAAAGTAATCAGGGAAAAGGTTTGCCCCAAATAATTTGCTGATGTGTAAAACCATTCCCTATTCTACTTTTTAAAAAAAAAAAATTTTTTAATGTTTATTTATTTTTGAGACAGAGAGAGACAAAGCATGAATGGGGGAGGGTCAGAGAGAGAGGGAGACACAGAATCCGAAACAGGCTCCAGGCTCTGAGCTGTCAGCACAGAGCCTGGCGCGGGGCTCGAACTCACGAACCGCGAGATCATGACCTGAGCCGAAGTCAGACGCTTAACCGACTGGGCCACCCAGGCGCCCCCCTATTCTACCTTTTTAAAGGCGCATGCACCAACATAATCTAAGAGTATGAAGCCATATCAAATAATTACTCAAAGCACAGAACATAAATTAAATTTACTATAAAGACTTGCTACCCGACCAAATTAATTTACTGAATGTTCCCCTGAATTAAGTCAAAGCAAACACCGGCTCAGCCTTCCTTTCGGCCTCGCATGCTCCTGCCACCACTGATTGAGCCTCTGCTCAGAAGATTTAGTAAAGAACAGTACAGGATATGCCAATATCTAGTGGAGATACCTAGTGGAGAAGACAGTAGGAGTCTCCATGTATTCCAGTGCAGATGCATTTCTTTCTCCAAATACAAACTTAAGTTCCCATTAAATCTGATACAAACTTACACTTTAAGGGAAGAAATAAATCTATCAAGCCATTCTAAAGGAGAAAACCAACAGACAGGGACACAGGCTCTGGAAGCAGAACTTCCCCACGTACCCCAGCATGGTATTGCCACCTGACTATTACCAGAATGAGCCTATCATTCAGGGGCTTTCCGAGTCCTGACTAATTACCAGCTAGTCTATGGCAGGGACATGTGCCTGTGCACAGCACAGGCCAGCCTCCCCTCAGTACAAGACACGAAAGAAGTAAAATGTCCGTGTTTTTTGCACCTGCTGGAGAAGGAAGTCTTTTAATTGGCAAAGGAATAGCAGGATAAGTAGTGGTTTGGAAGAAAAAAGAACATCACATTACTTTGGAACATAACAGATGAAGGATGAGATGGCAAGATTAAATGTATTTTATGTATAGTCTACCTTCCTGAAAAAAAAGAAATGGTCCAAGTCCAAGGCTTAAGGAATCATCAGCTTTTTTGCTAGGAAGGCTAGAATGACAATGAAAGCCCATGATGCACAACACCAACCCACCCCGAGATCCTGTGCTCCTCTCCAATTGCTCAGAGATAAATATTATGGATCTAGTGTCTGAGTGGCATTCAGGTTTTTCGAGTCCATTTATGCCCCTTCACTGATGCATTTAGCAATACCGATGGGCATGTGCTCTAAGTAACCAGTGAGTTACAGAGCATGACTGATGGTAGTTTCAGCGGAAAACTCTATGAGCTTAAGTGTGCTCATGGATTAGAGTATACATTCTAAAGTCAACCTTGTACTTTTCCTGGAAATAGACAACAAAGCCTTCAAGGATGACAATCAGGAAGTTTCACTAGTAACAAATTTTAAAGTCAAAAAGGTGGGACAAAGGTCTTCTTACAAATTGCACCGTGCATGCGTGTTGCAGGGAGAGCAAATGAGAACGCTCGCCATGGGGCTCTCTCTCAGCCTGGGGATCACAGGAATCTCCATCCACCCGCAGGCCACAGGTCTTGACACACATGAACCACGTGGCCCGCCACAACATTACAATTTTACCCTGACCCCCACTTCCACTGCGGCATTGTAATTTTTAAGAAATCAGCTTAAAGTTTTCTCAAAAATCAGTGTCCTGGAATTATTAAGTCAACACTATAGGTAGCTGGACCCAGTGTATGAGAAGCTATGAAAGGGTTTCTGTGTCTGCATGTGCAAACTGGGCTTTAAAACACCAGGCAAACTTGGCTTATTATCTATCTAATCAACTACTGTTTTTTATTATAGCATCTGTTTACATACATACAGCACATGTGTATTTTCACAACTGATTTTTTCTAATATAAGTTTAATGGTTATTGATTAAAAATTTACTCGCATAGGTATATATCTGAATCTAAAACTCCATACCCAACTCTGAAATAAAATTAATGAGATACAGCCCATGATATCTTATTATTAGATATACTATCCTAATTAATTTAGATATATTTGAACAAACACCTGGCTTCTTCTATATTTGTATATAATCTTGTTTCATGGTAAATATACAGTCTTTCTTCAGAGTAAACATTTTTTTTTTAATTTTCTTAAGGTTTCATTTACTTATTTTGAGAGAGAATAGGGGAGGGGCAGAGAAAGAGAGAAAGAGAGAGAATCCCAGGTAGACTCTACACTGTCAGCACAGAGCCCAACGCAGGCCTCAATCTCATGAACCGTGAGAGAATGACCTGAGCTGAAATCAAGAGTCGGGCGCTCAACCGACTGAGCCACCGAAATGCTCCGGTAAAAACATTTTTGTAAAAGAAAAACTGCCACAGTAAAACCGAGAAAAAGAAAAGCATGGATTTTTATGCAAAGCCATCCATTACAGGGTAAAAGAATTGCTCTGGGAAATTTGTCTTATTGCTACGGATACTTCACAACCAATGATTGATTATTTCTGTCTTCTTTGGAAGCTCTGAATATTGAAGCACTAAAAAATGCCCAGCCTTGTATTATAAACCAGACAATGTGTGTCTTAGTTTCTGGCTAATTTCGATCCTAAAGAAGACAGGTTAAAAAGACACCGTTTATTGATGAATATTCACTCGCTGTTGAGAACAGACTCATGTACAGGTAATCTCCACCTCTGCCTCAATATTTACATATTCTCAGAAAACAAAGCAGAGCAGAGTTTCCTTTAGGAAGTATTCCAACAGGCAGCTTTGCTCCTAGTCAGCACCTTGTCATCAATAATAGCAAAGGTATGATCTAAAAGGAAAAAGAAAGTTATAAATCCCAAACCATCCAAAAGAGTAAAACTATATTCCATTTCCTACAAATGGCATGGATGTGGACATATATAAACACGTCATGAGGTAGACAGCACATAAAAGTGTAAGCCAATTGTATCATAAATTCAAAAAAATATAAAGAACAGGAGTTCAGAGACTGGCTCCGTCCCCCCTCTCCCCTGTGAGTGGGGTCCTTGTTCCTTCCTGCTCTAAGGATGCCTTGTGGAAGGATCTCCTTAGACTAACTCCCTAGCCTCTCTCAGCCTCTTCCTCACTCTTCACCCAGGCAGGAGGAGGGACTTCTCTGAGCAGTGAGGTGTGGAGAGGGATGTGAGCATGCACACACACTTCAGCCTTCTGGTTCCCCACACTGTGTTCCCATTCAGCTTACTCTGGTAAGTAAGTAAGCTCTACTTACCAGCGCTCGAAGATAAATGGGGCAATGCACACAGGGGTTGCTTAACGCTGTGATGCCTAAGTCTTGCCAGGGTGCCACAGGACTACTAGCACACCTGCTTGGGTGAGAAACCAAAAGCCACTTTCTTCAACCTTGCCTCTAACAGTAAGAAAGCTGCATCCTCTCCAAAGTGAGTCCTGTGCCTATTTCTCAGGATTCCAAACTGGGTGGGGGAAAGTAGATTGTCTATTAGACCACTACATCGGTTAGTTTTTGCTACATAACAAATTTTCCCCAAACTCAGCAGCTTGAAGTAATAATACCATTTATCAGTTCATGAGTCTGAGCATCACCTTCGCAGTTCTGGTCTGAGCCAGCTTGGCTGATCCCTCCTGGGCTTGTTCATAGGCTGGTGGTCTGCGGGCAGCTGGCTGATCTAAGGTGCCCTCACTCATATGTCTGGTGGTACATTCCACGTGGTCTCTCACCATCCAGCAAAGTAGCCCAGGTTCACCCACATGGTGGTAATGAGAGGGTTCCCAAGAGGAGCATGGGAGGACACACTCCAGTACGCAACCAACTTTCAAGCCTCTGGCTGTGCCACGTCTACTATTGTTCCATTGACCAAAACAATACTCATGGCCAAACCCTGAGTCACCGAGAGAGGGGACTGCTCAAGGGTGTAGACACAAGGTGAGAAATTATTGTAACCATTCCTGAAAAAAATCTATCAGATTGGAGCTTATTAAAACAAAACGGTGACAAATTATTTGACATTCTTCCAATTGAGAAGTGGGGCCTACGTGCCTCACCTCTGACTCTGGGCAAGCTTGTGCCTACTTTGACCTAATAAAGTACAGTGGAAGTAACACTGTATGATCTCTCAGACTACTGCAGGATGTTTCCTCTTGGGACACTCTCTCTCAGAACCTAGCCACCTGTGAGAGCCCACACCACACAAGGCCACATGTAGGTGGCTCCAGTCAACAGTCCCAGTTCAGCACATGCTTTGAATCATCCTAGCCCAGGAGCCTGACATGTGACATATGATCAAGCTTCTAGAAGACTCCAACATCCACTCCACATCCACTCATGCAAGTCACACCCAACCAGTTGTCTTCCCAGCTGAAGTCCCACATATCAGGGAGACAGGCCAACCCTACTGTGCCCTACCTGAATTCTCGATCCCCAGAGTCCAACGGCCTATGACACGGCCATTGTTTTACACCCTACTAAGTTTGGGGTGGATTGATAAGTGGGCAACAAACTAATGTCAATATTTGCCTTCCTTCATAATTCACAGGATAGTATTTCTTTCAAGCCAAAAAGAGAAGGCAGTGACAGATGAAGTTTGAATACCAATAATTTTGTTGCCTTTCTGGGATTTAGAAAAAGCCTTTAAAAATGAATAGCATAGAATATTCAGATATATAAAATAAGTCAGCCATAGGGATGTACTGCATAGCATATCAATTATAGTTAATTATCCTGTACCGCATATTTGCAAGTTGCTAGGAGAGCAGACCTTAAGAGTTCTCATCACCAGGAAAGAAAAGTATCTGTAACGATGTACAGTGGCCAGATGCTAACTAGACTTATTGTGGTGATCATTTAGCAATACTTATTTGAAATCACTATGTTGTACACTGAAACTCACATAATGCTGTACGTCAATTCTATCTCAATATAAAATTGTCTTAAATATTCCAGATAAAATTACCCAATAAAGCAGGAGCTTTATTTCTTGATAAATCTGTCTATGTCACAGCGATATTACTTGTTATTTCCTGTGTACTTGTGTTTATTAATTAATTCAAGAAATATATGCTAGGTGTCAGATGCTATTTTGGTTGGTGTCATTCAGCAATGAACCACACGAACTAAGTCTCTGTCCGTATAGGACATATATTTGGCTAGGGGCTAGAGACAACAAGAAAGTAAGTATGTAATAACGAGAAAAAGTAAACATTTACTGAATGTTTACTAGGTGCCAGGCATTGTTAAAAGAGTTCAGATGTTAAAAAATTTACACCTTTTCACAACACTATGAGATCGGTACTCTTACTACCTCATTTAAAAGATGAAAAACTGGGAGACACAGAGAAATAAGTAACTTCTGTCTCGTTGTTTAGACATGAGACCACATGATAAGAGTTGCTCAAGTAGCCTCATAGATATGCCCCAAATAATGAAGCAGGGAAAGGTAGGGCCTGCCTATATTTAACCAATTCCATCTTCAGTTCTGGATTTACTGAACACCTGCTGTGTGTCAGATATTACACGAGCTCTTCATACACTCTTGTGAACAGGAAAGCCATACCTCCTGTCCTTAAACTATAAGGACAAGTATATATGCACACCTGAAACATAAGGCTTTTTTACAGCATATCTATCAGTGCTATTCTTCTTTTAGGAGATAAAATCCCTCCAGACTTTTCTCACATTTTCTTCACAGCGAAAACTGCCATCAAGTGCCACAGCTATAAGAAAGTACCTAGACTATTAATTAAAGCAACAGGTTGCCAAAAGTTTCTAGTTCATAACACTAGGTCCAAAATCCTCAAACACAAATGTATAAATCGTATGACACCTACAAGCATTAACAAAGTAGCAGAAATACTACCTCATAAAATAAGATGTGCTAACTGTGCTTCCACATTTTATCTTCCCTACTGAAGCATGGGTGCCATTTTCTATTTCCATAATGCCCCTTGCCTAACAATAGTAACCTTAGAGATACAGTTGTCAGGCGAGTTCAAGACTTAGGTTTTCAAGCATCCCTCTTCTAGAAAGAGAGAGTAAGTTATGGGGCTTTCTCTTCCATTCGCAGGGAGCCCAACTAGCTTGGCTGATCACGTGTCTTCTTCCAGGTATTAAGTACAACCAACGATGATCTACACCGTTACTACACGGCTGCTGGAAGGTGAGGCAAAATAGACTTCCCACAAAATGGCAAATCTTTTCCTCTTTTCTGGACTACAAGAAGCTAACTTTTGGCAGTTTAGAGAGAACAAGAATGAGTCTGCCCATTGCTTTACACCCCTGAAGCCCGGAGACAGCAACTCCCACTGACCACCTATGAGTCAGTGCTCTACGTACACAGGGTGAAATTTCCTGCTCTTAACACGCATGTAGTCCTTTCCTTTCTGTAGCAAAGGGTACTCTAAAATACAGGGTGTTCCCACTACCACAAATTTCCATCTAATTTCATTGTGGGAACAAATGGTAACGAACACCATAAAAAATCCATTCATGAGCGTATATTAATCTTAACTGGAAACGAAATGAGTGTTTAATATTTATTCTCCATGGATACTGCAAGAATCAGGGGCAGGAAGACATTTCTGTTTGGAACATACTCTTCAAAATGTAAAACCTAAGTTACTTTCTAATACTTACAATAAAATAATCCTTAAATATTTTCCTAGAGTCCTCAAAAGCAATTTTGATTCAGTCATTCCACAATGTTTAGATGATTACCCTCATTTTAAAAATAGGGTATTGTTAAATTAATAACTAGAGTTCATCTGTCTTGTAAAAAGTGCTAAAGATATATAAATATCTTTCAGAATAAAAATTAAGCATTCCTTGAAATGGTGGTCTTCAAACCGGGTCAAATCCTTTTTCTTTCACAGCTATCATGAGCCACCAGACGTTGTGCGGAAAGCTTACAAGGGTGGTCATCAGTGCTTCTGGTTACATCATATATGGTTTGCATGAATACTTTTTGTTTCCATATTTGACATAAAGCCATTTAACCTAAGCAGCCAGTTTCATTTCACATTAAAGATTCTCTTCAAACGTTTCTCTGACAAGTATATATTTTTAAAAATATGGCTTAATCCCAATGTATGGCACACAAAGTGGAAACTAAAATAGAAAATCAAACTATGTAAAAACTACAGAACAGTGGGAACGGGAAGAACCATAGAATTCCTCCACTTCAATCCCACTGTTTCAAAGAGAGGAAACTCTAGAGGAGGCTGGGTGGCTCAGTCAGTTAAGCGTCCGACTTCAGCTCAGGTCATGATCTCACGGTTCTTGAGTTCGAGCCCCACATCGGGCTCTGTGCTGACAGCTCAGAGCCTGGAGCCTGCTTCGGATTCTGTGTCTCCTCCCTCTCTCTGCCCCTTCACAGCTTGTGCTCTGTCTCTCAAAAATAAACATTTAAAAAACATATCCCTCTGCCACATTCAAAAAAAAAAAAAAAAAGAAAACCACACACATACACAAAGATTAGGAAACCCTAGCCCTAGGTTTCTCTCTGAAATGTGATTTAAAAACTTAAAAACATGGGGCGCCTGGGTGGCGCAGTCGGTTAAGCGTCCGACTTCAGCCAGGTCACGATCTCGCGGTCCGGGAGTTCGAGCCCCGCGTCGGGCTCTGGGCTGATGGCTCAGAGCCTGGAGCCTGTTTCCGATTCTGTGTCTCCCTCTCTCTCTGCCCCTCCCCCGTTCATGCTCTGTCTCTCTCTGTCCCCAAAATAAATAAACGTTGAAAAAAAAAAATTTAAAAAAAATAAAAAATAAAAAAACTTAAAAACAAAAAATCAGCTACACACTTCCCTCAAATCACTTAAAATGTTAATTTTCAAATGGCATTCCTCTGGTTCGAGTTCACCAGCAAAGATCTCAGGGGCCCCCAGAGGGGTTCTGGGGTTCTGGTTACTCAGCTTCTCTACCAGATCAGATCTTGTTTCCTCTATTTCCTATTTGGGGTTCGGCATACAATTTCATTTGAAGGAAGAATGCCACTGCTATAACAAATCTAAAGGGCATTGTTTTGGACACCTGAGTCAATTTATTACCTTTTTTCCTAGTGCAAACTTAGATTTTTTTCAATCCCAATAGGTGGTGAGGAGGCCAGCGGTTATGGGAGGTTCAGTGGTGCAGCCTCAAAAACATAGAAGGATTCAAGAGGATAACCAGGCTGTGGTTCCGGGAGGAAGTGCACAAACCCTAAGTTGTCACTTCCTATTTTCCAAATGAAGCAACTACGAAATCAATACGAGCAGAAATATGAGGGTAGTGCTGTACGTACTGCAGGTTCAAAGTCACCGGAGAAGGGGCCATATTTACAACAATCACGCCCACTTTAGAAAACTCTGGACCTGGGGCTGTTCATTTTTTCACCTTTGACAAGGACATTTCACTTCCATAATCACTAATCATGACTAAGGGAGGCTAATAAATCTGTAGTTCTTCCCACCAGGTTTATCACATTTTAATTATCTAATTACACCAAGACAAACAAAATTTCCCACAATAAAATCTGAAGTACAGGTCCACTCATTTTATTGAATAAATGTTACCCCAAAAGTTACTAAAAACTTATTAAATTAAAAAACTCTATTTTATTTTTTTTAACTGTTTATTTATTTATTTTGAGAGCAGAGAAAGAGAGAGAATGCTAGTGGGAGAGGGGCGGGGGGGTGGGGGTGGGGGAGAGAATCCCAAGCGGGCTCCAGGCACACAGCACAGAGCCTGACAAGGGGCTTGAACTCACTAACTGTGAGATCATGACCTGAGCTGAAATCAAGAATCAGATGCTTAACTGACTGAGCCACCCAGGTGCCACATATTTATATTCTATTTTTAATCATGAAATAATTTTGTTAAAGACATGAACCATCGCAGGATCCTTTTTGTTAATGAATTAACTTAAAGACCTAAAGAATCTAAACTATGGTTGGACTAATTCTTATTTCTTTAGCAAACTTTTAAAGATTTTCAAAGACAAAGACTTTAAGTGATCTTTAAAAAAGATTTAGACATGCTAAAACAATCTGAAATCACAGTCTAACATAACATATAGTCTGAAACACATTGTCTAAGAAAAAGAAATTGTATTCTTATATCTATCTCTTAAAGACTCAAGTATCTAAAATATTCTAATACATGTTTTGCTCTTCTGAACTTCTTTGAAAGGATTCAAGTAAAATACTCACAGTTACTTATCACTCCTCCCAGTGGATCGCCTTTAAAATCAAATTCAATGTCCATATATTTGCCCTGCCAAAGAAAGACTTTGTGAGTTTCAAGTTGACCTCAAAATATTCAGTCAGCACATCTTCTCAGAAAATAGCATACTAAGCCCTTTATACATTTGTTTAAATGTAATTAACAGACAATTTATGTAACCATGAGGCTAACAATATGCCTCCATAAATAATTCATACTAAATACCCCATTAGCTCAAAGCTAACATATCATGTTGCTAATTTAAGAATAGATCTTCTTAGGCAACATGTGACTTTTCCATTTCAGATATGTGTTTCAAATCTCTGAAGTGTGTGTGTGTATTCAATTCAAGAATAAAAACTGGGGAAAGGCAGTACTCCTTGTATATGCACTAGTCGGGAATATAATTTCACTTTTATAAGCAAAATGGTTTTAAGCCATGGCTAAGAAACTCCCAAGCATACTGGATAGTGGATAAAATGGAACACATAAAATACTGTTTTTACATCTACTCAAATGAAATGCATGATTATATGGTGTGGCCAATCCAGAATCAAAGACTGATCATTATTACTCTCTTTGGTTTCTGATCTAGATTATACAGCAATATATATATCCCAGGTTCCTATTACATTTTATAGATGGTATTTTAAACACACAGAAACACACATGGAGTTTCATACTATGATTTTTAAAGAACTGGTCTATAACTATCGAGTTAAAGAGTAACAAGTATAACAGAGTAACCCTGACAGCTGTTTTTTGTTTGGAAAAGGGATTGTTGATCTAATAAGTGGTCCTTTTGTTTCATGTTCTACTTTAGTAATAGTCACATAGATGGCTTGTAAATAATTCTCCCAAAGAATTACCACTTTAACTCCTTCTGTTTTCAAAATCACAGTAAGGGGGAAGAAACATGATCACATGGCACTCAGTCAACAATGCAATCTGTGACTTTTTATTAGCTTATATATGCTCCCTCACCCTTTTCTTTCTTCATTGTCAAGGGTCACCTGTCCCAAGTCTTCTCTTATTCATTAAGCAAATGCCTATTAAGCATTTCCTAGATACTAACATAGACACAAGGAAAAAAGTGAGCACAGTTCCCACCCTCAAGGAACTTACAGCCTGAGGGGAATTGAGGTAGGTAACGAGGAGATTTCTGTGTCTGGAGATAGATCCTACGGTGGGTCAGGGGCACAAAGAAAGGGGGACGAATGGTGAAGTCGACCCTAGCTTAAATGCTAAGTATCAGGGTTAAGTAAGGCAGCAAGGAGGCGAGAGAGCAGGAAGGAGCAGGCATAAGAATCAGTATCCATGGACACCTGGGTGGCTCAGTTGGTTAAGCATCTGACTTCGGCTCAGGTCATGATCTCACAGCTAGTGAGTTTGAGTCCTGCATCGGGCTCTGTGCTGACAGCTCTGAGCCTGGAGTCTGCTTTGGATTCTATGTCTCCCCTTCTCTCTGACCCTATCTCACTCGTGCTCTATCTCTCTCTCTCAAAAATAAATAAACATTAAAAAACAAAAAAACAAAAAAAGAATTGGCATCCATGATGATGGTGAGGGATGCTGGAGCATATCATGGCATCAGAACATTCACCTGACAGCAAAGTCCTGTCAATAAACATTCCTAAACAGGGAAGTCATGATCAGACCTGCCTATTTGCAAGATCACCCTAGATAATGTGGAATGGATTGAAAGGAACAAAACCAGACAGAGCTGATAGGAAGTTACAGTAGTCATGGGAGAAATGTTGGTGGCTTGCAGCAGCAGTAGCGATAAAGGGAAGATTAAATAGAGTTGAGAGTCACAATGACGGATCTCGGTTGGACATACGAGGTTAACACAAGACGGGGCAATGATTAAAAAGTCCAGGAATGTGGCCCAGGCAACTTAGTGATCAGTTATGCCCTCCATGATGGCAGCAGACACAAAGGAAGGGAGAAAGCATAACTTCATAGGAGAGTCAGAGGCTGACCATATGAGAGGGGGTGATTTTGATGGAGGGTGGTTCCTAGACACAGGAAGTGACCAGATCTAGAGCACAGGTGGAGGGATTAGTGCAAGACAGAAGTTGAGAATCTCCCAGTGTGACAGGAGGGTATCTATGTAGATACAGGGCCAGGTGAGGCACCAAAGCTGAGGACTTGGATGAGGAGGAAGAGGAAGACGATGATGATAATGATTTCCATGAAGTAAGCATAACACCATCAGAGTAAAGGATAGGAGGTTTGAAGACAGTAGACTAAACACTGCAGAGCATGGAAAAGGAAGCTGACCAGGAATAAACTAATGGGCAGCACGGAGAATTCAGATGATCTTGGAATGGCATTCTTCCCATGAGCATGTCATGAGTCTACTCAGAGAAAACCAATTACTTCCCACTGCCTAGAAAATAAACTGAACCTGAAACTCCAAGCCCTCCAATTGAGGCCCCGACCCATCCTTCCAGGCCTTTGGCCCCCAGCTCCCTTCACTGACCCTCTCATCCAGCCACTAACTTGGACAAGTGCAGATCTTCTCTGGTCTCTCCCCTCAGCTTCCCCATACTGTGCCACCAGCTCTTCCTGCTTTCTACTCAATTTTGGCACATTTCAATCTTACGGGCCCACTCAGAACTGTCCCCTGCCCCAGACTCCTCCAGCTTCTCTATTCTGAACTTCCATAAAATGCAACCTGTACCTTTCATGGGAAACTTACTATTTTATGTGTTGTGTTATAAACACAACACTTTTAAACATGTTCATTCTTTCGGACTAAGTCTATAAGCTTCTTAAAAATAGGTATTTATTCATCAATGATTTCTGAGTGTCTACTATGGCGCCAGGCACTGTGGGGCCACCACCGTGAATACGAAGGCTGGAGTACTTGCTCCCATGGCCCCTACTCTCTAAGGTCCATGATCAGAGAGAAACAGAGAAAGCGAATACAGTAATTCCAGAGATGGGGCGCCTGGGTGGCTCAGCCGGTTAAGCATCCGACTTTGGCTCGGGTCATGATCTCGCGGTTTGTGAGTTCGAGCCCCGCATCGGGCTCTGTGCTGACAGCTCAGAGCCTGGAGCCCGCTTCAGATTCTGTGTCTCCCTCTCTCTCTGCCCCTCCCCTGCTCATGCTCTGTCTCTCTCTGTCTCTCAATAATAAATAAGCGTTAAAAAAAAAAGAATTAAAAAAAAATAATTCCAGAGACTAATGAATGCCTGAAAAAAACAAAAACAGGATGAAGTCAGAGTCTATAAAAAGCATCATGGAAGTGACACTTGAGGTGAGATCTAAATGATACAAGATGGCAGCTGTGTAATGATCTGGGTACAAGCACATCATGCCGAAGGACCAGCAAGTGCAAAGATCTAAGCAAGAAGGCGCTCAGCACTCCTGACAGTCACAAGGGCCTGTGCCACCAAGGCTGGGCATGCAAGGGCAGGGTGGAGCAAGCCCCGGCTGATGTAGGCAGGCATGGGAAGCTCCAGGAGGAGCCTGTACTGCATTCCGGGTCCAAGAGGAAGCCACTGAGGTCTTTCAGCAGGGACGTGATGAGGCTTAAGTTTATAAAGGTCACTCTGGATGCCAACAGGGAAAGGTCTGAAGGCTCCAAGAGGAGATACAGGGAGACCTATGCTTAACTGTGTTTAAAAAAACAACAGAGGTTTCAAACAAATGGGTATGTTGCATGGGTTTTTCTATCCTTACGGAATGAGAGGTTTGGTAATAGAATTTTCCTGACCCTGTGGATTTTCTCCTCTTAGTGCCCAGCTTGGCTCTCTACAGATAGTACACGCTCAACTGTTACCCCTCTTCCCTCCTCTGAAATCCTTGGTTGGAAAGAGTGATTCTCTTTTCAAAAACGCTGGGCCGGGGCGCCTGGGTGGCGCAGTCGGTTAAGCGTCCGACTTCAGCCAGGTCACGATCTCGCGGTCCGTGAGTTCGAGCCCCGCGTCGGGCTCTGGGCTGATGGCTCAGAGCCTGGAGCCTGTTTCCGATTCTGTGTCTCCCTCTCTCTCTGCCCCTCCCCCGTTCATGCTCTGTCTTTCTCTGTCCCCAAAATAAATAAACGTTGAAAAAAAAAAAAATTTAAAAAAAAAAAAAAAAAAAAAAAAAAAACGCTGGGCCACTTTCTCAGTAGAAGTTCAATCTATCCAACTAGAGGCACTTGGGTGGGGCGCACTGAGAAGCACTCCACTATGGCGGCTACGACAAGCATGCATAAGTACACGACCTCGGCTTCTATCACACTGCTCAGGGAAGAGAGCAAGAAGTTCATTCTAGGTTGACCCATTAAACACGGTCAAAGGAAACGCAATTCCCTTGGAGTACAAATATATAATACATAAGCCACAGTTATATAGAGTAGGGACTTGAAATATAGCAGAGTCCTACTATCCAATCATAACATGGAGTTCAGTATATTACTGGTCAAGTCACAGGCTACAAAGCAGAGAAATTACTAAAAAATGGGCATGAAATGATTTAGCCTATAATCAAGTATTAATCTCATATCCTAATACCCATATTATAATAGGATTTTTCTGAAGTTACTTATTAAGCCAAATCACCTGCCAAGCCTTTCGCTCGATTTCAAACATCACAAAGTAGTAATGACACTTTAAGCAATATAGTTTTCTGCATTTTTATGGTCTGAAACTAAATATGTTTAGAAATCTTTTAAAAATGTATATGTATAATTTGCAAACAGCAAAAATAAAGCCTCCATAAGGGAGCTTGATTTATTGGAATTACTTCTATCTGCCCACACTTTGCTTCTAACTCTATTTATATAAAGAGATTAGCCATGTTACCACAACAGGAGAAGGCCCAGCTCCAATCAGTTTTAGCAACATTAAGGGGGCTAATCCAACGGAAAAAATTCATGGCACTAGAATTGGGAACCACAGCCTTCTACTTTCCGAACTATCAAAACTACCTCTGCCTGAGGTCACTGTCTTGCCTTAAGAACTGGGTAACCAGAAAAAAGCAAAAAGGAGGCTAAAAGTAGTGGGGGAGAAAGGGCAGGAAGAGTCTCCGACAGAGAGGCACAAAAACCACCCCAAATGGTCCCATGTATATGAGAAGACAGCTTATAAAGTAGATGACCTTTTATTATAAAATGTATACGGCTGGCTAAACTATAGAAAAAAGGGGCCAATTTAAAAATGTCACCATCACACTCGACATGTATCTCCCAGCTGCCACCAGGCAGTGCCTGTGTCCCCATAATGACCAAACACAGGACGGCACGTGTACAGCTGGAGAGACCCCAGCGGGCCGCGGTGCATAGTACGTGCTGCAGAGTGCTGGGGCGTGAGGCCAGGTAGGCTTGTATTCCTGGAATTAGCATTTCCCGCCTCAGCCAAAGCCAAAACATCCATTAGCGGCAGTTTTGACCATCCAGTCCCCCTCCCCATCCCCTGTCGTTGGTCGTCAAACCTAATGACCTTCCTTCTATAAAGTTCTAGTACACCCTTCCATCCTCTCCAGTCCCACTGAATAAAGGACAAAAGCTGTAGAGTATACAAGCTTGACACCCAGTTTATCCTTCCTTCTACTTCATTTAATCTGATTCTTAATGGTGATTTCTAAATACCAAAATTCAGATAAGTAAAGAGTTATTCTAAATAGCCTCATTTAGGGGCGCCTGGCTGGCTCAGTCAGTAGACCGTGCGACTCTTGATCTTAGGGTCGTGAGTTCGAGCCCCACATTGGCACAGAGCCTCCTTTAAATAAATAAATAGCCTCATTTAAATTGTCCACAGGGTTGTATGATAGAAGACAAGAAAATATGAAAGAAATAGCTGTCATCCAAAAAGAATTAAAAAGAAAAACCCCAGAAGGCAAAAATAGGCCTTATAGAGCTTTCTGTGTCTCAAAAGCAATGGTGTTCTCATTTTTCAAATGTGTATATGAAGAAACACTAAACATCTACTGGTTGTTTAAACATACATGACCTAAATATTAGTGTTAACACTTATGCTTATACAAATACTTACAAATCTAGAGGAGTTGTCATTCCTTACAGTCTTGGCATTTCCAAAAGCTAGTAAGAAAGAAACAGATGCGTGGGTAAAATTGACAGAAAAATAATTTCAAGCAGCAGTTTAAAGCGAATGGAATATTTGACAGCTATAAATCCCAGAAAATACAACTTGTAGCAATGACATTTCCGTCCAAACTTCCCATAGAAACATACTTAACAGAAGTCTTAAGAAGTTGCTAACGCGAAAAAAAAAAAAAAAAAAAAAAAGATTCAAAAAAAAGAAGTTGTTATATCCACCATCTCTTATCATAAGTTCACAGAAAAAAGAGAGTCATTCCTCTGATTCATGGAATTTTTTCAAATATTACTATAACCGTAATCCTGTATAATTCAATACCTTTACCGCTTTGAGAGCAGTCAATTGAGTGGCTGGCAAAAATGGCTTGTATTCTCTTCCACTATTTTCATCAGTGAATAAGGTTATTTCAGAGACATCTACGTAATATTATCAAAGGTTCTGGGGAACTTGATGAGGTTCCCACATGGAAAAAAGCACAATAAACTTGAATTTTCATTAATTTTAAAACAAATCTATTTCATTGTGATTACATATATAATAACTGTGAAACACAGAAAGAGTAAGAGATTTGGAAACTAACATCATTTCCAATAGGCTAAAAATGCTGCATAGTTTCATTAGTCCACATCCATCAGACCTAAGTAAAACTTTCCAGAAAAGAAAAAACACCAAACTGGCCCGTAACGCAGAATCCAAGTCTGTTCCGACATTAGCTGCTGTGTGGAGCCCAGCCTCCCAGAGGGGTCCCTTTTAAGAAAATGAAGGCACATAAGTGTAAGAACCACAGGCTGATGCCGCTCAGGCACAGAATGATCCTGTTCAATACCTCTGGCTCATAGTGTCATAAGGAGAAAGGGGTGTTTCACCAAGCTTGCGCACAAGGGAGGGGCAAATTGATCTGAGGATCACATGGGATAAACATAAGGTGTAAGAGCAGAGGGATCCCACTTTGATGCTCTGGAAGCCCAGCAGTGTACCTCAAACCTCAACGTGCAAACAGGCACCTGCAGATCCTGTTAAATGGGCCTGGAGGTAGGCATGAAATTCTGCATTTCTACCATTACTACCCCCACTCCCACCTCCACCCCCAGGCTATTACTAGGATCCATGGGCCCACTGCAGCTAGCAAGGACTGAAGACCCACACAGTGAGATGGCAACCCGAAATAAATCTTTGGATTAAGAGGCCAGGCATCAAATCCCTGGAAACCCCCCCATAAGTGCATTAAATTAAAGGGAGGGAAGAAAGGAGTAACAAGAGCTCAAATGATTACTAAGAGTTAAAAACTGATCCAAGTTTTGAAAGCAGTCACATGATCTAGGTGCAGACCTGTGTTTAAGGTTGAAGTTCATTTGGGGGCGCCTGGGTGGCTCAGTCAGTTAAGCGTCCGACTTCAGCTTGGATCATGATCTCACGATTCACAAGTTCGAGCTCTGCATCAGCTCTATGTTGAAAGCCCGGAGCCTGCTTCGGATTGTCTCTCTCTCTCTCTCTCTCTCTCTCTCTGCCCCTCCCCCACTCATTCTGGCGCTCTCTCTCTCTCTCTCTCTCTCCCTCAAAAATAAACATTTAAAAAAATAATAAAGTCGAAGTTCACTTGGGATACTCAGTAACCAAACCTGATGAGTTCTATTTCATGTTAGCTGGCTTTTTCAGGTTTTTGATTTTTTAAAAATAGTTGGTTCCTGCTCACTTAAGACAAAATGTACAAAGTCAACACAGGGAAAGTTCTTTGTATCAGAGATTCTGCTTGGGGCGGGAACCGCCTGGCAGGTCCCAGATGCCAAGTTCTCTCTTCAGTAGAAAATAAGCTGAGATGCTCTACTGAGTGGGGAAACCTGCACACAGGAAATACTCAAAAGAGGATGCTAACTGAAGAGAATCGCATCATTATCCATGTCTACCACAAGCTGAGAGGCATTCATAAATGCAACCTTGAAAATGCAGAGCGCTGCTCTAGTTGTCATGAAGACCATGACATCGTTCATGTTTGCACAGGCTAGTCTTCCTGGTGGGTGTGAACACGCAGGCCTGCCAAGTTAACTAACTTGCATAGCCCAAAGTCCAACTTGAGATGCTGATGTATAAAGGACAGTTTATTGTGGTTTGAAGGTCAAGGGCAAGTGAAGGAATTGCTTCAAAAAAACTTTATTCAGGGCGCCATTTGCACACCATAAAACCATCTTTTCATCAAACAAATCTGAGTTGCACACACAGCGCTAAACACTAAGGTCTTTTATTGTGAGCCACAGGATCAAAAACAAGTGTTTCATTATAGAACACTTGAGACACATTCCTCAATTGTTTTTTTAAGTTCATTGTTTGAAATGTTCATTTACAGTAGCAGTTCCAGTTAAAAAGTAAAGCATTCCCATAAAAGATAATAAATGCCCACAGCAGACATTTCTTCCATTTCCTGCGCTGGGGCCTAGTTCCAAATACCATCAAATAAAGGGTCAGATTCTAATCACAGATGCAAGCTAGAGCATTCCACAGTGCTTCTCCTTTATATCACAGCATTCTTAAAGTAAACAAATACAGAAATACATGTATATCACCCTCACTTAAAAGCAAAAGACAAAGCAAACAAAAACCCAAATAAAATGAAGGTAACAGCACTTTCTATAATAGCTTCTTTATTCATTAAGGTACTGACGAGGAAGAAAGGTCGGTGACAATGGAATAGATGCTTCAGCCTTTGCTTTTCACAGGCTAAAGTATTTTCAGTAGTCTTATTTCACTTTCTGCAGGGATAAAGATGCCTGGTATCTCCTTGGAATAAAGCAGGAAAGAGGGGCTGGGTCTAGGAAATAAAGACAACAGGCAAGGTTCTGTCCCTCCACACTGGGGAGGGGGTATCCGACTCACCCCAAAGCAGCTCTGCTTTAATCCCTGTTAAGCCTTGACCCTCCGTGACTTTGAACAAAGAGTCGAGCCAACCTACTCTTCTAGACCAAAGATTTTAACCAGGCATGGTTCTGACCCTTCCCTGCCAGGTGACATTTGGTAATGTCTGGAGACATTTTCAATGGCAATGACTGGGGGCAGAGGTGATCCTGGCACCTAGTGGGTAGAGGCCAGGGATGCGGCTAAACGTCTTCCAGTGAATGCACAGGACAGCATTCTGTAGTAGAGACTGATCCAGTCCCAAATGAGGTTGAGAAACCCTATTCTATCCCAAAAACTGTATTAAGTGACAACAAAGACATGCTTACAATATAAAGCAACATTAAGGGCTTGCCATCAATAGGGAAAGACTGATTTATTGTTTCCAAAGCAAAGAACGGTTTATACCTATGTTTTATGCCAACTTCCATGGCATTAGGGGCTCACCTCTGGCTTTTTCTGATGGTTGCATGAGCTACATGTATGTATATTTTTATGTTGAAGCCCTAACCCTCAATGTGATGGTATTTGGAGCTGGGGCCTTTGGGAAGTAATTAGGGTTAGATGAGGTCAAGAGCCAGCCAGGGTCCCTGCCCCCAACTGCCACACACAAGGAAAAGGTTATGTGAGCACAGAACAAGATGGTGGCCACCTGTAAGCCAAGCGGCCTACTTTGCCAGCACCTTGATCTTGGACTTCTGAGCTTCCTGAAGTCCAGAAATAAATTCCTGTCATTTAAGCTACCCAGCCTTTGGTATTTTGGTATGGCAGCCCAACCTGACTAACACAGATGGCCAACCATAGAATCTGAACTCTAAAGTCAGGTTTAGACTTTCTGTGACCCTCAAAAAAAACTATTCTTTAGCTGTTTCTCTGGCACAGTCTTTCTAACAAAAGAAATAAGCGTTCACGTATGCTATCCTGAATGATAAAATAGCACCGTGCTCACGCTGCTCTTTTTCACCAAGTTTTTCCTAGCCATCAAATCAAACGCAAACATCAGTTGATTATTTTTAGGCAAAGTCAAAGTGAGTCAAATAAAAATTGAAACGGAAAAAAGTGACTGTAAGTGGAAAAGCTCCTTTGGGATGAGTGAACGGTTTCCTCCTGGAAGCACCTGAAGGCAAGAGTTCTTAGGACACAGCTCACTTGCTTGGCAGGTCAGGGCCTGAATCTCTTCCTTCCTCTTCCCCTGCAGCCCACCTCCCAGCCCACCAGGTACCTGAAGGGCCCTGCAGTCACACTGACCCAGTGTGCACAGGAAATCCTACCTTCCAGGACTGGATTGGACTGTAAAAGCTGTTCTTTGACTTGGTTCACTTCTGCTCCTTTTCCACAAACTGCTGCTACGTAGGACATAACAAGCTTGCTGGCCTCTGTGAATGAAACAAACCGTATTTGTAAATTAAGCAGAAATCTGTAAAAAAAAAATTTTGGAGGAAGGAAATTGGGGGTAGAAGATCCACTAATAATGTGTCAGGATGTCTTTATACCTGGGAGTAAATAATTTTTGGAAATATTTTAAAATATGGGTGCTTTTAACCGGTCAGAATGACTAAAATTAATAAGACAGGAAACAACAGGTGCTGGCGAGGATGCGGAGAAAGGAACCCTCTTACACTGTCGGTGGGAATGCAAACTGGTGCAGCCACTCTGGAAAACAGTATGGAGGTTCCTCAAAAAGATAAAAATAGAACTATCCTATGATCCAACTGCACTACTAGGAATTTACGCAAAGGATATAAAAATATTGATTCGGAGGGATACAGGAACCCTGACGTTTATAGCAAATATCAACAAGAGCCAAATCATGGAAAGAGCCCAAATGTCCATTAACTGATGAATGAATATACTATTCAG
Organism: Lynx canadensis; assembly: GCF_007474595.2. NCBI lineage: Eukaryota > Metazoa > Chordata > Mammalia > Carnivora > Felidae > Lynx > Lynx canadensis. Next base: position 177,795,066 of record NC_044310.1, on the reverse strand, counting down.
CTATAAAAAAGAATGAGATCTTGCCATCTGCAACAACATGGATGGAGCTAGAGAGTATAATGCTAAGTGAAATAAGTCAGAGAATGACAAATACCACATGATTTCACTCATATGTGGAATTTAAGAAACAAAGCAAATGATCATAGGGGGAAATAAGAGAGAGGAAAACCAAGAAACAGACTTTTAACTATAGATAAAAAACTGTTGGTTACCAGAGGGGAGGCTGGGGGATGGGTAAAATGGGTGATGGGGATTAAGGAGGGCACATGCTGTGATGAGCACGGGGTGTTGTATGGAAATGCTGAATCCTTGTACTGTACTCCTGAAACTAACATTACACTGTATGTTAACACTGATTTTAAATAAAAACAAAAAATGTAAAAACTAAAAAATAATAAAACATTTGTGCTTTCTATTCAATGACATGTCATTAATTCAGATATAATAGGAACTGTGCTTAAAGGTTATCACCAGGAAGAAGAAAATTTTGCTGAGTAATACAGCCAACAACATGTCAGAACTATCTTCTTAAAGCAATCATTTATACACGATGACTGTATCATACACAGTAATTCAACTCAAAAATAACTTGGTAGCTTTACAAAAGTATTTTTTTTAACGTTTATTTATTTTTGAGAGAAAGAGAGCATGAGGGGGAGAGGGACAGAGAGAGAGGGAGACAGAATCAGAAGCAGGCTCCAGGCTCTGAGGTGTCAGCACAAAGCCCAATGTGGGGCTCAAATTCATGAGCTGTGAGATCATGACCTGAGCTGAAGTCGGACACTCAACCAACTGAGCCACCCAGGCGCCCCACAAAAGTATTTTCAAAGTTTAAAAGAACTGTTCTCCCCCAAAATATTTCCAAATCCGACTGGTCTGCTCACAACTAGACTAAATTAATGACTCTTCAACTCAGTTAAAACACTAACCAGCTAGGGGCGCCTGGATGGCTCAGTTCATTAAGAGTCCGACTCTTGGTTTCAGCTCAGGTCAGGATCTCACAGTTCATGGGATCAAGCCCCGTGTCAGGCTCTGCACTGACAGTGTGGAGACTACTTAGGATTCTCTCTCTGCCCCTCTCCCATTCATGCTCCCTCTCTCCCTTAAAAATAAATAAATAAGCATTAAAAAACAAAAACCCTAAGCAGCTAATGTAAGGATTTGATAACAAGAAAGATAGCTTTTTCAGGGCACAGTTGTATTCATAGATTTCACTCATAACTCTGAAAGGTAAACTGCTAAAAGAAGCTGGCTACCTGAGGCACACGAAGATTTCTTAGCTCAAAGGAGGACAAGATTTGTTTTCGGTGGTTTTATTCTTTGGTGTCTACCTATCAGCCTGTGGGCCCTCCCAGCATCTGCCTCCCAGAACCTGATCTTTTAATACTGTGTGCCAAGGAACATTGATAGATATTCAGGGGAAATGAGGTCCAAAGTCAACTGAATTTAGAGTCACAGTGAATTAGAGGAAGTGAAATGGGTTTCTTTTTAAAGGGTTTATCAGAGGATCATGTGCATTGTGGAATTCTGGAGAAGGATCCTGAATGCTACATTTTCCAAACGGGTTTACCATGGAATCTGTTTCTCACTGAGCTGTCTTCATTCTGATTTTCCATACCAAGGTCTGGGAACAGCTCAACTATTAATTGTCAGCAGAATTCAACACACACCCTCATTTTGGGCAGTTGAGGTTAGAAGACCAGTCGCCCAAATCTTGCTTTCTCTGAAGTCTGTGCACTGGTGCCACTGTCCAAGAGCAGGAAGCCTTCCTCAGGTGTGAGTGACGATACCTGTGCCCTCAGGTGTGTAAGGGGGCAAATGTCAACACTGTCATTTCTCACACTATGACAGGCAGGTGGCTTCCAGTCCCACCCCCCACCACGAGGTAATAAATGAACAAGTGGAATGCCACCTTGGGCACATTGCCAACACTTGCTTTAGGGTTTTAGAGCAACCCAAAAGCACTGACTAACAGAGCCACTGAGCACGAAAAATCTACTCAGATCACACAAAGCTCTCAAGGCCTAAGGTGACTGCTCACGGAGTACGAGCAAGTAAGGATGTAGGAAAGTTAAAGGATCTCGTGGAGCCCTGAGAAATGACATGGGAGGCTGGGGACTTCTGCGATGGTCGGAGTTAAGTCTTCCTCCAGTTTGCTTTCTGGGTAAAGAAAATGGGTCCAAAGAGATTCTCCAGTGGTCTGTGATGACTGATTTCTGTTGTCTCCTTCTAGGGACTGTAACCAAGAAACGCCAGTCTTTTCATCTTTGCGATTACCTTCCTCCAAAGGGCAGGGTCCCTTCCTTCACACACTGTCCACTGTATAAAGTTCCCGAACCACATTTCCCACTGTTCTCGGGATTTAAGTCTCTAAAAGCTGGGGAATTATACATGGACAATGAGTGTATATGTTATCACATGTCCTCTGACTTCTGGTGCCACAATTCCCTCCGCCCATCAGTCCAAACTAGAACTCTTTTTCTGGTCCCATCAGGGGATTTTCTTTCTAGACTCTCTGGCTTTCAAGTTCAAGTGACGCTGCCCTCCCAATAAATTCCTGACATCCGGTGCCGACAGGTCTCCAACTCAGGGCCACCTCTCCTGAATTGCCCATGTGTCCCAGCTCTGTACCGGCCTCTGAAGCAACTCACCTCCAGGCTTGCTTTCTCATCATTCTGCTTTCTCAGTGTTACCTTCAATCCCCATACTCACCTACACCCTCACATAGGTTACTATATTCTTTCTTGGCAAGAATTTCTGGCCTTTCGACTTAGTATACTATTAGAAGACTAAAAACATTCACAGGCACAAAAACTGTCTCAGATAGTGGCAACTACACTTAGACACACACACACACACATAAACATATTTTAGATGAAAAGGTAAGTTTCCTTTTAGGTAAACTGACAATAAATATCAAAAGTCCAGGCTAAGCTGTTTTGCTTATTCCAATGATTATGGACCTCACTGCAGCCAAACCTCAAACTTCAGATACGTGACCACACCAAATTCTCTAGAAATCCTGTTCTGGTCCAGGATGGACTCTAAGGAACAAAATGCTGGATGGGGAGGGGAGGGTGGGAATCAACCAAGAATCAAATCTGTCTGGTGGCTGTTGTAATTGACTTGGCCTCTCAGAGAATTTTTAATGGCTAGTATGAAACAGAATCAAGTTTTCTCAGAGTCAGATCTGTTAAAAAACGGTACAAGATGTAGATCTTTGGGAATCTGAATTGGACTTACATTACCTAGCTGTTGAATTGCATATAAACTCACAATATCTACTGAGATACAAAGATGAGTTAACTTCACTGAAATTAGGAATTACCTTTACTGACTCTATGTAAGTCATTCAAATACAATTTTTAAATACTGTTCAAGGATACTTATTCCTAAATTGTTAAAAAAAAGTTTGTACATTCAATTCTTCGCTATCTTCGGGAAATCTAATACTGGGCTTATTTTAATAATTCATTTCTGGAAGCCAGGATTAAGAGTAGTTTTCTTTAAACCGTCTCATGATCTCACAGAGACAACACTTATAATTTCTTTTCCTGACATAATACTTGCTCTTTAACTTAAGTAGTTCATGAGCTACTCAGTACTTTAGAGAATTAAGTAGAACAGTAAGAAGAAGTTGCAAGCTCCAACATCGTTTAGAAGACTGTTCTCATAATATTTCACCATGCTGGAAACAGGAAGTAAGAGTCATCTCATGAAGCTTTCTGCTTCATTTCCTTTTGGCCCCTCTGTGCTAAAGTTCAAATAAATTTATATCTTCATTCACGTATTTAGATATTTATCCAAATCAAAACTTGCTGCAATACCCTCTATGAATGAAATATATTTCTAAGAATCAAGAATCTTCATCTTCTGCATTTCAAAGTCTAGATTTTGAGTTACGTTGACTGTTAATGGAAACCAACTAACCATGACCTTGGCAATCACAGCATAAAATTATAAGCATTTTCCAAAGCAACACAGACTGTGGATACTTTAATCCAGTAATCATACTAACAACAATGCCTTTCATGTATACTGTAAAAATATAAAATGATTCTATTTGAGACAAAAAGGTATATTCTTCACGTGTACTCAAAATTCTAAAAGCACTGCTATTTTAGCCCTGAGTACACTGGCATTTAAAACTGGCAAAATGTGGGGCATCTGGGTGGCTCAGTCGGTTAAGCGTCCGACTTCAACTCAGGTCACGATCTTGCGATCCGTGAGTTCGAGCCCCATGTCGGGCTCTGGGCTGATGGCTCAGAGCCTGGAGCCTGCTTCAGATTCTGTGTCCCCCTCTCTCTCTGCCCCTCCCCCGTTCATGCTCTGTCTCTCTCTGTCTCAAAAATAAATAAACGTTAAAAAAAATTTTTTTAAATAAAAAAATAAAACTGGCAAAATGTAACAGCATTTGCTTAGAATCAATTCTCAGCTCATCATTTTCTTTCACTCATAGATACTTCTCATATACAAATTTATATACATATATATATTTGAATGTAACTTGAACCCTAAAATTCATCAACAGTCAGACTAACAAAATACTGAGTCTTCAAAGTAAACATTTCTTCTCACCAGAAAATGGTAGAACACCTAGAGCTTAATAGATACTCTGCACTAATGGGAAAATGGCCTACAACATTTTGATCCAGATCAAAGTTCATTTTGACAAACAATGTAAAGGGGTTACAGAAGACAGTTTATGATTCTGGGCATTTTAAATTCCTGATAAGAAACACATGATAACCAATTTACCTCGGTATTCTCTGGTACCTTGCAAAAGGTTGTGAACAATATATATTATATGTTATTAGGCAATTATTACATAATAATTATATAGTAATATTTTTATGAACAAAAGCATCGTGAAGTAGCAGTAGGTGGATGAGAAGGGAAACACAAACATTTCAATGAAAGACATTTGCACCAAAACATCAAAACCGGGGCATGTTCACAGCAAGCTCCCGTGGACTCAGTCACTGTATCATGAAAAAAAAAAAGTATGGGGGCACCTGGCTGGCTTAGTCGGTTAAGCCTCTGACTTCAGCTCAGGTCATGATCTCATGGCTTGTGAGTTCAAGCCCCACGTTGCGCTCTGTGCTGACAGCTCAGAGTCTGAAGTCTGCTTTGGATTCTGTGTGTGTCTCTCTCTCTCTGTTCCTCCCCCACTTGCACTCCGTCTCTCTCTCTCTCTCTCTCTCTCTCTCTCTCTCTTAAAAATAAATAAAGATTATGGGGCGCCTGGGTGGCTCAGTTGGCTAAGCATCTGACTTTGGCTCAGGTCATGATCTCACGGCTTGTGAGTTCAACCCCCGCGTCAGGCTCTGTGCCGAAAGCTCAGAGCCTGGAACCTGTTTCAGATTCTGTGTCTCCCTCTCTCTCTACCCTCCCCCATTCACGCTCTGTCTCTCTCTCTCAAAAATAAATAAACATTAAAAACTATTTTTCTTAAGGTATGAATATAAGCAAGGCTTATTCTGGGTTTTCTTCCCAGAATTTCTCCTAAATTCATCCAGGAATTAACAGGTATCCGTGTATCCGTTCATTGCACACGCAACACCATCGGTGTCACATATAGATCATATAACACGTACACATACAGCAAACAGAGAGAACCACACATTCACACACACACAAAAACTGACAGATTTATCTGCTCCTATACCTCTCTATCTCCTTGGCTAGGATACCCAAGTTTTTCTAGGGACTGAGCTTACATAGGTCTGCTGGCCCAGGGACTTCAACAGTTAAGACTCCCCAAATCAATGAGGCCACCCTTGTGCACAATGAAACAAGGATGCTGCAACAAGGAGGAACACCCTTCTTGGCAGTCATCTGTCTGCAGTGCTGTCAAATGACCCAGCTGCAGCATATCCAAACTAACCAGACGGGCAACCGCAAACTGTTCCAAGCATGGGACACAACGCATGGGTCTTGCAATGAGAAACGCAGCCTTTACTCTAAGAGGAGTCATGACAGGCCACGTTTTATTAAAATACAACTATGTATACAAGTGGCTTTGCTTCTGAGAGTTGGCCACAAGATCTCTGATAATTCATATAAAACGTGGATCGAGAGAGGCCTTTCTCACATGGGGAAGAAACAAAACAAAAGCTCACTGTGTTTGGGGTTTCTGTTTGCTTAGCTATTCTGCTTCGATGTGATATCTCTGTAAAGAGATGCAAAGTAGTACAAGGTCATTTGGGGTTCAGAACCAAAGGTCTTAATGAGCAAGGCAGGCTCCATAACTCTTTTAGCAGACGGCTAGAGAGTTCCTAGAAACCGATGTAACTGTAAAATTAGAAACCAAATAATTCATAATGTTTTCTCACGTCAGGATCATCTTCTTAGGCCCACAGATTCATTTTGATGTCTTTGAAAAATGTAGTTACGATGATTCCTTCATGTTCTGCCCCCCTGCCCCCTATCAGGGCTTGAATGATTCTCCATAAACTATCTGTATTCACGGTAGTGAATTCTGAGTTCACTGCCTAGAAATACTTGGGCACTTTTATGAGGCATGATGAATTTTTTATTTAGCACAGCAGTAATGAATTAAATAGGGCCCCAAAGGACTCAGAGTTCATGCCTCTCCCTGAGTGCCCACATTATATAATCATGCAGCATAAGAGTGTACCCGATGCTTAAGCCCAATAACATCATCATCTGCCAAGGGGGTTTACAACCTCGTTAAATTAATTACTTCTTATAAACTAAGCCCTCTGATACTGCAGGGTACTTCTGTATAAGCTGTCAAATAAAGATTCTTACTGAAAACAGACACTACGTATAAAGCACATAGCACACTCTGGGCCCTCAATAAATATTAGTTCTCTTCTTCTTTCATTTAATTAGTAACAAAATTTTTAGTGACTGTGTACTCAGAAACAATTTTAGTGGATAAGATGATGTGACATTTCAAAAACAGCCTGGCATCCCTCTTTCCCACATAACTAAACCCCCTCTCCAAATTCCTCACACTACCATGCTGCAATCTCTGTATTATTTTCCATCATTTCATTTTCCCGGAAGTAATCTCCATGAAACAGACATTAATTAATACATAAATTCTATACTTTACTGGAACGTATAGTCTAATGACAACTAAAACCTAGATAAAATTTGAAGCAATTTTTGTATCATTGCTTTCAAAATGAAAGAAAAGTAGGAAAAAATGGAATAAGTAAGCAAAGCACGATGTGTCCCTGGGGACAGAGGTAGGAGATGCTGCTGGGATCTAGAAATGAAAAGGAAGAACTTGTTAGCAGCTACCAAAGAGCATAGTTGAGTGGATATTTAAAAACAGCAACTCTTGGGATGCCTGGGTAGCTCAGTTGGTTAGGCATCCAACTCTTGGTTTCAGCTCCGTCACAATCTCACAGCTTCGTGGGTTCAAGCTGGCATTAGGCTCTATGCTGACAGTGTGGAGCCTGCTTGGGGTTCTCTCGCTGTCCCTCTCTCTGCCCCTCCCCCACTCGTGCTGTTTCTGTCTTTCTCAAAATACATAAACTTCAAGAAAATAAAAGAAAAACAGCAACTCTCAGGAGTAGGGTCTACTTCCTGGCACTAGGAGGTTTAGTGATAATGGAAAACCAAAGCATCACAGGGTCCAGGAATCACAGCGGATCAAAATGGAGACAAATGCATCAAACAACCTCTAGGCAGTACTACCCAAAGTATGATCCAAAACCCCCTGCTACTCAAAGTTGGTTGTTCCATGGACTGTTACCAGTCTGCACATGAGAGTAGACTCTCATAAGTTTTTACAGCAATTTGGTGATTCATTTTGCCTGCTTAAACTAAAAAAAAAAAAATTAGAGATTGGTTCTTCCATACCTTTATTTCCTTTTTCTGGCATCAGTCAGGAAGAGATTTGGGAAGGAGGGAGACTGGTGTTCCACGGTAGAGGGTTTGAGAAGTGCTATCCTAGCATGTGTATGGTACCCTCCTCCAGATTCCCACTCAAAGCAGTACCCAGAATGCTTTATTCTATTATAAACAGAATGGCCCCACTGGAGGGGAAAAGCAAAGGCTCTGACAAGCAGCTGCCTATTCTTATGACAGAGAACAAAGGGATCCAAGGAAGGACTAAATCTAGGGAAGACAATTGGGAGAAAAGGATTCCAAGTGGCAAATGCGATATTGAAACCAAAAGGACAAGTTATTAATTTAAAAAAATATCAAGAGAAGAGAAAACTACAGAAAAGAAGAATGAACTCCACGCCACTAGATTTCCCCCAGAGGAATGAGGCGTTTTTGTTTTTCTCAGAAAAGGATGAACACCAATCCTCTCAAATAGTACCAGCAACCTCCACTTTGTTTTTCAATAAGGAAGACACACGAGCCCACCAGGCGATAGAATCTTTCTCCAGGAGGGAGCAGTGCAATTGACGACACTCTGAGAAGGAGGAGGTCATACACTGACATGGCTAATTAGTAGATGCGCTGTCTTCGTGGAATGTATGTTCCAGCGGAGATGAAGACGTGGCCAACACCAATCAAACCAATGACCACAACCCACTTCTGATGACTCACTTGGGAACAAAGTGATACAATCAGACCCTCAAAAAATGTATCTTTAGTCACGATGAAGAATGAGTAAAAACTTAAAAAAAATTAATAGGCTTAGGAATATTTTCATCTCTTCCTCCTTCACACTTAAATAAAAAGAAAGGTGTGAAGTGAGTAGGCTTGTAGAAACAGTCAAAAGGATTGGGGGAAGGGGCAGGCGGCATGAGATACACCACCAATACAAATGCCTTCTGTCAAGAGGCATAGTTTTTAACTTGCCTTGCTACCATTTTCATTGGTCAACTTGGAAACAAACAAGAAGCTGTACTGCTTCTAAGAATTAAATTGTTTTATAAGAAAGAACTGCTTAGTGATAGAAAAGAGGCAAACACTTTCTCCCAAGACACCAGTGTCCTCTTAAAGTACCTACTGTAAAGAAAGAGTTCTGAACAAAGACCTCACAAACTTCTGAGCAAATAGAGGTTTAAGAGCCCATACCCAGAGATTCAGATGAATGATCCAAAAACGGATGGGACACTAAATAATGAAATACTGTCTATATATAAAAAAAATTTTAACATTTATTCATTTTTGAGAGACAGAGCATGAGTAGGGGAGGGGCACAGAGAGAGGGAGACACAGAATCTAAAGCAGGCCCCAGGCTCTGAGCTGCCAGCACAGAGCCCAATGCGGGGCTCAAACCCACAAACCGCAAGATCATGACCTGAGCTGAAGTCAGACGCTTAACAGACTGAGCCACCCAGGTGCCCCATAATACTATCTATATATAATATGGAGCAAAATTTTTAACAAAAAGTAGTACAAGGTGCAATTACCTTTCTGAGAGAAAGGTGCAGAAGTAGGTAGGGACAAGATCACACAGAACCTTAACAAGCACACTGGATTTGACATTTATTTTAGTGCAACAGAAACCATTAAAAATTTTTATATAAAAAATACCTTGAGACAAATGAAAATAGAAAAACAATATACCAAAACTTTTGAGAAGCAACTTTTAAGAGGGAAGTTTATAGTCACAAGTGCATACAAGAATAAAGACCTCAAATAAACCTAATATTATACCTCAAGGAAGCAGAAAAAGAAGAACAAACTAAGCTCAAAGTTAGCAGAAGGAAGGAAGTAATACAGACTAGAACAGAAATAAATGAAACACAGAATTGGAACATCACAAAAGATTAATAAAACTAAGAGCTGGTTCTTTGAAAAGATAAAGCAAATTGACAAACCTTTAGGTAAATTAACCAAGAAAAAAGAGAGAGGACTCAAATAAATAAAATTATAAATGAAAGAGGAGACATTCAACAAATATCATGTAAATACAAAGAACCTGAAGAGACAGTACTCTGAACAGTTACATGCCAACAAACTGGACAACCTAGAAGAAAAGGATAAGTCCTAGAAACATGCAAACTACCAAGACTGGATCATAAAAAATAGAAAATGTAAACAGATTAATATCAAATAAGATTGAATCAATAATCAAAAACCTCCCCCCAAAAGAAAAACCCCAAATCAGATGGTTTCACTAGTGAATTCTACTAAACGTTTAGGGGAGAATTAACACCAATCCCTCTCACTCTTCCAACACACTCAAGAAGAGATAACTTCTGGGGCGCCTGGGTGGCGCAGTCGGTTAAGCGTCCGACTTCAGCCAGGTCACGATCTCGCGGTCCGGGAGTTCGAGCCCCGCGTCAGGCTCTGGGCTGATGGCTCAGAGCCTGGAGCCTGTTTCCGATTCTGTGTCTCCCTCTCTCTCTGCCCCTCCCCCGTTCATGCTCTGTCTCTCTCTGTCCCAAAAATAAATAAACATTGAAAAAAAAAATTTAAAAAAAAAGAAGAGATAACTTCTAAACTCATTTTACAAGGCCAGCATTACCCTGATACCAAAGCCAGATACTACAAGGAAACTGCAGATCAATATCCCTGATGAATACAGATGCCAAAATTCTCAGCAAAATACTACCAAACTGAATTCAACAGCTTGTGAAAAGGATCACACACCATCATCAAGTGGTATTCATCCCTGGGATGCAAGAATGGTTCAAACATATGCAAATCAATAAATGTGATACATCACATTAATAGAATAAGAAGATAAAAATCATCCAATCATCTCAAGAGACGCATAAAAGCATTTGACGAAATTCAATATCCTTTCATGATAAAAACTCTCAACTAAGTGGGTATAGAAGGAATGTACCTCAACATAATAAAGGCCGTAAATGACATGCACACAGCTAATATCCTACTCAATGGTGACAGGTTGAAAGCTTTTCCTCTGAGATGAGGCCCAAGACAAGGCTGCCCACCCTCACCACTCCTATTCAACATAGTAGTAGAAGTCCTAGCCAAGGACTTCTAGGCAATTAGGAATTAGGCAAGGAAAAGAAATCAAAGACACCAGAATCAGAAAGAAAGAGATAGAATTGTCTCTCTGTATATGACATGATCTTATATATGGAAAACTCTAAAGATGCCATAAAAAAAAAGGTTATAATAAACTAAGTCAGTGAAGTTATAGGATATAAGATAAACATACAAAAATCAGTTGTGTTTTTTTTTTTTTTTTCAACGTTTATTTATTTTTGGGACAGAGAGAGACAGAGCATGAACGGGGGAGGGGCAGAGAGAGAGGGAGACACAGAATCGGAAACAGGCTCCAGGCTCTGAGCCATCAGCCCAGAGCCCGACGCGGGGCTCGAACTCACGGACAGCGAGATCGTGACCTGGCTGAAGTCGGACGCTTAACCGACTGCGCCACCCAGGCGCCCCTATGTTTATTTATGCTAACAACAAAGTATCTGAAAAAGAAATAAAACAATCCCATTCCCAAAAGCATCAAAAACAACAGAATACTTAGGAAAAATTTAACCAAAGAAGTGAATGATCTGTTCACTGAAAACATAAGACATTGATGAAAGAAAATTAAAGAAGACACAATAAATGGAAAAATATCCTGTGTTCGTGCACTGAAAGAATTAATAGTATTAAAATGCCCATACTACCCAAAGTAATCTATAGATTCAACATAATCCCTATCAAAATTCCAATAGCATTTTTCACAGAAAAAGAAAAAGCAATCCTGAAATTCATATGGAACTACATAAGAGACCACAAATAGCAAAAGCAATCTTCAGAAAGAAGAACAAACCTGGAGGCATTACAATTCCTGATTTCAAACCACACTACAAAGCTACAGTTATCAAAATAGTATGGTACTTGCATAAAAACAGACACAAAGAGTCACCAGGGTGGCTCAGTTGGTTGAACGTCTGACTTCAACTCAGGTCATGATCTCACGGTTCATGAGTTTGAGCCCCGCGTCAGGCCCTGTGCTGACAGCTCAGAGCCTGGAGCCTGCTTCAGCTTCTGTGTCTCCCTCTCTCTGCCCCTCCCTCCCTCACACTCTGTCTCTCTCTCTCTCAAAAACAAATAAACATTAAAAAAAATTTTTTTTGAAAGACATAAACCAAAGAAACAGAATAGAGAGCCCAGAAACAAAGCCATGTATGTTCAGTCAACTAATATTTAACAAGGGAGCCAAGAATACTCAATGGGGAAAAGATAGTCTTTTCAATAAATGGTGCCAGCAAAATTGGATATTCACACGCAAAAGAATAAAACTGAACCCTTATCTTATACCACTCACAAAAAGTAACTCAAAATGGACTAAAGACTTAAATATAAGATCTTAAGCCATAAAAATCCTACAAGAAAACATACGGAAAAAGCCCTTTGATATTGGTCTTAGCCCTTTGATATTGTCTTGGCTGTGACATGCAAAGCACAGACAGCAAAAACAAAACCACACAAGTGGGACTACGTCAAACAAAAAAGCTTCTGCAGAGCCAAAGAAACAATCGATGAGAAAAGGCAATCTACAAAATGCATGAAATACTTGGCAAATCATGTATCTGATCATGTATCTAAAATATGTAACTAACTCCTACAACTCAATAGCAATAAATAATAATAATGATCTGATTAAAAATAGGCAAAGGACTTGAATAGATATTTTCCCACATAAGATATACAAATGGCTACCAAGGACCTGAGGATATATTCAACATCGCTAATTATCAGGGCAATGTAATTCAAAATTCCAATTCAAGAATGTAATTCAAAATTCCAATTCAGAGTTACAAAATTATCACCTCGCACTTGTTAGAACGGCCAAAATGAAGAAAAGCAAGAGATAACAAGCGTTGGAGAAAATGTGATGAAAAGGAAACCCTTGCACCCTTGGAAGGGATGTAAATTGGTACAACCACTATGGAGAACAGTACAGAGGTTCCTCAAAAGCTCAAAAACTCCCAATGAAGGGATTAGTGTTTTGTTTTTTTTTTTTTGTAAGTTTATTTATTTATTTTGAGAGAGAGCACACGTGTGTGGGAGAGCAGGAGAGGGGTCAGAGAGAGGGGAAGGAGAAGGAGAGGGAGAGAGGGCGGAAGGAAGGGAGGGATGGAGAGAGAGACAGAGAGAGACAGAGAGAGAGAGAGAGAGAGAAAGGGAGAAAGAGAGAGAGAATCCCAAGCAGACTCCTTGCTGCCAGAGTACAGCCCAACACAGGGCTCCATCCCACAAACTGCAAGGCCATGACCTGAGCCGAAACCAAGAGTTAGACACTCAACCAACGGAGTCACCCAGGTGCTCTGGGATTAGTGTCTCTGTCTGTCTGTCTCTCTCTCTCTCCCTCCCTCCCTCCCTCCCTCCCTCCCCCTCTCCCACCATCTCCATCTCTATCTCCCATGTGAGGAAACAGATAGAAGGTTCTCACCAGGAACCAAATCAGCAGGCACCTTGATCTTGGATATCCCAGCCTCCACGACTTAAAAATAAATGTCTGGGGGCTCCTGGGTGGCTCAGTCGGTTAAGTGTCTTGACTTCGGCTCAGGTCATGATCTGGCAGTTCGTGGGTTCGAGCCCTGCATCAGACTCTGCTGATGACTCGGTGCGTGGAGCTGCTTCAGATTCTATAGCTCCCTCTCTCTCTGCCCCTTCCCTGCTCTCTCACTCTCTCAAAACTAAATAAACATTAAAAAAAAAAAAAAAAGAAAGAAAGAAAAAGAAGTATCTGTTGTTTAGGCCACCCTGTCTATGGTATGCTGTTAAAGCAGGCTGAACTAAGAAAAGTGGGGACCCTAGAGCTATATATACTACTTGTGCTCAAAATCTCATCTCTGCCATTTACTCACTGGCAAGTTTGGGCAACTTGGTTAACCTTTGTGTGGCTCAATTTCCCCATGATAAAAATGGGGGTAAGAAGAATACTTCTATGTGTAACACACTAAAGCACAATGCCCAGCACAATGGAAATACTTATGTGGGACAGCTACCCTTATTACCCAATGGCATGGCAGTGGTTCTACGGGAGGGAACAGAATCAGAATTTGTCAGTTTCACAAGAGGCTATTAACAATGGTCTAAATTTATAAAAATAAAGATTCTACCAGTAAGCTTCAAATAACTTTGTTGGACAACACCAGATTGAGCACCTCTGACCTACCAGAAGCTGACATACAAGAAACCTACAGTATCTTGCCTGATGGGAAGACTGGTAAGACTCAATACATACGCTATATTATATTAACAGAAGCCTGGTATCCATATTGAGAGGTAACAGTTTCCCCCATAACCAAGACCAAACTTGAAGTATTTATTCGGTTTATTTCTCTCCTTGGGATGTAATTTTATGAGGCATACTGACAAACAGGGATCATTCCAGAATAATATGACCATGATAGTGAGGGTTTTGAGAATGAGATCTGATCATATCATATGCTCTTATAAGTACCCCGTACTTTTCCTTTTCTATATAAACTACATGCATACATGCGACATAGGTATATGTGTATATACAGTACCCATACTTGTGCACATGCACATGTAACAGAGTGCTATTGTCTATCTCCTGCACTAGATTACAAATTCAATAAGGACAAGGATGGTGTCTGGCTCACCAATGTGTCACTAGTACTTAGTACAGTACTTTCACCTTACTAGTATTCCTTTAAGGTACTCAAAAATTACTTCCTAGATGAATGAGTAAATGAATATGCATCACACAGGAAATTTTTGAAGGCCAAGGATGTTTAGACCTAGCAAGCTATGATGGATGACTTCAAATAACCGAATGACTGTCCTATAGAAAAGAAAGTACACTAATTTGGGAAGGTTCCAGACGGCAGAGTTAAGGCCACTAGGTAGAGGCAGAATTCAAATCTAGGTAAGAAAGAGCTTGTGATAGCTGAATCTGTATGACAAATTTAGCAGGTTGCTTTATGGAGCAGTGAGCCCTCGAGGTGGCTCAGTCAGTTAAGCATCTGACTTCAGCTCAGGTCATGATCTCACGGTTAGTGGGTTTGAGCTCCGCATCGGGCTCTGTGCGGACAGCTCAGCCTGGAGCCTGCTTCGGATTCTCTGTCTCCCTCTCTATCTGCCCATCCCCTGCTCATGCTCTGTCTCTCTCTCTAAAATAAACAAACAATTAAAAAAATTAAAAACAAAACAAAGCAGTTATCCCTCTATCACCACAAAACAAGGGAGTTTGGGGGAGCCTGGGTGGCTCAGTTGGTTAAGCATCTGACTTGGGCTCAGGTCATAATCTCATGGTTCATGAGTTCAAGCCCTGCATGGGGCTTTCTGCTGCCAGTGCAGAGCCTGCTTCAGATCCTGTTTGTCTTTCTCTCTCTCTGCCCCTCCTTTGCTTGTACACATGTGCGCTCTCTCTCTCTCTCTCTCTCTCTCTCTCCCTCCCCTTCAAAATTAAGTAAACATTTAAAAAACTTAAAAAACAAAAAAAGAAAGTAAAACAAGGAGCTTGGCAGTTCTATGGGAAGGACCCTACAGTAGGTGGTCTACACCTACAATCCTTCCTAACCATACGAGACTGGGTCTTCTGTTACTTTACCTTCTTACGTGCCAGTCTTTTCCTATTTCTGCCCATCCAGGGCCTAGAACCTCACAAAGAAAGTGTGTACTTGCTATGTCTCTAAAGGGCTCTAGGTAGTTGGATACACTTATCTACACTGTGGGCAGGGAGGGAATACTCCTAAAGAGAGCAGAGGAAGGAATAGGTGCAGAAGGAAAAGCCCTCTCAGAGCCGATAGTGAGACTTTAAAGGCGCACATCTTAGGAGGGGCTCATTTCAGTCAGTTGACTGAAATATCCATGGGCAACTTTCTTAATAATCAGAGACTCAAAGTATGCTGATCTAATCACTTCATAGCCAAGCAAAGTACAAACATTTAAATCCCACTCTGGCAAACTAGTAGAATCATCAGAATCTTGTGTAGAAAACAAAAACATTTTACAGATAAAATCGTGAAAATACCATCTCCCTCACCATTCTCCTTCTTCAGGGCTTAGCACTTCCATCAGAGAAGCTCACTGACAACAGCAGTTTCAACCTGCCCCAGTCTGGACTCAGAGAGCACAGCTCTTTCGGACCTTTTCCAGGTGGCTGGGCATCATGTGCGAAATCACTTTTCACTCAAGAACATCAATCATACAAATTGTTTTTATTAAAAGCACATGAAAAACAGCACAACCTCTCCACTCGAGGGTTTGTTTTATGGAAAGGTGCCAACCCATCTAATAATATATAGAAAATTCTTGGGGCTCAGTAGGGTTGAGCATCCGACTTCGGCACAGGGCATGATATCACGGTTCATGAGTTCAAGCCCCACACTGGGCTTTGCACTGATAATGCAGAGCCTGCTTTGGATTCTCTGTCTCACTCTCTCTGCCCCTCCCCAGCTGATGCTCTCTCTCTCTCTCTCAAAAATAAATAAACACTTAAATAAAGAAATAAATGTAAAAATATATAGAAATTCTCAATTCATTAGGCTTCAAAGACTTTATTCTAGAGTGAAATTAAGCATCTTTCTGGTAGCAGAGATAAGATATGCCTGTGGTCTCCCAAAGCCCAAACAATTTGTCATTCCTCAGAAGTGGTAAGACTTCACAGGTCTGGTGTCTTACGGGAAAGGTAAGAGACCCTGAAGCGCTCAGACTGCACCAGAAGATCCAGAATCCAGAAACAGACTCCCATATTGATTGAAATCCCTTTGACAGGTACCTGTTTCGTCATGTGAGAGATGGGGTAAGTCCTTCCCAGAGAACATTCCATGATCCGAATCAGCAGCCTCCCACAAAGGAGCGGTCACAGTGGCCCGGTGAAGCTTCATGCTAATGAGGCCCCCCGCCCTCTTTGCTATACCATCATCTGTGCAGCACTGACCTTCTACAGAGGAGAAAGGAAGGTAGGCTGGGGCTGGCCTTACCTGTTTTTCCTGCTCCGCTTTCCCCGGTAATGAGAATACATTGGTCTTTATCTTGATCTCTTAGGGACCTGTACGCTTCATCTGACAGGGCAAAGCTGTAGGGGAGAATGGGAGAGAAGTCCTTAAAATTCAGCTCATTATTCACGTGTTTATGAGATGTAACTAGAGGCTCTTTAAAGGACACTGATATGCTGCAGATAGAAAGCCGAGACGTCAGATTTTATTTCCTTCAAATTCTTAAAGGAAATAAATAAACCCATCCATCCTTGTGGCCCATGGTCCCTTTTCCTTCACATCCTCTAGTAAACAAAGTGGTACTGACTTACCGTCCTCTAAAGATATGCTTTATTTAACCCACATGTGATACTTATGGTTCATTTTATTAAAATCTTGGCAATTCAGAGAACCAAGAAGAAAATGTCGCATCACATGTCCAACACTGGATGATGCAGCGGTTTTCAGGACAATACACTGGAATTTCAAAAAAATTTTTTCGAAAAAATTTAGAAAAAGTTCTATCAAATGCCAAATGGCTGATATTACCATCATTGAGCTAAATACAGAACTACTGCCTTCACAAACAGATAACAAACTGTAACGCCCACCAAAGGCAAGGAGGACCATGGGTCGGCCAGGGGTCTGCTCCAGTCCTAGGCCGTCAAGCTCCTCACGGGGCCCTGTGCTGACAACAGGGCCCCCTATCAAGACCAGGCCAGTCCCCAGGTTGATCTTCCTTGACTCAAAATTTATAAATAAGGTAAAATTTGCCCCCTCCAGCTAAATGAAAAACAATTGTTTGGGGTGGTTTTTTTTTTTAATGTTTACTTTTTTATTCTGAGAGAGAGCATGAGCAGGGGAGGGGCAGAGAGAAGCCCAAGCAGGCTCACACTGTCAGCGCAGAGCCCAATGCGGGGCTTGATCTCACGATCAAGTGAGACCATGACCTCCGCTGATACCAAGAGTCAGACGCTCATCTGACTGAGCCACCCAGGCGCCCTTAACTGAGAAATAATTTTGACAATATGATACTGTGTTTAAAACAGGGGCTCCTGGGTGGCTCAGTTGGTTGAGCTTCTGACTCTTGATTTCAGCTCAGCTCCTGATCCCAGGGTTGTGTGATCGAGCCCTGAGCAGGGACTCCTCACTGTGTGTGTAGCCTGCTTAAGATCCTTTCTCTCTGTCTTTCTCTCTCTCTCTCTCTCAAACTGAAAAAGAAAAAAGAAAAAAAAAAAAAAGTAAAGCCCTATTCATTTATCAACAAGTATTTATCAAGAGTCTACCTTGTGTAAAGAACATGCTGGAAATATAAAGGTAAGGTAGACTCAGCCCTTTTCCAGGAATTCTCAGTCAAAAGCAGGGGAGAGAGATACAAATAGAAAACAGCAACCCAACAAGTTAAGAGCAATGAGAAAGATATGTGCACAACATTGCAGAATAAGACAGGGGCCCAAGGGGATGGGGAAGGGAGCTGCAGATTCTTCAGAAGTAGGAAAACCAGTCCTAAGGAATACATTAACAAGGCTAAGGGCTTTTAGGCAAAAAAGCAAAAAACAAAATAATCGAGAGTGTGGATATTCCTTCTTGCTGGAAGGCAGAGCATAAAGAAGGGATGAGCAATGAGCCAGGGAGATAGATGGGCAGACTCCAAATAGGAGCAGAGATGATAAGGGTGCCACACTCCGGGACTGTAAGCAGGAGAGTGGCAGGATCAGGTAGGATTCAGATAGTAATTAGAGCTAAAAATGGCAACCTTACCAGCACTGTCTCCAAGCCCTTCATATTTAATCATTTTAACTCAAACTACTAAGGGTAAGTTATTATTAATCCCACTTCCCGATGATAAAACTGTGGCACAAAATAAAGACATAATTTGCCAAGGTTACACTGCCGATGGGACACAGTAGAGCCAGAACTGATCCCCTGCTCCTGACCACTGGGATAGCCTGCCGCTTCATGGCGGGCAGGGCCACAAGAATGCATAGGAGACCAATCTGGAGTAAGGAACATCAGTGAAGGGCTGGCGATACGGGGAGAGTTTACATTTCGCTGACCAGACCACAGAAAGCCTTTCAGTCAATGACCGGCTCTTCTTGAAAAGGTGAGTAGGAGCATCATTAATACTGACAATTTACTGAGCAGGATGAAGTGCTCTCATATTCATAATCAGATTTGATCCTTAAAACAGCTCTATGAAGTAAACGCTGGCCTCCTTGAGGATAAATGATCCAACTCAGACCGAGAAATGACACAACGTGTCCGTGACCCCTTTCCCAGGACAGTCCTAACTTGAACCTGGAAATACTGTGTACCACATTCTTCCCTTCTTGTCACATCCTCTTAGGGCTATCTGTGATCTCATCTTCTGGCAGAGCTACTGTGGGACCTCAAAGAGCCACCATGAGCCTTATTCTGTAACCATCATTTCAATGAATCCAATCCCTTGCCCATAATAAGTATATTCTTGAAAGCATTTGTTGAATGAACGTATGAATATGAAAAGAGAAAGGAAAAAATAATGGAACTGTCTGGCACAAGGGACTTTTTTGAGTAGCAGGTGGCTTTAGCTCATTTATAAGACCAGTGCACGGGGTGATCTTCTGCCCAGCAGGTCTTACCCTCTCCTCAAATCCCTCTCAGCCATTCCCTATCTAACCAGCACCTTGCTCACCCCCTTAGACCACTCAGGGGGGCTCCCTCCTTCTCTTGTGTTCTCTGATGTCCCCAGGTAAAAACAAGCATGCCCCTGCGCACACCAATGCACAGTAAGGACAGTGAAAAATACAATGACTGTGGGAACAGAAGACACCCTGGGTAGGATTCTCTAGGCCCCGGATCCACAATTCCCCACCTACATGACCGTGAGGCCAGTCCCTCACCCTGGCTGCATGGCAGTCTCTTCACGTACCAATTGGAGAACAGAGCCACATACCACGTACTTCAGCTTAGAAGGTTAAAGAAAGGTGTATAAAAGCTCTGGAAGTGTTATAAAGCCCTAAATAAACGTGTGAATTCTTTCTGTGCTACAATCAGTTATGTACACATCTTCCCAACCCCTACCAGGAGGTAAGCTCCTCTAGGGCACCGCCTTTTTTCTAGTTAATCTTTGTGCCGTCCTGCAGAGTTACAAGCATAAGACGCCAAAAATACGCAAATAGGAAAGAATAGATGAGTGAATTCTCTCCAAATATCAACGAAGTAAGTCACTATTGGAGTGAGCCCCGCAGAATGGTAAACAGGAAAGTCATTTCTTCTTATGACCTTCATGCAGGAAAGAAAAGCAGAGCTTAGATTTCTTACTAGCTTCACTCTCCCTGCCATTCTTCTCACCTCCAGACAACAGTTCAGAGATGCCACTATCATTATCATCACTGGCAAGAAATGCAGGAAAACACATTATGGCAAATACAAATGAACTTTTCCTACTATATATACATATATGGTGTGTGTATATATATACACCGTGTGTGTGTGTGTATATATATATATATACACACACATACACATACATATACATATACATACACACACACACACATATTCACTGTACATATTCACTGACTTCCTCATGGGTTGTTCAACACAAGCCTTTCCTATGCTCCTAAGACTGCAGGTTAGGTTTAAATATTACACCATCAATGATTCAAAATTATTTCTAACATGAATAACAATATATGACTGTGTGTGTGCACACAACACACATAAACACACATACACAAGGCTTTAGAAGATCACCAAATGACCCTGCCATGGGTTTATGTCACATCAAAACACTTATGCTGAATGCTTAGTTATTTTCTTGTCTGTCCAGACAGAAATACTTAACTGCTGTCCCCCAAAACTGGGTTTGATTTACAATGGAGTATATTTTAATATAAAGGCTAAAAGGGAGAGTTATTCTTTTGAGACTCTAGGCGGCCATGAAAATTTATCAACTGAAGTACTCAAGCACTGGAACAATGGGCTGGGACTGTCGGCACACCCAGCCCAGGCACACTATAAATGCGATCGTATATGTACTTCGTATGAACTCAGACCTTGACTTCACTTATTTAAAAAAATGACCGAAGGGCAGGCCATGAAGGACATAAGCCCTGCCCCCGGCCTTGTTCTCTTCCTCTCCGGCAACATTAGCAGGTACCCATCGCCACAGCCAACATTTATAACTATAAACTGAAACCACATGCCAGTCTTCCAAACCACTCTGTAATTAAGGAACCTAAATAAATCTTTAGAAAAGTTTTTCCTTCA
Organism: Lynx canadensis; assembly: GCF_007474595.2. Classification (NCBI taxonomy): domain Eukaryota; kingdom Metazoa; phylum Chordata; class Mammalia; order Carnivora; family Felidae; genus Lynx; species Lynx canadensis. The sequence continues at coordinate 177,773,998 of NC_044310.1, read as the reverse complement.
AAACACTTGTGACCCATATGCTTCACATTATTTTGTGAGCATGTCAGCATTGTTATTTACCACACGCAGAAATGAATGGTTTATTATAACGCAGTGATGATAACGTCAGGGGCAAACATGGGTTTGATGCCACCACATCAAGAGCGTGGGTTTCACCCACTTCTTCTGTCTTCTAGTTGAGCTCTAAGAATAGAGACAGCCTGACGCTTGAAAGCAAGTCCCCCCTTCATTTCCAGGTCAGCTGCACAGCTGTTAGCTGAGAGCCAAACTTTCCCGAACACCACCACGCATGCTCACTGCACATTTCCAAACAGCTGAGCTGTATCTCTTGCTTTTTGGTTTTAGATGTTTGGTTTGGGTCATCTGTTATTTTCTGTCGGGGCGCAATGTTGGGTTGCATGTTGAAAAATTAAGTAGCCGGTACGTAAGCTTCTCCTCCATCTTATTTCTGCTCAGAATGTCCATCTCCACAGCAGTTCTGCTTTTATGGTCATCAAAGGTGACAGCAGGGCTTTTTTCCCCAAAACTCTAGGCTCTCCACCCTGCCATCTGCTTTCTAAGTTCATTTCATCTATAATGCAAAGCAGGAAAGATGTCACACGAAATACATCACCACCACTACCTAAAGCCAATGTTCTTCCAAGCAGATCTCTATTTTTCACTGTCTCTGGCTCCCTCATAATGAGTCGCTTGAGATCTTTTCCCTAAAACAGTCTGATCCATTTCGTTAGCTTGTTACCTCCATTAGCCAAAGTTCAGCAGAACAAAATTTGTCTAAGAAAACTCTCCTGAATGTACGAAACTGTTACTACCTATTTGTTTCATGTAATTTTCTTCAAAAGCTCTCAAGATGGTATTCCCTTTCACCTAATCCTGAATTCTACAATATTTTAGAATCATACTAGGGAAATTCTGCTTCTGATTTTAACCCTCTTAAAATCACCTGTCTCAAAATTCTCATCTACAATTTAGATCTACAAATCTCAACTATTTCTTCTCTTTCTAGCTCTGGCTCAGCCGTACGTTCTTCTAAAATTACATAACAAAAAAAATTAATAAGTGTCTTTTTAAAAATTCCTAACCTTCAAGTGTTCCACCAATTTCTAACTTCATACTGAACTTCATTCAAGGGCTGAGACAGTCCACGAGAAGAACAGGGGAGAAAAGGAAAAGGAGAAAGGGAATTATGTGTGGAGTGTATTACATGGAAACGTTGAGGCTTGTTGATTTGTTTGCTTATTATTTTTTTAACATAATTTATTGTCAAATTGGCTTACATACAACACCCAATGCTCATCCCAACCAAGTGCCCTCCTCAGTGTTGGCCTTCCATGTAAAACATTATTGCAGACATCAATCGTTGCCTCTTATTCTTTTTTTTTTTTTTATGTTTATTTTTGAAGGAGAGATAGACAGAGAGCAAGCAGGGGAGGGGCAGAGAGAGAGGGAGACACAGAATCTAAATCAGGCTCCAGGCTCTGAGCTCTCAGTACAGAGCCTGATGCAGGGCTTGAACTCACAAGCCGTGAGATCATGACCTGAGCCGACGTCAGACGCCCAACCAACTGAACCCCCCGGGGCGCCCCCCTCCTATTCGTAATTCAGAAAATGTTCACCCACTTGAAAAATATCACCTTGTTAAGTTAGTGTAATGCTCTACCACCACACATTCATCATATCACATCTGAAGGAAGAATTTCAGGGAAAATAAGTGTTTGTAGTTATTTATTACAAGTTACTATAACTTTTTATCCTGGAAAGCTTTATTGCATTCTTGTCCTATGCCAGACATGGTAACTTAACATTTTTCACAGTACAGTTATCCTTCATAGCCACGTCATCAGTGAGCATTCCTCATAACCCAAGCCTCAGAACAACAGAAGATAGAGAACAAAAATGAGTCTCTCTTCAAAATAAATACCAATGGGCAAAATGTACACTATAAGTAAAAAAGGACAGAAGATGAAAACAAACATAAAGAATAGGTTCAGGGGAGATGGATGGTAAATGGACTCAAATGGCTGCAAAGTTCCTTTATTTTACATAAAGTGATACAATATTAATTCAATAACAGTCCTGAAAGGTGTATTATAATGCCTAGAACAACAACTAAAGTAATAATACAAGAGCTGCAAAGTAACTAAAAAATTAAAATGGAATTCTAAAAAAAATTCAAATAATCCAAAAAAAGGCAGGAAAAGAAGAATAAACACAGAGGAGACAAACAGAAAATAAATTATTAAAAGGTAGAGCTAAATTCAACCATATTAGTAACTACATTAAATGTTAATGGACAAAAATACTCCAATTAAAGGGCAGAGAATGTTAGAACAGATACAAGAGCAAAATCCACCTATATGTTGCCCATAGGAGCCACATTTAAAATAGGAAGACATAGATAGGCTGAAAGGAAATAAGATTTAAAATAAGCAATTGCTTAAAAATACAATATTGTACTTTTTTCATATATTTAAACTCAAAGAAGTCCCTAGTTGTCACCTAAGAGGGATGCTATGCAATGGCACAGCATATGGCAGAGAGCAGGTGAGACTTAATTATCTTAAAAATATGGGCTACAATCATTTTTGTAAGAACACTTTTTTTTTTAATCAATACTTAATTTTCCAAATTCATAGACATTTGTATATCCTCAACTTAAGTAGCCACACAGCTTTCTTTCACTACACAATTGGAAAGGGCCTGTTTCTATTAGCTACCAAACAGAAATAATCTCATCAGGGATGAATCATTTTAAGATGACATCTGTTCTAAAGTGACAAAAGTAAAGCATCAAATAAAGCTCAAAAGTCAGGCTTTAAAATAGGATATGACAAATAGGCACAAGAAAGTTTCTTCTTCCTTTAGAATTACATTGGTTCTTGAAAAATAGACTCCCACAGGATTTTTGTGAAATTCCATAGATTGCTGAGTCAACCTCAATGTACACCTGGTCTCTCACCATTTCTTAATGGGTCAAAAATATTTTTTAATCTTTAACAATCAAAGGTAATCACCAAGGTGACAAAAATCACGGTATCTGAATGTCTTGTATATATAAAATGAGTCACTTGTGTTATAATGTTTTAAGTAACAGCAGAAATCCCTTTGTAATTGGAGAAGAAACTCTTCTTAGAATTTACAAGCACAGCTCTTTATTTCAAAGGTTCAACATGCCAATTATGGAATATAATGTGAAACAAACAGCAAAGATTGCTTTCAAGATTTTAGAAATTTTATTTATAATCCTCCTGTGATGAAGAAGCTTTGAGGTATACACACAGTCTTCTGACCCTATGTGCCTAACCATTATCAAAATCACCATGGAGATCCTCATGTGTTCCCCCATCTGGGGTCAGCCAGCCATAAGTCACTTCTTCTAGAGACTGATACAAAGGTGGACTGGGTCAAGGGCTAATACTTTTTCAAAGGTGGATTGCAAAACCCAGGTACTGGAGACATGCATTAGGAAGAGACAAGGGGTTTAGAGAGACTAAATTATGCCAGGAAGGAAAAGGACTGGACTTAAGATATGCAAGCAGTGAGGAGGAAACATCTGCTTTCAGGGTCTGGAAGCTGCTGTTTGGAATTTAGTAGTAATCCCTTGTGCTGCTCAGGACTTCCTTCTGAAAATGATGCCCTGAGCATGAGATGCCACAGGGGGAAAGCCCTCACTGTGGTAGCATCCTGCTTCGGGTTTGGCAAGCATCCGGAAGCCAAGAGGCTGATTCCCCTTCATCAGTGTTCACTGCTGCAGGGCCTTATCCCTCAAATTAGCGAAGGGCAAATGGTACCTACTATTCAAGAATGGATCAATGCCCTAATAAGTAAAATGGAAGAGTGTGTGGAGGAAGGGGTTCCCAGGGAGTTCATGGGCACCCATGAGAAAGGAGGCATTGTACTCACCAGGCAAATTCTGAGGACAATGGTGAAGAAAATCTGTCCTCTAGGGGCTTAAAATCTAACAAGAAAGACACTAAAGTCCCCCAAAATGGAGGTGGGAGAAGGTAATAAGCACATCAGCAGTCTCCCAAAGATATTCAGAAAGGGGAGAAATGACTTTTACTGAGAAAGGTATATCACGGAAAGCTGCAATATCTGAACCCCAAGGCAATATGCAAGGACAGAGGCTGGGAGAACACAGACACCAAGGAGGAAATTATGTTATTTCCCCTGTCCAGAAATTAACAAAACACACCTGATTTAGAGGAAAGAACAAAGAGACAATTAGACTCTTAATTCAAATTCAGTAAGCCCTGCAAGTATTTTTAGTATCCGTTTTAACAAAAGAATACTAACAATCACCCAATTCTCATAAAAATAATTACACAGTTATAATCTATAAAAACAGCCTTTCCTGCTCAAGGTAAACACAATTTAAACAAATTCCCAACACAACTGTTCCCAAGCCTTTTGGAAAAATGGATTACTTTCAACTAATCTCATAGTCAGGTTTTACAACTTTATTACAGGCAACTAAATCCTGGAAAAAGTTATCCCAAGAGAAGTTACTCCAAAGACCTTCCTAATCACCCATAGGACTTAATGTTTTACTCATTAAAGTAAACAGAATGACTTCACATTCTTAAGATGCTAACTGATTTTCCAGATAGATGTTCCTTATTGATTTAAGGCCTAAAAATGTGCACCTTCTGTGTGTCTTTGTCTAACTTGGAACAGATACTGTGATCTAAGGTACCTCACGTCACCATCCCAAATAGTTAAGTCAATTCAGTGAAGTGAACCTTTCAGGTTTACAACATTCAAATATAAACCTGTATCGTTTAACTTGGATAGCCCCTCAGTGCCTGCTATGGACACAGGATGCAATGAGGCAGATTTCCTCCAAGAGAAGCGGGAAACATAGGGATGCTTGTCTACAGTAGAAGACACTCTGCTGGGGGCCTTTCGTGGCGCCATGCACTGAATGAAGAAGCGTAGCGAAATCTGGCTGTGGCCATCACAGAAGGACTGGATGGAGATGGCATCTGAATGGGAACCCCAAGTACACACTGCTTTATTTCTTTAAAAATGCACAGAGGAGAGGGAGTGAGGAGTAGTGGGAGGTTACCAATTTCTTCAAGCGTTGGTCTGTGCTTCCAGCCCACGGAGCTGCGCAGATGATGTTTATAAAGCACCCTGAACAGTGTCTGAAATGGAGCAGGCACTCAAGAAAGGACTGGAGGGCCAGCTGGGGCCAAGTTTGCATGTTTAAAGAATCGAGGTCACAAACCAATTCACATTTTGGAAAGCGAGACCTGCCCCCATTTCATAGAGTGAATGCAAAATTCAACGAAATCAACAAATATTACCAAGATGCCTGATAATAAATACACATGTATATATACATACACACACACACACACACACACACACACACACACACACAGAGACCACTGTGCATATGCAATGAAACATCTGGGTTTGCACACATTATTACAGAGAAAAGGAAGTAAATACATAAAATAATAATAATAATTATTATTATTATATTACTATACTTCGGTTATTAGCTAAATTCACATCATGATACCATAAAGGAGGAAACATTTTAGAAATAATTTTAAGAGAATTCAGTATTCATTTATTCAATAAGCATTCTGTGTGCAGGCAGAGGAATACATGTGACATCATCCCTACCCTTGCACACTCCAGGTAGAGAAATCATCTACTATCTAACTAGATAATAATCTAATCATTTGAGGGCAGGTCATTTGGTCTGTGGCTTACCTAAAAACAGCAACAAAACCTTTCTCTAAAGCATGAGGGATACTGGTACCAGGAAAAACATTTTTTGAATTAAAATTTTGCTTGACTCATCCAGGTATCCAACACCTTTCAAATCCACCCCTTCCTTTCCTCCTCATCACCAGTTTTTATTGCCTTAGACAAGTTCCTCACTTCTGGCCTGAGCATCAGTAACTCCTAAAGGGGCCTTCTATAACCAGGCAAGATATTTTCACAAGCCATCCTGATACGATACTGTTAAAATATAATGTCATTTTTATTACCATGACTCTTTCTCTATTCCTAATCCTGTCCTCACTGCAGCCAGGTTTGACTACTTGCTTTTAGGTGTTTCTGTAACCAGGTTTGTTAAAGCTTGCTTCTGTAGAGCAAAATTGTATCATTGCTGTCTTCCAAAACTATGATTCTATGGAGTATTCTCCATTTTAAGTATCACCCACTTACATTGTTTAGGCATCAGAGAGAAGTGTTAGATACATGTTGGAGGATTTCCTAGGAATCTGGACTCAAGTGATCCTAGTGGCCCAGAGATTCCCTTCCCTCCCACACCCCCAATGTTTTAATATGGGGTTTAAAATCTACTCCAATCTTTGCAAATTCAGCTCATAAACAAAATGCAGGAACCTTTCCTCCGGGCTTCCATATGGAAAACAAATGAGTCCATTATTACACAGTCAAATCCATGTCTCAAATTAAAAAAAAAAAAAAAGAAACTCAGTGATTGAAAGAGGGAAATCAGAGGACCACAAATCAGACCATGAAGAAAGAACTCCCCCACTCCACGACCCCCCCACCCCCACAGTCCCACACAGGCTTTACCCCTGGGATGACTGATGGCCCTCTCCAAAAGGTCCCAGGGTAGGGAGCCAAGGGATGACTACTGCTCATTGGGTATGTCTTCCAGACGGTTCTCACTCCCACTCTCCCTCCCTTACTCCAGTTTTGGTCCTCGCCCAGGAGGAAGGGACTTCCATGATAAGGTAAGAAGGTAAGAAAGAAAGACTCAAGATACCAGAAGATCTGTTCTACGCAGCAGTTACTGTTTCTTACATGTTGCATTTTTCTTTTAACGCTGAAACGTTTGTCACTTTAAAATGGCTTCAAAGTGGCCACATAAGAATGGGTAAATCAAAAGTACCACACGCCACTCGCCTGCAGGCTGGCTTCCCTGCAACCCTCCTCCTTCTAAAATGCTAACGGGTCACTCCCTCCTGGACGCACTCCCCTGGCTCTCTACCACTCTGGCAGAGAGGGGTCCAGAACTCTCGCAGGAAATGATGCAACAGCAATGCTTTGAGCTTCTGCTGGAAGAAGATTTAACGTTGATCCAGAAGAAGTGCCCTAACACTCCCAAAATGATCAAATACAACTCCTGTATTATTCCATCCCACAAAAGTACAGCTCCAAAGTGAACTCAAACACAGAGCCCTCCAACATCTGCTTTCAAGTACTTTAAGCCATGTCACACTGTCTGCAGGGTGGCCGCAAGAAAATGACATGTCACATACGCAGATCACATATTTATTTGAGAAACACTGCAATCTGCAAGCAGGCAGCATTTATTGCCACGTGTCGGGGGAGGGGGGGGCGAGCTATCTGATAAAGGCCTTGTCATTAGAGACCAACCTTGGAAAAACTAAGAATAAAGTCCTGAAAGCCAGCAGCAACCATCCCCTATCAGCTAGGGAGGGGCGAGAGACCCTAGATGAGAACAGACTGTGCCTAAGGCATTCTGGATACAAATACTGGGTCCTTGAGAGCTATGCATAGTGCTGGTGGATGTTTTTGTTACAGAATATAAGCTCAAGACAAGCTTCTATCTTCAACACAAAATCTTGAACTTAAAAACTTCCTTCACGGGTGTCTCGACTGGTTTCTGGTTACCCAGAGAGGTAAAAATAAGGCAGTTTCTCACACAGGATCTAGTCTCTAGGAGCTTTGGTTTTCATGGGTGTGTGATGCATGAAAAAGCAAGCAAGATCCTTTCCAGGAGCTAGTCTAGCTCTCTTTCCAAATGGTTCATTTCCTTCTTGGCTCCTCATCTGCCCAACTGCCCCCACCAAACACCCTCTTCCCTGGAAACCCTGGATGATTCCCCTTGTCCAGGAGCTCCCTGACTCTATACCTGCAAAATCCCATTTATACGTGTATTATACCCCCAGCGTGTTTTAATTTTTGGACTTTTTTTAATTACAGTTTCTCTCCCTTGAGAGCAGGAATTATGACTCACCATCTCAGTGCCTGACATATATGCTCAGAATAAATTTGCATAATGAATCCTAACAGTCCTTTCTCCTAGTCACGCAAAAAAAATGGACAAAAATTAATTTATGGCATTTTCAGAGTCTGTGTTTGCTTACCAACTATTTATAAAAAAAACCTAATAAGGGAGAAATCAAGAGAACTGTTACTCGAGTATGCATATGTAAGTGCATATTCATATCTTTACAAGAAAGAACTCTATGGGGCGCCTGGGTGGCGCAGTCGGTTAAGCGTCCGACTTCAGCCAGGTCACGATCTCGCGGTCCGTGAGTTCGAGCCCCGCGTCGGGCTCTGGGCTGATGGCTCAGAGCCTGGAGCCTGTTTCCGATTCTGTGTCTCCCTCTCTCTCTGCCCCTCCCCCGTTCATGCTCTGTCTCTCTCTGTCCCAAAAATAAATAAACGTTGAGAAAAAAAAAAAAAAAAAGAAAGAAAGAACTCTATGGGTTTAAAACACTCAAAGAAGAAAAAGAAAGTTAAAGGGAAACTTCATGCTTGCCAGCTGAAATTCTTCGTTTAGGTTATGTTTTAGTATTCGGCACTTCTCTCTGATGCTGGTTTGTGCAGGTTCTGTTTGAAGGCACAGGCAAAATGATCACCTAAAATCTTCTGCTTTAGAAAGGCAAAGTGTGATTATATTTGCACTCCAGAATCTTGCCAGTTCCTAAACTAACAGGCAAAAGCAGTCATCTCTAGGGCTGGCTGTGAGAATATCTTGCTCCTACCCTTCCTAGAGACCCACCTGATATGACCTCTGTTCTCTAAAGTATGTACAGTCGCTTCTCTAGGTCCCTGCTGAGCAAATTATCATGTTTACCTAACTTCCTTCCCGAGTTTGATAGCCACTAGCTACCTAGTGCCTACAACCGGCCAAGAACTGACCCAGCATCACAGGGTATAAAAATGAAAATGGAGCTGTCTCTGCTCTCCAGACTCTCAAGTTCAAGCCTCTCCCTCCACCATGGCCTCTTGAGAGTCGCACGCATCACAGACCCCTTCTGGCCCCCAAACAAGTTCATCTCCTCCCTGGAAGAAGGCACACAGTTAATGTCCTGAAATTTATGTTCTTCAGGACAGATTTTCTGCACCAAGAAAAAAATCACTGGGACTTGCAGAGGTGAGGCACTCAACATTTCTGTTAGATTAATAAACCAACAAATCTTCAAAAACTCCTCACATTAAATCTTCATAACTCAAACGAGTAAAAACAATGCCTGGAAAACCTGTGATAATATCCTTCTGCTCCTCTCCATGTATCTTTCTCACCACTGAGATCGGGCATAATAGTGAATCCAACTCATTCATTCATTCATTCATTCATTCATTCATTTGAGAGGGAGCATGAGCATGCACACACAAGTGAGGGAAGGGGGAAGGGGGAAGGGGGGAGGGAGAGGGAGAGGGAGAGGGAGAGGGAGAGGGAGAGGGAGAGGGAGAGGGAGAGGGAGAGGGAGAGGGAGAGAGAATGAATCTAAAGCAGGCTCCACCCGGTCAGTGCAGAGCTCTAAACGACCCTGAGGTCATGACCTGAGCCAAAATCAAGAGTCCAACACTTAACCCACTGAGCCACCCAAGCACCCTGAATCCAACCAATTTAGTGACAGGTCCTAGAATGATGGCAAATAACCCTTGCTGGAGCTTTCTATATGCCTGTAGCAGGCTTAGGACAGAAAAGAAAATCTACAATATGTGGAATAAAGGCACACCCCTCAGGTTTCAGAACTGCGAACACACTGGAGGATGACTTCTCTACAATTTGTGTAAACAGTCATTCAAACAGGGAATCCCAATTCCTAAAGATATTTAATGTACCTAACCTTATGGCTAAGGTTTAAAAAAAAGAAAACACACACACATGCACACCCACATGCACATGCACATATGTAACTGCTCTCCCCTTGTATACGTACTTCAAAAACCTACTGACTGAGAAAATACCAATGTCTGCAATCACTCTCCAGGCCTGAAGACTGGAACCATGTCTATATCTTAACACAGTTGCCTCATAACCATCATAAACTAGTTCTAGTCTAGGGAATTTTCTATTTATCATGTGTTACAGTCCATCTCTCTACAGAGAGGAGGGGGCCGCCTATTCAAACAAGTCTCAGTTTGCGCCATCAATTTTCATAAAATGATGACAGCCCAACCTATTACTTGGTGGGTTTAAAATTGAGGCTCTTTTACGGACAACAGAGACTGTGTACTCTGGGACTTTTCCAGAAAATACAATCTCTAAATGTCTGCAGAAGACCTTTAATCCAAAACCCAGTTATGAGGAAACAGAAAACAAATACAGGAACATACGAAACTGTCACAGACGCATCGCTGGAAGGGGGAAACGCAATCTCTCTGTTCCTTGCATTCCTGAATCAACTCAAACCATCAATAAGCTAGGTATTTGTACTGGTGGTTCGTGACTTTGGATGCACATTGGAATCACTGTAGGTGCTGATGCCTTGCTCCTCGGTTCCTCCACATTCCACAGATCCTGATCAAATTCTGCAACGGTTCTAAGCAGCCCAGGATGACAACCACTGACTTATGTGTCTTACGGACTTCCTCTTCCTAACCGGTGCTTTGGGTGTTACACCCTCTTTAGTGGCATAGCTTCGGTTAGCTTCCACATAGTGAGGTGGCCTAAGAAGTAGCTATATAGGGGCTCCTGGGTGGCTCAGTCGGTTAAGAGTCCGACTTCGGCTCAGGTCGTGATCTCACGGTTTGTGAGTTCAAGTCCTGTGTTGGGCTCTGTGCTGACAGTGTGGAGCCTGGAGCCTGGAGCCTTGCTTCAAATTCTGTCTCTCTCTCTCTCTTTGTCCCTCCCCAACTCATGCTCTATTTCTCTCTCCCAAAAATGAATAAACATTAAAAACAAAAAAAAAATGCCTTTCTTTAAAAAAAAAAAAGAAGTAGCTATATAAAATTCACGACTCTATTTTCTGCAGGGAAATTTTGAGGTGTTGTTCAAGATGACATTCTTCACATCCTAAGTCCCATAAGAGAAATTTCTTTAAATCTAACTGGTAAGGAAAACTCTACCTCTCTTGAGCAACTCAAGTACTTTGATCTTATGTGCAAAAATTATTTTGTAACTGATCATATTTCCCTTTTTGTTTTGACCACCAGCAAACGAAAATCCCAGTTCAATAAACATGCAGGACATCATGGCATTAACTTTTGTTTGGGCCTCATTCATTCTCTGTTTCCTTTGCTCTGACTTTTAAAAAGCTAGTCACTTTATAATATTGACTGTAAAATAGTAAGCTGCCTCCAGTCAATTTTCAATGTGGGGAGATATAATAATTAGCTCTCATTCACATTCCTCACACACTTTTGAACTATAAAAAGCCAATAATGCGACTAATGTGACTAAAATCCACGTAAACAGTAACAACTCTTCTTTGGGTTTCGTTTGTTTGTTTGGTGGGGGAGATAATACGTTGATGGATATACAGACAGGTTAGGTAGGTAGGCAGGTAGGTAAGTAGACAGATAAATCTGCTTCAAAATATAGGAGCTCCTTTATAAGCACGGCTAAGAAAGGCAATTGATCAGAAATTTTTCTTTTATTCACTTACAACTATAACATTCAAAAACTGTTCTCCAGGGGCGCCTGGGTGGCGCAGTCGGTTAAGCGTCCGACTTCAGCCAGGTCACGATCTCGCGGTCCGTGAGTTCGAGCCCCGCGTCAGGCTCTGGGCTGATAGCTCGGAGCCTGGAGCCTGTTTCCGATTCTGTGTCTCCCTCTCTCTCTGCCCCTCCCCCGTTCATGCTCTGTCTCTCTCTGTCCCAAAAATAAATAAAAACGTTGAAAAAAAATTAAAAAAAAAACAAACTGTTCTCCAGTCATCAGTATCAAGCAGAATAAGTGATAGCAACACTGAGTCAAGAGAAACTTCATAGGGCTATTTCCCTGCCACATGTTATGGAAACAGGAATTCTAAATGCATGACTGTTCACATGGATTCTGTATCTATTCAAATTGTGCATTCCTAATTTTGTGCTTTATCCCCTAATCCATCACCCAACCACCGCAAACCTCCTCAATTCTTCTGCAAAAATCCAGTATTATTATTCTTTCTTGCTAATTCCTAGAGGATTTTTTCCTTACATGCTTTTGTGGAAACACTACAAAGGAAAAATATGCTTATGAGAATGTATTGTTCCAGTTACTGAAATCCCCAATGTAAATAAACCCACCCTTGGCCACCAATAACTCAAAAACAATTAACATGTATTTCTTGAGAGGCATCTCTAAAAAGAGAATTGGAACATATTTGCCTACATTTTAATATAATGTCAGTCACATCTCCAAGTTGACAGAAGAGATTCTGTCACAATGTCCAGTTGACAACGAAGCTGAAAAAGGGCAAAACCGAGCTTCAAATCTAGATTTGTTAACTCATCTGTGATTACTCCACTTTAGATCATGACCTCTAGTTTAGAAACTCCACAGAATGAAACTGCCCCACATATGCCCCATTAACTACTCTAGAGAACTGATGCAAATCTTTTCCTCATTAACATAAAAAAAATTTCTAATGATTTTTCCTAAAATATGCCATACATTTCTCAAAAAGGAAAATCATATATCCCCAGAATTTTACATTTGAAAGGAACCTTAGAATTAAATATTTCCCATTCATAGATTCTTTGTTGAGTATTTCCCATTCAAAAATCATTAATTCTTAAACACCACAAATGATTGTACTAACGGTGCAAGTTAATCTGTAAATATTTAGCTGTAACCTCAAGATTCATTCAAAACTCATACTTGAGTAACTTTATTATTTTCTGTTCTCTATTATGAATATTTAAAGTTGTTTCCTATATAACTGAAAATTATATCATTTGAAATTCCCTTCCCTCTTCCTTCCTTCCTTCCTTCCTTTTCTTTCTTTCTTTTCTTTCTTTCTTTCTTTCTTTCTTTCTTTCTTTCTTTCTTTCTTTCCTTTTGTGGCAGTTGCTAAATATCAAGCTAAGATAAAGTCTTTACAATGTATCCTGGAATTCCTAGAACATGGGACATTTTTGAATGATGTGATTAAGGCTTACTGAATCTACTGAAATGATATTACAGACTGTCTAACCTGTACCAGCCACTGTTCTGGGCACTGGGGATACACTACACATTCTATGGGATGAGATGGAGACGGAAGGTAGGCAATAATAAAGGAAGCAAAGTACAGTTTGCTGGAAGGTGGTGAGAAGAGAAATAAAGCAGGCAAGAGGAATAGTGAGTGTTGACAGAGCAGAAAAGGGGAGCAGGCTGCGACTGTTAGAGAGGATACAATGGAAGGACCCACTAAGGTGGCAGTTGAGCAAAGACTTGAAGGAGATGAGGGAGAAGGACATGTGAAGAAGACAGATGGATGGATGGATGATGGATGGATAGATAGAGGCATACAGAGATACACAGGCATACATAGGTATGTAAGTAGGTAGATGATAGATAGATAGGCAGACACATACACAGACACACACACAGGTTGAGGGGCTAGGGCATTCTAAGCAGGAAGAACATCAAGTACAAAGCTCCCAACACCCAAGTGTGTTAACAGTTAATTGGAATCTTATTCTAATTATCCATCCTGCTTTAATACCCTATTTAATGCCTTCAAAGAGTTGGTTGACATTGAATTTTAACCATATCTTTGGATACACTGACTTACAAATATTGACAATGAGCAAGATACTGAATTTGGTACCCTTGAATCATTCAAAGAAAACAGAAAGTTTACCCTGTTCCCAAAAGGCGATACTGTGTTGTAGGTAAAACAAGATATACAGACATAAGAACATTGATTTGCTTTTTAATAAATGCTTAGAGATACATAAACTGGAACTTGCTTTTTATATTCAATAAAACTGTAAAAAAAAAAAAAAAGCATACTTGTCCAGATTAAGAGGATACAAGAAAAGTATATAAAGGATATACTTCAAGTATTTTTGCAAGTACTTGGATCATGACCAAAATTAACAAGAGAATCATATAAATTTGTAAGTAAAATTCAGAAGTAACATATTATCTACATTGTATAATATGAAAATACAAAGGGACATTATACTGGGGGTTGAAGAGATGGGTTTTGGCTTGCCTACCATGAAAATCAAGATAATTGCCTTAAAAATAAGAATTATAGTTCTGTAATCATTTCTAAAATGTTAATACTTCTTCACCTTCCATCTTTGGCTACATCCGTATTTGCAAAAGAGAATTTAACTAAACTTATCCTGTAAGCACAGCTTAAACTCCCCAGTACAGGGGAAATTGAGTTTTATTTATTCACCACCCATCTGAAAAAGACCTGAATCCAAAAAAATTAACACTGCACTGGCTTAAATTTCAAAGCTTGTTAGAACTATTTTGCCACAATTCCCAATAGATGAATATGTAATTAATACAGACGAGGTCAGCATCAAATTTTCTAAGGCTCCCAGTAAACATGTTGGTTCTAAGACAATCAAAAATATGGGAGTTGCACCAAAGACAGATATATTGCCATAAACTATCAAAGCATGTAAACACATCTTCAAATATTCGCATATTAACTACTCCTGTAAACAAGAACAATGAAATGTGACACTATTAAAAACCCTTGTTCATAATAAACCAATATGCCACTAGCCTCTATGCTGAACAGCAATGTGAAAGAAAAGGAATAATGGGGCGCCTGGGTGGCTCAGTCGGTTAAGCGGCCGACTTCGGCTCAGGTCATGATCTCGCGGTCCGTGAGCTCGAGCCCCGCGTCGGGCTCTGTGCTGACTGCTCAGAGCCTGGAGCCTGTTTCGGATTCTGTGTCTCCCTCTCTCTCTGATCCTCCCCTGTTCATGCTCTGTCTCTCTCTGTCTCAAAAATAAATAAACGTTAAAAAAAAAAGAAAAAGAAAAAGAAAAGGAATAACAACAGAAACATGAAAAATGAGTGAATGGTTTTACTTCTGTAGTTTAAATGCATTCACCCCAGGTTGGGTATGGAGATTACTTACAAAATAAATAAAAACTAACAACTGTAAAAAAAAAAAAAAGATAAAATCCTAAAAATAAGATAAACTGCATCCAAATAAGATTAAAGTGGAAATGTGAAAATGCACCCTAATTACAGTCATTACAAGGAAAAATTACTTGAGAGAGGATCTGTTTTCTTTCTAAATTCTATTACTGAACTCCTATTTAAATTCGCACAGAAGTTTGCTTTACACAATACCTGTGAGTTCAATTATGAAATTGTAATAACCCTACTGAAATGAACAGATGATCCCAGCAAACAGGGGGCCCTGCAACACATTTACCAAATCCCATCACTTATTCCCCTTCCTGGGTACGTGGGAGAAAGTACCTCCCAGCTACCTTTGCAGTTAGGCCGAGCCATGTGACCTCACGCCGAGTGCCCCGGGCCAGAGAACGAGGCCTGACTGTGCTCTCTCTTCATCTTCCACAGCAAAGTTAAGAGTCATGTGTTGCGGCTGTTAACAACTCTAAGCTAAAAGCAGCTTGGATATGTGTGGCCACTTGCAGGAGAGCCTCTGAGGAAATCCCCTCATCAGACGGGGGCTATTAGTGAGACACAAACTTTCACGTGTTCCGTCTTGAGATGTGAAGGTTTGTTACCCAAGCGTAACCTGCCTTATGTAGCCTATAACCCTGACTTTCACTAGGACAGTCAAAAAGTTTGTTAGCAACCAGCACAGAATCGCTAAAGGTTAAAAATAAATAGGTGCTGAGACCCTAACGTGTACCTAACACTAGGCCTCCAAAGTGAGGTTTGGGTCCAGGACCTGACCAAGATGAGCCACTGGAGTATGGATATAAAATATTAGAACTTCTATTTTAATGTCTTTATTCATCTTTTCCCCCCTATACTTGTGTACGTTTTATAATGCACACAGTACATTTCCATGGTATTTACTTGAATAGTTAATTATGTGCTCAACCGTATATAAATATCCACACTGAATGGATCTTAAGACCACGATCTTAAGGCAACAAAATAAGCATAGTGCATAGTCCCTGCTCAGAAGGTGCTTCCTCTTGCTCAAGTCCAATACACAAATAGGAAACAATTAATGAAATATATAAGACAGCACACAATAATGTGCCATATAATCGTGATATGACGCATGCTGTGGAAAATAGGTGTTAGGGCCATGAAGTGGCCTTTTAGAAAGAAGCTGCAAAATGCAGGTGTACCCCTAAGAAAATGCAGGTGTGTTCCTGACACATGTTGAAAGAGGAGGAGCATGTGAGGATATGGAGAAGTGTGGAGCGAGAGTAACAAAATACAGGGCCAGGGGGACGGGACGGGAAAGGAGGAGAAACGAAAGCAACAGTGGGGCAGGCGGGAAGAGGCCAAGTAAAGGAGGGCTCACAACCAACTGATCACCAGCCACAACTTCATGCAAACTCAACTTCTCTAGTTCCACAGCCAAAATCTTCACTTAAGATTGATTTTCATCGTCAAAGTTCTGGTCACAATCAATGCCAGATATGAACACCAAAAAAGAGGTGAAGTCCCTAAATATAAAAAAATGACAGATTTTCAAGTTTTAAGATAACAGTTATGCTACCTTAACTGTGCCTGCAAGACAAAGAGTGATTCCCAATCATAGACACAATATTATTATAGTGAAAATTATGTTACGTTATGAAAAGGAAGCAAATATGCAAAGCATTATATACCATTTCTATTTGTTTTAGGAACAACGCCCAACAAACACCCGTACACATGTCGACACTTCCTCCTTTCTTATACCCACATTCCAGGTAATGAGTAATCAGATGGCAATGACTCATCCATATCATGTTATCTTAAACAGACATATGTGTTCATTTTATAAATCTATGACTTAACATCTTTATACTTCAGTAACATTTTTAATGAGTTTTTCTGTGACCTCAATGGGATTCTGCCATTTTCAATGTCCTTGTTTTATCCATAATGTTATTCACATGGGCAAGTTATATATAAGCCTCCATTCTTAATAATGGACAAGACAGTTATAAACACAGAAGCAACAGCAACACTAAAGGACTGAATGTGAGGTAGGGCCTATGAACAGGAGAGTACATCTTTTGAAAGCAATCAAAGCAATAGCTTAAAAATTAGCAATTCTAAAGAAATATCCAAGAGCTCTTAGAGATCCATACTTTATGAAACTATAGAATACAAAAGTGGGAATGAATCCCTCTAATGGCAATCTAAAGTCTTAAAAAGGAGGCAACCTAAGCATATGCCTGCATGCATTTCCCAAAGGTAGAGAGATCCATGGTGCAAACCAGCCAAATCCTCTCTCCCTCCAGGTGCTTTCTAATTTTTTGCAGTCGATGTGGACTGAAGGAACAAGATTAATAGAAAATGTATGCGTTCTAATTTATTGCTCTATTCCTAATCTTTTTACATTAGGCCAAGCCATCTATAAGGCTTAGAATGTTCCTAATGTAACTGAGAATATGATTTTCAGACCACCAGCTGAACACCCACGCATCTAGACAGCAAACACTACCTCAAGGGAATGGCTTCATAGCCAAAGGAGTGTGCACCCTTTATGGAAGTCAATAATGGCTGAAATTCAGTATATTGATTTTGATGGTCTGTATCACATGTTCCTCCTCCTGAATAATATGATTGATCACCAATAGCAACTAGAGGTTCTGTCATAAAACATAAGGAATTAACATTTGTTTCCACTTACAAGTCATTTCAACATTCAGCCACTCACTACTCATTCATTAAAACACTGCATTTGTACACATACATATTTAGGCATATTTAACAAGTCTGAACATTTTTTCCAGTTGGTGACTGAAAATGCAAGATGATAATTTTTCCAGACATATAAGCCTGTAATTTTAAGTACTGCCCTCATCTCAAATTCTCCTCCTATTACTTAGGAGTGACCTTCGTAACCCTTCAATACTCCCAAGGATTCAAGTAGACTGGTATCTGAATGTTTTATTAAAAAAAAAAAAAGTTCTATATGTAGCTATCATCTCAACTCAAACACCTTTTGCCTTCCTAAGATTCCTGGTTCACTGTGCTGTAGCCCAAACTGGCCTTTTGCTTTATCTTCTACATAGCTAGTTACTACACTATAGTGGCCACCTATTTCTAGAATTCCTTCTGCAAGACTCAACACAGATGGTGTCTTCAGAATCCCTGAAGCCACTAATTTTTCTGTACTTCCCACTTGTTCCTTGTCATTGCAAGTATGCTAATAAAATGACCCATTTACGTAGCCATTCCCCACTCCCTCCAACTAGACTGGAAATTTCTTGAAGACAACGACCACGTGTGCCTTTTACACACAGTTTCTAACAAATAGTAGACCCCCAGATTCATTCATTCATCCGCTCACCCAACGAATATTTTATGGAGTGCCCACTCTTTGTCAGGTGTTATTCCAACTGCTGTGGATACGTGGATGTGAGAAATAAACAAAGCCCCTGCTCTCATGGAGAGGGCATTCCAGCCCAGGAGACAAACAATAAAGACATCACGGCAGCTGGGTGGCTCAGTCCGTTAAGCGTCCGACTTCGGCTCAGGTCATGATCTCACAGTCCGTGAGTTTGAGCCCCGCGTCAGGCTCTGTGCTGCCAGCTCAGAGCCTGGAGCCTGCTTCGGATTCTGTGTCTCCCTCTCTCTCTGCCCCTCCCCCACTCGTGCTAGGTCTCTCACTCTCAAAAATAAATAAGCACTAAAAAAACCCACCAAACAATAAAGACGTCAATGAATGAACACCTAGTGAAATGTCAGATAATGATTAATGAAGAAAAGTAAAATAGTCTAAGGAGATGCCTTTTGGACACCCGAGCAGATACTGAAGAGTTGAATATGTTGAATCGCCAGGAGATCAGGGGATAAGTCCAAACTAGACACCTAATTCTGGGTGCATCAGCACGTAGAGGGTATTTAAAGCCCACAGAGGCTCATGTAACCAACGCCTACAGAAGAGAAAAGTAAAGGTCCAAAACCAGGCCCTCAGACGTGCTCACTTTCAGAGCACGAGGAAGAGGCACATCCAGGGGAGGCCGGACATGGAACAGCCGGCGGGCTCGGGGAAAACAGGAAAGTGTGGAGGCCAGAAAGCCAAATTTTTAAAAGAGGATTTCAGGAAGGACCTGGTCATACTGTCAAATGCTACTGATATTTAAAGGGAGATAAGGGTTCAAAATTGACAACTGGATTTGGCAACACGGAGGTCCCAAGTGATCTTGAAAAGAATAGCCATAGGTGAGTGGGGAGATAAAAGTCCAACCCAACAAGTATGTGCAACTTCTTCAAAGAGTTTTATGACACAAGGAAACTGCTACAGCTAAGAGTTGTAGAATCACAAGAACCATTAGAGCATGTGGGTCGGCAGGAAGGGAACAGGGAGAAGGAAGAGTTGAGGATACAGTGGAGAGAAAATCCTCGAGTGATGTCCTTCAGGACTACAAGAAGGGCTGGATGGGATCCAGGGCCCATGTGGAGGGGGGCGCCTAAGCGGGGAGCTGACAGTTGGGTCTTTATGACATTCAGTGTTTATTGAGTTGAACTGGTGAACTACCCTTAAGATATTTCTTGGAAAAAGGAGGCGCACTGATTCCGGTTTCCAGGGCATCATACAGAAACTCCAGCAGCAACTTGGTTTCAGGAAGCTAACCCTCAAGAATGATGCATGCACATGTCCACATCTGTGGTGTAAGAAACGTATTTGGTCTCCTAGCACAGAGCTCTTAAAACCCTTGGAATTTCCTGAGCGATAGGAATGTTCTTTGTTATTCACAACAAGTGCCTTTCACCCACACCTGAGTTGATGCTACTGAGGTGACTCACGGTGGACCCCCGGGTGGCTCCGGGATGAAGGCTGCTAACCAGAAGGACCAAATGCAAGATGAAACAGTGGGAACTTACAGTCCCATCTCCCCACCTCGGGGAAGGGAAGGAGGAGCAGCAGACTGGGTTATAAAGACTTCCGAAGAAGGAGATTCAGGGAGCTTCCGGGCTGGTGGGAGCAGTGATGTGTTGGCAAGGTGGCATGTCCAGAGAGGGCACGGAAACGGTGCACCCCTCCTCCCCCACACTTGGTCCTATGCATCTCTTCCTTTTGGTTGTCCCTGAGTTCTCTCCTTTGTAATAACCCAACAGATGTAAAGTGTTGTCCGAGTTCTAGGCGTCACCCTAGCAAATTACTGAACCTAAGGAAGGTTGTGGAAACCCCCAAATTTGTGATCAGCTGAGCAGAAGTGTGGGTGGCCGGGGCACTCCACTCGCAGAAGGCATCCAAAGCAGGGATGTGAGGCCCTGGCCTGGGAAACCTGCCCCAAATCTGAGTCGTGTCAGAATTGAAGTGGATGGTTAGACACCCGGTTGGTGTCCCCACTTCCACGTGGGGACGTGGGATCCCTGAGACGGGCTGGGGCTGAGAAGGAAGCACATTTTGGACAATGCGGCAGCAAGAAGACCCCTGCTGGGGCTGGTACACTAGGGCTGTCTATCCCAGGACAGCCCCAGGACGCACCCCTGCCTCTCCAGTCTCCAAAGTGTCGGACCCGACACGCTTCACTAAACTCTGTTTCCATTATCTCTGGCTTTGCTAACTGCCCCAGACTGGATCAGGACTAGTGTTGGCTGACCCCTGTTTAGACAAACTCGACACAGCTCCCTTTGCCCTACCTACCCTGTCCTGCTGCCACACAAGCCCCAGCAACAGACATGGCCATGCTTCTCATTTCGACAACAAAGGGGGTGCCCCCGGCCACCTACCCTAAACACACTCTCTCTAGACAGGGTTCCCCACACGGGCTCCAACTATAGTTCTCCTTTGGGAGTAAAATGTTAGATTAATCATTTTCAGGGCTGAGGCCTCAGTGCCACTCCTTTGGATGAAATAGATCTTTTCTAGAATGTTGGAGAATTTCTCAGGGCCTGTCAAAGACCTGTAACATTCCAGCAGGAAGAAACCTATTTTGCTAAGAACCAAGCTTTTCCGGGGCGCCTGGGTGGCTCAGTCGGTTAAGCGTCCGACTTTGGCTCAGGTCATGATCTCACGGTCCGTGAGTTCGAGCCCCACTTTGGGCTCTGTGCTGCCAGCTCAGAGCCTGGAGCCTGTTTCAGATTCTGTGTCTCCCTCTCTCTGACCCTCCCCCATTCATGCTCTGTCTCTCTCTGTCTCAAAAATAAATAAACATTAAAAAAAAAAATTTTTTTTTTTAATTAAAAAAAAAAAAAAGAACCAAACTTTTCCCTTTAAGAGGGTATCAGTGAAATAACCATGCATGCTGGGTAGCGTGTGTGCTAGGAATTGCCAACAGACTTCTCAAAATAAACTTCCAAGTCTGAGATGTGCACTTTGTGAGAAATGATATAAATTCTCATTAGGGATCTAGAAATTAGGACTCTGAGACTTCTCAGACATACAGAAACAATGATTTTCATGATAAACTCATGCTGGTGGCATAGATCCAACCTTCCAACTTTAGTTTAGAAAGGTTCTTAATCTGAAAGAAAAATTAGTTGAGGTGTCTTTCTGCCAGGAATATATACCCAATAAAACAATAAACTGAGGGGCACCTGGGTGGCTCAGTCGGTTACGTGTCTGACTGGACTCCTGATTTCCGCTCGGGCCACGATCTCACAGTCTGTGAGTTTGAACCCTGCGTCGGGCTCTGCACTGACAGCACGGAGCCTGTTGGGGATTCTCTCTCTCCTCTCTCTCTGCCCCTCTCCCTCTCACTTGTAGGCGTGTTCTCTCTCTCTCTCAAATAAATAAACTTAAAATAAGATAAACTGAGAATAAAGGCTTGGGCATCAAAGGTTGGAAGTCAGTACACGGAGCTTTGTAAAAACTGAGTTTGGGCTAGGCCCGGAAATGGTCCTTCTCACCACGAACTCAGGAAGCCTTCAGCTGAACAGCTGTCCTTCACCCACCTCCACGGCACAGCTGTATGGCTAATATGAAACTCCACAGTCTCTCCAAATCAAGAAGTTTTCTAATCCATCGTTGTCCAGAATCAAACAAATGTCTGGCAAGACTAAAAGCAAGCACGGTGACTGCCTTCTGCTCATCGTGAGCCATGAGAGTCGTGCAGAAAGGTACAAGGCAATTCCAACTATTTTCATGGCGGTGTCCTTCCACGGAAATGTCAGCTTAAGGAGCCTACACCAGAACTCAAGATGGAGTGCGGACTCTGTCAAGCCACTCACGCTGGTCACAGGTCCTCACAGATGCAAAATCTTCCAGACGACAACCTATCGGCTCCTGACGCAAACCACCCGAGAGAACGGGAACCAACCGTGCTTTCTAAGAAAACTATCTACATTCACTTTGTCTTCCACAAAAGCTTCCTTGCCTTTGCTCTGTCGGTTTCCCTCCTAACTGATGGCTGCAACAATCTGGGTTTCTATATACTTAAGTCAGAAGACTGTCTCCCCATCAAGGAGACAGGAATGTTATCTGCTTTGCTCACAACTGCATCCAGGGCCGGACAGAGAGCCTGGCACAGGGGGAGCGCTCGATAAATATTTGCTCAGTAAATGAGTAACTTTCCTAAAGCAGTAAGTGGAAAGAATGCTAAATGAGAAAGCCCCACATCTGTTTCTGCAAGTGGTTTTTGGAGAGGTACAGAACCAATCAGAGGCTCAGTTACTCCAAAAGTAAGATGAGAGAAATAATACAAAAGCCTCAGCAACATGGTATCGCATCAACTTTCTCTCTCTGTCTCTCCTTAAGAAAGCACTTTCACACTCTGATACACAAGCAACCTCTATGAGAATTCAGGATCGAACTGTCATAAGAGTTCTCAAAATAAATACAATTTTATTCACAGAATGTCAAGTCTGCTGCAGAGAAAAAATACTGATATCCTAAAAGGGACAACATCTGGATCTTCTGTCCTGGACCTTTATCCTAAGCTTTGGACACTCACGGCACTAGTATATTTTGAAATATAGCCAGAAATGTTCTTTATAACATTTATCTGGTTTACCTTGAGTAAAAGGATAACAGAAGAAACAAAGACTCAAAACACACAAGCCTTCCAGCAATGTCATTCTACGGGCGATGGCATGTGGTCCTATAAAATCAATCTGGCACTGAATTAGGGGTCAAAAGCTCCCTAGTGACAGAGGGCTCATGTCTGGACCACTGACATGAGCACTGTCCAAATCCTCCATTACTTTCTCATTTTTAGGTGAGAATAACAAAATTTTTCAAAGCCTTAAGCCAGTTTTCTCCGTTTTTAAAACTTGTTGCAGGGTTTTTTTTCATTTACTAAAAGGGAAAGACTGCTTGCTTCAAACAGTGCTTGTAATGCCCCGTGTAATATGGCTACCACATTACATCCTAAGCTACGGACACATTTCAGCTTTCTCTCGGGTTGTGACCACCTGAAGGGGTTGCTGGCTGGGGCTACAACACACTCTTCCTTCTATGTCACCATGTCCCTTGGCTAGACACGTCAGGAAAGTGCTCTGTATCATGAATAAATTGGATCTGAACACCCAGGGTTGAAGGGCACCATAAAAATACTATTTTAGCTTACTTCTTTTATAAGAATGTGAAGAAGTTCCCATTATACTCCATGAAATTTTGAACACTGTAAATATCCTACTAAGAATAGTTTTATTTCATTGAATTGCCAGAGATGAGATAACACAAGTAAAATGTAATGAAAAATTATAAAAGCTCTTTTGCTCTATTGTCACTGAACTCTTAAGAGAAAAAGCACTGAGAGAGCCACAGAGGTATGCAGGAAAAGGTTCCTGATCTACAGTAACTTCCATCTCATTAAAGAGGATGACACAGAAACACAACAAAGCACAGTAAGAAAAGTGGGGTGTGGGATCACAGGTGGTTCCGGTAACTCAGAGGCAGGAGAAGTCACTTGTGGTTTGGGCTTTCAGACAGACCCGAGGAGACTAGCGAGGTTTTAACAACAGAAGTGGGTATGCAGCAGGAGGAGAGGAAAGGAGGAGACATAAAAGGCTGGGACTCAGAAGGAGGTTGCATGAAGGAGGTTGCTGGTGTGCGGGGGCCTGGAGAAGAGCACTAACTGAGGCTAGACGGTGCGGAGCTTGAATACTAAGCCACAGAACTTGGGAGTTCACTCAACTAGTAATAGGGAGCCCAGGAAGGCTTCTGGGAAGGGAAGTAGCATGTGCTGATTTTAGGAGGATCCACAGAATGGTAATAGAGTGGTATCTAGGGCTGCAAGATCACAAAGCAATCATCCACCAAAAGGAAGTGGATTTGGTAAATAAAATCTCAGAAGGTGTATTGTCCTGGTGCTGTTCTGAATGGGAAGAGATTAAGTAGGTCGATTAGTCTCCTCATCGCTCCCGCCATTCTTTCCCATCTATGAGGTTCTGTGGTCTGAGGCAGTTCTCCATGAATGCAGTTCCTGAGTTACCTGAAACGTACTAAGTCCTCACCCGGACATGGTAAAAAAAATTCCTTACGTGCAAAGAATTTGAAAATCACATGGGAAAGACACTCCTTACACAAAGAGAAAGGCATGGTGTCATCTATGCTGCCCCGTGGGCCCCTCATTTCTCTGGGCATGCCCCCAAGGATAGCCTGCTCAAGGGGTGACTCCAAACATAAAGGGGATAGGAGTTCAGAGAAGAAGAGAGGAGAAGGGGTATGACAACATAAAACTACCTTTGAAAAGGAGTGTAGGTAAGAAGCCACTATTTAGTTTCATTTTACTCATTTATACATGTCTACTATCTCAAAGTCCCATACTTACATGAAATGCAAATATTGTTCAGTTGTCTGGCATTTAAAGAAAGATAAGAGGCGCCTGGGTGGCTCAGTCAGTTAAGCATCCAACACTTGGTTTTGGTTCAGGTCACGATCTCACGGTTCATGGGTTCGAGCCTCGCTTGGGCTCTGTGCTGACAATGTGGAGCCTGCTTAGGATTCTATCTCTCCACCCCCTCTCTCTCTGCCCCTCTCCTGCCCACACACACATTCTCTCTCTCAAAAATAAATAAACATTAAAAAATTTGGTTTAAAAAAAATAAAGATAATTTCTGGACACCTTTAAAAACGTGAGTTGTAAGGGAAATATCTGGAGGTTCTGATGACTCATGGCAAACGACAGGTCAAGTTAATTTCCAAATGTAATCTGAGGTAAATTAATTGGCAAAATTCTCAAAGTATATGTGGTCTGAGCAGCTATTTAAGATTTTTCTTCAAACTGGGACCAAATTCTTGAAATAGTTATGGCTAGAATGCATCAAAAGCCTAAACTAATCTTATCTTTTTTTTTTTAAAGTGTATTTCTATTTACTTTTGAAAGAGTGAGAGAGAAAGCACGCCCACAAGTGGGGGAGGGGGGACAGAGAGAGGGAGAGAGAGACTCCCAGGCAGGCTCTGCACTGTCAGCCCAATGCAGGGCTCGAACCCACAAACCATGAGGTCGTGACCTGAGCTGAAGTCAGACACTTAACCCACTGAGCCACCCAGAGGCCTCTCGTTTTGTCTCATAATACTGTAACAACTACTACCTGAGAATGTCAGATTAGGTTTTAGTTGGAAATCTAGGTATCACTGACCCTATTTCAGACACTGTCAGAGATGGACATTCACAAAGAAAAATGCAGGAAAATGCCTTAAAGGAGAGGAAAATGTCCCACCATGGAGGAGAAACTGGGAAGAAAGAGCGTGTTAGAGGTCTGAAATGGGTCCCACACACAATTGTAATCACTGTGAATAGCAGCCACTATCAATTCACTACAGGGCCCATTCCATACTAAGCACTCTCCGTATGCCAGATAATTATCTAAATATCTACCAGACAGTTATCCCTCACAAAAAGCCTAGGAGTTAATAATTATTTTCCCGTTCAACAGATCAAACTGCTTAATTTCTGAGTTGAAGTTTTTTTCAATTTGCTCAAGATTACATAGTTCGCAAGTAAGTGGAGGAAGGAAGTGTTCAGCATGTTCTCAGCACCGAACTTGCTTTCGGATGCTGAGAATATTATGGTGAGCTGGCATGGCAGGTGAGGCTGACAGGAATCAAATAATCTCATAAAGCACTGTTAAATTGTAACTGTGACAAGGGCAATAGATCTGACCTTGGCCAGAGAGGGTGAGGGCAGGTTCTTCCCCGAGGAGGTCTAATGCAATCTGAGATCTAAAGGAAGAACAGGAGTTGCCTGGGGGAAAAGGGAGGGAAAAGCATTCCAGGCCAAGGCACAGAATATGCAAAGATGACACAGGTAGGAAGGAGTGAAGGAACAAAGGGAGATGGGAAAGGGGTGTGATCGATATCTCGCAAATTCAGATTCATTAGGTAAACTTGGACCTTGCACAGTCACCCCATGCAGTGTTTTATAGACCATGGAAAAAAGTTTTTGTCACTTAACTCAATCTAATAAACATTTCTTGAGTTAAAAAAAAAAGATTTTGTTTTTATTCTAAGCACATTGGATATTTATTTTATAGCTGATCGTAGTTGTTTTCCTTGGGGAGTAAAAGGGGTAAACTAGGGATAGCAGTGCCACACAGACTCTTAGAAATCTTTCAAGGGCAGGGATAAACATGGATATAACAGGGCGTGAACCTCTTCGTTCTAGAATAGACATCTATTATATATCTAAATATCCCCAAACTGGAAATTAAAGCTGCAAAGGGAAGAAGGATGGTCTCTGGAGATAAACGGAGGCATAGCTAAGGTTACCCTGGAGGGCCTCGTGTGTGGACAGAAGTGCACAGCAAGAGTCCCTACCATGAAAAGGGCAGAATCCATTTCTGGCTGAGAGGCACAGCAGATGACTGTTTTCACAGCCCGGCTCCCCATCCATGAGCTGTGTGGCTTTGGTAAAACTTCCCCGTTTGTAACAGTATGTGCCTTACAGAATTATTTTGAGAATAAAATGAGTTATCATACACGTAAAGTATTTAGAGCAGTGCTTGCACATGGTAAGTGCTCAATGAATACAAGCCATTGTTATATCATTAAGACTATTTGCAGTAAAGATCACGATTTGCAATAAGCAGTTAAGGAAAGGAAAACATCTGTAAATACACATCTAGGACAACATGTTCTCAAATGTGCATGTACTTAAGAATCACCTGGAAAGCTTGTGAAAAATGTACATTCCTGGTGTGTTAGAGGTAAGACCTAGGAAGCTAGATATTTCATAAGCTTCTAGGGGATTCTCACACAGCTTATCGAAGCATCTTATTTTGGGAAGCATGGCTTCAAGGCCAAGAATTTAAAATAAATATTCAGGCATCAAATAAAATATTTCACGACACGGACTTAACCTCAGGGATAACTTTATAAAACAAATTTCAAAGCAAAATGAAACAAGATGTACTTGCAAAATCTACTTCTGGAAGAAAACAGAATAATCAGAATCCACTTGACTGGTAAAATAGATAACATTTAGCTTTGAACAACCATTTTAAGGAATTATTTAAATCTTTAGTTCCAAACAGTCCAAAAATGTCACTATGCGCTCTATTAACAAGGGAAACATCTAAGACAGGGGTATGTATATCTTTTAATTATTAGCTTTTACTTTCTATCAAAGTCAACAGAGCCCATAGCTTATCTTCAATCACAGAGAGAAAATTCTTTTCTGCTAGAACACAACTGAAACTCTGCAGGCTCTTTCACTTTAGTGCAGGGTTTTTCAACCTTGGCACTATGTGATTATTGTAGATTATTA
This sequence comes from Lynx canadensis, assembly GCF_007474595.2. Taxonomy (NCBI): domain Eukaryota; kingdom Metazoa; phylum Chordata; class Mammalia; order Carnivora; family Felidae; genus Lynx; species Lynx canadensis. The sequence goes on along the minus strand of NC_044310.1, from coordinate 177,746,329 downwards.
TTTACAAAAATTCTTTACACTAACAAGTGACCTTCAGAAAAATCAAACAAGTGTCCAGCTTCAGGGAAGGTGAAATCATTGGTCTGATATACACATCTGGTGAAAAATGTCTGTGTCTGGTGAAAAATGTCTGTGAAGATTATAAACTGAAGGTACAATTTCTTCCTCTTGCTCAAAAACCATTACACAACTCAACACTTGGGATCTTTCTGGATCCAACTTTATGAAAATGCTGCTTGGGCTCTTTAAAAGAATAAACAATGCACATTCTTGCTTTATTTGCAGAAATAATTAGCAGCAGCTGCTACTTACACAAAATTTTTAACAGAACATATTTTACATACTGAACCCAAATATTTCAGAACTTAAAGGGCGTGACGCCCAACGAAGTATTCTTTTTTTCTTTAATTTAAAATAAGGCATTAACAATTAACTTCCACATTCCTTTATCTAATTTTAAAAAATGACGAAAACATTTTCCGGAGACTCAAAGGAAACAGCTGGACACATCTGTCAACTACACATCTCTGGAGTGAAAGAGAAACTTAATGCTTTAACACCGTACTTACATGTGAGGGCTCAGCTCATAAAAATTTCTATTCCTGTAATCTTCCACTTTCTCTGGTGAATAAATGGGCAAGGACCGGTACGGGTTAACGGATATAACCACACTTCCAATATACGTCTGCAAAAGCAAGAAGAAAATATCCCCCATGATTACACAGGATGTATTTTAACAACTTAGGTCAGTATCTCATGATTTCACCCTCTTGAAACACAAAACTATCTCTACTCCTTGACCATTCACACTTTTCAAGAACATTTAATATCTCTGAAGGCAGATGGCCAATAGTGTTCATTCATTTTGTTGATAAGTGGAAGGCATAGATTTGTACATTGAAAATACCTTTCAAAATAAATCTCCAGATTAATTTATGATCTTGGATAAGAGTTCTCCAAAATCCTGTGACGCTTGCCAAAAATTTCGTCACCAGCCACAGCTAATTTTGAGCAACAGCTAGGCTCTCTCTTATTCATTAGAACTGGTGTTTCCTTCTCTCATCTTTAGCCTCCTGTTTGAGCCCACTGGAACCCAGGGCCTCCCTCCTCCTGAACCACATCCACACCTATCAAACAGGCCTCTACTTTGGCACTGCTCTTACACCAGCCTTTCAATCTCTCCAAAGGGCTCAGACAGCACCCAACTCCATTTGAGCCACAGTTATCCCTTGGGCCTTCAAACAACATAATTTCATATTATATGTACTGTAATATCCGAATTTAAATGTACTTTGTAAAGGAGGGTACATTTAATGTCGAATTTAAATTTAAGGTAGAATTTAAATGTACTTTTGGAGGGACCAATACTTTATTTTAGCACACATTAACCCTCTCACACTACAAACTGGAACACTACTAATCTTCCCTTCCATTTTGATCTGGAATTCCTGGCAAGCAAGAGTAGTCTGGTTCAGTTCATTTTGTACAAAGACTAGCACAATGCCGCAAGCCAAAGTCACGTAACTGGAACTCATTTTAGTGGCTTCATTTTTCCTTTCAGTTTCAACATTACAGGGGACACTAACAAAAATACGTTAAGTGATAAAAACTGCTTTAAGAAAAAGGTGAAAGAAAAAAAAAGAAGGGGAAAAAAAGTCAGCTCTAACTTCCCCACCTTTCCAGTGCATGCAACAAAAGGTGGCATTTTTAGAGCAACAAATTTGTCCAGTATTTCCATTACTGGATTCAAGACTGTCAAGATCTTTCCAGAAAATTGAACAGAATAGAAAACAGTACGAACATTTTAACATTCTTTAACATTATGATTTCTTTCTAACATGGGTCACAATTATTTTAATTACAAAAGACTTCTCCCCCAACCTGGAAAACTGAACAGGTCATTTCTACACATACTTTTTCATCCTATCAAGCACAGACAAGACCACAGTTATGAAAGAAAACTCTGTTCCCACGCAAGCTTCTCCATTTATTTCTGGCATTCATTTCTGACATTCTATCACAAGGACCAATTAATCTGGCCTGACAAGAGATGACTCCAAGTTTCCTCACTTACCCCATTTGGATAGGACTTTTTCAAGAAGGTTTCTTCACACTCCAACCTACCTGGGCCAGCAGATGCTACAGATGGAAATACTGTCTCACTAGCTTCGAACTAATACTAGCTACACTGGTAGATATGAAAATATAATGACTGGTTACTCTTTTAGTATCTGTTGATTAAAAGATCGGCCTTCTTCAGTAGAAAAGTACATGACTCTCCTTTTTTAGGTAATTTCTTGAACACAATAATCGAAATACGTATTTGCTGTTGGCAGAGAAACCAATGATCAAGGTGCTCCCTAAAACCACACTTCACGGTGGCTAACCTCTTGATAAAAATCTGCCTCTGTGGCATTCTTACAGAAAGAGCAAACTCTGCTACCTCAACCTCAAAATCAAAAGCCACACTATTGAGTTAATACGTTTCTCTTTGTTACTTGTGACTTTTATACGTAACTGAATCATGTGCTTTTTTTCCCCAACTCTTTCCCTACCACCAAGAAAGGGCCTGACCTTTTAATGATGTCCCATAAATACTGGTTAACTGAATGACCAATGCAGACAGGGCCAGTTCATCTAAGAAAGTGACTCACGTGTAACTGTTCTTTTGTTGAAATATAATAGCAAGTACATATACAGTGCCTAATATTTTATTAAACCTTTATGCCACGTGTTGCCACTGAACAAATCTTTAAAGTATACCCTTTTCCCTCAGGCTCCTACTGTGGGATGTTGTTTGCAAAGATGGCTAGAACAATTCCTTCCACCCCTGCAGGCAGACCCCCTTGAAATGTGACTTTGTCACTCTTTCTATCAAGAGATACAGTTTACTCCTCCAGCTTTTCAGTTTGGACTTGTCTATGTGACTTGACTGTCAAATGTCCAATGGGACATTATAAGATGAGACACAAGGGGCACCTGGGCGGCTCAATCGGTTAAGCGTCCGACTCCAGCTCAGGTCATGATCTCATGGTTCGTGAGTTTGAGCCCCGCGTCAGGCTCTGTGCTGATAGCTCAGGGCCTGGAGCCTGCTTCGGATTGTGTCTCCCTCTTTCTGCCCCTCCCTCACTCACACTGTGTCTCTATCAAAAAATGAATAAATGTTAAAAAAAATTTTTTAAAAATAAGATGAGACACAAGTAGAGGCTTGAGTAGTACCTGTACAGGATGAACCCCTTTTTTATGGCTATGGCTGGAAGCCAGGATGTGAATGAACTTGAGCCACGTAGATGGCCAAGGTGCCCTGAATTGCACAGTCTGACAACCAACCATCAGACATATGATTGAGGCCATTCTAAGCCATCCAGTCCCAGTTAGGCCACCAGATGCCTAAGGTCAGATGTGTGATTCCAGGTGAGACCAGGAGAAAATACACCAAGCTGACATCAGCCCAAACTGCTATCCCAGAGAACTGTGAACAAATAAATGGTTGTTGTTTAGGCCACTCATTTGGGGAGCTGGTTTGTTACCCAGCAACAATTACTGATAGACCAACAGAGCTCAACAAATCAGTAAAGGGCAAGTTTTATCAATCTCAATAAGGAAACAGTAAAAGTAACTGTGCTATCTCTCCATTCTACTTTATGTATATGTTTCAGATATGTATCCTCTAATCATGAATTCCTACTAGGTTTGTCCTCTACCATGACACCTGCCCTTACTGTTTATAAGGGTTTTTTCCTTGAAGGGTCTATGTGCATTAATCGAAGATTTAAATATTCCCACACGTACCAAGAGAATAACTCAAATGTTCAGTCACAGTCCTCCTTTGTCTGAGACAGGAAAGAATGCCCAGCAGCAGCTGATTGGCTGGGTAGAGTTTACAGGTCTACTCTGGTTTTAGGCAGCTATCCATTCTCCATTCAGGTAACTGCAATACCAGATTAAAACTCCCTTTTGGGGATCAGAACAACAGGGACCAGATAGTTCATGTTTACATCAATTAACACTTGGACATACAGTTGACAGACATTTTTTTTTTTTTAACAAGCAACTGTACACTATTTAAAGTAAGTATCTTCTTATTGCACCATGGTCTAGAAAGAACTACAAACGAACTCATTAAGTAACCACCGGCATCAAGAGGTTGCAGATAAGACACAGAGTTTCTTAAAGTCAAGTACATAAAGGGGCACCTGGGTTGAGCGTCCAACTTCACCCCAGGTCACGATCTTAGGGTTCGTGGGTTCGAGCCCCATGTCGGGCTCTGAGCTGACAGCATGAGCCTGCCTTCAATTCTGTCTCCCTCTCTCTCTGCCCCTCTCCAGTTCATGCTCTGTCTCTCAAAAATAAATTAAAAAAAATTTTTTTAATCTTAAAATTAAAAAAAAAGACAAGTACATAAAAGGGCTGGGTGTGTCCTTTTTATTCTGAATATGCCAAGGAGAAAAAAAAGGAAACACAGAAATACTTACAAATCTTTACAAAAGGGAGCAGCAACAAGGATCCATCCCTTGCCCCCTAGAGTTCCACTTACTTACTTGACTGGACATAAGAGGTGCATAGATCCTGTGTCCATCAACAAACTACTACTACAGAGCTCAGATGGTGCCAGCACCAAGGGAGCCCACAGAAAGGTGTCTCACAGCCTACTTCATTTCCCAGCAGGCCACTTCTATGGCTGGGCTCACACTTCAGCCTTGTCCCTGTGCCCCAAAGGACTCGCACAGAGAAACTCCTACTGGAATCCAGAGGATGTTCTTCCATTAGGCTAATTACACTGAAAGGCATTCCTTTCACATAATGGCCAAGATTACCTACCAATTACGTTCTATCGACCTTCTCCAACAGAGACAAGCCTGGCTCTCATTAGCCTCATATGTATGTATGTATGTACTTGTTTATTCAGTATAACCAACCTAACCATCTCAGCCACTACCTAGCTCACCACCTCCATGTTCCCACCCCTTGGCACCTCCAAGAACTCAAGCATGTGCACTCCACCACCAGGACACTGGAAAGTTCCCTTTATTCCCACCGCCCTATGGGACCAGTCTCTGACATCTAGGAGGGAAAAGGGAAGAGAAGGAGAGGAAGGGAGGGGAGGGAAGGGGAAGGAGTAAGGAGGAAAGAAAAGGGAAGAGAAAGAGGAAAGGCTCTACCTTCTTACAAAGGGCACAATTAGCAACTTTTATCTTTCACTTCTCAAGGGCAGACATTAAATCAAGAATGTTCAAACATTCCCAGGTCAAAACAATCTCCGTCTTCATACTTCAGATATCTGTAGCATTCCAGAACAGATGCCTTGTGCATAACCAAATAATACTTGTGTATTCCTATTGTGATCACAGTGAAAACTGAAGTCTTTTCTGGAGGACGTGCATCCAGCAATTCAGAACCCAGAAGAAAGACCCCTGATACATATACACCCCAAAGACCATGCATTTTATTCTAGAAGAGAGTTCTTCCAGAACCCCATCCTCAGAGATTCAATTTCAATGGCCTGGGAGCAGACAGGCTCTCACATCTTTTAACGTGTCCCCAAAGAAGGCCATGTGGAACCAGAGGTGAAAACCACTGCTTGTGGTGTTTACCTTCAGGACCCACACGACTGTGTTTTACTCCCAGTGGCAGCACTGGGATAGTGTCACTGTTGACCTATCTTCTATCTTACTTTCCTCTCTTATTCCTATGTAATTAATTCTGTAAATATTTCAAAAAGGGAAGAAAGTCCTTCTAGCTTCACGTCCTTTCATTTTAGCCACATTTCTAATGAACTTGGCATACGGTCTCTCAGCACACTACAGAGAAACAGCAACAACATCTCTAAATTGGGGCCATTCTGTCACAGCGTGTTTCAAATGTTTGACTACGACTCATTGTGAGAAATAAATTTTCATCACGACAAAGTATGTGTATTTGAGTAGATATTTACACACACGTACACACATATATGAAACCAAACTCTCACAAAACCCTAAATACTCTTACCATGTCATGCACTGATATTATTTGTTCAACTCTATTCATTACAATTTTTTTTAAAAAACTGCAGGCCCTAACCCATTAAATGGTTTTTATCACCCATTAATAGGTTGAAATTTACAGTTGGAAAAATGCTGCTACAGAGCACTTCTTAAACTTTTTTTAGTTGTAGGTCCCTTTGAAACGTCAATGAAAGCTATGACACTTCTCCCCAGAAAAAAAACAAAAATGTGCATACAGCTGGGTGCCTGCAGGGTGCAGGTAGTTAAGTGTTGGGTCTTGATCTCGGCTCAAGTCGTGATCTCATGGTTCCTGAGTTCGAGCCCCGTGTTGGTGCTCTATGCTGACAGCGTGAATCCTGCTTGGGTTTCTCTCTCTCCTTCTCTCTGCCCTTCCCAGCTAATGCACGCTGCCTTTCTCTCTCTCTCTCTCTCTCTCTCTCTCTCTCTCTCTCAAAATAAATAAATAAATAAAATAAACTTCAACAATTAAAAAAAAAAGTTTGCATACAGCTGATATGCCAGGTTAAGAACTCCTACCCTAAGGGAAGACACAATGGCCACTAATGGAAAAAAGAAAAAGAGACAGAGAAAGAGAAGCAAAGAAAGAAAGAAAGAAAGAAAGAAAGAAAGAAAGAAAGAAAGAAAAGGAGTAAGAAGGGATCAAAATAATTTTAAGAGCATAAAAATGAAGAGCTGTTTAGAGTAAGAGCCTGCATCTCAGATCCGCTGGCCCTGAGTGCATCTTGTCAGAACAAAGAAGGATGATGAAAGGCTGAAATGAGACAGAGTATTCTGATTTTGAGGACAAGGATATACACGTTTTGGAAACATATCCGACCAAAAAAAAACTTTTTTCAAGTTAAACACTGAAGTGTAGTTTGAATATTTTCCAAGTCTCCATCGCGTGGAAGCCCTCAATGCTAGGTGAACGAAACATTAGTAGACAGACACAGGAAAGTCAGAACAGTTTCACGTCCTTCGTACCACAGCTCTTCCCGGGGCAACATGAAGATCTTTAGACACCTAAAATTCTAAAAGTTTGCATTTCTTTTTTAATTTTTTAATATTTATTTTTGAGAGAGAGAGAGAGTGGAGGGGGCGGGAGGGGCACAGAGAGAGAGGGAGATACAGACTCCGAAGCAGGCTCCAGGCTCTGAGCTGTCAGCACAGAGCCCAACACAAGGCTTGAACTCACGAACCACAAGATCATGACCTGCGCCAAAGTCGGACGCTTAATCAACTGAGCCACCCAGGCGCCCCTAGAAGTTTACATTTCAATTCCCCACATGAAATTGAAAATAAAATTGTAACTAAACCATAAAATACATGTAATGGAAACCCCACGATGACTTGTTTTCACCATGATGACTACTTTGGCACCTCTTTTCAATACCAGTTTTTTCCAAAATATATTTTTAAAGCCCCTACTTTGCTGAGGCTCTAACTAGGCATCCCATCTGCCTATCTACCAGTGTCCTTATTTTCTTTAGGATGATTTTCAGTTAGTTGTTTACCATCTCTGCAGCTCCTTAAAAACTCATCCCCAAACCTTAAAGTGCTGGTATAAAATACGCACTTAAACACCTTTTTTCTTTTTTTTCTTTAATTTTTTTTTTCTTAATGTTTTTATTTATTTTTGAGACAGAGAGAGACAGAGCATGAGCAGGGAAGGGGCAGAGAGAGAGGGAGAATGTGAAGCAGGCTCCAGGCTCTGAGCTGTCAGCACAGAGCCCGATGTGGGGTTCGAACTCACGGACTGTGAGATCATGACCTGAGCCGAAGTCAGACGCTCAACCGACTGAGCCACCCAGGTGCCCCTAAACACCTTTTTTCTAAACTCTTCTTCAGTCCCCATGAGATGGATATGAAGTCTCCACGTTAAGGTCCATAACGATGGAACAAAAAGAACTTAAGCGGTATCAGCACATTATCTAACAAAAGTGCAGTCAGGACGAGGAGTCCACTTTCGTCTCAACAGAGCACTCGATCCACGCTATCAGTTAGGCCTCCGAAGCTTCGAGGAAAGTGGCCAAGAACAATGCCGAATCAGAGAAACGTGCGCCATGCAATGCCTTTCAGCAGCATCTTCACCTTTGTGTAACAGAGAGCCATCTGTTGGGCAGAAGCTTCTTATTTGATCACCTGAGGAATGCTGAAATCCTTATGCCACCGGGGATAAACGAAAAAAGAGGAGGGGGAGGAAAAGACCTAGTTACAGAGAAAATTTTTCATCTTAAAAAAAAAGTTGTTTTTTTTTTTTTTTTTTTTAATGTTTATTTACTTTTGAGAGAGAAAGAGAGAGCAAGCAGGGGAGGGGCAGAGAGAGAGACACACACAGAATCCCAAGCAGGCGGCGGGCTCTGAGTTGCCAGCACAGAGCCGGATGTGAGGCTCAAACCCACAAGCCGTGAGATCATGACCTGAGCCGAAGTTGGATGCTTAACTGACGGAGCCACCCAGGCGCCCCAATAAAAACTTTTTTTCATGTTTATCCCAGCACACAAAGTTGTGCCTCCATCATGAAGAAATGCAAAACAATGTATAATAATCATTCCTTAACTTTAGAGAAATAAACCAGGAGAGTGGCAATGCCACAGGTAATATTTAATGAAGTATCTTACTTGATGTTAATGATTTGGCCTAAAATGGCACCAAGGAAGTATTAAAAGCATGTGTAGGATTCTTCCAAATCCATCTCCAAGCCATGTTCCTCCAAGCCACTTTCACCTGTACAGTGTTAACAGTTCAAATCCAGGATGGGTTGGAGCCAAGGAAAAATAAACCTTCACACGGCTGTACTGCCTGGACAGAATTTAGGTACAGCCACTTAACAAGCAAGCAACACATTTACTAAGAGCCTTCTTTATGCACAACATCGTGTTTGGCAGAGTGGGAAATAAAAGACGCTCCTATGGTCTGTGCTCCCAAGGAGCTTATAATAGAGCTCAGGAGGTGAGACTTTTACATCATAAAACATAAAATTTAAGAGTTAACTAGTCTGGCCACGAGAAAAGATAAGATCTAAGTGATTCTTGGCTAAATGAGTCATTAGTCATCTTTTTTTTTTTTAATGTTCATTTATTTATATTGGGGGGGGGGACAGAGAGCGAGCAAGGGAGGGGCAAAGGGAGAGGGGAAGAGAGAATCCCACGAGATCATGACCTGAGCTGAAACCAAGAGTCAGATGCTTAACCGACTGAGCCACCCAGCAGCCACCCCGAGTCATTAGTCTTCTTACTGCCTAGGTGAGTGCTTTGGGTTGGGTCTGCTTGAGGGAATGGTCACTGTGAACTGCAGAGGTCCAAGAATGATGATCCAGGAAGTCAGAAGATTTGAGCAGGTCTAAAAGGATGGGCGTGATTCACATAAAGTAATGTTCCCCCAAAGAGTGGCATAGGAGAATTCAGGTTTTAGGTAATGATTGAACCCCTCTCTCTTTTTCTAAAATTTTACTATGATAGTTGCATCCTTCAAAAAAAAAATTTTTTTAAGTGTGAATTGCCAGAGACTCAAAACAATTATCTGTACGTCCAGGTTCACTGTGGCACTGTTCCCCACAGCCAAAAGGTGAAGCAACCCAAGCATCTGCTGGTGGAGGAATGGATAAACAACATGAAGTATACAGATAACAGTGGAAGATATCCAGCCTTAAAAAGGAAGTTAATTCTGACACATGCTCCAACATGGATTAAACATGGACAGAGGTACAAAGGCCCACCCACCCATATTTCAAAGACAGGAATGAGACAGCTTGCCTAGAGCAAAGACCTCCTGTGAGTAATCGCCCAGACAATAAGACTGGGATCAAATTGCAGAGAGCCTCAAACATCAAAGTGAGGGGCCTGAGCTCCATCCAGTCTGAGAGCAGTCAGTGTGTGTGTGTGTGTGTGTGTGTGTGTGTGTGTGTGTGTGTTGGGGGGGGGGAGTCAGATGCTGAATCAGAGTGACTTAAGTGTTTTTGAGCTCTTTGCTCAGATTCTATGTCATACAGAATTTAATTTGCTTCAAATGCCTTTGAAATATTGTTTAACCATAGTTCCAAGTTATCTGGCAAAGTTTTCTGGTTTCCTGGGTAATCTACTTAACTTCTCCAAGTTAAGTTTCCTCATCTGAACAAGGAGGAGAATATTGTTCCTCCCTCATCTGAGGATTAAATGAGATTCTGTGTTAAAGCATGAAACACAGCACCTGAGATACATCAAGTGTCCCATAAATATTACCTGCTATGATTACGGAAACTCACAGTTTCACTCTATTGGAATCTGCTGGCCATCGTAGAGAGCCAGGACTTGAAAGCCTATAACATACGTTAGTAACTCAGCTAAATTGGAGGTATCCTATGATGCCAAAGTCTTACAAAATGGTCTTTGTATACAGAGCATTGAAGAGTTATCAGATGAGCACGTGAGGTACGTCTTAATGAAGCTAATGTTAAACGCCTAGGATCCTGAGAAAATGATGATACAGGATAAGCTGATGGGATCTTCAGAAATGACAACACGTGACTCACTTCATGAGGAGGAATTTATCCTCTTCTTGAGTCCCAGATCCTGGGAATCTGATCACAAGACATGAAGACATTATGTGCCACAGTGTTTTTCATTAGACATCCGTAAGATTTCCCAGATTCCCCCAAAGAGGACTTTTGTCTTATTTGGTTGTTGAAAAACACAGTTTGGTCTAGCCAACACTTTGGTTTTTTTTAGACACAGTCCAAAACTGCCTGAGTGAAAAAATTACAAATGCAAGGTCAATACCGATGTAGCCTTCTCTCTGGGTCTTATATCCAACACAATGTCATTCAGTGTGTACGTCACACATACCCGGTCTAAGAACATATTTGTGATACGTATGCAAAATATATAGAGAGAACTCATGAATAACAGCCTGCAGAAGAATTTTTACTGCAGAAGAAACTGAGGCATTCGAAGGTTTTTAAAAAAATTGCCCAAGGTCTCCCCACGAGTGGAAGAGACGGTTTTATGCCAAAGCTCTACGCCAAAGTCTGTGACATTAGAACAGAGAAGTGGGATTCGGTCAGACTGTTTCAGCCGCTCAGCACAGTGATGCTGTCATGTTACATCAAGTCCTGGGTTCCTGTATCTCAAGTACTAAGCTCTTGAACAAAGGAACACACCCAGGAACCCCTGAGCAGCCTGTGACCCAAGAGTGAGTATGAGTGCAGGGCATCATGCTAAGGCAGCACAAGTTGGTGGTAACTTCCCGTCCAATTCCACTCTCGGTGTGCTCATCCCCTGCTCATGTTTCTGCTTTTCTCTGGGCCTGTTCCTAACTGGTCTTCTCACTTTCTACTCTATAGCCGGTCTACTTCAAAGAGGGTTACTCACAGTGCCTGCTTGTAGCATGGCCCACCATGGCCCTACAACCTCATGACCACCAGCATCTGCTTTCATTGATAGTTTTATTTTTCCAGGATTTCTCAATTCACAGTTTGAGGAAAGAATCAAGCGCTGTTCATCTTCTTGTCTCTGCTGTCCCACAAACGACCGGTCTTAGAGCAGGAGCCCACACGTAGTCCAGGGGTCATACAAATCATGGCTGCCAAGGAAGGCAAGCAGCCTAGTCAGCCATGGCCACTGTTAGAGCAGTCCGAGGCTTGACTTAACTACCATCATATTACAACCCTTTCTTCCTGGGCTGCCAGTCATTTCAGACTATGAATTACAGAACTATATATGAGTTCTATGCCACGCTGAAATACTGGCTAAAAATACCACCTCGGGCAGCCTTTATTTTAGAGCAAAGTAACACAATACTATAATATCTTTGTTGAGATAAACTCTGCAATGAGAAAAGTATTTTCCAAAAATGTACCATTCTCCAGACCTAATAAAACTCTTAACTGAGGTACCGAGCAGTCCTGTGTTAGAAGTCTATTACTATCTGAAAATAATATTTGTGGACAATTGAAACAGTAATACAACAAAAATGAAATCTGTTCAATGAATACCAAAGAGGGAGGGGGGGCAGGGAAAAGAGAGAGGAAGAGAGTGGGAGACAGGGAGGGAAAGAGAGAGTCGGGGGAGGGGAGAAACAGAAAGACTGTAATTACAAGGAAATCGCAGTGTCTGAGCCCTTAAAGAAAAGTCATTCTGGTTTCCAAGTTTTTCAGACGGTCATGGCACCTACCAGGTACTCCACACCTACTATGTGCCAAGCACCAGGCTAAGATGCTCCCTAATCTCCATCACATCTCAACAACATAAGTATCATGATACCTAACGTGTGGATGAGAAAACTGACTCTCAATTACTCACAGTGCTCACGGTGGTTGCAAGTGGCTGAGATTCAACCTTCGCTCTATATGCCTTTTCCAACATGCCACCTCGTATCTCAGCCTCCAACCCTCCAAAACAGAGTTTGAGAAACAAAACAGCATCTCTTTAGAAATTACGATTCCCATTAATACATATCTGTGCTACAGATCTAACAGCAGAAATAGATGCACGGGGGGAGCTGAGTTGGTCACGTGAATCAGCCACATGTCCCCTGTGATTTGCTCCTCCTCCTCTACTTCCTGCTCATAAAAGTGACGGGCCACGTGCAGCTGTCAATCTCCTGCCATCCAGTGAATGTGATGAAAATCAATTTCCTTTCAAGATCTTGTCCCACCCTCCAGAAGGAAAAACATCATCCTAACGGTTGCTATCGATTTTCCTTGACTAGTGGGCACCTGCGACTTTAGAACTGAACACACTCGTTCCATGTCACGCCAGTTCATGTTACTGCATTGTTAAATGCTAACTCAACATGTGGCAGGAATGTTGATTATCATTTGAATTCTTCATCTGGATTGGTGAGACTGCCTTCTTTCAAATCTATACATTCATATACATATACATATTTATATATGTAATCTATACATATCATAATTATTTTGAATAGCACATTATAGAATGCGAATACCTGCATATTAATGGTATCACTAAATGCTCATAGCAACCATATACGGTCAACAGGACTATTAAAAGGATGAACTCTAGAGCCAGATTTCCTGGATGCGAATCCCAGCTTTATCACCTACTTGCTATGTGACCTTGGACAAGTTACTTAGTCTTTCTGAGCCTCGGCTTCCTCATGGTAAAATGAAGATAATTTAAAAACCTACGGGGGTGCCTGGCTGGCTCAGTCAGTTAAGCATTCGACTTCAGCTCAGGTCATGATCTCACAGTCCATGAGTTTGAGCCCTGCGTTGGGCCCTGTGCTGCCAGCTCAGAGCCTGGAGCCTGCTTCGGATTCTGTGTCTCTCTCTCTGCCCCTCCCCTACTCATGCTCTGTCTCTTTCTGTCTCAAAAATAAATAAAAACATAAAAAAAAAAAAACCTACAATGCCTAGGACTCCAGTGAAAATTAAATGAACAAATAAGTGGTCGTGCCAGGACCGGGGCTCAGGTCTTTGCTTCAAGTACCCACCATATTGCCATCAAAAGACGACACTTCTGCAGGCCCGAGGTTGGGCCTTAATTTCCTCCAAATAAACTTCAAATATGGCCTTGAGCAGAACATTTAAATTATATATTATAAATATCACACAAACATTTCAAGTACTGTATAGGGCCTGTATGATGAAACAACTCTCTTAAGCTTGGTAAATAACAGATAAAGATGTGTCCATTTTGCAAGTTCTAAGAAGGAAGAAATTTTCCAATCACCAAAGGCTAAGAGAGCTTACACAGGTTGAAACTGGCAAGTTATCACCAAAAATGATTTTCTGGAAAAATATTATAAAACTGTCCAAGAGATAGACTATGCTCAGAATTTAGACACAACATTTCTCTTCAGCCTTGTGATTTGCTATTTTTCACCAGCTTTATCCAGCCTTCTAACGCTGTCTCCATTCCAAACACCAAAGCTATACCCTTGAAAACACACACAATTCGCTCTTCATGTCTCTTGAAAGATCTACCTTTTCAATGAGCCACGCAGGCAGAGTCTAGTCATGGTGAACCGTTCATACATGATCAAATCAAGGCACTTCCTTTCACCAGGTCAGGGAATCCCTCCTCCTTTCCCTGCTTGGTCTAGATGGGAGGGGAGGGGGCAGTAAAAATGGTTCTTTTTTCACTCAAATATTTTTGGGTCTGGGTTCTCTGGGTAAAGAGCCATTCATCTCAGCGAAAAAGAACCTCTTCCTACTTCCAATTCTAGAACAAAAAAATTTTAATTTTTAATCAAGCTGAGAACATAATCTGGAAAATTCCCTACTACTCTCTTAACTACTATTACTTCTAGAAATGAGACTGGGACACTGAGGTGAGAAAATTACATTTTTATGTTATACATCCCTTTACCATCTGATTTTTTTTTTCTAAAAGTAGTTGTTAATTCTATAATGAAAAAAATAGAATTAGAAAAAAATTTTTAATGTTTTTATTTGAGAGAGAGACAGACAGACAGACAGAGTAAGAGCGGGGTAGAGGAAGAGAGACAGGGAGGGAGACACAGAATCCAAAGCAGGCTCCAGGCTCTGAGCTGTCAGCACAGAGGCCTGTGCAGGTCTCGAACCCACAAACTGCAAGATCATGACCTGAGCCAAAGTCGGATGCTTAACCAACTGAGCCACCCAGACATACCCCCGGCCCCCCCCAACCAAAAAAAGAATTTTTAAAGGAAATTTTAAGAGAAAAAAAGATTGGAGAATGTCCGAGTAAAGGAAGAATAACACTAAAATGGATGTCTAAACTCTAGCTCTCCACCAACATCCCATGAGCTTAGAAAAGGACCAAGCCTCCCATCAGACTATAGTCCTGGCCAAAACCTCAATGACAGCCTGGTAAAACCCAGAGCAGAGAACCCAGGTAAGCCACGCCCAAACTCCTGGCCCCAGAAACACTGAGATAAGGAATGTATGTTATTACAAGTGGCAAAGTTTGGGGGAAATCTGTTATGCAGCAATAGAAAACTAATACATCATTATGCCAAATTCCCAGGAATAGATCTACAGCCAGTAGGTAGGAATTTTCATGTGTGTAAATGAGAAGTGTTTTTGGAACTTCAAATAAGTATATAAATGTTAACCCCATTTACTTTGCACTCTTTTAAACCAAACAGATTGTGCACTTATAGTTGTGTATCTTTGATAAAAGCATCTGATTCCATCCGTATGGGGATCCTAATTCTAGCACCAACTTCTAAAAATTAAGACAATTCTTACTAGACTTGCAAAGCAGTCATTTTTACATCCACAATTAGTTTAACTTAAGATCCTAAAACTATACTAATTCAGCCCTCTATATCTGGATGATCCCCAAACTATCAATTCAGATAGAAAACACACTACATCGACTTGTCAGCACCAAAAATACTTCTTGTCGGAGAACAGACACCTCGGTTCTTTAGCTTCCAAATTTGCCCTGGGCCTTGTTCTTGCCTAAATTGCAGCCTTCCTGTTCCTGAACAGAACCACAGTCCTGACCAGTCACCCTAAAAACAGAATCATGTCTGGGTGGGTCTCCTACGTTACAAGTCCGCATGAAATCCTGCCACCATTCCGTCCGGTGGGGGGTGGGGGTGGGGAGGCCGGAAGAAGGTCTGCCCAAGGCAGCAGAAAGAATACAGAAGAGCAATGCTCAGTTATGTCACGACCGACATTTCCCAACACTGGCCCCACACAGACTGGGAGACCAAAAGGCACATCACATCCTGCAGCTTGTCCCAGCCGGAACTGCACTCAGCCAAGAGGGAGGAATAAAAGCAAACAGAGTCTCTGACCCTGCATGTTACCCCATCAGGCCAACATCGCCTCTCTCTTTTCTCACCCGATCCTCCACTTGTCCAACTGAACAGCTCTTACTGCAAAGCTCACATCAACGTCCGGAA
The DNA here is from genome assembly GCF_007474595.2 of Lynx canadensis. Taxonomy (NCBI): domain Eukaryota; kingdom Metazoa; phylum Chordata; class Mammalia; order Carnivora; family Felidae; genus Lynx; species Lynx canadensis. Next base: position 177,730,502 of record NC_044310.1, on the reverse strand, counting down.
CCATTCCAGATTTAGAGACGCTGCCTGGCCACACACTGGATGATGAACCAACCCAGGCTTCAGTGCATGAACCCACCTCAAAGCAAATGATGGATGTTCCTAGAGCGTGCATGTTAAGTATCCTTTGGAAAAGTATCTGATTCCATCTCTACGGGGATCCCAATTGTAGTACTAACTTCTAAAAATTAAGACAATTTTTACTAGATTGTCAAAGCAGTTACTCGCAATTACAATTAGTTTAACTTAAAATCCTAAAATGGACGAATTCACACCTCTGTATCTACATGATCCCCGATCTGACAATTCAGACAGAAAACAAACTAAATGTACTTATCAGCACCAAAAAAACCTTGTTACTCAAAGGGTTGCAAGGAGCATATTAGATAAAAACAAACCCATATGCGTTACAGAATAGAATACAACTGAATTAGTTTGGAAGCAAGTATTTCGACAAAACTTCTCTGAAGTGGATGGACTTCAACTATGGCCCCGGAGTCCCTGGAGGCAACTATTTACTCTTCTTTGCCATTAGGAGTTCTCCAATAGAAAGTCTGAGAAGCATGCCTTTGGGTATACCTGAAGCCTGGAACGCAAATGACAAATCCTTCTCACGGGGCATATCCTTTTCATATCAACACCCACAAAGCTACTTCATTACAAACTCCCAACCCAACATGTGATGGGTTTACAGCAGTGATCTCATGAGCATTCATTCCCCCTTTCCTCTTCTTAACATGTTAATATATTTGGTTGGGTATTCACATACTTACACACACCCCACCTCCTTTGGAAAAAGTTGGCCCTACCCAATCTTAGGAGAGGACATCATTTTCTTAAGCCACTCAGTTCATTCTGGTCAGCAGGCCACAATCAGTGGTCCAAGCAGTAGGTGTGTGAATCAAGTGGTCTACCCAGAGATTCCGGTTTATTATGACAGGATCACAAGGAACTCTACTTCCAGAGTCAGCTGGCTGGGCATCCTGAAAATCACTAAGTATTATAAATGCTCTTGAGAGTTGATAACTCGTATCTAGAGACAAACCAGTCCCTTGTGAGAGCTGTGTGAAGGCAGAGACTATTTTAAGAAATAGATATTGGGGGTGTAAGGGCAAGTGGATAGATGGGCAGAATGGAAAAAGAGGGTCCTCTGACCTTGAGCTGGTTCACAAAAGAGGCTACTAAGTCTGTGGGTACAGCCAGAGTTCAAAAGTCTGAGCCAAGGCCTTTCTACTCATTGGCTCCTTTTATCAACCATGGCTTCTGAACATACAAATGACTGCTCAATTTGTTCACATGATGGATCATCATAGACCTCCACCCACTTTTATAGTTTTAAACTATGAGACCACAAAACAGATTAAAAAACAAAACAAAACAAAAAACACTGCACCTTCATTTTCTGGGAAAGAATTTAAAAACAAGCAAAGTACAAGATAGTAAAATTCTACATGTCATATTAACTCGACCTTTGGCATCAGGCTAATCAATTCTGCAGCAATCCGTGAACAAAAGCAGAGGAGGAATATTATTAGAATAAGAGCCAGAAACAGATTTCTCAAGGGTGGTATACCTGACATTTGGGGTTCCAAAGGTGTGGTCATCAAATTTAGCGTAGAGTATTTTTTTTAATTACAAAAACAATACATGCTTGACTTAATGAGTTCTATAATACAGAGGTCTAAAACAGTAACCCTTCCCTGTCCCCGTATCTCAGCTCACTCCACTGTGATGCCCAAAGTTAGCCTGCCTTTCTCTATGTGCAAACAAGTATACAGACCTATGTGCATATCCCCCCATTAAAAAAAAACCAGGATCATACTCTACATATTGCTCTATAACCCCCCTCCACCCCCTTTTTTTTTGTGGCTTAAAATAGAGAATGCCCAACCCTCCAATATGACGCATGTTTAGTTACAAAAAATGAAGGCACACATCTCATGGAAACGATAGTCCTAACGTACCATGGAAAACATTAATTGATATGACTATCTAGAAGCAGAAAGCAATTTTCTGCTTTTGTTTTTGTTATACCAGAAAGGGCATTCCTCAAATGGTTAGAAAATAAAATTATGTAGGGCTGAAACCCAGACATCTCGTCTGCTGAAGACTCATGAACGTTAACATTTGGCATTTTGTTAAAAAGGGGACTGCTTTATTTTAGTGGGCACAAAAACAATCAGGTATTTGAATGCATGCAATGTTCCAGTCTCCCTCCTATTTTCAAGTCCTCGAAAAGTGAACTGTGTTTCTTAGAGCCAAAAAGAAAAATGATCAGCAACGTTACTTAACGATAGAATGGATTCCTCCTATCTCCATCTCAAAGACCAATGTTTAAAGTCGGTCTTTCATTCGATATCAGACCATACTTTCAGTTAAAGCTGCAGAATCCTAAGGTTTTCCCACCTGAAAGCTGAGCCACTACGCTCTGAGGGAAGGTGACACCCCGGGCCTCACAGCCAAACCAAACGACACCTCTTCCCTCCCTCCTTTGCAGCGCTGTTTTATACCTTTTCCATTTGAATCAACATTTTACATAACTGCATCTCTGAACTTCATACATAGCAGTCAAATTAATATTCCAAAAGAAGTATCCACACATCTCAAGTGACTGTCAACCTCCCTACTTGCAGCAATGCCAATCAAGGAAGATAAGAAAGTTCAGTTCCCAGAAGATAACCACCACTTCCTTAGGAAATTAATTATACAAAGTTATCCTTGAAACATGACTGGCTAACTGGAAAGGAAAGCTACATGTGGCATAAAATTATATAGCTTTGCAGATAATTTTTTTCATATATTCATTCCACAAAAGTAATAAGTGATCATACTTATATGATCTCTCCACTTATTTATTTATATTTCTTCCTACTGTTCCCACAGTGATAGGAAAATATGCAGCACAACCCAATAATCCAATTCATCTGCAAACACAGATATGATATAAAAAGAGGGGGAAAGAACTCAGGAGCAAGGCAGAATCTAACAAAATTACTTCCACCTCGGGGCACCCGGGTGGCTCAGTCGGTTGAGCGTCCTACTTCAGCTCAGGTCATGATCTCACAGTTTAGGAGTTCGAGCCCCACATCGGGCTCTGTGCTGACAGCTCAGAACCTGGAGCCTGCTTCAAATTCTGTGTTTCCCTCTCTCTCTACCCCTCCCCCACTCACACTCTGTCTCTCTCTCAAAAATAAACATTAAAAATTGAAAAAAAAAAACCCACTTCCATCCAAAGCATGCTGTTTCTTTCTCAACTGCTGGGACAAGGAATCGGTGCCCCCATTTTCTTGGATTAGTTAACAACGCATCTGTACCTGAAGAGATACAAACTTTTGTGCTTTATGCAAATTCCTGAAAAGCTGTATATGAATGTATTTTTTACTCATGTTTTATTTTTTTGTTACTATTTTTATTTATTTATTTTTGAGAGAGAGGAAGAGTGAAAGCAAGGGAAGGGCAGAGAGAGAGAGGGGGAGAGAGAGAGAATCCCAAGCAGGCACAAAGCCCAACGCAGGGCTCGAACCAACGAACCATGAGATCAGGACCCAAGATAGAATCAAGAGTCGAACACTTAGCCAACTGAGCCACCCAGGCACCACTTACTCATGTTTTAAATATATTTAAGGAACAGACAGGTAAAGTAACATTGTAAAATCCTTTATAAAGAATTCTTACAACATAAACTTTCTCCTTTTATCGTGTATCTTCATATGTTTTCATTTTTTTATATGACGATACGCTTCTCTGTAGCAGGACAGGACTATTCCCAAATCTCCAGGAACCAAACATATATTCTTTTTTTTTTTTTAATTTTTTTTTCAACGTTTTTTATTTATTTTTGGGACAGAGAGAGACAGAGCATGAACGGGGGAGGGGCAGAGAGAGAGGGAGACACAGAATCGGAAACAGGCTCCAGGCTCTGAGCCATCAGCCCAGAGCCCGACGCGGGGCTCAAACCCACGGACCGTGAGATCGTGACCTGGCTGAAGTCGGACGCTTAACCGACTGCGCCACCCAGGCGCCCCCAAACATATATTCTTAACTGATAATCGGTCCTTGTCTCTATTAACTACAAATATCAACAAGGTTCATGTCTTTTTTGACAGTTCACTGGCTTGCATATTAATCGGTAGCTTCTCAAAGGTTAGAATGCTAATTTTATGAAGGCACCCAAGAAGATACCTATAGATTTTAAAACTCCTCCTGAATATATGTTCCTCAGAGGATAGGAACTCAACATTCTACTTGCTTTAGGATGCCTCCAACACCCGGTACAATCCTGTGCACAGGGTTGGCACTCTATAAATACCACATGGAAAACACACTCACTTGACTCTAATCGAAATTACTCATGTGCCAAATGAGCAAACATAAAACTCTTTCTGAGAGATTAAACACATACCTCTGGACTCTAATAAACAAACAGAAAAAAGAAGAGTCTGGAGAAAAGAAGCCAGCTCTGTGCCACAAAATACAAAGTCCAAACCCCACAGATGACCTTTGGTGTGTATACTCACATATATTTCATTATGATCAAAGCGCTTCTTGAGGTTGTTGATGAAGGTCTCCTCATTGAGAGGCTCTAAAAGAACCATATCTCCAACCCCAATCATATTGTCCAGAAGTGACGTTTTCACCTCCATTTTGGCCATTGTCTCTTGCTGTAGGAAAGAGGGGGGAAAGGGAAAATTTAAATGGGCAAAATTATTTCAGATGGGTTCTTAGCACCACTGGAGAAATGAAACATCAGTAGTTTCAAATGGCCCTCGTCTGCCTCTCAAATGCCGTAACGTCCCCTCCCTACAACCTACAATTAGAAGCCTCTGAGCTAGCCGCAATCCCTGCCAAGCCACCAGAAGCCCCAGTTGCTTGAACCTCCCTACCAGTCCACCATTCCAAGCTCACTCCATCTACAGAAGGAGCTACTAAGAAACTGGAATCTCCATTTTCTTTTTTATTTTAATTGAAGTATAGCTGACATACAATGTGATATTAGTTTCAGGTGTACAACACAGTGATTCAACAGGTATATATATTACAAAATGCTCACCACAGTGTTATTACAGTATTATTATAAAGTTATTATAGTATTATTGATTTTATTTCCTATGCTGTAATATGTGACTTTTTAGAAGCAGAAGTTTATACCTCTTTAGACCATCCTCTCTCCCTGGCCAGAGGAAATATGTAATATTTCCTATGCTGTAATATGTGACTTTTTAGAAGCAGAAGTTTATACCTCTTTAGACCATCCTCTCTCCCTGGCCAGAGGTTGCAAAACTCTAAAAGAGAACCCAACCCACACCATTCCACCAGCCCTTGCATACCAATGTCAAATTTGAACCCATATGAACCTGCTTCCCCCAAGATGGCATTCCTCAGTACTCCATGATGAAATTCAGAATGCATTTTCCCAGGAAATGTTTTTTTTTAATTTATTTATTTTGAGAGAGAGAGCAAGTTGGGGAGGTGTGGAGAGAAAGGGAGAGAAAGGGACAGAGAGGGAGAGAGGGAGAGAGAGAATCCCAAGCAGGCTCCCTGCCGACAGCACAGAGCCTGATGCAGGGCTCTTTTCCATGAACCATGAGATCATGAGCTGAAACCAAGAGTTGGATGCTCAACCAACTGAGTCACCCAGGTACCAGGAAATAATGTTTTTTTGTTCTTGTTTTTGTTTTAATTTATTTTTTAAATTTACATCCAAGTTAGTTATCATATAGTGCAACAGTGATTTCAAGAGTAGGAAATAATGTTTTTAAAATGATACCACCATTGAGCTACCTATCAGACACTATATCAAGAACTTAACATGCATTAATTCATTTAATCCTCACAAAAACTCTATGAGGTAGATACTGTTATCATTATCCCCATTTTAAGATAAGGAAGTACAGAGAGGTAAGAACTTTTGCTTATGATTACTTAAGAGAGTATTACATTTCATGTTAAAGAACTCAATCACCACTTATAACACTGCACCTATGGGGGGAAATTTCATTCCAGGCATCAACAGTGCATCATAAAGAAAGGAACACAACCGTGTTGTAAATCAAAGGTTGCTTACATAACTTGCCAAGAGTGACCTCAATGTTCTTAATTCTCATCCCAACAGACACACCACTACGAAAGCAAAATCAAATGAATATGCAATGAACAGACCAGAAACATTACAGTTTCTCTCTAGCTCAATAAGAAATCCTACCAAGTAGAAACAGAGGCACAATACAAAGGTAGCATTCTACCCTCACCACTAATATGAATGAATGCACCCAAAAGTAGAATGGTAAATCCCCATGCCTTCAGATCTGATCGCTGTCAAAAGTACTAAAATTCTTTCAAATATATGAACACGGGAAAGTAGAGTACATGTGTTTTGTGTTACTCTTTCTAATATTACCAGGATATACAAGTGCATTCATCTGAGACATTCCCTCTAAATGCTTCCAACGCAGAAGCCAATTTTGTATACCTTCAGTATATGAATCCTAAACAATACCTCAAGATACTAACAAATATTCATATATTTTCATGTCCCTAACACTGAGGGGAAGTACATTTAATTCTTCTCATTAAGGTGTCACTCAGGCACATTACATCTTATACAAAGGTTGGTCTGCTTCCTTGAGATAACAATTTAAACAAATGTCTTCCCACTCTAGTCTAGAACATCTAGCAGATCTCCTAGAGGCAACAGAAACTATATTTAGTTGGGCTATTTTCTTTTTTTTTTCTTTTTTCTTTTTTATTTCTTTTTCAATATATGAAATTTATTGTCAAATTGGTTTCCATACAACACCCAGTGCTCATCCCAAAAGGTGCCCTCCTCAATACCCATCACCCACCCTCCCCTCCCTCCCACCCCCCATCAACCCTCAGTTTGTTCTCAGTTTTTAAGAGTCTCTTATGCTTTGGCTCTCTCCCACTCTAACCTCTTTTTTTTTTTCCTTCCCCTCCCCCATGGGTTTCTGTTAAGTTTCTCAGGATCCACATAAGAGTGAAACCATATGGTATCTGTCTTTCTCTGTATGGCTTATTTCACTTAGCATCACACTTTCCAGTTCCATCCACGTTGCTACAAAGGGCCATATTTCGTTCTTTCTCATTGCCATGTAGTACTCCATTGTGTATATAAACCACAATTTCTTTATCCATTCATCAGTTGATGGACATTTAGGCTCTTTCCATCATTTGGCTATTGTTGAGAGTGCTGCTATAAACATTGGGGTACAAGTGCCCCTATGCATCAGTACTCCTGTATCCCTTGGGTAAATTCCTAGCAGTGCTATTGCTGGGTCATAGGGTAGGTCTATTTTTAATTTTCTGAGGAACCTCCACACTGTTTTCCAGAGTGGCTGCACCAGTTTGGATTCTAGTTGGGCTATTTTCAAGAGAACTGGGAAGGGGTGAGAACTATACAATTCTTTATTATTAATTACCGATGCTTTATATGAATCCACAAACACATCCTTTATTTCTGACCCTTTTAAGAAAAAAAAAAATCTTTTATGTGTGCACTGAAAAGCCAAAGATATAGAGACTAAAAGAAGCAGAGAGGAAAGGTCTCTCATAAACAAAAACAACCCACCAAGGAAGTATTTAATAATCAAAAGAAGAAAAATCAAACTTTTTTGTTTACATATATGTATATTTTTTTTAATTTCATGCCAACTACAGCTAGAATAAATGGCCCTAGGTATCACTAAAGCCCAACAATAGAATGGTTTCATGTGCTTAGAACTAGGCCAGATTCTGTTTTAAAACAATATGGGTGGGAGGCGGGGGAGGGGCACCTGCCAGTCTCTGGAGATGTAGCAGAAGCCAGGGAGAGCAGCTGGTCTCATGCCAAGCCCATAGAAAGACTTGCACAGGAACAGGAACATGAGTGCTCAACCTTTGTCGCAATAAATTAACATTTAAATCAAATCTCCAGTTCTCAGACTCATGAAATGCCAAAAGCACTCTAGCTGCGATGCATTACATATAATTTGGCAGATGAGGGAAGAAGGTTTAGGGATTAAGGGGGAAGTCAACCTGAGAATGGTTTCAAAAATAACCACCTCAAACCAGCAATTTAAATTAAGCAAAGAGGCTGAATGGGAACTCTTTGCTCCAGGCTGTATATAAAGTCTATTTATGGAAACAGAGGCAGAAAGACAAGGACTTCGCTGCAGGTAACAATAATTAAGTAATCTTTCTCTGTAATTAAGCCTGCTTTACCATCTTTTCAAATACAAGTTTCAAGCACGTTTGTAGGGGTTCTGATTTTTACATTTCTATCTCAACTTCATAATCCAAAGTGGGGGAGAAGACAAATCAAATGCTGAGTCGCAGACAAAAAAAATTCTGAAAACACAACCTTTGCAAACCAAACTACAACAATAAACCAGCTGATAAGGAGATACCAACATTCATTTAGTTATTCAAGCACAGTTTTGTTCCATTCCCGGTTTGTTCTGTTTTGTTTTGTTTTGTCTTTTTTAGCATCTAAGTACTTTGGGGGAAGAAACAGTGACACCCCCTCCCTCATTCTCATGGTAAAAATGGACACGGGGGAAATGGCATAGAGGCACTTCCCTAGCTTGCTACACATGGACTGAGTCCCCTTACTGTGACTACTATATCCAGCCTTGGTTTGCTTCAGAATCACCTGCTAAAACTCAAGATTTCAATAAACTATCAGAAGTCACATGAGAGAATTCAATGGGCACATATACAGAGCACCGAGGATACTTCTTATTTGACACATACATACCCACTCCCACCCTTCCCAAGACCCCCCACAGAAACCCATGTTGTTCTAAGGAAGCCAATTTAATCCCTTGTGCCAGGAATGTAGCACATGATCTAGACTAAGACAACCAACACATCCCCATCTCCCAGCTACTGTCATTGATTCGGGGCTCATCATTTAACTGAGCCTCAAGCTTTGGCTTGGTATATCAGGACAAGGGTTCTATCTACCTCTGGATGGCACAATTTACAGATGTGATACTTGAAACTGCCATGGCCATGTCACGCCTGCTTTCACATTGGGAGTGTGTGTAGTCCGAGGAGAATGGCATCACATGGAGGAAAGCAAGGCAAAAATAACTAAATAAATAGCTGAGAATTAATGCAGGAGCCCTGATAACATCACAGACCTCTGGATCAAATTACAATAGAAACCTGCTCCACAGCTCTTAAGTTTACACACACGGAGGCCAATTAATTCTCCTTATTGTTTAAGCTGTTTGAGTTGGATTTTTCTATTATTTGCAACAGTAAGCATCTTACCTAATAGAAGAAGCTGGTACAAGGAAGTGGAGTGTTCTAAGTAACACGCCAAAGAGCATGGACTGGCTGAGCCAAGACTACGAGGTGGGGGGGGGGGGGCGCGTGAGGAACTACCATCTTGGACCGGAAAGATGATCGTCTTTGATATGTGATAGCAAACAACTGATTAAACCATGGCTTATCACACCTTATGACTTGGACCTTGTGCCTCCAACTTTAGCGAATTCAAGGAAAATTCAGATGCTGGAGTATGTGTTGGCTACTTCTCAAGGATCTTCAAGAAAAAGACAAGCTTGCTGTGAAAGTGGCCTGTTGGAAAGCCAGAGCGGAGAATATATGGTGCTGCTAAAGGAGTCACTTTGGCTGGAGGTGGGAGATGATGAGGGGATGTGACCTGCCCACTGTTTTGCCTCTATGGCCTGAGGAAGGGATAGTACTCCCACCTTGAAGATGTAGCACAGGAGAGGCATCACCTGTTCTATTGCTTCTTATGCTTCTTAACTGTTCCCAGGTGGTTTCTATTAACCAAGAGCTAAGACACTCTGCACAGCATCCACGGCTAGGTCCCACTGCCAGGAGACAAGTTCTCAGACCACGTCCTAGGTTCAAAACACTGGCAGTTGGCAGATCTCTGATTCTGGTTACTATTCCATGGAAGGCAATAAATCTTAACAACCAAAACACTCTTTTTTTCAAGTCTGAGAGAGAGAGAGAGAGAGAGAGCGAGCGAGCACAAGTGGGGGAGAAGGGCAGAGGGAGACAGAGAGAATGCCAAGCAGGCTCCACATTCAGTGTGGAGCCCAACACAGGGCTCAAACCCACAACCTTGGGATCACGACCAGAATCAAAATCAAGAGTCGGGTACTCAACTGACCGAGCCACCCAGGCGTCCCTGCTAAAACATGTTCAAGGGATCGATGCTGCCAAAGAAGTCTGGCGGACAGGGCTTAACAATTACTTGATCCTTAAAACAATCAACCCCAAGACCTCCAACTCAGGAACAACAACAAAACGCTAGAGCACTGCAGTCCCTGCCAAAGCAATCTTCCTCAATGCTCATCTTAAATGTGGCCATGGAAGGCCACGGACAAAGAAGATCTTGAAGAGGAGCACCTCTGAAGAGGAAGTGGCTAAGCTTTCGGCCATACAGGGAAGAGTCGCATCATGTTGGCCGGGGCATGTTACTTGCATAAGCATGGTAAGAAAGGTGTATGTGATTGTTGGGCAGCTAAAGGGGAGAGCCATGGTAGACTTTTGTCTTTCTTTTTAAAGGGTCACTATCCAGTACACAGTCCTATTCCTATTTGCTCCTAATCTCCCTTGCAGGAAGTCCCCAGTTACCTTGTGCTGACAAGTAACCTAGTGAGAAGCAGGGCCCAATCACCACCTCAGAATTCAAAGGAGATAGATCTGCTCTCCGCCCCAAGGAACATGGCTTATGCACAGGTCGATCTCATCCTCCTGGGACTTTGAGTCCTAGGTGATGATGAAAGCTGGGGGTGACAGCTGGAGGTAATACTCCTCACTCAGCAGCAACAGTAGCAGCATGAAGACCAGAAGGTTCCTGCAGCATGGCTTCTGCTATGGATATTGTTGCCCAGCCCTCTAGCCTTTCTTTGGTTCCTGCCTATCTTCCAAGCCTGTATCCTTCCTGGGCTTCCAACCTCTCTGCAATTCTGTGAGTGTCTACATCCTTCCTGCATTGCAAGCAACCAAGATCCCTAACTGACAGGAACACTACGTACAGTACAGTACCCAAATACAGTATGATACCACTGTTACAGCTTCATTATTATGTAAAACCTAACCTTTTTCTCCCTACATTGGTGAAAGCAATCTACAAAATACAATCACTGGGGTAGCCTTTGGAGGAACCACAGAGGAGCTTGGAGGCAGGGTCTCTTTATCTAAAAGTGTTGATTTAGCCCAGGCACCAGCCCATCTACTGATGCCAGATGATTCCATGGGTGCCCCAGCTTTCCACCTGTTTATTCATCCAAGAAGAGCAGAATACATGATTGCAACCATTATTTTCCCAACCTACTATAATCTCATAAACTTCCAAAATTACTACCTATATTTCGATGTATACCAATTCATTTACTGGCATCTTTCTGAGTGTAAAAATTCCATTTAAAACACTGAAAGCATTTCAAAAATTCCTCAAAATCCAAAAGAATACAGCATAAACATCCTATAGCATCTTAAAATGGCCACTTGTAGCCTAATATTTAAATATAAGGAATCTACCCTTGTCACCACCCTTAAATTACAAGGCACCTACCACGTTAATGTCATCTGTGCTTGGGAGTCAAGACCAGCATTCTCCAAGCCAAAAGCCCCACAGAGACAGCCAGACCAGGGGGCACTTCCCCTGTGAAATGCATGGTCATTCCATTCAATAGCAAAACAGCAACAGCGAAAAGTTATTCCAAATTAATAATTAATTAATTTGCTAAAAATTTAACAACAACTAAGAAAAGATGAAGGATAAACTAAAATACAACATCTGGTGGTCTCCCATGTTATCCAGAGTTCTCAGAGTTAACACAGATGAGAACAAACATATATTTTTAAGTTGAACTGGTTTTATCGTAAAATTTGAAAGGACATTCACAAAACTGAGCTGAGGTTGCCATAATTAACAAAGATTAAGATCGAGTCATTAGCATAATTTTAAATATGAGGGGAATTTTTATTTTTTATGTTTATTTATTTTGAGAGAGAAAGAAAATATGTGTGCATGGGGGCGGGGCAAAGGGAGAGGAGACAGAGACACAGAGAGAGAATGAATCCCAAGTAGGTTCCATGCTCAATGTGGAGCCTGACACAGGGCTCCTGAGAGCATGTTCTGAGCCAAAATCAAGAGTGGGATGCTTAACCGAATGAGCCATCCAGGTGCCCCTAAATTTGAGGGAACTTTTCATACCAAGCCATAAAAACCACTTGCTGGAAAACTTAATGAAAGCAGACATCTATTGCACTGGCAACTGTAAATGAGGACATTTGAAACACATCTATTATAATGTCATTAGCAGTATACGTCAGAAGGGAACACCTTCGGGGAGTCTTCTTAGCATAAGAACACAATTGTTCCCATCTGACTCTGGTTCCACTCTTGACCTCCCTGCAGGGTGGTCAAGTACACATGATAGCCCTTCTGCTGGAGAATCAGCTCTTTGATGTCAGGAGTCACAGCTTATTCATCTTTATTTCCTCAAAGGCATAGTGCACTGCCTTTGCACATGGTAGGCATTCAGACAAATACAAAGGGAAAACAAGTATGCAAATTTACGATTGACAACTGCATCGTTTAGTAATGCACGGTCTCTCACAGCTGCCATGGTTGGTCTGACCAGAAGGCAAAAAATGACTTGCTTCAAGCCACTTTGATCCATTCCTCTGAAAACATAATATCATCAACAAAGGACAGGAAACAGAATTGAGCCACTTCACTCCCAAAGAGATTACTAAAGCTTTTAAGAATAACATGAGAAATACATTTAAGCAACAAAACTGGGCCAGTGTGGCAAGATTTCATGAACAAAATAAATCTCAACAAATCCTGATGGCAAAACAAAGGCAAAAGAGGGGCCAAGTCTATAGGACATGGTTCAGTACCTAATACGATGAGCTAAGTGACTGAGAAAAACTGGAATTTCCTTCCTAGATCTTTTAAAACAGCACGAATCTCCTCTCTGAGAGCAGTTAGATTAAATTTCCACGCAATTGAGCTCAACCACCACTTACAGGATTGAGCCCCTTTGGTCTCCGGCACTGTGTTCAGTGCGAAGGGCACACTGAGAATAATCTGGCACTTCCTCCTCCCCGCGGTATCCCCTCCAGAAGCTCACGGTCCAGTATGAGGCAAGAAAAGAAAATAAACCACTTTTGAAATTGCAGATAACCTTTTTAATGATTAAACACAAAACATATTCACTATAGGAAAAAAAATCAGAAAATACAGATGAGCAAAACACAAGCCAAAGTCAACACTCTCACATTTTAGTCTGAATCCTTTTGAATTCATTAGAACCCTTATGAAACCCGATTTTTACAACCAATGAATTGGCCATCATTTCTGGTTTTACACATTTTGACATAAATTTTGATAAATTTATAAATTTTGATATATTTTTGCCTCGAGGTAGGAATGTGAAGCAGATCTATAGGAGCTGTGAAACTCTTAAGCTCCGCCAATAACGACCCCACCGCTTTCCAATTCAGCCACATTGCCTGGCCATCTGCCCCTTTATTCTTCACCTTTTCCCCTCCCTGCAAATTAGCAACCCATATTGTCAATAGCCAGCCCACCAACCATCTAGCTCATTTGGCTGAGTCTAACATCTCAACACATGTCCACAACTTCTATCTCCTACCATCCCATACCAAAATACCCCCCAAACAAAAACAGAACCTTCCTATTCCCACCCCCAAATCCCGTAAAGTCTCAACAGACCCAGTTTCTCATCCTTGGCCACTCCCTGTCTCTTACTTCTCCCCCGCACCCCCCCCCCCAGCCAACCTGTCTCTCCCCCTCCCTTCTCATCCCTTCCGCGTTCTTCCTCACTGTGACTGCCCTAGCTCAGCCTTCATCCTTTCTCACCTGGAAGACAACAGCCTTCTCACTGGTCTCTCTCTCTCTGCCTTGTTTTGCTGCCACAGCCTCTGCCATCCCTCTGCTTCCCCCACGCATGGGTCACATTTCCCAAGTTGCCTTTTGAAAACAGCCTGATCAGGTAAGCCGTGCTTTAAAGCCTTCAATAACTCTCCAGTCCCTTTAAGCCAGTATTCAAATTCCTTAGCAGACCCTCAAGAAAGAAAGAAAGAAAGAAAGAAAGAAAGAAAGAAAGAAAGAAAGGAAGGAAGGAAGGAAGGAAGGAAGGAAGAAAGAAAGAAAGAAAGAAAGAAAGAAAGAAAGAAAGAAAGAAAGAAAGAAACACAGAATCACCTCGATATGACCCAGCAATTCCTCTTTGGGGTATAAAAACAGGGACTCAAAAAAGAAACGTGCACACCCACGTTCGAAGCAATACTATTCACAATGGTCAAAAGGTGGAAGCAACCCAAGGGCCCACCAACGGATGAATGGATAAACAAAATGTGGTATGTGCCTACAATGGAAGAGTATTCCGTCTTAAAACCTGAGGAAATTCTGACACATGCCACAAAATGGAGCAAACCTGAGGACGTTATGTTAAGCGAAATAAGCCAGTCACAAAAGGGCAAACACTGCATGATTCCACTCACGTGAAGAACTAGAGTAGTCAAATTCCTAGAAACAAAGTGGAATTTCGGTTACCGGCCAGGATGGGAAGTTGTCTCATGAGCACAGCGTTTCAGAAAAAGTTCTGGAGACGGATGGCGGTGAGGGTTGCAAAACAACGTGAGTGCACTTAATGCCACTGAACTAACTGTACACTTAAAAAGGTTAACGTGGCAAGTTTTATGCTGTATCTCTTTCACCACCCACATAAAAATTCCTCCTCAGGGATCGAGACTTCACAACCTGACCCCAGCCCTCCTCCTCAGGCTCTTCTCTCCCTGTTGAGCCCACCACCCATGGCAACACGCACAACACGCAAAGATGCCAAGGCCTTCAACAGTTCCTTGGCCCAGGCCATTGCTGATGGGGCTGGGGGTAGACGGCAGCCCGAACAATGCCGGCTTCCAAGGATCGGCACGTAGGACAGAGACTACAGTCAGGAGGCTATGAGGCAAGCAGCATAGATCCAGGGGATGGGATGTGTCATTCAGGGGAGCATCTGCCGGACTCCTGCAGAGGAAGCTCATCTGAGGAGAGGAATGAGCGCTTCATTGCAGAGAGAAGCAGCATGGAACCTCGTGCAATGCTTTAGCTCCTGTAGTAGCTACTTCTAGTAGTAGTTCTAGTAGAAGGCTCTCAAGAGGTTCAGCTAAGCTTCATAAACCCCCTGACCTGGGCTAGAGTGAGTAGCCACTCCTCACAGGCAGCAAGTTCCAAGCAAGCCAGTAGACCTCCTGCACAACGGTGCAGCCGCTGATCCCATCCTCCCTGGAGAAGGCTTGAGTTCTCCAGGTGCTGACGCCCCACTGCCGGGCCCAGCGGCTGACGCCCACAGCTCCAGGGTGGAGAGCAAATGAATGAACGCATGTAACAGAGACACAAGCCATTTTCCTTCCAAGACTGTATCCATCACCTCTACCCCTCCCATACAGGCCACAACAGGCACAGGATAATCAGAGAACCCCCAAGAATGGAAAGACTTGGGACAGAAACCAAAGGGCAAGACGGTTTCGCAGTATTTACCAGCCGAAAGGGCAGGCAAAGCGGTAGGACAGTTGACCCCAGCAGCATGGTTTTCAAGGGAGAAGAGAGTTGGGGGGCCACACAGAACCACACAGGGTGCTCTGGAGGGCTCCCCAGAGCACATGAGAAAGTGGGCACTGGCATGCATCTGTGAAAGGGCTCGGTGACTGATTCTCACTCCCATCAACATACTTCCTTAGGGAAACTGACATAAGGTATGTCAATTCAGGGCATTTACTTCACAAAATACCATTATATGACTTCCCAATTCTTTATTCCATCATTAAAGCCACTACATATTGAAGGTCCTCCCTTCTCTATAGCTTTTTGTTACTAATATTTAATGGATTCTTACAGGTTGGCTTTTGTTAGAGTCTTGAATTAGGGAAGAAATAGGCCCAGCTACTGGGCAACTTCTATATAGTAAGTTGTTCTCATGTGTTCAAACACTGGATAATACAAAGAACATTAAATTATCAATGATAAGGTAGAATAGATTTGGACAGGGACTTAAAACAAATAGCTAAAAGCATTCGGAAGCCTATAAGCCAGGAAGCCAGACTCCAATCCTAAAAAGCTCTGTCTAATGGAGGGGCAATTAAGTCAACATTCTGGTGGTCTAGGAGTTAACACTCCATGGGGTATCTCCCCACAGGCAGATGGGGGCCAGGAACCACCCAGCCTTAATGTTAAGGTTTGTTTCAGTCTGGGTATAAAAAGGCTGGCCTACAAACAAACACCTTCAACCAGGAGCTCAGCTACCCTCCATCCCAGGAACAGGCTGCTTATTAAGGATTTGAACGACAGCACAGAACTTTACAATTCGTAACGTGACAGGTTAAAAGAAAGGTTTTTTTCCAACTGTGAAAACGGTGAGTATATTACTTAGACTAATTAGAAGGATTTTTGAGTCAAAAATAACAGTGGCTGCTATGACAACATTGAAGGTTTTGGATTACAAGCTACCAACTATCTCTTCTGATGTCTGAGCAAAACGTCTTTAGATCTCAGGCAAACCCTTCATTGAAGAGAGAGAGAAATGGACCCAGAAGGTGTTGCACAGCTGGTTTCTGGAAGAGGCAAGGCGAGGAAGAAGCTTTTCTGACTGGTCTGAGTGGTCTTTCACCCATCTTATATTACATACACTCATCAATCTGATTCCCGAATCAGCAAACTCTTCACAACACACCCAGTTTTTTACAGAGAAGCTTCACCTCCACACTGGGAAGCGTCATTTTCTACAGAAGTTTTGGGGCAAGAGTTTGCCATGACTGAGAATTCCCTTTTGATGTGCCCCAACACGGAACAACACAGGCTTTGGATCACAGACCCGGGCTCAAATCCAAGGGAATTCATCTCTGGAATTTGAACTTCTGATCTAAAACCTCAGGGATGACAACATCCATTCCACAGAGTGATTACGCAGGCTGCTGAGGAAGCAAAGCCCCGAAGAGGGCAGGGTCTCATTGGATGCTAGACCCCTCCCTTCCCAATGCCCACTTCCTCTGGCCCTGAGGAGCTCACGTACTCTTCTTGTGCTGCCTTCTGGCAGGTGTGTCCAAGGTGGGGAAAAAAAAAAAAAAAAAAAACCTAGAGAGCTGCCTCATTTGCACTAGGCATTCCATGGGGTTCGGTGCCCTGAGGAGGAAATGCAGCCAACATCACTGTCCCACCATCATTTCCCAGAGGAAACTCTACACAGTCATGGCAGGGACAACTGCCACAGGGCAAGGAACATCGGAGAATGCCATCCACCACCCCACCAAAACTGGGTCTGAAAGCCCTTCCCAAACCCTCCCTCTCCAGCCAGCACCCACCCTGGCACCCCTCACCAGCCAAAACCCTAGAAGATCTAGAATGGACAGTAAACCGTGTGGCTTTAGGGGGAAGTGATGGTCACACTCTCTTACTCCCACCGGGTATTAGGAGAATTAATGAGCTAACGTCTGAAAAGTCCTATGAGTTCCTATGGAACAAGGTAGCCAAGACCCATAAACCTCTGTTATGGCCAGAAACACAAACTCAGCTGCACATGGGATGTGCTAATTATAAGCCACAGACTTCTCGATGTGTTCCCTCAAGGTAGATAAAAAAAAAAAAAAAAAATTCCAAGAAGCTGACTATGTTTAGATTGGCAAACCTGAGACCCTAGGACCCCTAGGTAAATGTAAAACGGCTCAAATTTAATTGGCACACCAGACAGCTCTGATTCGTTCCTGGCCAGTGCACAGACACCAAGTGCGACCAGTGGTTATTAAACTGAATACAGCCCCCAGGGGAAAACCAACTTTCCTTCCAAATGAATTAATTGGCTTGTTAATCTGAGGGTCCAGATCTCATCCCACAGGCTCATATCCCGACCAAGTCATCCTGTCCCTTGCCCCCTTCAGGTGCTTATGATGCTTGTAGATTCTTTCTTTCTCTTCTCTTGATACCTGATCACATCATCCCATCAAGGTACTCCCTTACAATTAGAAGTACAGTGTGTTGCACCTGGTAGGCACTCACACAGGGTTTCCCGTCCCTGTCGGATCCCGTACGTGGATCAGATTTTGAAGACATCTGGCTGAACAAGGCCACTCACAATAAAACAGCCCAGGGTATGTCAGAGCAGACCTACCTTATTTTAAAAGGTACCTTCCTATCATTCAGGCTCTTTTAAGTGACAATGGAGGGAAACGTATTGAATTTAGTGCACTTGTTCTTTGGGGGAAGGAAGCAAGTTATCTCGCAGGGAAACAGCAGCTGTTGCATTCTGCAACAGACCACAGAGGTTAACGTGACTACCAAAGCCGCTCCAGGAAAAAAACACCCACAATATCCAAGTCGCAGACTCAGCTCTGCAGCTAGCTGAGAGCGAGACCTTGGGCACACTGCCAACGCTGAGCCTCAGTTTACCCACAAAGGGGGAACACATCATCTCCCAGTCCGGTCCTAGTCCGTCATTACTGAGTCAGCAAAAA
This sequence comes from Lynx canadensis, assembly GCF_007474595.2. Lineage (NCBI taxonomy): Eukaryota > Metazoa > Chordata > Mammalia > Carnivora > Felidae > Lynx > Lynx canadensis. The sequence goes on along the minus strand of NC_044310.1, from coordinate 177,711,980 downwards.
ATGCTCAAATCTGGAAAGACTGAGTTTCTTAATTTTGGGGTGAACATGCATCCTGTGTCTGGTTATAAAGAATGTTGAAAACCAAGAATGCCAGTCCACAAGAATCTTTCTCAATGACATTTACTCAGAGGTTAAGGAAATTAGCTCTTTATTCTGACCTCATCAGCAAAAAAAAAAAAAAAAAACAAAAAAAATGTATTAAGGGTCTAATCATACATAGCACAGAAAGAAACGGATGGAGTCAACAGGATCTTCATAACTGCAGGCATCAAGGCAGGTGTGGATGCATTCTCTGTTTACACCTATATGGCAAGCTACAGAATGGCACGGACTATTTTAAAAAGTTAATCCAGTCATGAAAGCAAAAAGAGGTCTAAAGATTACAAACTAAGGAACCTATATACTAGTAAAAAAGAGAGAAAAAAATATGCATTACTCAATAGTATGTCTTTGGTAATATCTTTGTACTTGTGCTTAAGAAAAAATTTGTAGGGGCGCCTGAGTGGCTCAGTCGGTTAAGCGTCTGACTCTTGATTTTGGCTCAGGTCAAGATCCCAGGGTCGTGGGATCAAGCCCCACATGGGGCTCCATGCTGAGCACGGAGCCTGCTTAAGATTCTCTCTCTTTCTCTCCCTCTACCCCTCCCTTGCTGCTGCTCTTTCTCTCTCTAAAATTAAAAAAGAATAAAAGATTAAAAAAAAAACAGAAAAAAAGTTTTTAGAATAATAAAAACTCAGAAACTTCCTCAAGCAGTTACCCGCTAAAACAGAGTCTAATAAATAAACTATGTCATCAAAGGAAGAGATGTTTATACATTTACATTAGGATTTCATGAGTGTTTATTAGTTGAGAATTGATCAAACAAAAATAGCTAAGATGCTTCCAAAAAAGACACTGATGATGTAAATTCAGAAGGCAAAACTACTTTGTCATTAAAAAAGAATTTTTAAAGAAAATAGCTAAATTGCAGTGGGTTACTTCACCTAAGTTTAGATTAAAATCAACAATCAGAATTTGGAAGTATTTTCCGGGCCAGTGTTTTTCTAATTTTTCTCATGTTGGAAGCATTACTAAATTTCAAATCAAATGTATCATAACATATATGTTAGATTGCCTCAAGTGCATTCTAAAGTATTTATGAAAAACAAACATACAACAAATCAACCTATAAGGCATGCCATAACTCATAACTCTTTTTAAGTCACAAATTAAAATGTTTTTTACTAAAATTTGTTTACTAAATTTAAATTTATAAATTTTAACAAAGTTTGAATAGTTCTAATTTCCAAAAGTTCTGTACAATATAGCAATTATTTCAAATATTTATATACAGACACAAACATGCAAATCTCCCCCCTTGCTGCCATACACATACTTTTTTTCCCCTTGAACAGAAGGGCACACTTAACCTGTAAAGCTACACAAAATACAGTTTTTAAAGTTAATCAGCTTGGCCATGTACAAAATAATTTTTCAATAAATTTTTGCAAAAGAAATTTTAGTAAGAAATAAAATATTCAATAGTGAACTGCACTGTATATGCCTGATTAAGAAAAGTTGATTTCCTTCTACAAGTAATTTATCAAAATAAAAGGTTTTCAAAATAACACATTATTATATTGTAAGTCATCAAATCAAAAGGCACAAAAACTTAAAATTCACAATCCACACTTAATCATGACTCTCAATAGGCAGGCAGACAGATAGATTAAAGGAAAACTATAGAGTTCTTTTTAAATGACATAATTATAAGATCCCCTCGTTTAGGAATTAAAACTGCTTACCAACTCTTCTTCTCCATTGTTTTTTCCACTGATTTAACTAGCACTTTAGCATTCGGTTCGTATGAAAGGAAGAGACAAACATTCGTTGTGACAGGGAGAACACACTGAGTACAACAAATATTTTGCACAGAGATAAGAAAGGAAAAGTAGGTCAATATCCTGTGGCCAGGAAGAAGCAGCCTGAGCTTCCATCCAGGACTATATTATATGATTAACCAGACTGGACTCTCTTCTCTCCAGGCTACTGCTCGGACCCGTGTAGCTGGTATACACAGACTCTGGGAGAAAAGAATGAGACATGCATCTACTACCTCCCAGTCACTGGCAATCTAGCTGAGAAAACAAAATACTTCAGAGCAATATAACTAATAAACTAGGCGCTCACCTAGGGCAGATGATTCGCCTCCAAAGGAGCAATATAGAGACGAGGGTTTATGTTTAGAGGTGGGGCTATTATGGTGTAGGAGAATCAGAGGAGGATGGCTGAAGGCATGAAACTTGACCTTGGCTTTCTGAGGATGAGCAGTATGTGATCAAGCAGAAAAGAACTTTGAAGCACGAAGTACAAAACATTCAGAAGATAGTGACTAGGCGGAACGGCAGAAGACAGCAGGTGCGAGGCCCTGGCGGGCCATGACACTGCGAGGAAAGGTACACTGAGACAAGACTGAGAGTCCAAGCTAAGGAGCTTATAGTTGGAAATGTGGGAAGGGGTGAGAGACGAGAGGGAAGAGTACCTATGATGTCCATGTGGCAGTCAGCACATCCAGAGGGCAATAAGTGTGACTGAGGGTCACTGGTGATAGTACAATAGAAAATAAAATCAAAGACAGCCATTATAGATGATAGAGAGCCATCAAAAATGCCTTGAGCAGCGACAGACAACAAAAAATCTAAAGGAGGTTTTATCAGTGGATAGTCGAAATTAGTTGGGAGAGAGCTAGAAGCAGGAAGCAAGATTGCTCTGTGCAGTTGTTCAGTTTGTGCACTGCATAAAAGTGGGCCGGGCCAAGGGGGGAAATGGACACTGACATCAAGTCAAGCTCCTGTGGGATAGTGTTTGCTTTGAAGGGTACCTTTTTCTTTTCTTTTTTTCTAAATGTTAATTATTTATTTAGAGAGAAAGAGGGAGAGGGAGAGGGAGAGCATGAGTTGGGGAAGGGAAGAGAGAAGGGGAGAGAGAATGCCATGCAGGCTCCACATTGTCAGCACAGAGCCTGACGCGGGGCTCAAACTCTCGAACCATGACATCATGACCTGCTGAGCCGAAATCAAGAGTCAGATGCTTAACCAAATGAGCCACCCAAGCACTCCTGAAGGGTACCTTTGTCTAACTGTGTAAAGGCGCTTTACGAGCTAGCAGCAGGGAAACCAGCGGGGGGCACAAATCTAGCAGTTCAGGAATAAGAACTAGGGTAGAATTAATGGAAACGAAATAAGAGAATAAGTGCAAGAGAAATAACAGATGAATGTATCACAAAAGGTGGAACTCTAATTGATGGAGGGGGCAAGGGGGACAAGAGGGTTTGAGACTAAAGTAGGCTCTCTCATCCAAATGCGTAAGGATTGACAGTTTGGCTGCTGGGTTGAAATTTTAAAAATTCAGTCAAAGTTGGAAGTCATTTAAAAAGATAAACCTGGGGCGCCTGGGTGGCTCAGTCGGTTAAGCGTCCGACTTCGGCTCAGGTCACGATCTCACGGTCCGTGAGTTCAAGCCCCGTGTCGGGCTCTGTGCTGACAGCTCAGAGCCTGGAGCCTGCTTCGGATTCTGTGTCTCCCTCTCTCTCTCTCTCTCTCTCTCTGCTCCTCCCCCGTTCATGCTCTGTCTCTCTCTGTCTCAAAAATAAATAAACATTTTAAAAAAAAAAAGATAAACCAAAACATATTATTTTAAATCAAACCCTATAATCATACATTTATCTGCCCATCTTTCTGCTGTAAAGCTGAGGCCTTTTCTTTGAGTCTGTGTCCACTGACTATAGTAACACAGCAGTACTTTCTTTGATAAGCCATCTCATGGCACCACCTTCCAGGTCTAATCTCTGTAAAGAAATGGTGAGGCTGTAAAGACACGAGAGAAACAACAGGGAGCAGACCACATTATTCTTGACAAATGCTCGACACTCCTCCCTGTGGGAAGATTTTACACCCCCACCTCGCTGAATGTAAGCGTACGTCATACGTCATACGTACCTCACAGCTGTCTTTCCCTCCAGCCCAGGGATCAGCAACGCTCCAGAGGGCGCTGCTCCGTCAGACTCTGTCCTGGGGGACAGGGGACGAGTGAGGGTGACACGGAGCACAGCCACAACCTCACCTACAGTGGACGCACCCTGTGAGTGTGGATTACTCCTCCGAGCCGCTAAGATTCTCGGGGTTTATTTTTTACCTATTTTTTTTTTAAGTTTATTTATTTATTCTGAGAGACAGAGGAGGAGAGCACAAGCAAGAAAGGGCAGAAAGAGAGAATCCTAACGCGGGGCTCGATCTCACAAACCGTGAGGTCACGACCTGGGCAGAGATCAAGAATCAGACACTTGGGGCGCCTGGGTGGCACAGTCGGTTAAGCGTCCGACTTCAGCCAGGTCACGATCTCGCGGTCCGTGAGTTCGAGCCCCGCGTCGGGCTCTGGGCTGATGGCTCGGAGCCTGGAGCCTGTTTCCGATTCTGTGTCTCCCTCTCTCTCTGCCCCTCGCCCATTCATGCTCTGTCTCTCTCTGTCCCAAAAATAAATAAACGTTGAAAAAAAAAAATTTAAAAAATAAAAAAAAATAAAAAAAAAAAAAAGAATCAGACACTTAACCAACAGAGCCACCTAGGCACCTCGAAATTCTTGGGGTTTACATGATCACAACTCAACCCACCTCTCCTGAATGGCTGACAATACCAGCGGGAATACTGTTCTTTCAGGTCTCCCCAAATCCTTTATAGTTACCTCAGCCACTCTCAAATCAGCTGCAATCATTTTTTAGAAACGTACTTTTATCGGGTGGTCTCCAAAACACTGAAATGAATTCAAATAAACGTTCACAAAAACAGCAATTCTTTTTGCACATCAATTTAAAACCATTATATTATAGAGTAGTAAGTACAACTGGCATAAGGTTTGGGGGAAAGAAAACACAGCTGAGTCTGGATGTGCACACACCCCCACTGGAAGGAACAGAAACTCAAGAACATACTACAGGGTAGCCCTCTAACTCTGAGCCTTTAGCGTGTTATGGGCCACCAGTTGATATATTTTACGGAGAAAAAGAACACCAACTGATCCAGCAAGTCAGGAGGTCACTAAGACCTTATACTGTGTTCTAAAGCTGTGAGCCTAGAAAAGTCAAAGAATGAGTAGTACTATCATATTACCAGGTTAAAAATTTGGCTGGTGTTTCAAAACTATATCCAACTGCCGTATTTTTTTCTGTCCCAAATGTAGTCAGAAGTGCTTAAGTCATGTAAGAAAGCACAAAAATAACACTTGAAACCCACAACCAGACATAGAGTCAAGAGTACAAGGTCACATGTCATTCCATAACCTTGCTCTTAAAGACAGAATAAACACATAAGTTACTATTAAAAACTAAATTTGAGTTTCATACTTTAAAATTACATACTTCTTTAAAACTGTCCACAGAGATAAATGTTCCTCTCAAGGTTGCCCAGCAAAATCTGGGTGTTTCTATTTTAGGTAGCCAAATAGTAAATCTCTCCATAATTTACATACTTTTAGAAATCTGATACTCGGCTTCTTCAATAAAAATATGAACTTTTGTGTAGAAATCCTATTGATATATTTCAATAGGCTATTGAGAGAAACACTGTGTAAACACACATATACCAGATGCCCCAAAACAACCAAACATAGTTTAAATACCCTACTCACAAATCAACCTCGGCCCCTTAACCAATAAGCATGTGAAGGCTCCCTCCTCAGCATCAGATATGATAATCTTAACCTCTACAGCTTTAATTAAAAAAAAAAAAAAAATACTACATCTGGAGAAAAAAGGCAGTCATACCATAGCTGCCAAAATAATTCTGCCTCAGAAGGAGAGAGGGGCAGAGAGAGAGGGACAGAGAGAATCCTAAGCAGGTTCCTCACCTAGTGCAGACCCAACACGGGGCTCGACCTTATCACTGTGAGATCATGACCTGAGCCGAAATCAAGAGTCTGACTTGACCGACTGAACCACCCAGGCGTCCCCTGCTATTTTTTTTTTTTTAACTGTGAGATAAGCAACCATAAGGACAGGATCACAAAATGATTTAGTCTCTCATCAAATAAAACATCATCAAAATAATAGAAGGGTTAATCTGATACCTGGAAGAATGAACACTTTGGTACAGGATGAAAAGCTGCAGTTGAGAAGGAGTTGCAGACAGATGAACTTCATTTCAGGAAGAGAAGAGGGCCAAGGCCCAAACCCTGCGGAACCTGGACACCAAAGGGTCAGGAGGAGCTAAGGGATGAGACCAGAGGAGCACAGGTCACCAAAGACAAGAGACGAGTGTGACAAGAAGGAGATGATCAACCGTGTGGAAGATGGGGAGCACGGAGGGAGACATGTGGATCACCAGGCCTGAATCCATGTGTTAGGGGTTGAATTGTGTCTGTCTCCCAAATTCGTCTGTTGAAGCCCTAACCCCCAGGACCTCAGAATGTGACTAGATTTAGAAACAGGGTCTCTGAAGAAGTGATTAAGTTAAAATGAGGCCACTGGGGGCACCTGGGTGGCTCGGTCGGTTGGGCGTCCAACTTCGGCTCAGGTCACAATCTCACAGTTCACGAGTTCAAGCCCCGTGTCGGTATCTGTGCTGACAGCTCGGGGCCTGGAGCCCGCTTCAGATTCTGAGTCTCCCTCGCTCTCTCTGCCCCTCCCCCCCCCTCTCTCTCTCTCTCAGAAATAAACATTAAAAAAAATTTTTTTAATGAGGCCATAAGTGTGGGCCCTTACCCAATATGACAGGTGTCCTTATAAGAAGAGAAGACTCAGACACAGAAGACACGGATGGAGGGGCAACCACATGAGGACACAGAGAAGGGGGCTGTGTGCAAGCCCAGGAGAGGCCTCAGAAGAAACCAGACCCGCCGACCCCTTGTTCTTGGACTTCCAGCCTCCAGAACTGTGAGAGAATACATTTCTGGTTGTTTATACCACCCAGTCTATGGTATTTTATTACAGCGGCCCCAGCAGACTAACAAACCGTCCTACAATCCCTTCTGGCAACTGCCTACTTCCAGTCTCTCCTTCCACACCTCAGGTTTCTGACGAGGCCTGCCTTTGACACTTGCTACCCGTTACCTGGCACACGCCACCGAAACAGCCTCGGAAAAAATGTCACCACCTATTTGTTGCCCACCTCACTCTCTCCTCAAAACTCACTCCTGCCCTGGCTTCCACTGGCCATTTCTCCCTGGCGGCCCACTTCCCACCCCGCCTCACTCCTTATTCTCCTTAATGGCCTCTCCTTCCTCTGCCTGTCACAAAATAAGGTTCACCAGAGTTCTATCATCCGCCTTCTTCTCTTCTCATTCCACCCTCCAGCAATCTTAACATCTTCAACCAGATACCCGTGATGCCTCCATCTGGACCTCAGGCCCTGGCTTGTCCCTGAGTGCCAGGCCCTGGACTTCAGCGGTCTGCTCAGCCTCACACACCGCCCTGAGGCCCCGCAGCCCAAACAAACCCATCCCCCTTTGGGCCTGTGTGTGCCAGCCATTCCCGACCCCTCACAGGCCAGAATCCGGGGAGCCATCCCACACTCCAGCTATCGAAATGGTCACAACAGTGTTTGATCCAATCAGCTTGTTCTCAGCGTCTACTGTCAGAAAAGCATCCAAACTATGGAAAAGGGTAGAGGTACAAAAGTGTTTATCACAGTATTATTTACCACGGCAAAATGTGGAAGCAACCCAAATGCCCAACAGTAAGAAATGTTTGGTGTGGGGGGCCTGGGTGGCTCAGTCAGTTAAGCGCCCAACTTTGGCTCAGGTCGTGATCTCACGGTTCATGAGTTTGAGCCCTACCTCGGGCTCTGCGCTGACAGTTCAGAGCCTGCTTGGGATTCTCTCTCTCCCTCGCTCTCTGACCCTCCCCTGCAAGGTCTCTCTCAAAATATAAACTTAAAAAAAAATGCTTGGGGACATTATGGTACTCAATGCAACAATATACAATTATAAAATCTATTTGAAAAACTAGGCAACAGTATAGATCTTTTTTTTTTTTTTTTCAACGTTTATTTATTTTTGGGACAGAGAGAGACAGAGCATGAACGGGGGAGGGGCAGAGAGAGAGGGAGACACAGAATCGGAAACAGGCTCCAGGCTCCGAGCAGTCAGCACAGAGCCCGACGCGGGGCTCGAACTCACGGACCGCGAGATCGTGACCTGGCTGAAGTCGGACGCTCAACCGACTGCGCCACCCAGGCGCCCCAACAGTATAGATCTTAAACACAGACATCAAAAGCTTGGAAAGGAATATTCAGAAGTGACTACAGTTGATATTTTAGAGTAGCTGGCTCAAAAGGTGTCTTTTTTAGCTCCATTTTCCAAACTTTGTGTAAGGTTCTTAAGATGACTCTCTAGGACAGAATGTCCATATGAGAGTTCTAGCAATCTTGGATTTGTGAATTGCTTGGCCTCAGGGTAAATGGGAAGTTTACTACAGAACCCCCCTCAGCTGTCTGTCACTCCACCTCCATGCTGCATCTGTTACAACATCCAGTGCAAACTCCCATGCAATAAACTTTCCCCTTAAATCCTATTATACTTGTAGACCTCAGCATAAGATCCTCGAAAAAGTGATTAATTCTCTCAAGAAATCCAACTGGACATACAAACAGCTGTACAGCTGCAGAACTGAGCTCCCCACATCTGCCACGGTAATTAAATGTTCCAGTAAGAAAAGATCATCACGCACAGCTGAGGCCAGGAGAGCACGCGTAAGGCTAGAAGCTAAATCACAGGTGAAGCCACCTCCCTAGCCAATGTCGCCAGCCTGTGTGCCAGGTAAAGAGGGGCATTTCTCCGGCAAGTTGTCAACTATTCCATCCTGGAATCCATGAGACGGAAAACTGGCCCCTTCCAAGGATGTAACGGGGTACAAGTTTCCTTTAACATTTTACGCATACCATTTTGTTTGTTTTCCAAATGAGCAGCAAAAGGCAAGGATTAAGACTGGGCTGACAGTTTTACCATTATTTCTTCAATGCTCATGCCCTATTCCTGGTACACTTCATACCAACAAACCCAACAAATTTCTCCTTCTCCACGTTTTGGTGCAAATGAAATGAAACAGGCAACAGCCACAAACATGTACAAAGTCCTGCGCATACCTAGGTGAGTCCGTGTGAAAACGGGTACATGCTGCACGGGTACATGTACATACATACCTTCTCCGACCGCTGCCTTACTCAAAAGTCGTATGTGTATTGTTCCTAATTTAAAGGATTCCAAATCACGAATCCTTCTGAAAAAGAAATACTAACTCCTGGTGATACCCATTCTATAAGTCTAGATTTTACTGTAATTGTACTAGACTTCCTCACAACACAGAAAGAATGCTCATAAATATTTATGTCACATTCAAATTGGGCATTTGTGGTGAGAGATGAAAAACATTATAAATTGTGAAATATGGGATGGGAAGGCATCACCTCATTCAAATCCCCTCAACTAGATTTCACATTCAACTGTGAAATCTCACTGAAATTAGCAATATTTCTCAAGGAAGTAGCTCTTCCACTCCACGGCTGTCATATCCTCTTTGAAACCTGTGTCGGTATTATTTTGAGACACTCATAGAATACCCCTGCTTACGCATAAATTCCTGCAGATAAAACAAACTTAGCAGGAAAGCCCATTTCTCCACTCACAATTATACAAGAGAGCATGAAAGGAGAGCTGGAAAGCTTGCTGAACTTTTTAAAAAGTAATTAAAAGCAACGGACTTTTGAGGAAATGTGTCAGATTTGGCAAGGTTTTCTTTGTAAAAATGCACCTTGGTAATTGTCCAGAATTCTGTTCTTCCAGTTTGGAAATGTTTAAAAATTCTGACACATAATGAAATGGTAACAATACAGATCATCCTAAGAAAAACAGGGAAAGAGGAGAAATTTAACTTCCTCATCCCCTCAATCTTCCCTTCTTTCAGACTCCCAATCCCCCATGATTCCTGGAGCTATCAGGAGGCACAGACCCACCTCCCCCCGCCCCCAGAGTTTAGTGATTTAGTTAGAAACTAAGTCAATCAATCAATTAATTACAGGTGTGAGTAAATAAAAGGCAACTCAATTTAGATTTTTGAAGGCAAAAAGTTACATTTAGTTTTACGGTTAAAAATAAAGAAAAAAATACTCTTTAAAACGTAGAAACGTATGCATCTCCTTTACTGCACGACAGCAAGTAAAGGAGAAAGATGGGGGATGAAAAAGAACATATTCGAGGGGGAGGGGAGTATGAGGAGCCCAAAAGAGACTGAGTAACAGATGGCTGGAGGCCTGCTCAGGGAGCGCAAGAAGGAACACAAAGGGAAAAACAGAAGAAGAAACAAAGAATGAAGAGTTTCCTTTCACTAGGAACCACATCCCCCACCTTCTAACTTTCGGGGCCATCTCTACTAAAGACTTTTAAATACCGTTGTACTTCTGCCCGGAGAGACATAAACCGGAAGGTACTCCACCACGTGTCAAAGCAATCTGAGCAGGCAGGACCCAGGCATCCCTCCTCTTCTGCCCCACTTTAAAGAACCACTAGGGTTAAGTGCCAGCCTGGCCTTTTTCCATAAGATGTTATTATATTATCATCTGTACAGAAGTAACATAACCCGATTATGGGAAACGTGTAAAATAAGAGGGGTAAAAGTAAGTCACCACAATTACACCAACACAATCGCCATGAACATTTTGGCTTATTTCTTTGCCACCTTTATTCCTAATTATTTTTTAGGAATAACTTGAGTCCCGTATCAAATCATAAATCATGTGCACTGCTCGGATTCAAACAGGTCTGGGTGTCTGGCAGGGAGGAGGAAGAACCCCAGGAATCCATTTTCAGGAAAGACCAAGGAATAGTAACTAACCTTTACACAGAGTGATGCCTGTGCCTGACGCTGTTTTAGACACATACACGTGTTAACACATTGAATCCTTACTACAAGCCCCAAAAGAAGGCTCTATTGTGACCTGCATTTTGCAGATGAGAAAGCAGAGGCATAGACAAATTAAGCTACCTGCCCAACGCCATGGACAAAGAAGAGTCAAATCTCCAAACCAATACTTTCTCTAGAACTAGCCTGTAACCACTGCACCACACTGCCTCCCACTGAAGCATGTAAGAAAGAACCAGACTCAGTCACACTTACCCCGGTGCAAAGCTTCAATGACCAAAGAGCAGTTAGTCTAGGTGGGCTTAAGTGTAACTCACACAGGACCCCTCCGCCTACCCCAAAGCCTTCAGTGTATCTTTGGAGAAGGGGGGGGGGGGGGGGGGGGGGGGTAAGGGCTTAGCCACTGAAAGAGCCAAAGGTGGCCTTGCTCCAAACCCCTCCCGGGAAGGGAAGAGGGCTTGTCCAGACTCAGAGCAGGACCCAGTCTGAGCAGGATTCTGATGTGCCCAGCAGGTGCCAGTACATGGGGTAATGGCAGCACTCAGATGGGGAACTGGGGATGGAGGATGGGCAGCAGCCCAGTTCAAGCCGCACCACGGAGGCACTCTCTTAACTCGAGCGTTTTCTCTTCTTCTTAAAAAAAATGTTTTTAATGTTTATTTATTTTTGAGACAGAAAGAAACAGAGCATGAGCAGGGGAGGGGCAGAGAGAGAGGGAGACACAGAATCTGAAGCAGGCTCCAGGCTCCAAGCTGTCATCCCAGAGCCCGACATGGGGCTCCAACTCACAAGCTGAGAGATCATGACCTGAGCCGAAGTCGGACATTCAACCGACTGAGCCACGCAGGCACCCCTCAAGCATTTTCATTTGAGGAGGAAGGGGCAGAAGAGGAAATTACTGACCAAAAATAAATATTCCCATGTCATCATAATTTACACACTATTGAATACCACTATCATGATGATTTACTAAGAGGCAGTAACTTGATTTCAGTCACTGATTACTAAAATTTCCAGCAATCTACCATTAACAGCAGAGCCCCATCTTGGGGCTTCTGAGCTTGTTTTTGAGGGTCTGGAAAGCTCTTCGGGCTTCTCTTCCTCCAGCACCGACTCATTCTCAAGACCACTGCACCAATGTCCACGTCCTCAGACAGGCCCTCCCTGGAGCCTCAATCTAACGTCACCTCTCTTAGCCTTTCTTATTCTCACAGTCCCCTGTCCTTTTCCTTCACAGCACCAATCACAATTCATAAATCATAAATATCTGCGTTCATTTCTGCAACATCTCTCTCCCCTCATACGCCATGAGAGCGGAAATCATGCCTGTGCTACCACCACTGAAGACTAGTACAGGGCCCAGTCCAGGGTCCGGCACATAATAAGCACCCAAACATCTGATGAATGAATAAATGCATACACTGAAGAATTTAAAAAAGTCACCTCCCCTTACTTCAAAAAGTACTGCAGTAATCTTACAAGTGGGAAAGGTGACATTTCCACCACAGGGTGTATTTTGTGCTCTATTAGGTAAGCCACCCAACCTCAGGCTCCAAGCACAAACCCAAGTTTAAGCGGAAACTTGATCAGTCAAGACCGATCTACAAACAAACACAAAGTCAATGCCACTCTTGTACACCAGCAACACCAATCAGAGATATGAGACACAAATCCATTCACAATGACCACGAAAACCATGAGGCACGTTGGCACAAATCTAACAGAAGATGTAAGAGTTTCAGACACAAAATGATAAAATTTCACCAGAGGACATAAAAGACATAAATAAATAGAGAGGGATATCAGGTCACAGATGGTAAGCCATGAAGCCCTAAAGATCTCAATTCTCCCTGCATACTATATACATGCAATGTAATAACAATAACACAATTTTTTTTTTAAAAAGCCACATGCCTAGCTAATGGGAACAAGCTCCCCAGTATGGATAAAGAGGCAACAGTGTAATGTGTGTGTGACACATCAACAGACACAAATAGGGAAAGTGTCACTTTTGTGAATTCCAGTAATTTAACTATTAGGGGTGTGCAACATTCCTTCTAATATTTTGACTGTTTTAAATATTTTCTCTTTGTTTTAAGCGGTGAAACAGTAAATGCTCTAAGTTCAGAAGAGCAAGAGTCTGGGGGAAACTGGTTGAGATGAGAACAAACCTGGCTGTGAAAGACGTGTAACAGGGTGGAGAGGGCCTTCCAGGGTGAAGGAAAGCTCCAGGAGAATAATGAGGTCAAAAAGCTTAAGACACATCTGAGAGTGAACCAAGTGTGGCTCACATCAAACGAATACACATTCTCCTACAAAGTCAGCTGGTAACGGCTCTAGAAATGGTACTGTGAAGTAACTATAGCAGTGTTGTCAAATAATGACCCCTGCCAGAAGGGGTTCAGTGGTCACACAATGGGGACATGTGCATACTGTATCTCTCTCTTGGATAGTCATAGTCCGCAACCACAAGTGAAAGGCCATAACAAGTCTTTCTGCAAAGAAACCTATTTAAAATGTTATTGAACCAACACCTACTTCTCCAAGGAACCCTTTCTGAAGTACACATCTACTCACTTTATGGGATTTTTTTTTTCAACCTAACTTTTTATGGAACCCACTTTGGTAATTGCTACATTCTACTAACCCAGCATTTCAGAGGCCTGAGCCAGAGCAGAGGCTTAAGGACTTGGAAATTAAAGGCAATAATCAACCAAATAAAACAACTGAATGGATGGGTCACAGAAAGTGGAGAAGTAGGGAATGCTTCTGGAATCCCAAGTCCAGATGATGATGGGAATCCTATCAGCACAAACAGCCAAGTCAAAAGAGGATCAACTATTAGGTACTGGGTACTGAGCTTGAATTTAGATGGACTTGGGGAGACAATGAAATATTCCCCTAGAAGAAAAACTGAGCAAGAAGTTAAAAGACTACAGTCAAGGAGCACCTGGGTGGCTCACGTCATGACCTCACGGTTCATGAGTTCGAGCCCTACCTAGGGCTCTGCACTGACAATGCAGAGCCTGCTTGCGATTCTCTCTCCCTCTCTCTCTCTGCCCCTCTCCCACATGCTCACTCTTGGGGCGGGGGGGGGCTGTGAGAAAAGAAAAGAAGACTACGGTCAAGTTCCCAGATCTCTCCCAGGTCAACTTCATGAACCTAAGCAGGTCTCAGATACAATGAAGGGGTTACAGCAGTGACCTTTAGGCTCTTTCAACTTTAATACTCTACTATTCCAAAAATTGGGCACTTGAGAGTCAAAATACCAATACTATCAACGTCCTTTGAAGATGTGAAATATATAGAAGATAGAACAAAAATAAACAATTCAAGAATCTGAATATACGAATTTAAATATATGAATGAGAAGTTTTTAAGAGATCATGCAATTAGAGATATTTAAAGTTATCCATGAAACCTATGAAGCGATGAAATCTAACTCCAGCCCCCTAACCCGATGACACAGAATACTGTATTAACTTATATTCTGCTGCTGCACAAAGCAGAAGCCTGAATCTCACCCACTGTGACAATTCATATGTTTTTATGAATACCTCTCCACACCCTGAAGATTTCAGGCAAATGAGAACTTCTTCCTAGATGGCTCACCACATCAGGGGTAGATCAAAACTGTGGTCAGCCTATTACAACTGTTACGCAGAGTGCCTACAAAACACTAGCCATGCAGACTGACCTAAGCCCAGGGTTCATAAAAATTAAGCTTTTCCTGGGGTGCCTGGGTGTCTCAGTTGGTTAAGCGTGCAACTTCGGCTCAGTTCATGATCTCACGGTTCATGGGTTCGAGCTTCACATCAGGATCTGTGCTGACAGCTCAGAGCCTGGATGGAGCCTCCTTTGGATTCGCTGTCTCCCTCTCTCACTGCCCCTCCTCTGCTTGGGTGCCACACACTCACTCTCTCTCTCTCAAAAATAAATAGACTTTAAAAAAATTTTTTTAAATTAAGCTTTTCCTAAAAGCATTTAGCCTGGGATTCTAAAATGAATAAAATCATGATGATCCTTCTGAAGTACTTTCAAGGGGAAAAAAAAGATCAGCTAAGAACCGCAAGTAGCACTGTAGGGTCTAATAACAAAGAACTTAAAAGGAAGCAGCATTCAGGGAGAAGAAAGAAGGAAGGTACGATGGAAAATGCAAGCAGGCTAGCAGGGATTTTTCCATCAAGGCTGAAAAGTTTTTGAAAAAACCAAGAGTTGTTGTTGCTGTTTGTTTTGATTGAAGTGTACAAAAACTACTTTCGGGCAACCAGTGAAAATCAGCAGGGAAATGACATGAACACCCCCGTTCACAAAACTCAGTAGTTAACAACCTGTTCCATCGTCTTTTCCATTCAATTTTTGAAAACCTCTTTAAGGATGTCGAATTCCTCTCTTTTCTCTTTAACAAGTTTAAAAATACATAAGGTACAATTTTGAATTGTATTTTCATTTTTTAACACAGCAGAATGAAGACACCTGTGCATTTCCAAGCTTCCTGGGTCCACCCAGGATCAGTGGGAAAGTCCCTGGAAGGCACAGACCTGGTTTCCTCTTGGCCTCTCAAAGTATCAGGGAAAGCCAGGCACCTGGTATTTTTAGAAGCTCAGTGTTGTTTATCTGATAAGAAAAGAAAGAATGTCAATTTTCACTTTTCTCCAGACTTCAACTTCTAAAACTGCCTATCTTGGAAGAATATAAATTCTACACCAACCCTCTTTTTCCCCGCCTTGTCCGAAGTCTTGGTCCCTCAGCCCCAGCTCCACAGCGGTGCTCACACCATTCCACTCACACACGTCGGGCCCTGACCTCCAACTGGATGACCAGCAGCACACCGTCTGCCTTCGGACAGACTAGAGACCAGAGACCAGACAAGGCCCCTGCAAAGCCCCAGATGGCCGTCCCATTCCTGCAGATAAAGAAGTGCCAGGAGAGAGTAAGAAAGAGCACAGGCAAGGAACGGGTCTTCACCAGCAGGCTAAATCCTGTTCCCCAAGTCGCCCTCATCTGGGGGAGACTGAGGCACGATGGCAGAGCCAAGCATGAGGCCCAGAAAAGAAGGAGAAACTGAGAAGCATTTCAACCAAACCGCCCAGCTCTGGACTGGCCAAGGACACCCACGGGAACCCTGACTGCAGCTGACAAAGGAAGCAAGGAAGGCAGCGGGGAGGGACTGTCAAGGGCAGGCCCTCCCTCCAACTCCTTAAAATATACTCCTTACAAGTGGCCCAACGCAGGACGCCTGGGTGGCTCAGGAGGTTAAGCGTCAGAGGACATTTCAGCTCAGGTCACAGTCTCTTGGTTCTTGAGTTTGAGCCCTGCATCTGGCTCCACACTGGCGGTGTAGAGCCTGCTTGAGATTCTCTCTCTCTCTCTCTCTCTCTCTCTGCCCCTCCCCCACTCTCTCACTCTCTCGAAGTAAATAAATAAACTTAAAAGAAAAAAAAAAGTGGCCCAAAGCTTCAAAGAACACTGCACCAGGAGGCAGCATGTTGTTCTGGAAAGCAGCACACAGTTCCTGCGCTTACTCAGTTCCTTCATCCACAAATATCTCCTACTGAAGGAGAGCAAGGAGGATTCAACAAAACCAGCTGTAGAGAGTACCCAGCATGAGGCCTGACACAAAGAAAGCACCCAACACTTCACCGACAAGAGCAATGACCGTCATATAAAATATGAATGCTTCATTCTTTGGGGACCTGGCATTTCTTGTCCACAAGGCAAATACAGCCGAAGTCTGTGAACAGCCTCAATGGGACTGAATCTCCAGCCAGGCTGAACACAGGAGGAGGACAGGACACTGGCAGGTGTGAAGGAAAGAAAGCAGGAGGCACCAAGGTCCTACCATACACCAGGGCCAACCACGCAGGTCGGCACCTTCCCCCATGGAAGGGCACTTTAGACATCCTCAGAATCCACAAAAGGATCCCCCGTGCTCTCCTCCAGGATGCTGCTTCCTAACATCCCAGCCAATCCAACCTTCAGAGGCAGGCGTTCAGAGACTCCGGGCCCTTGCGCACCATCAAAGGCTGGAAGAAATGAAACCTCCAACAAAGAAGGAGCGGGCACTGTGCTCGGGGTCCCCCTGACTCTCTTGCTTTTGTTTTCAGCTTTTGTCTTGGCAGAAGTGTTGGCGTGGCCCTGGTCACCACAGCTGTCACAGTCACTTTCTTCGTGTCACCAATATCCACTCTGGGCACAATGACCAGACCTGCTGTGTGTCCTTTAAGGCACAATGGATTTCCTTTATTGCTTTTTAATGCATGGCCTCCCATCATTATGCTTAATAAAATACGAATGGATGAAGAAGGCACTGACAACTGAAGAGAAACCCAGGAAAGGTGACAGGGGCAAGACGCTGCTACGCATCCCTCACCCTGCTCAGCTGCTAAGTTGGAAGGTGCTCCCCAATAGAGCTCAGCAGACCTCGTGTCTGGCTCCCTCCAAATGGCTGGCATAGAGGAGGAGACAAAAGTTACCACACCTGCACCATACTCCCTGAAGACCCCAAATGAGGTCCTAGCTTGAAACAATTACACATGTAAGTAGAACTTACAGTCTTCACACTCTTGTCTTAGAAACAAAACCAATATTGACTTTCCCATTCACCCAGGAGCATTCTGAGAAAGCCATAAACAAACGATGATGCCAAGTGTTAAAATCCATTCCGCTCCTACACCGGGTGGTCACTGACAGGTCAAGGACAGGTGCCTCCTGCCCACGACCGCTCTCCATTCCACCCCAAGGACTGGAGACAGCTTCCATTCCCTTCTCACACGGACAACTAAGCTCGTTTGCTTCCCCTGTGGGGAAGGATGAGCACAGAAGTCCCGTGAAATATGTGTTCCCATGAGCACAGACATGTGATGATCTCAGAGGTATTGTAAAAAAAGGGCCCTCGACACTTCCCTAAGGAAGGATGTCTTCTGTAAAAGGCGCCTGCCAGGACCCAAAGCATGTGCTGGGAAAATGTACGGCCTGCTGCTGCGTATGTTTCCAATTCTGATGCCCCACTTCCTCTTCATAATCACATTCCTTCCCTCCTTATTTCTCTTCTAAAAAGACACTCTGGCACTGGGTCTCCAAAGTGTGCTGTTCTATGAAAAGGCTGTAAGATAAAAGGAGCTAAAATGGATTTCAATAAATATAAAATGCTTAAACACTATGTAAGATCTATTCTATTCCACCACTTTTAAAGGTCTCCAAAAAAGAATAGTATTTTTAAGTGTTGGCAGCCTAACTTTTTAAAAATAAAGTTTCCTTCAGTTAAAGCTTAGTCACACAGGCCATCACACAGCATAAAGCTTTTTAACAACACAGTTTTAAGGGTTGTGATGTCAGTAACTGTGCCTTCCAAACCTATCTCACAGAGGTTCCTCAAAGGATCAGTTACGATAATATACGGGAAAGTGATACGAACTTTGCAAAAGGCGAATCAAATGATCAAACTGTTGTTATTCCTATTATTAACAGATATCATACCATACAGTGTCTACATAAAAGACTAGGGACCTTGGAATCAGAGATCAGGGTTCAAATTCCCCGTCCACCACTTACTAGTTACCTACAGAAGTAGGGTGTAAGAGGCCAAGCTACTAAATTCCCTAGGCCTCATTTCAACTGTAAAATGGATATAACACCCACTTCATCAAGCTCTAAGGATTCGTAGTTACGTATGCAAAACCCGTCACACATGGTAAACACTCACTAAAGGATAGTGACAATTACTCTTAGGCTATTTAATTAAAATCCAAATATCCAGCTACTGAAAACAGTAGAAGGGAAGGGGAGGAGAGGAGAGTCTCACCAAAAAGGACAAATGTTAAAAACATGGATCTTACACTCTGAAGATCCCTTGTTAGCCAAACCACTCCCACCCCCACTCCTTCCCCACTGACATCCACAGCTCCTCCTTGCTTTGCATAACTGTGCGGCAACCACGGAGAGTCAGTCTTTAACGCCAGGCTTGACAAAGTGATGATTCATCCCATCCCATGAAGGGGGTGCAGCCAGTAGTCAGCCTCAACGCACAACAGGAGCTCCACGGGGAGAGCCCTTGGCCAGAGACAAGCTATGGAAGAGAAACCCCCTACCCGCACCCCGTGTCCCCAGCAACAGTTAACACAGTCTCATGCTTTGCTTGTTGTTAATGTATATCCCAAGGAGTACTTGGGAGGAATCCAACGGCGCTACATTTTACAGAGTTATTCACAGCACACATGAAGAGTCCAAAATGGCAACACAACAATAAGGAAGGAGTCTCCCTCTGTTCCCTCTGTTTGCTGCCTGTGGCACAATGTTTTGCCAGGCAATGTGTTAGTTATAACAACAAACAGCTTGATGGTTGGACTACATCCCACTTCAGCTTCACATCATAATGGCTCCTGAGGACAAGTCCCACTGCTTCTCAGCCCGGCCTGAAAATGTGACCACATCCCCCCACGAAAAAGACAAACCCTCAGCAGCAGCTTGCACAGCTCTTTTCCATTACCACTTAGTGGGCAGGAAACATATTTTCCCCCTGGAGTAAGCTCCTAATTCCCATGCTAAGGTTAAGAGGCTTTCAAACTTGGTTGTCCTAACATGAATGCCCAATGGGGTGGTTTCACAGCGGGTCCTCAGAGCTGTCAAAGACACAGCACTGGGTCATCTGCCGCCCCTGCCTGCAGCCAGACTACTATACCTGAATGTCTCCTAAGTTATCACCACGGTAACTCTAACCTTCAGTCCCACTTTGGGATCCTTCCACTACTGTCCCATAGACACAAACCATGAACGCCTGGAAAAGTCAGCCTCCTCCCAAAACAGGTTTGCTTGGAATACCCCATTCAAACAACATTCATCATTCAATGCCCCCTGGCTCCCTCAGCAGGTCAACCTTGTTTCCTCCTGGGTTTCTTGATTCCAATCTAGAAAAGGGTCACTCAACAAATAGCCAACATATTACCTTTAATTCTACCTCCCCCCTAAAAAAAAAATTCCCATTCACCATAATGGTAAGAGTTCTTTTTCTTATTCCAGGTGGCCCACATGGGGAGAGTGAAAGCACAGAAGCAGTGGCTTTTCGACTCAAAATCCAAACACTGGTGTGTGGGGTGTGTTTTCTGGGAAAGCCTGCAAAAGGGTTTTTCAACTCAAGTGTTACATAATCTGATTCATTTATTTAGCAATGTCTAATTTTATAGTGGTTTCCCCTCAAACATTCCTGGAAAATTGTTATATACTATATTACAATGGAGAAAATTATTTTATGTCAAAATCAATTCTATAAAGTTTGCCTCATACCCATTCAAGCCAATATCCACTGGCTACACACACACAGATCCAGAGGCACACACATACACACAAATACCCGGATCCATAACAAAAAAAGTCTTCCTCCACTGTAACTAAGATTTGATTTCAGCAAACTAACACCGGGAGCGCCTAGAACTCAAGGAAGTGCACAACTTGTTGAGGCAATAAACGCTCGGGCCACAGCCTGAACAAAGCATTACAAAGAAGCTTCAGAAACCCACACGGCCCCTAGACAAAATGTTGTGTGTTTGCAATCCATTCTCCAGGGCACTCTCATCAACGCCTCCCCAACCCTCCTCCCGGCCCCCGCTAGCACCCTCCAGGGCTCCCGTACCTAATCTGGTTTTCATTCCGGCCCCGCTCCCTCCCCTTCCCTCTCAACGACCGTGAATCAATCCCATCCCGGGCAGGAAACGAGACCCAGGGCAGCCCCCTCCGCTGCGGCGGAACAAAGGAGCGAGGCGCAGCTGCACGCGCGGGACGCCCCATCGGGTCCTGGACCCCCTTCTCCCCTGCCGCCGCCGGGGCACGCCGCACCTGAACCCCACACCCCAGGACGCCCCATTGTTCTCCCTCCGTTTTCCTTCCCGGAGGAGGCCACTTCCAAAGAACCAGGGGGCCAGGAAACAGCTGTGGGCCAGGGAAATGGAGGGGTGTGGGTGAGAACGGGGAAGATCTGGATTCCACTTTGCCCACAGTGCTAGGAGAATAGGGCAAAGGAAGAGCAACTTAGTTCACAAGCCTGCTCTCCCACCCGCCCCCGAAACGACTGCGGAGTCACGACCACCGGGCGCGACCTCCAGCACGCGCGAGTTCTCGCCGCAGCGCGGCCACGCCGGGACGAGAGCGCCGCAGCCCCCTCTGACCCGTGCCCCGCGGGCTGCGACGGGGCCACCGGGACCTCGGGCACAAAGGCGCGGGGCGCCCCCTCTACCGCCCCTGGCGGGCCGCGGCTGGAGCGAGCGGGCAGGGCAAGGGAGAGGGGGAAAGCGCTCGCGCTACCTCGCCGGGCGCCACTCCGCCTCCTGGTCCTCTTCGCGCTCCGGGACGCGGGCCCACTGCGAGGCTGCGGGGCTCCCGCGGCGGCTGCTCGGCGGAGGCTGCTGGGCGGACGCTGTCCCGCGGCTGCCGACCCTTGGCGCGCCCCGCGCTCCCGCACCGCCTCCACGCGCCGAGGCTGGGCTCCGGTGCGCGCCCGACTGCAGAGAGCTCGGCGGCTGCGGAGAGCAGGGCTGCGGCGGGAGGCGTGCGGCCACTCCCCTCTCCCCGGCAGACGGAGGGGCTGGCCGAGGGGCGGGGGCGGCGACCTCGCCGCCTGGGATTCGCCCCTCCGCGCGCCTGCAGGACCGGGAGCCGCCGCCTCCGAGCCGACTCACCTCCGGCCGCCCGGTGCCGGCTGCACAGCGCCCCCCGGTGAGCGCGAGCGGCAGCCTCCGCACCCGAGGGCAAGCCTAGATAGGGCCGGGAGGGGAGGAGAGGGAAAGGGAGGCGTCCCCGCCCAGCGCCCACGGAGAGCACGGCCCTTGTACCTTTTTTTTACTCCTGAATTCACTAACATCAAACTAGAAATGTAATAACTGGGGCAGGAGGGACGACGCCTAGGAGCCAGCCTGGGGGCACATGCCAGCAAAGACTGGGAGTGTTCTCAACAGTTCCTTCTGCCCTAGATAAAAAAGTTCGGATACCCAAGAATATCAGAAAGGATTAATTTGACCGAAACGGGAAAAAAGGTGTATCGAGTAGCCAAGTATGCTTTTACTTACAAGATTTGTAATATCTCACATTATGCTAAGTAGACACTGGCCAGTTCTCTGCTACAAAAAAATGAAAGATAGTTTAAAAGGAATTTCAAATACCCGTATATTTGAAAATAGCATATTAACTGCCATTGGGTAATGACCAGTGATGGGGTATTAGTCTACATATTATTTAGGCATGTTGGAGGGGCCAGAGAGTCAGGACCTCCAGCTTCTCACTCCAGCCCGCCTCTTGCCTCTTTGTGGAATGTAGAACAAGCCACTTAACCGAGGTCCTGGTTTCCTCATCCCGGAGGAAGGAAGGGTGCTCCTCCAACCTTACTCACTGGGTGAGGTGAGGATTACTTGGCTAAGGTGTGAAAAGCAATATAGGCACAGTAATTATTACTCATGATTCTAACTACTTTATCCTATAACGAAATAAATTGCCATAAATGGGGCCAGGTTTAAATGGACTGACCTATATCTGGAAACTGTCACTAAAATGAGGTGAACCAAAGAATTCAGACCATATATAGTAACTCTGTTCCCAGAGCCATAAGAACACAGGCACTGGGATTTGTCAAATGTCACCAATAGATTTTGGAAAGGTGGCAATTGCCCAGACTCTGTCTGCTTGGAGCTATATCATCATTGACAACCCTATCCGCATCAATTCAGATCTGCATGACAGTGGTCTAAGTTAAGGCGTATTGAATACCGGGTACTTTTCTGTTCTTGTTTAATCTTCACAAAATCCTGAGATAAGTTACTCTCATTGTTCTTTTACTGACCGGGAAAGCCAAAACCAGAGAGGGCTTCCGACTAATAAGTGGCAAGGATGGTTTGAAGACACGTTCTCAATTCTTGGGCACCCTTCCCATTGAAGAGTGTATTAATTGCCTTCCTCTTGAATGTGGGCTGTACTTAGTGACTTGATTCTAATGAAAAGAACACAGCAGAAGTGATGCTATGTGATCTGATTTTAGATCATAAAAGGAGCTACAGTTTTCACCTGGACCTTTATTGGAACACTCACCCTGGGAACCCAGCTGCCATGCTAAGAGGAAGCCTGGTGTACATGGAAGGTCATGTGTAGGTGCTCCAGCTGATGGTGCCAGCTGAGAACCCAGCCTGCAGTCAGATATGTGAGTTACTGAGCCTTTGAGATGACTCCAGCCTCACTCTCTGATTGACCACACTGCATGAGAGACTTAGAAAACCTAACTAAATCTAGTCCGTGCTCAGAATCA
This sequence comes from Lynx canadensis, assembly GCF_007474595.2. Lineage (NCBI taxonomy): Eukaryota > Metazoa > Chordata > Mammalia > Carnivora > Felidae > Lynx > Lynx canadensis. The sequence goes on along the minus strand of NC_044310.1, from coordinate 177,688,812 downwards.
GGAGAGAGGACCATAAAAAGAGATTGTCTTTGGAGTGGTCGTTACATAGCAACTGGAACTGAAAATAGTGGCAGAGCTGGGATTTGAACCCAGGCAGTCTGATTCCACAGTCTCCGCCACAATCCTACTGCCTCAGACCTTGGTAACCCAGCCTGATGAACACCAGCGTTCGCAACAGTGTATGGGCCTGCCATCTGATGACACGTTTAGACTCACTTTTCCATTTTGCCTATTTGATATCAGGTTCCAAACAGACGGCTTAGAGCAGTTTGGCAATAAGGAGGCCCCTGACCTCTCTATCCAGTCCAGCTTTTCAAACATTAACAGAAATTCAAGTGGCAGGTTTGCAAACACAAAACGTGAAGAAATGGTTTGAAAGAGTAGGGGAACTCTATAACCTTTTCACCTTTGAAAAAGGCCAAGTTTTCTTCAAAAGTAGGTTTGGGACAAGTATGTGCTGAATAGGACTACTGAGAGAGGGGCTCTTAGGAAGACTTCGGAGCTCCTGCCCCAAGGTAAAGATTGGGAACTTGGTTACGTTGGGACAATTCTGCCTCTGGAAGGACCTATCATAGTGGGGACACTTGGGGCTCTCTCCCTCTTTTTCAGCAACCTGAGACAAGAAAATATGAGAAACTGTTGAACTCATCCCGATAAACGTTGAGAAAATGAACCAAGAAGCTATTAGAAAGCCAAAAGGGTTTCTAGAGCAAAGTTCTGCCTGTCTTTTAAAAACACCATTAACCTATAGTTTTCATAAATCTCAAAATCCAACTCCTGAAGACATACCATGAAGTTTTTAAATACTTTCACCTTCCTGGCCATTCTTCTCAAAAGTCAATCAATCAACAACTTTCGAATTTAAGAGAAGCAGACTACAGGTATAATAACTGTCAAGCATGGATAATAAATCCACCAACTACAAAAGCATTTTTTTTTTTTACTTTCTGATCAGTCTATTTAAAGGAAGTGGAATGTATGAAGAAGCAGAAGGACTCACTATGATTTTAGGGTGAGAGACATAAATTGTCAAATTACAGGAGTAAAGTGACTATAAGAGGTGCACGTCACCTCAATGAAAACATGCAGTGATTTAAATTAAAACAAGGGAAATCCTGCCATCCTTGCGGGAAAATGTATATACAAAGCACATTTGTGTGTCCCAGGAAGAGAATTACCACTAAATGCACAGGATTTCTTGTTCTTCTTTTATCCTAGTTGTTTTTAACTGGAGCCCTCTAAAAAAATTATTTTAATTCAGTTTTGGGGAAATGAACAACAAAACGACCATATGACCTGCTTCTACCTCATTTTGGTGTAGCAAAAGAAATAATGGGCCGGAAGTCATAATTTTACATGTTCTCACTGGCCCTATCTGCAGCCAGCTTTAGAATTTTAACCAGAAGCTTCATGCTTTCTGTCCTTAGTTATTTTACATCATCCTGAATGTGTTAAGGGATTTCCAGTTCTAAAAAACCTAAGCATCTTTGTTTTTGCCATATTTTCTCTCTTCATCTACCTACCCAAAGACTTAGTTTTCACCCGCTTTACTTATCCTTTGCGGCCAAACTCCGTTCTCCTCTATCCTCACCATCTTCTTGAAATGCATCCTGCATTCTCTTCCAGGGTAACATCTTAATGCCACAGACTCTCAGTACCTATTCTTGTATTCCAGTTCTTTCTAGTTCTTCTCTTATAAATGTTTGGCCTCTCCAACTAGAGATGATGGACATCTAGATTAAAGGAATAATTCGGGGGCTCCTGGGTGGCTTAGTCAGTTAAACATCTGACTCGTGATTTTGGCTCAGGTCAGAATCTCTCACAGTCCATGAGTTCGAGGCCCTGCATCGGGGTCTGGGCCGACAGCGTGGAGCCTGATTGGGATTCTCTCTCTCTCTGTCCCTCCTTCAGGCACTCTCTCCCTCTTGTAAAATGAAAATGAATGAATGAACGAATGTATGAATGAATAGAACAATGCAGTCTGAAAGCACCAGGCCCATTACAATAAGCATGATCTCAGAGAGCTTACTCTGTTTTCAAAAGTGTTCTCAGTGTTGGGGCGCCTGGGTGGCGCAGTCGGTTAAGCGTCCGACTTCAGCCAGGTCACGATCTCGCGGTCTGTGAGTTCGAGCCCCGCGTCGGGCTCTGTGCTGACTGCTCGGAGCCTGGAGCCTGTTTCCGATTCTGTGTCTCCCTCTCTCTCTGCCCCTCCCCCGTTCATGCTCTGTCTCTCTCTGTCCCAAAAATAAATAAACGTTGAAAAAAAAAAATTAAAAAAAAAAAGTGTTCTCAGTGCTCTGAATGTATGTTAATTCATTATTTACCCTCACGACAGCCCAAGGAGGTGGGTTATTAATTATAAATTGTTGTTATACACAATAATTACAGCAAATACGATCATTACTTTAATTTTTATTGATCCCATTTTACAGATGATGAAACTGAGGCAGAGGAAAATTAAGTTACTCGCGTGAGGTTACACAATGGTAACATCAGAGCCAGGATTTCAATCTAGCCAGTCTTGCTTCAGGGCACAGTCTCTCACCTCAGGACCCTATACCTCCTCTCACATTTGTGAACATTTAATCTGTGAGCTCTTTGTTTCTTTTATGTCAAAAAACAAGTACTGTCTTATTTCTTTAGTATTTATCTCTTAGTTTAGAATAGTGCTCTAAATACAGTAAACACTGAATTAGTATTTCTTATGTAGTTTCCTGCGAAAGAAAATCTTTCTTATGTATTTAAAGAGTGCTTTGAAAATAAATGCTTAATACTGAAAGTATTATTTGAAATTCACATTAGGTATTGTAAAAAATATTTCTGTTGGCATTTTCAGCCTCCGGGACAAAAAACACTACTCTTACTTTAAGTATTTAAGAAGCTGTATATAGAAAGTGGCTAGGAGAGTGGATCTTGAAAATTCTCATCAGAAGAAAAAAATACAACAGTAACTGGACTGTCAACTGGTGATCACTTTGCAATATATACAAATATCAAGCTATTACATTGTACACCTCAAACTACTTTAATGTTATACCAATTTCAATTATACATCAATAAAAACTAAGATTAATTTAAAAAATTAAAAACTGTAGATAAATGACAAGAATGTTAGAGGGTAAAATGACTGATAGAATTTCTCCTGGGCAGGAACATGCACTAAAGCTTTTTTTTTATTTTATTTTATTTTTTTTTAGCATTTATTCATTTTTTGAGAGACAGAGAGAGAGAGCACAAGCAGGGGAAGGGCAGAGAGAGGAGGAGACACAGAATCCAAAGCAGGCTCCAGGCTCTGAGCTGTCAGCACAGAGCCTGATGCAGCGCTTGAACTCATGAAACGCAAGATCATGACCTGAGCGGAAGTCAGACGCTTAACCGACTGAGACACCCAGGTGCCCCTAAAGCTTTTTGAAGATGAAAAAAAAAAAAAAAAAGAAGAATTCAAAGGTCTCACAGATAGGGTTCCTTATAGGTATTAGCCTATGTGAAGATTAAAAGCAACTATTCTTTATAAAAATATAACAGTATAATTGAGCACTAAAATCAGGCAGTGAAACTCTGGGTGTAATTTTTCTCTCCACAAACTGCATTTGTCCGTAGCTCAGAATACTCTGATCCTACAAATAAATTATAGACCCATTGCCAGGAAATTTAAATTGCCTGCATTTTTCCCCTGACATTTTTATAATTTGGCATTCTGTCATTTTAACTACTAAAATAATTGTCTTTTTAAATTCCTCTCAAGCTGTAGCATTATGGCAAAACCTTGCTGTTAAACAATAAATCTGTCTGAAAAACAGCCAGACTTTTGTCCAATCTTTTTGAAAAAGTATTTTCATTTTTCCGATGATAACTGGGAAGCTGTCATCTCGTTGCTGAGGAGACTCAAGGAGCACCGTAAGGAAAAGCAAATATTAGGGCAGAGGGAAAGAGTACTGGCTGTCTATCCCAAATGAAGAGCAATTTAGCAAACGTGAAAAAATATTCTGTTTCTGCTGTAGGTCCCCAAAACTAGATGCCCATTTATTTGAGTCCAGTGTAGACACTCCTCACTAGTGTTAGCATATGAAAATGCTTAACAAAAAAAAAAAAATAATTTATTAACAACCAAGGTGATATAATCCAGGCTGAGGTACTATTGACTAATCAACTGAAATGTAACTTGGAAATATAAACCAAGCCTTCATAGCACGTTCACTCATTGCTTCCGCAGTGTTCTCAATCTTGACATCTGTGTGAGAGGCTCCACGAAGGCAGAATTTTTGTCTCTTTGGTTCACTGTTGTATGCCCCAGAGCCTGGGAACATACAAGATATTCAATAAATATTGTTGAACTGATAAACGAATTTCGTGTACTATTATTTTAAGTAAATTGAACTGGCCTATAATCTCAGTAATTATTTCCAGATGGATCTCAGAGCAATTTCAAGGACTTTCACAGCAAGGTAGAACAAAACAAGTCCTATGATGCCTTCACAGTGATGATCTACCTCAATTCTGAATAAAGCTGGAAAAACTTTAAAGAGAATACCACCAAGGCATAGTCCACCCTATACAGAGGAAGAAGGAGACCACATGGGCCAGGACACTAGAAAGTAACTCAACTTCCAAAACAAGTGTAACTTCTATTGAAAAGATGCATACCCTCCTCTCCCATCAGACATACCAAAATGTGGATGTTTCTCCCCAAATCCATACGTGTCAATATGATTAAGGGAAGGGAGCACAGGCCTATGTCTTTGACCCCCTTGGGGCCTTTTTGCCATGCCTCAGCCTCACCTGCACCAGCCCCCATTTCAGCAAGTGGGTGCTTGACAAGTTCTCCCCAAATCTTGAGACTGCACCTAAAATGACCCTGACACAGCACAGCTCAGGGGTCTCAAATGCCTTTTCCTCTGTGGTGCATTAGGCCTATAAATTGCTTCAAGAGTTCCTAACCTCCTGAAGTCGTCTTACAACTCGTATCAAAACTAGCATCGGGGCCCCTGGGTGGCTCAGTTGGTCAAGCGTAGGACTCTTGAATTCAGCTCAGGTCGTGATCTCGTGGTTTGTGGGTTCCGGCCATGACTCATGCTGACAGTGCAGAGCCTGCTTGAAGTTTTCTCTCTCTCTGCCCCTCCCCTGCATGCGTGCTCTCTCTGTCTCTCAAAATAGATAAATAAACTTTTTTTAAAAAGCTAAAAATAAAAATAAAAACCCTAGCATCTACTCCGGGAGGGGTCCTGCAGGGTCCAGGATGCTTCCACAGTTCAAATGAATCCGAAAGCATGCTTAAAACTTTTTAATTTTTTTTTCGTGAATCTTTATCAGCCTAAAGCAGTTGTCACCATCCAGATTTAGCTTGGGCATAGGAAAAAGAATCTCATTACTTCTTGGCACATGGGCTCTCCGTGCCTAAATGGTCTGGTCCCACGGAGTGATTTTGATTGCTACATAATTGCTCTAGATTATCAGCCATGGAAGAAGCTCAATCTTGGGGACTCCCATTCTTGCCCCATCATTGGGACTCCCATCATTACCCCAGGGCCAAATAGTGAAGAAGATGGAACTTGACCGACATCAAGAAGTATTTGAGTGCCTACTCAGTCCTGTGCTGGCCCATAACTAGGATGGGATGGTGAACATGATGGTCAAGGTCTGGAAACTTCCAGGAATGGACGGTCTAGCTTTCCAGGTTTTTGGCACCTTCATCCCATGGATATAACTCCCTTTTCCTTTGTAATGCCCTCCAAGTCCTATAGGCAATGGGAGTCCTGATACTGCCCCTGCATACCCTCAGGCCTCACCATCCACCCAGCCCTTCATATGCTGCCCCAAGCATTTTTTTGATCATGATAGGCAACTGATCGATGGCTACAGTGCAGTCCAGGATTTCCATTCTCAATGGAAGATTAGAAAGCTGCCTTTATGTTCCTCCATTTCATACATTTAAATATAAATTTTCAAATAGTCAAAAGTTTAGTGGCTAAAAGGCACTCATTGACATTTTTCTAGTCATAAAGTAAAATATTTAAGAAATCACTTGAATTGTCTTTTAAACTATGGCTTCCTATGGGCTTTGGAATTTCAAACTGCATTTATTTCTTCTTCATACAAATGATGTCCAAGTTTTTGTAGTAATTAAGCATGTATTAATTTATAATCAGAAAAATATAATAAAGCTATTTTTATCTTGGGCAAAATATGTAGCCTATAAATTTGGGGGGTGGTGGTGTTTTCTGAATTGACCCTAGTAGGTAAACAAACAAATAAATATTGCACACACACTTTTTAAAAATACCTTCCCATCAGTATTTCCGTACTTGGTGATCTCTTCCATCAGGATATGTCAGAAACAGGCAAATCTGATAACCAACTCCTGCCGAGTGAGGGCTTGTGTTCAGGACACACAGCATTTGCTCTAAATGCAAGGTCCTTGGATTTCTTTATTGGACACTCTTCAGTGGAAGAGGTCCTTTCTGCTTCACTATCTGTCTTGTGCCCACAGATAGTGGGCAGCGTGTGGGAGGGATAAGAGGTGAGAAGGAGCGCTCGGGGAAGTCTCTCCATCACAGTCTTGGTGGTTGGCTATGATGGTCACCTCAAAGGAGAATGACGCCTGTGGAGACACATCTGCCAAGGGCAATGCATCCAAAATCCCTGGGCCAGTGTGATGGCCTTGCCTTAATGCAAAGGAAAAAAATGGAATCAAGATCTTAGGTAGAGCTGATAGAGATGGGGCATCAGGGCATGTGTCTCTTAGAAACCTCAAAAGTGGCTGGCTCACTACAGACATGTGAGAACTTACATATGGGATCTTCAAATTCCCAATTAGCTGTTTCCTAGGCTAGTTGCTATTGAAGACACCATAGTTCTACATGGTTTCCATTTAATAATAGTTTATCCATGACTCTTTGCTTTTGTAACTGACCTTGAAACTTAAAGAGTGTAAGCAACCCCCCAAGCCCCTATCACGGTGCTGAGCTGTCCAAGTGAGGTCTCCATTAGCAACCTCAATGGGTAGCAGGGCATATCAAAGTCTTGGGGAGCGGATGATATTTTGTTCTATACTGTAAGTATCTTTTTTGGAAAAATATTATTTTATAGTATAAATTATTATAAGTAAAGTTAGAAATAATCTGCTTGGTTGACTGAAATATCCAGAAGATTGAGCCATGATCCCCTGCAAGAAGGGAGTTCTACCTGATCAGAATTTTGAGGTAATAAGGTTGCATTCTTATGTTTGTTGAAAAAGGAGCCTGGGTTTTAAAAGCCCTCTCTCCCACCAGTCAAGTTTTACAAAAGTGTAGTAGGTTTTCATCTGCTTACTCACCTCCCTTTCATTCCTCAATCCTTTGCTCCTATGACTGCAGTAAAACTGATCTCACCAACGTCCTCAGCAATCTTTCAGTTGTCACATCTTAAAGGCAGTTTTACGTCCTTGTATCACATGACTCCCAACCACCTTCTTGGACCCTCTTTTTATTGGCTTCTGTTTGCTACCTCCCTTTCTTGTCCTCTTAATGGTCTCACTGCTTTTTCTCAATATTGTTTATCATTCCTTTCTCCCTGCCTTTTTCCTTTGAATATGATGTTATCTTAGATTCTATTGTCAATCCTCCTTCTCCCTAACTTCACCCACACCCAAGGTTTCAACTACTGATGACTCCCGAATCTGTTATCTCTTAAGCTCAAGTTCCAAATATTCGCGTATCTACTGAGCACCTACCTCAAGCCCAATATATTCAGAAGAGAAACTACATGAAAAGAGAAATCATCATCTCCACCCATCCCAACCCCAGTCCTCGTCCTTTATCCCCAGTCATGGTGACTGGCACCTCCATCAATCCACTAACCCAAGCCAGAAGTAAACGTCATCCTAAATTGCTCTCTCAGTTATCGTCTGACTCTGCCTCTCTGGGAGTTCTGTTGTTTTTCTACCTCCTAGTTGACTCAAGTATCCATGCTCTTTTCTCCATACTCATTGCTCTGCCTTCTTCTCCTAAAGCCTTTGACTTCAGGATATTCCACTGGCATACCTGTGACTGCTACACCAGTCCCCCAGCCCAGGCTTCTCCCACCAAGTCCTCCCAGCTCCGGACCTCTCAGTACCACTTACCTTTTGCACATGCTGTCTCTGCTGCCTGAGATGCCTCCCCCTCCCTCTTCTCCTGGCCAACGCCTTCTCATTCTGGAAAACATCACCTCCTCTGAGAAAGGATGATGTGAAATGAGTGAATGAATACAAAGTTTTTCCAGGATCTTCTTTTGTGGCTCCTGTACAGCTTTTACTGCTCAATTTGAAAGATTGCCACTTTCCTCTTATAGTAAGATGTTTGGTGTCATATCCTCTTCTAATAAGCTCAAATACAACAAATAGCTCTAAATGTTTTTGTAAAGCCAATTTTTCATTTTTAATCCATCTTGGAACTGCCATCTCCTATACTTCTGATGCACATGAAAGAATACTTTAATGCTAAAGCATGCTTATTTCGATAGAAACAGATACAGTAGGCTGACCTCATTGAGCTTATCACCGATGTTCCATAATGCTTTCTTCCCATCTATTTGCAGAACCAATACGTATGTTTTCCCCAGCCTTCTTGCCCAAGTCAATTCATAAATATTTTTAATCTATGAACTTTTAAACTCAAAAAGATGCATTGGGTCGCTTTAAATACTTATTTCTTGCTTACATGGGATTGAAAGATCACAATGGCTCGGGATCAATTGCATTTCATCTTTTCAGTACTTATTTCACAGCCGAGCACTTCTCAGAGTTATGAACGTGAGTCCGGTCCCTGACAAGCCATAGCAAAGGCCAAAAGAATGAGCAAAATTATCCACCCTGGAAACCACATGGGATAGCAGGGACTGAATAAGCAGCATCTGCTGTGACTTATTACAGCCTACATGTTACACTAGGCCCCAAATCAATCCCCAAACGGAAGTCTTGTGTTATGGGTCTTTCACCACAGGAAAGCAACATAAACATACATTCAACAATAACACTCCATAAATCTCTGTCCCAGTTACAGAACTTTATCTCATGTGGTGCCAATAAGAAAGACAGATATCTTAAAACAGCAGGAAGAAATACTGTTTCATGTGCAGAAACATTTAATATCGCTGTAGAGAAATCTTTTAACATAAGTAAGACATGGAACTATCTGCCTTAGGATAAGTCCAAAATAAGGAAGACTCTCTCCAAATAGTGTCTAATAGGTTTTATATTTTTTTTTAAAAAGGGGGATGAATGGGAAGAAAATAAATTATTTATAAAACTGCAGCTACATACATAGGCCATACCCAGGGCATCTTGATTATGGATAGAAGAACAATATATGACCAAAGACTATGTGGCAGGGTAGGGGAGTGAGAGATTCTTAATCTGGGATCAATAAGCCTACTGGGATTTATGTCAAAGTGTGTGTGTGTGTGTGTGTGTGCGCGTGTGCGCGTGTGTGCACATGTGCATGCCCCTGTGTGTGCACATGCTTGCTTATAATTATGGCACATATGCATATTTCTCTGGGGGAGGATTCTGACCAGTCTTCAGACTCTCCCAAAACACTTTCAACTCACAAAGAGTTACCAACCACTGTTCTTTGGCAAATATTTCCCAGGTTCATAAACAAAGATATGCTACTGTCAGCTGAGATTCAAGATTATGGAACACAGCAGTGAACAAAACCACATCACTGGGGTCTTGAGACAGTGGTGCCGAGCAGCTGGGATTGCCCACTCAGATGGGAATGAGAAAGAAAATCACTCACAAACTCCACATAACATTTTGCTGGAAACTCAAATATTAGCGAGGTAAGGCCAGAAAATCTTCCTCTCCATGTTTAGAAGATTGCAAGCAACAGGGTGCCCCAGGCACACAGAGGAAAAGACACTTCACCTGTTTCCCTAGGGCACCCCTCAGAGGCACCCCAACCTACCTTTGACAGCTGTTAGTTTTATAAGGTTTCCTGCCTGGGGGGTCTGGGTGGCTCAGTCAGCTAAGTGTCTGACTTCAGCTCAGGTCAGGATCTCAGGGTCTGTGGGTTCAAGCCGTGCGTCAGGCTCTGTGCTGACAGCTCAGAGCCTGGAGCCTGCTTCAGATTCTGTGAATCCCTCGCTGTCTGCCCCGCCACCGCTCGTGCTCTGTCTCTCTCCCTTTCTCTCTCAAAAATAGATAAACATCAAAAAAAATTATAAGGTTTGTTGCATGTATAAAACCCCCAAAGGGACATGGAATAAGGTCCTCCATAGCAGCATTCCATCCTGGAGAACGATTGATCTGAGATGTCGCTATTTTGTTGTTGTTGCTGTTGTTCCTTTCTTTTTTTTTTTAATTCATTTTTATTTTTATTTTTGATGTTCATTTGTTTTTTAGAGAGAGAGACAGAGTGTGAGCAGGAGAGGGGCAGAGAGAGAGGGAGGCACAGAATCCAAAGCAGGCTCCAGGCTCTCAGCTGTCAGCACAGAGCTCGATGCGGGACTTAAACCCATGAACCATGAGATCATGACCTGAGTCAAAGTCGGATGCTCAACCGACTGAGCCACCCAGGTGCCCCTATTTGTTCTTTTCACATTTGTTGTTTTACTACATCGAAATTATGATTAACCCCTCGTGTCTGGGAATTTTGTGTTCCTTTTTCAACATTGACAGACCTACTAACACATTAGTCCAAACACATTTGCCGAGCTGATTGAGTTATACACAAGGAAAATTTCATTACCACATGTAAATTTGATGAGCTCATTAATCCAAAAGTCAGTAAACAGTTGAATATGTATTTTATGATTACTTATATAAACTACTCTTTTTAAACGTTATTTATCTTTGAGAGAGAAAGAGAAAAACAGAGCATGAGCAGGAGAGGGGCAGAGAGAGAGGGAGACACAGAATCCCAAGTAGGGTCCAGGCTCTGAGCTGTCAGCACAGAGCCTGACATGGGGCTCGAACTCACCAACCACAACATCATGACCTGAGCCAAAGTCAGATGCTTAACCCGCTGAGCCACCAGGCACGCCTATAAATTATACTTTCAGGATTTAAGCTGTTGTCTGAGAATTACCAGAATTATCTTTTCTCCACAGACAGCTCCCTTTCTCCTCTAGTGGAGCTGAATAAGCAGTTATAACAAATAACCATCCAAATACACAACTGCACAAAGGCAGTAATAGCTTCTTTCTTGTGCACGGGCCAGTTTGAGGTGGTGAGTGAGTTCGGTAGGCTGCCCTCCTCCATGTGGTCATTTAGGGTTCATCCCATCTTAAGGCTCTGCCGTTCTCTGACTTCTTGTCATCTGGATTCAGTTCATGAAGACTTTGTAAGACTTGAGAACTGAGAGGTTCAGAGAAGGTCATAATCTCTTAAATTGATTTTAGATTACTGGTTTGTATTTTTTTTTACATTTATTTATGTATTTCTTTATTTATTTAGAGAGGTAGGGGGACGGGCAGAAAGAGAGAGGATCTCAAGCAGGCCCCACACTGCCAGCACAGAGCCTGATGCGGGGCTTGGCCTCATGAACTGTGAGATCACGACCTGAGCCAAAGTCGAGAGTCAGACGCTTAACCGATTGAGCCACCCAGGTGCCCCCAATTACTGGTTTATTATAAAAGGATATAACTCAGGAACAGCCAGGTGGAAGAGACACAAAGGATCAAGTATGTGGAAAAGGGCGCAGAACTTCACGCTCTCTTCAAGCACACCCCTCTCCCAGCACTTCCACGTGTGCACCAATCTAGAAGGTTCTGCCGTTATCTGCTGTTACCGTCGTTAGCCCTCTGTTCAGTCAGGAGCAAGGTGAGAAGATGGAAACTACTGTGGGTGTTTCAAGCAAAGGGATTTTATTACGGGAACTTGTTAAACACGTGATGGAAGAACCAGAACCAAAGAGTTAAGCAGAGATGGTGAGGATAACCCAAAGTTTAACAAAAATCAGAAAGCGCTAACCGCCAAGGGCTGGAGGAGCCGAGGGAGAAGGTGGTGCTATCAGAGACTGGAAGATGGAACCATCAGAGAGAAGCCGGAAGCGCAGAGGAGGATTCCTGGCAGATGCTGAGACCACGAAGGGAGGGGCTGTCCGACAGCAGTTGGAAGCATGGAGGAGAAGGAGCCACTGCCCTAGAAACGGCTCCAAACAGAAAGAGAAGAGGAGAAACTCCCTGGCTCTCCCCTCCTTCCACCCCCCGATCTTCTACCTATCCCTCCCTTTGGCTCAGCCTATGCGGGAGCCAGAAGCAAAGAAACCAGAAAATGTAGTCCCCGGTGACACAGCAGAGCAGGGGGAATGCCAGAGCGGCCAGGCAAGTGACCAGCGCGTTCTTTTAATGACGACGGTGCTCAGATGAGCCTGAACAGAAAAGCCACACGGCTATGGAATTCTCTGCTGGTCAGGAGAAGAGAAGGGGGGGGGGGGTGCAAAGGAAGAAAGGTAGGAAAGAAAGAGGAGGGAGCAAAGATTGCAAGTCAAGAAGAGATAGGAGGGAGGCGAAGGATCTCTCTCCAAGTCTGCTCCAGTAACTGCTTAGATCAGAGGCTCCATTTGTATCCCTGCACAGCGGTATCTAGAACGGGCCAACAGAAGAATTACAGAGCCCTAAAAACCAGTAGAGTACTAAAATCCTTACTTTGAGGAACCGAGATTTGTTTGGATTTAATACGTAATTGATTGAAATTAATGTGAATTTAATGCCCTCCTGTCAAAATGGAATTTAAGTATCTTTTGAGATTCTTCTAAAGAGATTTCAGAAAGTCAAACCACTGCAGGCCCTTGTGTTGGGCACAAAGGCAAAGAGAACTGAGAACAAACAAAGCGGCAGAAAAAAAATGTGTGTGGGGGGGAGAGGGTGTGGGAGAAGGCAGCCCAAGGGATTTCTTCAGTAATGTTTGTTTATTGCTGTTTCAAATTAGGGAACTAATTTTGGAATGGAGAATAAATAAAGAAGTTCCTTGAGAAAGAGAAGACTCTTGCTAAGAGCACAGCACTGCCTGTGCTTAAGTGGGGAAAAAAGGTCTATTCACACACCTGGCCTGTTTATTTTGTGATGCTAATGTGTCTGTGCAAAGAATTCTGCCCGCATTATTTTTCTCAACGTTTCCTGTTAATCTGCTCATGCAGATAAATAACTGCTATCTTTGTCTTTCCTTACTCGGGCCTTTGATGAGACTATCTTTTTAGGAGAAGCAAGAAAGGCATCCCTGGAACCTGTGTCTGTTCCTTTGGGCACCATTGAGTAGGACTTCAAAGCCCAGTACTGGATTCCTGGGCTCCATGGACCCTACTATGTGGGATGATGTATGTGAGTTCCGTCAGATGCGCAAAGATGTCTGGGCCTAACCATGTACTTTGGTTAAGAGCCTAGTAGATGGCCATGTGGAAACATGTGACAGGTTTTTTGAAGGAGGCCAGTTGGCTGGTGTGAAATAGAACCTGTAAAGCAGGGTAGGAGGAGCGTCAGGCAGGGCACATCTGAACTGTGGGCGTGGAGTTTGTACAAACTCCATCCGTCTCCTTGTTCGCTTCACCTGGCTACACTCAACTGCATGAGAAAGGAAGCAGAAAGCCTGCCTGCAGCTCTAAAGTGTCTTATAAAATAATTTTGCCAGGATCGAGACCTCATCCAGGAATAGTTTTAGTTTTTGCTTTTTGTGTTTTGAGCCGCTCAAAGAGACTATTGCTATGGGAAAGTTCCCATTCAATATTCAGCCTAATCAACTGAGTTATTAATAGAAAGTAGTTCATGGCAACCATTTCTAAGGTACTAATGAGTTCCTAGCATTAAAATGACCAATGATCTTCTTCCACGGGTTTTCTTAAAACAGTAGCTTTGGTTCTACCGTTTCGAATGTTGAAGACATGCCATTTCTGAAACACATCACCTTGGCCATTCCTGTTGCGATTTGCGGGACACAGTTTTCAAACTCATGAACGTATGGGTCCGTGCTAGGGATAAGAGATGTTGGTAGAGCAGAGAGCACGAGATACTATTCCGAGTTTATGAGGATCAGCTAAATGACCAACCTGAGTTATCAGTTCAGTGGTTCTTTTCTCTTCTGCACCCCGGAGAGCTCCTTACAAAGGTAATCATTATATCCACAAGTTTTCTTTTTTAAAAATTTTTTTTTTTCAACGTTTATTTATTTTTGGGACAGAGAGAGACAGAGCATGAACGGGCGAGGGGCAGAGAGAGAGGGAGACACAGAATCGGAAGCAGGCTCCAGGCTCTGAGCCATCAGCCCAGAGCCTGACGCGGGGCTCGAACTCACGGACCGCGAGATCGTGACCTGGCTGAAGTCGGACGCTTAACCGACTGCGCCACCCAGGCGCCCCCACAAGTTTTCAAGTACCTCCTACAAGCCAGGCACTGTAATTACATCATCCGGTCCTCACAGAAACCCTAAGTGGAAGGTAAATTAATCATACCCATTTTTTAAAAACTTGAGGTTCAAGTTCACAGATATTAAGTAATTTTCCCAAGAGTTACACAATTATTAAGTAGGAAGGCTGGGATTCAAACTCTTGATTTTATTTATTTTTTTCTTAAAAAAAATTTTTTTTTAACGTTTATTTATTTCTGAGGGACAGAGAGAGATAGAGCACGAGGTGGGGAGGGGAAGAGAGAGAGGGAGACACAGCATCTGAAGCAGGCTCCAGGCTCTGAGCTGTCAGCACAGAGCCCAGCCCGACGTGGGCTCGAACCCACAAACTGCGAGATCATGACCTGAGCCCAAGTTGGAGACTTAACCGACTAAGCCACCCAACTGCCCCAAGGTCACCTCCCTTCTGATTAAGAAGTGTCCTGATCTTGGTGTTGCCAGTCCTCCCACACTTATGCCACACAGCCCGGAATTGTACGTCAGGTGACTGATGGCATTTCTTCCATCTGCTTGGCCTGAAATTGGGCCACCAGCGCTTGCTCCCCTACAGCAGCCTGGATTTCCTGCTGTCACCCTGACTCTGTATGGTCCTGCCCAGAGCACTAAGAAGAGGATAAGCAGTCCCCAGGTGCTGCTGGACTAGCTCCATTCCGTGCCTTTGTTCTTCAGGATCCAGTCACGCCGGTTCATAGGAAAGGTAACAATGGCTCACACATGACAACCGTGGACCCACTTGGAAAATAAATAAACGCTCACTGTGCAATAACATCCAAGCACTAGAGTCATACATAGGAATTCTAATTCAACAGCCCAGACATTTAAAATCTGAGACTGAGAGTCAATCTCTTGGTTAGGGACCTCCCCCATCTGTAGCTAGCTACTTGAAGGGCTTGCCTGAACTAGAACCACTGGCAACAAATGAAACCAGACTTTGACTCCCTCCTTCTCTGCATGGTAGAAAAATATTGGTCATAAAAGGCAAATTATGGGGCACCTGGGTAGCTCAGTTGGTTAAGTGTCTGACTTTGGCTCAGGTCATGATCTTATGGTTCCTGAGTTCCAGCCCCACATCAGGCTTGCTGCTGTCAGCATAAAGCCCACTTTGGATCTTCTGTCCCCTTCTCTCTCTGCCCCTCCCTGGCTTGCACCCGCTCTCTCTCCTCTCTCTCAAAAAATAAATAAAACATTTATTTTTTTAAAAAGGCAAATTATGGCTACTTTTACATGGAAAGCTAAAGTGACATAGCACCCTTTTTACAGAGCCACAAATGAAGTGAAAATGGTCTGGTCTCAGAAGATGATGTGGGCTAGCCTCATTGTAAATGCAGACTCCAAACCCTCCTTTTTACTTGATGATAGTATATAAAGCAAAACAAGGAAGGATGGTGATGATAAGGGTAGGGAGAAGGGGCAGTCAGGGAAGACAGGAAACTTGTATGATAACCACTGTTCTATAGACCCAATCAAATATCCATTCTCCTCAAGGAAATACATTCACTTTAAAATGACTGATTTTTCTGATGGTGGATACAACCAAGTAAACTAAAGCCTAACACTCCTAAATGAGCATTTTTCAAAAAAGAAGGCATAAGAGATTCATTTATTATCCTGACAATTTTGGGTTTTTCTCAGTGCAGTGCCCTCTTCTGATTCCAGTGTTTTAATTGCAAGCTTCAGATGATAAAGCTTGAGCCAACCAGCCCCCTAGGAAAGGTGCAGAGACAGGAGCTCCCAAGAGAGGCCGGCCATCTTTGCTGCTTCTCATACCAGGCACGTCCTAACTTTGACACAGACAGGATCAGAGCTGTGAACGCTTGTTCGACCTGAGGTTATTGACTAAAGTTTTGTTTGTTTGTTTTGCTCTCCACCTCTTAGGATGTCAGCTTTCTAAGAGCAATGTCTCTAAGAGTGATAGTTGTATTTTCAGTTCCAAGGACAGATCCTGACATACAGCAGTCATCAACAGATGAATGAAGGAAGAAAGGAAGAATGAACCTATTCCTAAAGGAAGTAAATGAGACACATTGCTTCTGGAGTATCCCAAATGGCAACCCTTATGCTCCAAACAACCAATAGCGTTCTCCATCATTCATTTACCAAACATTTAATGAGTAGCTTGAGTGAAGACATTATCTGCCACTCTTAGTACACGACGCTTCTTATTTCATCCATTCAGAATATCATCTCCCTCCAAGAGTTAAAGCCAGAAGCAACCCCATCCTCAAATTCAGGACAAAATTCTACAGTGATAGTATTTCTCGAAGTACTTTTCCAAAGAAGGACTACCTGTTTCACTACAGAAAACACTGCTACCTTTATGACACCAGCTACCGTTATGATTAAACTGATTTAAAAATTCACTACATATTTCACGTGTGAATCCTTGTTAGTACATCAAAAGTTGGTTTCAGTAGATGGAATTCAGTTTCCTACTTAATGTGTTCTAGCTTATTACTATTATGGGAATGTTAGTAAAACTAAGGCAAAATTCCCACTTCAGGGAACTGGTCGGTCTTTTCCCTCATTCCTCTTAATGTATTTATTTCCTGAGAGAGGAATAAAAGTTGAGCTCTCTCTAATGTAGTGGCCTCTGCTATTTCTCTGATTCCAGAAGTAAACTTGAAACCAACTTTTTAAGTAATAAATATGCCAGGCCCCATGCAATAGTTGTCTTAAAAGTGACAATGGTGGGGGGGGGGGGCATCTTTTAATATGTATGTGGAAGGAAATCGTAAATGCTGTCCAGAATCACATTTTGTCTGTCGTAGGGCAGATGTTAGTATGAATGAAGAAAATATGCATAGAATGTTTGAAAAGGTTATTCTGAGACATCTTCGTCCTTGAGGGGCCCCCTCACAGCACACAGCTCCACTGTCTCTTTCAGGCAATGGAAGACTCCTTAGGGACTCAGAAAATGTTTCCCATCCTAACGCAGGTCTTTGTAGGACATTTGGAAAAGGGGGAGAGGAGTAAAAATATTTTCCCAAGTCAGAAGACTTCTGGTCAATAGGAACAAATGTGGAATCTGGACAGGTTCCAATCAGCTTCCTTGAAGTAAAATAAATTCAAGGTTTTTCTTATTTCTAAAACATCTTTCACTCATGTAGGCAACACGAACAAGTGACTGATAAATTTCATTAATGGAACCGCACCACCACGTGGGAAAAAAAAATTCTCTGTGAGAGTAAGTTGCTTTCTGAAAAATTCTTAATACCCTCCACCCTCAATTTCACTTAGCTTATTGGTAGTTTTACGATTTCACAGGTGATTTGTTTTTATACACATAGGTGGGATATGAATTATTGTTATTATTATTTTAATGTATTGAAAGTCTATTTCAAACCGGTCTTAAAAAAATAATTACTGCTTGGGGTACTCAGCGGAGTATTGTCACCTTCATTAGTGCCCTAATGGGGCTCTGCAGGGAAGAAATTCTGCCCTGGACCTCAGCAGGGGTAAAATCATGAATGAAGCAAGAATTTCTTTTGTTTGTTTTTCCAGAAGAGACAAGGGAATGCAAAATAAATAAAATGTTTTACTAAAGAGAAAGAAAAACATCTGGGCGCTTCTTTTCCTCACTGCCTTCCTAGGAGCTCAAGTGGAAAGATAGAGGGCCAGGACTTTCCCGAGGACCCTAACAAAATCTCAGAAATCGCAGAGCTCACATCACCCTTTCTGGGCCTCAATTTCCTCATTTGTTAAAGAAGAAACAATATCTACCTCACAGAATGGCTTAAATATAGTGTAAACCATTGGGATAAAAACTGCCACACAGTAAGCGCTCATTAAGTGTTAGCTTATGTTAAGTGTGGAAATGGCCCTGTATAATATTGATTTTAAGAGTCAAGAGTTTGTAGTTAGAACTTGTTCTAAAAATCTCAGTAAGGGTACAGTACCCTGGAGGATAAAGCATTTGGTCTGGCACTTTCCATGACTATCTTATCTTCCAGCAAACACATATAGATTTACTTACTTTTTGCTTACCGTTTATGAGCTACTCTGCAGGGAAGGAGAGAGGTCAGGACGCAGGGCCTGCTCTCTGGATGCTGACAGTCAAGGGACAAAAGCATTCCTAAACCAGCTATTGCAATGCAACATGGCAAGTTCTGTAATAAAAATAATTATACCTACTATTTATTGGCTGTGTGTGGGGGCGGGTCAGCATTGTTGCAAATATTGTCCTAGTTGTCTCTCACAACAGTTCTATGAAGTAAGTGCTATTATTCCCATTTTACAGATGGGGACACAGGTTCAGAGAGGCTAAGTAGCTTGTTCAAGGACAAATAGCTAGCAAATGATAAGGCTAGACTTTGAACTTGGGCTGTTTAAATCCAAAATCTATGTTCTTAATCACAACACTATGCGTCCTCCCTAAAATATAATACAGAAATAGCAGTATCTATTATTTGTGTTAAAATAATGAATATATGGTAAAACATAGAGAGTGAAAATGTTTGGGAGCATAGAGGGGTCAGTTGGCTAACCCAGCTAGCAGAAAAATGGGAGAGCCTCAGGGAGGGGTGACATTTCAGTTAACCCACAGAGCTATTTTTACGGATACATCACAGATTAGACTCAAATATATGCCTTATCTGGTTTTCCACCACCCAGTCACCAGAAATCTAATTTTTAACTTTTTATTTTTTTTTGTAAAGATTTTTTTAAAGTTTATTTATCTATTTTGAGAGAGAGAGAGAGAGAAAGAGAGAGAGAGAGCGATCAGGGGCGGGACAGAGAGAGGGGGAGTGAGAGAATCCCAAGCAGACTCCTCACTGTCAGTGAGGAACCCAATGTGGGGCTTGATCTCACAAACCATGAGATCATGACCTGAGCTGAAATCAAGAGTCAAATGCTTAATCGACTGAGCCACCCAGGTGCCCCTTAACTTTTTCTAATCAGCAATACATTTTCGAATTTCTTTTATTGATTTACTGTATTTGGTCACTGAATACATTTAGTCACTGAAACTCTCAAATACCATCATCCCCTAAATACCATTCTCTTAAAAGGAGGAAGCAAAAATCACTCACACACACACACACACACACACATGCACACACACACACACACACACACCCCCTAGTGTATCAGGGATTTCTTAAACACACTCCAATAGATAATGATACATTTTTACAATGTATACCTAGTGATATACACCAAAATGTTAACATTGACTACTTCTAATTTTATAGGTTCTGCGCCATTGGGTGCAATTTGTTTACTTCTCAATTTTGCAAATTTTCTCAGATAAACATTTGTTAGTTTTGTAATCAAATTATACATGGATTTAAAATAATGAGCAACAAACCTCCTAGGTGTTTTCCTAAAGTCAATGCATGTTCAATTTATGCAACTACATCTTGTCTGCACCTCCAATAATGAGCTACTTAGCAACAAGGACTGCACCCCAGGAAGAGGTAGAAGTAAGGCCTTGTATGTGTGTTGTAAGGGCTTGACAAATATTTGCTATCTCTTAATGTGACAAATGAATATCTGCGGTAACTTACAAATGAAGTCAGAGCCAAGAGACTCTTAAACTGATGGTCTGGCCAATAATGTATAAATGAAACAGCAATGCACATCCTATTCCATAGGGGTTCTCTCAAAAACAGGGCCTGTCATGTACAGGGTGCTGAATAGGAAAAAAAAGAAGGCAGGAAAGGGCTACTTTCCAGCCTTGGATATCTTGCAGTCCAGCTGTAGAGACTAGATATCAGTGCAAGAAAAGATAACCGGCAATATGTGTGTAGAAAATCCATCTCTTTTCACAAACTCACTTGTGCAAGAAACAGATGTTTTATTCCTGAATAATAATGTAAAAAGGTACATTTCTTCAGTTGATATCAGGTTCAGATTTTTCCAAGAGCAGAAATGTAATCCTAGACAATTCAAAGACCTTCTTTCTCCTTGTCCATGGTACCACTGTAGGTTTGAGGAAGCTGACACAATGGGGGAAGAATGGGGGCATAGGTAGGTGCCCAAGCTGGCATCCACTGAGGTCTGTTGTCTCATCTGGTCATTGGGGATTGGCCAGCCAGATGGCTGCTTGGCTGGACCTCGCTCCTATCCAAAGGGCCCCTTGTGGTTGGGGACTGTCCTTGCTCTCAGAGCCCTTCCTGAAGCCTGAATGTCAGGTGGTGTGGCCTGAAAGACTGTCCAAGGTCCTCTAGAAGTTCTGTGCTCTTTATGAGCAAACTGGAATCATTCCCCAAAACCACATCAAGTCTGGGCTGGGAGGCCCTCTGCGAGACAGTGTCAGGCCGATGAATTGAGACACATTTCATTGACAAACTGCATAGCCATTTCTATTCTGACATCTTGAAGCTTCTTCAAACCCTGTCTGTAACTAGCAGCAGTTACCTGTATTTACTTGGGATTTCTGTTGTCTCTCATCCAACACCGAGGGTGGGGGAGATGCCTTTTTTCTAGGAATAAGCTAGTAGCTCATGTTCTTTGTTTCCCCTCCGATATTCAAGGAAACTTCTCACTCTTAACTCATTAAACAATCCTTTGGGGCACAAAATCTTGTTCCTGCATCATTGTGTATGCTCTCAAATCCATTAACTTCACCTGAGAACACCTTGTTCTCTGTAGGGTTTATACATTTGAACTCAAGTCAGGAAAATATTTCTCTTTTTCTCTGAGTCAGTGGATGGCCTGTGCTCTAGCTGCAAAATGGGAGAAGTGCCATAGGGTTGCAAGAAAACACATGAACACAATTCTTAAGTAATAGGTCAAAGTTATCGTGCTATCAATTGTTTAAATGAATGCTTAAGACAATAAGGGAGGAGAGGGGGCAGGTTTAGACCTCAGACAGGCCTGGAGCCTGCTGGGGGATACCCCTGAGAACCTGACCTCCTCACTCAGCCTGGCAGTTGAGTCTCAAGGATGTGCACTGGCTGTCTCACACATGCTACTTGCTCCTGGTCGGTAGGCATGTAGGTGGCTAGAATTTCCACAACGGTCAGGGAGGAAGAAAGATCAGAATAGAATACAGCCTCCTGTGATTATGGAAAAGGGGTCATTTTGCTCTGTTGCAACCCTCATTCTACAAGCAAAATCCTGGGGAAGATTCCTGGGTATCAAACCTCCATGCTGTGTTACCTCTCGTGTTACATCACTATCTCTAAGTTTTTGTATTCTTTTTGTTTGCTTTAGTTTTCATATTCTTTGCCATCAGTCATGCCTGTTGGTGTCATTCATCCATTGTGACATACATGCAAACGTCACAAGGGTATAAAATTTAATGAGCACATTTTATAAACATTAATGTTGTTATTCTTAGTAAGTCCAATCAATGGCTTTGGGTAAGTTCACCTTTTATCCAATTAAATCTTACTAAATAACAAATAGCTATTGAGTACATAGTATGTACTAGGCACAGGACTCATGACTGGGAAACAATTAGAAGTAAAGCATGTATATTTGCTATTCTCACGGGGCCTGTGATTTGGTGGGGGAGACACAAAAATAACCTTTTAAAAAAAAGAGAGAGAGAGGGAGAGAGAATCCCAAGCAGGCTCCACAGTGCACATGGAGCCCGATGTGGGGCTCGATACGGGGCTCAGTCTCATGACTATGAGATCATGACCTGAGTCGATATCAAGAATCTGACACTTAACCTACCGAGCCACCCAGGCGCCCCTCAAAAATAACTTTTTAAGGATCACACAAATATGTGATAACATACAATCATTGCTATGAGGGAAAAGTTCGTGGAACTAGCCTGAAGGCAAAGGAGGCTCTTTTTGGGACATTACACGGTTACCTAAATATTGAAGGCTGAGTAGGGGTTAACTTGACAGGACTTGAGGGGTAGGAGAGAGTGGGAGCCCACATCAAAGAAACAGCATTTTTCAAAGGTTAGAGACCAGAATGGTTGGGAAGAGGTGTCATGAGGTGAAGCTGGAAGCAGAAAGCATAACTTTACAGAAAGTGTTAAGAATTTTGTGTGTTTGTTTGCCGTTTGGTTTTCCTAAGAACGACCCAGAGTTTTATGTGTAAGTGTGACATGTTCACATTTGTATGTTAAAATGATCACTCTGGGGCGCCTGGGTGGCGCAGTCAGTTAAGCGTCCGACTTCGGCTCAGGTCACGATCTCGCGTTTTGTGAGTTCGGGCCCCGCGTCGGGCTCTGGGCTGACAGCTCAGAGCCTGGAGCCTGCTTCGGACTCTGTGTCTCCCTCTCTCTCTGCCCCTCCCCTGCTTGTGCTCTCTCTCTATCTCTCAAAAAATGAATAAATGTTAAAAAAAATTTTTTTTTAATGATCACTCTGTTTGCTGGGACATCATCCCTCCTTCACCTCAGCCACCCGTTCTTACAGCCATATTAACAGTTCACGTCAGTCACTCAGAAACCTTGGTCACTGGCCACAAAATGCTGTTCTTCTGCGGTGATAACAAATACCCCAGGATACCCTCTCTTTCATTTCATGGAGACCTCCAGTGGCCTTCTCACTCTGCTGTCTACATTTTCATTGGTTGTCTCTTTCCTTCACTTTCCCCCTGTTTAGCAGAAGGGGATCAGAACCTGCCACCCCCAAATACGCCACTTGGGCATACTGATTATTTTGAGCAGAAGAAACAGCGTGTGCCGAAAGGGACCTCTGCCCTCCCCCTTTCTACCTAAAAGCAGGACATAAATATCCCACGAGAGAGAAGCCCTCTGTACTAGGAAAAGGAGAACATTCTTATCACTGGAAACGAGATGAATCTGTATAAATAGACCACTAAAAAAAACCCTTATCTTTCATTAGTTTCCCCCATATATGTACTTGTCACTGTCTTACAACGTACTGCCCCTTGCCCCAAACCCTTTTTTCTTGGTCTTGTCACATCTCTGCAACATAGGGTTCATTGTTGAAGTGGTTTGTGAGCTCTCTGAACTCTCAGCTCCTTCGGGTCTGGCTGTCTTTTCTCTGAAGGCTCCTGTGCCACGGGAAAGCAGGCACACCAAGTAAGACCCGAATGCTCGTCTTTTGTCACTTTAATTCCCAGGCCCAGGCTCAGAACCTTCGAGGCCAAAGGAAAAGTCTTTCCTCCCCCACACGGCTAAGATTCTGTGGTTCCCGACTGAAGTCACTCTTTTGTTAACACCCAGCATTACCTTGCCATCGTCTGTCCTGTTGACATGCGCCCGGCAGCACCTGGCACACGGCAGAGGGGCTGGCACGGAGCAGATGCACATGTGAGAGTGAACACGCCCAACAGTTCACCATCTCTGGGTGACCTCTGGGCCACAGACGTCGCTCACCTTCTATCCGTGTGGCTGCACGTCAGGGGTCTGCAATTTCACCTGGGTGCTCATCTTGCTTAGTTAGCACGTCGACTGCTTCAGATCTTCCCTCTGCTCCCACCCCACCCTCGCTGACTGTCAGCTGACGACACCCTTTGTGTTTAAGAGCCAGTCGCCAGCACCCCATAGACAACCACACCAACTTCCTGCTACCGATGCTCTAGGCGTTCTTGAGCTTACCTCATTCTCGTGCTTCTCAGGAGGAAGTTGTCCTTCTTCCTGGGTCCTGGGTCCAATCCCCTGCTGCCTTCTGACGAATCTTTCTGTTGCCTGCATTTTCAATGTCTCTCTCTCTCTCTCTCTCTCTCTCTCAAACTACTAGCTTTGCTGCATCAGCATTAAAATTGCTCATGTTTCTCCCATGGGGAAAAAAAAACCTCTCTCCTCTACGTCACCTTCCTAGCCAATTTTCTAGAAAATGTTTTTAGCATGTATTATCACCATTTCTTTACCTCACGTTTAACTTCTCAGCTCACTGCACTCTGGCCCCAGCCTTCAATGTGCCGTAGAAACTGATCCCACCGAGCTCACCGGTGACCTCCTTGTCCCCAAATCCGAAGAACGCATTTTAGTTCTTAGCTCCCCTGACTTCTCCATAGCTGTCAATACCATTGACTTTTTCCTCTTTGATAATCATTTTTCGGTGGGAGGGGAACTGGACCTCCCAGTTTTCCTTCTATACCGCTGAGCTCAGCCTCTGTTTTCATTACTGATTATTGATTCCTAATCGCTACCAATTTGGAAAATGGTGAAGTTCCCTCAAGGACTGTCCCAGGACAACTTCCCTTGTCCCACTTGACTTGCTCCTTAGAAGGTCTCCTCAGAGTTTCCATTATATCTGTATATTGATAAGACTTAAATCTGGATGAACAGTTACAATCTTTCTTTTGAGCTCGACACATATATATGTGCTTTCTTAACAACTCCTCTTGAGTGTTAAGTGCCTCAGACTCAAAATATCCTGAAATAAACATAAGAATTTTCCTCCAAAATTGCTACCTCTCCAGTATTTTCTACCTTGGCAATGTCATCAATCTTCTTGTTCAAGCCAGAAACCTTGACTCCTCCCCTCTTACACATCCCATCAATGAATCCATGCTGTCAGTGGCTCTCAGAGCCCCTCGCTTCCTGCTGTTAGAAATAAGCCCATCAACCTGATCAAAGGAGAGACGTGGCGACCCAGAGCACAGTGAAGTGGGGCTTTAGTCAATGTTCTTGCAAGAGCAGGTGTCCAAAAGACAGGCACACCCTGGACAGTCACAGCAGACAATTTATCTCCTAGCATGCAAGCCCCCCCCCCCCCCCCCCCCCCCCCGGTTTCTCATTGGCTGAGTACTACATAGGCTACAGCCTTACTGGGAGGTCGCCCATGCCCATACAAAGTAAAGAGTAGTCTAACTGGAACAAATGTACATTCCCTGAGGTGACACGGAGATTTTCAGTCTCTCCTCCCTTTGTTCTTAGGTTCATAGTCATTGCAAGGCCTGTGAAAAGAAGCCCGTGAAATGGAGAGGGAAAGAAGAATCAGGAAGCGAAATGTCTAAGGGTTTGGGACTCCACTGGGGGGGATGGGCTCGTACATATTTTGTACATAACAATAGGTTGTAAACCTATTGTTAGCACAGCTTTTATTTGGTATTTCTGAGAATGAATCATCTCCCTTCTTCTCACCCTGCCATGCTGGTTCAGGCTGCCATCATCATTTGGCTAAAGTAAAACAAAAGCTTTTGCACTGGTTCCTTCCCATCCCGTCTTACCTATTCGACCCAGCCTCCCCATTTCAGTCATAACATCCTTTAAAAACAATGCGCACGTCGTGTCTTTTTTCTATTTAAAGTGCTTTAATACTTACTGCCCAGCAGGCAACCTCTTCAACTTCTGGCCTCTCTGTCCCACTTTTTGTCCCCTTGAGCTATATATCCTGGAACCTTCTCAGTTGTTTGCCTTGAGCAGGCTACTTCCTGCTTACGGGCCTATGCAAATATCATTTCTTTCGCCTGGAATGCACATCCCTCCTTTTGGCTAATTATCCTGAGCACCTTGTACTATCACTTCCTCTTGGGCACTTTTCCTGAGCTGAAGACAAGGTTAGGTTCATCTGTTTTATGTTCCTGTAAGACCTGGTACTTTGCACATTTGTAATTGTTTACTTTTGTGTCGGTATTTGTTTAACACACATCTTCCGTACTAGGTTAGAAGCTTCATGAGGGGGAGGGTAATACCTGCCTTGCTTATCTTTGCAGCAGGACACAGAGAAATGACCAGCTCATTGCAAATGCTAAATCCCTATTTCTGCTTCTAGTGACCATCTTACATCTGGTAAATAGCCACAGCTTTACATTAGCACTTCAGACTAAAACTCCTCTTCTTGATGGTATATTCTGAGCCCAGTGAATGTTGATTACATTTAAGTGTCCAGCTACTAAAGGTCATATTATCGATTCCATTTCATAGAACACGCATTTGGGTCTTCTGTGAGCAGAGCACTCCTATAACAGGTGATGCGGGATGAGGGTGGTACCACGATTGTCCTCATTTCACAGATGAGGATCTTGGGTCACAGAAAGGTTAAGTAACTTGCCCAAGGTCATACAATAGCAACTAGCAGGGCTTGGATTTGAAAAAAGCCTGCATTTGAATTTGCATTTGAAACAGACCTGCATTTATCCACTACACCATGGTGATTATGCACCTGAGAACTTTCCTCCTCTGACAGCACAATAGGCAGAGTGCGCTGATGTCTGGCATCTCCTAGATTAGCCCTGGATACAAAGCCAAGGGTCTGGGAAACCTGAATCTTTTTGCCCAGGGCGTTGACAGAACAGCGGAAGTATGCTCTCGCAAGCCCCACATATAGAGACATTAGCGCCACCTGGTGGATATAGCTGTTGTGCTATCTTGCTTGGATTCTCCACTTTTTTTGTTTGTTGAAGTTTGTTTATTTATTTATTTATTTATTTTTAATTTTTTTTTCAACGTTTATTTATTTTTGGGACAGAGAGAGACAGAGCATGAACGGGGGAGGGGCAGAGAGAGAGGGAGACACAGAATCGGAAACAGGCTCCAGGCTCTGAGCCATCAGCCCAGAGCCCGACGCGGGGCTCGAACTCCCAGACCGCGAGATCGTGACCGGGCTGAAGTCGGACGCTTAACCGACTGCGCCACCCAGGCGCCCCTATTTATTTATTTTGAGGGAGGGGAGGGCAGGCGGGGGGAGAGAAAGAAAGAGAGATTGAGAGAGAGAGAATCCCAAACAGGCTCCACATGGTCAGCACAGAGCCGGATGTGGGGCTCGAAGTCACGCACCACAAAGTCATGACCTGAACGAAAATCAAGAGTCAGATGCTTAACCCACTGTGCCACCCAGCTGCCCCAGGCTCCTCCACTTCTTAACTGTTATCTCTAATGCAATTCCACATTCATGTGGATTTTAGGAACTTGTTAATAGATTTTTATGCAATGATATACTTGGGCATTATGCTAGGCTCTTCAGGGATGAATACCTCTTTTTGTCTTTTTTTTTTTTATCACATTTAATTTTTGTTGAGTCTCCACTAAAGTTTGACAAAACAGAAGAAAGTCCTTTGTCATTGTCATTCAGCACTTTTTTCTTTTTTCATAAGAAAGGCAACATTTGTTTGCAATTAGATTTAAATTTTGTGTCTTTTTTTTTTTTTTTTTTTTTTTAATGGTGATCATTGTAGCACTTACCTCCCAGGGCTGTGGCGAGAATGAAATAAATTAATCTGTATGAAGTGAGAGGGTCTTGCCAGACTCTTGATCAACACTCAGTAAATGTCGTCTGTCCATTTCTTGTATCATCCCACAGGGAAATTGGATACTTTTTTTTCTAGAGGATTACGACAAAGAAACATTTCAAAGTCTGGCATGCTCCAGAGGTTTTTTTTTTTTTTTTTTTTTTTCCAATTTAGAGAGAGCACATGAGCGGGGAGGAGGGGCAAAGGGACAGAGAGAATCCCAAGCAGGCTCCACGCTCAGTGCAGAGTCTGACGTAGGGCTAGATCTCACGACCCCCAGATCATGACCTGAGCCAAAATCAAGATCCAGATGCTCAAGAGCCACCCGGGCACCCTGGGAGTCATTCCTTTTGAAAACAAGGATGGCATAAGAGAGAAGCTTAACTATTACAACTAGGCATGCAGTTATGGGCTAAAGTTTTCATTCATGCTGTGGATATTTCCTGAGTTTCCACCATATGTTGAGGAGATTAGAAAAGCAATGATGAAGGACAAGCGTCCCTCCTTGCAAAGAACTTAGAGTCTTGGGACAGAATGAGTAGGCCGACCTACTCGAGTGTGACGTTGCTCTGTTCAGAGAAGCACCTGCCGCAGTTTGCCCCTGGAGAGACAGACTTTGTCTCTGGTAGTCCTGCTGAGTGTTCCGTCCCCTGCCGGAGGTATCCTCTTCCTCTAGCCAACTTTCTTTACCACCTTGCAACTCCCTCTCTCTCTCTCGTCAGGTCACTGCCAAGTAATGCAAGCTAAGATGTGAACAATCACATCTTCAGCTGTTGCCTAGTCACATAGCCTTCCAAGGGGCATTTGCATTTCAAGGAAGAACTTGAAAAAAATTTTTTTATATTTATTTATTTTGGGGAGAGTGCAAGCAGGGGAGGGGCAAAGAGGGGGGAAAGAGAATCCAAAGCGGGCTCTGCACTGACAGCAGAGAGCCCAATGTGGGGCTCGAACTCCCAAACCCACGAGATCATGACCTGAGCCAAAGTCAGATGCTCAACCTGAGCCACCCAGACGCCCCTCAGGGAAGAACTATAGAAGATCTACTCACAGTCCAAGACCCAGACCAAAATGTCACCAAACGTCTTTTCCAACCTTATGATTCTTACTTAAACTCAGTTAAACCACACAGTCTAAAAAATGGTGGCCAAATGACCATCAGAAAAAAAAATTAACAATGAATTTTAGCAAACAACATAATTTCATGTTCTAATGGATGTGAAAGCGCTTTGAAAGAAGCAAAAAGCACTGTGCAGATGTGAGATATTGTTCCCCCTGTGTATGTATAACTTACTCCCTTATGCCATGGATATTGAGAGGTTCAATTTGGGACCATATTTCTGGCTCCTAGGCCCAGACATGCTGGTTATAACAGCTGTCACATAAATGAGCTCCATAAAACAGGCCTGCTTTTATGACATAAATACTACCTGACTCTCTGAAAAGATCTCTCTGGATAAAACATTGAGTTGAAAGACTTAATTATATTTGTGTTCCTCTTTAGTACCAAATAATATCACAACACATAAAGAGCTTTTTGTTCTTCTGACTTAAACATTAAAATCATATTTTGTCATTTTTTGTCAGCGTATCTATCTGCTTCCTGTCTCATCTTTCCCCTCCCCACCATCAATCACCAGGATATAAAAAATAAAAACAAAGCTAAACTCTCATTCAGAGAGGAAAAGTCCAGAATAGAGGTATATAATCAAATAAAATTAATGGCTGAGTGAACAGGGATTCTAAAGGGATGTGTGCCAACCCATCAAGGTGGCCACAAAATCTTGAATGTATCATATTCTGGTAGAATTAAATCCCAGGTTTTTTATCTAGCATCAGTAGATCATACCTCCTAAGGCCCCAAACCACCAAATTCCTTTCTGCACTAGGCTTCAGGCTTCAAGTGGCCAGAATTTCCACTGGGCAGGATGAAACAACAGACCTGCTCTCCTCAACTTCTCCATTCGCAGTGGCCCACACCCTCCCTCCTTTCCCTAATCTGCCCAATTATTTTGTTTTTTGAGACAAATAATATCACTTCCTCAGAATGAGAGAGAGGATCCTATTATATAACCTGTTGGAGATCTTCCCAAGTTGCCCAGTTCGTTAGGAAAGTCATATGGCATTAGCAGGGCACCAGGAACAGAACTTCTACATAATAGGCATTAAATAAATGTTAGAGTAATTGAATTGAGTTGTCTAAGAGGGCATAGCCACGTGGAGGCATGAGGAACCACTAGAGACTGTCCGAATTCCACCACTGATGAACATGGCTAATTTATCCAAGATGTTTTTCTCCCATTAACTGGCTTTCCTAGTCTGTCAAATAGTTTGCTGAAAACCATTCTGGCACAAACTAAGAAAACTGCTTGATCAAATGATGGTGGATATGGGAGGGGATACTGACTCTGCAAAGATGACTTAAATTAACCTGACAATTACTGTATTCTGCCTGTATTTTCACAAGTAATCACTTTGTATTTTTTACACTCCTGCTGTGTGGTTGTTCCAGTGAGTTGAACCAGTTTCCAAGTCTAATTGGTATAGCATGAATGTCCTCCTGGCTAGAGAGAGCTTCTTCCAGGCCACTCTGCTTTGCTCAAATCGCCCAATTCAGGTCACGGTGAGGACTTGGGGGAGTACCTAGACTCCCCTTCCAGTGTGTGGTCGTTTCAAGCCAACCACAAATTACAAGTTAATTGCTCTAGTCTCAATAAGACTGGCTAATTCAACTTATTATTTTAAAGTTAAAAATCTCCCGTGGTGTAGACAGCCTTAAATTAACCACAGTTTGCAATTATTGCCCAAACTGTTGGGTCTTTCCAAAGTTACTCTGAAAACAATAGCAATGCTGTATCGACAAATTACAAAAAGATGGTGAGATTTTTGTTGAGAAACAGATATGGGAAAGTCTGGGTGTGGTGAATTACGAAGCAAATTGAAGAAATTATGACCTAGAGAGAAGGACTTGTTGTGGAGTTAAAAAATAATCTGAGTAGGGGTTCAGCTACCTTATAGTATCGTAAGGTACCACACCTTAAACACCACTCAAAGGGACATGGCTTTTCTTTAATTGTCTTTAAAGGTCACACAGCAGACCTTCTAGGAAGGAGGCATATGGGTTTGCTTTTGCCTGTTCCACTAGCACATCAAGGGTCTAAATACAAATTCTTTATATCAATAAATTAAACAAAGAATTTTGTATTTTTAGTATCAGAAATATTACAAAGGGCAGATATCTAACAAAGCTAACACTGTAGGGGGCGCCAGGGTGGCTCAGTTGGTTAAGCGTCCAACTCTTGATTTCTGTCCAGGTCATGATATCGCGGTTCGTGAGTTTGAGCCCCACATCAGGCTCTGTGCTGACAGTGTGGAGCCTGCTTGGGATTCTCTCTCTCCCTCTCTCAAAAAATAAATAAATAAACTTTTAAAAAAGAAGCCAATACTAGATATTTTTTATATGATTCCTTGGTTTCAGCAACCTTGTCTTTGACATGGTTCATATTGACCCTTTCCCCTCCTTTTCCCCTCTTTTCCAGATGACGACAATCACTTCTAAATGGGCTACCCACCTCCAAGCTTGCTCCTGTGCTGATCTTTCTTCCACAAGGCTGTCACAGGGCAAAAACTTAAAGCTCAAAACCAAACAAAGAGAAACAACATCCTGGTTGGTTTTTTTTATAAATAAAAAAAATATATTGGTGAGATATTTTACATTCTTTTCTCCATACTAAGTCTTTAGGTTTATTTTCTTTTTAATTTTTTAAAAATTTTTTTTAACGTTTATTCATTTTTGAGACAGAGAGAGACAGAGCATGAATGGGGGAAGGTCAGAGAGAGAGGGAGACACAGAATCCGAAACAGGCTCCAGGCTCTGAGCTGTCAGCACAGAGCCTGACACGGGCCTCGAACTCACAGACCGCGAGATCGTGACCTGAGCCGAAGTCGGACGCCCAACCGACTGAGTCACCCAGGCGCCCCTCTTTTTAATTTTTTTAATTTAAATTTTAGTTAACATACAGTGAAATATTAGTTTCAGGAGTAAAATTCAGTGATTCATCACTTACATACAATACCCAGTGCTCATCACAACAAGTGCCCTCCTGAGTATCCATCAACCATCTAGCCCATGTCCCACCTACCTCCCTCTGAAAACCCACATAGTTTGTTCTCTATTGTTAAAAGTCTCTTCCCTCTCTTCTCTTTCTCCCCCGCTTCCCATATGTTCATCTGTTTTGTTTCTTAAATTCCACATATGAGTGAAATCATATGGTATTTGTCGTTCTCTATTTCACTTAGCATACTACTCTCCAGCTCCATCCACAATATACTGTTTATGAATCTATTCGTGGGAGATAAAATTCTTCAAAAATCAAGAGAAAGTGAACACAAAATACAGAAGAGTGGTAATCTCTTAGGGGAGGCAAGGAGATGACACAGGGAAGAGGCATATAATTAGAGCAGTGGAACCGGAAATGTTTTAGTTCTTAAGTTGGATAGCAATATTTACTTCTTATACTGAGTAATGAGTTCACCAGTATCCATTCTACTATTCTGATTCAGAATTTATGCATGTGATATATATTCTTTTTAAAGTAATCAAATACTACAGAACACACGATTTTAAATAAGGTGAGTGAAGTTTGTTTCAAAGGAAAGTATTAAGTAAACATTAGAAGAATTATTGATTACAACCCAAATTAAAGTTAGAACTTTTTGCTTGTATCTCAGCAGATATAGTAAGGCATAGTCATCAATAAAGTAATTTTCCTATAAAAAAAAGTAAACATTGGTACAGGTCTTTTACAGTATACATGGTGATAATGTGAAGGTGGTAAAAAAAATGGCTAATATATAGGAAACATGGGCCTATGGAAACAAATCCATATTTCTTAAGTCATAAAAAGTACAGTCTTAGTCATGTTTACTTTCCCACCAATTTCCTCCCTCCCAAACATACCATACATCATAATCTTTTATGTTTCTGTGCCCTTGCACATGTCATTTCCTCCTGTTGAACTATGTCCACTACTGTCTCCACTTAATGAACTCTTATTCATTCTGGAAAACTTAGCTTAGATGTTCCCTTCCCAAGGACACTGAGATACCATGCTACTTTCCTTAGGCAGAGTTATTTCCTCTTTACATTTCCAGAACACCCTGTTACCTATCCTCTGCTAGTGCAGTCATGCATTGCATGTTTACTTTTTGTTTGTCAACGTTTCTATCTGAGTGATAAATTTCGTGAGACCAAAACTTACTCAATTTTGCACCTCCAGTACCGAGGGCATTGCATGGCATGAAGAAATCTCTGACGGACTGCTCACAACAAATATCCAAAAGTACATGAATAAACCTTCTTCTGTTTGAGTAGCACTGTGACCTCCAGCTCACTTAGACTCCCAAAGAATACAGCAATTTGAAGACTAACTCTGCAATCACACGGTGGGCAGGGACAAATAAGCCAACACACTAAAGAGAGGAGAAGTTATAGAGGCAAAAGGCCCCTGAGCAAAGAGTGTCCTTAGTGTTGGAAACTGCATCAGAGAGGGACTGAGAAACTATCATTTAAGCACATCTATACCTCCTCTCCATGAGGAAGTAT
Source organism: Lynx canadensis (assembly GCF_007474595.2). Classification (NCBI taxonomy): domain Eukaryota; kingdom Metazoa; phylum Chordata; class Mammalia; order Carnivora; family Felidae; genus Lynx; species Lynx canadensis. The sequence goes on along the minus strand of NC_044310.1, from coordinate 177,655,801 downwards.
GCATACGGAAACCACTGTTATCCTTAGCTCACAGAAGCTTCCAGAGCTTCAGTGATTGAGGGAGACTGACAATGGGGCAGGGGATTGGCAGAGGAATACAACAGATGAAAAGAAGAAGAAACATGAAGTCTTACCACCAGTTCCATTGAACATGCTGTCTCCATGGCAACCCAGGGTAAGGAGAAGTTGGCACGAGCTATAACCACAACAGGATCATTGACCTTTGAAGCACACATCCAGAGATCAGTGGTGCCTGCATTCAGAGGCTGCAATGAACAGAGCTGGATTCTGGTAAAAAAGTGGATCAAGGGCAGCTTATCTTAGAGGCCCTTCCATTTACTCACATTGTGCATTCAACAATGATTTACTGGGCACTACTGTTTGACAGGCCTGGGCCAAGGTGCTAGGAAATCACAAAGTTTATTACACCTGGGTCCTTCCTTTAATGAACTGGCATGGGTGGGCAAATGTGACAGCTGTACAAAGATGATACAGGTTAGAATTGATAATTATCCTTTGTGAAGTATAAATCAAAAGAAGTGGAAACATAGAGGAGAGAAAACAAAGTCTCAATTTAAATATATTACCAGGAAAAAAAATCTTTAAAAAAAAGGCGGGGGGGCCTGGGTGGCTCAATCGTTTAAGAGTCCGACTTCGGCTCAGGTCATGATCTCACGGTCTGTGAGTTCAAGCCCCACATCGGGTTCTGTGCTGACAGCTTGGAGCCTGGAGCCTGCTTCAGATTCTGTGTCTCCTCTCTCCACCCCTCCCCCACTTGTGCTCTGTCTCTCTGTCTATCAAAAATAAATAAATGTAAAAAAAATCTTTTAAATATATTGACAAGGAAAGAATAAAGGGGGTAATATATCATCTGAGTATTGAGGAAGGTGCAGAATTTAATAGCTACAGACATATGCAATGAGATATGCAAGAGAGAAGGAATAACGTGAGCATGGAGTGAATTCAGAAAATCTAGGGCATAGTACATGCTTTTTATTCTGGAAGAATTCATCCAGAAACCTATGAGTCTATCCCAAATAATAAATACTCCTATAGCATCTCATACTTCTTTATGATACTTAGGAGAGTTAGGCTTACAACAGAGAAAAAGAAAAGTCCTATGCCAGCACCACAGTAATGCATTGTAGCAAGAGTTGTATATTGCAAAAAGAAGTGGGTTTTCAGGATTGAAGGCAATTAACAGACAATACAGATGTGGAGTCGGTGTTTTCAGTTTATTTTGCAAAGGGCCTCAAGGTCGTGGGACTGAACTAGTCATAGTTCATGGTTCATGATAACACTCTTCCTTGGTTAATGCATGGATACCTTTATTTGCTTATTAGTTGGATAGTTATTTTTACAATGTAACAAAATTTCTGCTTTTGGAAAAAAATGTCAGGGTAACTGGTACTGGACTTATGCTTTCTCTGTAAACAACTAGAAAAGTGGATAAAGTCTAGGAAAAGACCAAGATTTCAGATATTGGAAAACGAGTTGTGCAGGGAAGTGATCCCTGAGGAAATTGGCTCAAATAAAGTTGATCTATGACCACTTTGGCTTTCTTCATGGAGGCACTTTATAGACTGTGCAGCAAGCAGGGGAACCCAAGCAGAGTTCAGAGGACTCACTGAGGTGGGGAGACAGAAATCAGAAGAATGACAAAATCTAGACACCCAACAATGTTAAAAGGGTAATGTCCAGCATCTAATAAAAAATATTAAAAAGTCAGATAATATTTTGGATAATATAGATAATAACAGATAATACAAAACTAAAAACAGAAGAGGCAGGGAAATGTGACTTTTAACCAGGAGAAAAGTAAGTAATTGGGAACAAAATAACAGTCAATTTCTTGTCAAAATTAACATGAGCTAGCAGGTAGTAACATTTCTAGCACACTGTAAAGCAGAATATGCTTTAGCATGCTGAAAACAAAAATGCTGTCAATACAGAATTCTCAGATCTGAGAGACCATCCTCTCCTTCTCCCCACAAAGAGCCCCAACATGGAATTCTATACCTAGCAAAAATATCTTTGTAAAATGAAGGGCATGGCCATTATGAAGTAATAAGAACTTGATGAGCACTGAGTGACATATAGAATTATTGAATCACTATATTGAACACCAGAAACTAATAAATACAACACTACATGTTAATAATACCTCACTAAAAAAGAAAAAAAAGACCTTGCAATTTCGTAAGATTTCTTAAGAATCTTAAGATTTGGGGGCACCTGGGTGGCTCAGTCAGTTAAGCATCTGACTCTTGATTTTGGCTCAGGTCATGATCTCACAGTTTGCAAGTTTGAGACCTGCATCAGGTAAGAAAAATACCTAAAGTTAGAAAAAAGAACAAAAGAAATTAGTACAGCAGAAACACAGAAATCCAATAAACATAAGAAGAAATGTTCAATATTATTAGTGATTAGAGAAGTACAGATAAAGACCTCAATCACATACCATTTTATACTTATTTGATTGGCAAAAATACCAAAAAAAAAAAAAAGGTTAAAAGTTCAAACAATAAGATTCCAATGTATTCTAGTTTGGCTGAAGGGTAGAGTGTGGACTACAAATAATCTTACAAAGGCACTTAGAAACTAACCCATGGAGAGTATTAAATGCTAGTCTAAGTAGTTTAATTGCAGGTATCTGAAGCTGTAGGGGATCTGTTGGCTACTCAGACCCTCTCGATGGAGTGAGGAATACCTTTCCCCAGAGCAGTGATCTGTGATTCAGCTCTTTGACGCATCTTCCCTGTTCTCTTCACAAGCCACTGACCACATGTTTTTTTCCGCAGAATATTCTCCTTTTCAAATAACTTTTGACTTTGGCATGCAGCTTTTAGTACATCATCCCAAAGGTATGAAGAAGATGGGGATTTCAGATAGTTTGGAAAGTGGGACAAATTTTTATGTTTTGTTTCAATAAAACAGATACCTTTATTGACCAACTGAACCTTTTAGTCTCTCTCTCAAATGCCTGGAAAGCCCCACGGGAAATAGTACATTCAATTTAACCATTTTAGATGAAAAAAAAATCTGTCCAAAAACACAAGTTACAGAAAAGGTAGTTGTGATTAAACAATATTCCATATGAATAACAATAATGCCACCTTCTGTTACAAAATACAGTTACCTTCCCCAAGCGCCTTCGCTACTGCTTTATATTTACAATTCTATGATGCAAGGTAAGTCCTGTTATTCCCATTTGATGAGAGAGAAGCTGAGACACAAAGATGAAATGAGTTGGCCTAGAACAGTCGGCCTCTTAATAGAGCTGGAATCCAAACTCAGCTGTCCTGACCCCGAAGCCCTGTTCTTACTCTCTTTCTCCTCTCTTCTCTCTCCTGTTTCTTTCTGCTTCCCTTCCACTCTCTTTTCTTTTTTCTAAGTATTCATTTTAACAGCTTGTTAAAGTACATATTTGTTGTTGAGAATTTATTAAAACATAAAAAAAAAAGAAAATCACACACGATCTAACCAGATAACAACTATTAAAATATTAGTGGGTGCTTTTTAGTCTTTTTCTTTGTGCATAGATATTTTTAAACAATTTTTTTAACGTTTATTTATTTTTGAGACAGGGAGAGACAGCATGAACAGGGGAGGGTCAGAGAGAGAGGGAGACACAGAATTTGAAACAGGCTCCAGGCTCTGAGCTGTCAGCACAGAGCCCGATGCGGGGCTTGAACTCACGGACCACGAGATCATGACCTGAGCCAAAGTCGGCCACTTAACCGACTGAGCCACCCAGGCACCCCTCTTTGTGCATACATATTTTTAAAACAGGGAGCATGCTTACGTGTAACTTTTGTCACATGCTTCTTCACTTAATGGTCTAGTGTAGATATTTTTCCAAATTGTTAAATATTTTCAAAAGCATAAATTTTATTGGCTGCATAGTATTGTAGTATATTACTATACTATAATTTATTTAACTGATCCACCCTGCTGTTGTAGGTTATTTTCAATGCTTTGCCATTAAGAACAACAGACTGTTAAACATATATATATATATATATATATATATATAAATACATCTTTGCGTACATCTCTGATTTTAATAATGATAAATGTTTCGTAATGGAATTTCTGAGGCACTTTTTTGTACTCTGAAATCTATTGCTACTTTTTGTACTCTAAAACATGGCCATTATGGGGTAACAGAGATGTGATGCATGTTCAAATGTTGGCTTTCAGAAATGAAATGGTTTTGGATTGTCTGGAGTGTGACCATGCAGGTAGGTGAATAAACTAGAAAGTAGATTTTTACAAAATAGGATGACAGCATTCTGTACATTGTTTGTGAGGGTATAAATTGGGTTTTATCAGGGGGCAATTGGGCAAGCTTTAAAAATTAAAAATGTACACACCCTTGGATTTAGCAATTCCACTTATATTTATTCAATAGATTTCCTTCTGCATGTGTGAGATGATGCACTGAAGTGTTACTTATAAAAGACTGGAAACAACCTATGTATTCATCAGTAGGGATCTGGTTAAAAAGAATGTTACAGTTATTCAAAATACATTCTTAAGGGGCTCCTGGGTGGCTCAGTCGGTTAAGCGTCCGACTTCGGCCTAGATCATGATCTCGCTGTTCCCGAGTTTGAGCCCCACATTGGGCTCTGTGCTGACAGCTCAGAGCCTGGAGCCTGCTTCGGATTCTGGGACTCCCTCTCTCTCTGCCCCTCCCCTACTCGTGCTCTATCTCTCTGTCTCTCAAAAATAAACTTAAAAGACATTTAAAAAATTTATAGAAGAACAAATTACATTCCTAAGTTAAAAAGAAAAACAAGGAATAAACAGCAATATAAAATACTACCATTCATGGAAAAAGATAGTAGTGGGGAGAACCCACACACATACACACACAAATACATAAAATATATCACGGAATATTATTCAGCCATAAAAAGAATGAAATCTTGCCATTTGCAACAGCGTGGATGGACCTTGAGGGCCTTATGCTGAGTGAAATAAGTCAGACAGAGAAAGACAAACACCATTCGATTTCACTCCTATGTGGAATGAAAAACAAAAACAAAACCAAGCTCATAGATGCAGAGAACAGACTGGTGGTTGCCAGAGGCAGAGGGTGGCAGTGGGTGAAGGGGTCAAAAGGTACAAACTTCCACTTATAAAAGAAATAAGTCACAGGGATGTACTGTTCAGCTCGACGACTATACTTAATACTACTGTGGTGTATATTCGAAAGTCGCTAAGAAAGTAAATCATAAAAGTTCTCATTACAAGAAAAAAGAAGGAACCCCACAGTGAGGGATGTTCGGTAGGCTTATCGCGATCATTTTGCGGGGTACACAAATAATGAATCATTTAGGGGCACCTGGGTGGCTCAGTCGGTTGGGCGTCTGACTTTGGTTCAGGTCCTGATCTTGCGGTCCATGAGTTCAAGCCCCACGTTGGGCTCTGTGCTGACAGCTCAGAGCCTGAAGCCTATTTCAGATTCTGTGTCTCCCTCTCTCTCTCTGCCCCTCCCCTGCTCATGCTCTGTCCCTCTCTGTCTCAAAAATAAATAAATGTTAAAAAAATAATAATAATGAATCATTTATGTTCTACACCTGAAGCTCCTATGATGTTCTACGTCGATTACAGCTCAAATGGAAAAGAGTGACGATGCGGTACATCTTTAAAAAGAAGGAGACCTGGCAACAACGGGCCTCGAGGCCAGAGGCTACGGAGCCATCTGGGCTGCCCGCCGTGGGCTGGCGGAATGCGCCCGCTCGCACCTGGCACCGTCGTCTCCAGTCCCATTATGTCCCTGCCCGGCCGCGTGGACGACAGTTTTCTACACCCAGAGCAACGCCTGGGAGGTGCCGGGCGACCCCTGGTAGCATCTTTTTTGGCTTCCAAGCGCCTGTGGAAACAGAGGGGCTTTCCTGTTCCCGCCAGCGCGGCTGGTCCGTGGACCAGGGCCAGTTGGGACAGCCAAGGCGGAGAAGACAAGCAGGGAGCGTGGCCAGGGCTCACAGAGGCCAGCGTGATTAAAGGGTTGGAAGACAGAGCCTATGAGGCAAATTTTAAGGAACTGGATTTTTTCCCTGGAAAAAGAAAGGACAAGGGGATGACTCAATTGTCATCTTCAAGGATCTGAGCAGTAATTACGATGGGAACCATACCCAGCTGCTCTCCCTCCCAAAGCCACCGCACCCCTATCCTCCCCACCAGCCTCATTTACACTGGCAGCAGGAATGCGGCCCAGCAACAGGGAGCTTTTGACTTTTTACTTCAGGCTGACAGAAGCCTCTGTCTGCTGCGGGCCAGGCTACACTTTTCTGTGTGAAACAAAGAAATAAGCTGGGTGACTCCTTGAATTCTATCCCAACTTTAATTCTTCTTGTTTTTCTCTACCATATTCTCTTTCATTTCCTTTGGGCTTATGAGAAGAAAGTTCGAAAGAGCTTTCTTGAATAAGGAAACACAGTCTGAATGAATCACTGTAAAATTCTCTGTAGCAGCGGCTAGCCTTGATGTTACCACAGTTAAAAAAAAAAAACAAAAACGCATGTACTGTATATACTCTTCCTAAACGTACAATTAGGACACAGCTGGGAAAGTATTTAAGATTCTTTCCCCAAGTTTGTTTTTTTACCGGTTAAATTGCTAAAAGGTATACTTTGCTCAACAGACTGGAGGCGAATCGTCTGGAGGACTTGAGCAAGTGCAAGTCTTGGAAAAAAATATTCCCCAGACTATCTAGTCTTGCTTGCTTTTATTTGGTTTTAAAGACCATGGCAGTTTTTCGTGTCTCTGCTCGTTGTGGATTCTGCGAGTCTACGCAGAGGTCCTGGAGGAACTTCTCGAGATGTCAAAGCCACTGGACGGCATCTGGTACAAATACATTAGAAAACAGACTCTGGTAGATAAACGGTCAGCAGAGTAACAATAGCTACCCTTTGTTGTGAGGCTAGTGGGTGCCAAGTGCTTTTCGTATTAATCTTCATAATGACCCTGTGAAGGAGATAGCCACATCCGCATTCGACAGGTCAGAACAGAGTCAGAGAGATGAGGAACTTGCCCAAGGTCACAGAGCTAGCAAGTGGTGACCTCCACGTTCAAATCCAGGTCTGAAGTCTGTTGTTTCCATGCTGCTGCCCAGCTCCTGGTTTGGGTATTCACTCTGTTAGGATGCAGCAGCCACCCAGGCACAGGTCTGTGCGGCTTAATGGGTTATTTGGGTCAGTCTCCCGGTATCATTATTTTGCTCACAATGAGAGCTCATTAGCGCCCCAGGTCAGCAAAAGCAGTGGTTGACAGGGACATCGCAATGAAGCAGCCTCACCACCTTTCTGCAGTTTCATTTCCCATCTCCTCCATGCAGTCATCTGTTGAATTCTTTTAGCCTGCACTTTAAGTGTTCAGAGCTCTGGCTTCTTCACTCCCGCCCACAAACACAGCCCTTCCTCACGATTCTGTAAGCAATCCCGGCCCTAAGGTAGCGTTCCTTAAGGAGTGGTTGATGGACCTTCTGCAACCACGTCACCTGGGCTATTGGCTAAAATGATAACTTCCTGGGCCTCACCATTGGTCCACTAATTCAAAATCGCTGGGGGTGAATCTGCGTATTTAATGAGTCCCCCAGGTCGTTTTTTATACATGCTGAGGTTTGAGAAGGGCTGCTCCTAGAGCGGTGGTTCTTAACCTCAAAGAGACATTGTAATCGCCTGGAAAACTTAAGCCTCCGTTCCCCCTCTGGAGAGTCTGATTCATCTGGGGTGGGGCCTGGCCATCAGATTTTTTAAGAGCTCCCCAGGGAATTCTGATATCTACCCAAGACTGAGGACCATGTTCCTAGACCTGGAGCATGGCGTCTCAAACATGAGCATGCATCACACTCACATGGAGGGCTTGTTAAAACACGGATTACTGCCTGCTCCTCCCCCCACACACTGAGTTTTTCTGATTAAGTAGGTCTGGAGTAAGACCTGATACTTTGCATGTCTAACAAGTTCCCTCGTGATGCTGTTCCAGGGACCACGTTTTGAGAACCACTGGTTTAGAGTTTCTTGGATATTAGCATGCATCACTGCTAGATTTTAAATAATTAAGGAAAACTCTTTTTCGCTGCTTTGAAAGCTTCAGAAACACCTTGCACTTTCCTGTCCTAATTTAAATAATTTTGCATACGTTAGGTCCACCACAAAGTCAGGCTTGTAAATACAACTATTAACCTATTTTTCCCCACAGGAGATTTAGATGTATGAGGGAATGAGAGCAGCATTTAGCCAGAATAAATAAATAGGTTTCTTAGGCAAATTGCCCCTTGCAAAGCTAGAAGAGATCTGATGAGTGGAGATCCATGAAAGTACAGGTCACTTCCAACATCAAGGTATGTACTAGGGAAAAAATGGTAAGGAAAATCAAACTTTTTGCACAAGCACACAAATAAACCTTGGCCTGGTCATTATTGGCCCTGTTTGCATTCCTGCTATTGTCAGAGATGATGGTACAAAAACTGATTTCTTTGGGACTAGGGAATCACTGCGTAGAGGCAGGGTCACTTCAGATGAACTTGCAGCCTAGGCACAGCACAACCCTAGGCCACCTTTCATGTAGACTTTGGTGCAAATTGTACCCTCTGGGGTTGTGTTACACCACAAAACTAGAAGAGGTCTATGCCTTTTCTAGAGTTACAGAAACCTGAGCAATATCCCCAGGAACGGGGACCTAGAAAGCTTTGCAGTGCACATCCCAGAGATCCAAGTTCAGTCCACTGGTTTTCCCTGACCACACCTGCTTTCTAGTAACCAACTAGGGAAAGGATGAGGAGAAGAACAAAAAATTCCCACAGTATTTGTTCACATACATAGACCGAGACATGGGAAGTCTAGTTGAGGGAACCCTGAGAGCAGTCTTAAAAGCCAGGAAGGCACAGAAAGAAGTATCCTGGGTGAGATATAGATCTTGAACATACGGGGACTAAGAATATACATGTAAACCTCAGGTCCTTTTTAGAGCTATGGATAAAAGCTAGACCTTGCTCCTCAGCTAAGTTCCTTTCTCTTTCACTTCTTTACCTTTACATAGTCTTGTATTTCCTCTGCTGTCTCCTGCACCCACCCAAGAGCAACCATAAACTATGTATTATCTGGAGAAATTCCAACTTTAAATATTTTTGTATGAATCTGGACCTCTGCCCTGCTTTTAGTGCTAGAAATGTGGTCATTCTTAACTTCAGCCCAGAGGATCATCAAGATGTCACCACTTCCACTCCACTCGGGCATTTAGTTGGGTCTCTTCTGGGACTTCTACCATCATCCACCCAAATGGAAGTAGCTTCTAAGGCTAAGGGTCTAAACTAGGAGGTAGGGGGTCATGCAAATGGGAACAACTCAAGGGAAGAAGTCATTGGTTTTCAAGTAAATCTTCCAGACAACAAGAATGAAATTGGGGAGACAGAACCATTGCCCCTCCCAGGTGTTTGAGATGAACTCCGGGTGTTATAGATTGAATGTGTCTTCCCCCAAATTTCTATGTTGAAGCCCTAACCCCAAGTGTGATTGTATTTGGAGTAAGAACGTAATGAAGGTTAAATCAATTCATTAGGGTCTGATAGGATTCGTATTCCTGTAAGAGACACCAGACAGCTTGCCAGGCCGTTCCCCCCGGTGCACAGACCGAGCAAATGCCATGTGAAGAGAAGCAAGAAGGCAGCTGTCTGCGTTTAGCATTTAGCAGATTCTTCTCCTGCAGTAATGTGTGAAGGGCCAGGCAGAACACACAGTGGAGGCAGATGCCTGCAGAGGGTGCAGAAGGCAAACGCCTATGCCATCTTGTTATTTTACCTTTTACTTTTAATGGTAGATCAAGAAAGCATTGACTCCCACTGCTAAAACTTCATGTGAACGTGTTGAGGCCAGGAATGGCTGAGCTGCCGGAGTGAAAACACAGTGAACAATGGCCATGTCAAATGTGGAAGACAAGAATTCTGCATCATTGCCCCAGCTCAGGCACCTGTCTCCTCAGGCTTGGCTGACACTGGCCAGACTCCTGCCCGGTGGACAGCCTGAGATGCAGAAGGTGGTGTGGGGGGTAAACTTCCTCCTAGGTCGGCTAGAAATCTTGCATTGGTGAGTCCTTGGTATAGGACTGGGAAGATCTATCTAACCCTTAATAGGGGAGATACTCAAAATATCTAACACCAGGTAGAACAGTTGTAGACAACCAGAGCCACTGTATTAGAGCAGAGCAGTTACTCATCAGCCCTGGAGTGAGCTAACTGCTGATTCCACTGTCCACACTTGCTTCACAGGCAAAAGTCACATTTGTGGTCACAGCTAAATCACAGCAGCCTGTACAATTCATCAGAAGAGTATGTGTGCTGCCGTAAGAGCTACTCAGAGAACTTAGTCACTCAGGGACTTGGGGACGCGAAGCCAGGTCTGAATCAGATACGTGTCCAGTTCACGCAAGGGTTGTTTTTATTTTATTCTTTAGTTTTTTAATGTTTTTATTTCTTTTTGAGAGAGGTGGGGGAGGGGCAGAGAGAGAGGGAATCCGAAGCAGAATCCAGGATCTGAGCTGTCAGCACAGGGCCCGATGCAGGGCTTGAACCCATGAACCACGAGATCATGACCTGAGCTGAAGTCAGACGCTTAACTGACTGAGCCATCCAGGTGCCCCAAGTGTTGTTTTTGTTTTAAACCAAATGTTAGGAAACCAAAGAAATAATATCCACAGGTATTGTGCCAAACACGAATATATCATACAAACAAACTGGCATCCTATTTTCACATGTACTTCACCCAACGTTTCAAATATCACAAGGAACATATTTAGAGAGATAAAATGCAGGGAATAAGCCAAATATAAGACTTTGTTTATACTTTAGAAATTATGTAATGTGAAAAAATTATTTCTAGTAAGTCCTGGCATAAATTGTGTAAGTTGAGAAACAGTGATAAGGGAAGTAGATGTAACAGAATGTAAAAGGTTCCAATCCAAATTGTTCAGGCAGCATACAATTCTCCCATGTACTTGAGGCACATACTTTGCGAAGAAACTCCTATATTTAGAATGCATCTATATGGTAGGGCAAACTAGAACTTTTTGAATTCTACAATTGGATTTTATATGTAAGTATCACTTCAGCCACAATGGCTCCTCAGTTGTGCAAATGCCATTTATGTAGCACATGCAGTATTCAGAACCCAGCTGAGAATCTGGAAAATGATCAAAGGCCTGTAATGATTAAGACAGGTCCGTGTATTAAATGCCATTCATTTTACTTCCTAGGAGAAACCCACATTACTCAAAGTCTCTACACAATTTTCTAATAGGTGTGGATATTTGGTATTGGAACATGGCAAAGATTGCCAGTGGTTGGCCCCAACATCCTTTCTTCCATTTCAACTTAGTTGAACCTCAGGTTTGTTCGGGGAAGTAATGTACCCAGATAAAGACGATATTTCCCAGTCTTCTTACAACTAAAAGTGTGCCAAGTCTTTGACCAATGAAATACAAGCGGAAATGTTTTGTAAGACATCCAGGAAGTATCCCATAAAGGTGAGACCCAGCTCTCTGCCTTCCTGCCTGCAGTCTGCTGGCTGGAACCCTGATATGACGGCTGTAGGGGCCATCTGGAGCTGTGACAGTGAGAGCTATGCCCTGAGGATGTTGCAGTGGAGAACTAGAAGGAGCCTGAATCCCTAAGAAATTCAAGATGTGCTATGCTCATCTTGGATGGCCTATCTCTGGAATTCTTATGCATGAGAACCTATCTTGTTTTAGCCACTGTTAGTTTTGTTCTAAATGTTAAACGCATCCAAGTTTATCCTAATAACTATGCTCAGAATAAATAAAAAATAATAAACTTTTAGTTTTGTGGTTGCTAAAGACAGACACATTTTACCTGAGAGAAGGAACATCTGAACATTTGGTGTCTCCTAAAAGTGAAGGAGACACCAAAAAACAAAACAAAACAAACCAGAAAACAAACAAAAAATCAATAAACTCTATAATGGGTTTTCATGTAAATAGTTTTAAAGCATAGCATTCTAGCCATACTTATTGAAATAAATTGTCCTAGACCTCTTAGGTAGGCTCCAAGGGTATCAATATGCTATAGGAAATTAGAATCATCTGAATTAATAATACCTGGAGTCATCAAGAAAAGAATAAAATATATTTGGTATAAGAAATAGGAAATACCTTGGGCCACCTGGCTCAGTTGTTTAAGCTTCCAATTCTTGATTTCCACTCAGGTCCTGGTCTCATGGTTTGTGCGTTTGAGCCCCGCATCTCTCTCTCTCTCTCTCTCTCTCTCTCTCTCTCTCTTTCTCTCTCTCTCTGCCTCTCCTCTGCTTGCACTCTCTCTCTGTCTCTCAAAATAAACAAATAAACACTAAAAAAAAGAAAAAAGAAAAAAAGAAATATGAAATGCCATAGAAATATTTTAATTCTAAATAGTTTAGTGTTTTTTTTTTAATTTCGTTCACAAAAGAGGAAGGAAAAGTAGTAAGTTTTCTGAAAATTCTGCAATATGGAATAGCAGATTTTTCCAGGTTGCAAAATAAATGAGTTGTCACTGTGTAGGGTTCTGTCAGTTTGAACACTGTGATTTTATTAAGAATTATTTTCTTGGGGGGGGCGCCTGGGTGGCTCAGTCGGTTAAGCGGCCGACTTCGGCTCAGGTCATGATCTCGTGGTACGTGAGTTCGAGCCCCATGTCGGGCTCTGTGCTGACCGCTCAGAGCCTGGAGCCTATTTCAGATTCTCTGTCTCCCTCTCTCTCTGCCCCTCCCCTCCTCACACTCTGTCTCTCTGTCTCTCTCAATCAAAAATAAAAATAAACTTAAAAAAAAGAATTATTTTCTTAAAATTCCCTTACATTTATGTGTTGTATTCATTTTATTTGGTCAGCATTCCAACTAGTTATACATTTTCCCCCACAAAATAAAAAAATTAAAACCAAAGAAAGCTACAAAATGATAGAGAACATAAAATCTCAATCTGGAGCCTTGGAGGTAACAAAATAAAGAAGCTACACCTTTCTTGCTCCCTTTATTTCCTGGAAAGTTTTAGGGCTCCTATTCAAATTGTGTGAATTCTCACCTGAGCAGTGCTGTACGCAGATGGGTGGGAAAAGAGCCAGCTCCTTCTGGCAAGGAGCAGGAGCAAGCCTACAGGCAATTTGATCTTTAAGCCAGACTTAGATAAATGAGAAACCTATTACAAACGGGAAATCTTCTGAGAACTTGCTGGCTATATGCCGTTCTCCAAACAGAGCAAAAGACAGCAGTGGTATAAACAATGGAAGCAAAAGGTTAAAGAACAAAAATATTCGAATAAAATCCCTTAATAGTGCCTCCACTCATGCAAAGTAATCAGAACTCTCCCCTCCGATGCCTCACCTTCCAGGAGATTGACGTCCCCACCACATGCTCTGTTACCATCCCCAACTTCCAGGATTCCTTGGTTCTTTCATCAATTATCACAATCTTTTTTTCACTCAAGTTTTCAGCTGCATGAGGGCAAGGACTGTGTCTCTTAGTCGCAGTTATAGCCCCATTACATGCCTAGCACAGGGCCTGGCAAATAGTAGGTACTCATTCAGATGTTGGATGGGTAGATGAATGGATGAGAGAAAGAAATTTGGAGAAAGGTATGATCAGGCACACAGGCAAAGGGAATTTAACTAAAAAGTTATCCTTAACTCCCACTGCCTCCAACCTAACTTTGACTCTACAAAAAATTGTGGGCTCATTAAGAGAAAAGAGAGAGAAAATGTAAAGAGGAAATAGAGGAAAATACGATGATAATGAGATGTAAATTAAACTATGGAAAAAGTTGACCAAATTGGTTCTTTAATATTTATCCTACACCCACACACACACTTCTAATACACACAGCTGTCCAACACAAGGCAGATATTGCCACAAAGAATGGTTACTTTGAATAGATTATATAAATTAGAATTATCTAATTTATTTGCATATTATCAATAATATGCAAATTTCTGCATGTCCCACCCTGAACCTGACAGTCAGCCCCAGAAGAAACTTTCCTAGGTGGTAGCACAAAGCCAACTACCTTTGAGGTGGATGAATTTGCATTTTATTCATCATTTTCCATCTGGCTCTTTAGTGCTCTGGTTGCTGAGTAATAACAAGCCTAGAAGCTGAGCAAGAAAAGCAAGAAAAAGAGGAAGAGGCCCAGTTTATCTAGAAATTGACTAATACACCTGTAAGAACATAGACAAAACCACTGCTTATAACTCATTTATAACAGCGCAGCAAAAATGGAGCCACAGAAAGAGATGAATGGAAGAATGATGTAATATGCAATAGACATCACTGCCGCTGGTCAGTGTCTGTGGTCCTCCTCTTCTAGACCCACAGAGGACTGCCTTACCATCTCCCTGTGCTGAACTTACATGTGGCCATGTGATCTTCTATAATCAACAAAATGTGCATGCAAGGGATACAGGTCACTCCTGGGTAAGGCATGTAAGAGCTGGTGCATGATTCTCCATGGTCTTCTCTCCTTTCACCAGCTGGCTGGGTGGCACTCCAAGTGACAGAGTCTCCACCAGCCTGGGTGCCAGAATGAGGTTATGTAGAGTACAGATCAGCAAACTATAGCCCCCAGGTTGGCTGCCTGCTTTCATAAATAAAGTTTTATTGGAATACAGCCATACCCATTTGTCTATGTATGCTTTCCAGTGACAATGGCAGAATTGAGTTGTTGGGACAGAGACTATATAGCCTGAAAGCCTAGAATGCTTACCAAATGGCCCTCTAAGCAAAACTATGCCGACCCTTGATACAGAACACTGAACCTCCACCCACATTTATTCGAGGAGGACATGTAGGTTGAAGGGAGAGACAGGCCTCTGTTATTTTAAAATAACAAGAATTGGGGGCTTATTTGTTACTCATATATAACCCAGGTTATTCTGACTGACACAAAACCCTCAAAAGAGAAAACCACTCAATCTGTGTGTATGTCATTAATAGAAATGTATTGTCTAAGCAAAGTACCTGGCACAGTGTGAGCACTTGAGTAGTAGGTTCTCATTTCTTTATTGAACATTCCCCACTGAAAAAGGAGACAGAACATTGATGTAATCACAAATGGACTACATGTCAGCTCCCTCAGAACACACTGTCTAAAAGTGGTGGCTTTTCAACAATTTTTAAAGGAAAGATGTTGACATGGTAGTTATTAAGATGGTTAAAAAAACATTAGAAGAGGCAGAGTGAAAGCAAAGGTGAGTCATGAGCTGTCAGAACATGAGGCACGTAAAGAAAGAGGCAGAGTGGCCCCTTTTGATGTGCTGGCTCCTGGGATGCTGGAGCCTGGCTATACATTTGAAGCAGAGGCGAAGACATTGAACTGGACTCATTGGCTTCAGTGATGAAAATGATTTTAAGGTTGTGAACGATAAAAAGAAAGTTTCTTTTTTTTTTTTAATTCTGGAAGAAACAAAGGTAAGGGAATATTTGCTGAGTCTCTCATAATACCAACATTGAACACCATTCTAGCTCTTACAATGATCCAGGCACTGTTCTGAGCACCTGACACATTTCAGCTCTTATAATCAGCACAATCCTGTAAGTTGGATGTTATCATTATCTTTAGTTTACTCACAAAATGGTGAAGTACAGGGAAGTTAAGTAGCTTGCCTGAAGTCAGCTATTAGCAAGAGGTGAAGCTGAATTGCAATGCAGATGTTCTGTGCCCAGTGCAATGACTCTTAGCCATCTTGCTGAATGTCCAAAGGCTTTGCCACTGGACTTGAGACAGAGTATGAAGGCAAAGATTCGTTGCTAGCCTGCTGTGTTCACTAGGGTACTTTTGGCTCTCTGTATCAGAATGCCCAACTCGAACTGGCTTAAACAAAGAAGAAATTTATTACTTCATGTAATAGAAATCAAGAGGAGGGGCAGCTGCAGAATTGGTCAAGCCACTAGTTCATTGATGTCTCTTGCCTTCTGATTCTGTTCCCCACAGGGTTGACTTCACATAAGATTAGTTGCTGTTATAGTCAGGGATGGCAACCAGTAGCAAAAGGTACGTATGTGCCCCTTTGTTGCCACCCAGATAGAAACGAATCCACCCACCCTCTTCATTCTTTCTGGGCCAAATTAGCTCCACATGGGGGTAGAGGCGAAAAGTGACCAAGGCAATGCCACCCACTGTTTGGCTTAGAAAAATTAGGGTTCTTGGAGTGAGAGAAGCAGTCAATTCTCCTGAGGCAATCTGGCTTCATGGCAAAAGTACTTAATACCTAAATAAAATTAGGGTTTGTTTAGGAAGGAGGATTGGGGTTGTAGGGGTAAACAACCAACAGTGTCCACTAGCAGGTGTCAGGTGAAGTGCAACCATATTTGCCAACTTGACTGTCTCTGCCACCCTTTCCCTGGGGATCCTTCCACAGACTATATTGAGGTGGTAAAATTCATGCTCTCATTGCATCATGAGTTTGAACCTTAATCTTGTTATATGTTGATGGAGAAGCTGCTTAAACTCTTGAAAGGCTCATCATTATATAGATGAACAATGACCAGACAATATATAAAAATAGAAGTCTGACCAACAGTCCGCAGCAAACAGCCCAGAAAGCCAACCTATTGCCTATAGTAACCAGTCCAGGAAGTCAGATCATTATCTCTAGCAAGCAGCTCACAAAACCAAATAATACCTCTGTAACAATTGACTTCAAATGGTCAGGACTTGGTTGATATCTGACAACTTCCATAATTATTGCCCCCACTTCCAACTTAGAAAAACCAGAGAAAGCCAAATACGGTCCCATAATCAATCACATAGGATGATTGCTTCTAGTTAGCTTGTCCACAGCTTCCCTATGCCAACAGCCTCAAAGCAAGGCAGACCTGAAACCATCCCTTTTCTCCACTGAAAAGTTTTCCCACCCTTCTACTTGCCTTTGAGTCTCTGCCACACGCAAGTGATGCAGACTGACTCCTTTGCTACACCAAGTTCTGAATGAATAGCCTGTGCTTGTTCTCATTTGGGTCACCTTCATTTGTTTCCACACTCTCTATGCTTCAGTTTCTTCACCTATAAAGTGGAGACAATACGGGCGCCTGGGTGGTTCAGTCGGGTAAGCATCTGACTTTGGTTCAAGTCATGATCTCATGGTTCCTGAGTTTGAGCCCCACATTGGGCTCTGTGCTCGCAGCTCAGAGCCTGGAGCCTGCTTTGGATTCTGGGTCTCCCTCTCTCTTTTACCCTCCCCCACTTGTGCTCTGTCTGTCTCTCTCTCTCTCTCAAAAATGAATAAACATCTAAAAAATTAAAAATATATATATTTATAAAATGGGGATAATAAAATTACTGACTTCAAGGTGAAGATTAAATTAGATTATGTATCAAAGCCCTTAGCATGTTAATTCTTAAGGACTGGAAATTATCTCTTGAGAAATAACTGTTCATTTGACTATTTGGTGGATTTGTTTAAGAGGTCAAAGAAACTGCAGGGATCACCATAGGGCATGATTTAGCAAAGCCAAATGCCTTGTGGTCTAAGCAGAAAAGGTCCAGGATTACAGGGGTGTTTTCCTATGAGAAGCTTTTGCCATACATTTCACATGAAGTGTCCCGTGAGTGAGTGTGCCTTTGTGTGTCTTCACTGACCTCCCCATGGGCTCCTCAGGACAATGAGACTGGCCTGGATTGGGATGAACCAAAGATGCCCAGAAGATCGCATTGTTTCATAACTTCCAGTGCTCACACTATACCTTCCACACAGTAGGTTGATAGTAAACAGTTGTTAATGGACTGATTGAATAACAAGTGCCATTTACCACTGTTGGAAGTTTGAGAATTAATTTGACCTGCATGTGCAAACTATTTTCATGTAGTCGAAGAAGCCAGAATTTTAAGGATCTATGAAGGAAATACCTTCTTCGGTCCTCATAAATATTTCGCACCACAGAAGTTGTAATTCATTACCCTTGCTGAAAGGAAGACACGAAGAAATATGAAGAAAATGTAATGAGGAAGAGGAAGACACAAAGGGAGAAAGAGAGAGAAACACACACACAAGAGGATGAGATTTTTTTCTCATTTGTGTTATGAGACACATGAACAAGGAAGCGAGAGGCTCTCACGGGAAAATGTCAAAGGATGGGGTGGTATAAATATCTTATGGAGAAGGAGGAGAGAAAGGTGATTTATTCCCTTTATATTAATTAAGAAAATTTCTAAGTATTTGTTGTGTGCATACATCCACGTTGTAGGTTATTCTGAGTATAAAGAGTTAAATGCCTGAAAGAAAGGTTAAAAGAGCAAAGGTGACAGTAATTATGGTCGGGGAAAATTCAAGGTTACAGATCATTTATCCCTCAAAGACCTCTCCGATGTCAAAGAATGTGAATAAGTTTAAGACAAAGTCATGTTAATCATACTGATTCAAAAAAAATATAGTGAGACAGCTGCCTGAGGTAAGTGGGTCATAACTAGGATTTTTGAAAATGATTCATGGGGTCCCCCAGATTCATAGGGACCTCTTAGAGGGAAAATCTGAGAGGCACCTCACTCAGCCACAAGTCTGGACATTTGCAAATACGTGAGCAGCAGGGGACTGAGAGGGGAAACCACCACTTTGAAGGTGATCATTGTAGCCTCTGGTGGACACTGAAAGCTCAAAGAGATATCCTAAAAATTAGTCTTTGATCATCTATAAGAGAAAATAGTGAGGAATCAAAACAGCTCCATTTCCTTTAAGTGATAAAACAGTGAGAAACAATGGGAGGGCAGAGAACTCACTATAATCTTCCACTGTATGCCTTAAGCAAGAGGGATTTTTTTTAAAGCTCAGACCTGATGTTTCAACAATTTCCAAGCAGATGTTCCCTCTGTAGGCTAGGTTGTGTGCTCACTCACTGATTCTCCATTTGGCTCTATTACACTAATAACCCCACAGAGAGCCCTCCCTTTTCATGCACAGTGAAGTGGTGACTTCTCATTCTCCATCTCTCCAGGTGAAGTTGGATGCTGTTTAAAAATGCTCTTGACACGCAGGAATAGATGCACACAAATATACCCAACTGATTTTTGACAAAGGTGCAAAAGCAATTCAATAAAAGGCCAAAAAAAAAAAGAAGAAGAAGAAGAAGAAGAAGAAGAAGAAGAAGAAAAGAAAGAAGCCTTGACCTAAACCTCACACTCTGTAAAAATTAACTCAAAATGGATTATAGACTTAAATGTGACATATAAAACTATAAAACATTTAGAAAAAAAACATAGTAGAGAGTGTTTGAGACCTAAGACTAGGTAAAGAGTTCTTAGATTCTGCATCAAAAACACAGTCCATAAAAGGAAATATCAATAAATCAGGCATGATAAAATTTAACATTCTTGCTCTATGAGAGCCCATGTGAAAAGGATAGAAATGAAAGAAAGAAAAGATACAGACTGAGAGAAAATATTTGCAAATCACGTATATAGCAAAGGACTAATACCTATCATGGGTCAAGAGTTCTCAAAACTCATGAGTTAAAAAAATCCAATTGGAAAAGGGTCAAAAAGACACTAATAGACATTTCACCAAAGAAGATATATAGAAGGCAAATAAGCTCATGAAGATGTTCAACATCATTGGACATTCGGGAAGTGCACATTGGAACCACAAGTGAGATATCACACCCCTACCAGAATGACTAACATAAAAAAGTGATCATTCCTGGGTCATCTTGGTTAAGCGTCTGACTTCAGCTCAGGTCATGATCTTACAGTGTGTGAGTTTGAGCCCTGCATCGAACTCTGTGCTGACAGCTCAGAGCCTGGAGCTTGCTTCAGATTCTGTCTGCCCCTCCCGCACTCATTCTCTTTCTCTCTCTCTCTCTCTCTCTCTCTCTGTCTCAAAAATAAATAAACATTTAAAAAGTGTTTTAAAAACTGATAATACCAAATGCTGGGGAGAATGTGGGGAAACTGGGTAACTCATACATCGCTGTTGGGAATAAAAAATGATACAGCCACTTTGGAACACAGTTTGGAGGTTTCTTATGAAGCAAAATATGCAACTGTCTTTTGATCCAGCAATTGTGCTACTGAAGTATTTATTTCAGAAAAATGAGAAACATGGTCACACAAAAACCTGTATAGAAAATATTCATAGCTTTACTTGTAACAGCCCAAACTATGAATCAACCCAGATGTCCCTCAATAGGTGAATGCTTAAACTGTGTTCCATACACAACATGGAACACTGCTCAGGAATAAAAAGAAGCAGACTACTGTGATGGCGGTACCAACAGGGGTTGGGCTCTCTAGGGATGTATGCTGAGTGAAAACAGCAGATCCCACAAAGTTAAATAGTGGACATTTATAGAGCAATCTTTGAAATGACAAAACTTTAGAAATGGGACCAGATCAGTGGTTGCCCTAGATGAGAGACTGGGGAGACAAGGGAGGTGAGTGGGGTGATAAGAGAGCAATAACAGAAAGGATACTTTTGGTGTTGAAACTGTTCAGTCTCTTAGCTGTGGTAGCCACAGACCTACACAGGTGATCAGATCATATAGAACTTAACACACACACACACACACACACACACACACGAGCAGAAGTAAAACTGGGAAAATCTGAATAAGATTGGTATTTTGTGTCAATGTTAATATTCTGGTTGTGATATTATATTATTTTATAATATAGTTTATAGTTTAGCAAAAGGTTACCATTGGGGGAAACTGGGTAAAGTGTACAAGGGATCTTTCTGCCTTGTTTCTTATAATGGCATGTGAACTTATAATTACCTCAGTTCATATATATATATATATACATATATATATATATATATGTATGTATATGTGTACATGATTGAGGTAGTAACAACCAAACTAACAATACATGCCAGCCTCCTAAACCAGGCCATTTTAAAGGTAATTCTGAGGGGCACCTGGGTGGCTCAATTGGCTAAGTGTCCAACTCTTGATTTTGGCTCAAGTCATGATCTCAGGGTAGTGAGATTGAGCCCTGCGTCTGGCTCCATGCTAAATGTGGAGCCTGCTTAAGATTCTCTCTCTCCCTCTCTCTCTCTCCTCTGCCTTACCCTGCTCTTGCTCTCTCTCTCTAAAAAGAAGAAAAAGAAGAAGAAGAAAGAGAAAAAAAAGGAAAGAAGAAGAAGGAGGAGGAGGAGGAGGAGAAAAAGAAAGGAAGGAAGGAAAGAAAGAAAGAAAAAAAAAAAAAAAAAAAAGGTAATTCTGACCATTCAAGATATTTGTATGTTCACTCTCAGGCTGTGTTCCTATCATACCCAAAGGAAAATGTTCTTTTCTTTTTTTAGATGGTTTATATTTTTATCATAAGGGTACTATTTAATTGTAGAAAACATGAAAAAATATAGAAATGAAAGTAAGGAAAATAAAATAAAATCACTTCCATTCTCACCACTGACCATAACTTGAATAGCATGCCTTTAAGAACTATGCCATAATATAATTTACTCTTGGTTTTTGCCATGTTCGTATCATAATTAATTCTTCCATGCATATACTTTCGTAAATATCCTTCATTTCTTATCATATATCCTTTTTAAAGGAATTTATATTTTATGAGTAACACCATTACTATACATATAAATATGATCAGGAGACTGTATCAAGGCCAGTACCCCAGTTATATCAGGCTACAGCTTTGTATTTGTACATACACATACAAGATGGTTCATCTATCCTCGTGCATAGCGCTCACGAGCATTCCTGCTCCTCGTTTTGGTTATCACTCTGCATCCGTGGTCGTGTAGGAGGTCGGGCCCCCCAATATCTGTTCTAATCCCAGAGGCACCCAGGAATATCTCTAGTGCTGTTACTCAGATCGCTCCACTAAGGGTGTATATTCAAGGAGAGGCAGAGAATCCTTCAATATCTATTTAAGACTTGGAGATTGTCCCTCCCGGACTTCTGTGGGCTTTCCCACACCTCTCAGCTCTGAGAAACATGTGCATTCAACAAACTTCCTTACTATAAAAGGAAGGGGAGAGAAAGCCAAAAAAGCACTTGCAGAGGGTTCAATTCTGCAGCCCCTGCTCAGTCCCCATTAGTGGGGAAAGTCTTATTTTTTTGGCTCCGTCTGTGCAAGTCCGTAATGGATTTTCCTGGGCAGGAGGTCATAGACCTGACATTTCAGAAAGGCTCCAAAGAAGAATTCACTGGAAAGAACACCCTGCATAACTCAAGCAACAACAAAAAGAGTGCATGATTATATATTTCTCAGTCTTCAGCATGATTGTGCCACAGAAGGGCAATAGTCTTTCTCAGACTAAAAGAGGTAAAATAGGAAACTCTGCATGCACAAAAGCAAGTGTGCTATTCCTTCCATTGAAGGAGAGGTTTTTAGCATCTAGCGTAGCACCTGGCAGGCCCTGGAAGCGAGAATCCTTTCGGTGGAAAATCCTTTCTAGTTGAAATGCTTTACTTGCACTGCTAATGTGACAGCCTTGTCTGGAAACTACCTAGGTTTTTTTTTGTTGTTTTTTTTTTTCCCCACACTTCACTGAATTGCACTTCATCTGTATTTTTCCTGCTGCATATCAATGGATCCTTCTGTGGTGGAGAGGGATGGAAGGAGAAGAGAGCTGACAGATTGAAGAGATGCCGTTTTCCCTCCTGTCTGTAGCTGTCTTCTCATTCAGGGTTTGATTCTCTATGAAATCAGAAGTGAAACTCTGCCCTTGGCAAAAAGGAGCCGAAACTCTCGCCAGGATACACCGTGGTTGGCATCCACTGGTGGAAATTCAAGGCCAGCTCATCAGTTTCCTCCCACAGAGCCGGGGCAGATATTCAAACAGATTGGTGCCAGGCTAATTTAAGACATGATAGGAAACAGATTTGAGCAAGCCAGAATTATTTTTTTTTAATTTTCTTAGACGAGAAATAAAAACAAAAAGGATGTTATTGGGAGCACATACAATGAGAGGAGACCAGTACATCGAAGGTAGCTTCAGTAACTCTAGAAATGGAGGCTGTCAGAAGAAAGAGTTCAGGTCTTTATACTGTCAGTGCTCATGTCAGGAGGGCACCGAAGTCAATGTATCCACCAACGGGAAAGCAAGCAGATTTGCTAAGAATGGGGCTATTTTCAAGGAACAAGGGGTTTCTGCTCAAGGAGCATATTTTTCCTTCGTGACAGCTATGAATGCTGCCGCCATCGCTGTGCTAAAGAGGGCAGAAAGGGCAGCATGCTGTGTTTCCATTTGGGTCTGAACACAAGATCACAGGAAGAAGACCTCTGCACCAATCCTTCAGAGTTGTTTAACACAAACACTTTACAGACAGTCCCTGACTTACAATGGTTTGACTTAGATTTTTCTGGTGCAAAAGTAAAACACATTCAGTAGAAAACCGTACTTCGAATTTCGAATTTGATCTTGTCCCAGGCTAGTGATATGTGGTATGATACTCTTGACCTTTGGCAGCGCCGTGAGCCATAGCTCTTGGTCAGCCCTGCCATCATGGGGGTAACAACCCATATGCTTAAGACCCTTCTGTACCCAGACAACCATTCTGTTGTTCACTTTCAGTACAGTATTCAACGCATTACGTGGGATATTCCACACTTCATTATAAAATAGGCTTTGTGTTAGGTGATTTTGCCCAACTATAGGCTAATGTAAGTGTTCTGAACACATTTAAGGTGGGCTAGGCTAAGCTATGACATTGGGTTCGTTAGGTATATTAAATGCATTTTCGACTTAACGATATTTTCAACTTATGACAGGTTTATTGAGATGTAAACCCATTGTGAGTCGAGGAAATCTGTAGAATTAAAGAAAGGCGATAACTCTATCTGACACACTCACCTCTGTTTATTGCACTTCCCCTCTGTATCATATTCTTTTTCATTTCCAAAGACCAGGGCTTGCTTCCGGAAATGTAGATTCTCATAAAGTTCACTTTGATTCAACAACAATTCTGGCTAGTATTGTTTTCAAATTTTGTGTTCCAAAACCAACAATATTGCTTCAAAATTACATGACATCTTTTCTTGAATGTTCTTAAAACAGCTTCTAGACATTACCTCATGAAACCAACACCATCAAAAATTGTTGATAAAGGCAAAAGTGGGGGTACCAACAACTCTCCCCCTTCACCTGCCTCATGACATTGTGGACTGAAGCCTGAGATGGAGGTGGGCAGTCTCTCTCTTCCATCTTCCACGTGACTTGAAAGTGTCACCTAAGTGTTCTAAAGCTCATGCTTCTCATCTGAAAAATACGGCGGCTGAGCCAAATGATTATCCCAGAACTTTCCAGTCCTGTGAGTCTGTAAAATTTTAAAAAGAGGAAAGGTTCTCATTAAGAGAAGTTGAACACTGACTTGCTATACCATTAAGGAGTGGGTTTAACTTGGGGTGCCTGGGTGGCTCAGTCAGTTAAGCATCTGTCTCAATTTTGGCTCAGGTCATGATCTCACAGTTAATGAGTTCCAGCCCTGCGTCAGGCTCTGCACTGACAGCATGGAGCCTGCTTGAGACCCTCTCTCTCTCCCTCTCTCTCTGCCCCTCCCCTGCATGCACATGCTCTCCCTCTCTCTTAAAATAAATAAATACACTTTAAAAACAAAGGGGGTTTTAACTTTAAAATCAAGCTTTATTTCCTCGAAGGGAAAATGAATATACTAGGCCCGGTTTATGTGCCACCCAGATCCACTCATTCTCTCCTATTTTCCAGAGCCTGGCTTTGGAAGGCCAACCAGGAAGGGCCTAGCAGCCTCCTACCCATTCTTGCAGCCTTAAGGCCTGGTAGCTGATGCTGGAGTTATCACCACAGCTGAGAAGCTTTAACGGACACAACTAACTGAGGAAGACAGACACTGTGACCACACACTGCCTGGATTGGGCCTTCGGAAGCTCCAGTGGCTTCCTGGAGGCGGTATTGATGCCACTTGACTTGGGGGGAAATTGACACAATGGATGAACTCTGACCAATGGGAGACAAGAAATGAGAGACCATCTGTGCTTAAGTTGTTTCCCTCCTCCTGCTCCCCCCCCCCCCTGCCCCAAACTGTTCCAAATGCAATTACTTTTGTATAGTACCTCTGGAGATGTCTGCTCAAGACTGAGCAACTAATGTGTTTGCAGTGAAGCTCTGCCTAGCTTGGTCATGAACTTCCCTGTGATGGCTTTTCCTTCTTCCCTGCATTATTTCTCTTTTTCCCCTGGGATTTCGGCAGAGTGTTAACATAACAACATTTTGCCTCAGGTCCTGTTTTCTAAGGAATCCAGGCCAAGACAGTGGTACACGGAGTGCCCTTAGAAAGCAGACCTTCAGTATAGAATTCTGGGCCCCCATATATGGTGGTAAACTGGGCGTCACTCATCCCTGGAATGCACTGATGTCACAGTTGCTAAAATGTTCACCTGGGTTTAATTGGCAAGCTATTGGTACGTCACGTGGCTGCTGTCCTTCATCAGTAAAGGAGAAATGATAATTATAAGGATTGTCTTGTAGGATGGCTGCTTTTGATGGCACTGGAAGATTTGCAAAAAAGGAATTAACAGGCTCAGAGAAGCTAATTGCCCACTTAAAGCATGCTGTGAAAGCCAAAGGGCTTCTACACAGCTTGTCTCCTGCAGATGCAAGAAAGACAAGGAAGAAAATCATGTCCAGGATCACATGTTCTGGGTGGCAAACCTACAAAGGAGACAAAATGCACAGCCTCCAAACGCTCCCATGTCAAAGTGAGAGCCCTAATAGGGAAGGAGCAGGAGACTGAGACCTGGAATGAGCGCATATGAGTAGACAAGCCTGATCATTGTGAAGGTACAAGAGTCCCGGCCCCTCCCGGCTAGCAGAAACAGCCCTTTCTCCTTCCCCAGAAGAGAAGGACTTCTACTTGTCCTGAGACATTTCAGTGATCTCATCTGAAGTCTTATATGAGGACACTTGTGCTTCTCAAGGTCTGCCCCGTTGGCCAGGGGAATGCCTTGATCCACACGGACCGCTGGTGATGGAAGATCAGGACGTTCCCAGCAGTGAGATGGATAGACAACCCGCTAGAATGTCGGATTCTCTCTCTCATTTTATCTAATTATACTTACGTACAGAGGAAGGGCCAATTTCCATGTTGCCCAGAGGAAGAAGGGACCTGTAGCAAGTTCAGGCTGCAGTGAAAGCTGTCCTGCCACGCAAGCCATATGACTCATCTGGTTTGAAAGTTCTAAAGGTGTCTGTGGGTAAGAATATTGCATATAACTTCTTAAAAGTCTCATTAGAAGAATCATAAAACAGATACTTAAAGATTTGGGAGTAAAGGCCATATCTTTTGTGGGAGAGAACAAGTCCCTACTTAGATAGCATGACAGTTTTCACAAATAAAAATTTAGTCCTCATCATGGAATACCAAATGACTATGAAATAGAGCTGCCCATCGTGAGCTGAGTGTTATTAGATCCACCAAGTCTAAGGCCACATGGGTATGACAGTAGTCCATTCCAAAATGGAAGGGGTACATTCAGGATTAGACTGAAGTCAGTCCAGAACACCTGAGTAAATTATATAGACAAGTGGCCCAGGTTCGTTTCCCCTAACTCTGTTGTACCATTACCTTTCCTTTAATCTACATCTATGGCATCACTGGGGATTCCCTGTGGCCAACTGACAGAGGTAGGAAGGACTTGGATACGGTTCACAAATACGTAGGTGTAATATGTTGGTCCTAGCCAGGACTGAGCCACTACCGTACAAAAGCCCTCCTCGAGACTGCCCCAGAAGGCAAGTGGTTAAAAGAAATCTTCCCACTGGGCAGATTTAAGAGCAATACACTTGATTATCCATTTCATATTGAAGGAGAAGTAGCCTGAGGAAGGGATATATCCTGACTCCTGATAAGTGGGAAATGATTTGATAAGATGATCAGTACTTACAAGGAACAAGGCACAGAGACATGAGACAAGAATGGCCAGCAGAAATGTATGTACATAGGCTAATGGGAGTGAACACAGTACATGCAGATCTTTTATCACATATTAAAACCTACTAGAGATCAACTATCTTGTACAAAGCTTTCAACAACCAAGTAGACAATGAATTGGTCAGCTGCTTATTGAGTCATCTAGTGCTTTTGTTTGCCACGGGGCCATGAAGCCATGGTGCCACGGATGGAAACTAAGCATGGATCAAAACCCATGGGTTCCCTCTCACTAAGGCGGATCTAGCTCCTGCTGCTACTGAATTCCCTACTTCCAGGATCAGAGAATGACGCTGAGCATTTGACACGGCCTCAGTCTTGGAAAGACCTGCCAGTCAGTTAGTAGCAGGTCAGTTACATCAGATCCCTTAGTAAAATTAGTGATTCATACTTACCTTAAATGATACTCTGGAGACAGGTTTGCCTTCCTGCCCACAGTAACTCTGCAAACACTACCATCTAAGGACCTACAAAATGTCTGACCTACTCACAGATAAATGACATTTGCTCAGAGTAAAGGACTTATTTTACAGCAAAGGAAGTGTAATACCAGGCTCATGACTGTGTAGTTCACTAGTTTTAGCGTGTATTTCATCGCTCAGAAGCATCCACCTTGATAGAATAGTGGAATGGCCTGTAGAAGTCTCAGCTAAGGTGCCAGCAAAGGGACAACACCTTGTGGGCTTGGAGTATTGTCCTTCCTGGTGCAATTGATCAGATAGATACATAGATGATAGATAGATAGATAGATAGATAGATTGTCAACCCATATGAAATAGGATTAACTCTGTTTCACCACAAATCCAAGTGACTCACAGATACAATTGCAGAATTTGAGACTCTCATCTCCACAAGCTTAGTCTCTGCTAGCTTAGAGGTCTTAGATCTCAGGGCAGGAACTCTTCTGCCATAAGTTTCACTGAACTGGGGGCTACAACTGCCATCTGTCCACTTTGGGCTCCCTATGTCAGTGAACCTACAGGCAACAAAAGGAGTTCCTGTGCTGGAAGGCATGATCGATGATGATTCCCTTGGAGAATGAGGGCTGCTGCTGCACACAGGTGTGTCTATCTAGAACCCAGGGGATCCCCTGGGGCTTCTCTTGGTCTTCTCTTATTACTGAGTCTAATAATCTCTATTAACAGAAGTTGCATCAAGAATGATTAAATAAGACTAACAACTCAGGGCTGAAACCCCTCAGGGGTGAAGGTCTCTGTCACCACATGGGGCACGCAACTGAACCCGATCAAAATGTTTGTCAAAGGTAAGGAAAATCTAGAATGGGTGTTAAGGACACCATGACTCACCAGTATCTGTCCTGCCCTGGGATCAGCTGCAGCCGCAAATGCTGTAGCTTGATTTGCTAACCTTCGTTAAGCCTTTTAAGGGATTGCAATGGGCCATTGCCTTAAAGACCTGAACTTGTATTTTTTTCCTTATGGGAAAAGTAAGAACTTATTATCATATGGTTAATAAAGTCAGGATATCAGATCTGAGCAGCCCAAGAAAAGGATCATGACAGCCTCTCCTTCCCTCTTCTTTGGGCTGCGTGTGAAATGACAGCTACCATGTTGCCATCATCACTCACACCCTCAGACTCTGTCACAATGCTTACCGTCATCGAGGGAAGAATCAAGGTGTTTCTATGAAACCAGTCCAAACAGTATTTCACGGTAAAGCATAACTAGGGAAGCACAGATCAGGGGAGGGTGGATATGGGCAGCTGGGAGTAATTCAAGAGCCAGTTCTTGATTCCAACGTTGGTTCTAAGAACAGCAAGAAGAGACTGCACGTGCTGCCCTGAGGGTATAAACTGGCTCAAAGTCTGGAACGTTCTTGATGTGCAGTGGGGCAGATGCTTGCTCACCAAGTTTTCTCCAAGAAATGCAGTCACTGAGGGAAGAACAGACCTCTTGTTAACAAGATCAGCTGCCTTAGAACCAGGAGGCAGAATAAAGAAAATGAGAAGACCGTTGCACAGTTTGTTTGTGTTAAATAAGAACTCAAATGTTTTGTGTGGATATGCATATACACAGAGCCGCACCCCCCCCCACAGACATCAATAAGAGTGTGTGTATATATATATATATATATATATATATATATATATCAGGTTGTTGAAATCTGAATTGAAGAAGAGGAAGGACAGATGAACTTTGTTCAGCATTGGAATGTCTCCACTGATAAACCACTGGATTGAGATTCAGATAGCCATGGAAAGGACTGTACTTGGGACTCAGTAAAGACAATAAACCCAGAGTCCAGATTAATTCAGTCTATGTGACAAGTCAAGATTCAGTGACCTAAGCTGGGTGTCTGTAAAGGATCTCCCTACACAGCACCCCCACAGTTTTTGCTTAGGTAGTAGGCTAGTTTTGTATTCAAAATACAAAGATGTGTGATGAGCTATGGGAGGACTCAATAAATACTTATGGAATGAAGAGTAGTTGCTACAAGATTTGAGGGCAATGCTAGAAAATACCTCTGAATTTATAAAGGTTCAAACAGACAACATTATCAGGTTATTAGTTTCTAGTAATTGTAAAACTAATTATTTGGAAAAGATGACTTAAATGCTGCATTAACAGTACATTGTTAGGGGTCTCCAGAGAAACAAAACCAATAGGATGTGTGTGTGTGTGTGTGTGTGTGTGTGCGTGTGTGTGTGTGCGTGTGTGTGTGAGAGAGAGAGACAGAGAGACAGAGAGACAGAGAGATAGAGAGAGAGAGAGGAGATAATTCTTTTAAGGAATTGGCTCACACAACTGTGGAGATACAAGTTCAAAATCTGTGGGGTAGGCTGGCAGGGTAGAGACCCAAGGGAGAATTGCAGTTTGAGTCCAAAGGCAGTCTGTTGGCAAAATTTCTTTTTTATCAGAGGGTATATGTCCTTTTTATTTGTAAGGCCTTCAACTGATTGGACGAGGCCCACCCCCACTAGGGAGAGTAGTATGCTTTACTCAAAGCCTATTAATTTAAATGTTAATTTCACCCAAAATACCTTCGTGAAAACATCTAGAACAATGTTTGACCAAATATATGGATTCTGTGACCTAGACAAGTGGACACATGAAATTAACCATCACCAATAATAAGTGAATATTCAAGCATATTTAATTGGATTATAGTTATTTCTTTTCATTGAGACAATGAATGTATTTGTTGAGTTCGCAAGACAAATGTTTTGACTTGGTTGTTAAAGAGAACATTTAATATACATAAATGTAATTTGTTCTCTGTGAACTCCAAAGCAGTATCTGGCCCTAAGTGTGGTCAGTTAACACTTAAAGTTTTGTGGTACGGTGGGTTTAGAAGGTGGCCAATTTGTCTTGTTTTCCTAGGACTCTCTCAGTTTGGGTGCTAAAATTCCACTCCCTCAGAGACTCCTCAGGACACCAGTCACCATAGGGTGCTGTGCTTAAAACTTCTTTACTTCCCAAAAGGAACAAGGATTTAGGGGTGGCTTGTGCTGGCCACATAAAATAATTTACATTTAAACATGTGTGAATTACTTTAGCATGCTTCCTCCTTGAGAAGAATCCTAAAACAAGCAAAGAGGACCAGCAATGGGACATTGCCCTGGGTGACTTTATCATGTGCTGTGGCTAACTGGGGACTTCACCAAGGACAGTCTTGGTGAGTTCTCATCCAAAACAGGATTTAAGCTCACTGTTTGTTTCTGTGGCTCTGAGAAAAGATGGCTGTGCTAGTAGTGAGCACTAAATCAGGTCCATGATTGGTTCACCCTCGTCTAGGTCATAGGAGCACCCGTGACAACACAGGAGTGGGTCTACCAGGTGGCCAGAGCCTTCCCGCACAGCCACACCATTCCACCTTGGCAAAGGTACACTCTGTCACCCGCACACGATATTTGATTGCTTCCTGGATCCACAGGCTTGAATGGTATGTAGAAAAATGTTCAAGATTCTAGAAATTGTTGTGGGCTATAGGCTAGAGCCATGGAGTTCGTGAATTTAGGGAAAGTAGTTGACAGGGGAGATGGAAGGCTGGCTCCTCATTGATCTCCCTCTTCCAAGTACCCTGCACAACTTCCCTTTTATTTACTTACTTTGCATTCTGGGTGTACACACCAAGTTTTGCTTAATGAAAATATTCTCTATATTGCTAGGGTGTTTGAAAAGACCAAAAATATGAGATTCAGAGTATTTATAACATTTACCCATACAGATATGATTATGAATATTTTAAACCATTTGAGGGCTGAAATGACCCCATTATGCAATATATCTTATACATATAAATATTTGTGTCTTTTTTCTTTCATTTCTAAATACAGCATTCCTCCCCTCCCTTTTTTACACTTTAAGGCTGAGAACTTGGTCAGATTCCAGCTCTGCTGTTTTCTAGCTTTATGACTGTGACAAGTAGATTTAAGCTACTTGAGCCTCTGTTTCCAGGTGTATAACATGAGTGTAAAAATCCTGACGTTCTGAGTTCTGGGAGGATGAAAGGAAGTAATGTACATAAAGTGCCTGGCATGTAGTTGCTTGATAAATGGTAGCTAGTGTTCTACTAAACTGACCATGAAGCTTCACAATGGAGCCCTTGCGTACCTCTCCAGTCTAGTTTCTCACGGCCCCCTTATAGTGCACCCCATTCTGGATTGACTATCTCTACAAGTTCTGCCAGGAACGTAACAGACTTCCAGGACAAAGAAATTAAGGAGTTTTGTGAGCTTTTTACCATGTGTCTAGGAAGGGTGGCCACGGACGCTCGAAGTACGAATTTATAGTGCCATTCTGCACAAAAATCTCTTTGCTTTGAATACACTATTCTCATCTGCCTGTGGTCCCATTTCTCATCTTCTTCAGCAGACAAATTGCTAGTGTTCCCCCAAGCTTCAACTTAGGAGTCACCTCCTTAACCCATACTCCTCCCATCGAGACTCGGGGCCCCTCCTCTGCATCCTACCACAGAACTCATGGGAAGTCACTGCAAATGCATGCTTTCACATTTTACCCCTCACAAGACCAATTTAGCAAACACATTTCATGGCGTCTGTATGACCACAGGCTATTCTAAGAGGCTCTCCCTACTCACAACCCCTGGATGGCCATGTTTGCCTGGTGTGACCCTCCAGGCCACTCCACCGACCCCTCCAGTTGAAACTGGAATCGTTAAGAGCCCCTGACCCAAGGTCTGTGCTATGAATTATGATTCATGACTTGTCACGTACGGCAGTGGATTCAGTCCTATTTGTACATCAGCATCACCAGTGGAACTTTAAAGCAAATGCACATGCTATGCATTACATCTCTAAAGATTCTGATTCAGTGGGCCAAGGGTGGACCCATGCACTGGTACTTTTTTTAAGCCCTTCAGGTGGTTCTGAGAAGCATCCAGGACGAAAGACTCTCTGGGCTAGCATAGAAAGAAGAGCTGGTCTAATTAGATTCTATTGCAAATTTGAACGAAGAAAAATGGAAAGAACTTTATAATGAGCAGTGCAATGGAAAGTGACAGAATTTAATTGGACTGAACAGGGTTATGCAATGTCAAAGGGACTTGTCATCTGAAGTTACCAAGGAGCGGAGCACATGTGGATAGTGAAGAAGTTGGTCGTTACAGAGGAGAGCAGAGCTGATATGCAGAGAGAAGCCGGCACCACAAGAGAACGAAAGACAAAGACAGAGATGGAATATCACAGGGAACAACAGGAGTAGACAAAGAGATGGAACAGAGGTGGAGAAAGAGAGAGGACTGGGAGAGACAAACAGGCAGAGAGAGCGTGTGTGAGTGAGAGAGAAGCCCCTTTCAGAATGGCTGCCATCAGCTTACTCCCCCAAACTAGAAACCTCTGTGGATTTCTCACTCATCGACATCCAACCTCTGCCTCAAAAACAATCTCTGAAGTGGCTTTTTCCCTTCTCATCCTGTTGTCACTGCCTTATTCCCAGCCCTCATGAACACTTGCTGAGACTACGGCAAAACCCTCAACCTGGCCTCTCTCCCTCTAAAACCCACCCGCCTGGGTCTATTCTCAACACTATGGCTATTCACCCCACCTCTTCCTCTCTGTATGAAACCACAGGCCTTCCTGATCTGGCCAACCTGCCTTGTCACCTCTATGAGGACCACCCCGCCCCCGAAGATCTCATACCCCTTCCGAGCAGATCAGCCCCTCGTCTTTGTACATGCGGTTCCCTCTTTTGTTTGTAGCAATCTCACACTCGGCCTTCAAAACCTAGCTCAAAAATCACCTCCCTGGTGCCTTTTCACCTCCTTCAAACATGGTTAGCTTATTACAAAGCTCCTACTTTCCCCATTAGACCGCGAGCTCTTTGAAGACAAGGACTCTTTCCCACTGATCTCGGAGGCACTCAGTGGGTGTGTGTCAGTGAATTTGAGGAGTGGCGTGTAATGGGTGAGCAACAGCTATAGAACCGGGGCGTCCCGGGCAGGTGGGCCAGCCCTGGGTAGGTCTCTGCATCCCTACACTCTGCTCCCAGATTGTCAGTGTCTTGTCTTCTGCCACATTTATATCCACAGATCCTCTAAAGGCTCCAATCAGGTTTTTCCCAAAGCTCCATGGAAACCTCAGCAGAGGCTTCTGGAGGTGATGGTTGTGGGCTGCAAAGACGACAGATGGGCTGAAGCAGCCACTCATCCATGTAGGTATTTGGACTGCCCAGATGCACATAAGAACAATCTCCTTCCTTTTTATTTGGAATCCTAAGAAAATGCCTAGATATGAAAACTTAATTTTGAAAAGGGAGAAGACAGAAGTGTGAATTAACTTATTCTCCATGACCTGAACCACTTATAGCTTCCAACAAAGCTTGCGGGGGGAAATTCTGAGTACAATCAATGTTGAAACTATCCTCCCGATGCAGAAATGAATATACATAGAGCAATTTCTGACCAGCAAATTTTGTATAAATATGTAAAATCTATTTTGCATATTTTGTCCCTGTTGACAGTGATGACCAACGGAACAAGATTTTCGCTCGCTAGAGGAAATGCAGTAGCATGCATCAGGAAAATTAACTTGGAAATTTCTAGTGGATAAGCATGATTTTGGGGCCTAGAGAATGTCAATTCGAGAACTCTCATGAGTCCTAGTTCTTCCACTGGCTGAAAAAAAAAACCTTAAAATCTTGAATTATGTGCTAAACATTTTCATTTTGCTCATAACTCCCTCGAGTCGCTTGGCATTTAATGGAAAATGAGTAGGAAGGGGAAGATCTCTGCCAGCTGAAAGGACAGAGGCTAGTCTGGGCAGAGTGTTTTGTAGGGTGCAGATCTGAGTGTAAGCCAACTGTTTTAAAAGTCTTCGTTCTTGTATGCTAGCACATGACCTCTCCAGAAGGGTGAGGAGATGCTAGAGGTACATATTTACCATCTGGAGTGAACCACGCAATTCATCTAGAAACCTGCATCACCATGAACTTGAAATTAATCACAGTGATGAACAAGGAGAACATGCTGGGTCAGAAAGGTCAGTTTCATTTGATAAGAAAGGAACACGTGGCCTAGCTGGCAATGTGCTGACATCATTACCTTCAGGAAAACTCTACACAGCTTCTCCCTCTGGAGAGGACTCCTGGGAAAGAAAAGGGCTCCCTCTGAGGCCATAAAAATGAGAACCCCTTCAAAGCCATTGGCTTTTGATGGTGTCCAGAATCACAATGATCAGGGGCACCCGGGTGGCTCAGTTGGTTGAGCATCTGACTTCAGCTCAGGTCATGATCTCCCGGTTTGTGGGTTCGAGCCCTGTGTCTGGCTCTGTGCTGACAGCTCAGAGCCTGAAGCCTGCTTCGGATTCTGTTTCCCTCTCTCTTTGCCTCTCTCTCTCTCAAAAATAAATAAATATTTTTTTTAAAATTTTAAAAAAGAATCACGATGATCATAACTCCATCCGATGTTGCTCTTTTTTGTCCTGAAAGGGAAAACATCTCTCCATCCACGCCTATGAGGTTTCCTGTGTTTGCTCAAATCATGTCAGAAATAGAACATCTAGCTAGTAATCAAGCACCAGTTGGAGCTGTTTACTACTGAATGCATGGTTTTAATTTTGAAACTCTCACTCCATTGTTCTTTAGCACTGTGAAGGGCTTAGAATTCAACTAACTACATCTCCCACTTTGGCTTGGGAAACCAAGAACAGATCTGGCTTCAACTCCAAGCAGGCTAGAGCCAATTTTGTTGGGTTTTGGTTGCTGCTGTTACTTGTTTTTGAAAGAGATGTGGACAGAAAAGAGCAGCCACGGGGATGGTGTTTGAAGTCTGCTTTTGGTGTTTGGGGAAATAGGCACCTATCGCTATTAAAGGCATTTCCTTCCAAATGTCAAAGAATTCTTCACTGTTTCAACTTAGCTCTCGAAACTGAAATGTTTGGGGAGTCGAAATCTGTTAAGCAATCGGAGTTCAGTGGGTAAGAGAAGAAATGAAGTCATCCAACAGAATTCCTTGCTTAATGAGACTATAATCCATAGTTTTCTCTTGAAGCGATGCAGCCTGGAAATCGGTTTTGTGGATGAGTCTAAGTTCTTGTACTTTTCTGTTTCTATGTCTTAGAAACCCTCATTCCCAAATTTTACTCTCATGTCCCTGAAGGTGACTTTTGAATCTGTGTGCACCGAGGAAATGACATCAAACAGAGATGGGTTAAAATCACCACTTTGCCCCTCAACTGCTGTTTGACTTTGCCTAAGTTACTTGGATCCTCTCACTCTCTGTCCCCTCATCTATAATATGCAGATAGTGATAACTATCTTGCAGGGATTATTTTAAGACCAAATGAGATAATGCTATGTTCCCTATTTGGATAATATACACAACTCCTTTAAAGTAAAATGATTATGTAAAATTCACTGTTTACTTAAATTATTTTTATCATAATGTTACTTAAGTGTGCACATATAAAACTAGACAAAAATTCATTAAGACATACACCCACCCCTACTTTCCAACACGTACAACACAAATTTTTAAAGTCAAATTAAAATGAAAATATAATCTGTAAAATTCAAATAAACAACATAAATTCAATAGAATGGATGTTTCACTGAAATTAAATGCATTGACAATGTGAATTTGACATAGTTATGCAAAGGTCCGTTTGGGTTCAGTGAGGCTAACGATATCCAGTTCCGTGGCATAAGTGTCCCAGGAGCTCAGCTCCTGGAGAGCTCTCTTGGCCCGTTTGCCATGACATGATGGGTTGTAGGGCCCTTGTCCATCTTTGTCTGAGACGATTGCTTGGGCTAAAGAGTGGTCTCATTTATCCAGCTACCTACAATCCCAGACAGGGTCACAGGGGACCCTAACGGGCCAAGTTCAGCCAGAGGGAGCCTTCATTTTGTTGCTCAGCTGTGAACAGTCTCATAGATACCCATTCTTGAGTGGGCTTAAGAAACCCACTGAAAAGTCTTCAACAGAGGGGCCATATGTTAACTTTATCTTTTAGGAGATTCACTCTGGCAAAAGTTTTGAGGACGGGTTGGAGTGGCTGAGAACGAAGTTAGGGGAGGACAACTGGGCCATAGAAATCCTCCAAATTCATGAGCTTGACATTCAAAACACCACAACGCTCACTGCTCGCTGGCTTTATCTTCTACTTGCTAATATGGAGCTTTAGCTTCTGCTGATGCACCTTGCTTTACCTTGCCCGAACACAGTGTTTTCTTGTCTATTCACCTTATACTGACACCTTTCTCTTCACTTATGATGTCTTTTCCAAGCCCTTCTCAAAAATCTCAGGGCACCTGGGTGGCTCAGTTGGTTAAGCGTCTGACTCTTGATCTCAGTTCAGGTCTTGATCTCAGGGTTGTGAGTTCAAGCTCCACATTGGGCTCCATGCTGGGTGTGACGCTTACTTAAAAAAAAAAATCCCAACCACCATTTAGGGTTTATCTCCACCCAGCCTTCCTTGGTTTGTTCAAATTACCTGATACAAGTCGCAAATTACCTGTTTTGAGGTATTTTTGTTCAATGTTAACATTTGTCTCTTCCAGCAATTGGGATCAAATTTGATGGCAGGGACATGTCTTGACCAAGTTGACTTTCCACCTGGTTTTAACTTAATGCAGCTCATTGTTTCTGCTGGTTCTCAGTAATTTACTGAATTAATAGATGAATAAATAAACCACCCGCTGACTTATCTTACAGACACCTGTATTCAGGTATAAGGAAATTATTTAGTAACAGCTTAAAATGTATTCAAACTGGATGTTTTACATCAAGTTCATAATGAAACATGAGAGTTCAAGATATACAAGCTTGTCAGAGATCTGTAAATGAGATTTATTTAATGAGTTATTATGCAAAAGAACATATAGAGGAATGAAAAGCCCCAGAAAATGAGTGATGTAGAAACATGCTTGGAAGAATAACAGTTTACTGATTTATGAGAAAAGTAAAAATAGAAGTGAACAGTGAAAAGTCTGAAATAATCTTTTCCCCATATGTTTTGTTTCATGTTTGTTTTGCTTCTGACTGTGAAAAAAACAAAGTTGCAGATAAAAGATAGCACTTTTAGTTGGTAGGAGCAGGGTACCAGTTAGCAACATATTGAAACTGTATAAAGCAGTAAGTTAAAAAAAATTAGAAATCTGGGACCTACAGACAAGGGTGGAACCATACTTTAAACTGTAAGTTTAAAAAAAGTTAAAAAGGAGGTGCACCTGGATGGCTCAGTCAGTTAGGTGTCTGACTTCGGCTCAGCTCGTGATGTCATGGTTCATGGGTTCGATCTCACGTCAGGCTCTGTGCTGACAGCTCGGAGCCTGGAGCCTGCTTGGGATTCTGTGTCTGCCTCTCTCTCCACCCCTCCTCCACTTGCACTCTATGTCTCAAAAAGAATAAATTAAAAAAAATTTTTTTAAGTTAAAAAGGAGCCACGTTGTGATGAAAAGAGCTGTTTAAAACATTATTTTTTTGAATTTTTGTCCTATCTTGTATCAAATTTTCAAAGTAGAGGAAAAAGTAATTGACTTAGTTTGGTAATTTTTAAAATAGAATAGTTAGTACTGATGAGATCATAATCCAAATGCTCCCTGATGCAGCTGTTGTCACTGGGGAGAAACCTCACCAACTGTTCACCATGCTTATTTTCTTACACCTATTAAGGTACCTTTCAAAAACAAGGCATTTAGTAAGTGTTTGGTGAATGAGTGACACATGAATAATTAACAACGTGCAAAGCAGTCACCTGGTGACCGCTCTTTATTCTCAAAGGGACAATCTTCATAGGCCCATGCTTGAAAATGCAATTTTTTAAGGGACAGAAAACGGCATGGCATCTTAGATTGTCTTAATCTTGGTTCTAGACCCCTGGCACAAATATGTCCCCAGTTCTGGTCTCTATCTGCATTCCTCTGACCTGGAATTCTCAGTCTTCTCATGGCCTCTCTGGCTGGGCTGTGGGATTTGCACCACCAGCTCCAGCTCTGACACCCAGCTATAATTTGCCTCTCGTTTGTCAATAGATTAAAATATTAGATTGGCGTGGGGGGAAAACGTAGTTCATGTAAAGTCAATACCTCGTTCTACTCACATCATTCACTGTGGCATTTCTTCCCCTTGCTATAGAACTTGAGTTTACCGGTCTTTAACTTTCAGAACTCAACCTTTTTCCCTTTTCTTATACAACCATTTCATGTTGGCTCTTTTCCCAGTGTGCTGGCACTTCCTCAGTCCTCCATGAAATGTTAAAGAGTAACAGATGTAACCCTGCAAAACGTCAACCAATTCAGCGAGTTCACTGTGAAGTAAGTCACACTCCTTGTAACTTTGAATACAGCTTCTTTAAAAACAATCTACTGTCTGTTTGCCATTCTCTTTCTGGGTTCTCTGTCCTTATTTCTAGTCCATAGTGTGGTACTATATTGATTACCAATCAGGCAATAACTGGCTGCTTCTGATAGAAATTCAACTCCCAAGTTGCTTAAGGAAAAAAAAAAAGGAACTAGGTGTCTGAGGCTAACTGGGAGGTCCAGGGGTCCAGGGCTATGGATACAACTAGAACCAGGGACACATGTTGTCTTTATTCAGTAACATCTTCCATAGATAGAAGAGGCCACTGAAAGCGGCTTACATGGTCCTTGCCAGTCAGCATCCCAAAGAGAGAGCCAGAGAGATTGAGTACCCTGACTGGGGTCCCACCATGGGCCCAAGAGCCTGGGTCACAATGAGGAATAAAACATTGCTGGATGGAGACTTCTATGTTCTTCACAACAAAGCCCAAAGTGAAATCGGAATCTGGCAGCCATTCTGGATAGTTCTAGTCTCCCACCCTCAAATATTACAAAAAATCTACTTTGAGAATCTGAATTACCTATACAGTTGAGCTTAAAACGAAATATACCTAGGAACAAGGTAGACTCTCCAATTAGTATAAAAACCAAAGTCTGAGGGTGAGAAACCACGCATTTCAGCTGTACTTTTGAATAAACTCAATCAGGTGAATAAGCAAGGCTGAAACAATAGCCCTTTCTGAGCCAGAGTTTACACAATACAGTTCACAGCAAAGGTGATAAACTCTCCAGAGAGGAGGACTCTCCAGGACTTTTCCTCTGTGTTGGCCTTGGCTTGTCAAGGTATTCTCTGTAGTAACCTGACCTTGAGTTTTGCGCAGGCATCATTTACAAGAGTTAATTACCTTCCACCAGACAACATTTGCTCTATTGGCTATCTCCAAAGAAAAGAGCAGCACTGTATTGGAACCTTCCATTTAAGGAATCAAGTAGGGCATGGGTGCAGCCAACTAACACAGATTCGGTGCTCAGTCAGTATTGCTAGAGGAGACAACGATGTCAGTGTAGTTCTTAATACTTGGCCATTTGCCTTAAATAGAGTGTTAGGTTCCCTATCTAAGTATTCTGCCCTTTGCTGGGAAGATGAGTTGACTGGATGACTAATTGTTTTTTTTTCCCCTTTGCCAACCACTGTATGTGATCCATTGTTATCATCCTTAAGCAACATCCAGTGGCTTTCTCTGGGAATGGCATACAAAGTTAGAAATACACGGGGAATACAGACTTCCCCTATGATGTCAGCTTTTATTTTAGTTTAAACATTTTGAAAGGATGTCCCAAGTAAGCCAGACATCTTGTTTACAATGGGGCAGTATTGCAGAGTGTGGGCAAGAGGACAATGCGCTTCTGGTCCAAATTACCACTATGCAATCACGTCAAGTTTCACGTTACATCTGATACGACCACACATGACCAGCTTTTCCACCCCGAGAGAATCTGCAGATTGAATGTGGCTGAAAAGGGAGTTTGAAAGGATAGCTTTTCAGTACATTACCACGGATGTCAGGATTTGAGAATGGATGTTATTTTGTGTAATGAATGATTATTAATCATTTATATCATAACGACATTTGTTAAAGATTAATACTTCTCTTGTGATTTCCTTGCAAATTTTTCTACTCCCTGTAGCAAATAAGGTAGTGAATGCAGAGACCTTGCCTTTATATAAAAAGTGAATTGGGTTATTAGAGAACGTTCTCTGAAAAAAGCAGCCAGTCAACCAGCCAATAAGCAGTAGTGGCTCTAGAATTTCCAAAAAGAGAGGATTTAAAAGTGGCCACTTATCTGGAAGGGACAGCGAGAGGACTTGTCTTGAAGGTGCATTTGTATAACAAATACACCACCTTTACTCTGATGATATGTCTTGGGGAGTGCTATGGAAAGTGTTATGGAAAGGCAAGAGATCCTTGATACCTTGGCATTACCACCCTGTGTAAACTTGACAACCCTAAATAAATACAGTGCAAAGAAAGGTTTTATCTCAATTGACCAAATTCCTGGCTCAGATCTCACCTAGATATGAATCTAACAATGTCACCATTCAGGTATTCGAGTTAAGCAAAACCAGGAATAAATCTCTGTAATCGTTTGACCTAAGTATTATTGTTCACATTCCCCTCTCCTTCCCCCTACATCCATCCTGCTGTAAAGTACTGTCCCATACCCTCGCCAGAGCCACAGAGCAAGTTCGTGGGGCCTAGTTTATTAATTCTGTAAACACCATGATATGTCAGGGTCAAGGCCATTACACAATCCCGAATGAGAAAAGCCTAGAGAGTAACATTCATTTGTTTTACATGTGAAGGAAACTCAGAAGCCTTCATTTTTCATCTCCCTGCCAGTTGGCTTCCCTGTGAGAAGAGTACCCTCTGGTGCTCAGTTAAGGTTCTAGCCTTCAAACTAAGGAAAAGAAAACCTTTACAACTTGACCAATATAGACAGCTTTATGTGATAGGACTGGCTGTCCTTAAAATAGCACTTTTCCATTAAAAACTGTGTTGTTAGTTTTGTGTTAGACTTTCCCCCTTTGCTCTAATAGAGTATAAAACTAAGCAGGAACTTGGTAGTCCACACAGAAGGATCGACCCAGGCAGTAGCCGAAAAGGTAAGACATGCATTTATTGTCCCCTCATCAGCAACGATTTGAGAAGTCGAACAATTCTTCAGAGAAAGAAGATAGCAATTCTTCACTTTTTACAAATTTTTTTCAAATGTTTATTTTTTTGAGACAGAGAAAGACTTCGTGAGTCGGGGAGGGGCAGAGAGAGGGAGACACAGAATCTGAAGCATGCTCCAGGCTCTAAGCTGTCAGCACACAGCCCGACACGGGGCTCAAACCCACGAACCGTGACATCATGACCTGAGCCGGTCAGGCACTTAACTGACTAAGCAACCCCGGAGCCCCAACAATTCTTCATTTTTGACTGCACAGTCCTTGATAATTTCTATATATGTAAGAAAGAATGATTCACCCTTCCAATGACATTTTTTTCACAAATCATTTATTTGTTACAGGTGGTTATTTGCTTTGGGGATTTTTTTTTTTTCTTGTAGCAAGGATTTCCAAGCTGGTGAAGATCTTATAGAGGCTTTTTCCGTAGAGATGAGTAATAAAAACCCTCAGAGTTTCCAGACAGGGATACTAGTATGAAATGTGGGTGATAAAACTGAACATGAGCCTATTGTTCCAACCAGTTAAGTCTGCATTGGGTTGCCTCATCCTTTTAAGAAGATCAAACTGATGAAATGAGGAGAGAAAAGGAAGTAGTTGTTGTGGTTTACGGCTTCCAAAATATTTGCATTCATCCTGTCTTGATATATAGAGTAATGTCTGCCTTGGTTCCCCTCTGTTTCCCCCTTCTCTTTCTCATCTTTTTTGGGGGAGGTCATGGAGCTAGTGTGTACCATGGTTAGAGCTAGGAAACAAAGCTTTATTTTTTATTTATTTATTTATTTATTTATTTTATTTATTTTATTTGAAAGAGAGAAGGGGGGAGAGATGGATAGAGAAAGAGAGAGAGAGACTCTTAGGCTCTAAGCTCAGTGTGGAGCCAGACGCAGGGCTTGATCTCATGACCCTGGGGTCATGACCTGAGCCGAAATCGAGAGTTGGATGCTCAATGGACTGAGCCACCCAGGCTCCCCGGAAATACTGCTTTACAACAGAGAAAGCGCACCAGTAGCATTCACATCTACAGATCTGCATTATCTGTTCGGAACAGTGTAAGTCTACACTGTGCTTTGTGAGATATACATAGAGGGGTATACATTTTAAAAATTATGCCAAAATTGAGATTCCATTTTCCCTAAAAGTCTTGATTTGCAGCTCCTCCTGAAAGATTTTCCAGAGAAAAAAAGATTTTCAGGTGCCTGTTAGAAAGGTTCTCCACAAGTCCATTAACTACCTGTTCCGGGAGGCCTTTGAATTTACAGCACTGGATTTAGGGCCATTCTTCATTGGATAACCTTCTGCTAATAGACTACACAGCGCTGATGTTGAACTTCAGAGGGGTTCTATCCAAAACCCTATCAGCTCCAATCTTGCTTACCTACTTTGCTCCTTCAAACTATGAAATTAAATTTCATTTTGTCCCTTCCCACTCTTTTTATTCCACAGTAGCCCAGTAGAACAATGTTTGTAGCTCAGAGATGCTGCACCTTGTAACATCTCCACCCACTTTTCCTCACAGTGATTCCAACATGGGAGAATCTGGGTCACAGGTATAGACGTACTGTGACTACTCAGAAGGGAGATACTGAAGTTCCCACCTAGGACCTTAAATGTCCCACAAAGCAGCTTAGCATTAGAAAAAAGCATCCCTTTCTCTCATTGGATGAGGCCCTGCATAGAGGCTCATGTCCTGGGAACTGGAGCAGTTCAGACTTCAGTCCTCACTCATCCTCCCAACCGGGCTCCCTTGTGCAATGAACAAACCGAACAACTGTTCCTAAATGTCCTGGTACCAATTAACCTTGTTTATCATGACTTGCCCAAAGCATCTTTTGTTCAGGTTATTTTCCTCACTCTCTGGAAGGCTGCCAGTCTTACCTTCTTTAGGCAGGTAGAACATCCTTGCCCTTTCCCCTGACCGAATACAATTCTTTCATTCTTCACTCTTTCTGTTAACCACATCTCCGTATTTTCAGACTTCTTCGGTTCATTTTAGGCTTTAACTTTTCTGAATTCCTGTGACATTTTGTGCTTAGTATTATAGGTCAACCGAGCACTTATAGTTTCATATCCTTATTTTGTCTTCTCTGCCAATGTGATGTATCTTCAAGAAGATTCTGACCTAGAATCATTCTCATTGTGATAAGCACACCATAGCAGTTCAGTAAATATTTCATACTGAATTGAATGGATTTCCAAACAAGTATATAGCTCTGGCACTTAAAAGAGCATCTGGGGACTTCTGCTTTGAACATGATGGATTGAACAGGGATTAGGGTTGCCAGATAAAATCCAAGAAGACCCATTAAATTTGAATTTCAGGCATACTTATACTATAACTATGGGTCATACATATACTAAACAAGTACTTGCTGTTGATTTGACATTCAGATTTAACTGAGAGTCTTGTTTTATTAAATTTGGCAGCCCTTCCAGGGGTCGGTTTATCCTCCTCCCTTAACAGAAAAAGAAAAAATACACATACGAAACAATGGGTTTTCAGGCATTGGCAAACAGAAGCAGTGCAAGAGAATGATCCCTGGAAGAAGTGAAGAAATGAGACATCTTTCTGCTCCATCTTATTTTCTGGAGAACGTTTCCAGGACGCAACACAGAAAGCGGGAACTCAAACAGACCCTGGCAGTCTCCCAAGATGAGAAGACAGAGTTGAGAATTTGGGGAGACCAAGATGGCCAAAATTCACAGGGCAGAGCACCAGATAGGAGACTGCTGAACACTCCCCTTGATTCTTCAGTTACTGATCAGTGCATGTGTGTGAAGGAACTACCCACAGTTAGGGGAATAAAACCACTCGAGAGGAGTGGGGGGAACAACTTAGCTCACGCAGCGCTTAGTACATGCTGTCAACAGGCAGAGCGGGGAAATTGTCAAATTGAGTAAAAAAGCAAGACCAATTATTCACTACCAATGGGAAGCCCACTTCGAATATAAAATAAATAAGTTAAAATATCTGGAAACGAATATACCATTCTGACATGAATCAAAGAAAGCTGAAGTGGATATATAAATATAAAATGAAGTCGACTTCAGAGCAAAAAATATTTATCCCAGATAAAAAGGGTCATTTCATAATCATGAAGGGAAAAATCATCAATTGGGCAAGAGAATCCTAAATGTTTATGCACCTAAACATAAAGCCTCAGAATACATGAAACAAAATGTGACAGAACTGGAGGAAAATGCAGAATTATGGCTGAAGATTTCAACACTCCTCTGATAATAATAACTGAAGAAATAGGCTGAAAATCTGGAGTGAAATACAAGAGTTGAATACCACTATCAACCAACTTTACCTAATTGATATTGACAGAACACTCCTCCCAACAGCTACAGAGAACACATTCTTTTAAGTGAACCCTAAACATTGACCAAGATAGGCCAT
Source organism: Lynx canadensis (assembly GCF_007474595.2). Taxonomy (NCBI): domain Eukaryota; kingdom Metazoa; phylum Chordata; class Mammalia; order Carnivora; family Felidae; genus Lynx; species Lynx canadensis. The sequence goes on along the minus strand of NC_044310.1, from coordinate 177,611,047 downwards.
ATTATGTCACTAAAAAAAAGAATCAATAAATTTAAAATAACTCAAATTAAAAAAATTCCCTAACCACAATGGAATTAAGTTAAAATAAATAATAAAAAGATATCTAGAAAAGTCTCCAAATATTTGGAAACTAAATGACACAGATCTAAAGCAAAACAAAACAAATGCATACATCATAGAAGAAATCACAGGGAAATTAGAAAGTATTTTGAACAAAATGACTGAGAATTAAACTATAATATATCAAAATTTGTGGGATACAGCCAAAGCAATGGGAAAGGGGAAACATATATGTTTATCTTAGAAAAATCAATGACCTAAGCTTCTACCTTAAGACACACAAAAAGAAAAGCAAATTGAAACCAAAGTTAGCAGAAGGAAATAATAAAGGCAAGAGCAGAAATCAATGAAGCAGAAAGCAGAAAAGCAGATCAATAAAATTGATAAACTTCTAGTCAGATTGTCCTGGAAAAAAGAAAAGATACAAATTACCAGTATCAGGATTGAGAGAGGTGACATTACTATAGATCATAATTAAAATAATAAGAAGAGAATATTTTTAACAACTTTATGCCTACAAATATAACAGATGAACAAATTCTTTAAATGATACAAACTAGGTATCCAGAACAGTTTTATGTCTGATACGGAAATTGAGAGAGTAGATCCTAAAAGTCCTCATTGCAAGAAAAAAAAAATTGTAACTATTCATGGGGATGAATGTTAACCAAACTTATTGTGATGATCATTTAACAATATACACAAATATCAAATCATTATGTTGTACACCTGAAACTAATATAATGCTATATGCCAGCTATACCTCAATAAGAAAAAAAGAAATTGAACTTGTGGAGTAAAAATTTTCCACTAAGAAAATTCCAGGGAGACATAGTTTTATTGGTGAATTCTTTCAAATTTTAGTAAGAAATAGGGGACACCTGGGTGGTTCAGTTGGTTAAGTATCCAACTTCTGCTCAGGTCATGATCTATGGTTCAAATTTAAGGAAGAAATAATACAAACTCTACATAATCTCTTCTAGAAAATTGAAGAGGAGGAAACACTTCTTAACCTATTCTGAGACCAGTATTACTTTAATAATGAAATAAAACACAGACATTATAAGAAAAGAAAGTTATGGACCAATATCTCATAAAAATAGAGCTGAAAATCCTTGTAAAATAATAGCAAATTAAATCTGGCAATATATACAAAGGAATATACATCACAACAAAATGGGGTTTATTCCAAGAAACTGAGACTAGTTTAACATTTGAAAATGAATGTAATTCATCAGACTACCAGACTAAACAAGAAAAAAAACATATGGCCATATCAACAGATGCAAAAAAATCCCTCTATTTCCACATTCATTCATGATAAAAATTATCAAAAGAAAAAAACAAAAACAAAAAAAAAAAACAAGGAATAGAAGTGAACTCCTTAACCTTATACCCTTAATATATTAAAGGGTATATTTGAAAAACTTACAGTTAACATACTTAATGGTAAGAGACTGAATGCCTTCCTCAAAAGATCAAGAACAAGTCAAAGATGTCTTCTCTCATCACTCCTATTTGACAATGCACTGGAAGAACTAGATAAGGTAATAAGACAAGAAAAAGAAATAAAGGACATACAGATTACAAAGGGGAAAAAAACAGTCTTTATTCACAGATAATGTGATTGTGTATGCTGACAATTCCAAAGAATCTACAAAAACATTCTGTAACTAATAGAGGAGTTTAGCAAAGTCACAGGATACACTGTCAGTATGCAAAAATTAGTTGCAATGAACAACTGGAATTTGAAATTTTAAAAGCCGTAAAAAGTAATTTGATATAAATCTAACAAAAACTGTTTAGGATTTTTATACAAAACATTAATGAAAAAAACCAAATAAGACTTATGTAAATGGAAAGATATACCACACCTCTTTTTAATACTCCTTTCTTTCTTTCATTTCCTTCAATATGACCACAGTAAAAACCATACCAGTCATTCTTGAAGACTGAGGAGGGAGGAGGAGGTATGCAACAAAGACAGAACGTAATTTGATATAAATCATTAGACATGTCATTAGATTGCACCAGCAGAGATTTTATACTGAGCCCCTTCATTCTTTGCAAGTTTTGTGCCATGTTTTCTTCTCTCTGCCACTCTCTCCTCCTCTTTAGCTCCCTTTGTATCTTTTTCTTTTCCTTCCTTTCTTCTTTTCTCTGCTATCTGCTCCACATTCCCGGTTTCTATTTGTCTTTAAATAGAGCATATTTAGCTGTCTTTTTTCACTTTTTCTTACTATCCCAAGCAGCTTAACCAAATTCTTTTCCTAAGCAAAGATAGTCCTCTCCCTAAAATATTTGAGAGAGAGATGGAAAGATAACCTCCTCTACCCTCTTCAACTTGGTGTTTAGACAGAATTGATGTACATCAAATCATCATATAAACTTTATATAACCATTTATAAACCTATAAATGTGAGATATTATTATAACTATCAAGGGTAGTGACAACCTTAGTGAGAATGAAGTGCCTGGACAAGGCAAGTCTTCTGAAAAAGCCCTCCTCAGGACCGATGAAGGTAAAGGGGCACTCCTTCAGCCCTCTGTCAGTTCAGTAAATATTTCTTAAATAGCTGCTCTATGCCAGGCACTGTAATACAAAGAAAAATTACATTTAAGTCTGATGCTCTAAATATTCAATTCTGAGAGAGACCAACACATGAAAAATACATTAAATGGAATAGGGCAGTTAAGGGTTATTTAACTGACCAGAAACATGGAATTTTTTTTGGACGAGTCTATACTTCAAATATCCTAGCCTTCTGTTGGACCTCATTTTCTAATTTGTGACTCAGCAGAAACAGTCACCTTATGTACAATAGAAACAAGATGTTATAGAGCCACATAATTTGCTAAACGATTTGGAACTCTGTTGGCAATGTGGCCACCATCCTGACACACCCAGGACTTTTAAATGCATGGCTAACTGTCCATATGTTCCCAGGGAAAGCTGGAAAATCAGAGAATATGCCTCATCTTTAATTAATAGCCTTTACAATGAGCCTCTCTATTTTGGAACTTGTGTTTAGATCCTTCAACTAACTTCCTCAATAGGTTTCTGAGAAATTTATTACTTTTCTTGTACGAGCAGATAAGATTTTTAGCAAAGACAAATGGTCACAAATGTTTCTGGAGCCAGAGAGTCCTAAGTTTGACTCCAGAACCCGCACCTTACCATCTGATTACCGTTGACCAGGTCCTTGAGCCTCATTAAGCCTAATTTCTTTGTCAATTGGAAATAAGAATGATACTTAATACTATGGGGCATTTGACAATTGGGTAAATTATGCATGTAAATCTCAGCACTTTGTCTTGCATGGAGTTATAGCTGTAAAAGTCCTATTATTATTGGAAAGAATGTTGTCCTTTATAAATTGTAATGCTCCTGAGATGGCAGTAGAGGGAGCACAGTCGTTGGAAACTGGACTTGAGCAAACTAAGAAGATAGGTATTTAAAGTCTTTTATATGAGAGACGTTGTCCCTATTCTGATGGAGCTTGAGGAAACTGCATACAGATGAGCTGGTAAGATACAAACCAGACTGCCTTGTCCCAGTTATCTTTGCTGTACCACTGATTTGAAGACTCAGTATGTCCTTCTGTATACCCATGTGCCCTCTCTCCAACATCAAACTCTAACTCACACTGGTTTTCCTAGGACACGTTAGAGAAGCTTGGGCAGGACAGGGAAGGTGCTTCCACAAAAATGAAAACCAACAAATGTTTTATTCTTTGTACAAAAATTGGGAGAAGGTGGATCTGGGTTATAACTTGCAGCAGGGACAGTGATATCCCCTTCTCTTCTCTTGCTAACTCCTAAACAAGCAGCTCTACTTAGACATGGTAGAAAAAGCAGTCAAGAAGAACTGGCTGAATTCTCTCTGACTCTGATACCTGCCCACCTCACCTGATCTCTCTTCATCTCCATTTGAAACCCCATCTATACAGTAGGAGAGAAGGGAAGGAGGAAGCTTAACCTAATAACTTTCGAAGTTCCTCACAACTTGGTTATTATTATTCTATTAATAGTAGCTATTGTTGAGTGTTTTCTCTCATCTCATTCCTTCTATTAGATCTTTGAATCTTCCCAGCAATTCCATGTGGGATGTAATATCCCCATTTTTGTAGAGAGTTTGGGGCTCAGAGACATTAGGTAGCTGATCTGACTTTGTACAGCTTGGAAGTGGCACAATCAGAACTAGAATCTATTTTTCTGCAAGTGTATAATCTGATATCTCCCTGTTAAGATGGGGCAAGAAAAAAATTAGAAGTGGGGCTTCTAAGTAGGACAATTGAGGCATCAATTATATGGGGGAGTGGAATCTGTGGTGGCCTTTGAGTTTGGTAAACTAGGGATTTCAGTTTAGGGTGCTTTTGTTTGGTTTTCTTTCTCTTCCCCGGCTCTCTGGGAATGATGAAGCCAGGGTAGATGTAGGGCCAAAATACTGTGACGTGGCTATTTAGACTTGATTCTAAGAAAGAAGTAGACATCAAGAATCTGTTCTCAGAAGCCTGGCTCAGTTCATGAAATAGGAAGGCAGACAGAGGTTTAAGGCAGATGCTTTAACCAAGAAATAAAGCGTTCATCTGGGCAGATTCCCTCATAATATTCTACTGGGTAAACTGACTATGGTAGATAGGATACGGTAGGCAGAGGAGAGGTTTCAAAAATGTTGTCTTGTGGACTCCCGGGCGTAGGTCCTAAGACTTTTTTTTTTTTTAAAGAAATCTGAAAATAAAACTTTTTATAACAATAATGTTTTACTTTTTCACTCTGTTGACATTGGCACTAATGGTACCAAAGCAATGGTGGGTAATGCCAGTGCCTTAGCATGAACAAAGGCAGTGATGCCGTATTATTCTAGAAGTCATTGTACTCTTTAGCACCAAACACTTAAAAATGTTTAAATACCAGTTTGACTTAATAATGTTCTCAGTGAAGTGGGAAAATTAATTTTATTAAATTTTAAATTAATGTCTCCTTAATATTCTGTCATAGAATGAGAAGTACACATGTTAAGGCATGATGATCGTCTCAAGGAAAAGCACTTGTGTGACTGTCATAGAACATCATTTCTACTTGGAAGAATGACTTGACAAGTGGTTGTTCAAACTAGGGTATTTGGAAGACGTTATCCTGAAAATGAACAAAGTGTGACCGTCATTTCAGGGAAAACAATTGGCAATGTCTGTTTCCAATAATACAATTAGAGTTCTTAAGCAAAAACTAGAATTTGGAAAACTTGTATCCTTGCTATGAACCTTACAACTTCCAAATACTTAAAAATGCCTTTCCAGGGGCACCTGGGTGGCTCAGTCGGTTGAGCATCCGACTTCAGCTCAGGTCACGATCCCACAGTTTACGGGTTCGGAGCCTGTAACCTGTTTTGGATTCTGTGTCTCCCTCTCTCTCTCTCTGCCCTTCCCCTACTTGTGCATGCACAGGCGCGTGCTTTCTCTCTCTCCCTCAAAAAATAAATAATACTTTTCTAATGAGATCAGTGGTGGTATTAGCTAGTATGATTTTGATTTGTATGATGAAGTGTGTCAGCATTTACAGGATGTGTAATTTAGTGGACTCATGTTTTCCAAATAACTAATGTGTGATATTACAAAATCATGTGTGAGTAAAGTTCTATTTGAACTAGAAGATATACTAACAGGTTTTCACATAACAGTATATGTAAAGTTGGTTGATAGAGTTTCACATCCCACAGTGCAACCAATCCTTAAAAAATTACCACTTGTTGAGTTTTGTGGCATCAAAGAAGGATATCCACCTTATCTGAAAAGGCTATTAAAATGCTCTTCCTTTTCCAATTACATAACTGTGCGAGTCCAGTTTTTCTTCAAATACATCAACCAAAACAATATCTTGCAAAAGATAAAATGCAAAAGCAGATATAAGAATCCAGTCTTTTCTCAAGCTGTACATTACAGATTTTCAAAATGTAAATCAATGCCACTCGTTCTCACTAATTTTTTTAAAGATTTTATTTTTTTTAATATTTTTAAATGTTTATTTTATTTTGAGAGAGAGAGACAGAACAAGCAGGGGAAAGGCTGACAGAGGGGGACAGAGGATCCGAAGCAGGCTCTGAGCTGACAGCAGTGAGCCAGATGTAGGGCTCGAACTCATGAACTGTGAAATCATGACCTGAGTTGAAGTCAGATGCTCAATGACTGAACCACCCAGGGATCCCTTAAAGATTTAATTTTAAGTAATCTCTACACCGAACATGAGGCTCAAACACACAACCCCGAGATCAACAAATTGCATGCTCCACTGACCGAGCCAGCCAGGTGCCCCCTCACTAATTTTTTTTATATTGGAAATATACTTGTTTTTAATTTTAAAAACGTTTAACACAGGGGCCTGGGTGACTCAGTCAGTTAAGAGCCTGACTCTTGTTTTCGGCTCAGGTCATGGTCTCATGGTTCATGGGATGGAACCATGAACATCTGGCTCTGCGCTGACTGCATGGAGCCTGTTTGGGATTCTCTCTCTCCCTCTTTCTCTGCCCTTCCCCCAATCTAAATAAATAAATAAATAAATAAATAAATAAATATTTTTAAAAGTTTAACACATAATGGGTTTATGATTATAATTTCCCACGAATAAACATTTTAATTTTATTCTCAGGTTAAATTTTAATATAGTAAATAGGAATTTAATACATAATAATAACACCGAAATTCTTTGGAGTTGTCAACAATTTTAAGAGGATAAATGTGTCATAAGATCAGTTTGAAAGCTGCTGAGGGAGTCCTGGAGTGAGGTCCTTAAAAGGAAGAAGAGAACAAAGTCTGCTTTGTATAGCAGGCACTCAACAGTTGAATAAAGACACACAAAACCAGTATGACTAACAGTAAAAGGCAGGAAGTGAAAAGTGTTAAATGAGTGGTCTAGATCTGCGCTGTCCAATAGGGTAGCCGCTAGCCACATGAGGCTATCCAAATGGAGACTAGCACTTGAAGTGTGCCTTGTCCAAATGGAGATTTCCTGAAAATGTCAATTGCACACCAGACTTTGGAGATTTAGTATGAAATAAGGAATGCAAAGTATGTCATTAATATTTTTATATTGAAATATGTTAATATTCTGTATTATTGGATTATTTACATGATTGAAATCAATTTTGCCTGTCTCTTTTACCTTTTTCAATGTGGCTACTAGAAAATTTAAACACGTGGCTTGCATTTCATTTTTTTCTTGGAAAGTGCTAGTTTGTATGAGAAGTGTGATGAGAATTCAGAGCAAGGGAAAATTGCTGTGAGATGGGGTCAACAGTGAAATCTTTACCAGGGACAGGATCTTAAAAAAAAAAAAAAAAGGACAAACCAAAAAACAGACTCTCAACTATAGACAATAAGTTGATGGTTCCCAGAGGGGAGGTGGGTGGGGGGATGGGTGAATAGGTAAAGCGGTTGGAAGCACACTTACTTTGATGGGCACTGAGTAATATATGGACTCACCGAATTGTTTTATGGAACACCTGAAACTAATATAACACTGTATGTTAATTACACTGGAATTAAAATTAAATGTTTAAAAATTTACACAAATTGGGGGAGGAAGCTGCCATTGAAGGGAGAATCAACACTGAATCAATACAGAAATAGGAGAGGTTAATCTAGGGAGCAGAACAGACTAGTCTGCCTCAGATCTCAGGCTTCTGGGTAGGGAGTAGGGGGAGGAGGAGGGGGAGGGGAGTTTCCGGATAGGTTGGGACCAAACTGTACAGCACTTCGAGTACCAAGAATTTGGACTTTTTCCTAAAGGCAGTGACTGCTTCCCCAGAGCAAACCAGACTTTGCTCCTTAGCTTATTGGAATACCCTCAATTAGGCACTTTCTTCGGGTGCAGACAGAGTAGTAGAAGCTCCCAGAAACTGCCCAGGAAGCAAGCAGCCAAGACCAGGCCTACCTGATCAGAGTAGAGTGATGTAGAGAGTATGACTTTGGAGTTGACTGACTTTTTGCGTATGAGGGAGGGAGAGGGGCAGTGAATGTAAAGCACCTGATAATGTCACCTGGGAGAGGAGCATCCGGGGCAGTGCACATGTGTGATGGCTGGTCCAAGAGTGAGGAAGCAGGCCTTTTACTTTGGTGTATTGCTGTAGGCTCAGGCGTAAGCAAACCGAGTCATTCCTTCTGCCTTGTTAGGTCTATCTTCCTTTATTTCTGTCTTTATTTGCCTGAACGTTCATAGAACTCGTGTGTGCTGAGGGTTAGCATCTAGCCTGGAGAAGATGAAATAAAAAGACCACCTGGGGCGCCTGGGTGGCGCAGTCGGTTAAGCGTCCGACTTCAGCCAGGTCACGATCTCGCGGTCCGTGAGTTCGAGCCCCGCGTCGGGCTCTGGGCTGATGGCTCAGAGCCTGGAGCCTGTTTCCGATTTTGTGTCTCCCTCTCTCTCTGCCCCTCGCCCGTTCATGCTCTGTCTCTCTCTGTCCCAAAAATAAATAAACGTTGAAAAAAAAATTAAAAAAAAAAAAAAAAAAAGACCACCAAGGAGGGAATGGAACCCCTGGCCTCTTATCCAGGCTCAGAAGCTAACTCATTGACTAGCTCCTGTCACCTCTCTGGGCCTCAGTCTCTCCAGATATGAAAGAGGTGTTAGAATCAGATGAGACCAAAGCTCCCTCCAGCTCTGTGATTCTAGAATAGGCCCATGTCACAAAGGGAGAAAAGCATACCACGGTGACCAGGATCAGGGCTACCTGGCAAGTGGGAAGGAGAATCCTGGACTAGTGAGGGTGGGCGTGAGTGGCCCACACAGGAGCTGGCCCAAACCTTTGGGTGAGGTTGTCTTCTTCCTAGTGAGCAGACCCTGCTGGAATTGGAGGAGCACAGTGAAGTTTAGGAGTTTGATATTTCAGTCCTGGCACCCCTTCCATCCCAGGGGCTGGCTCACCAGGGTGAGTGTGGAGCCTCAAAGGAGGAAGCCAGGAAGCCAGGAATTTAGCTCCAGACAAGTCTGCAGGGGGTCTCAGATGTATGGGACCCCCCTGAGGAAAATGAATGCGCGTAACTCCACCTACTCACTCACCTCGCGACACCCTCAGACCACCTGCAGTCGCAGGAATGATGGCGGCCGGGGAGGGGGGGGGGAGATAAAGAGAGGGCGCCCTACAGAGGGGCTCCAGCCTGATTGTTTCTGTTCTTTAGCATTTCTAGAATAGAGAGTGGGTGGGAACCGACTCAAGTAAAGTCCCAGAGACTCTACCACTGACGCACAGGAAAGCCTCAAGTGGGAGGAGAAATGCAAATCCCCTACTGACAATGGCGTCAGCGGCTTTGTCCCGGGGACTGTGAGGGGCGATTCTGACTTTGGACTTTGGCACCGCCTGGGACCTGGGCTGAGAGAGCCAGGTAAGTAGGCAGATCACACCTTGGAGTTGCTTCTCCGGAGGAGCGCGGGTCAGGAAATGCTTATGCAGAATGCCGCCGAGGCTGTGCACTTGGTGGTGTGACAGTTCACTTCACTTTAACTGGTGTGAGGATGGGTTCTTCTGAACAGCGTCCGACTCCACGAGGCAAAGATGCGCTCCCGCGCAGGTCTGTGCGTGAGACTCGGGAGCTCAGCCCGCACATCTGCACGGCGGGAGGGACCGTGGTGGCTGATGCGGAGGTGTGTCCTCGCGGAGTGCTGAAAGTGAGCCCCCCCTTCTCTTTCTTAACCAGCTTCTCTGAGCTATAATGTCTGACATTAGACTGAGTACACGGGTTTCAGAGAAAAGTCTGGAGCTAGGCTGGACAGTGGCCGTGGCTTTGATGAGAGGGGGTATTTTCGGACATGTCATCTCCTTTGCAAGCTATGTGTCACGGAGCCAGCGTAGTACTATTAGCCCCCAGACAGCGCGACAAAATGCCCCTTTATCTAGGGCCAGACATTCAAGAGAATCGAGAGGCGCTCAGTTTTCAAAAGAAATGTTCTATAGTTTTCTTGTGATGGGAGACTTAGCGCTTAGAGAGTGAAAGCAAAGGAGGGAAGGATGAGTAAAGGCATTTCTAGAGGCTGCAACAGAGAAGAGGGTCCTCGGATCACATACCTTATCCTTCCCTTCTTCAGCCCTTCAGGTTCAGCTGAACCCTTAAGTTCAGCTCTCAGGAAGGTGGACCCCGGTCTTAGGAGTAATTTTTCTGACTTTGGGGTCAGTTCAGTCCAGTTAATTCTTAGTTAGAAAACAGATTGTAATGGCATTTTCAGCTCATGTGCTCTCACCATTAACTAGAATAAAGCAGGGATGTAGCAGGACAATGGCACTGTGGCATGGGAACAAACATCCCAGTTTTGTGTGGTGTGTGTATATATGCCCAGCATCTGCAAAGACAACCTCAGATCCGTCCTTAGGAGCTGTGCATCTTAGGCAGGGGTCATTTTGCCTACTTGTTCCTCAGACGTTTGCCATTTTTAAAGTTGGGGTCAAACTTACTATCCACCTGCCCTATTCATAACAAAATCAAGATTGCCACTCACTCTGCATTTAACAAGCACTTACTGAGCCCCCACGATGTGCCTATAATTGTGCGTGTAAAGGTCTTCAAGACACAAAGTGATATGAAAATAAAACATTATTTCTTTGCCAGTTTCTTTTAGAAAAACATTCTTCTATACATTTAGATCAGGGAATCTGAATTTGAATTGTTCCATTTGAAACCTGAGGAATATGTGTATGAAATACATGAAATTTATTATCGTGACCTTCTGTGAGCAAAAGGAAAACTTACCTACAAGATAGGCCGAAATATTATGGTGGTTAATCATGTAAAAGTTTTGTTTCTTGATCTAAAATTGCCGATAAAACAATCAGAACTTTTGACTTTGGAACAAGTAAAGTACTATAACTTCAAGAAGTCATATTAATCTCCCTGAGTTAGGAAATGTCTAAAGCTTCTAAACTGGCCAGCGTAGGATAACATAGGGAAACATACTTTTGTTTTGTGACAGGCTGCCACATACATCTCAAGTGTGGTTTCTTCCTCCTTAAGTAACCTGAGGGTTTAACCCTTGTCAGTTGTACATCAGAGATGAATTAAAAGTAGACCTTAAAAGCTCTGCCCATTCATAGTGTATCATCAAACAGAGAAATATAAATATGCATTGGTTCACAGATATTTTGAACTGGAAGAATTAGAGCCCATGAAAATGCATACATGAAGCTCTTCATAAAAGCTAAGACCAAATTTGATCAGAAGTCTGGGAATAGGAAGCTGACTCTGGAAGCCAGACAAATCTGAAATAAAAGAAAAAGGACTGGGCAGTTCGACACACAGGAAGCTTTTATTGGGTACTCCTCATATAGAAAGCCCTAAGAAGGTCTTTGAAGGTGCAGTTAAGTATGTTATTTGCCTCAGGCTGCTCAAAGTCAAGAGTGCAGAGGGAGCAAGTGAGCTTGCTGAGAACACAGATTTGCAGGACAGAATGGGGGTAAGGTGAGGAGTGTTGACAGGGAATGAAATCTTTCTGGAGAAAGTTCTGGAGTTCCTGTTAGAGCAAAGCAGGACATGGTTTGGGAAAAGAGAAAGAATCACGTTCCGTGCATTAGGGATGACTTGGGAAAAAGCTGAGAATTGCTTTTATCTTTGGATTGAAAGCATTTTCTTTTTACTGTTTTCTTAAATAAGGTGACTATGAAAGAAAATTTTTTCACCAGTTACTTAACTAATGGACAACATCGTCTTTGTCTGAAATCTAAGGGGAAAAAAACACATGTACCACAGTTACTAACATTTGTAAACTTTAATTTTACCCTTCATTTATAGCATGTCTCAGTGGAATCAAGTCCAACAATTAGAAATCAAATTTTTGGAGCAAGTAGATCAATTCTACGATGACAATTTTCCTATGGAAATTCGACATCTGTTGGCTCAGTGGATTGAAAATCAAGACTGGTAGGACCAAACATTATTGTATTTTCCCTAGAGGTTGATATACAAATGCCTTATGCTCTATCCATGTGGATTTATTCTATGATCTTTTTTTGACTGAGTAGATGCATATTTTTCATCAAGGATTTGGAAAGCTTCCTCTGAGGAAGAAAATCATCATCTTTTCTGGTTTCATCTGTTGTAGATGAAAATTTAATGCTTCTAGTGCGTTGGGTTTTTTGGTAAGCCCAATCCCAGTAATTCCTAACTATTAAACAGCCAAGGAATAAAACTATTGTTTACATCAATTTTCAACACAGACTCCATGTAAATAATTATTTTTTATTATGTTTTACAGTCATTCTTTAAAGCTCTGTTTACCTTGTACAGTTAATTTTTTTTTTTGCTTTGAATAGTTCTCTTTTTTATTGTGAGAAAATATACATGACATTTACCATTTTAACCATTTGTAGGTATACAATTTAGTGGCATTCGGTATACTTATGTGGCTGTACAACTATCACCACCATCCATCTCCAGAACTTTTTCATCTTCCCTAACTGAAACTCTGTCCTCATTAAACAACTACTCTTCATTCTCTGTAGCCCAGACTTATCAACCACCATTCTATTTTCTGTCTCTCTGAATATACTACTCTAGGTACTTTATGTAAGTGTAATTGCACAATATTTGTCCTTTCGTGACTGATGTATGTCATGTCACATGTTTTTTCAAGGTTCATTCATGTAGCATATATCAGAATTTCCTTCTCTTTTTAAGGCTGAATAACATTCTATTGTATATATAAGCCACATTTTGTTGGGTTATTCATCTGTCAGCCAACATTTGAGTTGTTTCTACCTTTTGGCTATTGTGGCTAAAGCTGATGCAAACACTGATGTACAAATATCCGTTCAAATTCCTGCTTTCAATTCTTTTGGGTATCTACCCAGAAGCGGAATTGCTGTATGTAATTTATGCTTATGTTTTGAAAAATTTCCATCCTGTTTTCCATTTCTACCAGCCATGTGCAAGGGCCCCAGTTTCTCCACATCCCCACCAACACTTGTTATTTTGGGTTTTCAATAATAGCCATCCATTTAATAGGTATGAAATGGTAGCTCACATTTTGATTTGCATCTCCCAATGATTAGTGACGTTGAGTATACTTGGATGTGTAAAATTTAAGTTTTAAAAGCTGTTAAATGCTTATCACTGTGGAATACATTTATCTCTCTTTAAAACTAGTATGGTAAAGAAGTAAACATTTTACTGGACGTTGTTTCCTGCTGACTAATAACACTTTTGTTTTTTCTAGGGAGGCGGCTTCCAACAATGAAACCATGGCAACAATTCTTCTTCAAAACTTGTTAATACAACTGGATGAACAGTTAGGTCGCGTTTCCAAAGAGAAAAATTTGCTCTTGATACACAATCTAAAAAGAATTAGGAAAGTCCTCCAGGTGAGAATGCATTCTACTTTTTCAAAAATATTTGGATTTCTGTGTCTTAAATTCAGCTAAAAAAAAATATATGTACCCTTATAATATTATTTTCAATTCAGATTTAAGAGGGAAAATTTGAATTCTCTTACCATTTTACATTTTAACTAATGTGTGTTTTTCATGAAATTCTGAATCTGAAATACACCGTAAGTGGGAGGGTGTGTGTGATTCGCATGTGACTATTTACTAGTTATGTTCAAATTTGACACTCCCCGGAACAAGGATTTGAAAGACAATAGGTTCATGGCTCTCCACCAGTCTTCCCTTGCCTTTCTCTCTTATGTAACAATTTAGTTAGTATTGTTCTCATTTATAGATAGAGGTATCGTGGTTGTATGTATCTTTTCAGATTTGGTTCAAATCTCACCTCCTCCAAAAGCATTCCTTGGTACTCTCTAGCCCCTATCTCTGGCTTTCTAGCCTCTAGCTCTCCAAAGGCTCACCCAGGCTAATATGTGTTTGTCTTCTCCCCAAAACTGTGGAGTTTAGTATTCACCTTTGAATTCCCAGTGCCCATCACAAGACTGGATATATAGCAGGTGTGTACTATTTGTTGATTAAAGGTATGAATGAATGAAGGGAGTGAAACAGGGATCTAAAGAATTAAAGGCAGGCTAATACTGAGTTAAACCCAGAGGTGCTAACACACATAACAAACTCTTAATGTGAACTGCTGTAATATTTCCTGAGTGTCTATACAATGTATTAAACAACATGAAAAATGCATGTGCCGTTTTTCAGTGAGGCATTCTTAAAATCCCAAAGTTCCGATGAATACGTTTTTAGAAAATTTCATCTAGGCTATAAGAAAAATGTGCTGGAAGTTATTAACGCTTGTGGGAAGGGCATATATATTGGTTTTCCTATTGTTTGGATTGCACTGAGCCATTTTTGCCCTTGTAATGCCCTACAAATTTGCAAGACACTCGGCCTAGGTAGGAAAATAGCTTGTTGCCAACAAAACAGGATTTCCCACAGCATAAAGCAAACAATCTCTTACAGAGATAAGACATTTAACCTTGGCTTCATTAGCTTAGTGCTGTAATCAATAAGCCTAAAACAGAGGTGGGCATACCATTACCCACAAGTCAAATGTGGTCACTGCTTCTTTGGAAAGCCCATGACTAAGAATGGTTGTTACATTTTTAAGTGGTTGACAAAGAATTAAAAATATTAATAAGTTTGTGACATGGAAATTCTGTGAAATTCAAATTTTTATATTTTAGTGGAAATTGCCATGCTCATTCATTTACATATTGACTATGGCTGCTTTTGCACTACAGAGGCACTGTTGAGCAGTTGTGACAGAGTGACCCCTAAAGCCTAAAATCAAAATGTGTATGTGTAGTGTGTGTGTGTGTGTGTGCGTGTGTGTGTGTGTGTGTGTGTGTGTATCAATAACATTTATCTGGTCTAGAAGCAAAGGTCCTACAGGTCACTTTGCTAGAGGGACATAGATGGATAAAATGGTTGAGGCATGGTCTTTGGAAATTCTGAAATTTGAAATTCTCAAAATGTGACCTTGGGTAATCAGTTAATCATTCTGAATTCTCACATCTTTTCATGTAAATGAGTATGATCTTTATTTACTTTTTGGGATTGTAAAGAATATGGGAGTTTTTATTCTGGCAAAATAAATAGGCTTCCAATAAAGGATTTTTGTTGTTGGTAGAAAAAGAACAGGACTTTCTTAGTGTAAATGAAGAGTAAATTTAAAGGCCATCTTTTTTGGAGGGTGGAGGTAAGATTTTGAGGGAATTCAAGAACCTGCAATAACTCCCGTTCACATTTCGACTCAAGCACAAACTCTTCTGCGTATGTCACTGGCCTTCCAGCATCTTCTCTCTGTAGACCTTTCCCAACAAACTGCTCCAAGCTCCTCAACATTCCTGTCTCAGAAGAATACATCTTCTCCTTGTTCCTAAACACATCAAACTCACTCTTGAAAGACTCGGAGCCTTCGCTCATGACTATACCATGGCCAGGAATGCAAAACCATCCCTCTTACTGCAGCCCAGTTTCCAGTGGTTCCTGGAGGACCTATGGATGTCCCAGTGCACCAAGGAAATCTTCACCACCTTAGCCCTTATTCTCATCCTTCATGGAGCACAGGTGGCAAGATAACCAGTATCTCTTCTGTGCTGGATGTGTCTAAGCAGGTCACAGCTCTTTGAAGTAAAAGCCTGACCTCCTTTTTTGGCCTCTCTACTCCCTCTGGTACCCATTGTGGTTCTACTACAAACTAGGAACTCAAAAAACAGTTGGGTTGGTTAAGATATTTTGAATTGACAAAACACTTGCTCTTTCCTTCCTTTTATAAGTGATACTTATTGGGCATTTGCATTAATTCAGAATACAGTAAAAAATAGCAATAAAGAACATTGTCAACTATGGTTGTAGACTTAAACTTGCATTTAATGTTTCTTTCTAATGTATCATATTCCCACTATGGTTTCTTTTTTGTTTTTGTTTTTGACAAATCTTTTTGAGAAAACAATATCCCCTGCTTCCCCAAGAATTAAAAGAGAAAAAAACCTCCTATCAAAACACTGTTGACACTGTGCTTATCTGGTTTGAACATTTTCATCCTCTGATATTTCAAATACAATCCGTTTAAACAATTATAGCAAAAAAGCACAGATGATACAGTTCCAGGAGAATTAAACAAGTATAAGGCAGATTTATTTTAGTTCTTTACAGAGCAGCTGAGGTCTCCAGTTTCCATATTTTAATTTCCTCTGAGATGGGAAGCAGTTGAACACTGATGTCCAGCTCACCTTAGCCCCTTTAGCGGGAAAGCAGTTTCAGGTCAAGGCCAGGAGCAAGGATTGCCCCAGGTTGCATCCTGACTCTGTGACTTACTTGCTGCATGGCCCAGGGCAAGAAGTTTACACTCTCCGGCCTCAGTTTCCTCAGTAGTGTGAGCAGAATCACACTGGTACGGACCCCAGGGGTGTTAGAAGCATTAAAAAAATTGTAAAGAATGTGGTAAGGTCAGGATTTGCTAAAAAACAAACACCTGCCTTAGATATTTAAAAAATGCTTCACCATGTTCTTGGGCCTTTTTTTTTTTTTAAACTTTTTTTAGAGCAGTTTTGGGTTTACAGAAAAGTTGAGCAGAAAGTACATACTCCCTCTCTACCTGCCTCTCCCCATTTCCCCTATTATAACATCTTGGATTGGTGTAGTACACTTAGTACATTTGATGAACCTATTGTGATATGTTACTATTAACTTACGGTCCGAGATTACATGAGGGTTTGCTTTTTATGTTGCCCAGTTCTATGGGTTTTGACAAATGCATAATGTCATGTATCCACCATTTCAGTTTTACTGTCCTAAAATCTCTGCTCTATTAGTTCATCCTTCCCTCCCTTATCCCAAACCCCTGGAAACCACTGATCTTTTTTTGAGTTATTTATTTATTTATTTTGAGAGAAACGGAGACAGCATGAGCCTGGGAGGGGCAGAGAGAGAGGGAGAGAGAGAGAATCCCAAGCAGGCTCTGCACTGTCAGTACAGAGCCCGACACAGGGCTCAAACTCACGAAATCGTGAGATCATGACCTGAGCCAAAACTGAGAGTCAGACACTTAACCAACTGAGCCACCAGGTGCCTCAACCACTGATCTTTTAAATTTTTCTCTAGTTATGCATTTTCCAGAATGTCATATAGTTGGAATCATACAGTATATAGACTCTTCAGATGGGCTTCTTTCACTTAGTAATGTGCTTTTCAGTTTCCTCCGTGTCTTTCTGTAGTTTGATAGTTCATTTCTTTTTATTGCTGAACGATATTCCCTTGTATGGATATACCATAGTTTGTTGATCCAATTTTGGCGATTACAAATAAAACTGATGTTAACATTCATGTGCAAATTTTTGTGTGGGCATGAGTTCTCAACCCATTTGGGTAAATACCTAGAAGCTTGATTGCTGGATCTTTGTTCTTGGGCTGTCTCCCGCAGGGCTCTTTTCCTTATTCATCTCCCTCACTGTGTCTTTTTCTGGGACATTTATTTCTCACAGTTCTGGAGGCAAGGAAGTTTAAGGGGCCAGCAGATTCGGTGTCTGATTCAGCTTCCTGGTTCAGAGGCTGCTCTCTTTTCCCTGGGCCTCACATGGTGCAAGTGAGGAGGGAACTCTCTGGCTTTTTGTAATGTTTATTCATTTATTTTAAGAGAGAGAGAGAGAGAGAGAGAGAGCAAGTAGGGGGAGAAGCACAAAGAGGGAGACAGAGAACCCCAAGCAGGTTCCTTGCTGTCAGCGCTGAGGCTGATGCTTAACCAACGGAACCACCCAGGCACACCTAGGTTTTCTTTTATAAAGGTGCTAATTCTATCATGAGGGCTCTGCCCTTATGAACTAATCACCTCCCAAAGGCTCCACCTCCTAACAGCCTCACATTAGGGGTTAGGAATTCAACATACGAATTTGGGAAGACACAAATAATCTACAACAACCTTCTGAGGCACCTGGGTGACTCAGTCAGTTGAGCATCCAACCTCAGCTCAGGTCATGATCTCACAGTTTGTGAGTTTGAGCCCCGCATGGAGCTCTGTACTACCAGCTCAGAGCCTGGAGCCTGCTTCGGATTCTGTGTCTCCCTCTCTTTCTGCCCCTCCCCTGCTCACACTCTGTCTCTCTCTCCCTCTCAAAAATAAATAAACATGAAAAAAAA
This sequence comes from Lynx canadensis, assembly GCF_007474595.2. Taxonomy (NCBI): domain Eukaryota; kingdom Metazoa; phylum Chordata; class Mammalia; order Carnivora; family Felidae; genus Lynx; species Lynx canadensis. The sequence continues at coordinate 177,592,926 of NC_044310.1, read as the reverse complement.
ATGCAAGGTGCTTACAACAGTGCCTGACACATAGCTATAACAACCTTCCTCTCTGTCTCCTTCAGAATGACCTTTTAAAAAATTTAAATGGTGCATATTTGTTATAAAAAATTGAAGTAGTACAGGAAAAAATGCAAAGAAAATAGGAAATAATTCAAAATCCACTGCCTACATTTAACTATATTAATATTTGATGAGTGTCATTCCAGATGTCTATACATACATATGTGGATAAAAGGCCTGGTGGTTACCAGAATCTTGGAAGTCTCCTGTGCCCCCTCCGTAACTCCACTTTGCTCTCTCTCCATCCAGAGTAACCACTAAATCTAAATTTTGCACTTGTCAGTCTCTTCCTTTTTGTTATGGTTTTACCACATAGGTCAGCATCCCTAGACAACATAATATATGTTTGCAAGTTACTGAACCTTACATAAATGGGATCAAGTGTATTTATTCTTCATAATTTTCCTTCTTCACTTAACATGGTTCCTAAGATCCATCCATGTTGATGTGGTCACAGTAGTTTATTCGTTTTCATTGCTGTGTAGTATTCCATTGTGTGAATATATCACAGTTTATCCATTTTACTATTGATGAGCATTTGGGTTTTTTCTATTCACTATTCACTCTTCACTATTTCAAACAATGTTGGTCTGAATATTCTTGTGTGTGCTCTTTGGTGCTTGAAATGTGCATGAAACTCTCTAAGATAGGTAACTAGCAGTGGCATTGCTGAATCACAGAGTATACACATCTTTAATTGCACTATAATGCCAGAATTGTTTTCCAAAATGGTAATACCGGTTTATACTCTCCCAACAGAGTAAGAGTTCTGGCTGCATATCGTTGTACATACTTGTAGTGGTCATATACCACATATCAATCTGGTAGTGTATCTGTCTTATTTCTTCAGCTTATTTTTTTGTTCTTTTCTAACTTTTTATTCAAGTGCTTTATTTATGTTGAAACTTTCTTTTTTTTTCTTATAAATGAATTTAACTCTATACCTTTTTGAGAGGTACTTTTTATGTACTTTAATATGTAGTGCTTTTACTGTTCATATTGAAATAGTTCATAATTTCAGTACGGACTTATAATTTCTAAATGAACTTAAAAAACCATCCCACTAAAAATATATAGAAATACTAGATAAAATATAACAGACTTTTTAAAAAAGTTTTTTAACATTTATTAATTTTTGAGAGACAGAGATAGAGCATGATTGGGGTAGGGACAGAGAGAGAGGGAGACACAGAATCGGAAGCAGGCTCCAGGCTCTGAGCTATCAGCACAGAGCCCGATGTGGGACTTGAACCCACAAACTGTGAGTTCATGACCTGAGCTGAAGTTGGATGCTTAACTTACTGAGCCACCTAGTTGCCCCAAATATAACAGGCTTTTAATTGCATAGGCAAGCTTATCACATTAAAAGACATTCTAGAATCAAAAAAAAAAAAATTTAACCATAAAACATCGCTGTAAATAGGAACTACACTGGGTACTATAATACATTCTTGGATTCTTAAAATTCAGATTCCCAAGCATGCAGGACATCAGAAAGAGAAGTTCCCAAAAGTAGCAAGAGAGAACAAATATATTACCTACACAGAAATGAAAGATAACCTAAAAGCCCAATTTAAAACAGAAATGAAAGAAGAGTAGAATAATTTCTTCACAGAGCTGAAGTACAATATCCACCAACTTAAAATTCTATACCCAGCTAAGTTATTATACAAATTTAAAAGTTCACCATGCAGATACTACTAATGGAAATTAAACACAGATGTTAAGCATGCATGGTAAAATTTCAAAAGTACCACGACAACAAATGAAAATAGAGTGCAGAAGAAATTGAAGGAATAAAAAAATAAATATTTAGAATCTGTAAAAAAAAAATTGAAAGCACAAAATGAAATATCAGAAAAAAATCCAAATAATGTCTGTTAAATGTACAAAACTCATCAATTATTAGAGAAATTGTGAATTTTACAGGATTCATCTAAAAATATGAAATAACAAAAGATGATGAGATCAAATAGGTGTGCTGGGGCTGTTTTGTAGAGAAGTTTGGGGATCTTGACCAGGAGTCTTAGTCTTATTCTGAATGAAATGGGAATCCATTGGCAAATTTGAATGGGGGTGTAACATGAATTAATCTCTGTTTTAAAAAGCTCACTCTGGCTGTTAAATGAACTGTTCTGAGTCAAGAGGAAATTGGAGAGACCTATTAGAAAATTCATTGATTATTTTTTTGAAATCAACATATTGAAATCTTTTTCTATTATGGTGGATTTATCACCACTTCTAAACTTCAGAAGCTTTGGCTTTATGTATTTGTTAATATGCTGTGAGGAGCCTAGATATAAGGCAATATTGGTGGACTAAACTTTAAAAAAACAATTTAAAATACCTTTCTTTGATCCACTTACCATTTTTCATCTTGAAATTTTATGGTGTGGTTTTCTTTTTGTTGCCATTTGGTAACCAGTAAATGAATTCATCTCTTCCTTTTCATACTTCCCTACATCACTTTGTACTGGGCTATGCCTTTTATAAATATTCTATAACAATCTTATTATTTGGTCAACGCATATTGAATGAGTTCTTACTGTGTTACCAATCCCATTTCAAGCACTAGGGATACTATTGGAGGAAGTCATGAAGCTTATAGTCTAAACAATTCACACCTCCTATGTTTTGTTTTTTAACTTACAGGAGCTTCCATGGGCCTTCCTCAAAAATGAGTGTTAGCGAGGTAAGGGAAAGAAGGCATCAGCAATCTTGTCTGATGATAGAAAAAAATGTGTTCAGGGTTTTGGCGTTAACTCTGTGGTTAGTAATCCCACCACCCACAGCGCATTTTTCACCCACCAGGAGAACGATTCTGTTAGTGAGAGTTTTAAACCCTGTGGGTGAGGGGGTGCTTACAAGTGTAACCCACACCTCACAAGTTCTATTCTTTGCATCATGGTGGCCTCTTTCTCAGAGGGTTTCTCATGCGGGTTTGCCCCAACAAAAATATGTGCTGGAGCTAAAAGCTCCTCGAAAGTTGAGTAGATGGTGGGTTCCTTCTTGCCTAGTCTGCAGAAGTCCTATTGTGGGCCTGAGGATCAGGTGCAGTGAGATTTTTAACATGACAAGGTGGAGGATTCAAAACATTTTTGCAATATAAAGGGAGAAAAAAAGCCACTTTAACTACGGGTCCACTCTGAATTTGCCAGATCTTCCCCTTTAACTCATGCTGCTTTCTTAGTTCACTCCTCTTCCTTCCCGTCTGTAGACCACACACACATAAAGAGAAGGGAAGGGAAGGGGTGACCTCAACCTATGACCTGAAAACAACCCTGTATCGCCACTTTGTGTTAACTCTGAAAGAGCTGAGTGGAGGGTTCAGTCCTTCACATCACCTTGCAGCTCATAAGCTGCAGCCTGTTTGTCATTCACTCCACAGTTATTTCCCCAAGTACCACCCCCACACACAACACACACACCCTAAATCTGCTTTCATCTGAGATAATGGCCGGATGCTGGTATCACAATGCTTCTATTTCATAGGCTCAGAGACCTGCCTATTGTGCTGTTTAAAATATTTTTTTAATGTTTATTTTTGAGAGAGAATGTTAACGGGAGAGGGGCAGGGAGGGGGACAGAGGATCGGAAGTGAACTCTGCAGTGAGAGCAGAGACTCCAACGTGGGGCTTGAACTCACAAGCTGTGAGATCATGACCTGAGCCGAAGTTGGACACTTAGCTGACAGAGCCACCCAGGCACCCCTGCCTATTGTGCTATTTAAGATGGCACATGAATTACTTGTCAAGATCTTGTTTGCTGCATAATTTGGGATAGTCACCAGAAGGTGTGCTTTGCCATTCCTTGTCCTGTGCACATCACCACTAACCTGGAATCCAGTGTGATCAACTCAAGATCCCACCCACCTGAAGTTTCAGTCTTGAAGCGTTTTGTCTATATTCCTCTAAACCTTTCTCTTATCTTATCCAAGGTTGCTTGGATTGTTCTCCTTCCTTACTGTCTTTTCTAACAGTTTATCTCATGAGTCCATTGTGATTTCTCTTTTCTCTGAATTCTGATTCTCTTTGAAGTTTATACCAGAGTCCAGAGCTTCTTTATGCAATAATTACTTTGTGTCCAAATGACTATTTGGATAGGGGCACTTGTACCCCAATGTTTATAGCAGCACTCTCAACAATAGCCAAATTATGGAAAGAGCCTAAATGTCCATCAACTGATGAATGGATAAAGAAATTGTGGTTTATATACACAATGGAGTACTACATGGCAATGAGAAAGAATGAAATCTGGCCCTTTGTAGCAACGTAGATGGAACTGGAGAGTGTGATGCTAAGTGAAATAAGCCATACAGAGAAAGACAGATACCATATGTTTTCACTCTTATGTGGATCCTGAGAAACTTAACAGAAACCCATGGAGGAGGGGAAGGAAAAAAAAAAAAAAGAGGTTAGAGTGGGAGAGAGCCAAAGCATAAGAGACTCTTAAAAACTGAGAACAAACTGAGGGTTGGAGAGGGTGGGTGATGGGTATTGAGGAGGGCACCTTTGGGATGAGCACTGGGTGTTGTATGGAAACCAATTTGACAATAAATTTCATATATTGAAATAAATAAATAAATAAATAAACAAACATTAAAAAATTAAAAAAACAACAAATGACGATTTGGATTTCTTAAAGTAGGGCTCATATAATTTGCTTTGGGCTATACTGGGTATCTACGCCATAGATATTTGTTGACTGAATATGGGTTTCATCATATGGATTTTAACATCAGGCTCTATTGAGCATACAAGGTGAAAAGGACATAGATAAACCCTGATGTTCAAAAAGTTTGCAATTTGAAATGGAGACAAAAGTGCAAATGTTTATGATGTGGTGGGGTAAGCACCATGGTAGAAGTATATACAATCATAATTGTCAGAACTGGAAACATTTGAGCTGATTTTGGAAGGATGATTCAGGACTGTGAAGAGAAGGGAAGTAAGGGAGTCATGTACAGAGAAGAAAAGCAAGAGTGGGAACATAGTAAGAGAATGCCTATCTTGCAAACAATCTAGACACCTAAAGCATTAAACTGGGGTTTTATGAGGATCTTGAACGCCATGCTAGGCAGTTTGGACTTTGGCAATGGGGAGCAATCGATGGTTTTTAAGCCAAAGTGTGGCATGAATATGTGTTTTTATTGAAAACCTATCCAGAGCTAGTTTTCTCTGTAGGACAACCTGCCCCTTATTTGCTATAGGCAAAGGAATATTAGAAAATTCTCCTAAGGTTGAAAGCTTTTTCTTTCTTCATTCCACCCGCTATATTCCCTCTCCTTAAATTATTTGAATTTAGAGAACTGAGCCAGAAATTGAATACATTTTAATTTTCTTAACACAAAACTAGCTGTAGGGCACCGAAGGAAAAAAAAACCCTCAACTATTCATATGATGGAAAGTCAGGTCCAACTCTTGGTTTGGGAAACAGGAAGCCCACATAATCTGCCCAGGAACCAACATGGAAACTCCACACATGCTGATGTGGCCTCTGAACCTGTTGGCCTGATTGACTACAGCAGAAGCTTATAGAGGGGCTGTCGACCCCAGAGCGACACCATTGGGACACCCACGCCATTGGGAAAGTGAGTAGAGACACAGATGTTAGTTGAAAAAGAGGATATGAAGATGTTTAGAGTCACATGTTGACTTTTACTATCCATTGGTTTCATTTGCTAGGAGGGTCATGGTGGTTGCAAAGAAAAAAATTGAGCAGGTATTCACCTTAAAAGTAGGAGAATTGTGTCATTCTGCCAGTAGTTTTTCCTTTTTAAATGTTTTCTGTTTTAGTTGTCCCTCTCATATGAAGATGAAGGCCTATAGGAAAGCTGTCCGTACTGATCCGAATCCGTTGTGATCTGGAAGCTTTCCAAAAAGATACTTAACCAAAACCAAGACAGTTCATAAGACTTGTTACCTTAAACATTTGCTTTCAAAACGCTTTTATGTACATTTTGTGGAAGTTGGTTTAATAAACAAAAGCATAAAAATTGGAGCAAAACCAAATCCACCTGTCAACAAATTAGAAACCAGTTGTCATCTAGAAACTAATTTCTGTTTATATTTAAAATTGTGGTTTGACTGAGTCATGATCAAGTAGATATCTGAACTCAGTAGATAACTCATTTCAGTACATAGGCATTGAGTGACTGCCTTTAACTGATCCAAATCACATTAAGGGCATCCATTTTAACTTACCAATGAGATGTTCAGGATTGGGAAAGAAGTTGCCTTTCTCACCAAGCCACCAGGCACCCACCAAACTCGTCTTACTTACTTTCTCCAGAGATGACCAAAGGACAAAAGATTTGCCCAGTTGAAACCTCTCTCTCTCCTCTACTTCTTCCAAAAAATGAGGATCTGGAGACCAGTACTTGGCACACGGTTGATCTTCAACACTCTATTACCATAATTCTATGATTGGCTACTTTGGCGGGGAACATAGATCTCACTGCCACTGCTGAGTGAGTTCCTACGTGTACAATGAGGTACTAATGTGGTACAAGTAGCCAACAAGTATGTTGGTGGCTAAAAAATGAGAAGACCCTTTTATCTATCTGTTTTCAAGAAGGGTCCTCTTTTCTATCATCTAATCTGTGATCTCTGTCTCAGTAGAAAGATACAGGGGTGAGAAACAGAAGTGGCTAGCTGCCTTTCATACTTACCAGGTTCTCATAACTCACCTCATATCTGTCAGGGTTTATTTTGGAAAAACTTAATATCTCATTAGTTTTCTGTAGCTCAGCACATCATCAGCTCACCACATCTTCTTTAGATTCTTGTATTTCTTTTCCTGAACAATAACAAGCCTTCCTAGAGAAAGAGATAGAGATAGAGACTTGACAGGAACAATGTGGAGGATAGTGTGGCTTAGGTGAAAACAGAGGCATGGAGACCTATTTGGACATAATTGCAATAGTTAAAGGGAAAGGAAATTGGATGCTGGGCAGTGACAATGAGAACGGGGGATAATGTGCTGCAATTGTGAGGTAATTTGGTAAAAGTTTGGGCATGTGATGAGTGAATAGATATGAAATGTGCGAGAGCGAGAAATAAGAGATGACTGAGGGTTTTTGTTTGGGTTACTATGTGGATGTTGATGCATGATGAAGATTAGGTTTGGGGAAGGAAGTGGGCTAGCAAGATGAGTTTGATCAGTTCTAAGTGGAATGCAGTAGGAAGTTAACGGGAAGTAACTGGAACTATTACGTCTACATACTTAACTGTCTCTTCCACAAGACTGAGAGCTCCTTGAGCACATTCGTCTTTGCATCTCCAAGTGCTTAACACAGAGCCCAGCACATACTAGGGCTCAGTGTCTTGTTTAATAAATGAAGAGTTAAGCTGACATTACAAATGTGATTAATGCCTTTTTTTCAATGAGCATCCCTAACTAAATGGAACAAATGCCATGTCATTATTGTAATTTAGAGCGCATCAGTGAAATTTAGATGATAAGATTTTCTTGTTGAAATCAGAACTTCCTAAGAATACTTTTCTTAATTTTTTAGATACTTTTAGGCTATATGGATGTTTAGATACTTTTAGGCTACATGGCTCATCTGCAAGCTTTGTCAAATTGTTGCAAATCTCCAAAAAGTTTTCCATTATATTTATTGAAAAAAAAAACCCTGCATATAAGTGGTCCCAAGCAGTTCAAACCCATGTGTTCAAAGGTCAACTATACGTTTATTCAGGTCTTCCGTGTTCTTCAATGCTGTTTTTAAATCCTCCCCATAAAATTATAGCATATCTTTCCTTAAATTTATCCCTAGAGATATATAAACCCCTATGTTTATTGCAGAATTATTTACAAATAGCCAAACTATAGAAGCAACCCAAATGTCCATCGATAAATGTATGGATAAAGATGTGGTATTTGTGCATATATATATATAGAATGTATATATATATGCATATATATATGCCATACTATATACACACAATGGAATATTATTCAGCCATAAAAAAAGAATGAAGTCTTGCCATTTGCAGCAACATAGATGGAGCTAGAGAGTATGATGCTAAGCGAAATAAACCAGTCAGAGAAAGACAGATACCATATGATTTCACTCTTAGGTGGAATTTAAGAAGCAAAATAAACAAAGGGGAAAAAAAGAGAGAGAGAGACCAAAAAACAGACTCTTAACTATAGAGAACAAATAGACAGTTACCAGAGAGGAGGTGAGGGGGGATGGGTAAAATAGGTGAAGGCGATTAGGAGTGCACTTGTCTTCATGAGCACCAAGCAATGCACAGAACTGTTGTATTCCTATATTGTACACCTGAAACTAATCTAGCACTGTATGTTAAGTACACTGTAATTAAAAAAAAAAACTTGGTAATTTGGGTCAAAAGGTAGAAACTTCCTATAGAGTAAATTAATAAATATGAATTATTATAAAATAAACAAGTCATGGTAATGTAAAAAAAAACCCTAGATTTTTGTTACATATTATTGATATTTTGAGTGGTATTTTTTTCTATTACATTCTTTTATGTGATTACTGCTAGTCTGTGGGAATACTACTGATGTTTGAATACAAATCTTTCTGAACAGTCTTATTGATTCCAACTTAGTGCAGATTCTCTTTTATTTTCTCCAGAGGATCATATCTGCAAATAAGGAAAGACTTAGTTCTCTTCCAAGTTTTATGCTTATTTCTTTTTCTTCTCTTATCAGTTAAGAATTTCATTCCTATATCAAAGTGAAGCAGTCATAACAGATGAAATGTTTTATTAAGATTATGCTTGCTGTAGGTTTATGATGTTAAGGAAATTCCCTTATAATCCTGGTTTACAGAGGTTTTTAGAAATTTTGATGACTACCACATTTTATCCAATGAATTTTCTGCACCTATTAAGATAATTCTATACTTATCTCCTTTAATCCACACTTAGGTGTGTGACACAGATTTTTCTTATCTTGAACCATTGTTATGTTCCTGAGATCAACTTTTTGGTTTTTTCATTCTGCCGAATGATTTGCTAATATTCTATATAAGATTCTCATCTACTTGCAAATATATCCTTTTTTTTTACGGTCCTTGTCTCATTCTGATTTCAAGGTTATACCAACTTTATAAAATGAGTTGGAACTGTTACCTCTTCTCTTGTGCTCCGAAGCTGAGTTCCCAGATGGGATACAAACACACGGTCCAGTTTTCTAATTTTGTATATTATATATGTATATATTTTAAATTGTGTATATTTAAGGTGTACAATACGGTGATTTGATATACTTGCACGTAATGAAATGAGATACTGCAGTCAAGGTAATTAACATATCATTTCCTTATATATTGCCATTTTTGTGTGATAAGAGCACCTGAGATCTACTCTCTCAGCATATTTCCAATATTCAGTACAGTATTATTAATTATAGTCATCATACTGCCCATTCAATCTCTAGGCTTAATCATCCTACATAACTGCAACTTTGTACCCTTTGACACACGTCTCCCGTTCCACATTACCCCTGCCTGTCTCTGGTAACCACATGAAGCACTCATTTATTTAGGTCTTTACTTTCTCTCAGCAAGGTTTTCCAGTGTTCTTATATAGGTCTTTCACATCTTATGGATGTACTGTAATTTAATCAGTCCTGCAGAAATGGGCCTTTAGTTTCTCGCTCTTGCTCTATTTCATCTTTGTAAGCACAACGAAATTTAAAACCTCACATCTAAGTTTTGTTTGCCATGTTTAAGTGCTATAATTGGTATCTACACCACTCATTCTCCCCTCCTACATTCTCATCTACAAGCAAGAAGTCAAAGAGCAAAGAAGCCCCTCCCCCGCCCCCCTGCTTCAGTGTCCGATCTTTTGGGTTTTAAAACCACAGCTGAACCACCTCAATCTGTTTCCTGTTATTTAAAATCTCTAGGGAAAGGTATTGCATGAACAGACTTCAGAGCCTTTCCAAAGCCTTACCAACATGGTCATCAGAAAAAGTCTCTTTTGTCACTGTGCTGTTAATTATACCCATTTTCCCATTGTTCACTTATCAGCAATTGAAAGAATTTATCAGTGAATGGAAGAACATCTGCTTCTCATTTCTAAAAACTAGTTCTTTGTGCATTAGAAAACAGAAACTGTATTTGGGGGACTATCAATTTCCCATGTCTGTAGCTGTCTATAACTCTTTTTAGCTCCACATATAGGTCCTGATTTCCAATCTTGCCAATGAATTAACAAGCATGTGCTTGTTGGTAAACTGCTCTACATAAGTCCTTTTAACAAGCATGTGAACCACATTGGTTTCAGGTCTCCTCCCAGAGGTAGCCAACTTTCATATGTTATTGAGCCTCAAACCACACAAATCCATTTAGATGGTTTATCTGAGTTCCTTAGGTTATATCTTTTTGCTAATGCAGTTTAATATCATACCAATGGATCTTTAAATAACTTTATTTCTTATTACAAAGATGATATGTATCCAATAAAGGAAGTTCAGAAAATCAAAAATAAATGAAAGGGAAAACTTTCATCTGTAATCCCATCTTTACAAATTCATTTGCAATCCCATCCCACTGTTAACATTTTTGTATATTTCCTGCTGATATTTCTACATATATATATATGTTATATATATATATATATATTTTTTTTTTAGTGTTTATTTATTTATTTTGAGGGAGAGCACAAGCATGGGAGAGGAAGAGAGAGACGGAGAGAGGGAGAATCCCGAGCAGGCTCCACACTGTCAGCACAGAGCCCATCACAGGGCTTGATTCTATGCCCCTGGGATCATGACCTGAACTGAGTTGGATCCTTAGGGCACCTGGGTGGCTCAGTCAGTCAAGCATTGACTCTTGGTTTTGGCTCAGGTCATGATCTTACAGTTTCTTGAGTTAGAGCCCCGCGTTGGGCTCCGCGTTGGGCTCTGTGCTGGCAGTGGAGAGGATGCTTGGAATTCTTTCTCTTTCCCTCTCTCTCTGCCCTTCCCCTACTCGCACTGTCTCTGTCTCTCTCAAATAAATAAATAAACTTAAAAAAACAAGAGTTGGACCCTTAACCAACTAAGCCACCCACATGCCCCTACTTATATCTATATTTTAACTATTTTAAAAATTATTATTGTTTTACTTACCTCTTCCCTAAGCTTAATGCCTTTACTTAAATGATCAACCAACCATGGGATGGCATTCTATGCCATTAATATTCTTTTTCAGCATCATTTGTATTCACCTATTAATTGGGCATTTATTAATTTTTCCTGCTCTTCACCGATATAAACAAATGAAGTGCACATATCTATTGTTAAAAGCTCATTCATATTTATGATTATTCTGTCAGGACAGTGGGTCCTAACTCCATGCATCAAAATCACTTGTAGAGTTGTTTTTAATACAGATACCAACTTTTGACATGAATGTAAACTGACATGTTAATGAGGATAACACTAGTTACTCTATTAAACAACAGACAATAGGATTTTATTTATCTTGCACATAACAGTCTAATGTTTGGCTATCCTGTGGATAAGAAGACCTTATTCTTTTCCTTTTCATTGTGATTCAAGGGTCCAAGTTCCTTCCATAGAGTGGCTCAGCTGTTCCAAAGGAGACTGGATGTCTTCATAGCTAGGAGATAAAGAGAAAGAGCATGAAGTCACAGCCATATCTGGGATCCCTCAGCCTAGAAATGACACACTGTCTCTGCTTTCCATTAGGAAGAACTAGTTGTGTGCCTCCTGAACCATGCAAGGAATGCTAAGAAATGTAATCTATGAATGGGCTGCCACTTGCCCTGCCAAGGACTTACTGCCTCCTACCAGAGAGGAAGAAGAAGTTTTAGTGGACAGTTAGGTATGGCTGCTACTTTGGCAAAACCAGCTTGCAAAGTAATTTGTCAGTATCCACAAAGTTTAATGGGACTCACTAGCTCCATTTCTGAATATTTTTCCTACAGAAATTCTCACACAGGTAAAGAGAAGGATATCCACACAAGAATGTTCATTGTTTCTGTTATTTATAACAACAAATGGCTAAATACATTGAATTATTTCAGTGTATGTGATAACTATTAAGATATTAGATCTGTATATCTTGAAATGTAAGGATGACCATAATGTATGTTATTGAATGGAAAAACATAGAAAAATATGCCCAGTCTGATTACACACAGGGAGTGAGGGGAGAAAGTGGAAGATGATAGGGGTCTCACCAATTTTTTAAAAAATATTTTGTTTATTTTTGAGAGAAGCCAGAGGGGAAGTGCAGAGAGGGAGGGGACAGAGGATCCGAAGCAGGCTCCTCGCTGACAGCAGAGAGCCAGATGTGGGGCTTGAACTCACAAACCGTGAGATCATGACCTGAGCCAAAGTCGGACGCTCAACCAACTGAGCCATCCAAGTGCCCCTCTCACCAATTTTTTAAACTTTTTTATTACTTGAAATTTGAAAAATAAGCCCAAATTACATCAGCATTTTAAAAACCCAGATTCCCAGACCTCACCCCAAATCTATGGAATCAGAATCTCCAAGGGATGGGACCCAGAAATTTGTAGTTCGTAAGAGCTTCACAAGTGATTTTGATAAATTGCCAAGGTTGAGACTACAGCCTTAGGATAAATTTCTAAAAGTGGAATTACTATGTCAAAAGGTATGAAAAATGTTAAGGCTTTGATAAGAATTGCCAAATTGTCCTTTCATAATGTACCAATTCACATTCCCACCAGCAGTGTGTAAAAGCTCATTCCATCATCAGCAATGAGTGGTGCAAAGTATTTTAATCTTTGCCAGTTTGATAAATGAAAAATGGTATATCTGATTTATTTGGACATAAGCGCTGGTTTGTTGCATTTGATTCTCTTTAGGGGACATTCTGTCCCATCTGTCTTTCTCTTGAACTGGGTAGATTCATCCCCCTAAGTTAATGTTTCATTATAAAAATCACTTTGGGAACTCATTAAAAATGTAGATTTTGAGCACCTCCCCCCGCCACACACACACACACACACTTCCAATTCTAGTTGATCAGGTCCAGGATAGGGTTTGGGAATATGGACAGGAGAGATAGGGTCAGAGACTTTACAAAGGACAGGTGCATCCCAGGCAGGAGCATCAGAAGAAAAGGGAACAACGGTGGATTTAGAATATGGGTATTTCATATCCCTAGAATAGACCCTTTGCTTCTGACTTGCCCTACCCTCTTCCCAGGACGCAGCTCTTCTGGCCTCCCAGCATCCACCAAGCTCCAGCCCTAGTCCTTTCTACTTGTCATTAAAATTCACATCGATTTCTTTCCCTCTGCACTCCTATGGCCCTCGATGTCCAAACAGCTCATCCTGACACTTAATCACACGCTGCAATTACTTTAGATAGATGAGAATCGACTTACAGTAATAAAGATATAGTCTAATGAAAGCTGGAGAAGTATTATTTCAGGACAAAAAGAAATGCCCCAGGATAGCCTGGAAAATAATCCTGCAATAAATTACTTTTGTGTTGACACTAAATTAGAAACAATGGCAACTCTATAGAAGGTGAAATTTGAAGTCAGAAACGAGTGCTGCTCTGTCAAAGCAGAGGTCTCTTTTTATCTTCCAAAATGGCAAAGATTAAAAATCCTTGCTACCACTCAGGGATGGCTGTGGACTGAGCAACCCAGGTGGTTCTTATGATCAGACAAGTTTGGAAAAGAGTACCTCTCCACCGATGTTCTCAACATTGTCTGCTTATTAGAATCATCAGACACACATTTAAAAATGAGCCATGCTCAGCCCCACCCCAGAGATTCTGTTTCAATTGGGATTTTTTTTAAAGCTTCTTGGATGATTCTAATGTATAGCTAAGACTGAGACTCATTGTCTGAAGTCATGCAAAAAAAAAAAAAAAACACTTTGTGTAGATCTCACATGTATTTCATTATTCTTTGCTATTTTAAGAGGAGGGGATATTTGAGTTTCTAGAGGAAGTAATGGATTCCCAGAGATTTATTTACTATCTCCCTCAAATCTCTTGTCATTTGTGAGATGTTTGAGTAACTTTATTTTCATTTATTCAGTCATTCAATCCTCAGCAAGTATGCATTGAGGAGTTTCTCTGTCAGGAGCACTGTTCATGTTGGGGACACTGCCCTCGTGATGGGGGTGACCTACAAGGTGGAAGTTAAATAAGTAATTGCACTGAAGCTGAGTTTGTGAGTAGTCTCCAGTGGTGTCAGTTTTAACTATGAAAGTTAACCAGCACAGACCATTTTCGAAACATGCCACGTTTGTCCAAATTGAATACAATGTGCTTAAAAAAACCTTTTCTATGAGGTTATTCCTTCTAATGGAATGTAAATCTACAATTATGTTATTAGAAGATAATTTTGTAGGCTACTCAGGGTTATTTCTTTCTAACCTGAAGTAACATTTCTCAACTTTCATTAGGCTATTTTTTATTACGGCTGAGGTGATGCTTCTTTATGTAAACTTTAGATTGCAGAGTAATTGTAGAGCGACAAGGCCAGCTCATGAGGGCACGTGAGCCCAGCTTGGAATGTAATGGATGCTCTATGATCCTGTAGAGAAGGGTGGTACTGGATCATAGTTCTAAAGGCATTGCATCATCAAACGGTTTCCCTGTTGTCAGCACCAGTGGACGAAGGGCACATGTGACCTTTGCTTCACCTTGGGAAGGGAAACAATAAAAGGGAACCATAAAGATTTCCATTCTGTCGGTGATGGCTGTTACCAAAGGGTTTCATGTTATGAGCAGAGTACATCCAAGCAAATGAAGTTTTACTGACGATCCAGAAGCATTCAAAGTCTTTTCCGTGACCATAAAGTTCATTTGAACCATGGGTTTCCTGAACTCAGGTTCATCAGTCCCAGTGGACTAATCCCTTACTCCTGCAAGTATTGAGCAGCCCTGTATAATAGACACAACCTTATCTGACCTTTTCATGTAGCCCTGCTTGGCTAAGCAACAAAAAACCTAGCATGTAAAACCAGAGCATGCTTTTAGACCTCCAAGAGCTGGTGTATGTTGATTACTATACTTCTGGTGTCACATATATAAGGAGATCCCTAACTTAGTAAGAGTTTCTTCATTATCTGGGCATTGGTAGGAAGTTGATAATTCTGAGGCCTGAGGTCATGTACTAGCCCAGAGTCCAAAATACTAAATGCATCCTAAGATCCTTACGGGTAACATGGAGCTGTAAGCTACTGAAAGTTTGCATTCTGTGCACAGATGAAAAAGGACCAAATGAGACACAGTAGAAGAGGCCTTTGGGGGAGCCTGATAAAGGAGCATCAAGCACAAAACCAAAGCGGAAGTTTCCAAAGCAGTAGAACTTTCAAAGGTGTTCAGGCATAACTGACAGGGTGTAGTCTGCAGGAATGCACCAAGCAGAGGGACATGTGGGAGACTGCCCTTAGAAAGCTGTGTGTCCTGTTGCTAGACTGCCCAGGTTGCTTCCTGGTAGGTCACATTCAGTCATCATATGCTCTAATAGCTGCCTTGGTTTTCCTTAATTCCTTATCTGCCTGTGAGCCCTAACTTTCCTCAGCTGAGATACATCCAGTTTCTTGACCATTTGGGTCAGTATTGTTTATAAACCTGACTGACATCATGAGGTACAATATGGCCACCAGCTAGTAGGGCACTGCTTAGAAGAAGGGTACAAATAGCAGAGGCAGTTGGAGTGCATTGCTGAGGTCAGAACTTGTAAGCCCACCCACCTTCAGGCCCGTATATACATATCTTGGAAACGGCTTGACCAACAGACCAGGAGCTGGAAGAATGGAGATGCGCTTTTTTGCTTCAGTGAGTCCTGTGTGGAGGAGGTGGCTGTGTTCAAATACTTTTAGGAATTCTTATAAGCACTAGGTGAAAGCACATAAGTGAAAGGAAGACCTTTGTGCTTAGTCTGGAAGAAAATCTAGAATTCAAACTGGCCTTTAAAAAAAATATCCTTTCTGTCTCCCTGCTTGAAGTCATGGGAAAAAACAAAAAAACAAAAACAAAAGCAAAAAAACAAAAAACAAAAAACCTAAAGGACAAAACACAAATTAAATCCAACTCCTCCTTCAGAGCCCAGATCAAGTCATACTTTCTCATTGGATCAGTTCCTAACCCCAAAGAGGAATAATTTTCTTCTCTGAGCTTTGAACAATAGCTGTGTTCACACCGCTAAGAAAGCAGCCATCTCATGGCTGCTTACACATCTACGTTTTGTATTAGATTGTGAGTTTTTGAGAGCAAAACAGTCAGGAATCACTTTGACAAATGGGCTCCTGGTGAGCTGATTTTTGATGAATTCACCTGCAGGTGGAATTATATTTCATTCAATTTGGACCTCTAATACCTAGCATAATCTCTGGCATACAGCGGGGTTCTCCATAAGTGTTGGTGGAATTGAAAACCAGATAAACATTTTCTCTGTTTATAAAAATAATGCATTTCCATGCTTGCTGTCAAAACATAAAATCAAAGTATGGAATATAGAGGGGGAAATCAATAAATTTACGTTTTCAAGCACACAGACTAGTGCACATCAGCACATCAGTTCTGGGAACAAAAAAATAACAGTCGCAATGATGACAACACAGAAATGCAGACACATGAAATTTTGCCAGTGAAGGTGGGAACCTACCTTTCCACTGGCCCCACAAAACACTACATGGCTACCAAACTGAATTGGAAGCAAAATGTCATCTTCTTCAATTTTCATATTTACTGTCTCCTAACTCCTAAGGCATCTCCTAATCTCTGTACCCCTTAAGGGGCATGATCACCTGCAGTGACCCTGTGGCAGGTGAAATACTGTGGCAGGAGAGCCCCCGGGCTTTGATTGCAAATGGAAGTGATGTCACATGTGATGACGTATGTTGCGATGGCATTCTCACTAGAACTGACTTCATATTTCTAATAAATGTTCAGCTGAAAAATACACAGAGAATGGAAAACACGAATTATGCAACTGAGAGTTGTGATTTCCTGTTCAACATTATGGAGGAGGTGAGAATAGAACAGTAAGAGAGAAACTATTCTTAAATGCTTCTTTTTGATGAATTGTTTCTTCTTTTGATTCCTCCACTCTCTACACTGTCTACAGAGTCTACTACATGATTTGTTTCTTACACTATGTTTATGTATCTTAGAGAAATAACATTTTAGTCATGGAAAAGACCTTAGACATAATGCATACATATGCAACAAATAACCAGCAGAATGTGTTTTTTAGGGAAACGAACGTTCTCTTGGCATATGGTCCCATTTACCATGACTTTGGTAAGACTTCAGGCTATACATTTTTCTAAGTTTTATGTCTTATTCAGCTTTAAAAATTATATTAGCAGCTTAACATTGAGTACAACAACAGTTAAGGCTGGAGGTTTTCATTACTTTCATTGATAATTATCCCCCCATCTCTATCGTAATTCAATTAGGTAAACTAAGTCTGAAGAGGTGCCTAAGTTATAAAACAATCATGTCCCGGACTAAATTATAACAGCAGCTTCCTGTATGTCACACCTTTGCTCAGACCACAGCTTTCTTAAGAAATGATGTATTTAAACATCAGATTTGATAGATAGAAATTCAAGGGAAACCTCCTCCTGTCTATGGTAGTTTTGAGCAGAAGGGAGAAGCCTGTCAAAATGATATGTATGGAAACATTTTCTCTATATAAATTGCTTTTCCTATTTTAAAAAACTATAACATTCTCTGCTGTCCTTGGGTAAACTTCCTCTGTTTACCAATGGACAAATTACCATTGTCATCTTCCAAATGACAACAAAAGGCAAAAGTTGGCTCTGGTGGCACCTGTTGCCTTCCTGCATCTCCCTGTGAGGCCAAAAATTTCCTAGATTTTCTTAAACCAGGTCAGCCTTACTCAGATTTGGTTACCTTGTTTAAGTGTCTGAGTATTATTTATATCAAAAAAAATTTTATTGTATGAATTCAGCATTTCCCTTCTCTTAAATTCAATGCATCTTGAATAAGTTTTTGTCTCCCATGCCTCAGGCCCTGCTCTGTGCCCCTACCATAACCCTCAGGGGTAAAGGAACAACTACAATGTAGATACTAAAAGAGAGGCTCAGATTCAAAAAAAGGGAAAGATGGAGGAGATGATGTTTGTTTGTTTCTCAGCACGCAGATCAGTGTCTGGAGATAATTGTTCAGTACAAATTTATGGACTAAACAAACAAATGAATGGTTGGCATTAGTAATGTCACTGGCTGTAAGTGTGTGGGTAGGACCTTCAGAAACAGAGGTGTGGGCAGGTGTTACAGGTGGGCAAAACTGTGTATGCAAAGGCACAGTGATAGGAAAGCAGTCTGGGGAGACATAAAAGCCTGGGTTGGGGAATCTGTGGGCATCCTTTGCCCACACACTTGAGTTGTGGGAAGATGGCCAGAGCACCCGAGAACCATGGCAACGGCCTTCATGGGAGGGAGCCCAGGGAACTGGCATAGGGGTGTAGGGCAGAAAGATTCTTTTTCTTACTATTTGCTCTACTATGAGACTAGAAAGTGTGTGTCTAAGCTGAGTCACAGAATAATTATTAACTACCCTTGAGAAATGACCTTAACTTTTCTTCCCATGGTTTGTGTGAACACCCATAGCCCTGAAGCCCAGTGTCTTGTATTCCACTTCCGGTTCTACCGCTCATTAGCTGGTTGACCTTACTCTCCCTCTGCTTCAATTTTCTTAGCTGGAGAATGGTGGTAATAATAAGACTTCCTCACCTACTTGTTAAAAATAAAATGGAAAAGAGGTCACAGTGATAACAAAAGCTTCATTTTTCACAGATTGATTCATTGTTCCTTTGGAGCTCATCATCATCCTCCACTGCACATAGATTGTGCCACATTATCTGTTTATGTAAAAAATATATACATATACATATATCCATACATATGCATGTGTACATCTTAGAATAATGGTGAGCACTCAGTGGATGCTGGGTGTGGTGTGCTAACTGCTTTCATTAGGTCATTTAATCCTCAAAACAACTCTGTGAGGTCATTACTGCTATTTCCTCCATTTTACAGATGAGAAAACTGAGGTTTACCAAGGTTACATAGCTAAGAGGTGACAGAACTAAGACACAATCTCACTTTTTCTGAATCTAGAGCCTGCATCCCAAATATACACATGTAGATAATTTCTCCAAATTTTATCTTTCTATTTCTCTGAAAAAAAAATACAGTTTATGATAATTTTAACAACTGTATCGAGGTAGGATGATATACAATAAACACCTATTTAAAGTGTACAACTTGGCAAGTCTTGGCATAAGTATCCACCCATGAAACCATTACCACAATCAAGATAATGAACATATCCGTCACCCTTAAAAGTTTCTTTGGGCCACTTTGTAATCTGTTCCTCCCACCCCTCCCTGTCCTGGGTCCACCCCCAAGCAACCACTGATCTGCTTTTGCTCATTAAAGATTAGTTTGCATTTTCTAGAATTTCAACATAAGTAGAATTCTACATTTTGCACTCCTTTTTAACTGGGTTCTTCACTCGGCATAATTATTTTGAGATATATCCATATTTCTGCATGCATCAACAGTTCATTCCTTTTTGTTCCTGAGTAGTATTGCATTGTATGGATGTACTGAAACTTGTTTATTTATGATAATTTTTATCAATTCTCTATACTCTAGAATGTGGAAGAAGTAAAAACACCAATCACATTCATAAATTTGGTAGTATTCCATTACTTAATTTATATTTATTTTAATACTTTATTGTACACGTTTTCTTGAAATATGAAGTAGGTATCTAAATTGAAAAGGAATGACATAGGGAGTTGAGATAGGAGAGAGGAGAGAATGGGTAAGAATTGTATCCCGGGTGTAATACCACTCCAATTTTTTAAAGCCATAAGTTAGTTTTGAAATTTTCTCCTTGTATGCATGCATATCAAATCTATATTTTTGCATTCTATATGTAAAGTTCTAAAATTGAAATACTATTTCAAATCAAAGTAATCCAACGTGGTGCTATAAACCATAAAAACTCTCTCCGTGATACAGCCACTGAAATTCATACATCTTTTCTTTGGCCAAACAGTTGTAAGTGGTCAGTGATTTCTTCCATGTTAGGTACATTTATACCATGAAAGAATACTTTAAAGAAAGACAGGTGACTCTTTTTTCGGACTTGCAGATTGCAATCCATATGACACCCAGCTCCAGATTGTGTGGCGGAAAGCCTGTGGATGTCAGTGGAATGGGCTGGAATCTGGCTCCCCTGAGCCCCAGTTGCCCTGAGAATAAGGAGGAAGGCTGTGTTGGGCTTTAAGTAAGAAGGTATTTGAGAGTACATGGTACATAGGAGATATTGATAAATGGTATTTTCCTCCTCCTGCCCCTCCCAAGGCCTTTTTCCTTAAGACTTCTTCAGGCTCCCAGGAAGTATAAGGGCTTTTACCCATTCCTTTTCAGCACTTTGCAAACACTTTTTTTACCAGCATCTATGACAGAGCCAGGCATGAACCTGGCACTGGGATATTTGTTGAATAAATGCCCAAAGGAGACTTTTTCTTCTTGGCACTGGCATCAAAACAAATCCATGGCTGTGCAGACCGAGGACTGGAAGGGATTGTTTCATGACCTTGTTCCCACGAGAATCACGAAGGAGTTTTTCCTGGGGCTTGAGGCAGTGGTGTGACTGGCATTGCACAGGGCTTTGTTAGATGGTGCGGTGGTTAGAGCCTTTGTGGGAGGTGACAGAGCAGGTTGGGAACCAAGGGTTTGATTATTGTGGCCTTTCTCTGTGAATGGAACCCACTGGGAAATGTAACATCTTATTAAGGACCAGTTAGTGTAGCTAGAAGGTTGGTACACCCTCCATTAGTAAACCAGATACCTTGCTATTGTGAGAAGCCCGAGTAAGTTTCCAGGTAGTCCATCAAGAGACCCTTGTGAGTCTTTAAAAACATAGAAACTTGACCATGTTGAGTGAGAAACAGAAAATGGCAAAATCGTTTCCAAAATCAGCAGGTTCGCTCCAGCACAGTTTGTGGGTCTGCAGTCAGGCCACTGCCCAGCGATGGTTTGTTCGGTGAGAAGTGTACGTGCGCTGTGTGTCCTGGGCCTCCGTCATCTGTGCCTTGTCTTGCTGCCTTCCCCTCACAGACGTGGGAGGCCAAAAACAAAAGCCAGAGTCAGAACTCTAAGTGACTCCAAAAGCCAACAGTGGGGTTGCTTTCGAAAGATGGAGTGCGGCATGGGAAATAAGGGGATGAAAACATTTTAAGAAGCACTGGAATAAGAGAAATCCAATGCGATTTAAAAATTAAAAAACAGTTAATGTGTCTAAACTGTTCCTTCCACTATTACAGAAGACTTCTGGAGGGGTGGTCAAACCTGGCTTGAGTTCCAGGTTGGCCTCTAACAAGGTAAATGGCCCAGGGAGGCCACCTCGCTTCAAGAATGCACAGTTCTCCCATCTGCGAGCTAGTAATTCATAGTACCTGTCTAACCGAACTATCTGGAAGAGAACTAAATGGGATCGGAGTGTGGAGAGACAAACCACACACAGAACTTCTCACATAGAAGGTGTTCAGTAGATCTTTGTTGTGTAGAAGACCGAAGGAGGCCTCTTCCTCTTAGTTATCCAAATGGAAGCATTCTGGCTCCCCTCCTTCTCTTTAAACAATATTTGATCATATTTTACGTGCCTATGAAAAGCTCGAAGAATTTTCGTCAAAACGACTAGAATTTCCTTTCAGCCTCGGTTCTTTATTTGTAAAATGGGGACAATTGCACCTGCCTCCCAGGGACTCCGTGAGAACCACAGAAAATCAGCGAAAGTACTTGGTGCACACCAGGTACTTGCTAAGGCTTGTCAGTGTGTGAATAATTCAGATAAGCAGAGTGGCTTTGATAAATAGGAAAGTAAACAAAGCTAATATTTGGTAATTTTCCATTTGAAACCAAGAGGTTTCTGTTTTTGCCAAATGGAAAGAGATTTGTCACGCATGCAGTTTTATTTTTCCATATGGTTTAGTATACATGGAAAATTCAATTAAGAAAAATGATTTTGTTAGTGAATCTCTATCAAATTTTTTAAGGGCAACTACCCCGTGTTTTAGAATTTTAGGGGAGTTTCCATCAGTGAACGGGGCTTGTTTTGGCTGTGACCTTTCGGCTGGTTTAAACCTGTCAGGTCTGACCACAGAATCATGGCTCCAGGGCACAGACTTGTTTTCTCTCCCTCTAACCTATTCATCACCCCTATTTTGCTGATGCTGACCAGAAGATTTCCTTTTTTAAGTAAGAAAAAAATTCATCTGTTTAGCTTTATATAACGTGCATGCATGAATTGAAGTGAAATAAGCAATATTTCACCTGTCCCTCTTCCTCCCACACCGCCCCCGTCCTCTTCATTTCATATTTGATTTACCTGTCCTAACACTCCAAAATCATTTTCTGAACGTGTTTCTCAAAGTATCACTGTGTGTAGGTGAAAAAACATGTTTCCAAAAGGATATTTATCTAGAACAATACCGTAACTATTATTACTTTTATAGTCATGTGTTCTACTTCTTTCTAAATAAGTTCCCTGATTTTTTTTATGTCTATGTAAGTTAAACAGTGAGTAATCTCTTTATTTCATCCTTGGCGTGCTTCATAAATCATAATCACTGTTTTCAGAGAACATGGAAATTACCTCTTTTTGTAAAATATGGTCATTAACAAAGAAACATTCTATAGAAATTGGGGCTCTTCAGCCTGCAGAAATTTGGGGGACTTCCCCACATAATAAATACTTGCTGAAAAACCAGAGATGTCATTGTGATTCTCTTCCTGTGACCATACATTAGAACAGCAGGAAGGGATGGTAATAATCTGTATTACAACCATAAAAACAAAAAAAGAGAAAGAAAGAAATCATGCCTTGAATACTTCCACTTAGGCTGGGTAAACTGAGGCCACACACAATGAACTTAAGGAAAAATATTACATCAAAACCAAATCGTAGAAATGGAATTTAAAAATAATAGCATAAGGAGCTCTGGGGTGGCTTAGTTGGTTGAGCATCCAACTCTTAATTTCAGCTCAGGTCATGATCCCAGGGTCATGGGGTCAAGTTCTGTGTCAGGCAGCACACTGAGTGTTGAGCCTGCACGATTCTGTCTGTCTCCCTCTGGCCCTCACCACCCCACCCCCGCCCCCACTCTCTCTCTCTCTCTGGAAAAAAGATAGTAATAACCTAATGTTTAAGTGCACATGTGTTCATGAATCAGACTATCTAGTTTGCATCCCGGCTCTGATTTACTGCCTAAGTGACTTCTGGCAAGTGACTTCTTCCCTCTGCTCCCTGCTTTCCTTATCTTCACATCAAATGGAGACAGCGATAGTACTGCCCAGTGCTTATCACTGTGCTGTTAGAGAGCTAGATGACAAAATTTGTAAAAGCATGGTGCCTGGCACTCAGGAAGCTCTCAGTAAATATTATTTAATAAATAGTATGGTTATCTAGAACTGAGTATAAAGGACATGTTTCTTTAAGATTAGTAATAGGCAGGGGCACCTGGGTGGCTCAGTCAGTTACCTGTCCGACTTGGGCTCGGGTCACGATCTCATGGTTCGTGGGTTCTAGCCCCGCATCGGGCTCGGTGCTGACAGCTCAGATCCTGGAACCTGCTTCGGATTCTGTGTCTCCTCTCTCTCCCCTTTCCATGCTCACAGTCTGTCTCTGTCCCTCTCTGAAAAATAAATAAACATTAAAAAAAAAAAGATTAGTACAGGCAGGACAATTATAAAGAAGAAAGAAGGATTATTTGGTGGGTTTCGGCCCATAAACATGTTTCCCGCACATACTGAGGTCAACTCACGAGGTTTAACCCTGGGGATAAAAGGAGGACTATCACACCAAAGGGCTCAAAGAACAAGAACGTGAATCTCTGAAGCTTTTAAACAGTATTCATCTTACTGACCTCCCTGGACAATAAATAAATAAATAAATAAATAAATAAATAAATAAATAAATAAAATAAAAACCTATATTTATTTTGTCCAATCATAGGTTTCTACTGATGAGGTTAACTGTTTAGAAGTATTTGAATTCTGTAAAGTTAATTATGAATGTCAACTTCAGTATCACTTGACTGATGCTCTAGGTGTATCACCAAGCACTGAACATGTCGCTTTTTTGGGCAGCAGCATCCTTGTGTAGGCTTCCCTGTCTTTCTCACCTGGAGGATTCCAGGAATGCTCCCCCATAAAAATGAGATTTTTCCACATACCCTGCTATTCTTAACGGGATCTGGCCTAATTCGAATGCAGGCCACAGGCACGGGTGTCACAGGGAGGCAATCTGGCTCTGGCCCTGAAGGATGTATGTTTGCTTTGCCTAAAATGATTTGTTGACTCATACACATTTTTTTTTTTCAAGAAAGCTCCTTGAATTGGACACGTTTTAATTTTTTTTTTTCTAAGCAGCCACTAAACCGTGAAACTTAAACAGAATTAGGCATGTGTTTTGATTTGTCTTTTGCTCTGCCAAGTTGGAAGAGTTCCCAGCAAGTGATTTATTTGCCAACAAAACCGCAAAAGCACAAATGAGACCCTTAAGGGTTACAAGTTCTTTTGTAATATCTGTGTTCTGATGGATGGCTAATTATTTTTGGCTTGAGACAGATTGATAGCAAAACAAAAATTAAGAGAGCTAGAGTTCTAACACCTTTTACTCCAACTCCTAATGTTACTGATGAGTCAATTGAGGCTGTAATGACCTGACCAAAACTCCTTAGGAACAGAAAGCTGATTGACGGTGTTTATCCTGCTCTTTCTTCTGCAATTTTCACAGAAAGTTCAGTGATACCACCTCCAATCTCAGACCCTTACAAGCCCACGCTGCTGATGCCAACAAAATCCCACTCCAGAAGTTAGGGGTTACTTATTGTCAGTTCACGTCTACTAGCAAGGATCATTAAATACTATATTTAAAAATCAGGAACAACCCAAATGTCCATAAGAGGGAAATGTTTCCACAGATTGTGCCTAGGCAGATAACTGAGTCGTGTACGTTTATTTAACACCATGTTTTTGAAGACTGTTTAAGGACATGGAAAAATAATCCTGGTGTGTTATTTATTAAGTGAAAACTGTGGAATACAAATTTACATATCAATTTTATTTCATACTGTATATATTTAAAAAATAATTTTAAAAACTTGGAAGGAAAGACATGAAAATATTATTGATGCTTCTCTGTGGTAGGTAAAATTAGGGATGATTTTTTGTATTTCTATGTATACTTTTCCTAGATATACTTTTATATATTTTATTCTGTGGATAAATTAGGGATGATTTTTTGTATTTCTATGTATACTTTTCCTAGATATACTTTTATATATTTTATTCTGTGGATATGGATTCGATTTATAATCTGGAAGACAAAGAATGTTATTTCAAATAATCCAGTGTATTTATGATCAACTGGAAGAAGGGAGTCATAGCTATATGAACTATCCTTTTTTCTTTTAAAGAGTATGTCAGCATGAATATGATGTATGAAGCATGTGCCATCTACTCATGACTTTGGCTTGGGTCAGAAGGTATAAAGACTTTGGCTTTTAGTTTGAAATGAGAACCACTAGGTGGCTTTGGTGGAGGAGTGGCTTGATTTTAACAAGGTCACTCTGGCTGTGGCGTTTAGCCAAACTAAACAAGGATGGTAATGGTAGAACAGGTAGTGAGAAGAATTGGATTTTAGCTAGTTATACATCATGATGTTAGATTTTAAGAACCATTTTAAAATTTATTTATTATATAGGGATTTGAATATGTCTTATACATATTTTACCAGTGGAACTTGTGATGAACCCCCCAAAACTCCCTACTTATTATATAGGATTTAATATGTCTTTTATATAAATTTTATGAATTTATTTATTACATGGGAATTTAAATATGTCTTTTATCTTTATTTTATCAATGTAACTTGTGAGGAGCCTAAACAAAAAAGCAAAACAAAACAAAAACAAAGACCACTGGGTATAGCAGGCCTTTTTCCTGAAAATAGTACCAGATCTGCTTTTACCTTTCCTTTTCAAACATCTGCTCCTATACTAAGTAACAGTTGCTCTGTCTCTATGGAGAGCAACCAAGGTTTAAGACTATGGATCTCAGGGGTGCCTGGGTGGCTCAGTCGGTTGAGCGGCCGACTTCGGCTCAGGTCATGATCTCGCGGTCCGTGAGTTCAAGCCCCACATCGGGCTCTGTGCTGACAGCTCGGAGCCTGGAACCTGTTTCGGATTGTGTGTCTCCCTCTCTCTGACCCTTCCCCGTTCATGCTCTCTCTCTGTCTCAAAAATAAATAAACGTTAAAAAAAAAATTTTTATAAAAAAAAAAAGACTATGGATCTCAAAGACTGACAGAGGCAAGTAGATTGAAATTAAAAATTCAAAAGCATTATATGAAAAGAAGGAGATGGTACCTAAGATAGGGAGGATTTCTCAGGAGGTAAAAAGAGAAACTGGGGTAGAATTAAATTTGTGTTGAACACAGGAAAGGATAAATAAACTCACTGGATAAATAAACATTAAAAAATAGGGGCGCCTGGGTGGCGCAGTCGGTTAAGCGTCCGACTTCAGCCAGGTCACGATCTCGCGGTCCGTGAGTTCGAGCCCCCCGTCAGGCTCTGGGCTGATGGCTCAGAGCCTGGAGCCTGTTTCCGATTCTGTGTCTCCCTCTCTCTGCCCCTCCCCCGTTCATGCTCTGTCTCTCTCTGTCCCAAAAATAAATAAATGTTGAAAAAAAAAATTTAAAAAAAAAAAAAAGATTCCCACTTAGAATCAAAACAGAAAATTCAGTAACATGCTGTTAACAAGCAACCCATAAAATGAGGTGCTGGAAAAGTCAAAAGTAAAAAGCAAGGCAAAGATATATCAGGCAAATGCAGACAAAAAGAAGGCACGGTCACTATATATGATGTTATAATAACATGATAAAATAGAAATGAGATATAATAGCTGACATTTATTTAGTATTAAGGACATATAACATCTCATTTAATCCTCATGATGGTTATGAGGTTGTTAGTGCCAAATTCCAGCCCAAAAGCAATAACCAGGATAAATATGATACGACCATAAGAGGAAATTTCAAGTGAACAAATACCGTTCACAGATCAGTGTGCAACAGATCATTTCGAATCAACATGTGAGGTAAAAAATATAATAAACACTAGAAGGGATGAGACAAATCAAGTAGCGGTGAGATACTTTCTTAGTTTCTGACCTATCAAGTAGGCAAAAACAAATGAATAAGATCTAAATGCTATAATTTAATGAAGTTTGCAATATATCACATCATTTTAATGGTGAAAATTGTAAATAATCTAAATGCCAACAGTGGAGAATTTATTAAATAAATCAGGCTAGGACCAGAGGAACCATTTAACATCTCTAAAGTGATGTTGTAAATGTTTTAAAAACATTATAATTATACATTAAACGGAAGAACAGATACATAATGATTTATAGGATGTGCTCTGAATTTTATTTTTGAAAGTGTGTGTAAAACATATGTGAATATATATACAAAGAAAAGAAACTAAATGGGTACCCCAAAACATTAACATCAGTCATCTCCAGATCTTGTGATTATGGGTGATATTATTTTCTTAGTGATTTTTCCATTTGAAAATTTTCTTCAAAGGGTATTTTTGCCTCTTCAATCAGAGAAAAACATAACTGACCTTTGTTTAATGATTGACTGTGATCTTACAAACATCCCACTTGATTCTCACAATGTAGAAGAGAAAAGGTACAGATTTTATATGGGAGGAAATCAAGGCTCAGAGAGGTAACATTGCTTTTTTTTTTTTTTTTTAATTAGTGTTATAGTTAATAGCAGGGCTGGGGTAAACCCCTGACTTCTGACCCCAAATCCTGAGGACTTTCCAGTATATTCTTCTGGGTAAACCATGCCTCCACAAAGGCCATGTTCAAATGCTGCTGGTTCAGCATGTCAAGTGATCATGACCCTGAGGTAATAAACCCATACAGCCTGATAGGATGTTGCATCCAAGATAGTAGGAGAAAGAGGTGACAATGTTTAATTAACTCTAAATGAGCAAGGAGCTAAGGGAATAAGATAATACATTTTGATGGAAGCTGAAAGTGGAAATAGTCATGGGAAGCCAGAGCTGGTCAGCTTCAAAGATTCTATCACCCGAGGGACAAATTTTACCTAGTTAGCATCTTTTCTAGAGGTACCCTGGGAGAAGAAAGATACTTTAAGTATAAACATGTTTGTGTGATTTGCATTTTAGGCCAGACTAAAGATCACTTTGAATGTCACCCTGGGTATCTGCAAACCAACATTAGGATTCATTCAGATCACTGGATCTGCGACCTGGCTTCATGCTCATGGTTGAGTGATGGGCCATTTGGACACTCACTTTCCACTATTTATGAACTATTAGCAGTTTTTCAGTTTCCATTTCTCTCAGTTGCTGGATAGTTTGTATTAATACTTCTGTTGCACTTCAAAATAGATTTCAGACTTTTGTTCAATGGAAAATGTACAGGGACACTTTGATGGTTGCTTTGTAAATGTCAACAATCTTCAGAGAATGATTTTATTTCTTCAGATTGGAATGATTTTTCCATTTCTCGCTTTAGGAGTTCTACTTTTCTGATTTTTTGCACAACATGTAAATTAACAAAAAAGTTTTTACGAGTGGAATCTTTGTTATGAAAATGGCTTTAAAATGTTTTTCCAATTGCTTAATAACACAAAACTTTGTAAAAATCAAATAATGAAAAGTCTAAGAAGAAACTAAAAATCCCCTGAAATTCCACCAAAATCAGAAAGCCACCGTGAACATTTTTGTCACTGCCTTTTCATGCTTTTACTGCATACACACTCATATAATTTACCATAAATTAGGTATGATACATGCTGCTTTTTTTTTTAAATTCTTTTTTTTTCCTTTTTTTTTTCAACGTTTATTTATTTTTGGGACAGAGAGAGACAGAGCATGAACAGACATGCTGCTTTTTATTGTAAACTTTTTCTCTTTTTCCCCTTATCTCTATCCACGCCATCACTCCCCAAGATATCATTGTTAACCAACGTGTGCTCTTCCGTACCTATACCTGATTACTTAAATAACATGGGAAAATGTTCAATTTATCCCCAGATATATTATGTGTATTTGTGGAATTTTGTAAATGGAGAAGTCAAGATTTTGTCATTTACAAAAATGAAGTTTTAGTTCTCATTTCTCTGCTTTCCAAATTTCACATCACAGAAATCTCTAGATTTTATGGTAGCAAATGGTCCGTGGAGTGGACATGCCACAGTTTATTAAACCATTCCTGCTGGGTGAGCAAGCACTTCACCACCAATTTTTCTCTATCATAAACAGTGTTGTAACAAACAACCTTGTACACGCATCCTTATGGGCTAGTGCTCTTACTTTTATGGGATAGATTCCTAGAAATGGGCTTAGTAGTCAAAGCTATAAGTACTTTAAATTTTAGGAGATGGTGTCAGGTTGCTTTCCAAATAGGTTGTAGAATGTACATTTTCATCAGTAAAGTGTCTGAGGAGCCTCTCCTTCATATCTCCATTAGCAGTAGGTAGTTTCATTCCTTTTCATTCTGGCTTACCTGATTGTTGAGAAATAATATCTCTCTTTCTATCTTAAATTCGCTTTTCTCTGACTGAGGCTGGGGATCCTTTCTCACATTTATTGGTTGTTAGAATGTGCTCTTTTGTCAATCTCCTATTTACTTTCTTCTATTGGGATTTCTCATCAATACCAAAGGATTCTTTATATATTAGAAATAAACCCATGCTTCTATGGTCAATTAGTCTGTGACAAAGGAGGCAAAAATATAGAGTGGAGAAAAGATAATCTCTTCAATAAATGGTGCTGGGAAAACTGGACAGCTACACGCAAAAGAATGAAACTGGACCACTTTCTTACACCACACACAAAAATAAAAATAAAGACCTAAATGTGAGACCTGAAACCATATAATTCCAAGAAGAGAACATAGGCAGTAATTTCTTTGGCATCAGCTGTAGAAACCTTTTTTTAGATAGGTTTCCCAAGGCAAGGAAAACAAAGAGAAACTGAACTATTAGGATTACATCAAAATAAGAAGCTTTTGCACAGCAAAGGAAACCATCAACAAAGCAACCTACTGAATGGAAGAAGATACTTGCAAATTATAAATCTGATAAAGGATTAATATCCAAAATAGATGAAGAACTTACAGAACTCCACACCAAACAAAAAAATAATCCAATTTAAAAATGGGCAGAGGACCTGAATAGACATTTTTCTAAAGAAAATATGCAAATGGCCAACAGACACATGAAAAGATGCTCAACATAACTAATTACCAGGGAAATACAAATCAAAACTGCAATATCACCTCACTAGAGTTGGTGAGGATGTGGAGAAAAAGGAACCCTCATGCACTGTTACTGGGAATGTAATTTGGTGCAGCCACAATGGAAAACAGTGAGGAGGTTCCTCAAAAAATTAAAATTAGAAGTACAATATAACCCAGTAATTTAACTACTATTTACCCAAAGAAAATGAAAATACTAAATTCAAAAAGATGTAGGCACTTCTATGTTTATAATAGCATTCTTTACAATAGCCAAGATATGGAAACAACCCAAGTGTCCATCCATAGATGAATGGATAAAGACGATGTGGTGTATATACGTAAAATGGAATATTGCCCAGCCATAAAAACGAATGAGCTCTTGCCATTTGCAAGAACATGGATGGGCCTAGAGGGTATAATGTTAAGTGAAGTTAGTCAGACAAAGAAGGACAAATACCATATGATTTCACTCATATGTGAATTTAAGAAACAAAACAAGTGAACAAAGAAAAAAAAGAAAGACCAACCCCCTCCCAAAAAAACAGACTGTTAAATACAAAGAATAAACTGGTGGTTGCCAAAGGAGAGATGGGGGGGGGGGGTGTGAAATAAAGGGGATTAGAGTGCACCTATCATGATGAACACTGAATAATGTATAGAATTGATGAATCACTATACTACACACCTGAAACTAATATAACACTGGTTATTACACATCAATAAAAAATGTTTAAATATTTTTAAAAATATCTTTCACAGTACATAACTATCACGAGTTGATATTTTCCTTAGTCTAATATGCCTTTTGGATTTATGACATCTTTTTCCATACAAAAAATATTTAAATGTAGTGAAAAATCCATCTTTTTCATACAGTTTCTGGGGATCTTGCCATTGGCTAAAAGTCTCCCAAGTCTTAAATTATACAAGTTTTCCTAAATTTTATTCGAACATTTTTTAAAAATTCAGTCTTTCATCTAGATAGAATTCTTAGAGAAATCCAATTTCTTCTTCTGGATTGATAGACAAGTATACCAGCAAGATTTTTTTTAATAATCCTACGGAACTGAAATACCAGCTTTCTATGTTAATTTTCTCATATGATAATTCTCCACCACTCTCTGTTATGCTCTGCTGATTAGTTATATGTCAATATTATTGATTATAATGTATACTTATGAGTTAGACATATGCTACAAGTCATAGTGTATGTCGATGCCTAGTATGACAAGCCTTCCTTCCCCCAACTTGGAGACAATGATCTGGTGGTTAATTGATTGCAAGCACACACTCTGGTGTCAAATTGAATCCTGGTTTCAAGTCAGTTAACATCTCTATATCTTAGTTTACCCATCTGATAAATTGGGATGATAATATTTGTCACAAACAGTTGTGAAGATTAACTGGAGCAAAACATAGAACACTTGGAAAATTCCCTGGCATATGCTAAGCACTGAAAAATTAGCCTTTGTCATTTCTTAACTGTTGTACAGGATTTCTTTCTTATGGACATCATTGACTCTTCCCTTCAACCCAAACCCTCTCGAAGCAACTCTTGGGAGTCTTAACTTCAACTGCATTAAATATATGTATTCATTTTGGGCCAATTAAAATTTTTATGATACTATGTGTCACATTCTGGAACTCTGTTTGTTCTGTGTTATGTTTTTAGTTTATGCCCTCTTAGATCTTGTTCAAAGTCTTCAATATGACTCTGGTTCAATGACTTTCATATGACTTGCACCTTTCTTGTTAAATGTATTCCTGTTTTAAAAATTATTTTTCTTATTGTTCTGATTGTAACATTTTCCCCATGTCTAGTTCTAGATGGTTATTGCCATTGTAGAAAAAAAAATGTCATCTTGTTTATTCCTTCTAGCATTTTTTATTAGAGTCTCTTGGTTTTTTTTTTACTGTACATACAGTTATATCATCAGTAGGAGAGATGTGTGTATACCTTCTTTACCAAGATTTACATTTAATACTCCATTTTCCTGTCTTTATACTCTTGTCTAAATACTCTTTAACTATGATAATGATGTCTCCTTGTTATCACAAGAGTAGTGGTAAAAGGGTGACCAAAGGATACCACCAGACATAAACACAGGACCCTGACTCCTTTACCATCAATAAAAGATGTGTCCTACTACACAGAA
The DNA here is from genome assembly GCF_007474595.2 of Lynx canadensis. Lineage (NCBI taxonomy): Eukaryota > Metazoa > Chordata > Mammalia > Carnivora > Felidae > Lynx > Lynx canadensis. The sequence goes on along the minus strand of NC_044310.1, from coordinate 177,560,384 downwards.
AGCTGGAGACTCAGCGTGGGTATGAACCCACTCAGGGGACAGCTTTCATGGTTCAAGCCTCCCCAAGGCAGCCTCACTACCAATGATAGTGCTTATCCTGGGTGAGGATCCCATCCGGCGTTACAGGGGAAGAACAGTGAACTTGAAGAATTCACTGTTTTTATAGGTAGAGAATCAAGCCTGCTCTTTAGCTGAGGGAGCCTTTACCTCATTAAGGTTGCCTGCTACAAATACAACTCTGAAAAATGAGATGAGTAAAAGAATTGTCAGGGCCTTGCACTGTTGCCATATTCAGCCAGATCATGCAGGGACACCCAGGGTCCATGGCAGATTACCTCTACCAAAAGCAAGTATAACTGCCTCAGGTATTAAGGCCCCAGTTGTCTCAGGAAGTCATTTAATAATCTTGTAACCAAACACAGGCTCATTTTCTGTTGGTTGGTTTGTTTTCACCATGGCAGCTGTCTTGAGGTTTCATGGAGAATGGTTAGTCCTTGAACAGATTTATCAAAGAAACTATTCTAATTTCCAGGGAAAATAAAACAAAATGCAGCTGTGGCTCAAGGGGTTTGGCTAAATAAAGGAGGAATGCATTTTTTTAAAAGGCAGCAATGATTTAGAAAGGTCATCGTTTATCAAATAAAATATACCCAATTTGAAGAGTTTCTTCTCTCTAACTTCCCAGTTCCATGACTTTTCACAAATAATTTAAGCCCTGGGCTTCCTAATATGTGTCTTGCAGGCTATTGTCAGCATTAAAAACAAATTGTATAAAGCACCCTGCATGTAATCGGTATTCAATAACATGCATGCTCCATTATTGTTATGTTCAAACATGTAAATAGTAAGTGGAGTTTGTTAACATTTACCTTGTGTTCTTCCTGTCATTCTGAATTAAGCAGTTCATTTATCTCTTAATTACAGGGCTGTGAATTACCAAAGAGCATTGAATTTTAGTCATCCTAATGATTTAACTAGCCTCCAACTCTTTCTTCCTCTTTTCACTGAATGACAAAGTTTCAAAGCCAACATTCATCTTCTACAAAAACCTTTGCTGAAATAAAGCAAAGAGAAAGATCTGATATGAACTATATACGTGTAATCTGTCACTTCTTGTTTCATTTTAATCATAAAAGTTCCACATGCTTAATTATTTTAAAACTTCTAATACCAAAGAATTGGGGAAAAGTAAAATTTCCATTCCTCCCAATCCCATTTCCCCAAGGAGAATCATTAATGAGAGTGTGATGTGTTCATTCCAGGTTTTATTTCTATGCATAGAAAGTGTAATATTAGTTATTTTCTTCCAAAGATTATATGAATTATGCTGAGGTGAAAGCACTATATTATTTTTATTTCTAATTACGAGCTTGTGGGTTAATTTTTTTTAATTCAAAGCAGCTTTTAGTGTGTTTGTGTGCATGCACAAGTTAGTCCTAAAGAAAAGACAAGGAAGTCCCTCCTGTCTGATGTGTCGAAAGCCCCAAATACATAGTCTTCCTTTTTCTAGGGCTTTATATTCATGTAAATATACTTCCTAGAACATAGCTCGCATAGCTCGGTCTTCATTGCTTTTATAATAGTTTTTTTTTGTTCCTTTCTGTGAAACCTATTAATAGGAAGATTTTTTATCTTCTGTGACTTGCCATTATGAGCTTTCAGCTCTCCTAACACCCCCAGGAGGTAACAAAGAAAACTCCTTATGTTTACAGAGTGCTTTACAGATTACAAAGCTCTTTCTCAAATGTCTGCCATGCTCCTCACTGTGACTCTGTGATGAGTGGCAAGCATTATTTCCCCAACTGACTAATAGGACAATTAAAGTAATAAAGGTTAAAAGGCGACTTGCCTAAGGTCACACAGCCACCGTCACAAACCCAGTTACCCTCAGTTTCTTAGAGAGTTCTCAGGCAGCTTCACAGAGTCAATTGTCCAGGATGAGTCGAGCCATCACAGACATAGAACATAGTTTAGGAAATATACTCAGAGTTTATAGAAGAGATACTTGATTCCTTTAAGAAGTGTTTTCTTTTCATTTAAAAGAGTAAGCTAAGACAAGCTATATATACCTGCAGCTAATTTTTAGCTACTGGATTTTAAGATGGATGCATTATTATCAGCATAAATAGAAATAAGGCATTAATCGTTTCCATCCATGGAGAATCTGTACCTCACCTCTCTTTCATCAAGAAACTCTTTGTGGTGATGAGAGGATTTAAAGCTAACTAAACAAGGGAGTGCCTGGGTGGCTCAGTTGGTTAAGCATCAGACTCTTGATTTCGGCTCAAGTCATGATCTCACAGTTGGGTTCGTGGGATCAAGCCCTGAGTCAGGCTCTGCGCTGACAGCACGGAGCCTGCTTGGGATTCTCTCTCTGCCCTTCCCCCTCTCTCAAAATAAATAAATAAGCTTTAAAAAAATTAAAAAATAAAGCTAACTGAACAGGAGAGGCAAGCCATTCTATTCATTTGCTTTTGTTCATTCCCGGCAAAAGAAATAGCATAAGGATGTGTGAGACCTGTGACTTCAGTAAGACAATTTAAAAAATAGACTTGATTTTTGTAGAACAGTCTTAAGTTTACAGAAAAACTGAGTGGAAAGTACAGAGATTTCCCATCTACTCCCTTAGCCTCCCCTCCCCCGTGTCAGTGCGTTTCCCCTGTCGTTAGCAGCTTGCATTCAGTGTGGCACATTCATTACAACTGATGAATCACTAATACATTACTATTAAAGAAAGTCTATAGTTTATTTTAGGATTCATTCTTTGTGTTCCATAGTTCTGTGAATTTCAGTAAACACATAATATCATGTAGCCACCATTACAGTCTCATACAGAAAAGTTTCACCACCCTAAAAATCCTGTGTTCCATCTGTTCTTCATTCCTCCTTCCCTCCCTTCCTACCCCCGCAACTCCTAGAAAACACTGATTCTTTTACTGTCTCCATAGTTTTGCCTTACAGTACCTAGCCTTTTTATATTGGCTTATTTCATTTAGCAATGGCTTTAAGTTTTCTCTTTGCATAACTTGATACCTCATTTCATTTTATCACTGAATAATATTCTATCGTATAGATGTACCACATTATGTTTATCCATTCACCTACTGAAAGACATCTCAGTTGCTTCCAAGTTTTGATAATTTGAATAAAGTTGCTATAAACATTCATATCCTGGCTTTTTTTTAATTTTTTAAAAATTATTTTCTCAATGTTTATTTATTTATTTATTTATTTTAATTTTTTTTTTCAACGTTTATTTATTTTTGGGACAGAGAGAGACAGAGCATGAACGGGGGAGGGGCAGAGAGAGAGGGAGACACAGAATCGGAAACAGGCTCCAGGCTCTGAGCCATCAGCCCAGAGCCCAACGCGGGGCTCGAACTCCCGGACCGCGAGATCGTGACCTGGCTGAAGTCGGACGCTTAACCGACTGCGCCACCCAGGCGCCCCAATGTTTATTTATTTTTGAGAGAGAGACAGACAGAGTGTGAATAGGGGAGAGGCAGAGAGAGAGGGAAACATAAACCTGAAGCAGGCTCCAGGCTCTGAGCTGTCTGCACAGAGCCTGACTCAGCGCTCGAACCCATGAGCCATGAGATCATGACCTGAGCAGAAGTGGGAGGTTTAACTGACTGAGCCACCCAGACACCCCATCGTATCATGGCTTTTGTGTTGCCGTAGACTCTGGGACTAAAGTTCTCTCTTGTCTAGCAAGAGAGCGGGATGCAGGATTGAAAGCGAGAGATGACTAATGTCTGGGAAAAGACAAGAGCCCTGAATAAGGGTCCTTGCCCCATATTTATTCAGATCAGAAGGCTTACAAACGTGATGGGCATGCACAAAGAGACAAAGAAACTGTGAACATTAACTTGGCGGCATGAAGGAAGAGGAGGGTTTTGAAGACATACAGTGTTTGGGGTTTGGGTCAATGCAAAACAAAATCTGGGCGCCAGACAGTCGGGGAGGAATGTTGTTTACAGAGGACATGAGGCAGCACCTCTGTTTATCTTAGCTAGCCTAGGGGATGAGACAGATAGGGAGAGTAACCTCAGGGTTAATAAGGCACCTTTTCTTTTGTTAACCATCTTCGCTCTGGGCTGCTTTGCCTGCAGCACAGCTGTCCATAGTCCAATTCACCAATTTACCTAACCTGGCCCTATTCTGTGAAAGTAGCTTTCTGCTACAGTACTAAATTGGGGGTGCTTCCACCCTGAATATCTAATCTTGTTTATTTCATATACCTATGTATTTGGTACCTTTGCACCATTCCTATTTTAGGCCTTTGCCTCTTCCTGTCTATTCTGGGGCTCTTCACCCCCTCTCTATTTTGGGGTGTCTTTGTGCCTCCCTATTCTTGGGGTGCCTTTGCACCCCATATTCTTGGGTGCCAATCTGGTTTACCCAAACTCGGGTGTGAGCATTTTATGGCTTTGTGTTTCTTTATGCGTTGTTAACCCATTGGTGTAAGCCCAGGGGATTCCTAATCTTATCCCCCACATTGTGTGAGCCTAAGTTTTTAATTCATTTGGGTAAATAGGAGTATGATTGCTGGATCATATGGTGGGAGTATGTTTAACTTTGTAAGAAACTGCCAAACTATCTTCCAAAGTAGCTGTACCATTTGAAAGTTCCTGTTGTGCCACATCCTCTTCAGTATTTGGTGTGGTCTGTGTTTTGGATTTAACCTTTCCAATAGCTGTGTAGTGGTATCTCATGGTTGTTTTAATTATCCTGGAAGATAATTGCTTTTTAAATCTATTAGACTGATCCTTCTACATCTTAATCAGCCTTAAGACAACTAGGTCAGCTCTTCAAATTGATTGGGATTTTTCTGCCATAGACATGTTCTTATGATTCTAGTGAGAAAATACTAGGTAGAAGCTATTAAGAAAAATCATGTGCCCAGAACAAAGAGAAGGAAATAGGAAAAGGCTGAAGCTGAGAACATGTTGTCAAGTAGAAACAGGCCACTGTGTTTGGCACTGGTAAGAGGCAAGGATAAAAATGATTTAAGAGCACTATTTGGGATGATAAAAGGGGAAAGAGCTCATTGGCAACCAGAAGTGTGCAGTAGATTGCAGATTGCCAATAAAAGTGTGAATGAAAACATTTGACTCCATAATTGGAGACAACTGCTTCATATCCCAGAGACACCATAAAAGAGGAAATATCAACATTTGAGTGCAGTATGGTTATAGGTAGTTAAAAACAATGAGAAGTCAAAATTTCTCTAATTGAGGTTAGAAGAAGAGCTGGTATAGCAGAACCAAGGGGTGCCCTACCCATATCCCCTTGGGCCCCATCATTTCAGTTTAATCTAGTGGAGTGATAAGTGCTAGCATCTGTATATATAAACATATATATATTTTTTTCTTTTTGCTTCAGGGCTAATGAAGATAAGAGTTGGTGTAAAAATGCTCCAGTTCCCAAAGCCCTTGGTAGATAGCTCTGTCACCTGCTCTCTCCACTGGTTCCTAACCCATCTTAGCCAATGGCTTGATAACACCTGGTTTACTGGATACCTTTTCTTTGTCTCACTTATCCCCCTCCCATAACTGTTTTTGGGGATCAACTCTCAATTATACGTCTTGCACTCAAATTCTTATTTCAGGGTTAGCTTTTGGAGGAACCCAGGCTCAGACAGTTGTTGATTACATGTTTCTTCAGAATCCTACATCCCCTTTGGTTCCTATTGCCTCCCTCTTTCCAGGCTCTCATGAAATTTCCCCCTTTATTTGACCTGAGACTCATTATTTTCATCCTGTAGTTGCCAAGTCATTGACTGCAGCCAGAAAACAACATCCTATTCTTCTTTCACAATGCAGAGGCAATTAATTAAATGTAGTGTTAACTCTTCCTCATGTGTTTGCATTTTAAAGGGGATCCTTGGAGAAAGAACTCAAAGGAGTGAATGAATGTCTAGTTGTGAAATCTCAGATTCTGTGCCACCTGAATGGAGGAGATTATTTTGAGCAAGACTTCTCATATCCTTTACCTCTGATTCTGGTACTCCTTGGACCATTTGGGAGAAAACAAGCAGATTAACTAGTCACTTTTTTTTAAAAAACTTTTTTTAATGTTTATTTATTTTTGAGACAGAGAGAGACACAGCATGAATGGGGGAGGGGCAGAGAGAGAGGGAGACACAGAATCAGAAGCAGGCTCCAGGCTCCAAGCCATCAGCCCAGAGCCCGACGCGGGTCTCGAACTCGCGGACCGCGAGATCGTGACCTGAGCTGAAGTCAGACGCTCAACCGACTGAGCCACCCAGGCGCCCCACTCACTTTTAAGTGACAAGTCAAAATTAGAAATTAAATGGAAGGGCTGGAGAAGAGGAATTTGAAGGAAAGCCAAAGAATTTGGCATAAAGTAGCAAAAAGAATAAAACAGCATATTCATTAATCCTAAAATACCTTTTTTCAGCATTTTAATCTCTGAAATGAAAATGCATCTTATAATCAGTAGCATCTCTTAATTACGGTTGTCAGGTGGCAAACACAATGTCATTGTCATTGCCTGTGATATGAAACTCGGTCATAGCCATTCGCATTGTTGTCACTTCAGTTGAATTATGTGCACTGTTGGCATAGCATATGTTGAGTTTAATTGCTGCTTAAAGCGTCATTAGTATAATACTGATTTAGGATTGAAACAAATAGCTATCAATTATGCAAAATGGGTTGGGAACAAGTCAGCAGGGTATAAATGTGATATTTGTTAAGCAAATTATTTGTCACTGGATGGATGATCCTAAATTCCATATTTCCATGGAAAGTAACAGTAAAGTGCTTTACAGGATGAACCAAAGGAAGATGCACACAGGTAAAAGAAGTTGTGTTACATTTTGTTTTTGAGATTCGTGCAAAAGGATTGCCTATCATACACAAAGCAACAGTGGGAAGAGAAATTGCCAAATTCCTCACAATAGAGGAATGAAATATCAGTGCAACAGCAAACTAGAATAAACAAATCATGCATTGCATGGAACGATCTTTAAGATGCATAGTATCTATTTATCAGAAACTTCCTGCTGATTTGGAACACAATGCACTTAACTTCCAGCATGATGCCATTGAGGAAAAAGTTCAATATGTGTTTAATCAAATAGGTAATGCCTGGGATGGGGAATTTGTTTTCTTTGATGAGACTTAAAATTACACTGTCAGTGCAAAAGGGATCAAGAGTATGAGTTTGGATTATGACAAGCAGTGTGTCACTGTAATCTTATACCTGCCAATTGCTGAAGTTACTGCCATATTTAATTTAATTTAAACAATGTCTAAGAATAAGAACTTCTTCAAAGACATTATTGGGATGGCATTAAGGAGGGTACTTGTTGTGATGAGCCCTGGGTGTTATAGGTCAGTGATGAACCCCTAAATTCTACTCCTGAAACCACTATATTCTATATTTAACTAACTTGAATTTAAATAAAATCTTGAAAGAAGGAACAAAAAGATATTATTGAGTGGACCAAAAAAATATAGATGACAGTCCAGCTGATAGAGGACTGCTTAGTAGACTTCTGGAATAGACATCCAGGAACCTACTATATATTCTTGTCCTCAATGATTTTATGGACATGTTTCTGAATAGTTAAAGAATAATTCCACCTAAAAGCATAGTGATATGGTTGTTAATAAAGATGGCATGACCAGGCCACTACAACCCCTCAATGTTTCAGTCAACAAACCATTTAAGGACCATTTGCAGAAGGAATGTGAGTCCTGGTTCTTGTTTGAAGGTTTTCTATTGAGACCTTCTGGTAAGATCAAGAAAGTGCTAGCATCAAAACTTACAGAATGGAGACAGTAGCTGTGCACGCTTTAAAGAAATGCTGCATCACCAACATTCCTGATGTCCCAGAGGGCATTATTTTATGGAATAATATGAATGCCAATGGGACTAAGTTGAAAAGAGATTCAGAAAATTTGAATTCTAAGTAAGTGAAGAAGTTTTAGGAATACATTAACCAATTTACTTCACATGTATTACCCTTTTTATATATGCACAGTGCTGATATGTGATTTTAAATATTTATATCTCTATAGAAATAAATCCAGAGTTCTTTCAATAAGGATAAAATAAAATTTCCAAGTGATAAAAAGCATTATGTCATAGTTTATATTTTTGCTTCAAAGCTAAACACATCATTAAAGTTCAGTTCACAGAAATGGCAGGATTGACTCACTAGTATATAATACGTCTGAATGTGTGTTGAGAGAACCCTAGGGAGAACAATCCACAAGATAGATTTTAGCATGCCTCTTTCAATAACTGATTAAATTAATCAGAAAAAAAATCAACAGAGATGCAGAAATCTGAACAAAACAACTGACACACATTGGGCTAATGAGTCTGTGTAAGACATTTGCACTGCATGCAGACTTCACATTCCCCACAAGCTCATATGGGACATTTACAGAAGGTTCGTCTGCTGGGCCACAAAGCAAGTCTCAGCAAATTTTAAGTGGTTAAAGTCACTCAGAACATCTGCTCAGATTAGAATTTTTTAATCTATAAAAAATGAGTGGAAAAAAAAAAACCCCAGAGAAGTAGAAAACCCCTATGTTTGGAAATTAACCAAAACATTTATTTCTAAACAAGACGTAGGATGAAGGTAAAATCCTGATGGAAGTTAAATGATAGAAAAAGGAGAAAAATGTTATCAACATTCACAAAAGATATGATTTGTGTATGTAGAAAATCTGAGAGAGTTTACAGATAAATTGCCAGAAATTGTTAAGAGATATTAAAAATACATTATTAGAGGGGTGCCTGGGTGACCAAGTCAGTTAGGCGTCAGACTTAGGCTCAGGTCATGATCTCACGGTTTGTGAGTTTGAGCCCCGCGTCTGGTTCTGTGCTGACAGCTCAGAGCTTGGAACCTGCTTCCGATTCTGTGTCTCCATCTCTCTCTGCCCCTCTCCTGCTCACACTCTCTCTCTCAAAAATAAATAAACATTAAAAGTTAAAAAAAACACACATTATTAGAGTCAATAAGATTTTTGCTAAGTTGCTAGATTCAAATTCAATATACGAAAGTCAAATATATTTCTACATACCAGCAAAAATAATTAGGAAAGAAAGATATAATTTATTCTATTATCAAAAATACCAGTTATATAGAAATAAACCTAACAAAACAATGTGTAAGATCTCCATAGATAATTATAATGCTTAATGGAGAGACATTAAAGAAGACCCAAATAAATGGATTAGAACACAATTATAAAGATGCCAAGTTTCCCAAATGTATCTAAAGATTTAGCAACATTTAAATTCTCAACATGATCATGTGCGTGACTGCAGGCAGACAAGCTGGTTCTAAAATTTATATGGAAATGCAAAGAAACCTATTTTGCTTGACGTCGAAACTTATTATAAAGCCCTAGTAATTAAGATAGCTGGTTGATAAAACAGAGATAGGTAGAATCCTAGATGGAATCGAGTCCAGAAGCAAACCCACCCGCATGTGGACACTTGATGTATGAGACTCAGCCCAGCAGAGCACAGTGGGGGAAAGAAGTCAGTAAATATTGTCAGAACTGGGTACCCACATAGAAAAATGTGAAAAGGACCTCTCATTATTAACAAGCTCCAAGAGAATTACAGTGAAAAACAATACGATAAAAAGGTAACAGGGAAAAAACCTCCATGACTTCAGGTTAGGGAAAAACTTCCTAAGTCATAAAAAGCATTAATCATAAAGGGAAGAATTAATAAGTTTGATTTCACCAAAATAAATACTTCTATTCATTGGCACTTATGAAAGCACAGCCACAGGGCAGAAGATAATGTGCTACCCATATATAAGACAGACACACACCCAACAGAAAATGGGCAGTTTTCTCTCTCTGGCGTTATCTTCCTTCCTTCCTCCCACCAACACAGTCAGGGGTGTTTTTTATTTTGTTTTGTTTGGGTTGCGTTTGGTTTCGGTTTTGATTGCTTTTCTTTTTTCTTTTTTCTTTTTTCTTAAGGTTCATACACGTGGTAACTGAAAGATGAACAGGAGTACATCATTGATATTTACCAAAATAAAAAGCAGTAATTTGGTTTTGAATCTGTAGTGATCAATTTTCCATGAGATGTTTTTGTCTCATACATTTAAGTGAGGGACTAAGTTAGAAAAATGCAGAAGGAAAAGTGAAAAGATAGGCTAGATGAAAACAATGGTGATGCTGTGCTCTCTTTAACTAAGGGAGAAAAATAAACAGTTTAACCTTATAAGACATGAGGGGAAGTTGAATCTGAAAGGGAAGGTAAAATAGTTCAAGCAGGAAAGGAAAATGAAAATGTACACAACAGAGCTGAGAAATGTTGAAAGATAGTATCTGAATGATCACGGGAAAGCTCCCATAAGGGTGAGAAAAACAAAGACAAATAATGGTGATTCTCAGGGTCTTAGCGGAACTCCAGATCTTGGGAAGAGTTTTCAAGTTTACATAAATAACAGAGCCTCCAAATGAGCCCTAGAAGAAGAAGCCCTCTATTTTTAAAACCAGAATATTTAAAAATTAAAGGCAAAATGAGAAAGCATTATCTTTCTTGGGAAGTTGAACAGGAGTTATTTGGAAAAAAATCAATAGGAAAATTAACAACAGGAGCAAATTTCTAACTACAGACTGTCTGAAATTGTCAGCATGCAGAAATGGGAAATTTGGTATGTTTGCTAAAGAAATAGAATCATTTTCATTTCTTTACCTTATGGGCTGTTGTCAGTTTATTTTTTTTTTTCTTTTGGAGCTTTCTGATTTAAGAGGGAAGAAAGGTTTTTGCAGGTTGTAGAATATGGAAGAGCAGGAACTCAGAAACTTGGTGTTTACCCTAGGTTTACAAATAAAAGTCCCAACTGATGTGCATCACCTAATAAAATTATGGCAGCAGTGAAGGTCATAAAAATGTTTACAACCTCATTTCTTTCCTTGAAAGATCCTTTGGTTTATCAATCTGTATAATCTTACTTTTGATTAATCGCCAATTTTCCACTTTATGGGTCGTTATTCTGTTTTTTTTTTTTTCTGTTATTGACCTTTTGACCGTTTCGTAGATAATTATCACTTCCTTCAGAGAGGAGGGTGGAGGGAAACTAAATACTTTTCTACATTTATTAAGCATCCTGTTAACCCTGGCTTGGAAAAGTCCTCGTAACAAAGAAGTTTAACACACCTAAAATAATGGTGGTGTTGCAGATAGTTCTATAAACCAAGACATCTCAGACCCCTGCAGGGCCCTGGCAAGTGAGGTAAATCAGTGCCTGGATTTCTCAGTGGTGGACAATCGGGCACACATTTCCCCCGAAAGGATTACAATATTTGAACTTACACAACATACCTAGTGGCTGAATTAAACCCACAGACTGCCAGCTGCCAGTGTCTGCACCAATGTCTGCATAGGTAATAAAAAATGTATATGCTTAGGTGTGATAAAAGTATTACTGCTAAGGGGCGCCTGGGTGGCTCGGTTGGTTAAGCATCCAGCTCTTGGTTTCAGCTCAGGTCATGATGTTGGCAGCTCATGAGACAGAGCGCCCTGTTGGGCTCGGTACGGACAGTACAAGAGTGCTCTCCCTCTCTCTGTCTCTTTCTGCCCCTCCCTTGCTCTCACTCTCAAAATAAATAAATAAATATTTTCTCAAAATAAATCTTTCTATTTTTCTCAAAATAAATAAATATTTAAAAAAAACATATTATTTCTGAAATGTGTGATAGTTCCACTCTAGTAAACTCACAGTTACAAGCCAGTCGACATGAAAGGCTTGGACCGAAGAATGGTTGAAGCATACCATAAAGTACAGAGTTAACAAGTGAACAGCTGGGACCACCTGGTTCATAATAATTTACAAAGAAGTAACTCTTTTACCTAAAACTTACCTTACGCATAAAATAAACGAAACCTCCTGAGTGTGTGTTCAGAGCCTTTCCTACAGAAGTGTTCAAGAACTCTTTAATTATTAAAAATGATTTTTGAGGACACAGCAATATGCTACAGAGGAGTTTCATTCACAATATAAGTTTCTGTGGCTTTAGGGCAAATGTTGAAATAAATCCCAAGTCATTTCCTATATTTAATGAAAGGTTATTTTTGATTTGCAAGTAGTGATGTTTCCTTACGATGTATACATTTAAGCTTTTATGTTGTTTTTGCTCACTTTTTTCAGGGCAAATTTCATGGAAATCCAATGCATGTAGCTGTGGTCATTTCAAACTGCTTAAGGGAAGAGAGGAGGATATTGGCTGCAGCCAACATGCCCGTTCAGGTAATATTTTCTGAGCTTGTGATCTCGTTATCACCTTGAACTCAATTTTTCTGAGACAGATAAATTCTTATCTTCTTCCCATCCAGCTCCTTCTACCTATGCTAATGGTGCCAACCATCCTTCCGATCACTTGGAATCAAGGTCATACGATCATTTTTGAGTAGTTCCTTGTCCCTGCCTTCATACTGAGATAATTACCTCATCCGTCTAGAGTTTGTTTCTGGAATCCTATCTATACATTCTTCTCTGTTTCCATTGGTCACCCTCTGATTCACGATCTTAAAACACCAGTTGGGGAATATAGTTAACTATCTCCTAGTTGAATTCCTAACTACCATTTGGATTTTGCTTCCCTCAGCGTGTTTATCCTTAGGGATTGATGTTGCTCGAAACCTCCTATATCTCCCGATTTCCTACCCCACAAGTCCAAAACTACTCCACAAGCAAAAACTTTATCTTTTAGAAACTCCACAAATACCTGCTTGTGGATTGTTTCAATGTACTTTGCACCTGCCATTTTTTAGATTCTATTTTATCACCCTATCCTGAATGAATTCAGAGCCCCCAACCAAGACTCATAGAGGAAAGAATGAAGCCCTTGGGAATACTTTTTCAGTTAATCCTTATAAAAAGGAAAGAATATGTAAGTAATCAGTTGTCCAAATGACATCTCCATAATTTAGTAAATCACACCACTATATTTATTTTTAAAAGCCCAAGAAAACTATCTTTTTTTGGAACTGTTAAGAATTTTTAAATTTAATTATTGTCAGGTTATGGTTCTTTTGGGAGAAGTATGAAATTTTAACAATTTCTTCTTTCTTAGATGAAGAAGGGCAGTATCATTTTTATTTAATTTAAAATCTAAAGTATAGTGCTGCTACAGTAAATATAGCTTGATTCATAATTGGGTAAAAATTAAGATTCTATGACTACTATTATATGATATTCTTATATATCCTCAACTCTCCTTTTCTATATCCCTCTTGTCTCTAGTCATTGTAGAGTGTGTGTGTGTGTGTGTGTGTGTGTGTGTGTGTGTGTGTTGTTCTCTTCAAATGTCAGATATCAGTCAAATTAGAAACTACAAATAACCTGCCAGATGCATGCCACAGCATGGTACCACATGCTACCATAAAAGAAGCACTGTTGTAAATTTCAAACCTTCAAACCAATATACAAATATCTGGATGGATCTATAGAGAGAGAGAGAGTGAGAGACAGAGAGAAATAACTGAAGACAAAATGAGAGAGAAGGAACTTTATAAATACTTTCCAATCTGAAGAATGTGGTGTAGTTGAAAGAACACTTGACTGCCAGCCAACCGCATCGGCTCTACTTGAGGTTCCACCCGATTTGCTTGGTCAGGTCATCAACCTTTCTAACCGTAGCTCCTGGCCCAGCTATAAGGTAAAGGGGTTGCTGATGTTCTAACTCTCATCTCTGGGTATCTGTATACTTTGATACCAAAGGAACGCACTCAGTTTCTTTATATCTGAGGAACACTCAACGTTAGATTATTTGAATGGCCAGGAAATGGTGCTTGGAAAAGTTGGTTAGCACCTTTCTGTTTAACTAGGCTAACAGTTTCAGATATTCTTTAGTGAGCTCCCTTTTGTTCCGGTGTAAAAGTAAATCTCATCCCAGCAGATTCAACATCCCTAATTCTGAATTTAAGTCCAACTTAACGTAGCCACTATACTCATTTTTAAATTACATGTATTCATTTTATAGAATTTCGAAAGTAACAATAGGTCTGTTGTAGAATGTTAGGAAAAAAAGTTTAAGCCATAAAATCATCCGTAACTTCACTTATACACTGACAACATTTTAGTGTGTGTTCTTCCAATCATATGTACTTAAGTTCACATGTCTATGCATATATCCATATATTTCTACATACATATACATATATAAGAACTAGAGATCACAAACACATGGTGTTTTTATAATTTGCTCTTTTTCTTAACAACTTAGTGCTACTTTAAATGTCATTAAATATTTTTCTAAAGCATGCTTTTTAATAGCTGTAGAATGTTCCATATCATACTGATCCAAGCCTCAGTTCAAAGTATGCTACATATGCTACATTTGCTATAAACTTGTTTTATCCACATCACTGAAAGTTCAAGACATCTTTTTTCTAGGGACCTTTGGAGAAATCCTTACAAAGTTCTTCAGTTTCAGAAAGGCAGAGGAATGTGGAGCACAAAGTGACTGCCATTAGAAATAGTGTGCAGGTGAGTGTTTCATGAAAAATTAGCAAGGTGGCCCTAACTGTGCCTCTTTTTCTTATGTGCCCAAAGCTAGTACATACAGAAATCATAGGGTAACTTGTCAATAAGATAACTATCTCTCACACACTATGTTCATATTAGAAAAGATTTCTTTGGGGGAAACTTTTCAACTTCAATTTACTGGAGACTGGAGCTCCCCGCCCCCCAAATTCTAAGCCTCTAACCTTCACATCTGTAATGTCTGCATCTTCATCTGCAAAAGTGAGGATAACCACCACCACAGGCTTGTTGTGAGGACAAATGAGATGATGTAAGGAAAGCCATTAGCCCAGATCTTGGCACTTAATACCTATTATGTCTGAGCAGAAAGATATCACCACGTTTGGAGAAAAGCAAAGTGAAATCTTGAAACATAAACAAACAGGAGACATAGAGGAAGCATAGATATTTTTCTAAGAAGCAGAGAGGGACTGTAGGCTGAATTGTCATAAAGTACAGCAGATTAGAATAGAGCCTTTCAGTGAAAAGATAACTGATACATTAATGCAGAGTTGTAGGGAACTAAAAGGGAAAAGGTATCCATATTCTCCAATAATAAAAAAAAAAGTTATTAGTAGCATCATTTGGAACTGAGAGATAAAAGGCAAGATGCTGAAAGATTTTCAAACAATCAGGAAGGAAAAATGAAGAGAAAATTTTGTCTGGTTCTTCCAGTGCTATTCAAACTTCATGGGAATTAGCTCTTTAGAAATGTGGATTGTACACACTTCGTCTAGGACATGACTGAAGCCCCAAATAGTGTATTTTGAAACACTGATGATGATATTTCCCTGATGTGCTTACATGTAACAACAGACTATGTTTTCTTTTGTACAAAGATGACAGAACAAGACACCAAATATTTAGAAGACCTGCAAGATGAATTTGACTACAGGTATAAAACAATTCAGACAATGGGTAAGTTTTTATTTTGTCTGTAGTTCTACCTAGGGACATAAAGACAACCTGACAAGGACTTATTCTTTACTGACAAAATTGATAAATTGATCTACTTCCCTAAGTGAAGTGCTTTTGTTTTTGTTTTGGAGAGTGCAGGAGAGTATTTTGCTTCCTCCTTTTCCCTCTTTCTGTTTCTCTGTGTGTGAGTGTCTGTGTGTGTGTGTGTGTGTGTGTGTGTGTACCAACCAATCCAAAGTAAATTATATAGCTCAAGAGAAATCAGAATCAAAATATCATTATCACAACTAAGAAAAGTAATAATAGTTCCTAGCATGATCAGGAAATTACTAATATCATCCCTAAATGAGTGTTTTAAATATAATTTCTTAAGTTGTAAGTAGAAATATAGGGTGCCTGCCTGGCTGAGTGAATAGAGCATGAGGCTCTTGATCTCAGGGTCATGAGTTCAAACTCCACCTAGGGCGTAGAGCCTCCTTAAAAAAAAATTTTTTTAATTGTAAGTAGAAATGTGATTCACTGTAGGAAATTTGGGAAGTAGACAAAAGCATTAAAAAATTAAAGATCATACAAAATTCCACCATCTATAGATAAACACTGTCAAAATGTTAGTATACTTCCTTCCAGCCTTTTCCCTATATATTCAAATACATACATATCTATTTATTTGCAAAAATAATAATAATACACAGTTTTGTGTATTGCATTTTAAACTGAAGTTTTAATTTAAATATTTCCCTGTATCATAAAAAATCTTCAAACACATAATTTCAATAATTGTATGAATGTCAGAACGTAAGAACACTGCAATTATTTGATTATCTCTGTGATTAAACACTGAGTTTGTTTACTATTAGATGTTTTTTAAAAAATGGAAAGGGAAAAAAGCAATGAAAGAATGAGAATATTTATAAGGTCTAAAATTTACAAGTAACAACGGATTGATCATTCGAAGTGTACTGCCATTAGTGGGACAATTGAGGAAATTCCAATTAGGTCTAGATTAGCTAATCGGATGTACCAAACAATTTGCAGGCTTTGGTAATTGTACTACACTTATGTAAGATATTAGAGGGAGCTGGATAAAGAACAGATGGAAACTGTACTATTGTCGCAACTCTTTTGTAATTCTGAAATTATTTTCAAATAATTTTTCAAAACAAATCGGGTAGAAATCTTTTATTTACTGAAGCATTTTTAACTACTGAGATGTTAGCTTAAAACTTCTGGAAGGAACTATGGATGACTGTGACCAAATGCTTAACTGTCATCTAAGATTTAAAAGCAAAGATATTCGGATAGGAATCTTGTTTGGCATAGGTGACAAGTGACGTGTTCTCCTGGCATCTTCAGGATGTGTTGGCTCCTATGAGGTCATGTTTAAAATAGTCATAGTTGCTTATATGTATAATTTTTCCCTTCAGAAAAAATGGCACAAACATGCATTTCATCAGATTATCAAAGGGGTCCATGATCCTAAAAGGTTTAGAAATACAAATTTAATCAAGCATTCCAGTCCATTGAATGCAGTCTCATCCCAAATTTCATATGTGAGTCACCAATTTAAGCAGTAGAATGTAGTGGCTCAATAGGTAGAGCATGTGACTGTTGATGTCAGAGTCATGAGTTCAAGCCCCAGGTTGGGCATGAAGCCCACTTAATTAAAAAAAAAGTTGTTAAAAAAGAAGTAGAATGTAACAAAATACATTAAACGATAGAATTGCTTTGAACTTAGCATATTACAATTAGAGTTATATTGATATTATCAGTGCTTCACGAGCATTACGAAGAATCAAATTGATCATTTTATCACTTAAATCAACAAGTATTCATTTTGTTGATTATAAGTGAAATGAAATGGTTTTTTTTAATGTTTATTTATTTTTGAGAGAAAGAGAGAGAGAGAGAAAGCGTGGGCAGGGGAAGGGCAGAGAGGGAGGGAGACACAAAATTCGAAGCAGACTCCAGTCTCCAAGCTGTCAGCGCAGAGCCCAATGCAGGGTTCAAACTCACGAAGCACATGATCATGACCTGAGCTGGAAAGTCAGACACTTAGCTGAACTGAGCCACCCATGAACCCCGTGAAATGAACTGTTTTAAGTGAAATGAAAGACACATGAACACAAGTTATATCTTGCTGGTGAAGACTGAAAAGTATTAGCTAATGAATTTTGAGTTAATAAAATGTTGTAGAAGCAAGATTTTGCTACATGTGGGATCTAGGAGTTAGCGAATTTGTGAATACAACCAAGAATGATTTCCTGGAGGTCAGTGCTATTTTGTAGAGAAATTGGGCCCCACGTTGTTTTGGGGCCTCTTTTT
This sequence comes from Lynx canadensis, assembly GCF_007474595.2. Taxonomy (NCBI): domain Eukaryota; kingdom Metazoa; phylum Chordata; class Mammalia; order Carnivora; family Felidae; genus Lynx; species Lynx canadensis. The sequence goes on along the minus strand of NC_044310.1, from coordinate 177,542,605 downwards.
TCACAATCACACAGGTCAGATTGGCATTTCCACCCTTCACTTTTCACCGACAAGAGCAGTTACTATAAATAACCACTTGCTATATACCAATAAAGTTTAATGTTCAAGTTAAATAATACAACGTTTATTGCACATCTCCCATTTAAGAGGATAAACCATCTCAGGTTTTTTTCAGTCAGAGATTTTTCTTAATTTGTAACTCTTTCCTGCTTCTAGTTTTACTGTGAGGCAAGCTCATTCTGCAAAGGACAAAAAGGAAAGCAAAGGACTTCATCGTTATTAGTTCATGAGACTAAGTAGGTAAAACTGCAACTCTTCAGGCAGTTTTCCATAATTCCTGGGTATCAAGTAGAGTGAGGCAGATGGGTAAAGGCATCAGGAGGAGTCAAATATGATTAATGGGCACAAAGACAGGCCCCTTTCCTACTTACGCCAACCAGCTAGGGTTACTATCAATGTAGAGGTATCTTAAAAAGGAATGCATTTCAAAAACTTTTTTACCTCTCTCTCTGCCCCAAAAAGGAACATGGTGTGAAGAATGGTCTTCAGTCAAGGTCTGTATGATAGAGAGCTCACTGGCTTACTCGGTGGTGATCCTTCCTGGCAAATGAGCAGATAGGGACTGACTTTCATGCTCATCTCTAACAGTCGCATTAGGCTTCTGTATCTTAAGACTTAAGGATGGGAATTGCAGCAGATGTAGCTTTCAAAACAGAGACCTTTGCCTTGGAGTGGACTCCACATCTCATCTCTTTTCCTTCACAGATCAGGGGGACAAGAACAATGCCCTAATGAATCAGGAAGTTTTGACTCTGCAAGAAATGCTTAACAGTCTCGACTTCAAGAGAAAGGTTAGTGAAGAACTTTAATTTGGCCTTTTGCCCGTTTTTCTCCTTTTCCTGTATTTGATCCTACTGAAAAGAATCAAGCTCTTGGATTCCTTCAGTTCTATTTAAGCTGAATGAATAAATGGCAATGTTTCTAGAAAGAGTGCCATGCTGTTTGCCATGCTTCTCTTGCTAAGTTCACAAAGTTGGACCTCTTGCGAGTTTATTTATCTTGCTTATGCTGTACATTTACTGTAACTACCATTAATTTCAAGGTGAATATTTTACCCAATTTTTATTTGCCACTATTTCAGACATGACTGTCTTAGTTTCTGTACTTAGTATGCTGATGTGGGTTCTCCTACACATGTATAATTAAAATATTATTTGATGACTACTAAAATTTTAATAGAAAAATCAATGTTCCAGTTTCTACTCTGAAAAATGACCTCATGCTAAGTAATTTCTTAGATTTCAAGATAGTTCATTGACAACTGAACGTATTCAATCTAACCTCCTTTCACGGAGAGGAAGAACTCCTTTCTGACAAAATGAAATATTTTTTAAAAAAGGGAAACATTTCTATTTCAACTTTCTATCTCTCCTTGAAAATAAATGCATTGGGGGCGCCTGGGTGGCGCAGTCGGTTAAGCGTCCGACTTCAGCCAGGTCACGATCTCGTGGTCCGTGAGTTCGAGCCCCGCGTCGGGCTCTGGGCTGATGGCTCGGAGCCTGGAGCCTGTTTCCGATTCTGTGTCTCCCTCTCTCTCTGCCCCTCGCCCGTTCATGCTCTGTCTCTCTCTGTCCCAAAAATAAATAAACGTTGAAAAAAAAAATTAAAAAAAAAAAAAAGAAAATAAATGCATTGAAATCTGAGCTGTTACTGATAAGTCAAGAGTTTATTTCTAAAAGTTTGGCTTCGTTTTTTGTGCAGGAATTTGTGTGAGCACAGATAAATGTAAAATTTATTTTCACCCTAAATTATAAACTTTAACAGTTAGATATCAGATTTTAAGCATGCAAGTATTTAATCCAAGATAAGCTTAATGCTTTTATGCATAATGAATCTATACTATATGTTTTATGCATGCTATCTTATTCTACTTCAGAAATAAGATTTTAAGGACAGAAGGAACCTTAGAAATAATTCTGTCCATTCACCTGATTGTATAGATCAAAATATAAAGTTCCAGCAAATTAAGTGGTTTATCCAAATTCACATAGCTTGTCACAGAACCAGGATAGGAATTCACAACTTCTAATCCTTAGGCCTTTGAAAGCTATACTTCTTCCTAAATTCAGATAAAGTCCTAATAAAAACTAATACAGAAAGACTCCAATTTTAGTCATTGCATTTAAAAATAAATGAATAAACATATTTATAAGAATATAAATTTAATCTGTGTCTTTTTAAATAATGGAGAAATGGCTGTATGACTAGAAGATTCAATATTGTCACAGGAGGTACAAACTCAATATATTTACACTAAATGATATTACATTATGAGATTGCTAACTGTGGTCATGCTTCTTTCTTTGTGATGTTATTTGTGATAATTTAATAGTTTGAAAAGGCAGTGCTATGATAACTATAAGGTAGTATTTCATAAAGTATGTAGTGAGAATTGTAACCAAGCCTATATCTTCCAGGTCAGACAAATTGTTTTACAGGTTGAATTATAAGTGACTTTGGTTGTGTCTCCTGAAAATCTTTTCAGTAGTCACCTTTGTTTTTAGGAAGCCCTCAGTAAAATGACACAAATAGTCAATGAAACGGACTTGTTAATGAACAGCATGCTGATGGAAGAGCTGCAGGACTGGAAGAGGCGCCAGCAGATCGCCTGCATTGGAGGACCGCTCCACAATGGGCTCGACCAGCTTCAAAACTGGTAAAACGAATTGACTTTAGTTTCTAGTGAAAACCACAGGAAGTACAAACCTTCAGTGTAGCTCAGCCAGAGATGTATATGTGTTTTTTTTAATGTTTATTTATTTTTGAGAGAGAGACAGACAGACAGACAGAATGCAAGCTGGGGAGAGGCAGAGAGAGAGGGAGACACAGAATCTGAAGCAGGCTCCAGGCTCGGAGCTGTCAGCACAGAGCCCAACGCGGGGCTTGAACTGACAGACCTCAAGATCATGACCTGAGCCAAAGTTGGATGCTTAACCTACTGAGCCACCCAGGCGCCCCTATGTGTTTTTAATTTTATTCCTTTGGGGCAAAAACAAAGCATCTATAGAAGTCTATAGAATGCATCAGAAATGCCTACTTTTTCTCATCTAATATATTAATCTTAAAAGACTCAAGTGAATTTTTGAAACCTGCAATAAATGTAACTTTCTATAAGGACATAAGAAGCACTAACTTCAAAAGCTTAAAAAAAGATATCTTAGTTTTTAAATGTATATCTTAAGAAGTCAGTGTTCAACGTTAGTTTTGTGTGTTCAACAAAGTGATTTATTTTTGTATTTAAATGAAATATCTCAAATGGCTAATATAACAGGGCATCCCCTACCGTATACACATAGGCTATCATATACAGATATCCTTTGTATTGGAAAAAAAAAATGTGGATAGGGCTTTCTTCTTCATCAGTGCCAAATAAAATTATCTGATCGAATGAGCACTTAGAAAAAATAATGAAAAAGAAGGAAAATGTTCAGTTGAAATCTAAAATTGCTTTCAAAGGGTACAGAGCAATACAAGGGAGATATGGCATAACTGGGGCCACTTGCACTAAAAGCTCCACCCCACCAGGCCTGCTTGTCAAGAAGAGTAAGGAATTGGGCTCTTTTTAAAACATACTGATTTTCTTTGGGGAGATGCTTTAATTCCCTAACCTCACTGTAATCCCTTGTTTTGAAAACAAGATAAACAACAAAGGAAGCCATCAAGAATTTAGCAGATAAGCGTGCTTACACCAAATTCTGTGGGGGGTTGACAGATCTTTTCACAGCACTATGTGGGGAATAAACTTCTAAGTAGAAAGAGCTGCTGTCAGGGCCAGAAAGACTTAGCAAGTCTGTCCAGATATCCTGCCTCCTTGGGAGTGGACAGTCCCTTCAGTGTCCATTTCAGCCTCTCTCTTTCTTAAACTTCAGGCCCAAGAGCCCACCTCCATTTCTGAGGTGAGGTCGCCACATAGTGAGTAAAACTCTAAGCATGTACCTTCTCCAGACAGATACACTGATAATTTTTGGCTAATACTTAGGATTTGAAAAATACATACTGGAGTGGGGAAGGCAGTTCATTTCATACTGTCTTTTTTCTTTAGTATTCTTATGCATAACACTCTTCATATCATGTAGTAGCTTGCTGTGTTTTAAATTTGCTCTTTCTCTACCCGTTAGTGAGTACCATATCCTTAACATATATATGTTTAACAGACTTGTAAACAAAAAAATTAAAAGGGATTTGATTCCAGATGTTGACAAAATTTTGTAAATGATGTCTATAGCTATAGGTAAAAATGAGAAAACGTTGAAAATGTTTCCCATGCATCATACATCTTAGAGGAAAAACTAATTTGGGAAATAAACATACAGAACTGTCACTAACTTGTAATGGAATTAAGTAAATGATTGTATTAATTGAATAATTATTTAATAATTTATTATTTGCTAATGTGTTTAATAGTTAAAACGGTAGCTTGTTAAATGGGAAAACTATCTGCTGATTTTCATTTGTTGTTCAATAGCTTTACACTGTTGGCAGAAAGTCTGTTCCAACTCAGAAGGCAATTGGAGAAATTAGAGGAGCAGTCGACTAAAATGACATATGAAGGGGATCCCATCCCCATGCAAAGAGCCCATCTGCTAGAAAGAGTCACCTTCTTGATCTACAACCTTTTTAAGAAGTAAGGAAAGTATTATCCATTTAAATGCCTCATGGAAGCCTCAGTCTTGTGGGGTTGTAAGGACACCCTGGCTGGGGTTTTAGTGTTAAGGTGATGGGTGGGGTGGGGTGGGTAGGCAAGTGTTAAACAGTGAGCCTCAGGGTAAAGGGAATAAAGCTACAGAGAGTTCCAGAAGCCTTTCTGCTCTTCACTATGTATTCAGCATTTCTCCCAAGAACTGACTCAATTTTCCATGAGCCAAGCACATCATCCAGCTGAAGTTCATTTTTCACATTTTAGAAAACAAGATTTCAATGATTTCTTCTTAAGTATATATCCAAGAAATGAAGGGTAGAGACCATGTTTATGTGTATTACCTCATCTAAAAAAAAAAAATTCTAATACCCAGAAATTCTAATATCCAGTTCAAAGATGGCATGAAATTAACTTTTCCTTTATGTTTAGTATGATAAAAATAGACTTTTATTCTTGACTCAAGTATAACAATTAAGAATTATTTACCATTGTTATTTAGGGACAATCTTTAGGCATTTTTTCCATCTCCTGGTAACTATTTATGAGAAATCTTTGGAAAGATTTGAACTTAATGGACATTTGAATGTCTTCTAAGTGTAGAAAATTTGGATCTTTTAAGAGGACAGCATCCTGTTTCTCTGTGGTTTTCAGCCTGTCAATATTTTCAATGTTTTCAAGACGTGCTTTATTTCCTTTTAATCTAGCTCATTTGTGGTTGAACGACAGCCATGCATGCCAACCCACCCTCAGAGACCGATGGTACTTAAAACTCTCATTCAGTTCACTGTAAAGCTAAGGTAGGCAGAATGTGCTCTATCATTTCATTTGTTTGTGGAGCCTCAGCCACTGCGTTAATTACAACTCATTTCTCTTATAGTGCCTTTCATTCAACTCTTCTTTATTAAGCACTTCCTGCATGCCCAACACTGAGCTTTGGTAGATACCCTCAGAAATGTTAATATGAGGGCCCTGCTTGTAAAGAATATGACAATAAAGATGAAAGCCTGAAGGGTATTATCATGACAGTATGGAATTCCAACGTCGGGCATCTTGGGATTAATGGCTGAAAAGGCTGACTTGGTAGAGGCTAGCAAAGCCTTGTGGTCCCTATGAGGAAGGACCTTGCAGGAAGAGCAGAGACAGGAAGGAGAGTGGGATTGTAGGAGAGCGAGACGACAGAAATAATGACTTTCTGGGTCTGTTTTGTAAGCATGTGAAATAGGGAGAGGTAGACTTGAGTAGATTGGGGACAGAATATGAAAGGCTTTGAATATCTTACCCATGAAATATGATGGTATGTTCTTCCCCTGTGATTGCCCAGCAGCTAGCTTATAGGATTTTCCACAAAAACTCATAATGCTGTAATTTTCAATACATCCTTACCATGTACCTGATTTAAAGACATATGACTTTTGTGTTATTGCTGCTTTGTCTGTGCATTTGATCCTTTCCATTAGCATGAGAAACCAAGACGTATCATTTTCCGTAGTGACACTTAAAATAATGAATTTGAACTCAAACTTTCAAAGATTTTCATCATGCATCAATCTCCAAGGCCCCCAAGCTTTAAATTCCTAATCACTAAGTCACCTCTGACTACCATACGAGAGGTAATGATGCCATGGTAGATAGTGATTTAGGGCCCCACAATAGGGTCCCTGATCACACATCACTATTGGAACTTTATTTTTTTACTTTATTTTATTTTATTTTATTTTATTTTATTTTATTTTATTTTTTTATTCATTTCAAATCTATTGAGATGTAACTGACATACGCTATAGAAGTTTAAGATGTACAGTGTAACGACTTGTCTTACATAAGTTGCAAAATGATTACTACAATAAGTTTAGTTAACATCCATCACCTCAGAACTCCATTTTTAAAGGGAAGGCATTTTTCTTCAGTTTGCATTTTAAATACCTGACTTGAAATTCTTAATCATTTCCTTTGTGTGAATTTTGTAGTAAGACTTAAGAACCAAGAACAAAAGGCAGAGGCCAGGTTCCCTTTCAAAATTTCATGATTTTCAAAAGTTGTTCATTCATTCTTCATCCCTATATTTCTATAACCCAGAAGACAGTAACACTAAAGGGAAATAGGATAGAGGGGTGGTGGACATCCTACTTTTCCTTGAGATACCCCCAGAGATGAAATGGTAAGTCTAAGATGCTCTCTGGGACAAAAAGGGAGATGATTAGGGAATGTTCTCAGCCAAGAGTTCAGAGTGGAAGAAGCTCCCTGAATGGGCATCACCTTACATGTTGTTTGAACTGATTGCCAGGAGCCTAGACCATTAGTCCCTGATTTGAAAGCAGCGTTCCTGCTTTCCTCTTCCACCTGACTGTTGGTTCCCTATCCTTCTCTGTACCCTGTTCTTCACTGTCTTGATAGATGATCCTTTACTAATATTCAAACTTTTTCCCTAAAACCCCTCCCTCCCAAAGAATTCCAGCCTCCTATTTCAAAAGGAGCAGTGACATGGGATTCCCTTTAGTCATCAGCATCTCACAGTGAATCAGATCCTTCCTGAAGTATGATAGGAAGGCAGAGAGGGAAAACTTGCTGCCCTATTTCATATGACCTCCTCACCCTTCACTACTAACAACTACACGCTTATCATATTCCAAACCCTAACACCAAACCTGTGCTTCATGCAGGATTTTTAAGGAGCCTTTGTCACATTCTACCCACACTTTTGTTTGAGCTGTCTATCATCTATGATTATATTTCTCTAATGCCAATCAGTTGCTTATTTCCATTTTCCATATTCCATCTATTATATTTAGCTGGACCTCTTCCCTTTATGTGTAGCTACGTCCACACTTCTAGGGCTGTCCTGGCCATACATGAGGAGCTCAATACATGCTGAGTGAATGAATGAGTTTTGGGATGAGTGCATGATTGGGATGAGTGAGTGAGTGATTGGATTAATATCTCGGAAATCGACTGAACCCACAGAGAGAGTATATTAGAGGTTATGACTCAAACGATTGGGAAAAGCAAAAGAATAAAGGATCTGACACCAGAAGAAGAAATTAAAGGAATTCTTACTCTGATCTTTAATCACTTGTTTGGAATTAAATATTTTTAAGTTATGAACATTTTTGCTGGGACTTACATAGTGTACTTAAAGATTGCAAATACATTTGAATTGGAATTTTTCAGATCCCAGAGGCCTGGTCTTTCTCAGACTTTTTGCCATAAAACAGTTATCATCAAAACATTTTAGTTTTACCAAGCTTACAATTTTTTTATGATATGAGAATAAAATGGAGCCATATTGATACACTTGAATGTTTTTCTTATATTTATACACTTAGCCCAAATTTGAGCTTTAGCCAAAATATATAGCTATTTTTCTGACCTAGCCAATGTATTATCCAACATATATCAACTAAAGCAATATGGAAGTACTTCACAAATGTTTGTCAATACGATAGGAAATGGCTGGTGTCATATTAGTAACATGACAAACTAAAGAGGAATTGTACATTTTTATTTTTATTTATTTTTACTTTATTTTAATTCCAGTATAGTTAACCTACAGTGTTATATTAGTTTCAGATGTACAATATAGTGATTCAACCATGAATCACACTAACATATAACTGAAGATAACCTAAATTCAATTTATGTGTATAGGACATAAATATATTTATATATTTAAATATAAAAAGGCTCTTAGCACTTTTAATTTTTGGCTCTGATTCTTGTTTATGTGTCTTTCCAGACTACTAATAAAATTGCCAGAACTGAACTATCAGGTAAAGGTGAAAGCATCTATTGACAAGTAAGTTTCTAATTTCATTTTGAAACATGAAAATGTGAGACTTTGTAAAAAGAACTTTCCTCATTCTATAGAATTATTTCAAACTTTTAAATATATTTCTCTAACATTACATATCAATGTACTTCAAATATTTGACTTTGAAGTTCAAACATTTCATAGAACTCCAATGAAGATTTCTTTAAAAAATTTTACTATAAAGTCTTGAAATGAAAATTTATGACTATATTATACTACTCTCTAAAGTATCAAAGAAAGTTTTTACTAGATCCATAAAATAGCTCATTTTAAGGAATCTTCTTGGTTTTACAGGAATGTTTCAACTCTAAGGTAAGAAATTTATTTTATATATTTTTTGATGGTCCCATAAATGTATTTTACCTGAGACCATGTAAATAGCTAAGATTTTCTGTCTAGCAATCGAAGATTTGTTCTTTGTGGAACTCATGTCAAAGCGATGTCCATTGAAGAATCTTCTAACGGGAGTCTCTCAGTAGAATTTCGACATTTGGTGAGTTCAACAGTAAAATTACACAAGCTACTCCCCCTCCCAAATCAGACACATCCTTAAGAATAGGCCTTATAATTAAATATATTTTGGTTTCTGGCATTTCTTATGTGAGATTAAGGGCCACATTGAGAAATAAAACATGCCATTATTGAAGAATTAAAAATGTTAGAAAGACCACAGTAACTTAACTCAGAAGTCCAAGTTCTCAAAAATGGTGAGAATAGTACCTAAGTATATACAGCAATTGGTCAATATATTTTGGAAATAATAACAGACATAATCGGTCTTGTAATGGATAGGAATTCCTGGTTTCATTTTTTAAATGTCCCCAAGAAATGATATCCAGCAACAACATGTCTGGCCGAAGGTGCTTTCATTTTTAGAGTAGCTTGTGGGCAGGTAGGATGTTCCTGGGTCTGGCGGTTGCACAGAGTTTGCCTTGGCATGTCTAGAAAGCTTCTGACCCAGCCTTAACCTGCTGCTTCTTGTTCATACCACTTCCTCTTAACCTAGAGTTCTCTTCCTGCTTTCTTTCTAATTCTTTGTATAGTTCTTAGATTCCCAAAGACTCTACTGCTTTTCTTGCCAGATGCATGATACTCATGATTAGCACTTAGAAAGGACCTCACCCGAATGTTGGGGCACCACTAAGTGGGCTTCAAAGGGTCTAATTTCTAAAAGATGAAATTTAGGTTAATAGATATCTGCATATACAAATGTATGCTTGCTTTTGTTTTTAATTTTGTTTTTGTTTGGTCTGTAGTATTGAAGGGTACATTTCTTTTTCACTGAATCCCTCCAGTGTGAGACTGATAAATAAACAAAATGTAAGGAGGAGTTATGTATTATACATCCTTATAACTAATACTCTTTTCACATAGGTTCATTTCGTATTCTTAAGAAATTTTCAATAATGGACAATGTTTGCTAATAAATAAAGCTGTAAGAGACCTTAACTTAGAGATGTCTATCTCTTAAAAAATGTCATGTGGAAAGGACAAGGAACATACCAAAAAGTGGTTAGGTCTTTACTCCAGGAGGGATAACACATAAAATAAAATCTTACTTTTTAAGGTGCTCTTCTAGTTACAAAGCGTTTTTATATATATTACCTTTTGCATAATAACTTAAAAAAAAAAAACTTTATTTTTGAGGCTGGGAAGGGGCAGAGTGAGGGGAACAGAGGATCCGAAAAGCGTTCTGCGTCCACAGCAGCGAGCCCAATGCGGAACTCGAATTCACTAACTGTGAGATCATGACCTAAGCCGAAGTCAGACATTCACCCAACCGAGCCACCCAGGCGCCCCGCATAATAACTTCTAGTTGCTTTTTAATACAAAACTAAATGTAGAAAACCAGAGAGGCAAAAATGAAAAAATTAAAAATCATCTGTAATCTCACTACCTTATAGCACTATTACATCTTTACTTTCGTTTTCATTCTTTTCTAACTTTTGTATATGTACTTTTTAAGTGAGATCAGACTGTAGGCAGTGTGTAAACTGTTGTCTGCCTTTCAAAAAATGAAGTCATCTATATCATGAACATTTCTGTGTCCCTGAGTCTCTAACGCCATGTAGTAGCTTGCTGTGTCCTGTGGCATAGTACCTCCCATTGTTTGTTTCCCCAATCCTCTGTGTTGGTTTCACAGGGATTGAGAACCATTGCAGCTTAGCTCAGGTGATGCTTTCCAGGTACAAAGGAGTGCTGAATAGATTTTAAAACATCCCAGCATGATTTCCTTTTTCTAAAACGTGGGCTGAAAATCATAGTCTTAACAGTATGCCAACTTCCTCACGTCCCTTAGTGAAAGTTTCTAAAGTGACATCCCATGAGATGAAACCGTCAGCTTCTTTCTGTTGAATCTGGGTACCTGTGTCAGGTTTCTGTAATTAGAAGACATCTGGGTTACTGTTCTAGAAAGCAGAATTGTGGCCCAGAAAATCACTCCAATAGGTATGACCGACTCGATATTTAATTGATAATGCTGTTATTCCTTTTTTGCAAAGCAACCAAAGGAAATGAAGTCCAGTGCTGGAAGCAAAGGAAATGAGGTACAAAATGATTTCTACAAGATAATTATTTTTAGGAAATAACTCTATAATATCTTATTTTTACAAAGCTTTTAAACTGCCCTTTATAATTTTATGTAAAGTCAAATTCATGTTTCTCTGGTTACAAACGTAAAGCTGGATAAGTGCAAACAGTCTAAGAAATTTTGTCTTAAAGAGGAGAAAATAGAAATTGCATATAATAATACCCTTTTAAAAGAAAAACTTAACATTTTGGTTCACATCATTCTAGACCTTTATCTATGTATATATTACTTTACAATATATGTACACATTGTTTCATAACCTGCTTTTTTCCCACATAACAATTTAAGGTGAACAGCTTTCCATAACCTGAAATACTGCTAGAGAACATCACTTAAAGTGCCTGCACTGAATTGCATTTCACAGGTGTGCTGTAATGTCTTTAGTCAGTTCTCCCTTATTATAAAACATCTTAAAATCACTCATTTTCCACAGATAAGAGTTAAGTCTCAAACTTCATGACATATTATATGAAAATCAGACATGAAAAACAGCCCTGTTACTTTATGGTATCAGTTACCTTGCCTTTTTACTTCAGGCTTGTGTTCCACTGGATGAAATTGATTGACAGAACAAACTGATGCCATTCCAGTGTTTACATTTTAGTCAGTAAATGACAGAGTGGGCAAATCCTGGGTTGGAAGTGGCCTTGGGGATCATCTGTTTTGTTGGACTAGATGCTAGGACTAAATATACTAAAACTAAAACATATTTGGAATTAGAAAGCCTGGGTTTGAAAGTATTCTGACAGTGACTGAAAATGTGACCTTTGGCAAATGATCTGATAGAGAAAATTTTTTCCTCTTACAGATCAGGGTATAATGCCCAACGCTCTCTGTTCAGAGATGCTGCATATGCAAGATCATCTACACAATGCAGTTGTAAAATAGTGAGGCTTATCTCTGGTGTGGTTGATATGGATTCAATCTCCTGGCTTTACAGTCAGTCACAGCTTCTATGAGAAATCTCTTTGAATTATTTGAAAGGAAAAAGCACTTTATAAAATCCAGCTTTCAACTGCAATCAATCTAGCTCTCCCCGCAAAACCACAATGATTGACCACAACAGGTTTAATACACTACGTTTTCTCTTCCAAAAATCCTTCATTCTCTTAATGGCTTAGAGAGCATTTGCCAAATATTACAGCCACACCAAAGATGAACTAAGTCTTCCTCCCAGGGTAAGCCTTGTCTTAAGCCAGAGCTGCAAACGGGTCTCTACCACCCAGATATCACAGGAGCAGAGCTTTTGAGTTTAAGGATAGTCTGGTAAACCGGAAAGTAGAGTTATTGTTCTGACCACATTAGCACATTATAAATAAAAATCTATTTCACACATCTCACTGGAATTCTGGACCAAGCTGCAAACACTTCAAGCAGCATAACATCCTTGAATAGTACTTGCTAAGTGTGAATAGACGAAACACAATGCTTCTTAACTTTTCTTAAGTAAAACAGATCAAATGGAAATAAATCTAAATAGTCAACTCTCCAATACGTTGTCATCTTTATAAATGTAAAATCAAAATCTTTACTCCGGTTTCCTTAGAGAAGAAATCTAAGTATATCATCTACTACCGTATGATAACCAAGCAATGTCTTATTAACACTGTCTACTTATATTACATCGAATGTATTTCCTCTTATTTTTGGATTAATAACAAAATCGTACTGTTGTGTCAGAATGATTGTATTCTTCCTTTTTTCCCCCTAAGTTTGCTAGAGCAAGAAAATTTGATTTAAGCTATTCCTTGAGCTCCCCCTGTTGATGGAATTGTAATATGACTCCTAGGTACATTTAAAATAAACCATAGACCTGAAAGTTGTTTTATGTACTACAGGAATAACTGAGAAGTCGCAAAATATACAAAGTGGGCTCAGAAAGTTGGGCCAAAAAGAAAACAAAAAAAAAAACCCAAGGGGTTGGCCAGGCAGTAGGAGTGATCAAAGGAAGTCAGGAAAGAGCCTGGGGAAGATCTAGTGATAAAATGGAGTTCATAAAGTCATAGGGCCAAAGATTGTAGTAATCAAAATGTCAGGAAAACAGGAAGGTAGGATATGATACCTCATTTTCAAATTTCAAATAGTAGTTGTTCCTTATCTGTGAGCACCTGCAGCAGGAGTTCACAGCCCGATAAGAACTTATTTAACAAATCCTCCTGTGGCATTTACTATATACTGGGCACTAAGAGCTTCACTGACATTGATTTATGTAATTCTTGCAACAGTGCTATGAAGCAGATGCTATTAGTGTACTTATTTTAGTTAGGGAAACTGAGGCACAGAACGGTCAGGCCAAGATTCAAAGCATGGCTCCCATATCCATGCTCTTGGCCACTAGGCAATGCTGCCTCTGGGATCGGAAGATCTGCCCTGGGAGAAGCATTATCGCTTGGCACTGATCTTTGTCCTCCTCCTGCCCCTTGCCTCATCATGTTCCCTCCGTTTGCTGGGATTCCAAGAAGGGAGGTCTTTGCAGGTGTGTGAGGAGCATCTCATCCTTTCTCTACTCCAGCCGCTGCTGTTACTGTTCTCACTGTACCCACCCACGCAGAAATCACGTAGCTACCTCAGCCAGAATCCTTATAAAGTTTAGAAGAAATTTAAAAGAATTCTTTCTCAGAAAATGTTGTTTTTGACCTCTCCCTTATGTTTAACGTGCATCAGTGGGGGGATGGAAATAGCACCATGTTGGGGTCTGCCCCCTATAGGCAACTGACCTGGCTCAAGCCACTTACCCTCACTAACTCCCAATTCCTAATCTGTAAAATGGGCATCATGTTGATCTGCACTTAGAGGGTTGTTAAGAGGACCAAATGACATGGTATGTGTGAGAATCAACTGTGATGTGCTGTGCTGTGCGATAGATGTCTGCTATGGCTCTTCCTGATCAGCCCTCCAGGCTGCCCCTTTGTAAAGAACAGGTATTTACACAAGTGGAGAAATGACTGTAAAGATGGTACCTGACAGGACGAACTGCTGATCCTTATCCTTCTCTGCCCACTGCCAAAGTGCTCGGCTGCAGATGTTCCTTTTCTAGGGCCCCTGAGCACATCCCTCTCTGGCCCCACGTCCCTGAAACCTCAAAGCACCATGTGTGTGTGCCCTTCTTATAGGATCACATATCTCGGGTTCCTACTACCACCCCACATGTCCCCACCCCCTGTCTGATAGGCACACGTGCATACACACACACACACACACACACACACACACACACGGGGCACACAGGGGCCCCTCAGTTCTGCTTTTGTGGTTGTCAGAACTTGGACTGAATGATTACTAAATGATTGAGAACAGACCAAGATGTCATGAATGATAGTTTCCCCAGGGGCACCACTCCAGACCTCCCTAGCACCCCCATGCCTCTTTGACTCACATTATCCAAAAAGAGGTGATCGGTCTGGTTGTACAGGGATCCTGGCTACAGGACTGGGTGAAGGGAAGAAGTTGCATTAAACCCATACCATCCCAAAAGGACCAAAGAGGTACCTTAGAAGTCACCTCCGGATTATGGGGGGTGGGGAGGTGAATGGTGGAGCTCTGGGTCCCCCACCCCTGTTTTAGTCAAGATAGCTCTGTTTTATATATTTTACAGGCTGGAACCCAGATGGAAAATTTCTTTTCAAGAATGTGTTTCAAGGTTAAAAAAACATTTGAAAACCATTGGAGTTAGACAATTTCTGAAGCTTTTTTGAATAAGGTTCTATAATCTGCAAGAGTGCAACATGGCGTAGGAGCTTTACTTTTTTGAAAAAAAATGAGTTTAATTTCAAAAATTTGCTTTGGAATTTCACAACATCCCTTGGGAAATCTGTAGACACGCTGTCACAGAATCAAGGTTAACAATTACTCCTTCTTTCTCCCACCTTTGTTCTTTTCCTTGGAAGAACCACTGTGAAGAAACAATTTCATCACCTACCAAGTGGCCAAACTTGGAAGGAATCAGTTCATCCCTACACGATAAACATTCCCAGGAAGGAGACTTTCCCAGAGGTCCTTATCTGGCAAAATGCTGACTAGAGAGTGATTGTTGAAATGTGGAAACTGTTCGAACAGGAAAGCTGGAATTGCAGTCTCTTGAGTTTGCTCTTTGTTGGTAGGCTTTAACTGATAAATGACAGTTTTAGTCTTAGACTGAGGTGTTGGGTAATTTTGTTTATGTGGTGGAAAGTCATGAAGCACAAAGAAGCTATTAGTAAAGCCTGGGTGACTTGAGTTTCATTGAACAGAATAGCCAAACAGATGTTCTTTCAAGGTTCAGGGTTCTCAGACACAGATCCACTACTCACACGCCAACTAGCCCATGCATTGTCACAGGAAGTTAATTTCCTTCTGAACAATTTAAGAAGTTGCAACACTTTTTAGAAGAGACGTCAGTACAAGGATAACACTAAAAACGTTAACTTTTTATGTGGCACCCTCCACACAGTTCCCTTATTTTACTGTGTGAGGCTGAGAATTAGTTGTCATTTTCCATCTATTTCTTATGATTCTGTGATTGGGGTCTGTATCTCCTGTGATTGTACCATCATTTCCCCTTTTATCATTGTTTCCCAGCATCTAAGCCAGTGTCTAGCACATGATAGGTAGTCAACAAATACACTCTAGGTGAATGGATGATTGTTTTCTATTCCACATAGTCTTCCCCATGAAACATTATCATAGACTATGGCTTGTTAAGAGATAAGCAAGGAATTTAGGTGAAAATTAGCTTTATCCCAGTCATATTTTCTTAACGGAGGTTTCCTGTCAAGTCAAAAGCCATAGCTATTTGTTAACATAGTCTAGGTTTCCAGGGTGTATTATTTGGCACTGAGCAGAGAAAAGAAGAATATGGTGACATCTATACCTACCTTTCCTGAGGTTGTGTGTTTTTTTTCCAGATGGAGCCTGGTCAAGCTGTTCTGCCACTTTTCCAGTTTCTTAGCAGATTATCCAGTGTGTGCTTTTCTTTACGAGTATAATAAAGTCAATCCATTTATATTTTCAGTGCCATATAATATAAATATCATATATATGGATGTTTTAAATTCATAATCATCTCAGCTGATTAGGATGGCTTTTAACACAGCCATTAATGGTGCACGTTCTCCACAATGTTTTCCCCAGTCTATAAAGAATAGACCCTGAGAATGTGAAATTGAATAGCGTCCCTGGCTTGGACTACACTGATAAAGTAATAAAGACTTTGACTGATGGCCATGCAAGCTTTGAAAGTTAATGACGCTTCCTTTTGTCACAGCACTTTTCTCCAGTCATGTGTATTGTGTGTCAGCTTCCTTGCTGGATTTCATTCTCAGTATGCCTCACAACTGCATCAGAGGTTTTAAGTAATCATTAGATATTAGTTTGAATCACTGAAGAAACCTCTCACCATCTACATTCCAGTTCAGTAAAGTAATAACCAAAGCACAAAGCCTTTTCCCAATGTTAATGGACAACTCTAAGCGTCATTGCTCTGTCTGTGGAGTCCTGGTTTCTCACACTTTGGAGTGTGAATACACAGGTGCCATAACACAGAGATCTGAGGAAATCATCTATAATCATGAATAATTATATCATATTTACATTTAATTGTATAAATTAGACTATAGAGGCTATTAGTATAGGGGATGGATAGGACCTCATACTCAAAAAGGCTCTCTTTAGCTGTCTGCCAGCTGTGCCCCCCCCCCCCACTGAGAAAGATGTCTGTGGGATCAAGGCAGGGTGCTTTCCCAGAGTCCCAAGCACAGATGTCACCACCAATGCAAATATTTCTAGACACAAGCAGAGGCCAATGGGCCACACTAGTCAGTGAGGTTTCTCACAGAGGTGGAAGTGGGGGTGGGGGGAATGGGCAATGGTCCAGATTGGCCCACCTCTCTCCAGGCCACCATGTTCCAGTGGAACTTTGAGGAGTTGAAACCTGGCCAGTTAGGTAATATGAAAGCTTAGATGTCAAGGCAGGAGGCTATATCATATATCAGTTTGTTAATTTGATTTATAATGGTTAAATGTTTAGACATATGGTATGTGGGTCTCCATCTGTGCTTGCCTCAAGCCTCTTAAATGTTCTACGCAGGCTTATATCATCCTGTCTGCCATTGAACTTAGTGAGAATGTGAAAGGCACCCATTAGTGAACATGAAATTGTGGATTCTTCGTTTGTCCCAGGGTTTGCATAGTGTAAATACCCTATATAGGGCAGTGAGATTCTCTGTTGTTTAAAAAATGTGGGTTTTGTTCAACTTGGTGCCTAAACACAACCTGACTCCTTCATCTCATGCTCAACCAAAGAAACAGCAATTTATTTATTTCAAGACAGGAGAGGTTTGGGGGGAAACTAGCTATTTCATGCGTTGGATGTCCTGGGAGTAATTTTAGGGATGGTCTAAGGGATTTGTAAGCAAAATTTCCATTAACATAATTTCTACTAACCCAGTAAGAAGCAATCCCATGAATCCAGCTACCTGAAGACAATGTAAGATATCACACGGGTCTAACCCAAGGGAGAGAGGAGTCTTTAACTTTCTGCTTCCTTTTCAGGAACAAATCCTAAGTTTAACATTCCTCATTGTCAATAAAGTCTTCATGTAATTGTCCTTCATATCATCATATTAGAACTATTTTTATTATTTGAAACTTAATACAAGAAGATTCCAACTTGTTATTAATACATATTCAATATTAGGTCATTTCTCCTAAAGCTGATTCTGCTGCCTCCAATCCTACCCTAACTTTCTAGTCTCAATAATTCCACTTCTGTTTACAGGTTCCCACAGGCTTTTTTTTTTTAATTTTTGAAGGCTTTTATACCATCTCCAAATTTTCCACAACTCTTTTGAGACTAAACATAATGTGGATACAGCACATTGAGACTCATTGCCTCACAAATTCCACCCGAGGTTCTTGTTAAAATGCAGAATCTGATTCAGTAGGCTTAGGATAAGGCCAGAGATCCTGTTTTTCTAACAAGCTTTTATATGACAGTGCTGCTGGTCTTGGGCACATAGCAAGGTGCTGTAAGGTTTCATCAAGGAAAACAGCAATCTCTGTCCCACTCTTTCCCACTCTAAACCCACTTTTCAGAGGTGATCATTTTTTGAGTTGAAGTATTATACTAACATCATACTAGCATTTTTTGAGAGAAAGAGAAAGAGAGAGAGAGAATCTCAAGCAGGCTCCATGCCTGGCACCGAACCCAATGCAGGGCTTAATCTCATGACAGTGAGATCATGACCTGAGGAAAATCAAGAGTTGGACTCTTAACTGACTGAACTTCCCAGATGCCCCTACCATTTCTTGATTTTTTTTTTAAATTATATATCTAACTCCTGAATTCTTTCTATAAAAGGTTAAACTATGGCTCTTTTATAGCAGATCTCCATACATGTAAATTTCCCCCCACCTTCACAGTATCATTATATAATATATTTTGGCTTAGTCAATATATTCAATGTTTACATTACTATGAGTATATAAAAATTATTAACAGCTGACCATATATCATAGTATAATTGTATTTCCATTCTTGTATTACTTTTAATTTTCCCTGGATTTATTAGTTGCCTCAATTTTTTTTATTTCATCACTTTATTTTATGTACCTGTCACTAATATAGCCCAAAACCCTTCTTCAAAACTTGAAAACTTTTTGCAATATGGCCAAACAACTCAATCTGAGTTTTTGTTTTTTTCTTTTTTCTTGGCAACATCCCTCTGGGGATCCTCCATCACTTGCTCTAATTTGGGCTCATTGCCCTACGATTCTGTGCACAATTATTTTTTTTTATTTTTTGGGTTTTTTTAATTCCTTTCACCATCGTCCTAGGAAGTGCATTTTCTACTTTACTAGATATTGAGAAATTATTCTGTAAAGTGATGTTACCAACTCCCATCAGCAGTGTATGAGTGTTATCATTGAGTTATGCTTTTGATCTTTTTTCTATTCCATTTTCTCTATTAGTTTTCTGGAATTTCTGTTAGCTTGTTATTGGAGTTTGTGTATTAATTCTTTACTATCTTTTCTATCCTATTTTTTTTTAATTTCTTCATTTTTTTGTTTTACTTTCTGGGACATTTCTTTCACGTTGTTTCCAGTCCTTCTGCTGACTTGTCTATTTCTCTTATTATATTTTTAATTATTAATTATTATTTTCTGAATGTTCCTTTTGATAGAATCTTAGTCTTGTTTCACTGATGTAATATATTTGTTACATCTTTAAGGATATTAATAAAGAGCTTTAAACATCTTGGGCTTTTTAGTGAATACACACACACACACAAAAAGAGAGACAGAAATACAATGAACCTTCCATTTATACATCACTCAACTTCAACAATGATTAACATTTGCCTGTCTTATTTCATCTGTTTTCCCCCTATACACACACTTTTTTTTTCTGGAGTACTTAAATTCCAGATAGGATAACATCTTACTCATTGATATTTTGGTAGGCAGAACTTCCGGATAAGAGGTTTTTAAAAACCTTAACCACAGTACACTTAACACAAAAAAACAAAAAAATAGCAATTTCTTAAAATCTTTCCTTAATAAAACTCCATTATTCAAATTTCTCCATTTTCTCAAAAAGATCTTTTTACAGTTGGTTTGTGCAAATCAGTATCCAACTGATGTCCACCCATTATGGTTGGTTGATTTGCCCCATTCTTATGCCATTTATTTGTTAAGCTAATGTATAAAACTGACCCTGATACATTTTTTGTAAACTCTTCATTTGCTTTTTTGCAGTATCTCTTTTTTCTGAGTTCTTTCTTGTTGATTTTTGTATCAATATTCATGTAACAGGTTTTGTCATGTTTGGTGATTGTCAAATGTTTGCTATTTAGGAGAAAGGCACTAAAAGTCTGGAAGCTCTATGTGCATGTTGGGAATTGTAGACTTAAGGGTGATTATTAGGACCTGAATGTCTTATTGGGGGCCCCCAAAGGCAATGTCTGTAAGTTGTCTCCTTGATCTTGTCCACTTCCCAGATGTCTTTCCTGGAGATGTCAAAGAAAGGGGCACAGACTTCTTCATAAACTTTTACAGGATCTTCCTCTTTTCTGCATTGTATCTTATCCCTTCCCTCAGTTTGGCCTTGGATCTGAAATGCAGATAGCCTCTCTAGTTCCTCTGATTCATCCACTCTAGAGAGTAAACCTTCTGTCCCACTCCAGGGACAGGGAGGGGTGGGGACCTCATTACATGGGTTCAAAATTACTCCCCTGTTCAGCCCTCTTCACTCTCTGGCCTCAGGGCCTCAATGCTTCCAACCCCTTGTTCTGAGAGACACTGCCCCTCATTGCCACCCTCACTCCATACTCCCCCACCTCTCATTGGGCATCTAGATTATAGTTTCACTTTACTAAAAAGTTAACAAAACTTATTGCAGTTTCTGGAGGGAGCAGAAGAAAATACATGTTTTCCACCTGCCATGTTTAACCAGAAGGAAATCTTGCTTTCTTTTTAAATAAATTAATTATGATACTCACTTGTTTCTGTTATATCTACACACATATGCCTCGCTTTTATTAATAGTTTGTAAGTTGAAAGGACTAATTTTTAAAAATTAAAAATAAATAATTATTTGTCTGCACTTAAACTGACAAAAATATGCTGGAATTTTGAGTCAGAAGTTAAATTGTTATGGAGACTTAAAATCATTCTGTTTGTGGAAATGAAGATTTCTCACTCTGTATAATACTCTAAATAACTTCTTCAAATAATAAAAGGGAATATTCCATAATAGGGAATGTTTAGGGCATTCAAGAATGTATTAATTTGTATAGAAGCAGGCCTACTAATAGATAGCAGGAATACATTTGTAAGATAACAACTTACTTCTTTCTTCCTTAGGGCTGTCACATGGTGACTGAAGAGCTTCATTCTATAACCTTTGAAACACAAATCTGCCTCTATGGCCTGACCATAGATTTAGAGGTAGGTATCAATTAACTCTGCTAATAATATTTTCAGTAATTTGTTGTCATTTGTAGATGAAAGCTGAGTCTTTTCTAGGTTTTAGTACATTCTCTATTTTTTTGTTGTTGTTTTTCTTTGGAAAATCATTATGTCAGTTACTAATTAGTCAACATTCTACTGTTTGAATGTATACTATTCTGGTTAAATATAAATGATAAAATCTCATGGGCATTATCAATTCGATACAGATTGAATTTCTTACCCATATTGCATGTTTGCTGGTTCGTTTTCTGGACTATTCTGAGTCATGAATACTCAGTGGAAAGCCTTAAACTATGTCACATAGTGATGTATTTTCAAAATTTTAACCTTTACATAAAATCCCTCAGAAGGAAGGTTTTTCTAGCGTAATGAGTAAAGACAAATGATAGGAACTTTAACAGTGCATTGTTTTGATTCTCTTGTAACAGTCACCGTTGTGCTCAAAAAAGGAATAAAGAAATTCTGAAGATTAAATTGAACATGACTGACTCTGAGCTACTTGAAGGCAGGACATCATGACTTTGTCACTCCTTACCAGTGACTCACTCAATGTCTAGCACATAGTAGCTGTTCGACATCTGTCGAATAAATGAATGAACCAGTGCATGAATGAACAAACACGGTTTTACACACCCCAGATACGATCTTATTTGTGGGATGTATTGTTTTAAAGTCCTGCCTTTCTTTTGTTGTCTTGATGAATGTAAATTTGTAAAATGTTTCCATAAATGCCTTCCTCATCTCTTTTCCCTAAACTTCTATTTCTGTGACCTCTTAAGCTGGGTATTTTACTGTCTACAAAGATCTAACCTGTTATGGGGAAGGGACTAATGTAGGCTGATTGGTTCCACACACTATCTGTGAAAGCCTGTTTATTCCATGAGGTTGAAAATTCTGTACCAGTACTACTAGGGTGAGTTCCACAGCAGACCAGGCAGCTATGTTTCTCCAGAATTGCTCACCTCTCCATCTTCTGCAGTTAAAAAGCCCCATATTTAGTACTGACATTAATTAGACTGTCAGATCATAACTTGAATATATTGACCATTTCAGAGATAAATTTAAAATTAAATTCTTTAAAGTAACTTATTAAGAGGACAGTTGCAAAATCAATACAACCTCTAATTAGCTGCATTTTAGTCTATATATATGAGAAAATATAAATATTTGTATGATGTCAAGGGAAGATATTGGAGAACCTAACTGACCAAGCAGTCTGAAAGAATTCCTGTTTCTATGGCTCCATTCATCCGTGTACTTTGACTCATACATGCTCAGAAAGTGCCCGTACCTTCACAAGTCATTTTAGTATCCAAGGCAGTGTAGACACCAGGATTAAAGGAGTGGAGCTGCCTTGAGATAGCCCTTCAGGGGACAGAGTCAATTATAAAATCAGTGCAAGGTGCAACTACCTATAATAACAGTGTTTTTTTTTTTTTTTTTTTTTTAAACCAGACCAGCTCATTACCTGTGGTGATGATTTCCAATGTCAGTCAGTTACCTAATGCTTGGGCATCCATCATTTGGTACAATGTGTCAACCAATGATTCCCAGGTAGAGTCTCTATTCCTATTTCTCCTCCTTTAATTATATTTGATTTGCTTTATTGTCAATAAAACCCATATGCATCAAAAGATATATATATAGATAGATAGATATATAGACATGAATTTTGAATATGTATCCATATATCTATATATATGAAATTTGGCATGACTTTTTGGGTTATTTTATTCCAGAACTCCAATATATTTAGTTGTATGAATCCTCTCTCATGTTATATTTAAAGCAATATATTCTGATGGGCTTGGACGCTGGGAGGGTTCCAACTAGCAAAACTGACAGACAGGTATTTGTTCTTCTGAGGGTCTGGTCACCTTCCAACTATGTGCATCACAGAGACTTCTAAGCCCATCCTGTGGCTCTGTTAATTGGGCTTGGGGAGACTTCTTGGTCTAGAATTTAGTATCTGACTGCTGTGTTTACCTCCTTACTTTTGGCCACACCTCCAAAGAGACTTTTCTACAAAGGTAGAAAATTGGCTTCCAAATAAGTGACTAGAACATTAACCAATCTTGCCTAACCTACCCTCTGATTATAAATATTTTCAGGTTGATTATAGATTTAATCCATTCTAGGCTCAAGTTGGGTTTTAATGCCACCTGGTGGTTATTTGAGAAATAGATCAAAAAGTGGCCCTAAGTTACAAAGCAAGCCCAAAACAGATGCTCTTCTTATAAGACAACCAGCGAAGGGAGTGGCAAAAAAGATGAGTCAGCCCTTCCCTTTACTCCGTCTTACAAAACCTCAGTGTTGTTGTCCTGGAAACCACCAAGGGCTAGAGAAAATAGGTCAAATGTAAATAACATTTCTTCCTAATTCAAAGCAAATATTCACTCTTAAGGGAAAAATTTTTTTTACCTTGGGTTCTAGCAATAAGAACAGACATAATGAGTTGGCTCTAAGTGTTCTTTCTCTTTTTTAAAAGTGGGCCTAATAAGGAAACAACATGGAAAATGACTCAGCCTTATTCTTTCTCATCCTCCGGTGCCCTGGCATCTGAAACAGATTAACTGTAGAGAGGAAACAGATAAACTGTAGAGAGGAAGGCTGCACAGGGTACATGGTACCTCGCTTCCTCTCAGGATAATAGTGAGAACAGGATTCATTAGAGAAGCCACCCGGTCTTTAAAGCCAAGAAGAGCCTACACCCCTGGAAATAAATGCCATTTCCCACTGTGAGCTACACATATTCAGAGCTTTTCATTCAACTCCAGGATGTAGGAGGGAAGATGGGTCACTTCTTTGTCCTTGGCACAGTACTGTTGCACTAAGATTTCCTCGGCATCCTTCTTCTGTAAGAAAGCCACCAAAGTTGTCATACTGACCATCCCAGATTCTACTCTGCTCCTGGATGAGGAATCTGGAGATGCAGATCATATATAGCTCCTAAAACTTGGATGCACAGCCTACTTACAGAGTTCAGCATAACAATGAACTCTGGTTCTCTTCTTTATTCTAATATGCTTCAAAACCCAAGCTCCTATACCTTGATTATATTCTATGCTTTTTGGTCATTCATCCAGACACAATTTTCTGGTTCAGGGGAAACTGTCTTTCCAGAAACTCTCTCTCTCTCCATTCCTCCCCTTCCTATCTCCCACTCTTTGTTGGGGTTGGGTGCTGTGTCTTATTTCAGTCCCATTTTCTGAAATCTCTTGGATTGATTCTTTTTCTTGCTGCCCAGCTTAGTTCCCGCTCACCAAAGGCCTTCTCCCTGCACTGCACTAGGTTAGTTAATTCTTGCCCTGCTACTCTCCTTAGGACATCTTTTTTGGCTTTCATACCTTCTGCTTCCCAGTACTCTGAGATAAAGTCTTCTCTCTCATTAATGTTGACCCAGTTCCTGGTACAAGCAATCTTGTTTGCAGTTAATCACACAGAAGATGCTGCTGTCCAGATCAAAAGAAAAGACTACTTTATTATCCATAAAATAGGACTCAGGTGAATTATGAACTCATATTGTAGGGTCACCTTCTTTAGCCTGAGACTTAACCATTTTTGTGCTGTGGAATGCTTTGTTTGTTCAAGGTGTAACTTGTACCAACCCGTGATAAACTAATAACTTGATATAGGTTTTGTTTAAGATTATTAGTTCAGAAAAGAGTATTTGTCCGATGATCTGTTGGACAATGTTAAGTACTTATATGAGTTAATTGATAGCCCATAGTCTATGGAAATTTAAAAGATGCCCAATTATTCTTTCAAGGATAGATGGAGCCATATATGTTATTGGACTCAAAGATTAAGGAACTCTTTAGGAAAAGACAAAATCAGTTCAATTAAAAAGCACAACAGAAGTGCACCTGGGTGGCTCTGTCGGTTAAGCCCCTGACTCTTGATGTCAGTTCAATTCCTGATCCCAGGGTCGTGGGATTGAGTCCTGCATCTGGCTCTGTGCTGAGCATGGAGCCTGCTTAGGATTCTCTCTCTCTTTCTCTCTCTCTCTGCCCCTCTCCCCCATTAATGCTCTCTCTCTCTAAAAATAAAATAAATACTTTGAAAAAAAGCAGTTCAAAAGATACCCCAACTTTAAAAAACTAAAGAAGTAAAAATGAAAGGCACAAGAGAGATGAGACAATATTCTGTATTAACTTAGGTTGACATAAAGAGTTTAAAACGGGAACTTTATATATTGAATTATAGTGTGCTCAATGTAATTAATGAATATAATCATCATTAAAAACTCTATTTCAGAACTTGGTTTTTTTTAATAATCCTCCATCTGCCACTTTGAGTCAACTCCTGGAAGTGATGAGCTGGCAGTTTTCATCATACGTAGGTCGTGGCCTTAACTCAGATCAACTCAATATGTTGGCAGAGAAGCTTACAGGTGAGAGCTGGTAGATGTAGAAGACTTGGCCTCTGTTTTGGGTACTCAAGTATTTTAGAGAACAAGGTGATATTACTACAACCGATAATAATAATGATAGTCATAATTTATTGACTGTCTACCATATTGTGAGGCACAGAGCTAAATGTTATGTTTTCTTTCTTCAGAAAGGGTATCTCATTGTTTTCTACATTTTATAGATGAGGGTACTTAGTTTCAGACGTTAAGTGACTTGCCATGGCTGCGTGGCTAGTACACAGCAGAGCCAAGACACGGGCCAGGTCTGTCCAGGTCCAAAGCCCCTTCCTTTCCATTCCACTCTCCAGTCTCCAGGGTGTTTCTGTGCCATTTCCACTGAGTGTGATGTGAAGCCTTGATGGTGCCTTGATCCTTCATGTCAATATCACAATGGTCATTAACAACTGGACAATAGCTGATTCCAGGACCAGGGAATTTACTAGAAATTCAAAGCCACCCATGAAATACTTAATCCTCCGTATCAAGAAAATTTCAGTTTTGACTAGTATTTTTTAAACTTGCAAAATAGTCATTGGTACTTCATATAGTGACTATAGTGTAAGATTTTTCTAAAAGAATTTCAAAAGATATCTACATTTTGACAAGTCTGGGTGAACACATTTAGCATTGGATTTGTATGCATTTCTAGTTAAAGTAGGGCCAAAGATGGATTTGAGCAACAGCAGTGAAATCGTGTGTAATTTGGCAAGTGATGCTGGGTTGCCACTTGTACCTACTATGTGATCAATAGGTATTTAAATAAATCAGACCTATTGAAAAAAAATAATAAATAAATAAATAAATCAGACCTTTGGGGAATATTGAAAAATTTAGTTAATGTAAATATGCTTTTTGAACTTTAGTTTATAAATTCAATAGTAGGCATTCAGTAAATATTTGTTGATTGAATAAAGTTTTTAAATATATAGTACAGATAGTGGCCATACCCTTTCAGATTATTATCAAATTATCCTTGTGGGTTATAATTTCCTTAAAAATGTAGATAGAAACTTGTGTATCCTTTCATTTCCCTGGATCAGAGTAGTCAAAGGCTCCTTATTGCCTAATGGATCTCTAGTTCATTCTTTTCATGGCAATAATCAGGACTCCTGGTAATCTGGCTATATCTAACTTACATAAATTTATGTTTATTTACCAACATTAGGCAGCTCTTACTGTCTCCTACCTAAGCCATCTTCATGTCCACTATGCCTCATCCTGCATTATTCTTACTACTGGAGTGGTTTATTCATCCTCCTGTGATAACTTATATCCTATTCATTCACTGGGGACCTGGTCCTAAAAACTCACCCTCTTCCTAAAACTATCTTAGCTCCTCCACTAAAAAGGATTTTTCTTAGATGATAAATTTTGTATCTTACATCTTTACTGTTCCTAGTATTAAGCACACTGTAAACCCATAGCAGGTGCTTAAGAAATTCTTGAAAGGGGATGGGCAAAATCTAAATCGAGCACCATATTGAAGAGTTTAATTGTTCAATAAAAATCTCATTCTTTTCTTTCATTTTAGTCCAGTCTAGCTACAATGATGGTCATCTCACCTGGGCCAAGTTCTGCAAGGTACAAACAGGGGAACAAGAATATCATTTAGATCATTTTTTAGTAGTGCTTCTTTTTAAGCCTCCATAGTATAATTGGGGTTTTAAGGGTTTCCTGGATGCAGTTATTTTTTTAACTCTATTGTCTGACTTAGAGGAAATATTTCATTGAAAAATGAAACTTGAATTATTATGTCAATTACTATTGAAATAGTATTTGAAATAATATTCGATTATTACTATTGAAATAATCATTGTCCTAACATGTTTTTTTATTCCACTAGGAACACTTACCTGGTAAATCATTTACCTTCTGGACATGGCTTGAAGCAATATTAGATCTAATTAAGAAACACATTCTTCCTCTTTGGATCGATGGGTGAGTTACAGGTCCTATTTTCCATAAGAGTTCATTAGGTTTTTATTTTTATGCTGTTGTTTTTTTTTCCCCTTCTTTTTCTTTTCTTTTTAAACATGTTTAGTGTCGGGGGGGGTGGTGGGAATGGTTCGGTTTCCTACATTCTTCACAGAGTACTGATATCTAATCTTAGAAGACTATTTCATTGACTTTTATTACACTCAGTACAAATCTGTTCTTTGTGGATGAAATAAATGCAAGTGTAATAAATCGTAGTGTTTGATCAGATAAAACTATGCATTGTTCTATTTTTAGGTATGTCATGGGCTTTGTTAGCAAAGAGAAGGAACGACTCTTGCTAAAGGATAAAATGCCTGGAACCTTTTTGTTAAGATTCAGTGAAAGCCACCTTGGAGGAATAACTTTCACCTGGGTAGACCATTCTGAAAATGGTACATGCTTACTCTTGTTTATTCATGTGAAGTTAGTATTGACTTTGACTATTGGTGTTTCAGTTTTCAGAAGTGTGTAGTGCGTGTTCTGTTTTTCATGTGTTCGGTGAGCTTGAATATTAGTTGTTACAGTAGTCCCAGAAGAGAGAACCGTGAATTTTTCACAGCCTATGTGGGTGTCCTCTATCACATGGCCATATGTACCATCCACACTGCAGAAAAGGGCTAGCATTGTTTTATAGCCAGTGACATAAAGATAACGTGGGTAGGAAGAATGCCCGCAAAGAATGCCCTGCAGAAGCCTGAATATTCCTCCCCTCATCCACCCTTTTATTTTAAGTTTATTTATTTATTTTGAAAGAGAGAGAGGGAGAATGGGGGAGGGGCGAAAGAGAAGCAGCATGTGAGAATCCCAAGCAGGTTTCACACTGTCAGCATAGAGCATGACGTGGGACTTGATCTCACGAACCATGAGATCATGACCTGGGCCCAAACCAAGAGCTGGATGCTTAACCAACTGAGCCACCCAGAGGCCCCTCACCCTTTCTGTTTTTCCAGGAGAAGTGAGATTCCACTCTGTAGAACCCTACAATAAAGGCCGGTTGTCTGCTCTGCCATTTGCTGACATCCTTCGAGACTACAAGGTTATTATGGCTGAAAACATTCCTGAAAACCCTCTGAAGTTCCTTTATCCTGACATTCCCAAAGACAAAGCCTTCGGTAAACACTACAGCTCCCAGCCGTGCGAAGGTTAGTTTCTTTCGGTTTGCTTGTTTTGTCCAGATTTTGGAAAATGACCTCATACTGGAGTAAAGTAAACAAAGTTCCTCTTTTTATGTTTACTTTGATCATCATAAGACCTAGGGGGTACATGGAGGTCAAAGCCTTAGAAATGAAGTAGTGTGTCAGTTTCGAGGAGGGATGGCTGGGGCTGTCCAACTCCAGCAGAGTAGTTAGTAATCAATAGTTGTGACAGGACTTAACCATGGCATGGTGGCCTCTTACAGCCACTTGTAGAGTTTGAGTTTTCTCCTTCCTAAAATAGAAGTGGTGCTGACTTCACCTCTATGACTTTGGGAGAAGAAAAATAATGAGGAAGTAATGATTAGAAAGCTGTCACAAGTTAGGCGAGTTTGTTTTCTGCAAAAGAAGCCTGGGGTTTACAAGCTTTATATTTTTTACCTACTATCATCGCACAACTCAGATTGTATGGTTATTTGGCAGGGAAGGGACAAAGGGCTCTGTGCTTCATTCCCCACTACTGCTGGCCTACCAATAACAAGTCTTGACATGCCTGCCTTTCCTGGTTGCAAAGGGGCTTAAATAACACCTGATCAAAATAAGTAATTGGTAAATATTTGTTAAATACATGACAGGACATAAATAAAATTAGCTATGTAACTGTAATGTAAGTTCACCATTCTGTGTCTCTAATAAAAGCGTATATGATCCATTACAATGTTCATGGATAGCCACTAAATCTACGAGCACCATCTTGTGAAATATCCTGCAGTCGTTAACTCCCAGATGGTGACTTGCTGCTGCCCTAGAGTTACCTTAAATCCCTCCAGCACACAAATAAATCAGTCTTTACAATCAAACTTAAACATAACATAGAAGATAGAAGATAGGTAATATAGCTCACTCTCAATTTTTCCCATGCATTTTGGAGACAGCAATATGCAAAGTCAGATTAGGCCTGTCAAGAGATTTGTTTTTCTCTTCTGGCACATTTCAGGTTCTCTAAAATACTGTTTCATCTATTCAGCTAAAAATTTTTGTGAATCGCTAAGCAATCATATTATCTCTCTTCTTTTTAACATTACTTATATTTTTCTAGACTCTTTAATAATTTTATCAATAATATTGGTAACATTTTATCCTGCCTTTCTTTTCTAGTCTCAAGACCAACAGAAAGGGGGGACAAAGGTTATGTTCCATCTGTATTTATCCCCATTTCAACAATGTAAGTAACCTTAGCCACATGTAAAATATCTATTATTGAATTTATTTTTTAAAAACTAAGGTTCTCTACAGGAAATTGAAGGATAGAGCAGAGTACATATACCTGACAATAAAGCATTTCAATGCTCAATGTCCCATTTTCTTTAATACATAAAGCGACTCTTCAGAATGCTCCATAGTCTACCATAACTGGAATTATAAAGTTGCCCTTCTATATGCTGTATATTCCATAATAGGCTGAGTGCTCTCATTTCAGACAATGAATTAGGCATCTCCGTGTCACAAATAGATGAAGCCCTAGAAATGAGTTCCATTTAATCCTTTTCAATATGTACTTTGTTATCTCTTTAAGCCGAAGTGATTCAACTGAGCCACATTCTCCAACAGATCTTCTTCCCATGTCTCCAAGTGTATATGCAGTGCTGAGAGAAAACCTGAGTCCCACAACAATTGAAACTGCAGTATGTTCCCTTTCTTTTCCATTGCTGGTCAGGGGCACTCCTAATGAAGCAAATGTGGTACCTGTTACTCAAAAGGGCTCAAGTTCTGCCTGAGAAGTGAGAAAACACATTTGTTGGAACAATTCCATGTGCATAACACTGGGTGTGTCTGTATGTTGCTGTGGGTCACTGACATTATGGGCATTGAAAGCAGACACCTTCCCTCACTTGAACTGCTTTATGTTCTTTCCATCAAAAGCCACTAAAGGGTGAAGTATTCCTGTGCCTCACTCATGTTCTCTTTGTCTCTACTTTCACCATTGGCCACTGGTCAATATTTATTTTAGTTCACGCATCACAAATTCCAATTCTTCTTGCTTAATTGTCACTTACATTAGTCTTCAAGTAGTATATGAATTACAATCAATAGCAGCATAATAATACCCTCCTGAGAAGTGAGTCACAATCTTAAATGCAAAATGTGATTTAGGATGCATTTTATCTATTATTGTTCCTCAATACCATCAGGTGATTCAAACCCCCAATTTACATACGGATGAACATACTAGAATAATAGAATCTTGGAGAGACCCTGAGCCCCAAGAGATTTCTATATGGTGTTGGGAGAAAAATTTTTACTTTACCCATCAAGATTCATTTGGCTAATCTAAGAATTAAATTGACATGAAACAGATGAATAGGAGAAAGCCAAATAATTACTAACTAAATGAAGTACTAAGAGGGAGGCCATTAGAATTTGAGGCTCACAGTCAGACACTTGAGGCTTATATGCCATTCTGAGCCAAGGAAAAGGGGCTAGGAGTATGGGACTTCAAAGGAATGAAGACAATTCACAGGAAGATGAAAAAGAGTAAACATTTCATAAGTAAATGTTTGCTGGACCGTACGGAAACGATGGGACACAGAGCAGAATTTTAACAAAGTGTTCATTCCTCCCTGTCTACCATAACTAGTTCATATTATACTGTAGTTATCTATGGTGATAGCTCCCTTCCTGGAGCAGGTCCTCTATCTAAATGCTTTTAGACAGGCGGAAAGTCAAAGTTTCTTCCTGAGCCTTTTGTTTCTTAAAAACAATCATCCTAGGGGCACCTGGGTGGCTCAGTCGGTTGAGCGTCTGACTTCAGCTCAGGTCATGATCTCATAGCTCTGTGAGCTCGAACCCCGCATCGGGCTCTGTGCTGACAGCTCGGAGCCTGGAGCCTGCTTCGGATTCTGTGTCTCCCTCTCTCTCTGCCCCTAACCCACTAGCATTCTTTCTCTGTCTCTCTCAAAAATAAATAAACATTAAAAAAATAATAATCATCATCATCCTAAAATAATCCACATGCTAAAAAGACACATTTTGGGGTGGAAAATATTACTCCTCTACACAGGTTATAAATCAAGTGAGTTTTAGTCCTTCTCTTGAAGATTTCCAGGGATGGAAAATCCATAGTCCCCTCTGACAGCTTATTTCAGTGTTAGTTGTCTTAAATCATTTAGCTATAAGAGAACTTTTGCTACACTTTGCAAGCATTTCCTCATTACATTTTTTGTGGGATGAAATTTGTGAATACTTAGTAGTTAATTGGTAGAAATATTATGATGTATATAGTAGATAAGAGACTGTTTACCTAAGAAATTATGGCTTATTTGCAAAACTAATAGTTTCCTCAAAAATCATTTTCATTTTCCAACTTTAGATGAAGTCTCCATATTCTGCTGAATGACAGGATAAACCCTTGACACTCAAAAGAAGGAAGCAAATGAAAAAGCTTAAAGACTGATCTTTGCCAACAATCATATCTTATTTCTTCAGCTTTGTATAGACCAATTTCCAGGAAATGGTTGAAGTCTGAAGCTCTCCTTTCACTGGCATGACACCACCAATTGGGAATGTTTTGATTGGAATGCTAAAAACCAAAGCTTCAGATAAACTTGCAAGATAAGACACTTGAAGAAACCACTGTTAATATAACATTAACAAAAGACTCATTTGTATATATTTGTTTCATTTCTGATTTTTTTCTCACATGTTACTTATGATTTTGGCTCCAGAAGGATTAAGTATTAAGATTTCAGAATAGAGGCACCTGGCTGTCTCAGTCAGAAGAGCATGTGACTTTTGATCTTGGGGTTGTAAGTTTGAGCCCCACATTGGATGTAGAATTACTTAAAAATAAAATCTTTAAAAAAAAAAAAAAGAAAAAAAGATTTCAGAATAGGTCAAGAATGATAGAGTCACACCTACATCAGTCAAAAACCAGCAAGAAGGCCTAAGAGAAAAGCCAAATAAGCTAATGTCCTGAGTTCTGGCAGGTAAGAGTCATCACACTAGATACCAGATGGAAGGAACGGTGTGACACGAACAGCAGCAATTCACAGGGCGTCCTGGAATGAATTATGAAGCCTCGTGATTGCCATGTCAATACTGTCCCAACTTTGGGGTTTACAGCTGTTGGTACCACTGCTGGGGACGACCTCTCCTTAGGGGAAGGAATTCAGTATCATTCTCCAGTGGTATTCTCAGGTAAATTGCACTGAAAGTAGGTACAGAGGTAAAAATCTCATGAAACAAGGGCTCTAGAAGGGCTTGGACTAGGTGAGTCCTATGATCCTTTCCAGCTCTGAGTCTCCAGTCCCATGAATCCAACTTGAGTCTGGGAAAGCGGTTTAGGATGAAGAGAAGTTCCATCCCTTCAGTTTTCTCTGGTGATGAGGGAGGGGAGGGGTTTTACTGGATGCTAATACAAGTATATAAGCTGCAGATCTTTTCTGATCCTTGCCTTGCTTTAGTGGTGACATTGCCCAGATACTGCCCTTAGTTACTAATGCAGGATCCCCCAATACCCAAGACCTGGAGAGGTCTCTATGTCTATAAGCCCTAGGGAAGTTGTTGAACCAGGTGAGGAAGTCACAATACCAAGACATCTGCCATGACCAACTACAAAAAATCTTGTTGCTGGTGTTCAAGGTGAGGTCTGACTGCAGAATCAGAGATGACCACTCCCTCTAGAGGATCTCTCTGTAACTTCTTCTGCCCACCTTTTATCCCTGAGGCAAGCCACACAGAGAGAGGCTAATGTGTAATGGAAAAGGTTACAAAGAAAAAAATAAATATATATATTTTTAATATAACCTGTATTCTCTCTTAAAGAGAGTCCATCTTACGAATTTCATCCTTTATACCCACTCACATGCACCCAACTGATCTTATATTGTTCTTTGAGAGGCAAACTCTGCACCTGCCCCAAGGCCCATTCCCTTATTCCTTTGCAAGCTCCTGAATAGTACTCTTATGGGCAAGGTGTCTATTGGATGGAAGACCATCAGGCTAACTTGAGGTGCATTCTCCCAGTCTCTCTTCCATAAGCCCCATTTTCTGAAATTCAAATATATCAATTGGCAGCAACATTAGAGTAAACCATCATAAACCTTAAAGAAGTAATCTCCAGGAAATCTACCTGGAAATACTCTTAAACAATTGGATTTAGAAGCTAAAAAAGGTTTCAGAAGCTTTTCATTCCCTGGAATGTATTAAAAGTATTATGCACTCTTATTCAGCAAAATTTTTAGAAACTGCCTAATATAGAGCCTGGTAGCAGAATACCAAGGTCTTATGTATGATCTCAACCATCATTGTTATTTGAGGGTAGATAATACAAGGACATCTGTAGTTTGCTCCCTATAATAGAAACAGAGGCCATGTAGTAAGAATAAGAGTTCAACAAGTACCTGTTTTCGGTTCGGAAAATCAAAACCAAGCTCTTGATCCCAGTATAGAATTAGTTCCCAAGAGTGTGAGTCTTGCATTCCAGAAATCATGTTTGTGAGAGTAACAGGATTTTGGCAGGGTATTCCTGGATATCCCTGTTTAGTTCAGGGCAAAGTGTGTGCCACATGAGATGAAGTGCAATGAATGGGAAGGGAATTTAGACCACACTTCCAACAAATCCTCCCTCAAAAAAATTTTTTTTCACAACTGGCGGCAGCAAATAAGTAGCATTTAATGAAACAAAGTGTAGATTTACTTTTTAAATATCGAATCACATTTTCACTTCTCCCCTCACCCATCCCAGACCAATCACAGACGTCCATTTTGCTAAACCCTTTGCAAATTCTTTTTCATGTAGACTCATTTTGACCAATTGTCCCAAATATCAATGCCTTTGTCTATAATGTTGAAAGAAGGCAGCTGTCAGTGGATTTCCTCAAAGTCTTCAGGTGGCAAGGAAGACCCCCCCAGAGACCCATAAAGAATGAGTATGCTTCTGGCAAACCCAAGGGATTTTTCTTTACATGTTCAGGAGACCCAAGAACTCCCTGCAGAAGAAGGAACAGAGTAGAGGTCAAACCAATCAGAGCTATATTCCAGCAGCAGGTAAGTGTAGTCTGGACTTAGCAAACTGCCTCTGTGCACACTCCAATTTTTCACACTTTTTTTTTTTTTTTCAAATTGAGCATGAGCATTCATTGATTTGACTGCATTTTTTAGTCTGGCTTATTGAAGTATAATATAATAAAATTCACCCTTTCCTGACAAGCCCATACAGCTGTGTAACTACCACTGTAAGAACATTTCCACCAGAGTCCTCACAAAGAGGACGCTAGAAAAACATGAGTAAGGACATTCTCTGCAACATCCTTAAATACAACAAACAACTCCATGCAGCTTCCTATGTAGGCAGACAGCTCTGTTTAAAATAAATTGGGGGTTGGGGGCAGGGAGGGGCGCCCGGGTGGCTCAGTCGGTTAAGTGTCCTACTTGGGCTCAGGTCATGATCTCATGGCTCGTGAGTTCAAGCCTCATGCTAGGTTCTGTGCTGATAGCTCAGAGCCTGGAGCCTGCTTCAGATTCTGTGTCTCCTCTCTCTCTCCCCCTCCCCCACTCCAGCCCTGTCTCTCCCTCTCTCAAAAATAATAAACCTTAAAAAAATTTTAATAAAAATAAAAATAAATAAATAAAATAAATCAGGGGGGTGCCTAGGTGGCTCAGTCCCACTCTTGATCTCAGCTCAGGTCTTGATCTCGGGGTCGTGAGTTCAAGCCCCACATTGGGCTCCACGCTGGGTGTGTGAAGCCTACTCAAAAAAAATAAATCAGATCATTTTACCCTCTGTTTATAACCTTCAAATGGTTTCTGGTGCTCTGGATTAGCAGTTCTTACCTGGGGTATTCATGAGTTTGGATGGCAAAAGAGTTTTCACAGACTTCTAACTGAAACTTAGAATTTCCTTCAATTATGAATAAAGGCAACAAACCATAACCCGCACCTTTTTCTCACATTAGAGTTGTTACAACTATCTCGAAATATTTCTTATGCTAAGTACAATTTTGAAATTGTCATCAGACTCACTGCTAGAGCCTATTTAATGCCATTAACAAAGAGGCACTTGTATCACTATATCACAAAGTTGGTTTTAATATTCTGATATCTGCATCTCACTGTGGTTGCTTTTCCATTTAATCTCATGTATTTTCTTTTATTCAACTAAAAATATTACTCTTTGCAGGAGTTCATAGGCTTCATCAGACTGCTGAAGGGGCCCGTGGCACAAAAATTTAAGAATCCCAACTCTGGGATGATGACCATAATTCTCAAGGGATCTTTCCAAAGTCATATATTATTTAGTCTCTTCTTAGTCTTCAACTCCTCTCTCATCACCTCCCCCAACAATGGCTTCTCACTCTCCAAAACATACACGCACAAGACTGTGCTACTCTCCATTTCTTTGATGGCCCAGGTACTCTCCTGCCTCCCTCCACTGCATCTTCTCAAGTCTCCAACCCCACCTTATCCACCTTGCTACCTGGATAATGTTCATACATCCTGAGGATTCTAGAAAGCCTTCTGCCCCCACACTCCCCATGTGCACATGTGAATGACCCCAGGTCACATCATGCTTCCAGATTCCCCAGCACCGTTCCTATCAACCTTGTTGTAAAGGCATATTAGCTGTCCTCTTCATTAGACTCTAAGCAAACTCTCTATGGACAGGGACCAAGAAGGTTTTGTTAACAGTTATATCCCTAAAATCTAGTGTAATCTCTGCCTCTTAATGAATATTTGTTAATGATTTAATATTTGAACACACAGAAGACAGTAATTAGTTCCATTCTTTATATTGCTCCTTGACCTGCCTGCAAGACTAAGCTAGAATTCTCCATACAACCTTCCAAATTCTAAAATTATGGGATAGTCACTAATATTATACTTCAAATTTAGTAACCAAAACATGCTTGCCATTGCTTCCCTCTACTTCACCTCACTCATAACTTCCAAACTCTGTAGAAATGCTCTGGATGAGATTGTCTGATTATCTGCTTATTCTAACTTCTCTTTAATTTAGAAACCTTATACGTACGTGCCTAACATCCCAGACTTCTGTTCATCCATAGATGAACCAAGTGCTCTTGAAATTTCCCCTTAACTCTGCCTTCATTAAACTCATTGCCTTTACTACTCCTGGGGAAAGCCCTACACAACACTCTTACATTAGGCTTGACAGTCATCCAGTTAGATGTCTCACAGACTGCTGTCAATGGGAAGAACCCTAGAGGCTGTCTAGACAGGGTGGAGATGAGGAAGAGGTTAAGGATGTAGAACAGTGGTGCTCTCATTAAAATCCTTTGGGGAGTTTTTAAGAGTACACAAGTCCTTTATTCTCCTCCCCTCAATTCTAGCTCAAGAAGTCTAGAGCCAGTGTTGAGATCTGAATGGTTGAATTAACCTGTGATTCCTGATTCCGGTGTTGGTTGATGGTATTATGCACTCGTTAAAAAATGTATATTATAAAAATACTGAGATTGTGTATCAGGGACTGCCTTTCTCAACTAGAGTTTCCCATCTGAACCATAAGACACAGTAAGTAATTAGCTTGACTATTTTCCCAGTTGACCCAAGGATGGTACGCAGTGCCATTTGAGGTATATAGGAGAGACAGTAGGTCATACACAGATGCCTCAGAGCATTAGGCTTAATTTTTCCACGGAACCTGAGAGGAGGCAGACTGTCACAGTACAAAGGAGGGACTCCCTCCTGTTGTGAGGAGAGATGAAAACAGACAAGTAATAAATGAGAGATTTAATAAGTGCTATGAAGCCTAGAGTAACTGGAAGAAGTGGTCAATGAAGGTCTCTCTGGGGAGATATTTGATCTGAGACCTAAAGAATGAGAAGGAGCAAGTTCATAGACGCAGCCAGGAACACAGCATCCTAAAAGAACAGTACCTAAATAAGACCCCTGCTGATAAAATCTTGAGTGCTTGAGGAAAAGAGGGAGGCCACAAGGAGTGGAGCATGGGGAGACATGGAGTGACTGGGGCAACATGGGTAGGAGAGATGGTTAAGACCAGATCATGTAGGAGTCTGGAGGGAAAGCTGAAGGCTGTGGATTTTATTACAAGTGCTATAGGAAAGAGTGGTGGTATTATTTTTGTTTCTTCATTATACTGAAGTTTTCATTTGTTTCAAGTAAATATATAACAAGGTTTCTACAGAAAAACTCAGCTTCAATTCCTGGACTAGGAGCTTCGTGTGGTGCAACCTGAGCAGTTGCACAGGGCCAGCACTCGCAAGGGCTCCATGCTTGATTTAATGCCCTACTGTTGGGTCCTGCAAATTGTACAGCCTGCCCTGTCCTTTTTTTTTTTTTTTAATTTTTTGTTAATGTTTATTTTTAAGAGAGAGAAAAATACAGACGGCCAGCAGGGTAGGGGTAGAGAGAGAGGGAGACACAGAATCTGAAGCAGGCTCCAGGCTCTGAGCTGTCAGCACAGAGCCCAATGTGGGGCTTGAACTCAAGAATGGGGAGATCATGACCTGCGCTGAAGTCGGTCACTAACCCACTGAGCCACCCAGGCTCCCAGCCTGTCCTGTCCTTCTAACGGGAAGATAAACGTTCATTCGTGTTGTAGGAATTATGTAAGGAACACTTACTGGTCCCCATGGGGACCGGTGCTCACTCTCCCATGAGACTGGAGTCTATGGTACGGTAAGATGGATCCCCTCACACACTGGAGGTCCTGGGTTGGTCCCTATATCACCCTACGTAGTTATGGCTCTTTGCTGGTGCTGGTGCTGGAGCTCTTCCGTTATACTTCTCCCCCATTCCTTCTGGTATAATCACCATAAGGGAAAGGGCGGGTGGGGGGGGGTGCAAGAAAATCCCAGGAGAAAAAGAAAAGCCCCTTTTGCAGATAACTGCAAAGGGACACCTGAAGAGCCAGCCAGCCCTTCAACTTCACCTTCACACCAGCTGGGTGAAGGTCAGAGCTTGGAAAACAGGGTCTGAGTTAGCACGCGTGCAGACTGTGTAGAAAGAAGACAGGGAGGAAAACCGGTCGTCTCCAGGCCAAGGGAAGAATGAAAAGATGCAAGTGGGAAGAATAAGGTTTCCAGCACCTTCGGGAGTTAGAACACATTCCCCTCCTTCCTTCCCAAGTTAACGGGCACCCCCCCTCCCCCCCGCCTCGGCCTTTCATCTAGTCCAGGACCACTACTGTAAGGACTTTGCCGACCGGAATGGCGTAGGGCAAGTGGCAGGGCTGGTGCTGGCACTAGCGTGCGGATCCCGCCTCCTTCCTCCGGGAGGCTGTGGGAAGGAACCGCTGACCAGGCGACCAGACTGTGGGAAAACCCCGGGCCGCGCCTGCGCACTACTCCCTGCGTCTCTAGACTTTCGCTTTTCGGTTTCCTCCCAATTCTGCTCCTTCTCGCTCCCGGGCCGTTTCCCCGAAAGCACGTGGGGCGGCTCTTCTGAGCAGCCGAGTCCCTCCCGCCGCGCGCCGGGCCGGCTGTTTTGGAAACATTTCAAAGAGCCGGACTACCTGCACCTCCCAGTGTACCGCATCCTGGGCAGGCATGGGCTGCTCTCCAGAAAGCACAGGACTTCAAAAGCTGTTCACGACGGTGTCTGCATGATGAATGCTCACTATAGTCATTTGTAGGGGGAAAAAAAGAAAAAATTATATAGTAACCCACCACCCAGAAACTTAAACACTTTCAAATATTTTCCCTCCTTCCTTCTCTCCTTTTTTCCCTATTTCCATGTGTTTACATTTCTATATGTTCTTATAGCAATAGGATAATACCTTCTACGTTTTCTATCCTGCATTAAAAAAAATTTTTTTTATGTTTATTTATTTTTGAGAGAGAGATAGAGCACGAGTGGAGGCGGAGCAGAGACAGAGAGGGAGACACAGAATCCGAAAAAGGCTCCATCCAGGCTCTGAGCTGTCAGTACAGAGCCAATGGAGGGATCTAACTCTGAACGGTGAGATCATGACCCGAGCCTAGGTCGGACACCTAGCCACCCAGGCGTCCCTCTATACTGCATTTTAATTTTATTTTATACGTGGGTATTTTCCAGTGTAACTAAATCATCTTTGAAAGCATAACTTTCATATTCTAGCATATGAGTATCAAAAATCCAGAGAATTACTGGGAATTTTAGAAATCTTTTATTTTGAGGGCACCCGGGTGGTTCAGCCCATTAAGTATCTGATTTCAGCTCAGGTCATGATCCATGGTTCATGAATTCTAGCCCCACAGAGCCCTGCATCTGTCTCTGAGCTGACAGTGTGGAGCCCACTTCTGATCCTCTGTCTCCTTCTCTCTGCCCCTCCCCCCCGTCTTAAAACTAAACTTTAAAAAAAGTTTAGAAATCCTTTATTTTAATCCTGTTATATTAACAGATTAACAAATATGGCTTATACCGATGAAGTGTAATTCCTACTGATGAAGTGTAATTCCTACAATTAGATTGCTCAGTTACCAACATCACTACAAAATTGGAAAAATATGCCTAAAATGCAATATGGACTATAGATTTTTTTCATCAGATTTATAGTTGCCATTTTGAGACAGGCCAAGACCATAAAGACAAAACACAGAGGGAGTAAGTTTTTCATTGCAGGACAATGGTCCTGCACCACCCGAGAAATTCCACTTTCTAATTCGGTAGTAGGATGCTTTGCTTTCCCCCATAAGATCTGTATCCATGATCTATTGCTACGTAACAAACCAAACTATCCCCAAAACTCAGAGGGGAATAAAACAACAACCATTTATCATTGCCTGTGAGTCTTTGGTAGACTGGGCAGTTCTGCTCATCTGGGTCAGATCTCTGATCTTGCTGTCTCACTTGCCTGAGGCCTAAGCCCTGACAGCTGCAGACTCAGTGGTGTTCTGCGTGGGCTTTTGTGCTGCAGCAGGCTAGGCTGACTTGCCTTGGAGGCAGGGCAGGGTTTGTGGAATGGAGTATTGTGAGGCCCCAGAAGCCCAGGCTCAGAATGGCACAATGTCACATCTGCTGTGCAATATTGGGCAAAGCAAGTCACAAGTCAGCCCAGATATGAGGGGTGGGAGAATCATCCCTGCCTCTTGCTGGAAGCAGCTACAGAGTCACATTGCAAATGAGTGCATAAGAGGAAGAGGATCATGTGGCCATTATTGAAAACAATCTACCAAAACATCCTTCCTAATTAATTCTAATGAGAATTATATAACTGATAATATCTTTTTGCCTTGGTTTGTAGGCTGCACTGTATTTTTATATTACTAGTTATTGTAGATATAATTAAATAAATAGAACTGAGCGACTGGAAATACAAGAAGGGATGAATGAAGAATAGGAATGATAGGGGTACCTGGGTGACTCAGTTGGTTACATGTCTGACTCTTGGTTTTGGCTCAGGTCATGGACTCACAGTCTGTGACTTCGAGGCCTGCATTGAGCTCTGTGCAGAATCTGCTTGGGATTTTTTCTCTCCCTCTCTCTCGGCCCCTCCCCTGCTCATTCATTTTCTCTCTCTCTCTCTGTCTCAAAATAAATAAATAAGCTTTTTAAAAAATTAGAAAAAAAAGAAGAGGAATGATACTGTCTTGATGACTTCCCCAAGCAAAAATAAATTTGCTTCAAATAGGAGGTTTGGGATGGTTTCTAAGAATCTTTCCACTGTATCATCATGGGAATTTATGAGTTACTACAGTGCTTTCAATAACTCATCATAAAATGTGGCATCTAGGGGCTCCTGGATGGCTCAGTCGGTTAAGCGTCGCACTTTGGCTCAGGTCATGATCTTGGTTTGGGGGTTCGAGCCCTGTGTTGGGCTCTGTGCTGACAGCTCAGAGCCTGGAGCCTACTTCAGATTCTGTGTCTTCCTATCTCTCTACCCGTCCCCTCTTCACGCTTTGTCTCTTTCTCTCAATCTCAAACATTTAAAAATAAAAAAATAATAAATAATAAAATCTGGCATCTGGACTCCTCACATCTTTGCCCTTTAAATAAATGCCAGTTGAGGGATGGCAAATAATAAGTTTTATCTTACCTGCCATTTCTGATTGATTGCTGTGACTTACCAGATACAACATGGAAAGGTATTCAGAAGCTGGGCACTGGCAGCAAAGAGTACCCTGTCATTTGTTGCCTTTTTTTTTTTTTTTTAACTCAAATACAGGTCTTTGCATTTACTGTTTCAAGTTTTATCCAGCTGGTTTCAGCACAGCAACATTCTACCCCAAGATAATTTAGACTTTTGATTCTGTCATCTGTGAATTAGTCAGTTATTTCAGTGGGGGGAGGGGGAATCTCAGGGGCTTACAACAATGACAACAAACAAACACGTCTTACTCATGGGTATGTGGTTAGGCTAGACCAGTTCTGGTACATTTGGGGGTGGGTGAGGGGGCTCCACGAAGCGTTTCTTCTAGGACTCAACCCGGAGGAGCAGTGGCTGCTTGAGCCTGCCATCTCCTAGAGCAGAGAAGGAGCATATAAGGACAAGTCAATCACATGGACCATTCAAAGTCTCAGGTTGGTTGGAGTGTGCCTCACATCTGCTTATATTCCACTACTCAGCATGTCAAGGCCAAAGTGAACTGAGGCAAGGAGTGGGAAGGGAAAGAAAAAAAAAATGAAAATAAGGCAATCTACCGAACATGGTATTAGCTTTTTTTTTTTTTTCCAGATTTGTGTCTTTTGCAAAGTTGACACTGTTGATATAGAAATAGAGTTTCCTAAACTGACTGTTCTAAGGGGGCCATCACACATTTGGGTCTTGTATTTCTGACTCTCTAGTTTTTGTTTGTCTGTTTGGTTGGTTGGTTTGGTTTATTTGGCTGCTTTTTCATCAGTCGGCATATTAAATAATCACACTTACAAAATACATATAGTTTGCCCTCCAGGAACTTAGAATCTTAGAGGGAATAAGACTTGGACACTTCCAAAACCATTATATAGGGAGTGTGTGGTGATTGTCAACATAAATAGAGACACTTATATATCAGGTTATTTCAGAGACAAGATTAATCAGCACAGGCTGAGGTGGTTCCAGAAGGAGAATACAGGATTTTGGCTTAGTTTTAAAAGTTGGGTAAAGATTTCATAAGTAAAGTGACTAAGGGGCAGGACATGCCATTTACTTTGTGCAGTACTCGTCAATGATATGGGCAAAGGGACAGAAACAGGAAAATTAAAACCTTGGATGGGGGGGGAGACAGGGAATAGAGTTTAGTTGGGTAAATGGGACAGTGGGGGACAAGACTGGAAAGAAAAGTGAGGACATTCTGTGGAAGATCCAGACTAGTAGACAAAGTTTGTGTTTATCATAAATGCAGTAAGAGTCGTCAAGGCCTTTGAGCATGGATTAAGGGTATCAGTGTGGTTAAAGTTTTAGAGAACTTAATTTGGCAAATATAGTGGAGAAGAAAGGGATGGGAAGAAGGTGGTGTACCTGGTACTTATGGTAACATTCCAGTGCTGAAGTGATGAGAGCTACAGAGTATGGTCAATGATGGTAAAACAAAGGAGGATAAAGGCACAGGGAAGGAGACACCCACAGAACTTGATAATAAGTGCTGACTTCCTAGAGTCACATTTACTCAAACGTGGTCTGGGCCCTTCTACAGGTGAGTAGGAGGGGAAAGCCTTTTTACAGTGGACTGGCATCTCTTTTTACAGAAGGCAGCTACTTTGGTAACAAGGGTCATTGTTATCACAGGTCAGTGAATATGTGACAAGAAGAAGTATATAGATGTGGGAAGAGAAAAATAATAGACACATGTATAAACACATCCCTGGAAAA
The DNA here is from genome assembly GCF_007474595.2 of Lynx canadensis. Taxonomy (NCBI): domain Eukaryota; kingdom Metazoa; phylum Chordata; class Mammalia; order Carnivora; family Felidae; genus Lynx; species Lynx canadensis. The sequence continues at coordinate 177,499,287 of NC_044310.1, read as the reverse complement.
TTATTTAGATCCTTTTCCTACCTCAAGTTGCCTTATTATTCCAGTTCCCTCTGCTTCAAGGAGTCAATTTATCATATGGGCATACCTTCCAAGATCTAATCTAGGCTGGACTCAGGGATGCCTACCTGGGGGAGTGCCATTTAAGCTGAGTTTTTAGCTAGGACATAAAAGATGAGTTAGCCAGAAAAGAGGATGGGGGAAGGGGATGTTGCCCCAAGTAACTTTCCAAATGGAGAACTGCTGGTGAGAAGGTCCTGAGTTTGGGGAAAGAGCTTGGCATATTTGAAAAACAAAAATGCTGAAGTATGGAAAGGAAAGAGTGGCACAAGATGGGGTTAGAGAAAGTGATAGTGGAACCAGGGCTTTGTACGCTCTATTAAGAATTTTGAATTTATAAGGGGTACCTGGGTCGCTCAGTGGGTTCAGCGTCTGACTCTTGATTTTGGCTCAGGTCATAGTCTCATGGTTCATGAGATTGAGCCCTGCATTGGGCTCTGTGCTGGGTGTGGAACCTGTTTAAGATTCTTTCTCCCTCTCCCTCTCTCTCTGCTCCTCCCTCCACCTCATAGGTGCAGGCACACATGCACGTATGCACTTTCTCCTTCTCAAAATAAATAGACGTTAAAAAGAAGTCATCATGGGATTTTTCAAGTTGGCAAACATGCTCTGCTTTGAAATCCAAAAGAAAATCACTCAAACTGTTCTAGAAGAATGGGTTAAAAGGGAATTAAGAGCAGGGTGCCTGGCTGGCTCAGGTGGTAGGGCATGTGACTCTTGATCTCAATGTCCTGAGTTCAAGCCCCAGGCTGGGTATAGAGATTACTAAAAAAAAAAAATGAACTTTTAAAAAAGGGTGGAATTAAGAGCTTAAGTGAAGCAGCCGTTTGGGAATCTACCGCAATAATCCAAATGAGAAAAAAGTGCAGATGGTATAAGAGTTGTAAGGAAGTCGATGAGACTTGAGGAATGTTTAACAGGAAGAATCAGCAAGGCTCGAGGACCAGGTGTGGTGGGTCAATATCAAAGATGACTCCTAGAAGAAGGCAATATCAAAGATGACTCCTAGCTCTCTGACACATGCTAACTCTAGGTAAAAAAAAAAGGGGGGGGGGTGGCAGTTTTGAAGAGAAAGATGATGAATTGGTTCTGAATAGAACTAGTTTGCACAGTTTACCAGACATCCATGTGTTAAGTCCAGGGAAGACTATACACATGCGTGAAACTTACAGGAGAGGTGTGGACAAAATCCACATGTAGAAGCCCTTCACATCTAGAGGGAAATTGAAGTTGTGGGTGAGATCATCACTGACAGTGTGAGAAATGTAGGTAAAGCTAACCAACATCTGGACCCTGACAACATTTAACACTGAACGGTTTGGCAGTGGAGTGAAGCAGAGATGAAGAAGTGTGCCTGAGAGGTGGGAAGAAACAAGCAGGATGTCGTTGCATGGCCATGGAGGAAATGCTGAGAAATGGAGGCGCCAACTGTTTCTGAGTGGTCCAGTAAGGTGAGGACAGAAAAAGCGCCCCCCTGGGTTCAACAACACGCAGGTCAGCTGCTAAACTTTGCTTCTAGATAGACAACGTCCCCACCTGTGTCCTTTGTCTTGGGTTCAAGTTTGCGCCTCTGCAAATACAGACTTCCTTTTACTTGTTCTCTAAAATGTTTAGAGGTAACCGGCAGTCGGCCGAGTTGCAACACACAGGGGAAGCTTCACGTCAACCAATCCCCACCGCGGGGCTCCGCTCAAAGACTAGGGAAGGACCTCGCGGGCTGGCAGAGCGGCGGCTCCGGAGGGGAGAGAGCCCGCCCGCGGAACAGCCACGTCCGATTGGCGGATTGCAGCAGCCTCTCGGTGATTGGCGGAAGCGGAAGAAGGCGGGGCGCCGGGTGCAGTCTTTTCTCCCAGCTGGTACTTTCGTTTTCCTGCACGGAGTCTGCGGAGTGGCTCCGCTGGACCCGGGACGACGCCCGTTAGACCCCAGACCCAGTAGAGGTGACCCGGGTGCCCGGGAAAGGCAGCACTGCTGCGCCTCCGCCCACTGCTGCCCGACCCAGCGCTCAGAGTGAGTAGGCATGAGGTTCCGGGTGCCGGGGTGTGATATGCCAGGACCGCCCTGTCGGGGCCTGGTAGCCGGACGGAGAGGACGGGCTTTGCAGGTGAATCCGTCATCCCGGAAAGAATGCGTACCCAATATCACAGGTGTTCTTGGTGACAACTCGATTGTTCCTGGCAGTCGTGCTCTGGCAGTAAAGATGTCTTCTGAAATAGAATTTTCCCACATAAAACACTACATTTCCCCGTTTACCTCCACCTTTTCCTCCTTCCCGCCCCCTTCCACGACAGTCATCTTTTCTTCTTTTCACAGAAAAGTTTTCATTTGCCGCGTGCCATCCTTGGGGAGCTGTCTAGGTTAGACGCTCACATCCTGTGCATGCAAACCCAACAGTCTTGGCACCTGACGTGAATAGCTGCTGTTTGGGTTGGATCCTTAGCCCCTTGCTGGGACACAGGTGACAGGTCAGTAATTGTTCATGGAAGTGAATGAATGAGTGCATAATTTTGGAAATTTAATTCTGATTCTATGTTTAATTTTTTTTAATGTTTATTTTTGGGAGAGAGACTAACACACACAGAGTGGGAGTGGGAGTGGGAGAGGATCAGAGGGAGAGGGAAACACAGAATCTGAAGCAGGCTCCAGGCTCTGAGCTGTCAGCACAGAGCCCGACGCAAGCTCCAACTCACTAACGGTGAGATCAGACCTGAGCCCAAGTCAGTCGCCCAAGGGACTGAGGCACCCAGGCACCCCTGCATCTGTGTTTGAAGATGAAGGAATGTAGGGACGCCGGAGGCTTAATCGGTTAAGCGTTAGTTAAGTTTTGGACTTCAGCTTAGGTCACAGTCTCCTGGTTTGTGAGTTCGGGCCCTGCGTTGGGCTCTGTGCTGACAGCTCAGAGCCTAGCGCATGCTTCAGATTCTGTGTCTCCCTCTCTTCTCTGTCCCTCCCCTGCTCGCACTCTGTCTCGATCTCGCTCTCAAAAATAAATAAACTTAAAAAAATATTTTTTAAAAAGATGAAGGAACTTAATGTCTTTCAGGAATATAAAAGTTCCTGCAAACCCCCATATTAGTCTTTGAAAAAATTGTGTCTAATACTGAAGAGTTTGTGTGTATGTGTGTGTGTGTATATATATATGTGCACATATATATGATTGACTGCATTGGATATTGTTTAAGTTGGAGAGGTTTTTATGGGACAGAAATAAGATGAGCCTCCAGCACAATCCAGTATGCGACCGCTGCTTAATGAGGATGCAGAACTCAAACTTGGTGAAGTATAATATGGTTGGCCCTTTACATTCTAATTCACTATGAAATATACCAGATTTTAATTCAAACTTAGTACATACTGTGTGCAGGACACTGTCCAATGTACAGAGAATGCTTAAACAAAAAGAGAGTAAGAAGACATGGTCCCAGCAACTCTGAAACTTACATCATGCAGGGGAGAAATCATAGAGGTTAATAAGGAACTGATGGTCTAATAGAGGGTACAGAATGCAGTGAGGCACAAGTCAAAGAAAGCTGTCTCTGGATGAGTCTTAGCTTTAGGAAGAGGGGGCACCATATCTACCTTTGAATGCCGGTAGGATTTAGAGAGGCAGAACTTTGTGGGGAGGCTGTTTTCAAGGGTGAGTGACAGCTGGAGCAAAGCAAAAATGGTGGGCATAGCCAAAACACTGTAGAGAATTTGGTGAATGATTTGCTCTGTTAATGGATGAAAATAGGGTAAGGGTGCAAATCAGCCTAGGAATGGGCAAACTAGAAGTTTTGAGCAAGACAGGGATGTGGTCTATGTGTACAGCAGGAGGCTGGATTGAAAGATAATGTTGGAATGTTTTGTTTTGTTTTGTTTTAGCATAGACAATCTTTATTGGCAGATGTTAAGAGTGCAAAATGGTGGGGCATCTGGGTGGCTCAGTCAGTTAAGCGTCCAACTTCAGCTCAGGTCATGATCTCACAGTTTGTGAGTTCGAGACCCGCGTTGGACTGTGTGCTGACAACTCAGAGCCTGGAGCCTGCTTCAGATGCTGTGTTTCCCTCTCTGCCCCTCTCCTGCTTGCGCTCTCAAAAATAAAATAAACATTAAAAAAATTGAGAGTGCAAAATGGTGACAAATCCAAAGAGATGGGAAAGAAGGTGGGGCATGGTTCCCCTTTGTCCAAGTGAAGACCCTATAATCAGGCCAATGGGCTGGGAGCACTTGACTGTGGCCACTTTGGGTCCAGCACCCTTCAAAGAACAAGCTCCTAGACAGGAGGTTCCTCACAGAACACTGGAAGGGAACAACACCCCAGAAGAGGCATGGGCTATGTCCCACACCCTGGTAGCCTAGCTCCTGCCCACTGCACAGCTTGACAGCTTGGGGTAGGGGTGTTTGGGGACTGGGCTAAACTTATCCCTCTGAAAACCCAGGTATCTGCCTCCTGCCTCAGTCCCCCCTCCACCCCCCCCCCCCCCACAGTGATTAGCCAGGTTGGATGGCCTAACAGGGCCCAGCCCAACCCAAAGTGAATAGTTCACATAATATACCATATTTTAGCCATTGTGTGGGTTGCAGGCCTTCGGAGACTGCAGGGATCACTGTGGGCTGACCCTAGCCAAACAACCCTTTCTAGGCCACAGAAATCAACCCAAGGTCTTGAGACTATAGAGGGGGAGTCAGCCTAACATTGGAATTTGAGCCAGGTACCTGGGGGATGATCTTGTCACTCCTTGCGTTGGTTACAGATTTTGTGAGAAGATGATATGGCTTCTAGATTTGTTAACATGAATTTGTTAATTGCCTGTTCCATGCCAAGTGCTGTGTCTGTATGAGTTCATCCAGTCTTAACAACCACACCGTTGATAGGGAAGTGAGTTTCCTGAGGTCATGCATGTAATAAGAGGTGCTGTACCCCCTCTGGCTGACGCTCTGGCCAGCCTATTTACTTTAGGCAGATACTTATTAAACACCTTGCAGGATGGGAGAGAGCCACAGATTTGGAATCTCTCACTCAGGTAAAATTAATTTGAAGTGAAAAATCAAATTCCTATAGCAGGTGTGCCAAAAGGGTGGGTTTGTGTCCATTTCTACTGGGATTTGTGAAGGTAACTAGCTTTATAGTCCCACCATATCCTTACTTTTCTTTGGAAGGAAATTCGTGGAGTAGACATGACTTCATGCCTGCACTTGTGTGCTGGCCAGCCAGGACTCGTGACTCTTCCATACCCTGCTTAAAAATCCAGACCCTTCCTCAGAGGCCTGGGAAGACAAGATTCATATATACCCACTCTGCATATTGCCAGCTGTGCACTAATCCTAAATTACGCTGTGGTAATGAGAGGCTCTTTGTTTTCCTCATAGATGTGAGGACTTCCTTAAATCAGGTTTTTGTTTTCATTTCCTTAGAACTGCTGTGCAAAAACTGACTCACAGTTATCCAAATAGGTAGTATTACTTTATCGTTTGAAATTATATTTCACAATGTTGTTTCAGTCTTTAAAAATTATTACTGAGCGGCGCCTGGGTAGCTCAGTGGTTAACGGTCTGACTTTTGCTCAGGTCATGATCTCGCAGTTTGTGAGTTTGAGCCCCGTGTCAGGCTCTGTGCTGACAGCTCGGAGCCTGAGGCCTGCTTCAGATTCTGTGTCTCCCTCTGTCTCTGCCTGTCCCACACTTACAATCTGTGTCTCTCTCTCAATATAAATAAATATTTTTAAAAATTAATTTTAAAAAAAGCATAGGGATAAAGCCCTTTGATTAAAAACAATAAAAAATAAATAAAAATAAAAATTATTACTGAGATTAAGAGTTGTGCCAGTTTTATTGTTTGTAGTAGGCCAAAAAGAAAATATATCTTTTTTAAAAGGTAGAAGACAAAAATAATTCATTTTACCATATGAATCACAAAATATAAAATACCAGTTTAAAACTCTTTGAGTTAAATTATAAATGTACTGTATTTTTAAGAGGACAGCTTGTGGAAAGTTCTTATGATTTGTCCTAAAGCAAATGTAATTAAATAATGTTTTCCATGTTTTATTTGATAAAAGTGCAGATTCATTTTGAAGGCATATTATATACCCAGCACTATTCTGGAGATATAGTGGTGAACAATCCACCCACCTTCCAATTTCTTCCCTTTGTGTGGGGAAAACAGACAGTAATCAAAATAAAAAAGACAATAGGGGCACCTGGGTGGCTCTGTCGGTTAAGCATCTGACTCTTGATTTGAGCTCAGGTCATGATCTCACGGTTTGTGAGACTGAGCCCTGGGGTTGCACTCTGCACTGAGAGTGCAGAGCCTGCTTGGGATTCTCTTTCCCTTTCCTTTCCATCTCTCTCTACCCCTCTCCCGCTTGCTCACACATATGCATGCTCTCTCTTTCTCTCTCAAATAAACATTAAAAAAAATATGTATGCATATGGTAGGTTAGATGGTGGTAAGTGCTATGGAGAAAAATGCATCAGGGCAGAGGGATAGTATTCTACGAAGTGAGAGGTGATGTCAGTTTAAAAAAGGTGTCCAGAAAAGGTTTCCCTTTTATGTTGACATTTGAGCAAAGGCCTGAAGATGTGTTTTCTGGAGAAGAAAAAAAATATGAACTCCTAAACCTCAGTAAAAAACAGGTTTCAGAATATAAGCACCATTTAAATAATATATCTCAGAGACAAATTATGTTTTGGGTTAAGATATTTAAAGAAGCAGAGGTACCTGGGTGGCTCAGTCGGTTGAGCGTCTGACTCTTGGTTTTGGCTCAGGTCATGGTCTCATGGTTTCATGAGTTCGGGCCCCATGTTGGGCTCTGTACCGGGGGTGCAGAGCCTGCTTGGGATTGTCTCTGTCTCCCTCTCTTTCTGATCCTCCCCCACTCACACTGTCTCTGTCTCTCTCAAAATAAATAAATAAACTTAAAAAATATATATATTTACGAAAGCATAACGCTAGATGTGCTTTCTTTGGAACTATGGTCTTCCATTCACAACCTGTGTTCTGTTCCCTTATAGGATGTCTCAGTGGTATGAGCTTCAACAGCTTGACTCCAAATTCCTGGAACAGGTTCACCAGCTCTATGATGACAGTTTTCCCATGGAAATCAGACAGTACCTAGCACAGTGGCTAGAAAAGCAAGACTGGTAAGAAAAGCCCACTTGAAGTTTTTCTATGCTTTTAAAATAATTTGTTGATTAAGTGACTTGGAAAGACATTGACTAAAAGATGAATCACACTGTGACCTTTGGGACTATCTGTTGCAGAAAAATGTATTGGTTTGAAAAATGGCATGTGTCTCTACAAAGCTAAATTCATTAGTCATTAAGTACTTTTATGCTGTTTTGTCCATTTAATTATGATGCATACTCTTAAGTGCTTTGGACGAGTTAGATAATGCTGAAACCAATTATTTTGCACATTAGGATCCAAGCTATAGAAAGAAGAAGTTAAAAGAAATAATTATAGCCCAATTATGGTAGAACATTGATTAGACATATGAAGAAAGTAATAAAATTAGGGGGATATCCCTAAAAACTGATACGTGGGTTTTTTTTTTAATTTTACCATCTGTTGATTGCAAAAATTTTAAATGTTTTAAAAGTATTCACAATATGGAGTGAAGGCCCCTTTTGTCTTTTTTCCTCCAGAGATTAGCATTAAGAGTTTTGTGCACAATCTAGAGTTCTAGAATTTTTCAAGCTAATTGTGCATAATATATTGTATATGGGTGCCTGGGTGACTCATTTGGTTAAGTGTCTGACTCTTGACTTCTGCTCAGGTCTTGCTCTCATGGTGTGAGATTGATGGTGAGATTGAGCCCCGCATCAGGCTCCACACTGGGCTTGGAGCATCGTTGAGAGTCTTTCTTCCTTTGCCCCTCTCCCTGCTCATGATTTCTCTCTCTCCCTGCTCATGCTTTGTCTCTCTCCCTCAAAAAAAGAAAGAAAAGAAAAGAAAAGAAAAGAAAAGAAAAGAAAAGAAAAGAAAGAAAGAAAGAAGAAAAAGAAGAAGAAGGAAGGAAGGAAGGAAGGAAGGAAGGAAGGAAGGAAGGAAGGAAGAAGAAAGAAAGAAAGAAAGAAAGAAAGAAAGAAAGAAAGAAAGAAAAGAAAGAAAAGAAAAATTAGAGGTGCCTGAGTGGTTCAGTCAGTTATGCATCTGACTTCAGCTTAGGTCATGATCTCACAGTTCATGAGTTCAAGCCCTGCATGAAGCTCTCTGCTCAGTGCAGAGCCCGCTTCAGATCTTCTGTCTCCCTCTGTATGCACCCCCTCACTTGTGCACACATGCACATGCTCTCTCTCTCTCAAAATAAACATTAAGAAAATTAAAAAAAAAGAAAAATTGTACAAACTGCTGTTCTGAAAGCAACATCAGTCTTAAAAGAAGGAGCAAAACCTGAGAACACACTTAAAATTTGTTTTTTTAAATAATTTTAATAAGGAAAGTAGTGTTTATTTTGTACGTTTAAAGTAGTTTCTAAAATGAAATGTATAAATTTCAAATCTCCTAGGGAGCATGCTGCTAATGATGTTTCATTTGCCACCATCCGTTTTCATGACCTCCTATCACAGCTGGATGATCAGTACAGTCGCTTTTCTTTGGAAAATAATTTTTTGTTGCAGCATAACATAAGGAAAAGCAAGCGTAATCTTCAGGTATGACCTGGATTTTGTGTTTCAGTCAAAATGTTCCCAGGCTCATATAACAGTTTATTGAGCATGCACTCGTTGGTATTTTTAAAAGTTACAGAGACTGTAAATAAACTACCTTTATATGGCTAATAATTTTATAGCATAAGCAAAGTAAAATACGAATTCATTTAGTAAACATGTAAGGAATTTTCAGGTTTAAGTGTATCACCTGTTAGGCATCAATAATTCTGAGAGAAATGTGATGCTATAACCTTGTTTTGCTAGAAATTGTTGAAATTTAAGCCCAAGAAAAAGGGTTACATTTTAAAAGCAGTGGGCTATAGAAACATGTCAAAGCTCCAAGGAGATTTAGTGATGAGTCCAGTCTGAGTCCTTGGTATACAGATGAAGAATAAGTTCAGAAAGGTTTGATAACCCTGAGGCCTGATACTGAGTTGGTGAATTAGAACTAGGAGTCCACCTTTCCTTGCTTTTGGAGGAATTACCTTCCCAGGGAAGAGAAAGTCGAAGAGAGTCCCAGGCAGGAGAGAATGGGCTACAAAGTTTTAGGATTTTTTCAAAAGTACTCCCAGTATCCCCTAAGCCTGGCTACCATATTTATTTCTATATTAATGGAACTTTTCTGTTTCAATGGAGGTGAAAGCTAGCATTTTCTTGTTTCATACCATGTCACCAAACTCTTCAACTTAGGTAATTAGGAGCTTTTTCTTTTTTGTGTGAATGTATCTATGATTTTATAATACCAATGACAGGGGGAAGTCAGATTAAGTTTGTAGAAATTTAATCTCCTATAGACTTGGCTTGAACATGCCTGTTACAAAGAGCTGTGATTGCCAGTATTTTGTAAACTGGCTTTGACAAGGAAATACAAAAACTGAAAAGAGTATCTTTAATCTAATTCAAAGCAGAGACCAGTAGATACATTAATTGAGAAATACCATGGATAATTTCTGTACCATTTACATGGTCTCAAGATCCTAACAGAACATAATTGGTCTCAAGAACAACAGAAATTAAAGTAAAAATATAGGAACCATGTATGAAAATACTTGATTTTTTAATCAAGAAATAATTTACGTATCTGCACTGATTGGAAGTTTTTGTCGTAATTTGTAAAAAGAATATTTAGACTTTACCAAAAATGGCTTGTATAGAATTTAATAAATACAAGATGAGGCTTCTCAGTGAATAGGAGTGAATTCAATTTATAATATACAATGGCTTAAACATTCTGAAATTTAGTTTGTTTTTATTCTGACAACGGATATCTAGGATAATTTTCAGGAAGACCCAATACAGATGTCTATGATTATCTATAACTGTCTGAAGGAAGAAAGGAAGATCCTGGAAAATGCCCAGAGATTCAATCAGGTACTTTTTTTTTCTAATTGAACACTAAAGATAATAGTAAAGTAAAAATTCATTCATTTATCCAACAAATATTATCAACACCCTGTTCAAGGCAATGTTGTATAGTTCTCTGATTTTATGGCCCCAAAGAATGGGAAAAACCAGATATAGAGATTTTATAGATCCAGGCTTTTAGAAAGCACCATATCTAATAGAAGTCATTCTGGTGAGGGAGAGAGGTAATATGTAAACAAAACACTTTCAGATAGTAATAATTACCATGAGGATACCAAAGCAAGATACTATGATACAATAATGGAGTATTTGGAGGATGGGGTTGTTTCTTTAAATCAGGGTCCAGAAGCTTCTCTGAGACAAGGGGCAGGGACGGAAGCCGGCAGACAGAGGGCTCTTGCAGCAGTCCAAGGGAGAGAGGGCAGAAGTGTACTCGGGAAAGGTGCAGTCAGTAGAGGGGGGAAGAAAAGGACAGATTATGCTTTGGACATGGTATCAACGGGGCTTACAGTGAAGGATCAAATATGGGAGTGAGGGAAAGTGAAAAAAAGATGACTTCATGGTTTATGACTTGAGTCACTTGGAGATACTGTTTATTGAGTTAGGGAAGAAGGAAGGGACTGGAGTAGGACTTTTATAGGACATAGTATGTATTGGAGAAGAATAGGTTGATGGGAGAATCAAGAGCTTTGTTTTAAATAGGACTGAGTTACCTCTTAAATACATAAGACATCCAAACAGGAAACGAGTCAGAGTTGTTTTAGTTCCAAGACTTTTCATCATGGTTTTGCTAATACTAATACAAACTTTCCCATCAGTCAGGGTTCAGATTTTTTAAATTGCTATGGCATTTGTTCATTCCTTTCTTGAGTGAGTGATGGAGTGGTGAGAACAACCCAGAAGGCAGACAGTTGTGAAACCACCGGATGGGTTGTTCTGGTTAAGACCCTTCCAATGTGAGGCTGGGGTGGAGGGGCAGGGTGGTTGGTGGGGGGGGGGGGCGGTGGAGAATGCGAGAGTATTAGAATTTAAGTAGTGGTGGTGAATGCCATTCTCCATTCACTTTCTGGGCATTTGACCCCAGTGCTTGTGAATCTGCTGCTTTCCTGGGCATTTAGTTCCTGCCTCCTCGTCACATTGAAAGCACCTTGCTGCACTAAGCATTTAAAGATATTTATTTGTTCTCAACTCAAGCTAGTTCCTCTGGTACCGGTCCTAGTGACAAAAGTGCATATCAGCACTGGCTGCCTGGTCTCTGCAGGAGCTATGCCCATCTTCAACATGGCATTCTGCACCTGGGAGATTTTAAGCAAGAAATTTTGATTGTGTGTGACTTTCGTCTTAACACCACTGTGCGATGGGCTGGCCACTCCCGTGTCTCAAATAAACTTGGGAGGACCACCAAGAGCAGAGACAGGCAGAAAAACAGTTTCCACTACTTTGGCACTCAAGCATTTCTCACCTCACATTCAGCCCTGAGGCCCACAATTGGCATTGGGAGGCAGAGAAGGGGACTGACTTCTCTTCTCCCAGATCTTGGGTATGCTTTAGGTCTTAAAAGCTTGCAAACTTTTGTCTCCCCTTTAAAAATGTAGGTAATCTGGGGAGAGGTTCTTTTTAAGCCTTTCAGAAGACACATGAGGTATCCGTGAACACCTTTAAGGGGGTTTAGTTGATTGTCCAGCTGAGAACAAGAGAAGCAAGACTTTTGGGAGTTTGAGGGAAGGATGTGGATGTCTGAGGCCATCAGGGAAAGGGAAAAGCCACCAAAGTTACCCAGCCACTACAGGCTGGGAAACTGAGAAACAGTTCTTTGCCATTTCTCCCCTTACTGAAGTAATTACATTTTGATAATATATCTTTTATTCATACTGACATCTGTATGTATGGGATGATAAGATGTCTGTATTTCATTCAAAGGAACTCCATTTGGGACCAGATGTATGGAGAGAATCTAGATGAAATAGGAATGTCCATGAATTGACTGATAGGTGTGGAAACTTATAGGTACCCAGGGATTCAAGAAGTTCAGCATGTTTAAAACATGCAAAATTCAGTCTGTTCACCGCATTTAAAGAGCACAAAATTCTGTTAGAAATGTTGAGATAGGAGAATATTGTTCCCATCATTATTTAATAGAAGAGCTTTTAGAAAGTACATTTAAGAGAATATGATATCATATGTAGATATTTCTTAGTAAACTACAAATGTTTTGTTTGCTGCCATTATAGAACAGCAAAATGTTGAAAAAGTTGTATGTATATGTATGGACAAAATTAAGGTCCATAGGGTTTGCCACAGTGGGCAGTGATCTTTTCTTTCAGGTTGGAAAGACAGACATAAAGTAGCTGTTCTGTCTTTGTGATCTTCAGTAATAATAGAGTTACCATATACTGAATGCTTACTTATTTATATAAACATTATTTCATTTGAATAAATGTTTTCAAAACTGTCACTGAAATTAAGTGTTCTTATCCCCATTTTATAGATGAAAAAACTAAGGTTTAGAGGGCAGGCACTTTGCTCATGGCCACAGAGCTAATGAGGTTTGGAATTTAAACCTAGAATTAATTGTCTGACTCTAAAACCTATTCATTAGAGAAGTCTTTTGATCTGTCTTCGGGTGTTGGATATGTGAGGTGGGGTAGGATGGCATTCTGACTAGGACTTCTGACACCCATTGAGTGCCTGTCACAGATCCTTTTACTTGGACATCTGCTCATTCATTTGAAGAGAAAGCCTCCCTAAGCAGACTTTTCCTTGGTCTGGGATGTGCAAGTAACTCCGTTCCAATTAAAACCATCCAAACAAAGTCTATAAGGTGCAGGTGTGCAATGAGAAAATAGGAGTAAAGGACCGCGAAGGTCTCTTCCAACTTTAACATTTTTTAAAAGTTTTTATTTAAATTCCAGTTAGTTAACATACAGTGTAATATTAGTTTCAGGTATAAAATACAGTGATTCAACGCTTGCATACCCAATTTTAATGTTTGGTGTTACTGTGGTTTCCTGATTTTCCTGGTTTGTCAGAAACTTAAAAAGTTAAAGACTCACCCTGGAAGTAGTATCAGACTCAGAAGTGTAGGGTTGTCATAGTTATAGTGCTGGTATTTTTTAAGTACTTGATAGTAAAATACTTAACAGCCACCTAATATTTGGGAGTAGGGTAGAAGGATGAATTGGGGCAGGAGAACAAGGAATAAGAAAGAGAATACCAGAGTGTGTTAGTAACTGGGACGGACTGCTGAAGTTTGAAGCAGGAGGTTTCTTGGGGCTTTGCCACAGTCACCAGATTTTTTTCTGCCAAGCATTTTCTAGTGTGACAGCAGGAAGAGAATGGGGTAGCTGTGAGTGCAGCTGCCTTCTTATAACCATCATTTCCCCATTTACTAAACTAACCTTTGACAGTGTAGGAAAAAGGAGCAGGAAGTCAGCATCCTCCAACGGCCCAGCCCCTCTGGGTGAAGAAGCCCGGCTCTTAGGAGAGCCCACAAGACAACGGCATCCATGCCGTACTTCTAGCAGACACCAGCAGAAATTCCTCTGCAGAGACAGGAAGGCTTACGGAGCTGCTCATGATGATACCTCATTCTGAATGGCCAGAGCAGCCCCATTTATTCCTTGGTGACATGTGGCACCTGGGGATACCAGTCATTTTAGGGCATTTTTAATACACGCTTTATATAGATACAATTCAGATGTTTTGAACTTCTGCAATTCCAGAATATATAAAATGAAGGAAGCCTTCCAAAGATTTCTGTAAACAAAGAATAACTTTGATTACTGAAACCTAATAGAGGTGGAACGAAAAAGAATATTATAGGCCAATTTCACTTATGAATATCAATGTAAAGTCCTAAATAAAATATATTAGTAATCAAAGTTAAATAATACAGTAAGAAAATAATATGACCAAGTAAGATTTATTCCAGATTATAATAATTACAGAGTTTATTGTGACTGGGAAATTCATTAATGCAACTCATTATGTAAACAGAGACAAAGAAGAAAAAGCATGTGCTTATCTCTACAGTTGCTGAAAAGGGCTGGCAAAATCCAACACCCTGATAAGAGACATTAAGTAAAATAGGAATTGATGGATATCTCTTTAGCCTATTAAAATATACATCTCTCAGTTCTATAAACAGTAACTTACTTGGTTTGGAAAACAGTAGTAAGTCAGAACCATGGCAAGGATGTTCACCGTTTCCCCTAATATTTAGATAACGTTACATTGGTGGTGTTCACCAATGCAGTTAGGCAAGAGAAAACCATTAGAAGCATAAGAATCAAAAGCAACATCATAAAGATATCGGCCCTCCCTAAGTTATTCATAATTTTAATGTGATCCCAATAGAAATACCGAGTTGCTTTCTGAAGCTATGAAAGTCATCAGGAAAATAAACCTGCAAGAATAGCAAGGAAATGCATGAAAAAAGTACAGCAGTGAGATGGGACCAGCCCTATTAGATATACTCCAAACCCTCTGTAATCAAACACTGTTCAGGCACTCAGGCTTATGAAGAAAAAGCCCCATGGGAAAGAAAAGAAAATCTAGGAGTTGAAACCAGGTACATAAAATTTGGGTGATAAAAGTGGCAACTGAAGGTTCTGGGGAAAATACGAATTTCTCACTAAATGTTGTTAAGATGAACGGATAACCAAGTGGGAAAAAGTTAAAATTGGAGCCATACTTCACAGTAAACACAGGAATAAACTTCATATGGATCAGAGATCTAAAAGTAAAAAAGAAAAAAAGAAACTATGCACGGTCTAGGTTAAAAATGGGTGAACTCCTTTATAATCTGTCAGTCCAGAAGGGCTTTCCAATAGGGAAAATACAGATATGAAAGAAGAAAATACTGATAGATTTGAATATATAAAAATACCCACATAGAATCTGTGCTGTGTAGGACTCTATGTAAGAAAGTTTGATGGGCATAGTTTTTGCCATGGGAAGGGGCTTTAACTCTAAACAAAAATAGCATCTTTCTAGAATCTCATCTATATGAGAACAGTCTCGTGTTTCCCACTCTGCCACTTGGGCCTAGGACGTTGCCTGACCTTGACTTAGTCTCTTGTAAGTCATACTATGTGAGTCATGGAACACCTTATGCAATGAACACGTAGACACTGCTATGTCCATGTCCTGATTATCGAGGATGGGACCAAATACTATCAGTGTGTCTGGGTTGACAGTCATTATTGCTTTAGGGTAGCCGCTACTCGTTGAAGTCCTTCAATGGCAGTGCTGTTCAATTTTGATAGGCCTGTGAATCACCTGGGATCTTGTCACAGTGGAGCTTCTGATTCAGTAATCAGATTAGGACCCGAGAGTCTGCATTTCCAGCAAGCTCCCAGGTGGTAAGGTACTGCTGGTCTGGGGACCACACCATGAATCACAAAGCTTTGAAACAAGTACAGGGTTAATAAGAATAATCTTGTCTACAGAATTTGAGAAACCGTGAAATAAACTTCTCATGTGGTACCATGCAACTGTGTGAATTAATGGAAAACTCCAGAAATACTCTGTTTATATTAGGCATGAACTGAGCCTAGTCTTTCTGTAGCCTTTTTAATAGTTTATCAGCATTTTCCAGGTCCTTGAGAACTGAGCTATTTCTTGTCAACACCCATGTGGGAAGCTTGTAGGAGGTTTTGGAAGGTCTGGGAGGTAGGTAAGAGCACAGGGTATGGACTTGACTTTGGAGAGTAACCAGCGGGTAAATATGCTAGAAGAAATGATACTCGTTAACCACGCACCTCCCATTACAGGCGCAGTCGGGGAATATTCAGAGCACTGTGATGTTAGACAAACAGAAGGAGCTTGACAGTAAAGTCAGAAATGTGAAGGATAAAGTTATGGTAAGTATTGAGTAAATATATACATTTAGCCTCTTTTTGTAAAGGAAAAAGCTTTCGATTACTCGAGTGTGAACGTGGTAACTAATTTGTTTTTCAAGTAGTTGAGAGAAAAGTTTTGCTGAAGTTCCAGACCGTAAGTAAACAAATTGGTTAAACCAATGAGCAGATAGACTTTTATGGCCCCTTTTATAACTTCCAAACATTGAGCTTATCTCTTTCTTCCTTGCGAGATTGTGCAGAAACTGTCGACTTTGCCCCATCACACAATAAACTAGATGTTGCTGCTCTAAATAGCCTTTTACGTCTATGCTTCTCAAATCTGGGGTGTTCCTGGGATTACACAGAGCTCCAGCATGAACATAGCTCATCTTTTTCAAGCACCTGTTTTACTCTAAAACTTGAAAAGGGAACAAAAACATTTCACTTGAAAGAAATTCTGATACATTTCTGATTAGAATAAAATATCCACAACAATTTTAAGATAAAACCTGTAAGTTCATATGAAAGCAGAGAGCTGCTTTGGTGCCCTTGGTGGCCTGTGTTCACCCCCCTCTACGGTGAGAGCTAAGTCGGGGGAAGAGACAAGGGGTCTTGCTTTACACCAGGACTGTATCTGTGGGAAAGGCCTTCCAGCTGAGAGGTGTGATCTCATCTGGATATTGGTCACCCCAGTGTGGATTTGACTTTGTGCTTCAGACAGTGCCTTTCCGAATTCCAGATTCTTTGAAGCAACTTTATGCTGCAGCCTTCTAAGGAAACACTTCATTAAAGTAGAAATCAAGTAAGCCCAGTCTGGAAATAGCCATATGTTTTCCTTTCTAAAAAAAGTTCTTACATACTTATTAAGGACATCGAAATTATTATGTATGTGATTAGAATTTTGCAAGTTGAATCCATCTTTGAGGGAGCTGGATTGTTACCATGGTTTTCTGGGTCCTATGGAAACAGTCTATTTCCTAAAGTCTTTGGAAGCAGATGGGTGAAAACCTGTTTATGTTTTTGTTTGTAGTGTATAGAGCATGAAATCAAGACACTAGAAGACTTACAAGATGAATATGACTTTAAATGCAAGACCTTGCAGAACAGAGGTAAGAGTTAACATCGAAACAGTGCCCATTGGCTGTCTTTTTTTTTTTCTGTTTACACTAGATAAAGAAGACAAGTATGTCTTCACATTTGCCAAACGCTTTATGACTCTGAATTGCTAGTCTTGGCTTCTTGATGACTCAAGCCAGGGTCTTAACCTCTGTACTGTTGACATTTTGAACCTGATAATTTTTTTTTGTTGTGAGGGGCTGTCCTACACAGGAGACGTTTAGCAGCGTCCCTGACTTCTTCCCACCAGATGGCAGTAGAACTATTTCTCTAATCCCCAGTGGTGACCACCAAAACTGCCTCTATACCTTGCCGAATGTTCTGCGGTGGGGGTCGGGGGAGTACCACCCCCAGTTGACAACCCCTGGTTATGTGTTATTCACTGTACTTCTTGTACCTGGCCCGCTGATGGACGTAGACTGACAGGTGTGCGGGGTTTCCCTGTGCGAATGCCAGAAGCTCCTTCAAACATTGCAGCTCCACATGTATACTCTGCAGAGAAGTTTAGCATTGCTCTTCATGTTTTAAAGCGGTTTTGCTCTATTTTGTTGCTTGTTTTTCATGATGGCAGGCCATTGACTGAAAAGAACCCAAAAGCATGCATTGTGTAAAATATGTTAGGTACTGGTGTAACCCTGGCTGTCATTTGGAGGATACCAAGGTTAATGTAGAGAGATGATTTGAGGAATAGTAGGAGAGAAAGGAACCTCAACTACTACTTCCTAATACTTCTCTTCCAAAGCTACGGATATGCTTTGTGTAAATTTTTTATATGAGATTTTGAATTTTGTCACTTATATGCATTTAGGTAATCTGGCAGTGATTTAAGAACCAGACGGTAACTGTTCCCAGTTTCCATGGGTCATTGAAAACAAGTGTACTTTGTTTCAGCCTGTCAGTTTTTATTCTTAGGACATTTTTCTTATTTTGTTCAGTACAAACTGAAGACCAAACTTTGATCTATCACCAGATAGCATTTGGATTATATTTCTTCTAAGTGTTTGTGAATCTTGGATTTAGTTGGTTTTGGTTTTTTTACATTTATATTTATCTGCTCTCTCTCCCAATTCACAGAACATGAAACCAATGGTGTGGCAAAGAATGATCAGAAGCAAGAACAGATGTTAATCAAGAAGATGTATTTAATGCTTGACAGTAAGAGAAAGGTAGTGATTCGCTTTCCAGAATAACATGTTGCTTCTGTCACAGGCTGGAAATAATGGACATGAAGTGTATAACAGATGAAGAATTATTTTTATAACCACTTGGCTTAGAGCCCCAGTTGAGATATTTGCTTTTGCTTTTAAAAACTGTTTTTATTGTTTATTTATTTTTGAGAGAGAGAGGGAGAGTGTGTGTGCGTGAGTGAGCAGGGCTGGGGCAGAGAGGGGGGGGAAAAAGGCTCTGAAGCAGGCTCTGTGCTATGGGCTCAGACTCACAAACCATGAGATTGTGACCTGAGCTGAAGTCAGACACTTAACTCACTGAGCCACCCACACGCCCCTAAAAATTAATGTTTTTAAATTCAGTGATTAAAGATGAACTTACTTCACTTTACTTCTTTCTCTCTCTTTAGGAAGTAGTTCACAAAATAATAGAGTTGTTGAACATCACCGAACTTACCCAGAAAGCCCTGATTAATGATGAACTGGTGGAGTGGAAGCAGAGACAGCAGAGCGCCTGTATTGGGGGACCCCCCAACGCTTGTCTTGATCAGCTGCAAAACTGGTAAGATTCTCCAAAGCTGGCTGGCTAACCCCACGAACTCCTGAAGCGCACATTTGAGTTGTTGTTAGTGAAAGGACCCTGTCAAAACTTTGGTTTAGAGTTTGATGTAGTCCAGCTTCTTCTTGCCCTGGAAGCACTCACTTGCAAAGCACACGTTTGTCATGCATGTGGCCGAGTTCAGCCAAGTTCTGCTTGGTTTGGAGCACTCCTCTCCCTACTCTACGTGTACCGTGGGATGCATCATTTGTGCCAAAACATTGGTGACGTCGCCGTCACTTAAACACACTTAACAACTTGAGCCCTGATGTTTTCTTAAAAACAAAATAGTCTGAGACATTTTCCAGGCTTCCATGAGATCATAGTTTGTCGTGGACCATTGATTTGCTCATCATCGAGTAAACACTTATTAAACGCCATATGCCCGGCACTGGGCTAGGATCTGGCGACACGTGATGAATGGTTCTTGGTCCTCTCAGTGTGGAGGCGGGAGGTAGATGTAATCATTCCATGCAGTAGAATGTTACCAGTGCTCTAACAAAGGTCTGTCCAGAGTTCTGTGGAAGATGAGGGAAGGAGTCAGCAGGACAGGTTTCTGAAAGGAAGTGGTCTTGCACAGACTCTTGAGAGTGAAGACGAGTACTTCGTGGAGACCAGGGAGGAGACCATCATGGACTGAGACAGAGAAGAGGAGCGGCTGGGCATGAATGGGGGTCTGCAGTACCCCATATTGGATGATGGGAGAGTGGGGTGCCGGGGAGGACAGGAAGAAAGCGGAGGTGGCAAGATGCTGGAACCTGGTTGTGGAGGCTCCCACACAGTGCTAGGAACGGGACTTTGTCCAGTGGGTGCTGGTGAACCAGGCAGGCTTTTTGTTTAAGTGGAGATTTACTTCTCTGTTT
Organism: Lynx canadensis; assembly: GCF_007474595.2. NCBI lineage: Eukaryota > Metazoa > Chordata > Mammalia > Carnivora > Felidae > Lynx > Lynx canadensis. The sequence goes on along the minus strand of NC_044310.1, from coordinate 177,479,645 downwards.
TATTTTTGTTTTGCTTCGAAAGGTCACTCTGGCAGCAGTCAGGAGGAAAGGCTAGAGACAGAAAAGCCAGTTGGGCGACTGGGAACATGTTAGTGTCGTTTGGGGGAGGGCCAACAGACCAGAATGGGTGGGAGACTGGATCAGAGAGGAGATGAGGGGATGGTGGCCTGGAACAATTCCCAGGGCCCCAAGGACCAGAGATCTCGGGAGGTTCTCTGGATGCTACTTTTTAAAAAATTCGCAATTAATATTCAGTCATTTATGTTTATTCTATAGATTGCCTGCTCATATTCCAAATTTCTTTTTGGTTAGCACAGAGCTTCCTAGCCCTGTGTGCCTCCGTGGGCCTTGAGGGGCACTGACCCCCCTGTCCTCCTAGTGCTCTGGGAGGCCCTGGGCTGTCTGGAGCCTCCTTGTGGTCATTTAGGCCACGGGGAGCCTCTTCCAGAGCCGCAGATGCCCTCCAGTGTCCTCCACTGTTTTGTCCATAGACTGTCATTTTCTTGTGACAGTGGGGAAGCCCTGGGTTAGAATCCACCTGGAACTTGCCCACCCACCATTAGCCTACCTTCTTTCATGGTCAGGGGCTGCTCTCTGGGTGCCTTGAACAGCATTCGGGAAATGGAACTGTGAAGTGAAGGAAATGTATCTCGCTGGGAGAAGATTTTCTTTTGTCATTACTCCAGCTAGTCAAGTGACAGTCCCACAACCTGACTTGGCTCAGAGGCACTTTACAGTCGGCAAGGAGGAAACTGAAGCAATCACTGGTTTCCTCCTTGGCTAATATTTTGAGTGTCTGGATTGAGTGCTTTGCCTTCTCCTTTCAGTTCAGTGAAACCATGACCTTGGTTCCCTCTTCTCCTCCTTCCCCAGGGCCTGCCATTCCTATATGTGGGCTCCTTGCTGCCTCCTGCATCACCTCTGATGGAGTCTGCCTCGCTGTGTCCCCTGCCTCTGCCCTCCTCTTTACCCTCTCCCTTTAAATCTCAATTATCTTACAGGTCAGTGGAAATCACAGATCCCCAGCGGGCCACACCCCACCCCGCCCCATCTCCTCAGGTCCGTCTCGAAGTGTAGGGAGGTCTTTGATCTGGGCTGTAATCAGTGCCGTTGGTTTCTTCTCCCTGAATAACTGCCCTTGAACACCAAGATGAACCTTGTTCTCTGTTTCTCCCTGCAGTGTGTGGCCATGAAGATAACATCGTGTGTTGCCTGTAAAAACCTCTTGTTGATCTCCGTGATTCCCTGTGATCCAGGCTGCTTTATGACAGCCTGCGATTGAGACCCTTGTGTCTTCTCCCTCCCCAGGTTCACCATAGTTGCCGAGAGTCTGCAGCAGGTTCGTCAGCAGCTTAAAAAGCTTGAGGAACTGGAACAGAAATACACCTATGAACACGACCCTATCACAAAAAACAAACAAGGGCTGTGGGACCGCACCTTCAACCTGTTCCAACAGCTCATTCAGAGGTAACTTGAGGGGGATTGGTTTGTATCTTCTGCAATTATTTTACTCGGGAAAATGTTATGGTGATTCAGATCATTTAGAAGTGTTTAATAGGTTATGTAAAAATTTTTAGAGCAGTCACCTCTTTCCAAATTCCTGTCTATGCCATTGGCTTCCCATTCTTGTGGCTATCTAGACTGATAACTTGTCAGTTTTACTCCTTGGGCCACTGTGTGCCAAGACCTGTCAAGTCTATCCTGGTGTCCCCTCCTTCCCACACCAAGGCCTCATCCTGTCTCCAGCTCTCAGATCCTCTCTGCTAGACTCATACATGGTCACCTCCCAAGTGCTTCCCTTCTCAGCCCCTGCCTCCCTAGTCCCTGTGACCCTGTGCTTTCCAGAGCAGACTTCAGCCTGTCTCTCTGTCACCTGCTCATCCAGGTAGAGCCCCCTACTACACACTTGTACTCTATGTCCACAGTCCCAGCTGGCCACTCCAGGGTGAGCTTCTGCACATGCCTCGTTTCGGCAGACCTCGTGCCCACCACATACAGTCGCTTTGCCTTGCCTCTCGTAACTATTTCCTCCACCTCTCTCTTGAACCTCGTCTCAAAATTGTAAATTTCAGCTTATATCTAATCATGAAATCTTTCCAGAGTTCCCAAATATGTTACCTCCCTTCAAGATCTGCCTGGTTCAGTCTTCATTCTTGTCCCATTCTGGATTTATTATGTAATTGTGTATGTATTTCTGTTGTCTGTGACATAAATTGGGAAGTTCTTGGAAGACAGACATGTGCCTTTGTCATCTTTTTGTCCCCCATAAGGACCTTGTACGGTGCCTTGCCCAGGGGCAGGTGTTCCACATATGCTTAGTAGATGAATAAATGGCACTGAGTAGAAAGAAGCATAGAGTTCATATTGCAATTTAGTCTTCATGTTAACTTGACATGTGGCTAATGTCCAAACAGGAATGCCTCAGTGCTATTGTTTTGAAATTATCAAGGATATTTATTTACTAGGGTTTTGGAATGCAAATCCGATACTTTTTTTAATGAAAATTAAGGCTTGGAAATGTTTAATAGATAGATAATAAGTATTACTAAACAATTTTACTAGAAGAACAGTTTTCCAAAGGATACCAAAATACCCATTTCAAATTATGATAGTAAGGCAATATGTTACAATATGTTACAAAGTTATTTACATTTTCAACTGTAGTAAAATTTCTTTTTATTTATTCTTTTTGTTTATTTTTATTTTAAAATTGGGATGCAGTTAACATACAACATTACATTAGGTTCCAGTGTACAACATCATGATTTGATATTTGTGTATGTTGCAAAGTGATCACCACAGTAAGTCTGGTTAGCAGATTTGGTTCTTCATGCAAATTCATAAATGAACATAACCCAACTCAAGGTTTTCATTATTGACGGTATCACAGTTCACTGCAACTACTCTAATCTTTTTGAGTATAAATTTGGTGTGGGGATTTCTGTGCTGACTAGCAAACCTCACTTTATTTATCAACTCGTTCGAATCTTCCAAACTGAGTTTGAGCTTGTGCCCTCTAACCCCCTCTCCTGTTTAGGGAAAATAATTCATACTCCCTCAGCATTAATGGAAATGCTAATCTGCACTCTGCTTGGAACTTACAGCTCATTTGTGGTGGAAAGACAGCCTTGCATGCCAACTCATCCTCAGAGGCCACTAGTCTTGAAGACTGGGGTCCAGTTCACCGTGAAGTTGAGGTAATTGAGAAAAGATGGAATCATTGCGCCTTCTGCCATGAAGTTTGCATCCCCTCAGTTCCTTCACAACACTGTCATATAGAGTGCTTTAGAGGAAGCAATTTTGCAGTAGGCATTTTTTTTCCTTTTTTTAAGTTGTATTTATTTAGGTAATCTCCACACCTAATGTGGGGCTCAAACCCATGACCTTGTAATCAAGAGCCTCACGCTCTGAGCCAGCCAGCTGCCCCTGTAATAGGCATTTCAATGGGAATTCTTATTTAGAGTATCTAAGAGTCTGTCTGTCCTATTAAAATTAGAGCTATAACACAACGTCGCTCCTCATCAGGGAAATACAAATCAAAACCACACTCAGATACCACCTCACGCCAGTCAGAGTGGCCAAAATGAACAAATCAGGAGACTATAGATGCTGGAGAGGATGTGGAGAAATGGGAACCCTCTTGCACTGTTGGTGGGAATGCAAATTGGTGCAGCCACTCTGGAAAACAGTGTGGAGGTTCCTCAGAAAATTAAAAATAGACCTACCCTATGACCCAGCAATAGCACTGCTAGGAATTTACCCAAGGGATACAGGAGTACTGATGCATAGGGGCACTTGTACCCCAATGTTTATAGCAACACTCTCAACAATAGCCAAATTATGGAAAGAGCCTAAATGTCCATCAACTGATGAATGGATAAAGAAATTGTGGTTTATATACGCAATGGAGTACTACATGGCAATGAGAAAGAACGAAATATGGCCTTTTGTAGCAACGTGGATGGAACTGGAGAGTGTAATGCTTAGTGAAATAAGCCATACAGAGAAACACAGATACCATATGGTTTCACTCTTATGTGGATCCTGAGAAACTTAACAGAAACCCATGGGGGAGGGGAAGGAAAAAAAAAAAAAAAGAGGTTAGAGTGGAAGAGAGCCAAAGCATAAGAGACTCTTAAAAACTGAGAACAAACTGAGGGTTGATGGGGGGTGGGAGGGAGGGGAGGGTGGGGGATGGGTATTGAGGAGGGCACCTTTTGGGATGAGCACTGGGTATTGTATGGAAACCAATTTGACAATAAATTTCATATATTGAAAAAATAAATAAAAATAAAATAAAATACAAAAAATAAGAGCTATAACAGATACATATGTACACACACCTGATATTTTTCCCCGTGATAAATGTAATGCACATTCACCATAGAAAGGAATTCAGAATTGCAGAACTGAAATAGTAGAGAGTAAAAGCTCCCAGCAGCCTCATGCTCTCCTGAGTATAAGCTTGTAACCTAGGCTTTACATACCCCTGCAAGCATATGTGGTGTGTGTGAATATGGACTCATGACACATATGTTTTTTTAGTGAATGGGCTCATAGCTTTCATCAGTTTTTCAAAGTTGCATGTGATCTAAGTTGTCTGTAGACCACCATGGTAAACGCCTAGTGTCAGTACTCTCAGATTTCTGTCCATGTCCATGCAAATACATATATACATTTATGTGTGTATGTGTCTGTTTTTTGTTTTTATACATAGATACATATATATATATGTATGTTTTTATACATAGATACACACATATGCATGTACATAATATACAGTATTTTATTTTTAAAAGTAAGGATTCTGCTATATATGTTTTTCAGCCTGTTTTTCTCTTCAGTAAGAAATCGTAGAAGCGTTTCCATGTGAGACCATGGCTTATCTTTCTTTTTTTGAGTGGCAGATTTATTTAACTAGTCTTCTACTGATGAGCAGCTGGACTCTGAAGAGCTACATTGGCCTTCAGAGTTGGCCTTGGTCCTCTTTCCTGGGGTGCTGCTGAGCGAGGTCCCCAGTTGCTGCTTCCTGGTTGCTGGTCTTATAGCACCACACTCAAGCACCCTCGGGGGACCAGAACTCACATCAGAAGGGACACTAAAACTCTAATCCCATCCGCCTGCCCCACTAAGTGCAGCAGACCAGTGAGGGGCTCCTTCCTGAGGTCTGTAGCTCATCAGAAAAGACACATGCACATCTTAGCCCTACGTTCCTTCCTTCCGATGTTAACCTGTTTTTCCTGATTATGGATAAGAGTTCTTATTTTTTCCCAAGAGAACAAACATTAGTCACAAGTTTTAGTAAAAAGTACATTTGCAATTTTTCACCCATATAATTGTCCAAAAGTAGAAATCTTGATAAAACCCAGTGTTGGCAAGGCTATCTAGGGAAGCAGGTACCTTCACTCACATTTGGTGGGAATGTAAAATCAGTGATGCTTTCTATCAGAATTTAGTGTTACAGTTTTGCCCCAGCAGTTCCATAGCTAGGAATTTATTTTGCAAATACAATTAGAAAATATTCCAAGTTGACATACATGAATGTTGATTCTATTGTTTGTAATAACTGGAGGGAGTGAGGATTCGTGAAACCTTCTCCAATAGGGAATTGATATAATAAATAAACTCTAATAATTTTTTAAAGTAATAATGACTTTTATTTTTTGTTCCAGACTGTTGGTGAAATTGCAGGAGCTGAATTATAATTTGAAAGTCAAAGTCTTATTTGATAAGTAAGCTATCTTTAATATTATCTAATATACATACACTATTGAAATTCTGGTTTTGTTAACCAAACATGGATGGATGCACTAGAGCTATTTATAAGTGATCCCAGGAGATTTAAAAAAAAATTTAAGTTTATATATTTATTTTGAGAGAGTGCACGAGTAGGGTGGGGGCAGAGAGAGGGTGGGAGAGAGAGAATCCCAAACAGGCTCCGCGCTGTCAGCACGGAGCCTGATGTAGGGCTCAAACTCACTAACCATGAGATCATGACTGAGCTGAAATCAAAAGGCAGACATTTAACGAACTGAGCCACCAAGGCGCCCCTAAGTGATCCTAGGAGATGTAAATTGATAGCTCCCATTCTGGACATTGGGAGCTTCCTTTAGAGCTGATAACATGCTGGTGCCTTTTGAGACTATAAGTGAACAAAAGAATGAGTGTATTTTATGCACATGAGTTTGTAATGATCAAGTCTTGCATACTACCCCACCTCCCTCCTAGGCCAGCCCCAGAGGAGGAGAGGCCTGTGATCAAACACAGGCTGAGGATCCTCGAGGCTGCAGTGATTCTGCGGCCAGTTGTGGGGTCGTTTCTGGAATGACGATGACAGCATTTTGCGGGGACTGTGTGGAGCCTGCTGGATCCACCCTTGTCTCTTCTGGGCAGTAGGGACCTGGGAATGGGTGGGGTCTCTCAGAGGGGGTCTAGATGGAGCAGTCCCATCCCATTTTGCCCTTAGACCTTAGACCTGGACTAGCACTGACCTAGCTACTGTCTCCCCTCTCTGCCCCACCCTTGATACATTTAATGTTTTTTGTGTGTAACGTACTGATTTAGCAAGTTTCAAGACCATTTATGATAATCCAGGTTTCCTCTGGTGTTCTAGCTTTCCGCCCTGTAACAATATTCTTTCTTATAGTCTGTGCCCTTGTCTTTCCTGCCATCATCTTTGGTTTCTCTGTGTATCAGCTTTTGCTACATAACAAATCACCCTGAACCTAGTGGCTTAAAACCCAAAAAGTTATCCTTTCTCTTATTCTGTGAGCAGTAGGTGGTCTTTCTGGGCTGGATCAGCTTGTTTGTTGCTGAGTGGTCCAGCATGGACTTGTTACATGTCTGAGGTCCTGGCTGGGATAACCGAGCCCTTCTCCACGTGGCTCTCAAGGGCGAGCCAGGGCTTTATCGCATAGTGACAGCATCCCAGGTGGGTAAGAAGAGCAGCATGAGAGGCCTGTTGGGGCGAGACTTGGAGCTTGTACAGCATCCCTCCCATCCATTCTATTGGCAAAACCAAGTCAGAGTTGCCTAAAGTTCAAGGGAAATACTCTCAATGTCTTGAAATGAAGTGTGGCGGAGATTTTATGGCTGTTATGTGTGTTACCACACTGTGCTCTATCTCAGTCTCACTTTTGGTTTGTTACAGCTCTTTTGTCTTTTCTCTCGTTCCAGAGAGTTTTCTTCTTAGCTCTGACAAGGAAGCTTTGTGTCACACTGTTCGTTCCCTTCATTTCAGATTCTTTTTTTCTTTTCTAAAACTGGGGAAAATTGGTCACTCACATAGCTAATGGTGATGGTCATTCACAGAAATGTTGAATTTCTAGTTGAGATAGGAAAGGAAGCTAACCCATGTAACTGTGAGTGTGCTGATGTTTTCTAATCTGTGCCTACTCCTCACAGATAACATGGGTATTCTGGAACGTGACTGAGTAACCACTAAATTTATATAAGAGGCAAAGTTGCTCAAGATTTAACCTCAGACTTAAAACTTAAACTAGACAGTTTCCCCCAATAATTGACTATTCTTGCACTCTCATAAAAGCATTAAAGGTAGTAGAGAATAAAAAGAAGGTTTCTGCTGTCACATTGGAAGTTCCCTTAGTTTTCTAAGAGCAGAGATTGCTCTCTGCTGCCCCAGTGCTTAGCATGGGGCCTCACACCGGGTATGTGATTGCTCAGGACGTAGCCCTAACTGTAGCTGACGTACGTTTATGGAGGGTGTGCTCTGTGCTCTTTTACCCGTTGTCTCTTACCCCTCGCCAAATCCTGTAAGGTTGGTGCTGTTGGCACCTCATGGTACGGATGATAAACATGAGGCCCAGAGAGTTTATCTGCTGCAAGTCCCTCCGCCGCCCTGGGCAGAGTTAGTGGTGGTTGATTGAGGGAGGGAGGGAGCGAGTGAATGAAATGGCAGAAAACCCACAGGTGTAGATTTCATGTTGGTCTTTTACTTATAGGTATACTTTCATATTTTTGTTAAAGCTCAGTTCAAAATTTAAATATACATATATGACTGTTTCTTTTTTTTTTTCAGAGATGTGAACGAGAGAAATACAGTAAAAGGGTATGTCAAGTACTTTGTACTATATTTTACTATCTTTGTTTAATAGTTCTGAGCCTTTTAAGCATCTCTGCTCTGTATATTCTGTTGTAGATTTAGAAAATTCAACATTCTGGGCACACATACAAAAGTGATGAACATGGAGGAATCCACCAACGGAAGTCTGGCCGCCGAATTTCGACACCTGGTAGGGAGACCAGTTTTCCGTGTTTTATGCGGCGTCTGGCTTGCTAGGACTTTATTTCCGGTGCAGTGGCACTCGGTTCATGGTGCGAGGCGGACGGCACCCCCTGGGAGGCTTCCTAGAGTTTGCGGCTGGTGACTGCCCCAGCATGTGGGGGAACCTTTGTTCCTCCTCCTTGCCCCAGAACTGTTCTGTTACTGTGTTCTGCCAGTCTGTCCCCCAGAGATACTTCTTCGGGATGTGGCACTCTCGGTAACACACGCCGTATAAATCAGTGTGCGCATAACTTGTCCGTTCTCGGTGCTCTACAACCTTGCTCACTCTAGACTCCTGCAGTTTCCTCGGGATTTAGTACTGCTCCCACATCCTGGCGGCTCCCCGTGAGACCGACCCCAGGAGTCTCTCATCGGCCCAGGATTTGCACCCTTCTTCCTGGTAGTCTTGCCCACAACCACTACCTCCACTGCATTCCTCCAGGGGGTAGGGATCCAGCAGGGGTTGTAAGCAAGCAGTGCCTGTCTGCCTGCTTCCGTGGGGAGCAGGAGCTGCCGGTTGTTGTGCAGATGTGTTGGCACTGCGCCCTGTGTGCTCCCTGGGCTGGAACCTGCAGCCTTTTCATTGGCAACCATTTTGTAAGCCAGCAAACCCATGGTGAGTGAAGCTGGACCTCATAGGAGAGCCTCACTCCAGACTCGGGAGTCTGAGGATGCCCAGAGCTGCTCTCGGGGCTCCAAAATGCTTCCTTAAAACCTCAGGGATTGAAGTCCATGGGAGGGCAGTCTTAGCTGTGCCCTTAGCCTGAGGACCATGAAACAACTGATGAAGGTTAAGGGGCATCATTTGGAAGAGCTTGTATGGGGGAGGGGAGCGGGATATGATTCCCTGGGATCCTTCCAAACTCTGGTGTTCACATAGTGTCATGTCAGGCTGCTGGAAAAAGGCACTTAGGCTTCTGGGCCCACACAAGGGTCATTTCATATCTTGTTCTGCACCCTGAAAATAATTTCACATCCTTTATTCTTTCTAAGTCCTGACTTTGGTTTGTTTGTAGATGAAAACAGCAACTGTGACTGTTATCATGCTGTTTACTAAGATGGTTTCTCTTGTTCTATAGCAACTGAAAGAACAGAAAAATGCTGGCACCAGAACTAATGAGGTGAGTCTTTCTCTGTTGTGAATGGTCTCTAACCAGCAGGTCTGTCCGGGGAGGTTGGCTCAGTACCCCTGGTGGCCGGGGGTCACCTCAAAAAGGGATTCAGACCCAGCAGGGAAGAGCAGTGAGTGAGCTTTAAGACACGGTATATCCATGGTAGCAGTAAAAACACTGCATTCGTGCTTTATGGTTGTCAGAAGATTTTGCACACGACTCCTGGACCCTCACAGCACAGTGGAACAGGTATAATGGGTTTCTGTGCTACTCACATTTCACAGGCGAAGAAAGTGAATCATGGGAACTTTGTAAGATTTTGCTAAGGGTACCCGGGAATTACTGTCTGAGCTGGAATTAGAGGCTCGTCTGGGGACTCCCATGCTGAAAATGAAGCGTGGCGAGAGGGTTTTCTCTCCATTGCATTCCCTGCCTGGCGGAATGGTCTTTCTGTCAGTTTCCCTTTTAGAGCCAGATCCTCGAGGAATTATATTTGTAATGTAATATTCAGAAATGAACTACAGACAGAGGTTTGGGACGTTTTCAGCCGTTATGCCCACGTAGCACACCACCCTTCCATGCCGTGACCAGTAGTGCTCGTGTGGCAGAGTGGGACAAGCCCCGGCCAGGGCAGTGCAGAGATGTGCTATCTAGCCCTGGTTTTGATCTCTGTTCTCTTTGTGACCTTCTGAGGGCTTAGTTTCTCCTGCAAGCACAGATAGCGGCTGCTCCCCTCTGGTTCTAAGTCATGATGCCTGCATGCGATCGTTTGTAGCAAAACACTTCAAGAACTCTGTTGTATTTCTACCTAAACCAAGGACTCATGACCTGCCAGGCTTTTGCAAATCAGTCCTTCCAGTAAATAATCACACCTGGAACGCACGCTTTCCAGCCCTGTCTGCCTCAGGCTGCAGCGGAGCAGCGGGCAGAGCAGGGCTGAGAGCCAGGAAGCTTCACCTCACAAATAAACCCATCACAAGTTGCTGTTTCCCTATCCACATTTCTCTCTGGTAATCTATAACCCTTGCCATGGTTACAGAAATCTTATCTTTGAGAGAACACTGATATACGATCGTTAGAACTGGGGCATACATTGTTGAACATGGGAATTTTTTTCTGAATTGCAGCCAGCTGGGTTCAGGCTTCCTGCTGCCTGTTGCAGTGCTATTAGGCTCCTGGAATCTGCAGGATGTGTGTGTGAATCACTGTATTCCTTTTTTCTTCCTTGTCTCTTTTAAGGGCCCCCTCATCGTTACAGAAGAGCTTCACTCCCTTAGTTTTGAAACCCAGTTGTGCCAGCCTGGTTTGGTCATTGACCTCGAGGTGAGACTTCCGTGCTTCAGACACGGAAAACTTTATTTTTACATTTAACTGTTAGGCGCAGTGTTTATTCTCAATTTTTGTTTTAGACACATTTACTTAATTGCTAAAAAAAGATGGTATTTTTCAGCTAATACTACCTTGACATTAATTGAATGGTTCAGGAAGCTGGAGAGCTGAATTCACCTTGAGATGTCCTATGTTGATTTTTTTATACAAAGCACGGAGACTTGTTTCTTAACTGAAAGATCTAACAAAAATAAACTATGAACAAAAGAATTTAGCTTTACATTTTTAGTTTTCAAATATAAAATACGTGCAAATTTACAAGTAATCCCTTGGTTGGTTTTGAGCTTACACAGCAGTCTGAAGGTGATATTTCTGTGATTCTGACAATTTCAAGGTCTTTGTCATCTTTTAGACGACCTCTCTGCCCATCGTGGTGATCTCCAATGTCAGCCAGCTCCCGAGTGGCTGGGCCTCCATCCTGTGGTACAACATGCTGGTGACAGAACCCAGGGTATGGAAAACATGCCTGCTTTTGTATAGATGTTAACCGAAGACCCCAGGGTCTAGCTTCTGTGCATCTCAAAGAGTCCCTGAAGACCAGATGTTGAGAGAAAAGTGACATAACTGGAGTGACATCGTTAGGGATCTTGAGTAATTCTGGATTAGGGAAGCATGTATATGTATTAGAAATGAGAATTACGGTTTTCCTTCTATGTGAATAAGCTCAGGCAATAGATTTCTTACAACTTTTACTGGGGAAGAGCTCATTTATTGCTTTTATTTTTTAAAAATGTATACATCTGCTAAACAAGCATGCTTCATTTTTTTTTCTTTTACGCATGCTCCATTCTAAAGTGGATAGTCACTGTTGATTAATTATGGTTGATTCTTGTTATTCCTTGTGCTTACATCCTTTTTTTTTTTTAATATAATTTATTGTCAAGTTAGCTAACATACAGTGTATACAGTGTGCTTTTGCCTTCGGGGATAGATTCCCACGATTCATCACTTACATACAATACCCAGTGCTCCTCCCCAGAAGTGCCCTCTTCCATGCCCATCACCCATTTTCCCCTCTTCCCCCGATCCATCAACCCTCAGTTTGTTCTCTATATTTAAGAGTCTCTTATGGTATGCGCTTACATTCTTTAAAGTCACCGTGAACACTGAATTAGCAAATACTGAGCAATTGCTACTGAGCTGCTCAACGCATGGCTTTGTTGCTGTGTGTTTCCTGTTGAAAGACACCTTCCCTAATGTATTTGTTGGCTTATTAATATTGAACTCACGGCCAACAGCACTCTGACTCATGCCTGAACAAAGCTCCTCTAGCACATGTGTTTTCTCCATACAGGTGTATTGTGGCCATCTTGCAGTTAGAACAGCAGACAGCACTTCAGCACTATACTTGGGACCATTTTAAAAATGAAATTTTTAAAAACCAAAAAAACCCACAAAAAGGCTAAAAACATGGCACTAAATAGACCTCAAAAAGGACACTTGCTTATGGTATAAGAGCTGAAACAAGAAGGCAGTTGCTCTGTTTGATAAGTGTTGCTTTGTCTGACCTCTCCTGGAAACATACGTGTTGGGGACTCAAATCTTTCTACTCATTGATATGTCCACCCATTCACAAATGAGCCCAGAAGTGCCGTGAGTAATGATTTGGGGGTTAAAGTAACTTTGAATGAGTAGGTTGAATTCACAAATGTGAATCTGCAAATAACAAGAATCAACTGTGTTTCTCTTCTGTGAAAACTGTGTGTCACAGAAACCAGAACTGAACTTTGAGACAGATCCATGTTTTAGTGCCTTGCTTATGACCACTGACCTTACCTTTTGGGTGTTTTCTCTCCAGAATCTGTCCTTCTTCCTGAACCCGCCCTGTGCACGATGGTCTCAGCTTTCAGAGGTGCTGAGTTGGCAGTTTTCTTCTGTCACCAAAAGAGGTCTGAATGTGGACCAGCTGAACATGCTGGGAGAGAAGCTACTTGGTATGAACTTTTTATGTATATAAAAATTGAAATTTATAAAAATATCTCAATTTGTTCTTTTTCCCTCTTTGCTGTCTATTTTGTTCAAGATAGAAGAGTGTCAAAAAAAAATGTGTGGGCTTTTCCAGCTGCAGCTTATTATAGCTAAATGAGAACTATAGCTCACCTTGGAAGGACGTATAGATCTGATAAAAGACTTAAATGAATCATTTCCTGATTATCTCATATTAACATTTCTGAGTAGGTTTCCTAAGGGAAATATTTTTGAATTACGTAAAATACATTAGTTGTGGCTAAAAGAAGTTCCTTGATAAGAAAGATGAAGTCTTATTAACCTTGGGGAGAAAAAAACCCAAGTACCCAGCATGGTAAGAATAATAAGTAAGGTCCTGGGGCCACCCACCGCATAGCATACACCCAAGACCCTTGCCTCAGGTGGCCCAGGTACATGGAGACACTGTCCACATCAGGATGAAATCCTTGAGCAGCAGTTTTGCGTGATTGGCAGGATCCAGCCATGATAGATAATTCTCTTTCAGGAGCTAATACCGTGAATTTATTAGTCTTCCACATAAGGCGATCCGAGACCTGCTAGTCTCAAGGTCAAATCTTGGATGAATGGGACTATCTGAACTATTTCTTTAAAAATCCATAGGCAGCTTTTTTCCAGATTTGCTTTCTGTACAGGAGAATTGTGTGTATTGCAAATACCAGTAGACTTCCTAACTACGTAGCTCTCAGCAGTGCCTTCTCGTGGCCATGTAACTGTCACAGTGGGGTCTTACACTATTTAAGAAGATGTAAGAAATTACATTGCTCCATTTCCTTATTTGGTGTGAATAAAGACTTATCATTTCTGCCTATAAAGGCTTATTTGTGGTTCTCTGCAAAGAGAGGTGATGGGTTCACCACCTTGTAGTACAGCCTTGGCTGCTTTAATTCATGTAGCTGGCAACCCCTAGGCTTCCTTCCCCCTCATTTCTCTCCCTTGACTTTTGATTTGCGTCAGCCTCCCGAGTCCATGTCCCATCTGGAGGAGGGCCGAGAGAAGTGCCAAATGATATCCAAGATAAGCTTGAAAAGCCAAGTGTCAGTTAAATAGATCACCTAGGGGTGATCTTGGTCTTAGTTAGAAGTTTGAGCGAGCTCTGGAGGACCACTGGGAGAGGAGCCTGCTGAGGAAGGAGGAGGCAGTGGGAGAGGATACTGCACTGAGAGGGACGACTGAGGCTTCTCCAGAAAGCATAGTTGATTAGCATTAATGTGTCTGAGAATATCAACCGCGTACATACAGTCTTCCTCTTTGGGGTGTTGGCTCTTTTCTTTGAAAGGAAATACAAGAGCTATCAGTGTAACCAAAGCTTCAGAATCAGTGTTTTGTTTCCTGAAACAGCTTATTTTTATTTGGCTAGGTCCTAATGCTGGCCCCGATGGTCTCATTCCGTGGACGAGGTTCTGTAAGGTGGGTGCCCTTGGGTCGTACCCTCTCTGAGTGCTCGCTCCCTGTTGAGGTTCTCGTAGTTTTTGCTGTGGTAGTGATTTAACTGTGTGCTTATTTTGGCATGTTTGTCTCTGGCCCATGGAACCCCTTGGGCAAGTTGTTTACTTTCCTTCAGTGGAGAAGGTCAGTCTCCAAGTGTGAGTCGGACAGGAAGGGCCTGTGTGTGTGATAACATTCTTTCATATCTGAAATGAGTCTTGTGTTTACTCACACGGATACCTTGCCTGGCAGCATTTTAGCCCCGTTCATGAGAAATGTGTGCTCTGTGCCGGATTGCACAGCCTGATGGGCCAGATGAGTTTCCCCAACCCTGCTCAAGCAGAGGGACCAGTTGGAGGGAATAATCAGACCCCATGGGGGTCACCAGACGGTGCTGACAAGCTCAGGCTACTGCATTTTACTAGTACGAGGGCAGCTTTTGTTCTGCGTTCACCCTAGAGGTCATTCCCTGGCTGGTTCGCTGCAGTTTAGAGAGGGAAGCAGAGCCTGGCCCAGGAAATAGCCTGGTGTCTGCAAGCTGATAAGGGGAGGGGCGGCTCTGGAGGGGACAGCGTTAGTTTTGGCAGCTGGGCAGGCTTTGCAAATTAAAATCCAATCTGATGGTGGGAAGAGGCCTGGTAAGTCACTATTTTGAATTTCCTTGTTCCTAATGTGTGCGTTTGTACACTTGCAGGAAAATATAAATGACAAAAATTTTCCTTTCTGGCTTTGGATTGAAAGCATCCTTGAACTCATTAAAAAACACCTGCTCTCTCTCTGGAATGATGGGTAAGGGCCACGGATAGATTTATTTTTGAAACCTATTTTTAGCACACACTTCCTTACTGTAAGGCTGAGACAGGCCTGACCTGGACAGACCTCATTATTTGACAAGACTGGTGTGCATCTCACAGAAATGGATGCTTCCAGGCCATCCCTTCAGGGCTTCATGATAGTGGAACCTCATCAGATTAAACTTATGCATATGCATAGTATTATGCATATGTATTTTTAACATTTAATTAAAAACGTTTTAGTGCCATTCATGCGTTCACTCATTTAACAGAATTTCTTAAGTACCTATGTACTATATTGCCCTTAGGAAAGAAGAAAAACTTTTTTAACTTGGTGAGTTGTTTTTATCTAACTTATTCCACGGTCAGTTGATGCTTCAACAAAGGCTTTAACTTGGTCAGAAGTGCTAGAACATAGAAATATATTGTTTGAGTTTTTCTCTCCAGTATATAAGATGCAGAAATTCAGACATTTTCATGGCCTGTAAAAATCATCAAGTGAAAAAAAGGTCATCAGATAAACATAAAAGGCTCATTAATCCAGCAAATATTTATTGATCATCTGTCGCATCCTATTGGCACTGTGTTAATGATTTTTTTAGACTTAAGCATACAAGTATCTAAGTGAAATACATCCCCAAGTGTCAATTAAATAGGTTTTAAAACATCTAAAATACACATTTTTATCCTATGTTCTTTTGCCAAGTTTCAGTAATCTAGTTCACTTGTAAGTTTGCGTGAAAATTCAAAACCTGGCTGAATTTCAGAGTACTTCCTCAATCTGCACACCCAGGTGTATCGTGGGCTTTATCAGCAAGGAGCGAGAGCGTGCCCTGCTGAAGGATCAGCAGCCAGGGACGTTCCTGCTGCGGTTCAGTGAGAGCTGCCGGGAAGGGGCCATCACGTTCACGTGGGTGGAGCGGTCCCAGAACGGAGGGGGTAAGTGAGGGCCTGTGCCTCCACTAGCACCATGCGCGTGAAAGTCCTTCCTCATCGCTGCAAATCAACTTGTACAAATAATGAGCTTTTGACATAAAATTACAGATCCTACACTTACCCCCAACTGAGCCTCCCAGATAGGATTTAATACATTGCCTTGAATATTTGTGATTCACTGCCTGGGACGTACTGTGGAAATGATGGTTTTTAAAAGGCAAGGCCAGGAGTGCCTGGGTGGCTCAGTCGGTTAAGTGTCCGACTTCGGCTCAGGTCGTGATCTCGTAGCTAGTGATTCAAGTCCTGCATTGGGCTCTGTGCTAACAGCTCACAGCCTGGAGCCTGCTTTGGATTCTGTGTCTGCCTCTCTCTCTGCCCCTCCCCTGCTTGCTCTCTGTCAAAAATGAATAAACATTTTTTTTTTTTTAATTTTTTTTTTTCAACGTTTATTTATTTTTGGGACAGAGAGAGACAGAGCATGAACGGGGGAGGGGCAGAGAGAGAGAGGGAGACACAGAATCGGAAACAGGCTCCAGGCTCTGAGCCGTCAGCCCAGAGCCCGACGCGGGGCTCGAACTCCCGGACCGCGAGATCGTGACCTGGCTGAAGTCGGACGCCTAACCGACTGCGCCACCCAGGCGCCCCTAAACATTTTTTTTTAAATAATAAATAAAAGACCGGGCCAGGTTCTTCTCTTTTCGTCAGGGTTGTTATCTGTAGATGAAGGATGTGAGTCAGCATGACTGGCAACCAGTTTTGGGAGGAAACCCACTTTGTACAGGCACATGCTTCCAGACTCGCTGTGGGGGATCCCATGTGGGAGCACACCTGCAGGCAGGCTCTGTGAGGGGTCCTGGGGACTGGGTGCAGCCCTCCACTCTGCCTTCAAACAGAGCAAGTGCAAGTTCGTCTTTGCTCTGCCTTGGGTTTCTGTGGCTAAAAGGCCCCGAACACCTTCACATTATGGAACAGGTTTCTGGGGAGGAGGCTGAACAGCAGAGATGGAGAATGACAGAGACAAAATGGTTCCTTTTCTCAGTTGCTTATAGTTTGCTGTATTTGAGGGACTGGAGGAGAAACTGATTTGTTCCAATGACTCTTCTGCTTTCGGTGGAAGGATGCAACAAGATGGGATACTTTTCTTGTTCTGGTTTTTTTTTTTTTTTTTTTTTTTTTTTTTCTCCAAATAAAAATACAGGAAAGCTGGGGTTAGGGCACAGTGTAGGCAGTAGACATTAGAAGCTGCCTTTTCACCTTGTCTGCAGGTAGTGCCTTTCCTCAGCTGACTGAGGGATGGAACTAGCAAAGCAGGCATGGAGGAGGACATCCTTGGCAACCAGAAAGCCTAAGCAGGCCAGCACCAGCTAGTGAGCTTTAGGGTGCCCGCGTAGTCTGAAGTTGTAGAACAGAGCCCCCATAGCATCTGACCAGCAGCCCCTGGAATGTGTGCACCCAGAAGCGAGCTTCTGGATCAGTTAGGAAGCAGGATTCAAATGAAGTCTGCAAATAAGTCCACGAGTGAATTAAACTGGTTTATTACAGTAAGGATTAGAAGAAAAAGTAGTAAATAGGGTCTTTTTTTTATTTGTTTAAAAAATTGTTTTCCACGTATTGGCATCATTTATTTCAATAAAAAATTTCATTTTCCAGTCTGAAAAGAAAAACAACCAGAAAGTGAAATTGTTTTTTATTAACTTACTCTGTGACTTGAGCCAAGGTGGCCAAATTAGTATTTATTTTTCTGCCTGTGGTTGGATGCATCATGAAAGATTCAGGCTGCTAAAGATGTTTAATAATCCTCTCCTTGCCAGGTTTACAAGTTGCACCAAATGATGACAAATGCAGTGTTGTTGCATTACTAGCAAGTAAATGGCTGCCTTTATTTTTCCTGTTTCTAAGAAAGGATTGTAATTTAGAAGTAGAGGGGCGTACTGTATTGTAAATCCTCTACTGTGCTTAGTTCTAACCAGGTTCACTCACATCCACAAACTCTGCAATGTGTTGTTTCTCTCCTCTAGTGTTTTGGGATAGTCCGTGGGACTCACTGAGCTCTTCTTTTCAGAACCTTACTTCCACGCAGTGGAACCCTACACGAAGAAAGAACTTTCTGCTGTTACTTTCCCTGATATTATTCGCAATTACAAAGTCATGGCTGCTGAAAATATTCCAGAGAATCCCCTGAAGTATCTGTATCCAAATATTGATAAGGACCATGCCTTTGGGAAATACTACTCCAGGCCAAAGGAAGGTATGTGGGGAAAGCATGTAATCATTGCCCTGATGAGCAATAGCACAGTTCAGTCATTCCTGGTGCCTATGTTCTCATTTTATTGTTAATCCAAAGGTTTGCTAGAGACAGGGTTTAATAACACACACTGCTCTTACCTTCCTGTAAGTACGCGGTGCCTGCATAGACTTCACCCACGCCCTGTCATTAACCCAGAGCTTTCTTTTGAATCGCTGCAAGCAGGCTTCCCAAAGATGGTATAAACCCAGCATAGTTGAAACATGTTATTTGGTCTGATATGGATAGTAAGAAATGAACAAATAACGTCTTATTTTAAGGGGTGTCGAAAAAGTCCATTTTGGTCTTGTGTATTTGTTACACTGTTACCTTTTCTACATGGAAAGAGGTGAATGGCAAGAACACCATGGCCAACTCGTTTATTACCAGCCTGTTCCTGTAAAATTAGGGAACTAAGGCCCAGGAGAAGGAAAACAGTTCATTCAAGGTAATCCAGTTAATCTATTAGATCGTATTATTTCTAGTGATTATTGTTAAGAGCACACCTAGGCTTAGAACACAGGTCACCTGCTTCTCCATCTTCACTGAATTGCATTTCAGAACGTTCAAGTTAGACTGATCTGGTTTGGAACACGCCAACAAATTTTATTACATTTTAGAAGCCGGCATCTCAATATTAGCGCAATTGCTTTGGGAAGAAGACGCCCCCAGCTTCACCTTGACAGCTGTGTGTATCACACCAGCCAGGCCAGGACCAGAACACCAGACAGAACTTCACACGTCTGGGGCTCCAACTCCTGCGGGATGTCAAGCCTGGGAAGGAGAAACCTCTCAGCTTGACTTCTGTACCAAGCTCCCCTCCCTTCCCTTTGACTTGCTCCTACATTCCCCCCAGGATTTCAGGTGACCCAGGCAGGGAAGTCACAACCCTTTAAAGTTACGGCACTCTAACCTGACTGTCAAGAAAAATGGTAAAACTTTCATGAAAGAATGTTGACCATCTGTTGTTGTGTGAGGTCTGCTAACGGAAAGCTGTACCCGATGTGTTTGCTTCCAGCTCCAGAACCAATGGAACTTGATGGCCCTAAAGGAACTGGATACATCAAGACTGAATTGATTTCTGTGTCTGAAGTGTAAGTGAACACAGAAGAGTACCATGTTTAAACACCTCAATCCAGCCCTGCTCCTGGCTGGGGCCTGGTGAAGATGCTTGTACTTTGCTTTTTCGTTGTAATTGCTGCTGCTGCCGCCACGGTCGGACTTGTTGGAAAGATCCTAAATAGAGATCCCGGTGTCACTGCCTATCAGAATTAAACTGCCTTTATAAACAAACAAAAAAAGAAAAGAAAAGAAAACCACCCAAGGTTGTTTTTAAGGTTTATAAGTTCCCTCCAAACTGATACTTTGAAAAAGTATAAATAAAATGAACAAAAATTGATCAGAGTGGGAAAGTAGTTTTTTTCAATTGAGGAAAGGCCAAAGTGATGATTGAGATACACTTTTTCCGCTTGCTTTTATTTTGTTGTTTCATTTTGTAAAAGGTAGAAAAAAATTTGGAAAAGTCATTGTCAGTTATTTGGCCTGCAGCACTGTCTTGGGGTGAATGGATGTAGCCTTCATGTAAAAACACTCTGGAGCAGCTTTATCTGCATACAAACCTCAAGGTAGGGATGAGGGACTCCCCAGACATTTCTCTGGTGCCTGTGGGGCCACGGGCCGCCCCGAGGCATCATCCTCTCAGGGTGACACCCCGCACACGCTCCCACACAGGTCCAACCAGGCAGAAGCGGCACAGGGTCCAGTCTGGCTATTTCCCACTCACATCTCTAGAGTCCCGTACGTTTCCCAAGGGGCTGGGCTGGGGACGCGAACCTCCCGCAATCTGTGCTTTTCCCGACGTACCGTCCGAGTGTATGCACTCAGCTGAACTGAAAGTGTCCAGTGATGATTCCGTCGCAGGCCGAGGACGAGGTGTCCCAGTGTGCCTCTAGACGTTAACATCTCCTTCTCCTTTCTCCCCGTTTTAGTCATCCTTCTCGACTTCAGACCACAGACAATCTTCTCCCCATGTCTCCTGAGGAGTTTGACGAGGTGTCTCGGATAGTGGGTCCTGTAGAATTCGACACTATGGTGAGTACCCGCGAGGGTGTTCTCCGCGCTCACGGACCGCGTGCTCTGTGAGGCTGGGAGGGCGCCCGCAGACCCCTGGCTTGTCTGCTGCATGCTGGAAGGAGCCTCTGCCAGCCAGGGCGCTTTCTAGATCCGCGTGACGCGTCGGAGCCTGGTGCGCTTACACGGGCCACGTGGTCCCCGGGAGCCTTGTTCCCGGTGCTCTCTGCCCTTCCGAGAACCAAATGGCATCTCAGATATTTAAAAGTTCCCCTTCTGCCCTTCCAAGTTGTCCTTGTAAAGTTCTTCATATATTAAGGAGCTAAGACTTCTCTGGTAAGAAACCGTTTTCCTCCGGCCTGTTACTTCAGCGCTGTGTCTGGGTAAAGAAGTGCCGTTTTTCTTAAGGGAGAGGACTGGCCCTTGGTGGCTACGATAATGACAGACGCCTCACCAGCAGCGATGAAACGGCTTCACCTGCTTCACACTTGAGAGCTAATCTGTACAGCTCGCCCCTGCCAGGAGTAGATGGTTCCAGGAGTGACAGAGTTATGAGTGCCATGACCACAATAGGAACAGGGCTGTCCACAATAGAGAGGATCTCCCTCTGGGAGAGTGTTTCAGTAAATCAAATAGTATTGTTTGCCTGTCAGACTGAAATCCTTCCTCCTAAAGCCTTTTTTCAGTTGGCTGGAATTTTGCTGATGGTGTTTAATTTTAAGCTCTCTCCCACATGAAGCGATTCCAGTGTGTTTTTAAACATGTGTTTAATCCTTTAAAAAACTCCTCTCTGAGTTATTGCTATCATTTCTTCATCACTGTGTACCTGGGGCCTGCATAGACCGTGTGCTCAGTAACGAGGGAGGGGGTCAGGGAAGGCAAAGGAGAGCGGGACAGAGGGGCCGCTGTTCAGATGCCCAGGGTCATTCAGCCACGTGTTCAGGGAAGACGTGTGTGTGACCGTAGCACCTGTTTGGAGTCAAGTTTCTGGAATGTAACTTTTTTCTTGGTCCTTTTTTCTCACCTGAAGAAGCACGGGATAAAATCTTCAGGGATTGTAATTTCTTACACCTTTCTGATTGTTGAGAATGACAAAAAGTCACTTCTGTTCCTGTTGGCATGTGTAAAATGAACCTTTTATATGTGCGAGGATGCACCCTCTGTTGGAAGGTATCCCCCGACTCTGCTAAAAAGTGCCTTATGAGCCTGACACAGAAATGGAACAATATGTAGAAAGCCCTGTTCCAAGGATGTACCATCTGTTGGTGGCACCACAAAATGGCAGATCTTCTTTTGCACCTTCTTTGTTGTTCCTATGCAAGTTACATTATCATCGTGACCATCATTAATAGGTGACACTTACTAAGCACTTGCTGTGTACCGGGCACTCCACAGGTAGGAACTTATTCAGTCTTCACAACCACCTTCCGAGTTAGGTGTTATTGTTATTCTCACTTTTACAGTGTGGTAAAGAGCCACCCCACTCCCCAAAACTGTATAACTTGACTAAGATCAAACAGCTAGTGAATGATGGCATGAATATTTGAATCCACCTGATGATGTGTCTCTAGTGTGCATGCTCTTGTCCACTCTCCTGGAATGCCTCCCAGAAAAAGCAGAGCTTTGTTTCATTCAAAACATCCACCATAGAGAAGCTGTTTGCACAGGACTGAGTAGGTCTTGGGTGAGAGGCCTGTGTTTGGGATTTGGAAGTCAGAGCTCCAACTCTGTCATCACCATTATTCCCCTTGACCTTGAGAAAATAAGATGGATTAGTTGCCCCACTCTTTGCAAGCAGTGTGACTGCTTTCTCTCTGCTCTTGGAATGATACTGTCAGAGCAATTTAAATACTCTCAATAAATGCCAGGAAATGGTTTTATGGTCTCTGGATGACCCCCCATGGCCATTCCATGCCATTCCGGATGATTTCCTTCATTCCATTTGTAGGGGGAAATAAACCTATTTTATGCGCGTGCACGCGCGCGCGCGCACACACACACACACACACACACCCCTCCAGCCTAAATCTTCAGAAGACCAAAAGAGCTAGAAGAGACTATAATATGGGCATGGCACTGGCTAGACAAAATAAGAATTGGATTACTCTCCAAATTTTGTCTCACATCATCTGTCCTCAACCGTGGCCACGATTTCCATTCAGCGTCTCCTGGCGTGAGGGCAGATGCTCCGAAATGGAGCTCCCTCTCTGAGAGCTGGCTCTTTCCGCCACGTCTGGAGGCGGCAGCTCTGGACTATGGTCAGGAACAGGAGCGGTGCAGGCTCCGGAGGAAATTGTCCAAGAGAGACAGAGCACCAGTGTTTTCTGCAGGATGACTTATTTGTTTAGTCTGGATTTCCTGTACAATAAACTTTTTCCTCTGGGACTACATGAGAAACAGTCTACTCTCCTAGAGGCCTCTGGTCAAAGCCTGGTCAAAGTACAACAGGAACATCGGTTAATCATCTGCTATTTCCCATCTACCACACTAGGTATTGCACATGTTACCTGATTTATTCCTCTCAGCGTACCTTTATGCTTAACAGTTTAGTCTTGTGGGTTTTTTTTTTTTAACGTTTATTTATTTTTGAGAGAATAGAGAGAGGGAGAGAGAAAGAGAGAGAGTAGGGGAGGGGCGGAGAGAGAGAGGGACACAGAATCCAAAGCAGGCTCCGGGCTCTGAGCTGTCAGCACAGAGTCCCACATGGGGCTTGAACCATGAGATCATGACCTGAGCCGAAGTCAGATGCTTAACCGGCTGAGCCACCCAGGCACCCCTAGTCCTGTGTTTCTGTCGGTATTCTGGGCCCCACATGATTTCCTCGTGTTGGGTGGCGTGGCTGTTGTAGAACGTTCAGCGGCATCCCTGGCCTCTACCCACTAGTTGTGGGTCGTGACACACCCAGTCATGACCATCATGAATGTCTTCAGACATTGCCAGAGGACAGAGTCATCCCCAGCGGAGAGCGCCTGGTCTAAGGGGAGAGCCCAGCATGGAGCTGAGATGGAAGTCAGTGGCAGGCTGGTGTTCTTTGGGCGAGCAGCATACTGCCTACAGGGGCCCCATTCAGTGCAGCTGGCCAGGCGGCACTGCCGGAAGAGGCGAAGGGACTCCTAATAATTCTGCTTCTCTAATGTGTGCCTGAAAGACATTCATTTATCATTCCTACTTCGTGGCCTTTAAGGAGATTCACCACCTCCCCCACATCCCGTCCTCCCTCTGGCATAGCGCGCAGCGTTGCCTCACCCGTTTTTACACGAGCAGATTTGCCACGTTGCTCTGCCCCCAGACTTGCACAACAGCAGAAAGCTTTATATGGCCTGGACGAACTGACAGAATTAAGCCGGCAGGCTGCAGAGGAATAATCCACCAGCTTAGATAAAAAAGGTCTCGATTAGTCCAGGAAAAAGGGTGCATAGCACATGCTGAAGGCCCTCTAATTCCATGGTGGTTATTTGCTGTTCAAAGTGTCTTCTTGCTTGCTACCCCACTGTAGAACAGACAAGGGTGTTAAATAAATGAATCTGCATTTCATGAGAGCAGTGTAATAAACTTAACCACATTTTATCTTTTCACAGATGAATGCAGTATAGACCATGAATTTTTCTCATCTTCTCTGGCGACATTTTTCCTTCCCATCTGTGATTCCCTCCTGCTACTCTGTTCCTTCACATCCTGTGTTTCTAGGGAAATGAAACAAAGGTGAACAAATTTGCTGCAACCTGTTGATAGCAAGTGGATTTTTCCCTAATTTCACAAACGTCTGTTACTCTGAAGGGCTTCATGCATCTTATGAAAGGTAAAATTGAAAGGCCCTCCCCATAGAGTGGGTTTTAGAAATGAAAAATATCCAGATAACACTGAAAACATGAGGACTAGAATGAGAATCCTTTGGGAAAAGGGAGAGGGGGGTGGTGGCTTAGTAGCATTTAGTAAATGCTGTGCACAAAGTCCATGCCCAGCTGTTACAGGTTGTTGGATAGACCACATGGTCATATAGGGAACTTCTTGATGTAGGATTGGCACACTCCTATTCCGGAGAATTCTTATTTGTTCCCTCTGCTTTAAATATGGCTGGACGTTTTCCATTGGTTTACCTATGGAATAGTTCAGAGCTAAGTTGAGTAGAAGTACATAAACTGTTTACCAAAGGTAGCCATCCTGTGTCTAGAGGCAGGGATACAAGCTGTGTTCTTCCACACTAGCCATTTAAAGCTAAAAGCAAATTCTCTCTCTTGGGAGAATTTGCTTTTCTGTTTGTTATGGCATGATGTTACTGGCTAGTATCAGTAGAAGGAAATATATTTTCCAAATTCATAAGTAGTTTTTTTCTGTTTAAACCTTAATATCCAAAGCTGCCTATCTCCTGCCTTTATCATGGTCCCTAGTAAATGAAATTGTCTTCCCACTTCTATTCAAGGGAGCCAGGCTGTTAACAACAGCTCTCTCAAGGCAAAATCCTGTTTTTATGCAAAAAGTTGAAGTTAAGACCAACTCAGAAATTTAATTCATTGTTTCTTAAATGGGTTAATTTGTCTTTATTGTTATTAGTTGGTATTTAGTCTTAGGCATAAACTTTTCAAATCTGGAAGAAAAAATAGTAATTGACAAATAATTAACCAGAGATAATATGAGAATCAAATCATTTGAAAACTCGTCCTGTATAACTGCATTGAGAATTGCATGTTTTTCACTGATAAATGTGTGTCTCTGACAAATACATTTGCAAATGGTTCCATTATCTCTCCTGTGCTTTTTCTAGACTGCTTTCTGATGTTTTGTGAAGTGTGTTTTGTCATTTACCCTCTTTCTTCACCTGCACTGACACAGGTCAGTGGTTGAGCAGGGCGGGTCTGACAGGCTCCTCCAGATAACTCTCACACACTGCTGGCTTTGTAGCGGGGCCCTCATTTCCCCCGCTGTCACCACCACAGTTACACTGTTGTGTGAAAATGCCATATTGTTCTGGGGGGGGACGAAGTTTCTTGAAGTCTATTTTTAAAATTAAAACCAAAGTTCACGTATTGCATTTAATACAATATGCACATGGCGCTTTCCTCCTCTCGGTTTTTACATAAGACCCACATGAGTCTGGCTGGCTTTGCACGGACTTTTTAAATTGAAATGAGGAAGGAACACAGAAGAGCACATTAACAAAGGTATTGCTTCTAATTGTTGGCATTTAACTATTCGGTATATTTTTGCCCTTGGAGAACAACCTGGCACGGTTTCATTTTACTGCGCCAGCCCAGAGGTTTTGTTTACTCTTAACAAGTATTGAAATTCGATTGTTAGTCTCTTATGAACGGCATTCGGTGTAAAGATTTTAAAAGTTACTGGCATTAAGTACAGGTTTGATGTTTTTCTCATTTTTGCCTACTTATGATTAAATGTAAAAATGTGTGAGTTCTTATTTTTAAGCAAGGTTAATAACAGCGCGTTCCTAAGCGCTGCCCCTGCCCAGCCTGCTCACAGTCAGAACCGCGGTGGCGGAAGGGACAGGGGAAGACAGCAGGCAGGAGGCATTATTGGAATAAGCTGCAGTGTGCACCATAAAAAGCAAACAAAAAAAAGTGCTCCAGTCTTGCTGACCACAGCTGCCTCCAAACGCACGAATCATTTGGCAGTTATTTTGAAACGAATTTTGGTACTGCTGATACAAGTTTTTAACTTAAAAATACATGTAAAGTGGGACTCTGGCTTGTCTCCAAAGCCGCATCTCAGCCCCACATCCCAGGATTGGAGGAGCTAGCTCTTCCTGAGGAGTCACTGCGCCCACACCAAAAGGGGCCATTTTTCTCCAAAGATGTTGGAAACTAGAAAGCCATGACCTTCTCAAAGTAAAAGGCACCGTGTGCCGGAAAAAAAAATAGTGTGATGAAAGACATAATCGCCACTTAGACACAAATGTGGCAGGTTAAACTTAACTATTATCTGAAGAGTCGTCAGGGAAGAGTGGTGGAGACTTGAATTCTGGCATCGTAACAAATAGGACCGTTCTCATCTCTGCATCTGCAGTATTTACATCTAGGAAATATAAAGTTTCTTCGTATAAACATAGAGAACTGTATTTCTACAGTAGATAAGGCCCTGCCTAGCCAACAGAAGTTTGTATTCTTATATAATTGATCGTTATAACGAGTCACCACCATGTAGATCCTGGCTTAGGGATATTTGTGTGTTTTAAGAGTACTTCTTATATAGTTATGTATTTGTAGAGGGTTTGCTAAGCATAGAGCTTTTATGTACCACATGGGAAAAATTTCTCCTAATATATTAAGGGAGGAGATTTCAGAGATGGCAATAAATAGATTGAGCTATTTATTTAGCATTAAATGACTGAAATCTATTTACTGCCCATGACCTAGAATGGAATATTAAGTCTTAATGAACAAAGTACTCCTTTCACATATGACTAATCCAGGGAAAACAGGAAAAACTAGAATTTGCTTTGAAAACTGTGGTACCAACTATTTGAACTAGGATGCTATTCCCAAGGTAAGGGATATATACTTGAGTGGCTTCTTTTGGTTAGTTAAGATTCATTCACTTATTAGTTCATCAGATACATAGTGAGCACCTGCCATGAGCCAAGCACTATTCTAGATTTTGAGAAACACTGGTAAACAAAACCAGACTAAGACCCCACTTTTTTGGGACTTAAGATGTTTTGAGATACTGGATATGTTCTAGTACAAGCGTCTTATGAAAACTTAAGATTTTGTGAAGCAGACATGGCCAAAAGCTGAAGATAACTTAAATGTTATATAAAAATATGCACAATTTCATAGAAATGGCATTTAAAGCACTTATAGGAAGGCTAAAGATAATAATGGTTTTTAGAACCTTCTAAGATGAATTTATATAGCTCTTACGAAAAATTTTTTTAATGTTTATTTTTTTTTGAGAAAGAGAGAGACCGAGTGCAAGTGGGGTAAGGGCAGAGACAGAGAGAGAGGGAGACACAGTCCCAAGCAGGCTCCAAACTCCGAGCTGTCAGCACACAGCCCGACACAGGGCTCAAACTCACGAACTGTGAGATCATGACCTGAGCCGATGTTGGACATTTAGCCGGCTGAGCCACCCAGGCGCCCCTATATAGCTCTTAAAAGATACAATCGATCACACTGAAGCTTCCAAATTTTGGTGAACTAGCCTCAGGTTATGTGTATGCTATACTGAGAAATTAAACATCTTACAAGATTGACCAATTGGAAAAAAAAAGAACATACTTAAGCAGTTTTAGACTTCTTAAATTTATATCGGGCATACAAATGTAAAAGTACCTAAATGGTACCTTTGACAAGAAGCTGTCAAATTTGTATTATCAAACTATGCACATTCTATATTTTTTAATGCCATCACACCACTTGAACACCCTAGTGTTGGTGTGTCTGCAGCCTTTCCCTGTTTTGTGTACATGAAGCAATCTTTTGTTACCACAACTGCTTGTCGGACTCAATTCCAGTAGACTCTTTAAAAGACATGTGGAGAGGCAGCTGGGGGAAGGCGTAGAGGCCTGGAATCAGGTTCAGGCTCCAGAATAGAAATAAAATGCCCAATCTTTGCCCCTTTGTAAAAACGGACTTAATTTTCTCATCCTTCCCATCCCAAAACACACATACCTTCCCTAATCTTCTAGTAAATCACATCCTTTATATAACTACAAAATACCCCTTCTCCTAACCTAACACATTTTTTAAGTACCACCTAACACATTCATGGGCTGCTTCCCTGTGCTTATCTGGTGTATGACTCATGAATTTACTCATTTCACTATGAGGGTTAGCAAGTGAAATTAGGAAGATTACCCAGCCATTAAAAAAATTCCACCAAAATAAGATACTCATGTCGTATCAAGAATAATTTAATTTCTTGTATTTGGTATTATTCATCTGTTTGTTTCCCCTGCACTGATGTCCTGCTTCTATCTGCAGATGTGTATATGCATAGCTCAATTTAACCACACGTTGCAGGGCTTAACATTATAGCATTTATACTTCACTTTAAAATTCCACAGAGAGGTTTTAGCTAATATGCAAGTAGCCAAGTTTTCTGTCCATAGTGGGCACAGTGTGTTAGGATGCTAGAGAACATGAGACTAAGAGTTCTGAATCACAGCTCACTCTTGGGTCTCAGCTTCATCTATGAAAGAGTGGGATTCAATTACAGATGGCTGTCTCTTCCAGTCCTAAAGTGTCAGTAATGCAGACGATTAACACTGTCTGAGTACTGTAGCAAAGCAAATTATTTTGTGACAGACAACTTTCACAGTTGAAAATGGCAGCCATGGTATTCATGTACCATCTCTGTGGTTGGAAAACCATATGCTAACCCTAAGCCCATAGACCAGGGGTTTCTGGCATTGGACGTGAATGTCATTCCATATCCCCATGAACCGATAAGGAGCTGCAGTTTTACAACTCAGCCCAAGCAGACCCTGGTGTGACAGGACTAGATTCAGCCTCCTAAACAGATGCCAAGGCTTTGTGGAAACAACCTCTCTTCTCATGAAAGGAGGTTAGAACCCCTCCTGGTGAAGGACATGTTTAACGATTGCGTTCTACAGATATTTACTGAGCATGTCCTAACTGCACAATGATAGTGTTAGCTTCTAGAGCACTGGAAATATTCCTGTCCACCCTCCCACTTTCAAGGATGAACTCCTTACCAGATTCTCTTCTTATTGTGATAACCCCAGGTGACACCTTGCATAGTACCTGGCTCAGAGTAGGCATTAGAAATGGATTTGAACCAGCCGGGGACAGTCCATATGCTCAGCAGAGTTCCCAACCCAGTGATGTAAGAGAACCTTGGTTGTTTTAAAAAAAAATTCATTTTTTACAGGGTTTTTTTTTTGATACATGTATTTATTATGCTGTAAAAAGCAACACTACCTGATTTCATTTAAAATAAATATTTCCCAATTTCAGAATACTTACAATTTATAGTTTCAAGATTAGATTCACTTTGGGAGGTTCTGGAAGCAAATACATTCATAGCTGTACAGTCCCCAGGAAGAATCTATATCCAACCTCAGGTCATTCAGCCCCTGCCAGACAGATAACAGCATCAAACGGCTGATAGCTAATCCAGCTGTGCAGCTAAAGGGCAGTGTGGGGCAGTAGCGGGATACAGCACATTACGCCCAAAAATGAGGTCATTAGAATTGAGACTACCAAAACAACAGTGTATAAGCAGCTTTAAATAAACATGACCATATAGAGAGCTCTCATGATACAGAAAAAGCACGTATGATCCCAAAGCCAAAACAAAGAGATCTTTGGAGTATACTGATGGCAGCAGTTAAGAGCACAGTCAAAAGCATTTAAACCAAGTGTACTTGTTATTACCAGCCAACAGCAAACAGCCAGAGCAGGACCCGGCATTACAGTCATAAATAAATAACCTTATGGGTAAATAAGGGCACATTTGACTAAACCACACAGATTTTTCAAAATAGTTTTGATCTGAAAAAAAGATGAAAACTCTCTTTGTTCCAAATTAATGGTTAGAACCTCTTTTTATTAAAGCCTCCAAATTGCTGGTAACCTTTAAGCCACACAATTGAATCATCTTAATGTTTCATTTTAATCACACAAAGCAAGCTGCTGTTTGAGCAAAGTTATTTCAGTTGATTTCAGTTAAAGAATGTCTATCCCATAGTATCTCTGGGGATAATGCCGTTCCTCTACAGCATTTTGCAAATACTGCCTGTCTGCACGGCTTGGTAGACCCATGGGGCAGGAACCCAGCAGCAGGGCCGATGCCCGTCCACCAAATCCCCCACAGCACACCCGTGGGAATGGCTTCGTGCCTGATGCAGCTGTTAGGGAACACTGGCCACGCTTCCACCAAAGGAGGTGCTGTGTAGGTATTAGGAGGGCAATGGCTGAAGCCACCAACTGAGACTGGAAGCAAAACCCAAAACATTTGGAGGCTGCTGGAGCGGAAAAGGGGCCATTAGGCATGATAAAGGTTGGAAGCAGCAGTGTGTGCGGATACAAAAGGAAAAAAAAGGAACTTGCTGAATTTGCCACATTGCAACAACTAGTAGCATTCACGTAGCTGAGGATTTTGCTCATTTCACAAAACACGGCCTCAGAGAAGTCCATTTGTGTGTGTATGTGCCTGTGTGTGTGCTTAATATCAAAAATCCTCATTAGCAAACCCCTTTACCTCTGAAGTACGATAGGCTAAAGCATATGTGCGGTTCCTCCCTAGGACAAACAACGGGTCTCAATTTAAAATTAAATGGCCTTTTCTTATTATCAGTCCACCAAAAATTATACAGTAGAGAAGCAGGAGAAAACTGGAGTGATCTAGGGGTCCCCCAAATAGGTGCAGGCTTTTAATGACAGGTTTAAAAAATAAATGTTAACTGTTACAGTTCCCATACCATCCTAATAACTTTGGTAGCTTAGAGCGCTTATCTGAATGTATCTTTATCCTGAAAGCTGAAACAGACCTTAAAAGAGCCGTGGTAGCACATGCTTTCCTTTTCCAAATTTGGCTAATTTGTACTTAGCTTAGTCATCCGTGTCTGGTTCATCGCCTATTGACAAATGGCATAGTTCTAGCTCGGATGCCAGATGTCTGAGGCATTTTCTGACTTACGGTGGAAAACATGAAAACTGCATAGTGTGCCAGCACCCACGTTCCCAGCTAAAGCGAAGAGGCAAATAGCTAGATGTCTGGGAAGAGAGGCTGGACTAAAGGGGATATAGAAAAAGGAACTTTTTTCAAAAGTATTATATAACTACATTCACATAGATATTTTGGTCACCAAACATATCTTGAACAGATTCCCTGATGAAGTCTAATCAGAATTGGTCTATGCCACTAACAAGTTGTTAACTATTTTAATTTTTAAAGAGTCACGTCATGAAGCTGGGTGATGGGAGACATTTAAAACACATAACCCTACGTGCAGATAGTTGTTCAGACGCTCTAACTCTACATTTGAAGTCCTGAAAATCACACTCTTTTGCTTCTAAAGGCAGCCTTGACCTATTTGGACAGACTGTACAACAAAACTTAATTTATAAATGCCTAAGTTCATCATACAAATTGAAAAATTCACAAAACACACATAAATATATCATGAAGACCACCACACAGTTAAGCTAGCATTGGTAACTATTTCTTTTACATCAAATTATACAATGCACGAGGTAAATATTGCTCACATTATGGAGGGAGATTGTTTTATTTCTATTTTTTCCCAAAGAGATCAGATTTGTCCTGTGTGTACAGTGAAGAAAACTCCAGTAACACTGAAATGACAAATGTTGTAAAATAGACATCACTACCAGATAGAAATACACATGTTCTTCATAATCATTTTCCACAATTAAATAGGTAAGTGATTTATATTTTGGGCTTAAGACCTTTATAACAATCCATCCAAATTCTTATGGACCGTTTGATTTTCTTTTCCGTTGTCGGAATCTCCTTGAGGCGTGTACTGCACTTGGTATTCCTGGAGGATCTTAAATACATCGTGGTGTCCGAAGTGCAACGCTTCATCCATGGGAGTGTTATTCCACCTAAATAAGTAGCAGAACGTGCACTGGGTCATTAGATAATTCCTGGACAAAGGTGATAATTCAGCATCCTTACATACTAAGTGCAGATCTAAGAGCCATTCAACTTTAGCCATTTTAGCAACGTTACAAGTAAAAATTAATTGAAGAAAAACAGAAAGGGGCTCATCATTCAAAAAGTGGTCCTACAGGCAACTTGAGAAATGGGGAGGAAGAGAAAACGATCTTCTACAGATGGATCTTGTTTACATATCTAAGTGCTGTGGGAGGGGAAGTTCTCGTGTTGACAGATACAATAGACTCCTCTGGGATTCCTGGTTTTCAATTTCATAAAAAGCCCACAGGCTCTCCCTTTAAATAAAACCTTCAAGGAAAATTCAGGTATATAACATCCATCACCCTATCCTTTGATAGAAAATTTGTGTTCCTGACAATTCAAAAATCACGATAAATCTCAGAAGTCTGGAAAGAACTCTGACCTCATTAGGCCCCAAACATACACTGGAGGAGCAAGATCGGCCCCAGAGGAACTGACATTTTCATCATCTCTGGTAAGGATGGGCATCTGAGGGGCTCAAATGGACCACTACGCAACCAGAAAAATAACTACCCTTTCCACTATAAGTGTGTCTCTGGCATGTGCTCTTCAGAGTGATAGAGATGAAGACTGAAGAGGAGAGAAAAGAAGGGTTGCCAGCAGCAATCAATCAGCTGATCAGCCTTTTGAGAGAGGAGATGATACTATGAAACTCGCAACCCAAGTAAATGAGAGTGCGAGAATCCATCCCCTAATACTTCACAAACTATGAAGCCTCTCTCTCCACTTATGTCACTTGTCCATGGCTACCAGACGCTCTGACTCCATTTTTTCATGGTCTATTCTCATCAGCTTCTGGTTTTTCTTCTTTCCGTTTCTCCTTTCCTTTCCGTCTCTGCCTTTAACCTTTTACCCCCATTTTTATGGGGTCACAATATGGAACTGAAAGGTTTTTTAAACAGTCTCAAAAAATATTCTTGGATAAAATTGGGTAATCTTCATTTTTTAAATCAGGTAAGTCATATTTTACATGTATCTTTATGTTTCTCAAAAACCAGCTCCTTTTCCATATTGGCCTTCATTAATTTAGGGAGTCCGTGGCCTTACACTGGGAGGTGGGGGACTTTCCAGTCATCTACAACATATAATTACCTGTCTTTCTGAGAAAATGGAACGTTAACTGCAAGTTATCTTTTTGACAACTCTTCTCCCATGAAATAATACAAATTGTCAACTTAAAGAACATCACTAAATTCACTCAAGCCTATTTTACAATTTGAGGTGACAAGATTCTACAAAATAGAGAAAGGAGTTGTCTTGGTTTGGCTTATATTCTAGAATAGCTGAATACCCAGTTACCAAGTTAGTTATTTAGCTAACTTCTCCCATCAGATGGGTACTTCTACTTCCACATTCCTAGAGGCCAATTTAAAGCAAAAACCAAAACTTTTCATACAAAGCACATTCCTAGAGGCCAATTTAAGGCAAAAAAAAAAAAAAAAAAAACCCCAAAAAACCCCCAAAAGCCAAACGTCTTAATCTTTATAAAGCACAGTAAATGTTTCCAGCCTGTGTTAAATAGTGTTTTAGTTGGGATTATAAACACAGGGCACAAGTTTGGGTAAGGGAAACACACTCTTCAACTTCTTGCTCTAGAAAGAGCTGGTATTACATTTGGGGATAAAAGGGAGGATTGCCCCCCCGACATGAGGTTTTAGAACATTGCCAACAAAGGTCTTGATTAGATAACCCAAGTGTTACTATACTTAGAAAACTGCTAACAATTTTCAGACACATCCTAACTCTTCTGCATTTCTTGCAACCAGCTTGAATAAAACCCAAACTTCTAATTTAAAAAATAGTAAAGATCTAACAGAGTATAATCAGCTTGCTCCAGACTTACTAATACAACCCTCAGATATCCAATCAAAACTCCTAATCATACCTAACAAACCTCTCTATCAAGTATTTTTTCCTTCAATTCTTCTAAACCTATATTCTCATTACTGGCTCATCCAGCTACATAACACGCAAGTATATGAGCACAGAGTTGAAGTATATATGTATACACACACGTGTATATATACGCATATATATATACGTATATACGTATATATACGCATGTATATATATATGTATGTATATATACATAAGTGTATATATATATATACGTGTATATGTACATATACACATACATGTATATATATACATATATAAGCTGCACTCTCAAGCCTCCATCACTGTCTGTGTTGTGGACAGCATTTACTTCAAGATGAATGGAAGTTTGCCATGTGGATCAGGAGAGAGAGGAGAGGAGCAAAATGTATTCCAGGCAGATCTCTCCCACTGAAGACAGCATGCCCTTCTCTTCTTTCCGTGCCTTCAAATCGTATCTCTTCCCCAAAGCACCGATTAAAATTCAACTCCAGGGGCGCCTGGGTGGCGCAGTCGGTTAAGCGGCCGACTTCAGCCAGGTCACGATCTCGCGGTCCGTGAGTTCGAGCCCCGCGTCGGGCTCTGGGCTGATGGCTCAGAGCCTGGAGCCTGTTTCCGATTCTGTGTCTCCCTCTCTCTCTGCCCCTCCCCCGTTCATGCTCTGTCTCTCTCTGTCCCAAAAATAAATAAACGTTGAAAAAAAAAAAATTTAAAAAAAAAAAATAAAATTCAACTCCACATAGCCTTTTAAAACTGACACCAAACAAATCTAGGAATTTCAAGAAACCCCAATATATTCATTTTAGCATTCTGTGACAGTAGTTTTCTTGCACATTTTTAATATGTTCCTGTAAATGTTCATCTTGTCTACCCTGTGTAGTTAGAAGCCCCACAAGGACAAAATTCCTATTTTCTCTTTCCAAACATAAAGTATTGTTTTCTTCATACAGTGTACTGACTGACAGACTAATCTGAAAAATTCTAAATAAGAGA
Organism: Lynx canadensis; assembly: GCF_007474595.2. Classification (NCBI taxonomy): domain Eukaryota; kingdom Metazoa; phylum Chordata; class Mammalia; order Carnivora; family Felidae; genus Lynx; species Lynx canadensis. The sequence goes on along the minus strand of NC_044310.1, from coordinate 177,444,851 downwards.
CTATCCTTATATGAGAAATAGGATACGGAGGGAGAATGATCACCCTAGCAGAAACAAGGTTTTGTTTGTTGCCTTTGTAAGGCATCACTGCGAGTTCAAGAATGTCTCCAATATATACATGGTGGATTTAATAAGAACACCTTCACTCATATGTTATAGCCCTGGATTGTAATAAAACACTGACTTGCCATTTATAAGTTAGAAGGGGACGACATAAGTTCTCACCTGTCCTTGGGGAAAGGATTTACTTTGCATGCCTCCAGCAAAAATTTAACAACTTCAACATGACCTACAAAACAAAACAGGTAGATTTTAGTATTGAGTAGAAACTACATCTGGAAAAAAAGATGAGTGGTTCATAGATTACCCTCTGCAGCAGCTACATGCAGTGCTGTTCTAGAGTCATAGTCTCGCTGTTCCATGTCCATGGCTGATAGAGCAAATCTGAAAATGTGTAAGAATGGCTATTCGTTACATATAAAATTTAATTCACACCTGTAACATTTACCCCATCAGTTCCATCTAAGGTCTTGTGTCACAGATGCTGTCCTCTATCAGGCTCACTGATGGGGATGTGAAGGCCTCTGGGGCAAATGCCACTTCCTCTCTTTTTGGATACAGGGAAATGTTCATTTCTCACAGAATTCAGCTTCATTACATTATTGTTCAAAGAACAGTGGCATACTAAAGTTTGTGCCTCAGAAGGGCAAGAAACGAACACCTATTACTGAAGTTAAATGCTTTCACTATTTAAACATTTTACACTATAGTTTACAAATACTAATCAGACTTCGATTTAATTTTTAAAGTACACTTTTTTAGAGACAATTGACATAGAACATTATGTAAGTTTGAGGTACGATGTGTTGGGTTTGATACATTTATATACTGCAATATGATTACCACAGTAGTGTTAGCTAACCCTCCCTACAACATCACATAATTTTTTTTTTTTTGTGGTGAGAACACTTAAGATCTATTCTCTTAGCAACTCTGAAGTTTGTAATAAAGTACTGTTGATAGACGTATAATCTGACTTTTAGACAAAGGTAGAAAATAAGCACAGATATTTTTCCATGTTAAAATTCAGTTGCAACTCTATACAAGAGATCTTATGTAAAGTACACAGTCCTATGCAACCTTTCTAACCCCGGTGATCCGCAGAGCACTAAATGCCCCTATCTTCACTCCCCCTTCACCTCCAAAGATGGGAAAGGGAAGGTAAATGGGGACTGAGACAGCATTATTCAACTCCAATGAAACACTACATTAATTAGCCAGATTTGTTGAACAGTCTCCACTTGGGAGAAAAGAGGTCTGGGCTCTTCAGGAGGTAGAAAAGGACAAGACTACACAGGAAGTCTAAGTCACTGGAGATGGGGATTTAACATAAATTTGTTCGGGTCATTTTCCTTAGAGAGAAATGGAAATGAGACTTTGGCCTTAAAATGGCCATTTGCCCAGAAGCAACTTTATAAACCTCTGTAAACCGGACGCTAAGCCATATGCCACCATGTTAACATACCTTCGAAGTGCAGATACATCTCCAGTATACGCAGCGAACAAAAGGTTTATCACTGACTTCACCTGTGAAGAAAAGAAAGTTCAGGCATCCACAGGGGAAAATAAACATATAGAATGTATTCCTGTCACCAGTAAGTGACTTCCATGTGCTCTGAACACTTCAGCTGGGTCACATGCAGTTATCATAAGTACACATCTATAGCCAAACAGAATACCCATGTATGATTTTTTTTTTTATTGAAATAGAGGATTAGGAGAGAAAACTCATCAATAAAGATAAGCTATGTGAAGGAAGGAACGGAATGATATTGGCACAGACGTGGGAACTTGGAACCTGTGAAACACACACAGGGCAAATGAAAACTATTCAGAACGTTTCTAATTTGGTTTGTCTCAGTATTTTGAGTGGACTTGTATACTCGTAAGATTCACATCACATCTTTGTTAGAAACTAAATCACGCAATATAAACACCCAATCCCTGCCAGCAATCACTGTCCTCACCAATCACCAATCACTGTCTTCTTTGGAAATCTTATGCGACAACATTCAGTATTAATCACCTTAAACTCACGGACTATACTACACTGGAAAAACAGTCGTCCGTCCAATGCCCAGGTAGTATAAACTGGGGGCATTCTCAGAGCCTAGGACACTGCCTCTCCTCAAAAAGTGGGTAAACTCCCCCGATTTTAAGTCACTGCTAGTGAGTGCTCCAAGACTTCAAAGTATATCTTTTGACAGCTATCCACTTGTCATTAAAGTTAAGGAAAAGGCTAGATATCCTAAAAGGTCCTTAGACTTTGGTTTGCTTTCATAGAGACTTTATCCAAACCTGTTTTGAGAAACTATTGAATAACGCATGTAAATACTTCATGAATTCCGACTTTTGTCTTTTGCAACTTCCAACGGACACTGGACTCAGCGGTAGAAAACAGGAGTTTAAATGGAAGGATAGATAGTAACCCAGCTATCCACCAACAAAACCATAGGCCTGGGAGCTGTGCTTTCAATAGCTTAACTTGGACATTCCCCTTCCACAACGGCTTCCCTTTCCCCAGGGCTTTCCTTTTAAATCAATCTGGAACTAGCCATCGCTGGACCTCTCTAGGTCAGCATGTTCACAATGCGCTCTGTAGAAATTGTCCACAAATGCTCCATTAAAACAAGGGCGGGGGAGGGTCCTGTAGTCAGGTATTTTCTTAAAAGATTAAAATCCCATTCTTAGAGATTCATGGGCATATGAAGTCTCTGTAAAGTTCTGCAGTACAGGAACCTAACTAGCTCAGCACACTCCCCAAATTTTACTATTGTTGTTGACATTACTCCAGAAAACCTTACTCTAATTCCTTCAGTCCATTTGCTTCCCTTGCAGCCACCCTTCACTACTCCCGCCCAGCCTGCACTCTGTAGTTAATCTCCTGCTAATCCTAAATCCACAACACTTTTCTCACTGGAGGTGGAGGGGAAAGCTTAACAGAATCACACAGAATGTTCTAAAAATACATATAAGCATCTCCCCTCCCATGTAATTGTCCTATTCCCACACCTCAATTTGATACATTTCAGGAAAAACAGCTTTTTGAAAAATGTCCCCAGGTAGTTTTGATAGGCACTCTTCTGGGTTACAAACCACGGTTCTAAGTGCCCTTAATTTTTTTCTTTTCTTTTCTCTTTACTTTTCTCTTTCTTTTCTTTCTTGCTTTCTTTCTTCCTTCCTTTTTTTCCCTTCTCTTTTCTTTCTCTTTTTTAAAATATGAAATTTATTGTCAAATTAGTTTCCATACAACATCTCTTTCTTTCTCTGAAATTCTCAATTCCCCTATGCTCTTGTGCCCACAGAAAAAATACTGATGAGCTATTAGAAATTATTCCTGTTTCCAGCTGGTCTCTCATCATTGCTTGACAATTTTTTTTCTTATTGATTCCCATCCCCACTTTCTTCAGGCCTTTAATACCAGTGGTGCCCCCTAAAACAGATGACCCTGACCACAGATTTACTAAGAGAACCAACTGTCCTCACTTCTCCTTCCTCTCTTATGCAAAACATCTGTTTCTGATACCCATTTTCCCTTCCTTCTCTCCAAACCTCAAAGCAAAACAGATCTATCCTTTCTCATTTCTGAGACTAACTTCTTTACCTATTCCTTTAAACATATATCCTCCAGATTCCCTAACCTTGCTCCCTCATTTATCCTTTCTGTTTCTAGTACCTTCAACCTTTCCCTCCTTCACTGGTACCCTGATTTTTGCCTTAATACAGACACAACTTCAGCCTGTTTTGAAAAACCAACATATAACCCTACTGTTACCTCCTTTCAGTGCGTATTTTCTGAAAGTAGTTTGTATTATTAATTCCCTGCCAATTGCCTCCACACCCACTATTACCTGTACTGTCAAAAGCTCCAGCGACCTTCTGAAGCCCTGCTTCTTGATGACCTTCCCAACAAGCCCTTGTCCTCTTACTCCTTGTCTTTACACAGTGTTGATTACCCAGATCTTCCTCTGGTTTGCTTTTATACAGTTATCTCCCACTTTCCACTACCGAATAATATGCCAAAGGCAGTCTCCATTTTTTTTTTAAGTCTAATTTTCCTCAAAGGTCTCATACATTCCTTTTGCCAGAATGATTTCCCAATCTACGTCTTTAATCTAAATCTTTGTTCCTAAGCCTTAACTCAACAGCTCCACTTGCTTGTCACACAGCCATTTCAAACTCAGAAATAGCAAACCTCCCTACAGCTCTGATGGCTCCCCACCAAGAGTCCATCTCCATCTGCCCACTTGACATTGCCTCTAGGATGTTTAACAGGCATCTGAGACTTACACACAAAATAGAACTTGATTTCCACCCCCAATCCCAGTTAGCTCCTCTTCTGGTCTCCCTCATTTGGGGATGACACTACCAGTCACCCAGTTGCTCAGGCCAAAAGCTGAGTTAGCATGCTGCATTTGACCGCACAGGTTGACCCCTCCTCAAGGATGCCTGACCAAGGCGCCCAGCCTGAGCTCCTCTCACCGAGCTGTGGTGTCCAGCACCCAAGTACATCTGATGGGAGGAAGGGAGCCTTCTTCATACAAATGTGCTGAGAGGGTCTGCTTATGCAAAGGCAGAACTAATTCACACAAACCCACCATATAGACCCTGGCGATATTCCTTGAGTCTATTTCTCATAACCCACATCTAGTTCATCAACACATTTGCTCTACCTCCAAAATATACATGGAAGGAAACAAAATATATATGGAATCCCATCACTTCTCACCACCTCCCTTATATCGCCCTTGGCTCTGAACCACCACCTTATCTCACCTGGAGGCCTGCCATAGCCTCCTAACTATTCATTCCCCTCGTCTGACTCTGCTGCTACAGGGATCTTTTGAAAACATAGATCATAATAGCACTCCCAGTGACTTCCCATCATACCTAAAAAAATTCAAACTCTTCCCATGGCTTTCAGGACACCAAATGCCCTACTCCCCAGTTACATTGTTCTTCTCATTCCCGATCACTCTGCCCTGTGCAGTTCTCCACCGGCCAGGCGGTCTCCTTGCTGGTCTGGGGGCTACCCTTGCTGTGCTGCTGGGGATGCCCCTTCCCCAGAGAGTGAGGAGGCTCCCGCCTTCATTTCATTTAGGTCTCTACTCAAATGTTACCTCACAGATTCTAAAACACTGCCCTCTTTTTCATCATCCCTTATCCCTAACCTTGCTTTTTCTCTTCAGAGCACTTATCATTTACATTATCTATCTATGTATCTATCTATATCTATACATATAATCAAATATATGTAATTATATATTTGACATTATATATCTGACTCTATATATATATGTGTATACACACACACACACACACACACACACACACACACACACACATATATTTAAACTTGTTTGTTGTCTCTTTCGCCCATTAAATGTAAGCTCCATGGGGGCAGAGACCTAATCTTTACCCCACTATACCCCAGTGCCTACAACACATAATTGGTGCTCATTAAATATGTGTTGACTCAAATCAACACACTGTACACCTTAGACTTCCACAACATTATACATCAATTATACTGCAATGAAAAGAATCCATTTACTGGCTAAATCAATATTCTCTCCCAAAACATCAAACATATTCAATTTGTTACCATCACTTGGGGGATTAAATTATAATCATTTTTAATTCTTCTGCCTCCCTTAACTTTTACCTCAAATATCATTACTAAATTTATTCAGTCCTCCTAACTGCTGCCTCTGCTTCTAGTTCTTCCACCTGCCAGAACTTTCCCACATATTTCTACCCATCTCAAAATACTGTTCTGATCAGTTGAAGGTTTCTCAGCAAGAGAGTGTCAAAAAGTTCCCAAATCAATCTTGACAAAGTTTAAATTCTTTAGCCTTGCATTCAAGAATCTTCACTCTGGCTAACTCATTTTTCTCTTTCCACCTCAACACAACAAAACTGGTCTTAGTACTACTCTTGTTTTTATCTGTCTATATTCCTTTTTCTCCTTTTGGGAACACCTAAGATTCCTAATCAAATCCTTCCCTTCCCTCAAGGGCCAGCTTGAAAGCCTTTGAAAGCCCCTTCTTTGCTATCACACTTCCCCAGGCATCTCATCCAGCATTCCATGTGACTTGTTGCCAGTTGCCTACATAGTGTTTGTGACGGCATATGCCAAGGAGTCATCAGATACCATATCTTCCTCTACGACCCTTAATGTACCTTTCGCTCCTACTAAGCCACAGTACATACTTTTTATTGCCTGAAATCATCTTTTCTCCACCCATTTTTCATTACAGTGTTCATTCTTAGCTCCTCTTCCTGAGCCCTACCTCACAATCTCCGGTCAGAAATCATCTCTTTCTCCTACATTTGCCTCACTGCAGCACTATCACACATTATATATTTACTTATGTATGTTATCTCCTCTTTACTACTCAAGAGAAATCCAGAATTTTGACGTGCACACCACTGATATATTAACCACCCATAGTTCTTATTCTTTAAGGCATATTAGTCCTTCTGAGCAATATATCCCTGATGTTTATTCCAGTGACTGCATGCATGCACTAAATCCTGTTTAAAATTCTGAATTTAGACCAAGCTAGTTTGAAGGGATTTTATGATATATTGTATGTATCACTTAATTATTCAATATTTGACTCAAGAGAAATCCAGAATTTTGACGTGCACACCACTGATATATTAACCACCCATAGTTCTTATTCTTTAAGGTATATTAGTCCTTCTGAGCAATATATCCCTGATGTTTATTCCAGTGATTGCATGCATGCACTAAATCCTGTTTAAATTCTGAATTTAGACCAAGCTAGTTTGAAGGGATTTTATTATATATTGTATGTATCAATTATTCAATATTTCCGAAGTTCTACGACTCCTAATAAGTCCCAAGAAAGGCTAATTTTAGAATATAATCAGTTCATTGAGAGTATAAGAATACTTTATTCATAAGCATGTTTCAGCTCAGAGAGAGAAACATAAAATGAGAATAAATCAGAACACTGTAATGTACAGAGGCTTTGTGACTTATCGGCTGGGGGCAGGGGGGGAGGGAATACTAGCTTGCGTTAAAACAATTATTAAAGAATAACATGGAGTCTAGTATTCTTCCCGTGAAAACAAAGGCTACTCGCAGGGCTGATTTAGTACAAGTCCCTGATCAAGACAGGAATGAGCTTGATCACAAAATGAGTGCCATTCACCCCAAGACAGAAAAACACAGGCACAGGCACCATTTAAAATTAAAGCCACATTTACTCCAGCAAATAGTCACATATATTTTTAAGGTTTGCATAAATCACGAAATGAGCTATGGGTAGAATGCCAAGAAAGAAAATGGAAGTTTAACAGTTTTCAGACAGCAGATGGGAGTGTTATTTCATTTAGGGACAGTCCAGTCCCTGGTCTTGTTAAGAGAGTGCCACAAATGTTCCCAGCTATCCTGTCACACCCTCTGGGATGACTAGCATTGTAAACCAGACTGAAGGAGGAGGACACCCTATTAGATGATGGCTCATGCAACCCAAGCCAGCTCTTTCAATGGATGTGGGTGTGCTAACCATTGATCAAGTCTCGTTCTCCTAATTCCCCAATGGATACTTGAGTTATGTTACTTTTAAAATACCTTGATATCAAGAAGGCCAGTCTAGAAAGCAATGACTTAACAGTAACTGCTGAGACAGAGTCATTGGTTTGATGCATTATTCCTCAGTACAAAGAAGGAGAGCATACATAGTTCAACAGGGGCCTACAGAAAGGAAGGGCTCCAGAGTTTAATGTATGCCTCCCCATAGGAAAGAGAAACTTCACTGGGGCATGGAGCCACTAAACCTTGACAAATTAAATGTCAACCAGTTTTCCCTTCATACTGCACATTTTCCAGTTCTACTACATTTTCCTTATCAAATCTCTGTGTCAGAACCTCCCAGAACCAGACAACCTTATCTTAGTTTATTTATACAAAGTCATGACAACAGTAGGACAAAAATGTTACAGTTCACATGAGGTCATTTAACACTAGCATGCTTGGCATAGCCAAATAGCATTTCTTTTTTTTTTTCCAAAACAGCTAGAAGCAGTTAGAGATTCTGTCAATTTTACAAGTCTAAAAGAAGACATTCCCAAACCTCCAATCCTATCACTCTATTCATTTTAAGCCTGTTTAAGAGTTGAATTATGTGACTTTTGTCTCCTCGTCTCAAATGTCTTAATTCTGTACCAGTAGCAATTAGAATTACATGATCATATCACTTTGCACTTATATACTGCGCGACCTTGAAAAAGTCAACATTTTGAAAAGCTGTAATTGTTTTTAAACATTCCTGACAGGCTGGCTGTAAAATATAATTATAGATTTTTTTACTTATTACTACCGTTGAGGTTAAGGGCCTTGGCTCAAGCTCATATAGCATTTGAATTAGTAATGTAGCTGGGCTACATTCTCAATTCTGTACAACTAGACCACGGTGATGTGAGTCCTTAATAGACCTCAGACTGTTATCCAAAGGACAGAAGGAAACCGAAGGATTAAATAGCAATTTAGCTCTAATCCATAAAGGTCCTTTGCTAAATATTAGAAGGAAAGAGGGGAGGGGGGAAGGGAAGAAGCAGGGAAGAGAGACAAAGAGAGAGGGAGAGAGAGGATTGACTCAATAGCTTTACACTTTACTCCAGGTATTTTATTTCCAACTCTGCTACCAACTGCAACACTGTAGTTTCCCTTGTTTTTCATCATTAGTTTCTGCTTAAATACAAAGACTAATTCAGCCCTTTGGTTAGGAAAGGCTTTAATGAAAAAGAGCAGGTAACTGAAAAGCCATCCTTGTGTTCCCACCACTTCCAGTTTGACGTAAGCTGCTCTCTCATTTCCAGCTCACTGAAGTATCTGTTGCTGTGGAACAGATACTCTTCTTCGTCTGTTAAATAAACCATCATCATTCCAGATCCAGTTTTGTTTTAAAAGCTTCACGCCAACTTGGCCTTTAAGAGCCTTTAAATGAAAAGAAGTTTGAGGCCTTCTTTCATAAGTATTTTTCTTAAGGGCAGGTTATTAAGAAATACAAACCTATTATAGTATAGCTAAGACAAATTTTAAGTTGTCAGCAAATGTAAACTAATTGCTTGCCAACAAGGGTAGAGATATAAACCTGCACAATGTGTATGTGAAAACATTTCCTCTTTCCCTTATTTAATATTCATATAAATATTTAACGTGAGCTTATTTAATATCATATGGACATGTAAAACAAAATTATACTACTTTTATGATTAGAAAGTCGAGCATGAGTATGAGGCTACATGTTCCTAAGCTTTTCCACTGACTTATTCAGACACAAATATTAATCTACTATATACAGACAGAAATTAATCCAAACTGACACGATCAGAGGATTAGAGAAAATCCTTTAACGGAATAACAGTTCAGCAATCTCATGACATTTCCAAATTTTTACACAAATGCAGGAGGTTAGGTTCTCATACAGTAATTTTAATAGAGAGGAATAAATTGAACAGTAAATTTTACTCTAAAGAAGAGCACAGAAATTTCACTTACAAAATATAACCTCAAAATGGCAGCTCCAAATATTGTATTCTGCTCTTGACTAATGAATAAACAAACTGTCCTAAGCATACCATTTTCAAAACTTCTCAATGAACAGATTAATCTGAAATATTTTTACTTACTCTTAAACTAAGAAGTCACGATTCTATCAAAGAAATCTGACAACCCGTGAAGATAAAAATTCAGATTATACACTAGTTAGGGAAAAAATAGCTAATATGAAGCACCTACTCTCTCTGGACTGAGCTAAATGTTCTATGCATTATTATGCTATTATTACTCAAAGGATTAAGAAACTGAAGGCTAATGCATTTAAGTTAACTTGAGCAAAGTAATAATGCTGGCAAGTGGCAGAGTGAGAGCTCACGACCAGCCTGACGCTGGGATTCGTGCTGTCTACCACTACAAGGGACCTCCTGGGCCAAGAGATTTCGTGACAAAACATGAGATGAGATTTCCTCACCAATACAATACCAAGACTAAAATCAGAAAAGGGCAACTACGGGAAAATTCACGGGGAAATCACAGATACGAATTTTCTGTTGAGGTGCTAACCAAACTAACCAAAAGGTATTTTGTTGTTAATTGAAAAGAAAACAGAGGATCAAACAAATATTCAATTTGGCATATCAACGCCACAAACAGAAAAAAAGTTAAAGATATCTTCATTCTTTGAAGTATCTAAAAGTGAAGTATGAGTTTTGGGTTAATGTGAATACAGCAAATATATTATTGCTACAGAATTTGCAGCAAATAACTTCTTATCTCAGTGGCTCATGATAGTCTGGTAAATGCCAATGAATGGCCTAAAAAGATACCAATGAGCCAATGAGCAACCCTCCTTTTATATCCAAGCATAAAAGCAGCTAACAACCTATCTTTGCATGGCATGACAAAGAGCAATCCTAATTAACAAGTCAGCAACAAAAGAGGATAAAAATCAAAACGAGCAGGGACAAAGGCAGCTTTCTCTGAACAGAAGTGCATTTTTCATGTGGCAAACCTAAGAGTATTTGTACTGCACAGACAAGTATCAAAGTTTCACGTTCACTTTCTTCCCGGTTCTCTTTCTCTCTTATACAAATATTTCTAAAACTCCATGAAGATTAGTTAACATTACATTAGTGTGTTCAAATACAGGACAAAGTGCCACACTTCTGGGATGATGAAGTGTCACGTTCATTTATAATTATGAACTAAAAAAACAAGTATGTAAAACCCCAAAAAGTCAAAGAAACTAAAAGCAAAGAATAAGACAGGAAGAAAAGAAACTGGTCACCAAATCTTTGTACATAATACTTTAAAAAAAAAAAAAAAGGATCAGGGCAACTGCAATCAAAAGATTCTCACACTGTCTGGTATAAATTTAAAAATAAATATACACAAGGTCCCTGAAAAGAGATGGGGCTCTCTTTTTGCCAAAAAACAAAACAAAGATTTGGCAGCAATAAACCCAGAATTATGTTTTCAATTTAAAGCATCCAGCTCTCCTTCATACGTCCTAAATATTGCTACTACAACAAAGCAAGGCACAGGGACATGAATATTCATTCCAACCACAATACATTCTTATTGACTGCTTTGATTTTAGAAATTTCTCGTTTTTGTTGGTCTCCAGAGAGCCATACTTAATCTTCTCCATTCTTCAATGTCTATTTTACAGTTCTATTGCAGGAAGTGTGACATGCGAGCTTTATGGATAACACACAGAACAAGCACAATAACAATATGTTTCTCTAGTGTTTTCAATTTTCAAAGGACTTTCATAGGCATTGTAATATCAAATTATGATAACAGGCTCCTCTAGCACATAATACAAGGAGCTTCTGGAGAACAGGATATTTTTAAGACCCTCAAAAATAATGCAAGACTATATGAAAAAAAAATATATATAATTAGGCCAAAAAAAATCACTCCATCACCATTCTCAGGGCCTTATCATGAGACTGCTTAGCATGTATCTGTATTTTAACATTCATAATTATTATCGGTAATGTTTTATATGAAGGAAGGAGAATGGACATGGCAAAATTATATACAGCACTCACCTGTTAGTGTAAGTTACATTAGTTGAAAATTCTTTAAGTAGAATCAAATTCTAAAAGGAGAAAAGCCTACATTCATGTCTTCTACGTAGGGAGCGTATAAAGTAGATTCCAAAGCCTACTTTTAAAATCACTATCCGGTAAATGCTCTAAAATCCCTTGCCTGATCTTCTGCAGCTCCTGAACCTAAATTTGGAATGCAGCCACAGGATAATGGGGGGGGGGGGGGGGGGGGGGCAACAGAGCAGATTAGCATCCCTGCAAACCCATGGTACCAACCTCAATAGTATTGTGACAACTACTGCTTTATTTCCTTCAGCTCTGCCCCACCTTCCAAGAATAAACATTTCCTATCTTCTCTGTGCCCTGAAACCGCACAGCCTCCCTCCAACTCCACAACTTATTCTCAGCATAAAGCCTTTCATCCACTTCAGGAAAATGGAAGCCAATGGGCAGAAACTTCCTCAACTTCTCCCTACCATACCTACCTACTGCATACCTACCTACCTGCCTGCCTCTCAATGTCCTATTTTATTGAAGGAGATACTCTTCCTCCTACCATACCTAAATCCTCTGCTGATGCCAAGAGCTCCGTCTCTTTCCAGAGACATCACTTTGTTGTCCGTTTCCTCTTTCTTGTATCTATTTTAAGCTCTCCTTCTTTACTGGGTCTTTTCTATCAGCAGCCAACCCTGCTCTACTCCAGTAGTTCCCCAGCCTTCAAATCTCAAAGCCAAGAAAATTTTCTTAATAGTGGAGAGGAGATTACCAATATGGGCCACCCATTTCTTATTTTCTGAGCACAAACAATAAAGAAGACTACTATCTACTAACATCATTTACTAAATAAAAAGACATTTAGCACCAAAAGTAGGAAAGACATTATGTAAATGGACACCTTCATCTTATTTAATGCTTATCTGTTTTGTACGGTTGACTCTTCCAAATTTCTTGCAATACTTTCTCTCCTGGACTTCTATTATGGTATGCTGGATTTTCTCCTAATGGGACATTTTTCCCCAGTGGGAAACCTACTGTTCTATCCTACTTTTTATTTTTAATGTTAAATTTTGAGTATCTGTTACTTCGTTTTTAAAAAATGTCTATTTTTGAGAGAGAGAACACAAGTGGGGAAGGGACAGAGAAAGAGGGAGACAGACGATCCGAAGCAGGCTGTGCTGACAGCAACAAGCCCAACGTTGGGCCATAACTCATGACGCCGTGAGATAATGACCTGAGCCAAAGCTGGATGCTCAACTGACTGAGCCACCCAGGCACCCTTATCCTACTTTGAAAGTGGGAGTTCCTTAAGGTTCCTTCTCATTCTGCACGGTCTACTGGAGCAATCTCACACAACTTACAGCTTCAAACCTACTCGCACCATGCTAACAACTCACGAAATTGTATCTCCAATTCAAACCACTCTCCTAAGTTTTCGGCCTGTATCTGACACTTGTCACTACTTGGATATCTCAGAAATAAAAATATGTCAAACAGAAGTTAGCTTTCTCACAACTGCCAACTGCTTACCTAAGATCTATTTCCTATTCCATCTAGGCTAACAGAATCTCTACTTGTTGGAGGTAGCAATGCGCCAACTGAAAATTCTTTCCTAGATTCCCTTGTAGGTAGTCTGGCCAGCGAGTGTCAGATGAGTTTCTAGGAAACTTCTCTTACCTGATTTAGATATCACTCTTTTCTTCTACCACTTTGACCATACACGTGAGGCTAAAGGTGGAACACTTTTCAACTACATAGTGATAGGCATGATGTCTAACCCCAACACACGAAGGCTGGTTGGAGCAGAAGTGTATCTTACTGATGGCACACATCTTGGATTGCCTACCCCCAGACTTATTATAATACAAAGATAGCCCTATTCATTGAGACCTCTATTAATCATCCTCTTGATAGCTATAGTCAAAAGACCCCTTAATTGGTACAACAACCAAAATTAATCTTTCCCTGTACTCCCAAGATTTGCTTCTCCAGCGTTCTCCATCTTAACAATGTAGCACCATCTGTCCTATTGCTAATACTAAAACCTGATTGTCCACTTAACAGGTCATTCTTTTCACCCACCAAATACTATCACCAAGTGCTGCCAATTTCATCTCCTAAACACATCTCATACCTACCTTTCTCACATCTATTTCCCTATTCTAAGCTACCATCACATCTCACCTCAGCCCTAAAACTTCAACTTTTGTCTTCCTCTAATCCATTCCCCACAGAACAGTTTTAAAACCAAATCACGTCATTCCCCTTCTTATACAAGCCAAATACACTTTGAATAGTACAAAACTCTTAATGTGGCATGTAAGATCCTACATAAATATTTCCCAAACTGTGTTCAGAGGACCATCTACAGCAGAAACACCCAAGGGGCTTACTAAAAATGCAGGTGTTTAAGCCAATCTCCAAGATTGTGCCTTAGGACACACTTGGGGCACCTGGGTGATTGAGTGGGTTAAGCGTTTGAGACCTGATCTCAACTCAGGTCTTGATTTCAGAATCATGAGTTCAAGCCCCATGTTGGGCTCCACACCCAGCGTGGAGTCTACTTGAAAAATAATTTTTAAAAGTTAATAAAATTAAGACACACTAACAGCTGTAGTGTACATTGAGACAAGAAGGGCTATCCTACATCATGTGGTCTTATGTCTTATACTCATCCAGGGCCAATCTCCATTCACACCTTGCCTCACTCTTCTCCCATCATTTTTGCTTTCTTTTACCATCTCCAAAGTGCTCCTTCCTGTCCCCGGGCCTTCAAGCCAGAGTATTTTATTAATCCTCACCCTCCCTCTAACTCATTCAAAATTTATCACCTTTCAGGGAAAATCAGCCATACCTATTTTATCAAAAAATGAAATCTTGTTGTTATACTCTGCTGGAACTTTGTACATGTCTACCATTTATTGTATTTGTGTATTTCTTCAAGATACAAAATGTTATAGCTAACTACTCCCCCAGCACTCATCCCCCTCTTTCTCAGAGGGAAGTTTTACTGAAGACTGGTGTGCATGTTCTTATACTTTAACTACATTGTATGTTTATCTCACAAAGTCTGTTACAGGTGTATAAATCACTTGGTATACGCCATTTCACCTCCTTTATAAGTAAAAATGAACTAGATCTACATGTATCTGTATGAACAAATCACTTTCACCATTTTTGCTATTTTATTAACTATTCAGTATCTACATCCCCACTAGATTGCAAACATCAAGGGCTTGATCAGACTCATTGACTACCCGCATATCCTAAGTACTTTGCAGTTTCTGGCATGGAACAGGCAAGGAACAAATAAATATTGGTTAAATGAAGAAGTAATTAGCAAATGAACAATAAACAGAATACTAAAGCTAATTTATATAAAACCAGAACTACTCTGTCAAATTAAATTGGCTAAATAACTTAAACTGTGTGTATGTGTAAACAAAAACTAGTGAAATATTGAGGGATAACTGGTTCTTGGTAGAAAAAAATAATCTGAAGTTATACATTTGTATTTATATATTGGGATCTAATCTTACACATTGGTAGGGGATTTATATGCAATACCAGGAATGAAGAGCAGAAAACACACACAAGAGAAAAACAAAATGCTTGGTATTTAGAATGGATGAAAAATTGTTTCATAACAATATTTGGAAACCTAGAAATCAAGACTCAGAAGAGTCCTGGTCACTTTCTTATAGCAACTTTAGTGGAAAAACAACTTCACTGAAAGAATGAACTATTTGTTCATCTTGTACCCTACCACATTATTATAAAAACAATAATGGAAGAACAATTTAATTGGAAAATGGGAACACTTACTACCAGCTCTCCTGAGTAAGGGCATTAGGATAGGTGGAAGTTATTTTTTAGATATACTTTAACAGCAGAATTGTGTTTCATAGTCCAGTACACATATTTTGGGGGAATCTGCTTATATCTAACATTATCATTAAAATCATATATACAAGAACAAGTATAAATGACTCTGGATGAGAATACAAAATTTGTTTTTCATCACTGAATTATTCTGGTTGGTTTCCAAAAAAATTTTTTTACCCTAAAAACAAGTGCAGATGTGAAGAAAGATACATTAATTTTTGGATAATAAATCCAAATCCAGATCATAGAATTCTTATATATAAATAAGGTTAGTGAAAACCCCTACAATTGAACCCTGTGGAAAGCTTTATGGAATCAGGGTTTTTAAAGGTTTTGATAAGTTGAGGTTAGCTGATAGGCATTTAGAGGAAATACACAAAAGGATTTAAAAGTGCATCTTTAAAATTAAGTTTTAAAGAGTTAGAATAAACATCGGCTTTTAGTGCTAGTGTACTGATTTATATTTAATGCTAGGAATATACAATAAGGAAACTTTTTAAGTAATGAAAAAGACTTATAAGAGCTAAGCTAAAAATGACTTCACTGATATTTAGGGCTGACTTGTTATCTTCTATAGTCAAGTAATATTGGAGTTAATTTTCCCATTTATATCAACACTTTTTTTTTTTAAGACTTTTTAAAAAAAGTTTATTTATTCATTTTGGGAGAGACAGAGACAGCACAGGTAGGGGAGGGACAGAAAGATAGAGGGAGAGAGAGAATCCAAACCAGGCTCCATGCTGCCAGCGCAGAGCCTGATGCAGGGTTCGAACTCACAAAACCATAAGATCATGACCTGAGCCGAAACCAGAGTCAGATGCTTGACTGAGGCACCCAAGTGCCCCAAGACATTTTAGACATAAATGTGCTGTATGCCAAAAAACCCCTAATAGTTTCCCAACATATCTAATTCTTAGTAAAAGGATCTCTGGGGAGAGGAACTTTTCTCTGAGTGAAATAATTACATGCACATATGAAAATTGTAGGACACTGGTGGTATGTGATGGAGACACTGCCTTATATAAGGTATAGGAAATTCAAAGTATCACAGGATAACCTTATTTAATATGAAATTTCCCTTTTTGGTCTATCAAGACACACTGAAATTGTATTGTCCTTAAATTTCCATGGAGTATCTTGATTTTATTAACAAGGAGACATAAGTTGCTCTGCTTACATTCTGCAATGGGAAATAATATAGTCTATGGTCAAGACAATGAGCTCTGGAACCAAAACTGCCTGGGTGTAAATCCTGGTTCTATATAGGATCGAATTCTGTGACCTTAGTGAATTTACAAGACCTATATAAATCTACAGAGGTAGTAATACCTACTTCATAGACTTCAGGGGGATTAAAAAATTCTCAAAACATTCACGGATGGTTAACCCATAGTAAGTCACAGTGAGTGCTAAAAGTCATGCTATTCAAATTCTGATGTTATCAGGTTTCTGCTGATGGTGTATTGGGCATGCACTGTTGCTAGAGTTGACTGAAATTATGGACATTGAAAGCAAACTACAGAAAACCACAGGATCCTCTAGGTTAGGAAACTGGACGGCCTTAGCAAATTGAGATTACCTCAATTTTGGCCTACACCTTTGAGGACTGATCACTGTATATTTAGCGATTAGCCTACACACTGCAAAGTCTCTTGTGATAAGGGATTGAGAAAGAAACTCTAGACTTTCAAGGTCTTTGGGCACAGGCAACAGGCATAGATGAAAGACATTCTTTTTAAAATTACTGCCAATTTTAGGTAAAAATGGTAACTTCAAACCTATGATTAAGAATGTTTACAGATTAACCATTACTATCCTATGTCAGAATGAGTAAGAGTGGCACATCTTCCTGAAGTCAATTTTACTCCAAATCTGGAGAAGATAAAGGTTAGGCACAGACCTTATAAATACTACGTTTTAAAAAAAATATTAAAACAGGTGAAACAGAACAAAATTTATATAAATTTTTAAGGTAGAAAACAAGCCTCAGAAGTTCATGCCTTATGGTATATACCCCATTACCTATCCAGATCCTATACCCAACTGCCCAGCATTCACTGATCCTATTTAAGTCCCAAAAGCACTAAGTAAACCACAGTTTCACTCTATTAAGAACTTTTGCAGAAGATCCCAAATTCTTAACTAAAACAAAAATCTAAAATTCACAATGGCAGCGAATGGGAATTTTTGCAAAACAAAAACTACAAAACACAATATGCAAACATAGCAACAGCCCTCTCTCCAGAGCCCCTAAATATAAGGTAAATGCACTAATACATGAGACCATTACATAACAAAGCCCAACATGTAAGGGATACCAAATCAACAGCAGTGCTGATTCTGTGGCAGACATATATGGTGGATGTAAAATAAAATTGGCACAACAGAGACAAAATAAAAATTAAAGCTTCTCAAGTTTTTATTACTTGGCTAAAAAACACAGCAAACTAATTTTCTTTCTCTGTTTCTCCTTCAGGTGAAAAAAAAAAAAACATACATACTCTAAGTTTTGTTGTAATAGCATGTTTTAGCTGAAACACTTCACAAATGGGTAAACAGAAAGTTAAATTCTACTTCCCACCTCCTTAAAACCATTCTCTAAAACTTCTCTTTCAGGTAAAAAGAAGAGACATTAAGGCAGGAATATTTTATTGGTATGATTAAAAAGGGTTAATACTATTAGTCACCAGAGAATTTTAACAAAATCACTTGTTCTATAATTTCATCAAGAGATGTTAATAAAGTTTCATTGTGTAAAAAATGTAGCATTCATTTTAATTCAAAGTAGAAACAA
Organism: Lynx canadensis; assembly: GCF_007474595.2. Taxonomy (NCBI): domain Eukaryota; kingdom Metazoa; phylum Chordata; class Mammalia; order Carnivora; family Felidae; genus Lynx; species Lynx canadensis. The sequence continues at coordinate 177,426,523 of NC_044310.1, read as the reverse complement.
TATTATTTAGTTCATTCCTTTATTTATATTATAACTCTTGTGCAGACCTAGACCCACAGACATATGTATTCAAAGCTGAAGGTAAAATAATGAATTATTAACAATAAACTTTTATTATAATGAAAAAAGTCTGAATTAACACTCATGTTTTTTTTAACTTTTTAAAGAAAATAACTCTAGAATGGTAAATGTCAACAATATTAAGACTTGGAAATGAACATATCAGCAATACCAAGGCTTGAAAATGAAAACACATTTTATGAGTAACTTTCATATATTTTTTAAGTTACCTCATTTTCAGCCAAAAATGAGTTATTATTGGAAAAGTTGGAAAAAGAAAGAATACTTGAAATTAACATAGTCTGAATTTTTCAATTAGGATCTTTAATCACGAGAGACTGTGAGAAAGAACAAAACAACAAAGTATGGATGGAGTCAATAATTTATGCCATGGTTTTACACAACACAATTAATCTCATCTAATGAAACAAAGTCAAGACAAGTATTATGTTATCCCCTCAAAGGATAATCTGTAATTGTTCCTTAGTGATGATTTGTGAAAGGCACATACAAAATAATGAAAACTAATAATTATAAAGAAAAGATGAACAAAAGGCTGAAGATTTCAATTTGAATTTTACAATGGAATGATCCAAATGTGAATAGTTATACTAGCATAATTGATGCTAATATTTCAGCATCATTCTAATTTTAATAAGTATAATGTGAAAACAGAGTTTATACTGAGTAAGAGCCAGTATCCTAAAGTTCAGCTTCTCATCTATATAAACTTATGGGGAAAAGAGCTATATAACAGGCAAGTTTAAATTTTGAGAAGAAACCCGTACTGTTTTTTGGAATAACAATATTTAAGTTGTAACATTTCTAAGTCAACAAAGGCGTTTAAAAAGTAACACTTCTCAAGAACAGCAATATAAATTTCCTTCAAAAATAAAAAATAAATCCCAGAAGTATGAAATGGAGATTGGTACTAAGGACAACATACATGATAGAGTAATAAACTCTTGTTCTGAAGCCACCTAGAGATCCAAATATGCAAAATAAAAACAAAGGAAGTAAGGTAGATATTTTGCATAGTATGTGCTGGAAAAAGCTGACTTGAAAAAAAATTTTTTTCTTTTAGAAAACATTTCTTTAGAACTCCAATAGCCTTTTGTTTTTTTAACCTTTTTACTTTCAATATTTAACCTAACTCCAAAGGAATTTATTTTAAAAGCAAATGGCGCAACATTTATTTTTACAGTCTCATTTTTCCTATACTTTCTTTCAAAGGTTCCAGGATAATTTCTTATTTTCAGAACTACTGTATAATTGTTAGCATTCACTTCTTAATTTTTCCAGTCTTTATAAGTTGTGGCGTAAGACTCTTTACTAGAGAAATACAATTAAGTAGTTTTTACTAAACATTGATGTAACAATGTTTGCCAAATAACTTAAGAGTTGTATTAACTACTGACAATTATGCTTTTCATCACAAATAACCAACAAACAAAAGATGTAACAAAACACACAATAGAACAATTCCATCAAAAAAGAGAAAAAAATATTGTACATGTGTTAACTGAGGAAGCAAGGTGGTAAGAAACCTGGAAAGGAGGTTGGCTGAAGCGGGAGTTTGCACCACATAAACTCTAAGATTGCTTTCAATCTCAATTATGGGATTCTAATAAATTATAAGATTATGGTAAATGAAAGAACAAAGACCTAGAAAGGTTGAGCTATGTTTTAAAAATAAAACAAATTCTTTAGCTGTTTACAGAATATGAACTAAAATCGTAAGTGAGGGTTCCAAGTGGAACTGACCAGAGAGATTATCATTATATAAACAAAAATTGCCAGACGTGTAATATGGAAACAAATCTAAAACTATTTCAGGTAAGAACACTTCCTTTTAAAAGCTAAGCCTTCCGGGGCGCCTGCTTGGGTGGCTCGGTGGGTTAAGCATCCAACTTCGGCTTAGGTCATGGTCTCGAGGTTTGTGAGTTCCGGGAGTTTGAGCACCTCATTGGGCTCTCTGCTCTGAGCACAGAGCCCACTTCAGATCCTAGATCTCCCTCTCTCTCTGCCCCTCCCCTGCTCACGTGCACATGTGTGCTTCTCTCAAAAATAAACATTAAAAAAAATAAAACCTAGGCCTTCCAGATAGGTAATTTCAATCATCTGAGGTATTTCAGCAAGGTAAATACTTAGTGGAAAAAACCATTATTTTTAATAATACTATGTCCAGAAGACTCATGTCCTCAGGTATTAAAATTTGGCTTAAGAATAAATATACCATGGGGTGCCTGGGTGGCTCAGGGGGTTAAGTGTCCCACTCCTGATTTCAGCTCAGGTCATACATAATCTCACGGTTTGGGAGATCAAGCCCTTTGTCTGGCTCGGATTCTCTCTCTCTGACCCTCCTCTGCTCACGCTCTCTCTCTCTCTGAAAATACATATAAATAAATTAATTAAATAAATAAATAAGCAAGCCAAGTTGTTCTTCATCAAGATTTAACTAAAGTATTTCTGACAGTAACTGAGATTTAGACTTCAAGGTCTAACAATGTTGTTATGAGATCAACTGCCCAAATGTGTCATCTCATTCCTCTTTCCTAGAGTCTGTATCCTGACGCTCATCACAGCATTTGGCACCAAGAATCATAATTTTTTTAAGTTTACTTAATACATAACAGTTCTCAATAAAAAAGATTTGGAATTTACCAAAAACTACCACAGACACCACCAAAAAAAGGTAATGCACTCAAATGCTAATTTATATCTTATTCATTTCAGTTAAAGGTGAATGTAATTGACTGGAAAGCCATAATAAAAATTTAATCAACATAGGCTTTACACATTTTGCACATCTTAAAAGTCTCTACAGGTGCAACGTATAAAAATCACTAAAGTGGATCTATAATCTACAAAACATATGGTAAACTAAAAGTCAACCTTAAAATTAACCTTTCATATATCAAAATATAAAATAATAAAGAACATTTTAAAACCACAGTACAAGAGAATCATTTCATTAAAAATAACAATTTATGATCAGTCTAAGCATCTAAAAAATAAGTACCTTTTCTATTACTGTTTAAGAAGTTTAGGAGTCTAAAAAACATCAAGTTTGCCAAATGTTTTATGTTGGATAAATTTTGTTCTAGATGCTTATAATTTAGTTTTAAAAACTAAACTAAAACAGACTATAACTCTAAATTTCTTCAAGTCTGTGTGGTATTCACTTCAATAAACTACTTTGGCAGGAGAAGGGAGAAGGAGGATAAGAGAACGTCTCCTAGTACAACTAAATTCTTTCCATTTCTATGTAGTGTAAGAAACAAATGTTTTAAGTATGTTATAATTTGAGATAAAAGAAAAAAGTAGTCGAACTTGATACACTTGAATATATCTTCCTGTTTATTTTTGCCTTTTTTAAAATGTTTATTTTTGAGAGAAAGTGAGACAGAGCATGAACGGGGGAGGGGCAGAGAGAGAGGGAGACACAGAATCTGAAGCAGGCTCCAGGCTCTGAGCTGTTAGCACAGAGCCGGACGTGGGGCTTGAACCCATGGGCTGTGAGATCATGACCTGTGCCAAAGTCGGACACTTAACAGACTGAGCCACCCAGGCGGTGGCTATATCTCTAATGTTTGGTTTTGGTGTTATCATACAATGTAAATACTGAATTTAATATAAAGCAGTAAAGGAACTGAGCAGAAATTATGTTACTTTTTTCTTTAAATTACATTCTAGCATTTTCAAGATTGGTTAAAAACCAAAATTTCCACAAAATGAATAGTAAAACACATTCTTAAAAATTATGTACAATTTTTGGAATAAAACTGTTCCATAAACTGTTCAAAATGATAAGTACATTATTTAAGTTGAATATAATCCTCCCATATAATAAATTTTGGAGACTGCTTTAAAGTCAATTTCCATATGAAATTTGATATTCTTGCTTTCCCTTTTATGAAGTTCTCCAATACTGTTACTCTCTTACCCTGACAGTGCAGGTAGTGAATGGGCACAACAAAAGAAACCACAAATCTTCAGAGTCAAACTGAGTAAGTAAAACATGTTATATTTTATAAATTCTGGGACAGCAAAAATGTCTATCTGGATAGACAGATACACTCACAAACACATATGTATATAACACACACATGTATATAAATTATCAGGGTATAGACTGACATATCAGTATACATCAGTGTTTCTTCTCACATACATACATGCCTACAAAACTTGACACTGTCAGGCCAAGACGACCAAGCTGAGCCACCTCTCCCTTTGCTTCAAATGGATTAAAAGCAAAAAAAAATCCAAGTGTGTCTTTGAAAGTAAGCAATCATAAATCAATCACATACTGAATATATCAGGACACATGAACTTATTTCCTAGTCCCAAAAGAACTTTATAAAAAAGAAAATCCCATTTAGATAAATACAAAATCCTATAAACAATGGTATTTCCCCTTCAAATAGTTTTAAAAGTCTACAATATATTTGGGACGACTTCTCTGGATACAAATGATGTTATCTGATCAAACAGTAAAATTTAAACTTAAAGTAAAGCTGACCTTAAACAATGTGGGAAGGCTTAGGAATACTGGCCCCCATGTGGTTGAAAATCTGCATAGAACTTTTGACTCCCCCCCCCAAATTTAACTACTAATAGCTGATGCTGACGAGAAGCCTTACCAAGAACATAAACAGTTCAGTAAAACATTTTGTATGTTACATAGTAAGCTGGAGAAAAGAAAATGTTATTAAGAAAATCATAAGGAAGATAAAATAAATTACAGTACTGTACTATAATTTACTAAATTAAGTAAGTGGAGCCATGCAGTTCAAACCTGTGTTAAGAGTCAACCGTACTGTTTATGTCTGACAATGCATGGAGCCTCATTAGACTTTGGACTATGCTGTGGAAATATAAAGTTCCTTCTGAAGACTAAATTCCTTAAAAAGTAAATAAGGTGAATTTCTGTAGTATAGTTATTCCATTTAATATAAATTCTACTGTGATTCACAATTCTAAAGTAATATTACAATACTCTTCATCTGATTCAGCAATGTTTTCCTACCCTACACAACATATAAAACAGTGACACAGTGAGTAACACCAGTGATACTCTTCCTCAGAAAGCTGAACCAGGAAACCAGCAAATAGGGTAGATTTTTTTCTTTTTTAAGTTGTTAAATGGAAAAACAACAAAAAAAAAATTGGGAGAAAAGTCTTTATTCAGATACTTCTAGTACAACCAATAGAAAAATGTACTCTCCCTCAAAAAGCCCACCGACTCTATACTTTGTTAAAAAAAAAAAAATTAAATGAAGCCCTTTAGAGAGTATTTCTAGTATGTCTTCACAATAGCCTCAGAAGTAAAAATCTAAAGCATTTTAATAGTATCTTCATAAAGATTTACTATTTTGAAGTTAAAATTCCAACTATTTGTTGTACTTAAAATGCTAGAGTTCCTTTCATCAAAAAAAAAAAAACAATAAAATCAGCTTAAAATAAATTTATTGTACAATACAAAAAGTAGGCATACTGGAAAATAAAAGGTACATTATTAAATATACAAAGCAAATAAAAGAAAGCTAAATAACACAAATGTTTTAATCCAAACACTAAGATAAAATGCACAACATTTATGCTAAAAATAAAGTATTTCAGGAAGGATATGCATTTCAAACGAAATGTTAATAATGAAAAAAAAAAGAAAAACAAATGTGCTAACTTCTAAATGCTTGAATATCAAGAATCAGTAATGGCATGAAACATTAAATCCACAATACTGGGTACTTTTCAAGAACTTTATTTGAAAAGGTATTAAAAATACTGAAGGAACCAATTTAAAGAATGTTCTTAAATCTGGCAAAGATTTTCCTTTTTTTTTTTTTTTTAAATTAAAGTTTAGGGGCCTATTCACAGTATCTTCCCTCTTCTTCCATTTATATACCTTCCTACAAAAATTTCTGGATGCTCATCCTTAATAAGATTAGCTACAATACAGTCAGCTACAAATTAACAACATAATTTTGAAATCTATACATAGGACACAATAGGAAAAATTGAATTTTCATTTTATAAAGTAAAACCATCTCCAAATGAAATAGTAAAACATAACAATTTAGAGCACAGGGAAAAAAATAAAGCCTTTTTTCCAATCTATCAATTAAGACATTCAGTTCCCCAAACTGCAAATGGCTTTGGTGGAACTAATAATACAAATGATACTGTTTAAAGTTGTTGCAGAGGTGAGGCTTTCAAAAAAACCACTCCCCCCTACCATCCGCCCCGTAAATGGCCAAAGTAGAAGTATCCACTTAGATTTGCATTTGTACATTAGAGAAATATTTAAGTAACAATAAACTCCTTGGTAAGTCCTCCAAAACTTAACACATAATTATTTAAATATATAAGTTAGCCCAAAAAGCTTTTGACCAACATCTTTGGAAGGGAACTTCTTTTTCTAATATCACAGTTCCCAAGCTTGAGACATCATTTGATCAGGTTTTCTGTATCTATATTTGCGCTAGTATCGAAATTGCTCAGTGAAATCTTTTTTACTAGATATACTTTTATAGATGTGACCTACCACATATGCCATGACACTAAAAAACTACCAAGTCTCCTTCTAGACCCCAGACCCCACCTCTGCCCCTCCAAAATCTACAAGTTTAAAAATGAATAAAACAAAACAAAAAACACCTTGTGGCTATGGAGAATTGTGGGGAAAACTGAAGAGTTATTTGGAAGAAGGAAGAAGTGTGAATAGGTCCTACAGAATTTTACAATCACTTTGCCAAGACAGACTAAACATTGTAAATTATCCAAAATAGTCCTTCTTTTAAAAACAAGTTTTGATTCTCAATATTGCATTTTTATAACCAAACAAAAGGATTCAGATCTAACACATTTTAGTAGCATACTTACTACTATCAGACTGAATTCATTTCCTAAGTACTCTAAAATTAGAGTTCAAATAAAACAAACTCTATGAGATGTTATTATAATTTATCATAAAAGATTCATTAGCATTTGTGGAATTATTACGATAATAAAAATATTAAAAACTAAAACCCAAGATTCACCATTCACACTTAAATATAACATAGAAAAAGTAACGTGAATAATACGAAAATAAAATTGTTCAGGTAAACATTTCACTTGAAGACACTCACTGTTGCTCCTTCTGAGTAACCATTATAGCTTTTTAACAGTAAAACATGTCATTATCCTACTTCTGAAATTCTTTGGCTGGAATGTTTTAGTAACATAAGACACTCCTGTACATGACAATTTTGACAGAACACAGAGAAGTTGCAAAGTAAAAAAGCAAAGACATGATTTATATTTTCAAGTGTTCGATAAAATTTAAAATGAATTTTTAAAATTTAAAGCAAATTTATCAATAAAAATGGCATAAAATATAAACTTAAGCTAATTTTATAATCTATCACTGTATTAAGTAATTTGGGATTCATTAATTTTGCCTATGATCATTGTATTTAGCATAGAGATGACTTTCTATTGCCCCTACAGACATCATGTCAGTTTTAAAACTGGGAAGGAAAAAACAAAATGCAATGAAACTTATGAGTTCAATGTGTGGGTTTTAGAACCAAAAATGACATTTCTGTTACCATTTTAAAATGGAGATTAAGTTAAAATTTTAATTACACCATGAAAAAATTTAAAGGAATTTTTTCCTTTTTGCGTCTTTAAAAATAAAGCAAATTTGCTTTACTTATGTATAAATACTTTTTTAAAGACCAACAAATCCACTTTTTAATCTATTATCTTTATACAAAGATTAAAAGGAAAAAAAGCTTTATGGCTCCAGCACCCAAGGTTGAAAACACAAAAAACTCAAATAAATATTTATAGTATGCAAAAAAGCTAAAGATGGTTGAAAGAGTAAATGAAGAACATTCTGAAACTAGAACCCATTTCTTTAGCTTTTCTCTCCCAGACTTTCCATTCTATATACTACAGTTGTAGAGATGTCCTCATTTGACTCAGGTGACACTTTTTTCCATACTGTCTCTTTTAAAGCAAGTTCTTGTTGGAGACTTTCATAGTCCAATGGTCCAAAGGAATGCTAGTTGTTCAAGCAACATACATAATTTATTAGTGCACTTGAGTGAAGAAAGGTCCAAGCTATAAAACGGTATTTTTCAATGAATGTTATTAAGATCTGTTAACATTTTCACCCACCACCATTTGATGTTTTGTTCCATGTTACTCATGTTGACACCCATGGCAGTTTCTATTCTGTTAGCTTTGCATAATTCTCACATATTATAAGTTATTTGATTGGAACTAACAATAGGAAAATTTACTTCGTATGCATTAAAAATATTTTCTACTTATAAGTGCTTCATATCAGCTTCAAGTCTAATTAGGTATTTACTATAAACATTTTCTAGATGGGATGCAAAGGAATTTAATTAAAATTCAAAACAAGTCCTTGGTCCAGTGAACAACTATGAAGACAAAAAATCTTGTTCCTGAAATTTAAGTCCTGACTCCTAAATATTAGCACTAAGAGAAGTATGTATGTGCAATAATATGAAGCCAAACAATGATAATAAACAAATATTACTTTAAGAGTATCAAGAACTCTGCATTAAACACTTTTTATAAAAAAATATTTCATCTATAGTGGCCAATAAAAATTATGAGGCTTTGTAAGGTCTTTCACTAATACTATAATCCCTTTCCTATTTATATATCCATCCATGCCAAAATAAACTTCAAGACTACTACTGACAAATGATTAAGAGTAAAACAAGGCTTTCTTTTTACCGCATGTAGCACTTTCCAAAGTGTTTTTTTGAACAGAATCAATTCTTTTTTTCTTTTTTTTTTTTTTAACAGAATCAATTCTTTAAAATATTGCTTAAAATAGCAGAAAAATGGGTGGGTAGGTGGAGAACCCTGCCGCCAGGTTAACCAGTTTAAATTTAAATAAAACAGCAATAATTATTGTTTATATACTCCTGACTCCAGGATGAAAATGTCAATAACTTGTGTATACTCAATTCGTGATTAGCAAATATATGAGGACACTAACAAACTAAGTTCTATTCAAACAGGTGAATCTCATTTTCTTTCTTTTAGAAAAATATTACATAATAATCTAAATATGAATTTTGCTTACCCTTTGATCACCACCTTCTCTTCGAGGATCAAGTTTTTTTGCAAAGTGTCTCAAATTATCATAGTTATGGAAATTACAGAGAGAAACAAGATCCTGTAAATAAACAGGACAGGAATAAGAAACTGGCTATTCACTGGCTATTTTTTTCATATTGCAACAAATCACACTAATATTGTCCAACTTAACTTACTATCTCACGGAAAATACCACTGCAAAAAGCAGCATGTATCACGAAGAGAACCAAAATCAGATGAGAACATGGATAAAATCAGAATGAGAACATGGAGTAAGCATTGAGAACAATGCTTACTAGCTAGGGCTTACTAGCTAGGGCTAAACCACTCAAATTGTTTCTTTCATTTCCTATAAAATGGGCCTTTAGTAACAGGTCATATGAAAGAACTATTCTAGCAAATAACCATAAAGCACCACAAAAATATAAATAAACATTCTGGTCACAATCTATTATAATCCATAAGCATCCAATGTCATTCTATAGCTTTTGCAAAATATAAAAAACTGAAAAATAAATAATTTTAACTGAGAAAGTTTACAGAAAAATTATAGTACTTAATACAGAGTCTACAAAGTAGTAAATTGCACATAAAACTGGAAGCTGAAATATTAGCAAGACTTGGGTAACTATATAAAATACTGAACTAATCTAGAAACAATTTTATTTTGTAGTGCTTATGTCCTCAAAAAAAAAAAAAAAGACTTTTCAAGATAGTTTATGGATAAAGATATTCAAACATACAGATTAATGATGATATAATAAACAATAATAATTTATGTTGGGATTTAAATTTATACCTTTCCAAGTTTAATAACTTTTGTTGAGGTTTTTTGGAAACTGAAAACTATATACAACCATGACAATTAAAATATCAGCATCAAACAAATGTAATTTCCTATGGGCACGAGTATATGGGAGCTGATGGAAGCAATTTAAAGATCCTTTATAAGTACTGCCATGGCTAACCTAGTAACTTGCAGACAGGTAGGCAGAATGCCAACAATCAATAAACTACTGAAATGATTTAAAAATCAGAATCACTGGATGGTTCCACTTACATGATTATCATACAACATCCATTCATGATAAAAACCCTCAACAGAGCAGGTTTAGAGGGAACATACCTCAACATAATAAAAGCCATAATATGAAAAATCCACAGCTAACATCATACTCAATGGGGAAAAACTTCAGAGCTTTTCCCCTAAGGTCAGGAACAAGATGTCCACTCTCACCACTTATAATTCAAAATAGTACTGAAGTCCTAGCTACAGCAATCAAACAACAAAAGAAATAAAAGCCTTTCAAATTAGTAAGAAAGAAGTAACATTTTCACTATCTGCAGATGACATGTTACTCTATACAGGAAAACCCTAAAGACGACACCAAAAACTACTTGAACTGATAAATGAATTCAGTAAAGTCACAAATAAAAAATCAATACACAGAAATCCATTGCATTTAATGAAACTAATAATGAAACCCCAGACAGAAATTAAGAAAAAAATCCTTTACAACTGCACCAAAAATAATAAAATACCTAAGAATAAACTTAACCAAAGAGGTGAAAGATATGTACTCCGAAACACTGACGAAAGAAATTGAAGATAACACAAAGAAATGGAAAGATATTCCATGCTCATGGATTATAAGAACAAATATTATCAAAATGTCTATACTATCCAAAGCAATGTACAGATTGAATGCAATCTCTATCAAAATACTAAAAGCATTTTTCACAGAACTAGAACAATCCTAAAATTTTTATAAAGTCACAAACAACTCAGAATAGCTAAAGCGATCTCACAAAAGACAAAACCAGACGTTATCACAATTCTAGACTTCAAGTTATATTACAAAGCTGTAGTTATCAAAACATTACGGTACTAGCACAAAAACAGACACATAAATCAATGGAACAGAATAGAAAACCCAGAAACAAACCCACAATTATATGGTCAATTAATCTTCGACAAAGGAGGCAAGAATATGCAATGGTTTAAAAACATAGTGCTGGTAAAACTGGACAAATGGTGCTGGGAGAACTGGACAGCCACATGCAAAAGAATGAAACTAGACCACTTTCTTACACCATACACAAATATCAACTCAAAATGGATTATGGGCCTAAATATGAGACCTGAAACCATAAAAATCCTAGAAGGGATCACAGGCAGTAATTTCTGACATTGGCTGTAGCAACATTTTTCTAGATATGTCTCCTGAGGCAAAGGAAACAAAGCAAAAAAAAAAAAAAAAAAAAAAAAAGAAAAAAGTATTGGGACTACATCAAAATAAAGAGCTTCTGTACAGCAAAGGAAACAATCAACCAAACTAAAAAAAACAAACTGCTGAATGGGGGAAGATATTTGCAAATGACCTGTCTGATAAAGAATTAGTATCCAAAATATATAAAGAACTGATACAACTCAACACCTAAACAGCAAATAATCAAACTGAAAAATGGGCAGAAGACATGAAAAGACACTTCTCTAAAGAAGACATGCAGATGATCAACAGACACATGAAAAGATGTTCAACATCACTCATCATCAGGGTAACGCAAATCAAAAATCACAATGAGGTATCACTTCACACTCATCAGAATGGCTGAAATCAAAAACTCAAGAAACAAGTGTTGGTGAGGATATGGAGAAAAAGGAACCTTCACGCACTGTTGGTAGGAATGCAAACTGGTGCAGCCACTATGGAAAACAGTATGGAGTTTCCTTAAGAAGTTAAAAAAAAAAAATTTAGAAACAGAACTACCCTATGATTCAGAAATCATACTACCAGCTATTTATGCAAAGAATACGAAAACACTAATTTGAAGGGATATATGGACCCCTACCCTATGTTTATTGAAGCATTATTTACAGTAACCAAACTATGGAAACAGCCCAAGCGTCCATCTACAGATAAAGAAGTGGTGTAGGTAAATACAAGGGAATACTACTCAGCCATAAAAAAGAATGAAATCTTGCCATTTGCCACAACATGGGTGGATCTGGAGTATAATGCTAAGCGAAGTAAGCCAATCAGAGAAAGATAAATACCATGTGATTTCACTCATGTGGAATTTAAGAAACAAAACAAAGGGGAGCAGAGAGATAAACCAAAAAGTAGACTCTTAACAACAGAGAACAAACTGGTGGTACCAAAGAGGAGAGGTGGGTGGGGTGATGGGTGAAATAAGTGAAAAGGATTAAGAATCATTTATCATGATGAACACTGAGTAATGTATAGAAGAACTGAAGACTATATTGTACACCTGAAACTAACACATCATTGTATGCTAACTATACTAGAATTAAAATTTTAAAAATCAAATCATTGGATGGTTCCACTTATATGATCATTATTTTCATTAAGAAAATATGCTTACATGACAGAAGTGAATTCCCTTAACACTGTTGCCCATCTTGTCCAGAGGAGGAGACCAGCACATCATGCCCATGACATTAGGGACAACTAAAAGAATGCCCCCAGCAACTCCAGATTTTGCAGGAAGACCAACCTGAAAATAATTTGAAAAAAAAGGATATTCTTGTTAACATTTTAAAATAAGGAAAATTATGTCCAACAATAAGGGAATTGGTTTAGAAATTATGGTATATGTATACACAGAATTCTAACATTACAAGTGTTGTAGATAACTATTAACATGTTTATAATACAGTAAATGAGAAAACACTTATAAAACAGTTGAGATGTATTTAAATACAGAAAACATTTGAAAAGATACACTCTTAAGGATTAAGGTAGATTACATCTAAATTGTGGGGCTATGCATGTTTTTATTTTATTCTTTTGGATTGTGTGTGTGTGTATATATATATATATATATATAGTATATATTGTATACAATATATTGGATTGTGTATATACATATATATATATTTTTTTGAAGTTTATTAGAGAGTGCACACAAGCATGTGGGAGGGGCAGAGAGACAGAGACAGACAGACAGAGAGAAAGACAAACAGAGAGAGAGACAGAGAGGGAAAGAGAATCCCAAGCATGCTGATGCAGAACTCAAACCCATGAACCACAAGATCATAACCTGAACCAAAATCAAGAGTTGAATACTTAACTGACTGAGCCACCCAGGCACTACTGGACTAGATTTGCTAATTCTATAATAAACATGTATTAAAGTATGAAAAGTTATTTTCAAAAAATATTTTATGACTAAAAAAACATGAGAAATTGTATCTTCTTAGAAGATTTTCTGTGGTATACTGTCTGAGAATTCTGAGGAGATAAGATCACAAGTAATTCAAATTAATCCTCTTCAAAACACTTAAGTTCACATTATGTAACACTTGACAGTAACTGTGATAAAAAGACAAAATTCGTATCATCAGGGCAGTATTCACTAATGGCTTACTAACATTCATATATTGAATACCTATTGCTAGAAGTAATCTTGCACAATACTAAGGAAAAAAAAAAATTAACCTGAATGGGATAAACCAATTTCCCAGCAATACAAGATACAAGGGACAATGGTATGGACGTAATAAAGAAAATCTAGACTGAAAAACTCTACAGGATAAATTACCCAGTTCTTTCAACTAAAAATAACAAGAAAGAAAGAGAGGTCAAGGAAGAGAACATACATTTAAAAAGTAATAATAGGGGCGCCTGGGTGGCGCAGTCGGTTAAGCGTCCGACTTCAGCCAGGTCACGATCTCGCGGTCCGTGAGTTCGAGCCCCGCGTCGGGCTCTGGGCTGATGGCTCAGAGCCTGGAGCCTGTTTCCGATTCTGTGTCTCCCTCTCTCTCTGCCCCTCCCCCGTTCATGCTCTGTCTCTCTCTGTCCCAAAAATAAATAAACGTTGAAAAAAAAAAATTAAAAAAAAAAAAAAAAGTAATAATAAAAGAAGATATAACCGATCATTAACACATGACCCTTATTTGCATCCCAGGTTAAAAAAAACCACAAAACAGTAATTTACAAGACAATCCAGATAATCTGAACACTAAATATTTTGATATTAAAAATGAAAAAATTTTTTTCAAATATAATAATGGTGCTATGTCTGTTCGTTTGTTTTCTAAAAAGTCCTTATCATTTAGAATTACACACTCAACTACATGGCAAGAATTGGAAATAAAGATAAACTGGTAAGGTACTAATAACTATTGAAGTTGAGTAGTGGGTAACATTAAATACATCTAGTTTTCTGTTCTAAAATTTTCAAATAAAAAAAATTTGTAGACATAAGCAGAATGAGGTAAGAAAGTCCGTATTTCACAGGTGTACACAAATGTTCAAAAATGCACAAGAGAGCTTTAAGAGTATATTTTTGTTAACTTAATATACTTTAAGTGCTTTAAAATATCTATGATTATAACCAAAGGTGTTAAACATCCCAATTATGCGCTCCTTCTGAACTTAAGGAGCTTTTGAGGTATGTAATCACCGTAAGGCTTAGTTATATTAATAAGAAATAGTAGAGAAAGTCTGTACTAACCTTGCACACTGGAATGCCTTACAAGTAGAAGTGATGAGGTTTTATAAATTAAACTCCAAGTTCTTAAGAATATCGGGTAGCCTGCTTAACTCTATTCCTTAACAAGTCTGTAACAAATTAACCTTAAAAACAAGTCTCTCTCTCAAAAATTAATGTGCAGGTTTAGAACCAAAGTTCAAACTGTATTTTTAAAAGAACTAGTCCAGACTAGTTTCTTGCAGTAGAAAATTAAGATTAAACAATTACTTACATGGAAAGCAAACTGCCCGGAGAAATCATACATGCCACAGGAATGCATCAAACTCAGTGTATTTCGAACTGCTTCAGGGCTCAGTACTCTCTCACCAGTAATTGGACAGAAACCACCATTAGCCAGTGTTGCAGCCATCACACTGGCTGATTCACAAGTTACTTCAATGGAGCATAGCTAGAAGGAAGAAAAAACGGAATTCTGAAAATTTAGGTTGACATTATTTTCTGTACTACAATTGACTTCTAAGAAAATATATTTCATCTGGTAGTTCATACAGATCTGAAATCTTTCCTTCAAGGGGATTATTTTAATATAACTTGATAACATTCCAAAGATTTAAATTTGAACAAATTTCAAGCCCCTTTAAGGTTTATCCTGATTTGCCCAGTTATCGAGTCTTTTATAATGGCAAAACCAGGATAGGAAGAGCCAGCCCCTAAGCATAAAGATCTATAATGGTCCCAAGTGATATTCAAAGTTGCTTAAATATTAATGCTTTCTGTAGGATACACAAACATAATTATTTTTAAATTGAAAGGAAAAGGAGCCGTGATATATTTTTAACACAAAGCAACATACATTAGTATTATGATAGATAGCATTTACATTAGAAATTGCTACTTTAGGAAAAAAAGATGCTAAAATGACTGACATTTTCACTATAACAAAGCTCAGCATTCCTACGTAGTAACATGCAAAAAAATTAAGGAATGGAAACCAAGATAGCACTAACCTGGATACTCTGAGTGCCTAAGTCAAAATACTACCTTTTAAACCACTTATTAATATTTAAATATTTATTTGATATTGACTATGGGTGCTGGACAGAATATACTGAATAAATAAAAGCAAAGTCCAGGCAGAGTATAGTACAGTATTTAAAAATAATCAAAATTGGGGCGCCTGGGTGGCGCAGTCGGTTAAGCGTCCGACTTCAGCCAGGTCACGATCTCGCGCTCCGCGAGTTCGAGCCCCGCGTCAGGCTCTGGGCTGATGGCTCGGAGCCTGGAGCCTGCTTCCGATTCTGTGACTCCCTCTCTCTCTGCCCCTCCCCCGTTCATGCTCTGTCTCTCTCTGTCCCAAAAATAAAAAAAATTTAAAAAAAAAAAAAAAAAAAAAAAATAATCAAAATAGGGGCGCCTGGGTGGCGCAGTCGGTTAAGCGTCCGACTTCAGCCAGGTCACGATCTCGTGGTCCGTGAGTTCGAGCCCCGCGTCGGGCTCTGGGCTGATGGCTCAGAGCCTGGAGCCTGTTTCCGGTTCTGTGTCTCCCTCTCTCTCTGCCCCTCCCCCATTCATGCTCTGTCTCTCTCTGTCCCAAAAATAAATAAACGTTGAAAAAAAAAAAATTTAAAAAAAATAAAAAAATAAAAAATAAAAAAAAAATAATCAAAATAATGGAAATAAGTTTACCACAGCAAACCCAAATTTATCCATAAAACAGAAATGATAAATAAGCTCCATTTTACTTTTCATTAACAGCAATCCAAACTAGGGGGCAGGGTGTGTATGGAGAGGTGGGGGAGGAAGTAGATGAGAAAGAAGATGGGAAGGGGGAGCAGGAAGAAAAGGCTGAGTTACCAACTTGCAATCTTTCCTTACTAATTTTTCAAGATTCCACAAGAGACAAAGGGGTTTGGAAAGAGCAAGAAGGAAAACTTATTAGCTACAGTGCATTAGGAAACTGACTAGGAGCCACTTTTTCACTGACTTTCACTTTTGCTTGTTTATATTAAAACCTCTTCCTTATTTCTCCAAAACTACAGAACCTAGTCACTATACTGACCCAGATAGCAAAGACTTATGTAGATGTAATCATGAAATGCTTTCTAAAAGAAGTTAAAATTTAAACTCCAATGATCATTTCCTAACTTATACTTAGTATTAACTGGAATTTTGTTTGTCATAAGATGATATATATACCAAATTTGACAAATCCCAATTTAACAGTACTTTTCTGATACCCTGATCAGATGTTCAATTACATGCAGCCCTTCTCCAAAAAAGTAAGGCTTCTATTCTATGGCTTTCTCTTGATTTTTACCCTGAAGTGCAGAAATTTCATAGTAGATTAGTAGCACCTAGGCTATAACAGCTAAAGTGTATATACCGAAGGAAAACAAACATTAACGTATGGAAGAAATAACAATAAATGACATTATTATTTTATAGAACACCTTACAGCTTCAAAGGAATTTGACACATATCATTTCATGTTATCTTCAATATAATGCAGACAGTTAGGTTAAGCATATGCTACACATAATGAAATTAGGTCTAAGTTACTGAAGTTATGTCACATGGCTAAAAAATGGCCAGATTAGACCTTGATTTTATACTGACAGTCTGGATTCTCAATTCACAGTTCCTCACGTTGGAAGGTGACAAACTGTCATCAAAATCTACATTATCAACCCCCCTTACATATTTTTTAACATTACTACAAAATTGAAATTAAAGCACCTTAAAAAGTAAAGGCAGGCAAAAGTAAGATTAACTAGAAATCAATAATAATTAATTTACTATTTAGCTTGATATTACAGCCCATTGATATTAGCACCGATGGTATTAAATCTGTAGGAATGAACTGAACTGAAAATACAGGGAGAAAAGAGAGTTATCGGGGATGGCTCTCAAAAACTGAGTTCTATAATCACAGCAGATTATGTGAGTGGCCCACTCAGGAATGTGGAGAAACTATACTAAGTTAGAAAAAAAACACCACAGGGGTGCCTGGGTGGCTCAATCGGTTGGGTGGCAGACTTCGGCTCAGGTCATGACCTCACAGTTCGTGAGTTTGAGCCCCACGTCAGGCTCTGTGCTGACAGTTCAGAGCCTGGAGCCTGCTTCAGATTCTGTGTGTTTCCCTCTCTCTGCTCCTCCTCTCCTCATGCTCTCTCTCGAAAATAAACATTAAAAAACAAACCAAAAAAGCATCATATGACTTTGCAGAAATGAATTAAACCAACTGAGAAACTGCTACTTTAAAATGCTGAATATGAACACTCCAATGAAGAAACAAACAAATCCTCAAAACAAAACTTAAAAGCTAAGAAATCAGCTTAGTTTTTAATAAGGACAAACCAATTTCTGGAATTATATACCATTTTTGATACTTCTTAAAGTAAAAAACATTCCTTATTACATTCTAAGGCCATGATTTTTAGGAGGAAAAAAACATGAGAATGCCTTTCATGAGGACTCTTTTTAGAAGGGGAGTGGTAAATATATTTTATCTTAATCTAGAGCCATGATTTCAGAGACATCTATACTCTGCACAATGTGACACATCCATTTATATACACAACTCATAGAGTTGAAGTAAATTACCTGGAAATAGAAGTCTAATATACCAACCATGTCTGTGCCTTCTGGAAAACACTGAAAAAATAGAAAGGCAATTAAAAACAAGAATATATGCACATAAGTAAGAGACACATAAAGACTAAATTTAAAATGTATATAAATGTCTCGTATTAACTGGTAACAAAATAGCATATAACCTATAAAAAGGCTTACAACCCTTTTTACATGAAATAATAAAGAACAATAAAGCAAAACTACATTACATACAGATTTCTAGATACTAGTTTAACAATGATAAACTGATTCATAATTCATAAAGCAAGTTACTGGACCACCCACTTGAAATTTAAAAACCAAATGTAATCAATAATAGTCTGGCATCACACTTTCAGAAAAATGGGCTAATCCTTAAGAAAAACTTGCATCAATGTAATTAGTAAAATATCTGAATACTGCCAGATATTAAATTGATTTAATATTAACATTTTGAAATGACTAACTCAAGAGCATTTTGCAAAAACTTCTAAACATTAAATAGTAATAGACAGTTGCTTAAAACCTATTATTGAGTTTTTAGCATACATGTTTACATATTTTATTAAATAAAACAATAATTTGAAATAGAAACAAAAAAATTCAAGAACCTTTTTTTCTTTTAGGTAATATCCTATTGCAAAATTTCGATCTCCACTTTCTCTTTCAGACTGAAACCTAGAAGGAAAAAAATTGCTCTATTTACTTATTTTCTATAAAAGTATGATTGTCTTGTAGTGTAACTGTATAGCAAAGTATAGTATAAAGAACACTGACCTAAGAGTCAGGACTGCTGGGTTTCAATCCCAGTTCTGTCAATAGGCTAGCTATGTGGTTTTTGGGGAAGTCATTTAATTGACAATTCTTTCAGTCTTAATTTTCTCAGCTGTGAAAGGACTGAAATGGGTTAGGCCCTTTCTAATCTTCATATTTTGTGAATAAAGAAGCTAATTTTAAAATTACCAAGTATTCCACCATTAAAAAATACACTAAGAAACTGCAGAATCTCCTGGGTCCTCCAAAAGTACAATAATTAATTCCAACTGCAGGAATCCATGGAAATTTCACTAAAGGAAGGACACATGAAATGGGCCTTTCAGCATTTGTTGGATTAACAGATTTCCGGGGGAAGCCTAGGCAGTGGCAAATCCCATGTAGCATGAACAAAGTTATAAAAGTATAGAATACAGGACTGCACTGAAGAATGGCGTATGTTCTGATGTATCTGAGAAATAGGGTTCATGGAGAAGAGTGGAGAACCATCAAACTAACAAAGGAGACTGGGACCACATTATTATCAAGACTGATAAATCTAAAAATGGCTCCTGATGGCATACCAAATGAAAGCTTGAAGGCTTTCCATCAAATTACCTTGTTGAGACCTACATTTTAGAAGGATAACTCTGACATCAGTCTGGGAAAGGGGAAAAAGAAAGGATGACTTATGTTATTAGGAAACCGAAGTAATAAAAGCCATAGAAAGCCTGAACTTAGGTAGTGGTGACAGGAATGGAAGGAGAGCTATGATCAAACATGAGAACACTTCGGCAAGTCTTTCAACCTAATGGGAAAAAGGGGGAATGGTGAATGAAGTCTGATACAAAAGTCTAGATTTTTAATCCAGTCGACTGAAAGGACAGTGATATCAACTGACGTGGGGATCCATGAAGCAAAGAGTAGTTTGAGAAGAAAGAGAATGAGTTTTAATTTAGACAGATTTAACTTGCGTGCAAGCATCCATAAGGCTGCTGACAAAAGAGGAAATGTGGGTGACAAGCACTCTGTATTATCAATCACAAGGTGTGTGTGGGGGGTGGGGAGAGTCTCTCCTAACTATACATTTTAATGTTTCTATGGTTAGAAAAACAATGTTGGATATGTGGATATGAAAAAGCTCTTGAAAATAAACTTGTCAACTTGCCATACCTTAAAAAAAAAAAAAAAAAAAAAAAACTCAACATGGTGTACATAAAGAACTAACTGCTGGGGCGCCTGGGTGGCGCAGTCGGTTAAGCATCCGACTTCAGCCAGGTCACGATCTCGCGGTCCGTGAGTTCGAGCCCCGCGTCAGGCTCTGGGCTGATGGCTCAGAGCCTGGAGCCTGTTTCCCATTCTGTGTCTCCCTCTCTCTCTGCCCCTCCCCCGTTCATGCTCTGTCTCTCTCTGTCGCAAAAATAAATAAACGTTGAAAAAAAAAAATTTAAAAAAAAAAAAAAAAAAAAAAAGAACTAACTGCTTAGCAATGATCACAGTGCCTAGCATATAGTTCTGTTCACCAAACACTATCAAGTGGCTATTATCTGCTGGATAACAGGAATACAAAAATGAATTGAAGACATTTCTACCCAGGTCTAAAGGAAGTCAGAGTCTTATGGTGGTGATGAGGCAGTGAGACATAGAGTAAGCTCAATTAAATATGGTAATATAATAGCACAGAAGAGAGGTGAGATGAGATTCATGAAAAACTTCTTAGAAAGATACTTAAATTGATGAATAAAAGTTGGTAGAGCAGACAACCTGAAAATTTTTGTTTCCTGAAACGTGAAGTACAAAGTATCACCTATTTAGTATTCATGCCAAAACCGTTTCAGCTTTATGTAACCACAAGGAAACAACCAGACCTATTCAAAATGTGGAATATCCACTATAGCCCATGGGCCAGATGTAGCCTGCTGCCTGTTTTTATAAATAAAGTTTCTTGAAACACAACCTCATATTGTCCATGGCTGCATTCCTACTGAAACAGTAGAAATGAGTAGTTGCAACCAGAGTCCATATGGCCCACAAGTCTGAAAAATTTACTATCTGGTCCTTCACAGAGAAAGTTAGTTAATTCCTGCTTTGCAAGACAAGTGGTTGGCACTCTTCAAAGAAAGCCACTTAATAAAAGTTTATAAAGCAAAGGTGTAGGGCAGGAAGACTCTTCTATTTTAAAAAAGCAGAAGAGACATAAATGTAATGTGCAAACCTTGATTAATTCCTAGGAAGCAAAGGTCATAAAAGGCTTTTAGGGGGTGGACAGTTGGTACATTTATGTATTAATGACATCTTACGATTAATGTTAGTGATCTTAATGTTAATGTTAATGTGTTGATGGTACTGTGGTTATGTAGGAGAATGTCCTTATCTCAGAATATACATGTTGAGTTATTTATGGGTGAAGTGTTGAGATGTCTACAACTTTATTTCTATCAGTTCAGAGAAAAAAAATGTATATTTACATATGTGTGTGTGTGTTTGTGTGTGTAGAAATACACATGTTTTAAACAGTTATCTAAAAAAAGAGGTTGAGGGAAAGCCAATGAGACAAAAATATTAATCAGAAAATATAAGTGAAAGATATCCAGATATTCATTGCTTACTCCTTCAACTTTTCTACAGACTGGCAAATTTCAAAATAAAAAACTGGGGTTAAAATCAAGTTAGCCAGGCAGAGAGATTTAGAGAGGTAAGACAGGTATTACAGGCAAAAAGAAAATTGAATAACTCTCAGTAATTTAAGGGAAAGTTGGGTCCCTTCTAACTTTATACCCACAAGAAGTTTATCCAACCTATATAAAGCATTTAAGTGTTCTCTCAGGTAATTCAGAAATAATTCATTTCCCTTTAATGACGAAATTTTAAGTAATTATTTATTCGCTGAAGTAAGCCCTAGGACCAAACCAGATTAATTCTAAATACACTATGTATTATATATGTAGAGAAAGGGGAGAGGTTGGGGGGGGGGGGTGGGGACAAAACAGCATTTAAAATAGAATTCTCTAGGGGTCCCTGGGTGGTTCAGTTGGTTAAGTGTCCGATTTCAGCTCAGGTCATGATCTCGCGGTTCATGAGTTCGAGCTCCATGTCGGGCTCTGTGCTGACAGCTCAGAGCCTGGAGCCTGCTTCAGATTCTGCCTCTCTCTCTCTCTCTCTCTCCCCCTCCCTTGCTCATGCTCTGTCCCTCAAAAATCAATAAACATTTTAAAAAAATGTTTAATAGAATTCTATACTCTAGATATTTTTGTTAATTTAAAGAGGACTGGCCCATTATAAAAACCTAAGTCAAAAATTAGACTCACGTTGCATTACTGAATCCAACGTATTCATTGCCAGCCATCTTATTCAAAAACTGCATCACCTATAAACCAGAATTAGAAAGTATCAGTAATTAAAAAACAAGTATTTAAGGAATATAAATAAAGCATGAAAACTGAATTCTACATTGCACTTACATAGTCAAATTTTTCAGCATTATTCACTCCTTGCTGCAAAGAAATGAGATAAATATGTTAATACAGGCATCACTACAGTTTAAGTTTTAACTGAGTATAATTATCAAAATTTCAAATTGCTATCATAATTAATATACTGTACATTAGTACTTTTAAATCTAGGAAATACTTCTAAAATAATTCAATATTTACATAAACTTTTTACATGTTCTTTTATTAATACCAATATGTTGACAATGGGTCTGAATTACAAAGGGAATGCTTTATTTTAAGTATAAGCTTTACCCAACCCAAAGTTACAGAATTTTAGTTACCCCAAATTCCCTTATCTTTCATGACAACACATAATCTGCTAGAACATATGTTATTTAATTTCATATTTTAAAAAAACTTAAAATAAAGTTTCACCCTTAGAAAAGAGTTGAGTATAAATTATGGTTTTCAAGTAAGAACAATCTACTCATATTTTTAAAATAACCTTAAACCAGTATTAGAGTTAGGAAGATGAGTTATGTTGCAAAACTAAACTAATCTTTTATAATTCTATATATGCAAACATCCTGCATACATTTTGCTAGTATAAAGAAAGCTCTACCTTTTGTATCTCATTTGTTTTAACAATATGTGAACTAAAAAATATATATTTCATAGCCTCTAAACAATTAGCTACATTTGAATTTAGCATTATGCCAATTCAGAGCATGGAAGATGTATTGTTTCATCACTTCTATTTCTGACATGTTAGCTACTGCAAATGTCAATAGGAAAAACCTATGTAATGTAGATCAGTTCAAGTAGCCAAATGGTTTCATTTTTACCTCGGCGAAGTTTACAAAGCAGTAAGATGTAGATCTGAAATCAAACGTATTAATTGGTGATATGCACCCAATAGAAACAATACATCTCTAATTTTTAAAACAGGTTTAAAATAATTTGACAACTAAAATTTTAAAACAAAAATTTTAAACTTTACCCTAAAAATTCCAAAACATTACACTTTAAAATTTGATTATGATGGGGAAAACCTGTACCAGAGAATTATTTAACTGAATAAAGCCAGGTTCATTCTCCACTTTACAAGTGGATTAAGATCTGGCTGATAATCTGTGAAACCTTACAGATCAACTTATTTACCAAAGAATGTCAATCACATATACAATCAGTAGCTGAAAAGAACACCACACTATTTCATCAAAATTAGGCATTAACAAAGCTTAAACAAGATAATGATGGATAATTTAGCTACAGCCATATTGTAATCACTATCTATGTATTTTCTCTAAAGTGCCCTTTGACATATTTTAATTTTTCTTTCCTTATAATACACCAGAACTCAAAATGTAGAAATGTAACTCCAAAGCTGTTCAATGAAAAATAATTAAAAGAAGAAATTACCAACTTCATTGAACTGTTGCAGTTGTCAAAATATTCCATAGATCCTAATGCTGTAAAATATGTAACAACATTTAAACCACAAAAACCTTTTTAACCTTAGAAAACGCACAAAAAAAAAAAAAAAAAAACAACTCTTTTGGAAAAGGATGTCAGCATTTGCATTGGGATGTTACATGGATAATTACCATTATACAATTAATCAATGTAAAATAAACAAGTTATACTGAACTTCCATTCTCTGACCTAAACTGTGCCCTACAGAACAAATACAAATTTTCTTTATTAAGCTGTCATGTTTAATAAAAAGAAAAAAAACCTGTTTCAACTCTAGACTATGGTCACAAGCTTGACCTACTTTGTAGCTTACTAAATTAAAGCATAATTAAAATTGTTTTGCTTCTAAGCTATTTTTTAAAAAACTGATATTTACCATTGTCAATCACATAACCTTTTGGATAAACTACTTGAAATGTTCTAGGCGGATTATATAAAAACACACAAAATAAACTAACTGATTTTGTTGACCCAAGAAAGTCTTTCCCCAAAATTTCCCCATTTAAATGTAAAAGCACTTGTTTAATGTTTGTTCTTACTATCTACACTGAAAATAGTATTTTACTTAAGTCAACAAAATATATTTGCCCCTGTATCTCTTGGAAAGATTTCATGTACCCCAGGAATATATGGGATCTAATAATCATTATAAAATGTCAAGTTATTTTAATTTCAAAAAAATAACAGTAGAAAGTTTATTTGTAAAAATGTTAGAAAAAATACACATACACATACAAAATAGAGTAAACCCCCTAAAAGCAAATATACAAACTGTAAAAATAAAATCCATCATCATCTAGTAGTGGGGTACAGAGAAGTGGAGGACAAGATACTATGAAAATTAGAAGCCAGGAATGGGTACATAGGGGCTAGTTACACTATGTTTATTTTGAGTATGTTTGAAATTTTTCATAAAAAGTTAAAGAAAAAATGTTTATTAATAATGTCCCATGTTAATTTACAAAACTTATTTTAGAATATTCTTTTCTCTTTGAAATAGTAATTGATTTTTAATTAGTTCATGTATAAGTGGATATTTTCTATTGCTAGAATAAAGAGATTCTCTTCCTATTTAAAATTTTTACAGAGGTAGGAGTTGAGAAATCTTGCTGACAACAGATGAGTAGATAGAAATAGGAAAGGTTTTGTTACAGCGATATCACTCAATTCTTTTACATATCTATATTACATGTAAAAGTCACACAGCAATCCATCCTTAAAATTTACACTTACTGTTCTTATTAACTAACAACTTGATTAGATCCTCTGTCCATTTTGTTGAAACCAAAGACCTGGAAACAATCTATATACAAGAGGGCTGTTCCCACTCATTACAATGATTCATGTCCTCAATAACACTGACTCCGATATTTCAAAATGTTCTCTTTCACTGGTGCCCAAGAGGTTTTTAGAACCTGAAAGTGTACCACAGTAAAAATTGGTACAAATGAGAAGTATGCCTTCTTTTGAAAAATGGGAGGAAATATGGACCAAAGGCAGACTAATTTTAAGAAACACATATATGAAAACTGGAATTTGGAAACTGGTCTTAAAATTATCAATGTCCCTTTATCTCTTGGAAAAAACTTCCCATAACCAGGAATAGGTTTATCCCACTTTTAAATCACTATACAACCAATATTATATATGTTATTTTAATTGTAGAAAAAGCTACAATGCTATATAGGTAAGTACAGCAGGAAAACTTAAAAACTAAATTGGAGAAAATATATTTACCAAATGATTTACCAAATCTGTTCACCAAATGATTTTTTTTTTTTTTTCCCAGTGAGAAAAAGTGTTTTTATTAAAGCAAGGGGACAGGACCTATGGACAGAAAGAACTATACTGTGATTGTGAGGAGTGATTGATTTACTTTTAAGTTGGGGAAGTAGAGATAAGGAAGTTTCTAAAGTATTTTTCATATGTTAAAGACGACTTCCAGGATCGTGGAGATCAAATGACTTCTAAAAAGCAAACTATAAGGTTTGTCTGAAAAGGGTAGTTAAGTAATCAGATCCTGAGATTAGAAAATTCTAGGAGTTAATTCTTCTGTAAACATACCTATTCTAACTTAAAGAATTTTCATTTCATTGAAGAAAACTTTATGAATGAAAATGTGATAAATAGGCACTGACTTTTTAACACTGGCTATTAAAAAAATTAATATAATTATACTGGAGTTTTTATAACCGGTTTTTACAATATACTCCCGAATTATGTATATTATACATTAAAACACAGGTGAAAACATTACTGTTAATAGGGACATCTGCTAATACGTTTAATATTAACATGACTCATTTGAAGTCAATGCATTAATCAGAGTTATGTGTGAGTAAATCACTTGATTCCATTCATAAAGTATGGAGGTGTAAAAGCCAACTGAAAATTAGAGATCACAGGGGCGCCTGGGTGGCTCAGTCGGTTGAGCGTCTGACTTCAGCTCAGGTCATGATCTCACACTCCGTGAGTTCTAGCCCCACGTCGGGCTCTGTGCTGACAGTTCAGAGCCTGGAGCCTGCTTCGGAGTCTGTGTCTCCCTCTCTCTCTCTGCCCCTCCCCTGCTCATGCTCTGTCTCTCTCTGTCTCAAAAATAAATAAAAACATTAAAAAAAATTAAAAAAAAAAAAGAAAATTAGAGATCACAGAGGAAAGAGGCAAAAAAGGTAACTGAAAATGATTTATAGAATACTTTTAATTTAATCTTGCCACAGAAAATGCTTTAAAGCTAAATAATAGTTGGAAGATTTAAAATAGATATTACAGGTAAAATATGTTCTAAATCTAGTATTATATAGATTAACCCTAAATATAAAGAGAAAAGTGAATTCTGATGTCAATCAACTATCTGCCTTTCATTAAAAAAAACAAAATTCAAACAAACCAACTGATATAAACATGGAGTGAAAAAATACCACAATAAAATTATCAAGTCCAAGGCATCATCCAGTACTTCCCAGAGCCACAAACCACCTTAAAAGTATGGCTCACAAGTCCAACAAGTTATTGCTAACATAACTAAACTGAAGCACTACATACATACTAACTAAATTCATCTTATTTTCATGGAGTACGATTAAATTATTTTTTAATAACAGAAAAATCTGATTTTTTAAATTTAAAAAGACTTCTGATTAAAAAAAACCAAGCTTCTTCAAATGACAAAAACTGGAAAGTACCACTAGAATAAAGAGATATAAACGCAGAAGACAGTGTAACTTACTATTTCCCTTTAAAGTGAAAAAGCAAAAATAAATAAATATAAAATAAGAAAATAAAATAAAATAGCAGACCTATGGCAATTATCTTTTAGTAGGTTTTCCTCATTTTCCCACCCTAACCCTCAAGTTATTAGAAGATTTAAACTTTTAAACTAAAACTAGTTGAAGTTTTTACCACTGCAAAGAAAAAAATTACATAAATATACAGCTATTTCATCCAGAGTAACTGTGTTCCTTTCAAATTGTTTACTCTTCCCTTTAAATTAAGCAACCATATTATCATTATCAGATAAAACAAATTACATCAAAAAGTATTCCTTTAATTCAGTAGTTACCACAAAGAAAAAGAAAGAATTTACTTTTAAAGTTTTTAAAATTTTGTGCATTTTAAGTACAAAATGACATTTGGTTTTTTTTTTTTGAAGGTATTTACCTAGATAGCTTTGTTTAAAATTTTAAATATTGGAGTTTTCCTATAAGTTTAGTAGTTAAGAATTTATGCAACAGGTTCCTTCTGTCCAAATCCTCCTTTTTTCCACAATCTGCTAATCCTTTTGAACATTTGCTCTGCCTCTTCCCCCATTTCCTGAGGATCATCTCCAATCCTACAAGGAAAAAATATCAATACTACAAAATTAAGAAATAAAGAGTCTTACTAAAGACTCTACTTAATGTGTGTGTGTGTGTGTGTGTGTGTGTGTGTGTGTGAGAGAGAGAGAGAGAGAGAGAGAGAGAGAGAGAGAGAGAAAGACTAACATGAGGAGAATGTTTTAATAGCACCATAATTGAGTTTAAGTTTGAAAGCAAAAAATAGCCTTAAGGTCATCAACTAAGAGCTAAAAAACAAAATTCACATCTAGTAGCCATGGTAAAATATGCATGCTTTGGATACTCAAATGGAAGCTCCTTGAGAAAAGGTTTAAGTTCCTTTACAGATAGTCGGCACTGACTAATGTCCAAAGAATAACTACATTACCCCTACTAAAAATTAGATGTGACTTTTAAGCAAGTTATTATTTGTACAAGTTAAAATTAAGAAAATAAAACTTTTCCTTTAGGACAATGTAACAATGCTAGGTAAAGACAAAGATGTTATCAAGAGAAATAGCAAACACCTACATTAATTAGTCAGAGTGAATTCTAATGAAGAGTAAACAAACCAGGAGATTTAGCTCAAGCCCAACTCTTCTGCTGTTAGCCCTTATCTAGTTTCAGTTTCCTCATTGCAACTATATAAAGAAGGCTGGACTTGAAGACCCTTGTTTGGCTATGGTTTTGCTAACTCAATTTCGATTACCAATTCATAAATAATTATGTGATCATACAACAACTTGCATAGATCACATACAGATATTTAGAGGAGATCTGAATTCTTTTTAAAAAACAGCCTAAAAAAAAGGTATTACATTCTGGGGCAGTTTTACAAAGATATATAAGGCTTACCCCTCCAAGATTTAGATGAACTTCAATAAAAAAGGAAGAAAGAAAGAAACTTGTGAAACACTTCTAAAAACAAAACAAAAATTCTAAGAAAGTGACCTTAAATATGA
This sequence comes from Lynx canadensis, assembly GCF_007474595.2. Classification (NCBI taxonomy): domain Eukaryota; kingdom Metazoa; phylum Chordata; class Mammalia; order Carnivora; family Felidae; genus Lynx; species Lynx canadensis. The sequence continues at coordinate 177,397,822 of NC_044310.1, read as the reverse complement.
ACTATACCCCAAAAGCCTTATTTTCAAATTTGTCAGTAAATTAAAACTGTTTGCATCTTTAAAATCACTGATCAAATTTATAAATACAAGATGACTCAGTTAAATTTTTGCACTGTTGGATACTGAACCACATTTATGTGTATGCATTTTTTTAAACTGTTTCTAAGTGTTCATTAATGTGGCCCAATGTACCGTTCATGGCTCATGACTAAACATAAGTGAAACTAATAAAGTGATGGTGTGATATGACTAGACATGCATTTCTCACATGCAGCGTTTCAGTGTAGTATATATGAAACCCATGAATCAACAGAAGATGTTTAATTGCATGCAGTTAAGGAAGGCTTTTAATTATATACAGATGCCCTTTCCTGAAAATACTATTTGGTGTGCTATGTTAATCTTTCTCCAATGTAAGAGTTCTTAAACTGGGATTCGTGGATCAGCGTCAAAGGGTCTGTGAACTCCCCCAAAGGTTACAGAAAATCACAGTATGTAAACATTTTTCTGGGAACACTCAAAAAAGGTTTGGAACCATTCTAGTGGTTTTCTCATTAAGCATTAACAAATACATTATACTATCCCAACTTTCCTTACCTCTAAGTTAACTTGTTCAAATCTAAACAATTATTAATTAGACTTTTTCTCATCGCAGTGTTTACTGGATTTCACCGTAAGGGCCCATTTACTTGTGTCTACCTTCTACAAGGTAAGGTACCTGAAGGGAGGGCTGTGCCTAGTACAGGTTTGTATTACAATTTTCTACAATAAACAAATACTATGTTACCTCAAGCTGACAACTTTTACTTAATGTGAAAGTCATGAATAGATATTACAATAGGCAAAATAAAAATTTCCATAGCCTATTAAAATTAGTTACAATAAAAATTAATACTTGGCTATAATATCTACTTCACTAGAGTTACAAGGATTAAGAGGGCCAAAGCTTACAAAGTATTTGCCCTAAAATAACAACTAAACATATATAATTCTTATGATAGTAGTCTTCTATTTTAAAGCCTTTTCTCATGAACATTTAAAATTCATGAAGGAGACGATTTCTAGCATACAAATTAGACATATTTTTATTAACTGGGCCAAGGGCATAATTCATATCCAAACACTCTTTGTGTAACCAGGGTATCACATCCTTACTAATGCATCTACAAAGCCATGTAGTTATGTTTTTTTCGTGCTTGGAAAAGATATGCATAGATTTACTGAAGTATATAAATGTTCCAAACATAAATGAAATATATTTGAATATAAATGAAATTTATAATTAGAAATTAAAAATCTAAATAGTATCACACAACAAAACCATTTTCAAATACTTATTCCAAACAACAACAGAGCTTCCAATTATTAAGGCAAAGTAGACACTAAAACAACTAAAACGTACAATGTAAAACAAAGCATAAGAAAAATAATATAACTTAATAATTGGAATAAGTCTTACTTATTTTAGTTATGATAATAAGCAAAACAAATGAAAGAAGTTCAAATGAAAATTGGAATGTAGCTCTTGAGTAGAAAGGACTTCAGAATGTTCAAGGGTAAATGTACTTTGTCTTAACACAAAGTACCAGAACATTTGTTCCTACATATGCTGATGACAAACAGTAAACAGTAAAATGCTTTTAATTGTGTTAACATCTGTTCATTCTCGAAGAGCCAAAAGGAACAGGAATAAAAAAAAAATATCACAACTTTAGGAAGAAAAACCTCTGTGCCTATTGTTCAGCAGAGACTTCTTTTTGATTTTTTGCCAGATCTTCAGGTCAAGAGTAACTGAGCAACTCTTACAATGAGTCATCGGTTTTAAATTTTGTTCTTGAAATTACATTTATTTCAAAGTAAATATGAATCTTAAGGTTTCACCATAAGATTAAGTGTAACACCAAAACTTTTCACAATTCTACATAAATAACCCAATATTCATCTTTATGCCTTATTTTTAAAAACTTACTAGGTTAAAAGGAATTGTCAACATTTTACCTTTATTAATGAAGTCACAACAATTGCTCCAGCATTTACCATAGGATTGTGTGGCTTATCTGTAAAATATAAAAACAACAGCATTTTTTCGAATATTTGATATCGTGTTCCATTATATAGGTACTTCTCGTGAAAATATATTTTCTTTATGTAAGATAATGTTACAGTTCTTTTGGGGGGAGGGAAAGAAAGGGTGAAGGGATACATTTAGTCACTTACTTAACAAACCAGTAATACACTTCCATAATAATTATATAGGAAAACAAAGATTCATGTACAGAAAGATAGTGAATAATAGTATAAGAGTACATCCAAATTTCCTAACTCTACCATTTACTACCTATCTGATCTTGAGCAAGTAACTGAATTTCATTGTGCCTCAATTTTATCACTGTAAATTGGGAGTAATAAATAGCACCAACATCTCAGTGAAACATAATGCTTGAATGAATTAGCACACACAAAATGCTTAAATGTATATGGCACATCCTTAGGCATTCATACAACGTTACTATAAAAATAACCTTGAAAAAAGCCTATCTTGCTTTTTAAAAGTGCTTTATTTTTGTTTTTATGTATATACACATACACACGCAGAAAAAGAAAACAGAAACACTATAAAGAGATATATCTATTATAAAAATATTACAGGGGATTTGAATTGTATTCTGTTCTTTCTATATTTCCTGACAATAAAGATGTATTTATTTTAAAAATTACTTAAAATGTAAATTCATCTCAAATCTTACCTCTTCTAATTCTTACAACAAACAGAATTTCAAATCTCAACTGATTACATTCCATTCATGGCATTGCACAAATGCCAAACACAAACCTCTTAGGGCACTGAAAACATTTATTTAAAAGAACGATTACTAATTTATCTGTTTGTGGTAGTGCTTCATTTGAGTGGGGGGGAACAAGTTCTTATCTAACTTGACAGATCCAACAGAATTTATTAAGTTATTGCTACATTATTAGCCTCCTTAAATTTTAAGCAAGTTATCTTCTGTAAGATGAACCTGTGACTAAATAATTCTGAGCTCTAGAAAACAGCCTAGCAGTTTTCAACTGTCAAAGAGTTGCCATATGACCCAGCAATTCCATTCCCAGGTATACAGTCAAGAGAAATAAATATGTACATGCACACAAATACTTGTACACCAGTGTTCACAGAAGTATTACTGATAATAGTCAAAGGTGAAAAACAACTCAAACGTCCTGTCAACTGATGAGTAGATAAATAAGATGTGGTATTATTACCAATAGAAGATAACATTATTCAGCAATTTTTAAAAAATGAAGTACTGATACATACATACTGATACATACATACAGAACATAAAGGCACTTTAAAAGTAACATGCTGGGGCATGTGGGTGGCTCAGTCAGTTAAGCGTCTGACTTTGGCTCAGGTCATGATCTCACAGCTTGTGGGTTCGAGTCCCACATCGGGCTCTGTGCTGACAGCTCAGAGCCTGGAGCCTGCTTCAGATTCTGTGTCTCCCTCTCTCTCTGCCCCTCCCCTGCTCACTCTCTCTCTCTCCAAAATGAATAAACATTAAAAAAAAAATTCTAAAAGTAACATGCTAAGTAAGACAGGCCAGTCATAAAAGACCAAATATCATAGGATTTCATTTATATATAATGTCCAGAATAGGCAAATCTATAGAGACAGAGAGTAGATAACTAGTGCCAGGGGTAGAAGACATATGGGTATTCAACTAATTAAAATGGGTACTCACTGGGTACAGGGTATTTTTGGGGGTGACAAAAGTGTCCCAAAATTGCCTGGGTGGTTCAGTCTGTTAAGCGTCTGACTTTGGCTCAGGTCATGATCTCACGGTTCATGAGTTCGAGCCCTGCATTGGGCTCTCCACTGACAGCGCAGAGCCTGCTTAGGTTTCTCTCTCTCCCCCCTTTCTCTCTGCCCCTCCCACTCTCATGCTCACTCTCTCTCAAATAAATAAAAATTAAAAACTCAAATGAATTTTGGTGATGGTTGCACAATTCTGTGAATATGCTAAAAGCCACTGAATTGTACACTCTAATGGGTGAATTATATGGCATATAAAGTACTTCCCAATATAGTTGTTAAAATTTTCGTTCATTTAAAAAAGAAAGACAAAAAATTAGGTAACATACAGCCTACCAGTTTCCCTCAACGTAAGATCAACAATGTGATTTAGTAGCTATGCCTTAAACACTATACATTTTGGGTTAACCATGATGACAATTAGTTCCAAATGTTAAAATTTAGTATAATACCAGAGTATTTACAATCAAGATTTCACCTATTCCAAATCTTGCTAAGAGAAGTTTGCTTTCTCTGAGATCATACAAAATGAGAGCAATTAGTGTCAAAGTACTACATGGCAAGAGGGAGCCAAGGAACAAAAATTTTCCAGTATTGTTCACCTGGGAAAAAAAAAAAAAAACCAGAGACAGAAAATAGAATATAGAAATCAGGCTGTGCTAAATTAGTTTATACTTGTATTTGTGTATATGTTTATGTGTCTGTCCATTCATGGTTTTTTGACATTATCATGTATAGGCCCTAGGGCCTCAGAAGGCAGTTAAATGTGTATATTCCAAATGGTACCACATAAATGTGTGCACTTAGTATTTTCTAAATCATAAAGATTCTGCAAATACCACATAAGCTGCATTTAAGAAGATCTTTCAAAGAACACTAAAAGCATTTCATGGGATGACAGTGCAATTTTCAGATGTAAGCAACTGTTCTCTCTGCCTTTGGCTCAAAAGGCAGATACCTCAGTATTTGGAAATACACCAGATATTATAATATAACACCAGCATTACTGCAGTCTGAAACTTCAGTCTAAAACCTATCACTGTGAAACCTACTTGTTTCCTTCTCCACTGTAGGGAGGAGGGGAGAGGTAAAAGGTTCCATTTAGAATTTTTAATTTAAAAATACTCATGACAGCAGAAATAAAACTTAAGCTAATTAATAAAAGCTATCAACTGAAGTAATGGCATATATTAGCTTGGTATAATGACAAAATGGTCATAGGCCGCATCTGAAATTTATGGACACTTTTAACTAGAAGGTACAAAACTGTTTTAGTAAGTACTTATTCTTTCCAAAGGAAAAAAAACATGCAGAAAGTTCTTTTATATTATACTAGCAAAAGCTTTTCAAACTGCTAATCAAATATGAACCTTACAAAGATGAGGTTCATAACCGAGGCTAAGTCAAAGTTGCTAATGCATATACTGAAGAACCTAAAAAGTATTAATTTCACAGTTCAATATGAATATTTATATTTTAAGTATTATACTGGAATTTTTAAGAACCATATAAAAATTAAAGTATATTCTATATATGGTTTAATCCCACACCACCCACTTACCCAAGCAACCAAACTTTGTTCTTTGTATATACAATTCAGTCCTGTCTTCCTCACGTAAATTAATTCAACTCCTCTTCTTTCTCAAATCCTCTACAATATAAACTAACATATACATTTTGTCTTCTGTCAATTACACACTTATAAAAGTCTGTCTTTTTTCTCCATGCATTAGATGTATGTAATTGTTACCCATATCCTTTAGTATTAGCTAGATAAGTTACTCAAGAACCCAGGTCTATTTACCCTCCACAGCTATTAATAACAGGGGAAGAAGACATATATGTATGTGTTGATTAATCTAATTTCTACTATAAGATAGATAAAGACTTCACTAGGAGATGGTTGTTTCCAAAATTGGCATCTCCATCAAGTAACTTATTTCCTCATCTATAATGACAGAAAGTATCAACCAACTTTCTACCAGAGGACTAAAACATTTTTATGTTGTAAAACTACCAATATTACAAGAGTACTATAGGGCGCCTGTGTGGCTCAGTCAGTTGGGGGTCCAACTCTTGATTCTGGCTCAGGTCACGATCCCAGGGTTGTGGGACAGAGCCCTGTGTTGGGCTCCACGCTGAGCATGGAGCCTGCCTGGGATTCTCACACTCTCCCTGTGCCCCTCTCCCCTACTCACGCACTCTCTTTCTCGCTAAAATAAAAAAGAGTACTATAATTTCTTTATCCATTGTATTTACATTACTCTTAACTTACTACAATCTTATAAAGTTAGGGCAATATAAATACATTTGTTTTATTTTTAATTTTATAATAATGCTAAATGCACAGACACACAGACACATAAGGCATATAATTTCACCATAAACCTACTACTGAAGTTTTAAACATGAAGAAGACCTATAGTTGTTTTTTTGCTGAGGCTAGTTTTAAAACCAAAATTCTAGAGCACAGAACCTATGGAGAACTCAGCAAGAAGGGGAATAGTGAGGTCTTCACTTTCCCATTACTTGTAAGACTCTGGTATTGGCTCAGGTGGGAGGTACTAGCTTGGAAAAAGTCAAAGAATATCAAGGTAAAACCTCTTTTTAAACTTCATATTTCAATTATTATAAACCAGTGCTAAATTCCTGAGTTCTTATCTTGATTTTTTTCTTATAGATTACTATCAGTAAACTATAATTTTTAAAATCATAAATGGACAGAGCAAAAAAATATATTACTATAATGTTAAGTTCACTTACTCCATGCCCATTTTATTTATTTTTGTTTCCCAAATATGTCTTCACATTCAAATTCTTATATTTGCTCATTTCTATTCTTTAAATACCTCTCAAAATCAATCAATTCACCAGAACCACCTAGATTATTCTATTCTGGGGCGCCTGGGTGACTCAGTCAGTTGAGCATCCGACTTCGGCTCAGGTCATGATCTCACGGTCTGTGAGTTCAAGCCCCATGTCGGGCTCTGTGCTGACAGCTCAGAGGCTGGAGCCTGCTTCAGATTCTGTGTCTCCCTCTCTCTCTGACCCTCCCCCATTCATGCTCTGTCTCTCTCTGTCTCAAAAATAAATAATAAACATTAAAAAAAAATTAGATTATTCTATTCTGACTTACATAGGAAAATATTAATTTTTCTTATAAAATGTTTAATCTTAATAGAAAAAAAATATCAATTATTTCCATATTAAATCTGCATGTCAGTGAGTTTAATAGATAAATAAGGTACTTCTGCATATGATGTCCTTCCTGAAATTGTTAGTTTATGATAATCTCCATAAAATCAAATTTGGCATCAAGACAGAAAGATTATGGTAAAGTAGGTAAGAAAATGTAGTAGCTCCAAAAACAAAATAGAAAAGCACAAAGAAATATCATTCTTTTAACTTCATTAAAAAAATAAAACAATAATAAGTATAAGGCACATTTCATTTTGTACCCAGCACAAACAAAAAATACAAAAGAGTATTTCTCACAACCATTATTGCAACACTGAATTCCTTCACTCTTTCTTTCTTCAATTCTGTATTAACTCATCACACACAAGTGAGGAACCCAGTGGGGTGGGGCAGGTGGCTCACTCAGTCAGTTAAGCTTCTGACTCTTGATTTTGATTCAGGTCATGATCTCAAAGTTCATGAGTTCAAGCCCTGAGTTACGCTCTGTCCTGACAGTATGGAATCTTCATGGGATTCTCTCTCTCTCCCTCTCTCTGTCCCTCTCCCACTCACACACGTGCTCTCTCTCAAAATAAATGACTAAACTTAAAAAAAAAAAAAAAAAAGAACTTAGCATATGTCTGAAAGATTAAAATATAGCAACCAATACACAGGCTGGTGTTTAGATTTAAAACCTCTACCAAATCAAAAGTACTAAATAACTACCTTTGTCCTCCCACTTCCTTTTGAATTCCCATTAAGTAGTAAGACTTGTTAGTTATCCAACTATTTAATGCAAGATGGTTCTTTCAAATATTAAATGTTATGAAAGAGAAAAAAAGCACAATTATTCATTAGTTCTACCGGGGCCACCATAAAAACTTGCTATGTTGGAAGTTTTCAAATACATATAATATAGAAATGTAGAAAGAATACAACAGAAACACCTTACAGTTAGCCTTAAGAATTACCAACATATAGTTATAATCACACCCAGCACTCCCAGCTATACTCACTGAATTATTTTAGAGCAAATCTCAGATACTGTGAGATTTTACTACAAGATATTCTCCTATAAGTGTTTATGAAGTGAAGTCAAAACTTTACTCCCTGCTCTCATCTTCCCCTAGCTCACTTCCAGTGGTATGAGAAGCCTAAAATAACATTTTTAACAGTAGTAATATGGGTTTAACAGAAATTCCACGAGAAATGAACACAAAAATATTAATACTTTTAATTTTCTTCAAAAAAGCAAAAAAACAACTTCTTAGATTTAAATAGGAAAATGAGGTATTTCTTTTTCTAGCTTTTATGTAATTCTTACCATCTTCATTTAAAAACAGTTTGTTGAATCTTAATCCACTTGGCTCTTTCCCAACATATCGATGCACATATTCTGTTCCAAGGTCATTAACAGCAATTGCATATTTCAAAGGTTTTACACAGGACTGAAGACAAAATGGAACTTTGGTATCTCCAATAGAATGCCTATTTAAAAGTAGATTTAAAAAATAATTAAAATCAACTGGAAAAATATCTAAATAACTGGAGTTATTTTTACATGTTAATTCTAATTTACAAAGGTTTTCCCATAATTCAACCACAAGTTAACTTGGATATTAAAGAATAAATATAAATTTTAAGAAAAATGCTGCAAAATAGGCAAAAGCTTAAAACTATTCGGGTAATAGAATGGTTCAGAATTAGATAATAACTAAGTAACGTGAAAATTTTCCTGTGAGGGCAAGAGGGTATGGCCTTCCTTACTCCTACCTGTATTAAATCACATAAAATGAACTAGTCCTTTTAGAAATCAGTCACCACCTCTTCACTCATAGCTTTCATCATGACTACACCATGCTTATTAGTTTTTAAACAAAGTTCAGTTTGGATTCAACACCATTCTCTGAAACCTTGCCTGTAAATGCCTCATCCATATCTATGCACAATTCCAGTCCTGTTAAAAGAAATAGCATCCAGTTTTATAAACTGTGTTAGAGCTGGCATTAATGGCATCATTACCACCATTATCACTTCTAAACAATAGAAAAAGAAAGCTTTATGTTACCAAACTGGGATGCATATGAATATAGAATAGGTTAAAAAATGGAAAACCTGTGATTGACCCTGTTATAATGTAAACTTCACAAGGGCAGAGATCTTTTGTTTTATTCACTGGTATCCCAGATGCCCTGAACTTTGCCCCAACACAGACCAGGCACTCATTCATTCAGAGTGAAACTCATTCATAGTGAAACTGGGTACTATTAATAACCACTCCTGGGCAAAAAAGGATTAGAGGAGACATCAGAGGGCAAAGAAACATCAGAGGGCCACCTCTCCTCTAAGTATATTATGGAATATAACTACACATGCATAGACAGCAAAAGTATATAATATTTTTCCTATGTTTATGAATAATTTCTAATTCAGACTCTAAGTCCAACTTGACAATCATTCTAAAACCTGACAAGAGCCTGTCTTATTACCTTTGGATTTAAAATACATATGTCTGTGGTGCCTGGGTAGCTCAGTCAATTGAGTGTCTGACTTCGGCTCAGGTCATGATCTCACAGTTCGTGAGTTCGAGTCCCAGATCGGGCTCTGTGTTGACAGCTCAGAGCCGGGAGCCTGCTGTGGACTCTGTCTCTCTCTCTCTCTGCCCCTTCCCCATTTGCTCTCAAAAATAAATTAAAAAAATTTTTTTTTAAATAAATAAAAATACATATGTTCTAGTCTGAAATCAACTTTTACAATTATCCACATAAGAAAACTAAACTAAAAGAATCATCTTTACACACACAGAATCTTTAAGAAGAGAAAGAACAGGGGCGCCTGAGTAGCTCAGTCAGTTAAGCGTCCATCTCTCAATTTCAGCTCAGGCCATGATCTCACAGTTGTGAGATCGAGCCCCTCATCAGGCTCCAAACTGAGCCTGGAGCCTGCTTAACATTCTCTCACCCTCCCCACTGCCCCTCCCACGCTCATGCACATGCATGAACACATGCCTGTTTGCTCTCTCACTCTTAAAAAAAAAAGAGAGAAATCATGTCCAAGTACAAGCTTTGTGTTATAATCATTTCCTCCAAACATAAAAATTCCTATTACACGATAACCATTTCCTCCAAATACAAAAACAGGACTATCACTCCCAACTAGAATTTGATCCATAAGAATAAAGCCATGTCTTCTCGTGTATTTGTGTCCTTTCATAGCACCCAACATTTAATTCAACACACAATGACTGTTTAACACATTTTACAGGTCCAGATTAGGATAAAAGCTTATCATAATGGAGGCAACAACAAACTAGAAGTTAAGAAACTTAGGTATTAGTTTTACCTCTGCCAATATTAGATAAACTGTGGGCCTCAGATACCTTAAAAATGAATGGGCTAAGCCATATAATATATCTTTTTACTGTAAATACTTGAGAAAGAAAATTAGTAAAAAAATAAAAAGATCACTTAGAATGAAGGTACTTAAAAGATCAAAACTTAATAAATTGGAGGAAAAGCTATAACTGGGATATTATCTTTAAAAAGATGAGGCATTATAAGGCTAAATGACTTGTGGTTTTAACAGAACTTAGGACAAAACTACATCTCTGATGTAAATTCATCAAACTGTAAATATTTAGGGGTTGCACACCTTATTTTATGCAAATTACATTTAATTAAAAAAAATAACAATACCAGGCGCCTGAATGGTTCAGTCACTTAAGTGTCCGACTCTTGCTTTTGGCTCAAGTCATGATCTGAGGTTCATGGTTCAAGCCCTGCATTGGGCTCCATGGTGACAGAGCAGAACCTACCTGAAATTCTCTCTCCCTCTCTCAAAATAAATAAACTTAAAAAAATATTTTTATAAAGAAATACTACCTTAGTAAAAACTAAAACAAAAATAAAACACGAAGATTATAACTCTGAGCTAAGTCTTCAAATGAATTTAAAAAATTGATTTTTCTTTTTTGGCATAATTTTTCAGACTTGACAAAACTAAATTATAACACAATCATAAATCCCTATGACTGACTCACAGCATAATAAAAGGAGTCATTCTTGAAAAAATATTCCAGAACTTTATCAATTTTTCAAGGGCTTCACATAATTCATTGATTTTAAAACCAATCAGTCTCTTTGAAGTGCCTTCACCTCATTATCCTTTTTATAATTCTTCTATATCCTCATTTGTCAGTGGCTGTGCCTACAGTGTGAACACTTCCCAAAGATCGCTTTCATGAACTCACAAGATTCTACAAGCTTGCAAATGACTCTTGACTTGGCACATGATAGACGGAAATAAATTATTATCATTCCGTACGATCTTAACTATCATGCCACTCACATCAGGAGCATGAAGAACAAAGACAATAACAGACTGGGTAACTAATGTTAAGCTGAGAAATGGGAACACATTTTATTAGTGGTCAGTTCCTTAGTGAAGAATTTCATGTTTTGACAAGTCTGCTTTTCCTAAGGAAACTGTAATTGCAGGTACTTGAACAATACAGACTCAAATAAGAAGGCTACAACTGTGAAAAAGATGAAATGCCTCATAAAATTTAGTTAAAGACTATTTCAGTTAAGCTTTTAGAAATTAAATTAAAATCTAAACTTATTTACATTCTTGAATTTCTGTCATGTTAGGGCTAATTTCCATCATAGAAGGAAGATGTTCCTTTCTTCCTCATGCTCACTGTTATGCAAAATTTAAGGCTTAAAGTTGGTTTTTATGAATTTGAAATAAACTCACCTCTGTCCATCTACTGTACACACAGATACACCCCACAAATCAGGACTGAACTTGGCTAGCTGAGGAATATAATCCGCAACCTATACAAAATATCAGAACAAAATAACAGAAGACAAGCAAATAGTATTTCTTCTACCAAAAAATTTATCTCAATTTAGCCAGGCTATTTCATAGTACTCAGTGGCTTTGTGGTCTATCTTTTATAACAATATTCATAAAAACTAAAAGCAGAAGAGACTTGAGGATTATAGGTGAGATTTAACTGACTTCTCTCAGTCTCCGTCATCCTGTATGTTTTTCAATGCATTCTCTCTTTCTAGAAAAGCACAGTTTAAAAAAGAAACTAAGACTTGATTTTTTTTAAAGATAAAGAAACAGAATTTCTTTAATCAAAGTTATGATAGCAGGGTTTCATAGTATGACACAGAAAAAAATTAAAACAGTCCTTATTATTTTAGAGAATTTTTAAAACTAGACACATTTAATGTTCCAGGATATCACATGTATAGAAATTCTTAATAAAGTTACTTTTTTATTAATTAAAGATTTACAGCCATTTCAATCATCGGAAAATGAAAAAGAATTCTTAAACTTAAGATTTCTTTGTAGCCCAAAAACAAAGTTGAACATATAAAGTATTTTAAAAGAATTTAATCCAGCAGCTTCAACTTAAATTTCTTAATTAGCAAAACACAAGAAAACTCTCCAACTTTAATTTCTATAACTCAAGTTGAGTGAATTTATTGAATAACTGGTTTAGGAAAATATTCACATCAAAAATGTTACCTTTCCTCCAGACTGCTTTTTAGCACTTTCAAATAACTCATCAATGTGAGAGGTAAAAGACATAAAGTCAGGAATGACAAACTTTCTTCTAAAGGCTTGTGTCAACAAAACAATGTTGCTTTGAACACATCTGTGGAATGTAAGAAAAAAATTAATTGACTGGGTGCCTTTCAAATACTAGTATACTTGGTGATAACAATATTAATTAGGAAAATATTTAAACAATAGAGAAATTCATCATTTCATACAACAAACTAAAATCCATAAAAATTATACTTTCTATATTATTTCCTTTCCTTCAAGCAGTCTTTCATGCAGTTGCTTGTAAGCTGTTGAACAAGTTAAATAAATAAATTAGATTGCCTAAAAACTGTGTCAAAGATTAAAATAGCAGAGCATTCCACCAGGTTAAATATCAAGAGCATCTAAAAGACAAGTTTCTTAAGTCTACCAGAGTTGATAAGCATTCAGCATGACATCTGATTAACAAAACTTGGACTTTAATATGTCATAGTTGAGACCCTGTTTATTTAACCAGTAAGTAACTTCATAAATACATCCTTTAGTTCCTATATAACTATTAGTAGTATTTCACAAAAAAACCTAAACTTTCTGTATTTTAACATATTTTCCCTGAATTAGTTTGAAAAACCTATATTTCTAAGCTAACAAGTGGAGATAAAATCAATCTTGTTTAGTCAGACTAGAATAAAATACTTATTCAAATGCTTGTATAAATATTATTTTAAATAAAATTATATATAAACTAGTATAGTAATTAACTTTTATTATATGAATTACGAAAAAAGTTAAATTGTATAAATCTATTCGCTATAAAATATATAATACAACGTAGAATAAAAGGTCTCATTGTTAAAAACTATTTAAAAAGATGGGAGAGCATGACTTAAGCCAGAAAATTAATATATTACTATAACCTTAAAGAAGAGTTTTGTAAATAGGTTACAGTCAATCATATACTGTAAGCTAATCTTCTTAAGAGACTCTAAGTAACTCAGTAAGACAAAGTCGAACCACTGACTATGGGAAGTTATTTATATAACTGGATTCCTCACAGGTAAATGATATGATACTACATTAGCAGCTTCTTTGGCAAGAAAAAAACCCAAATTGTCAATTAAAAAAAAAAAGTCTCAAGTATCATTCACCTCTTCAACCCTGAAAACATCAACACTTTAAGAAAGATGATTTCCTCACTTAGGAGGTAAGAAAACTGTCCTGCAAGTAAATAACTTGCATTAATTCTAAGTAAAGAAATTTTTATGACTCAATATTTTAATTAAAATTGTTCTCTATGAATCAATTAAAATTAAAAGCTAGATTTCACTTTTTTAACTATTAATAAAAATTCAGAGAATACAGTAGCTTTGTCAATATAAAATTAAAACACTGGTTTAAAGTAATATTGGTTTTCCACTGATAAAGATGTGCCCCAATTACACCATGAAAAAATTATAGTCCTAATTTCCATTACTAACCAATAGACATAGAAATAACTGACATCCCAGAGATGACATTTACTTCAATAAATTTTGATAAAATTATTTTCTTATAGTTTCAATGTTAATCTAAAAATTAAGTGTGCTGATTTAATATTTAATGTTTTAAATAGCAATTCAATTTGTACACGAGACTTATAAGAAATATATACTAAAGAACACATTTCTCAGCAGAAAAAAGTTAAGACAATTCCTGATCTTAAATCACTGTATCTGTATCAAACCTAAATCCTCATTTTTCAAGAAGTTATACATGAAGAAATATGAGGACTGCTGAACAAACTTAAATTATTAACCTACTACTAACTATTCAACTATTTAAAATCAATCAGCACTTTTAAAAGGAAGCTTTATAATTAACAAAACTGTACAGCCAGTGAAACTATCAGAAGGTACTGGTAAAGTTGTGGTGACTGACTTCACTGGTGAATTATTGTGGCCAACACTGGCAATCTTACCACTCAAAAGAGTATCTACTTCAAACTGATGAACATTAACAGGTAGCAAGTGTTTTTCTTTGGAGTTATTTTAATATGGATGTCATGAATGGAACTAGAAAATTAGAAGTCCTATATAAAATGAATTCTGAGGAGGAGGAAGGGCTCATGCTTTTCAGCAAGTCACATCTTTCTCAAGCTTTGTTCAGTCTGCTCATCTGTAAACTGGGAATAATAATCATCTTCTTAAGTGTTTATGATTAACAACTGTAATTAACATGTTTTAGATAATACTCACAATTTTTCATTAGTAAAATAACATAATGGATGTGACTTTTTAAAGGAAATCAAATATACAAATGCAAAAGACTACCATTCATTTTCCTCCAAAATAAAAAAGACCAAAAAATTATGACCACACATAAAAATAATTCTAATATTGATATGGTTAAAAATGCATAAATAGGGGCGCCTGGCTGGCGCAGTCGGTTAAGCGTCCGACTTCAGCCAGGTCACGATCTCGCGGTCCGTGAGTTCGAGCCCCGCGTCGGGCTCTGGGCTGATGGCTCGGAGCCTGGAGCCTGTTTCCAATTCTGTGTCTCCCTCTCTCTCTGCCCCTCCCCCGTTCATGCTCTGTCTCTCTCTGTCCCAAAAATAAATAAACGTTGAAAAAAAAAAAAATTAAAAAAAAAAAATGCATAAATAAATAATGCATTTTTCAATACAATTTTCCACTTCTAGTTTTAAGGATTATTAGCATTAAAAACAATTGATTATCTAGATGGGTACAGGCAGTCTCCAACTTTCAAACAGGTTATGCTCCAAACAGCATGCTTAGAACTCATTTTCCCATTAAAAAAAAAGCCGTACATAATAGTTATTTCTCAGATTATCCTCAAAGGCTAAATATATTAATCAACAATGTTTTTTAGGTGAAAAACCAACACACTGACTTCAACCAAACCTATCTACCTTTATAAATTATTTCTCTGGGAAAATGAATTCCACCGTAACATCTCCTTCCCACCTGCATGGAGATGAGATAGTTTACTTAAGGCAACACTAAACAAGAAAATTTCTTTTGGAAAAAAAAAAAAAAAAAAAAAAGAAAACCTCTCTGGACACCTTTCTAGGTGACCTGAAAAGGTTAATAGAAGTTTTGAATCACTTCATTCTAGGGATGAAAAGAGAAATCATTATGCCTTCAGACTGAGACTTTTTCCATTGCCTGCACATACACAGCACTAAGCGTTTATCAAGTTGGGAACTGCCTATATTACAATCATCAACTTAAAAAAAAAAAAAAAAAGATTAGCATTAAAATCATTTTAAAGATTAGCATTAAAATAATGGTAATTGTTACTCTTTTATATAATTACGGGCAGAAAATTTTATGATTATGTTTCCTGGCTTCATAATCAGTAGATTTAAGTTACTTTTAATTTCATATAAACACAGCACCATGTTTATAAAGCACAAAAATTTAAACAGTACTAAAAAGGTATAAAATACTGCTTTCATTTCAAATTCCAAAATAATTCCTCATACTTTTATCAACAGATCTCCCTACCATCTCTTTGACAACTTCATTCTCAGATATACCAAAACAATGCTTCAGAAGGCAACATAATCAAGAGTACTTTGCACAGTTTACGAACACTAAAAATAAAATAATCCTTACTCCAAGACACAGCTAATAAGAAATGATTTATTTCCTCCCCTGCACAAAGAAACATGTTTTGATAATTCAAAAAAAATTCCTAACACCAATTCCAACATGAACCTAAAATCTCTATAAGGTCAGCTGAGTTAATAGAATCAAGAACCTTGTAGTGAAAAGACAAGAATCCTAAACTGTTGGCAGTGCTTCACAGCATGCCAGGAAACTCTGAAGGAGTTTAAATACTTATACCTTCAAATGACTTAACACTCTTGGATATTTTCAGGAGCTATCTAAGACAAATCATCTAGTCCCCAAAGAAAATAAAAGAAAAATAAATAAAAATACATATATACATACAAATAAACTTTCAAGGTAGATGCTGGAATTCTTTGGATCTACCTCAACCTAAGCCTATGGTCTGGAAAAAGCCAATGTGTTACAGTAGTGTTTACAGTTTTATACTGGTTTTTACCTAACTCTTAGTAGCTTAAAATACCGTTTACCTCTTTGGGATCCATTATAAACATGCTATCTTTTAAATCTTTAAGAAATCAGACAAATAGGAGGAACATATTAATGAAGAGAAATAGTAAACAAATAGGCAAAACCAGGAAAATCAAAATAAACATGCTCATTCAACCAAATAAAGGCATTAATCTCCAAAGTGTTCTTTAGTTTTTAAATATTTTGAAGGAAATGAAAATAGTCAAAAGACTAGGTATTAATATGTCTGAAGAGAGGAGAGAAACAGACAATGGGGATATGTGAATCTAAGGAATACATGCTGTCTGAAGCCTTCTCATTTTATGTCATCTAAATCACCTTGTAGGAAAGAAACAGAGACCATATTGAAAACGCCTGCAAGACAGGCATATGAATTGGAGATCAATTTAAGCTGTGACAAGACAGTGTGTGCTCTATTCAAACTGAATGCAATCTCCAGATAATTGTAAACTGGAAACATCCATGCCTACACCATAGAGCAATTTCAAAGAAAGTCCACCCTTAGCCCGTGTATTATAGAACCTATGTGCACCATGTTCTTCAAACAATTGATGTTTATAAATCTCCCCCCTTATTTTTTTTTAGTTACACAGGAAGCACTGGCCTTCAAAGATGCAATTTTGTTTTAAAAGAAAAATCACCATATAGCATAGCAAATCACCATTAAAGGTTTGGCAGAAATTTTTTACTTTTTAAAAAGATCTTTGTCTAGCATGACACCATCTGATGTTGTTTGAAGAGTTAATCTTAACATATCCATACACTCTTTCAACCTGGGATCAGACGTTCGCAATCCTGTAGATTTGAGTGCCTGTTTTTAAAAAAATAAGAGTTTGTAAATACATAGTGCAAATAATGTATATGCTTATTCCAACTACAAGTTTTTATTCCTGTATATAAAAACTTCTACCCAGAACCTGAATATGTATATGGGCATTTTAGGGTCACTATTACCCACTTTCTGGACAAGTTTCTCATTGTTTCTTTCATTTTCTTTCACTGATTACCTTGAAATGAGCATGATGAAAATTTGAAAACATAATAAGAGAAACAGTGTCAGTCAGAATCTACAGGTCAGATGATCTTTAAGACTACATTTCAATATTCCTGTATTATGGATTCAGTATTACTGATTTTCAAAAAGTTTAAAATAGAAGAATACAAAAACTTACTGTAATAAATTTATGAACAGGTATTTTCTCTTGTCCTTCTGCAATTGTATAGAACAGCAAATCTTCCAAGCTAGGTAACAGACCCTGTTTTATTTTACTAAAGGGGAAAAAAGAAAACAAAATTAATCCTTGTGAGAACATTCTAATGGATTTTAGGTATATCGTTATTAAATCATCATTGAATCAAACTACATCTGAGCTGATCTCATCAAGACTGTCCTGAGAAATGCTAATTTACCAAAACTCCAACCAGTATTACTGAAACCACACTGAAAAAGTAAAAAATGATTTATTAACGAATATAAATATTTTTAATCTCAGGTTTTAAAATCCTGATTACCATTTCTGGTACTACTAATGCCTACACATCTGTTATGGTGAGATACCTTCCTGTACAGCCTAATACAACCCCAATCCTAATTATAGAGCTCAGCCAATGTTCAGGCAAGAGTCAACACTTTATTCTGTGTTCTTTAAATATGATGACTATATTTATGTATTACTAGAATAGTTACCCGGATTGTAAAATCTGGGGGAGACAGCAATTACATACTGGACAGAATGTATACCAGTTTTTGAATCCTAGCTGTAATACTTACTAGCTGAGTCACCTTGGATAAATTAAAGAACCTTTCTATGGTTCAGTTTCCTCATCTGAGAGGAGATAATAGCATCTACCTCACCAGATTGTTGTGAGGATCAGCTGACTTGGTACATTCAATACATTTAGAATGCTGACTGGCAGAGAATAAGGACTCAACTGATGGTAGTTGTAGTTAATATTTCTAAAGTGATCTTGGCTTACATATACAGACCAAATGCCACAAAAATCACAAAGATTGTTAGAATAAAATTTTTTTTTACCATAAAAGGACACTATAATCTTAATAAACTAGTATAAGGTGCTGTAATTAACCACACATTTAAACAAGAAAGGAATTTTTTTCCTATCCACTGAAAAGCTTTCAACTAAACAAATTATAA
This sequence comes from Lynx canadensis, assembly GCF_007474595.2. Classification (NCBI taxonomy): domain Eukaryota; kingdom Metazoa; phylum Chordata; class Mammalia; order Carnivora; family Felidae; genus Lynx; species Lynx canadensis. The sequence continues at coordinate 177,379,010 of NC_044310.1, read as the reverse complement.
TGAACTTATTTAATGCTTTTTTTTTTAGCCCTGAAACCACAATAACACATTTCAATATTCTGAACATCAATGACTATCATAAGTATTACAGTGATGTTATAAGACTTACAGATCTAAGGTAAACAAATCCCCTCCCCATCTATCAGTATTTTTTAAAACAGGAAGGGGAAATACATACAGTGTGTGTTTGTATGTGTGTATGTGTGTGTGTGTGTGTGTGTAAAATATTCTGGAAAAGACTTTATATTTCAAGAAAGTAAGAGAAAAAATTAAAGAGAAAGAAAGGATGGAATACTCGTTCCCTTAATTTCAGAACAATTTTGGACTAGCCATAGGTTTCATGGGAAAATTGTACACATTATTTTTATAAAATAAACTCACAGAACATAGGTCTGTATAAAATTGTGTTTTTATACTGTTAAAAAGAGTTTTCTAGATATTCTATCTAAATATTTCCTGAATTACCCAAAGATTACTTAATAGTCCTATACGTCAGTAAAACCACATATATTTATTTCCTAATATAATTACTTTCCAATTACTAGTGGGTCCATATATTTCTATCTTAAAAGACAACAGAATATAGAGCTGGTTCACAGAACATGAACAGCTATACTCGCACATATAAAATTTCTCCTAAAGGAAACATTAGTATTGGTATTAATATCATTTATACTTGCTTTCAAAGCTGTTACACCAACTTTTCGTTTTTAAAGTAAACCTTAAAACGTATCAATTTCATGCTAAAGTCTTTAAAAACTAACACATAAGATTACCACAATTTAAAGACATATCCTGGAAAAATAAATTTATATATATATATATATACACATATATATATATATATATACGTATGCATATATATGCATATATATATAATGAAACAGGGTTCAAATAGTTCAAGAAGTTTCCCAAGACTGCACCGTGGCAGAGATGGATTTAGAACCCATTTCTCTGAATCCAGAGTCCATATTTTTCACCACTACAGTATGCTGGCTCTCAAACTTACTACCTAGTTATTATTCTCATAAGGTACAATTTTTCTAGGTCTTACTCTGATCCAAAATCATTAAACAGCATTCAACAATACTGATGACTTAATATTTAAAGAAAAAGTGAGTCAGCCATCAAAACATCAGTGGAAAATAACATACCAATTATTTACATAAAATGGTTTGTCAAATAAACTTTAGATAGTGGTAGTTTGTCACTTTAAAAAACTGCAGAATAAGCTTTCTATGTGTTTACCACACCAGTAAATGGTATTTGCTTTGCCTAAAAGGTAAGTAAATAGCATAAAATATACACTTCTTTACCTTATGGTACAGAGCACAAAAAAATTTAAATGACCATGTTATTGTCAGAGCTAGCAAAAAAAAGTAAATATTTACTTGCTTTTGGACAAGAGACTAATTTTTATCCATTGAGGAGAGATTTAAGTCATCTCTAAAAAACATGCTCACAGAATAAATGGGTCAAAATTGATAAAAAGAATACTACCTATCTCAGCATTTAAAATCTCAGACTCTGATCTGAGAAGGTGTTAGCTTCAACACTCTGGTGAACAAATAAATGAAAAGATTCTCTCCAACTTTCAAACAGGTAGAAATTACTCCAAAGATCTTTCTTGATATTACCCCCTTTTCTCCCCCCAAATTTAATATGGATTTGTGGCAACATGTCACAGTAATGTATTTTGCTATGAAAATTTTAAAGCTAAAAACTATATTTTAAGCATATAGTAACCAGGAGATCCTTGAGGAGTATTTAAATTTTAATGACAAAAAAAACACTAGATTGTAGGAGGCTTTCAAATCATTACAACTACTGAGAAACCCAAGTGAACCCTCCAGATTCCCTGGGGAAAAATATAAAATGGTCATGACACTCAGCAACTAAAATAGAACACATATAGAAGATTAGTAAATCCAGATAAATCCTTGTTTCATACTTTTTTATTCCTTCCATTTTCCCTCACTTCCTTTTTTTTTAATTTTTTTTTTCAACGCTTTTTATTTATTTTGGGACAGAGAGAGACAGAGCATGAACGGGCGAGGGGCAGAGAGAGAGGGAGACACAGAATCGGAAACAGGCTCCAGGCTCCGAGCCATCAGCCCAGAGCCTGACGCAGGGCTCGAACTCACGGACCGCGAGATCGTGACCTGGCTGAAGTCGGACGCTTAACCGACTGCGCCACCCAGGCGCCCCCCCTCACTTCCTTTCTAATTACGGTCCTTAAGATCCTTTCACCATCATTTTGTGACTTCATTTACCCATTCCTTCCTCTATTTTACCCTCACAAAATACCTGCCTAAAACACAGAAATCATTGTTTAAGAAAACAACAAAAAAAAATGCCATATATTTAACTGGCATCTAGGACATGTACAGCATTATGTTAGTTGTTGCTTACAGTCTAAGTTGAAAAAAGAAGACGTACATAATGAGTAATTACAAGAAAGGGACAATGAGATACACTCTGAAAAATTACTTCACTATGGACTAATAAGGTAAAGCTTTTTTAGAAGACATGGAATTTGAGCTACACTTGAAAGATGGGTAGGAGTTGAAAACATGGCAACAGAAAGGGATTCCCAGCAAAGGAAACAGAATGACCAAGACAATGAAGGTAAGCATTCACTGGGTGTTTACAAGGAACAGCAAACTGCGATAGCATAAGATATATGAATTAGGGTGGCTGTTTCTATTTATGAGCTGTTAAAATACCCAATTTTCACGGCTGAGAGAGATCTATATAAATTAAACAATAAATGAGGAGACCACCTCCTAAAAAATTTACATATGGTGTTTAAATTCAGGGCCAATTTCTGCAACATAAAAAGAGGTACTTTGTTTATTGATCAACCAGTTACCCAATACCAAAGGACAATTTAAGCTCCTCCGTCTGGTACTCAGTTCTCTATACATGGCTTTGTACTATCTATTCTTAACTTATCACTTTTAATTAACTAGATTCATGAATCTGTAAATAAATCCTGCTATCTTACCTTTATTTTTTAATCCATATAAGTCTTCTGTTTATAATCCTCCTTTTCCTAATCTTTTAAGGTATCAAATCATCATTTCAATCATTATACAGGGCTTTCCCCAACCAGATTTTCTATACTCTTTTTAGCACTCCTGGCTGTATCACTAAGTTTTGTACTTTTCTTATACAGCCTATGTAAAGATGAATAAAATAAGGATGCTGTCTAGGAGAGCCAAGAATATGGCAAGTACTAGGATATAAGTGTAAAAAATGTATTAGGAAGGGGTGCCTGGGTTAAGCATCCAACTTTGGCTCAGGTCATGATCTCACTGTTCATGGGTTCAAGCCCCACGTCAGGCTCTGTGCTGACAGTTCAGAGCCTGGAGCCTGCTTCAGATTCTGTCTCTCTCTCTCTCTCTCTCTCTCTCTGTCCCTCCCCTGCTCATCCTCTCTCTCTGTCTCAAAAATAAACATTAAAAAAAAATTTTTTTTAATAAAAAATAAATAAAAGTATTAGGAAGTACAAAGTAAGCATTCAACTGTGCCTTGACAGGTGGGAGAAATTAAGGAAGTATAACATAATTAGGAGCAACACTGCAAACTCTCCCTCATAGTTTAAAATCTTAGAAGTTAAAAAACTCTAGTATCAAATGAAAGGTGGAAAAGGAAAATCATCAAGTCTTTAAGAACTGCAAAATGAGAAGGAAAAAAATTGAAACGAATTATATTTAGTCTTATCTTGTTAAATAATATTTCATATTACCTGACTTCTCCAAACTATAAACCTTCAAGGCTGGCATATTACCTTCCTTAATATTTTTTTGCAGGGGTCAAGCCCATGGAACTCAAACACCTAGTATAGCATGGTAAACCTATCAGAAAGTCAGAAACTTTTTTTCCCCAACTAAGTTTAAAAAAAAAAAAGCTCCACTAACAATACAAAAGAACACTTTGATGTTTTTACTTATTTCATTTTAAAACAATGATCTTTAAAAAAAATTGTTTTTTTAAATTGGTTTATCATTCTGAATTTAAAGTGAGCTGGCTGACAGTAAGTTGAGACTCACAGAGAACAGTGGTATTTATCAGAGGGGAGAGGGGTCAGGAGGTGGGGGCCAAAAAGGGGGAAAGGATTAAGAAATACAAACTTCTAGTTCTAAAATAAGCTATTAGGATGTAATATATAGCATAGGGAACACCATCAGTAATATTTATCAACACCGTATGCTGACAGGTGGTAACTAGCCTTAATGTAATCAGTTCCCAATGCATATAAATGTGGATTCCCTATGTTGTACACATGGAACCCATATAATATGGTATGCTAATTACACTTCAATAAAAATTAATTAAATAAGCATATGGGGTTGAAAGTTCAACTGATGGGGGCTGACCATATACATCATAAGTCTGACAAAGTGATGAATTCTGCTTATTCTCCAAGTCATTCTGCCCCAAGTCTAATTATTGGTGAAATTTAAAAATAAAACATTACATAGTTTAAGGCTTTACTGTTAAGAAAGGATCTCCTGCTATCTTAAAACCCTATGTGCTAAAGTAAGGTTTACAGGGAAGGACGGAGTCTCAAAGTCAAGCAACATGTCTAATGTCACACAATTCTTAAGTGGTTGTGCCAGAATTAGCCCTGGAAAACTGGTCTTTAGTTTCTATATACTTCCTGGTATACCATACCAATTGTGCTCAATTATTAGCCCTCCATTTTAGGAGGAATACCTAGAATTCGTTCAGAATAATTAAACGTTAAGACTCCTTATATTTGAAGAATTTCTAACCAAAATGCTAATAGGGAAATTACTTATGTTAGAGAACTAAACTGTTGTTCCACCTTGTTAAATCCTATAAAAAGTGAGGATGAGATTATGTTAAATTAGGGTTGCTGTTCTAATTGGATTTTACTGAAATTTATTCAAGAACATACCAAAGTAAGAAGCACAAAAGCTAGTGGCTGAGCTATCCATTATCAGCTGATGGCAAACTGTCCACACGTACAACTTCAAAAGTCCAGCCCAGGGGGCGGCCTGCTTGCCTTTGAGGGGAGGATGAGGACCTGGTCAGACCAAGTCCCTGATGTCCAGCTCTGTTAGTCCACCTATCCCTTCAGTCAAGTATCCTTTAATACATCAATCTAGTTGTAAAAATAGATACAGTGAATTCTGTTAACCACTTTAATACCATACTAGAGATGATGTCTTTGAAGTAACTAAAATATATAGGTTAATGAAAGGGAGACTTCAGCTACACAAAAACAAAAGAGCTCTGAAAATGGAAGGTGCTATGTTCCAAGGCAGTGAACTCTAGTCAAGGAAGTATTCACTCAGAGATGAGTAACAACTTGCAGGAGTATAACAGAAGAGAAAAAAAATCAACTAGGGAGATGCGTTTTTAAGGTCTCTTCCAATATTGTACCTAGAAAGTAATCAATTCAGTACAGTATTTTATTAATCTAATGGTAGATGAAAAGACAAAATAAATCCTAATTATTTATGAACTTCAGTCATTTAGTTAGGTCAGTTAGTATATGTGGCCTAAGTTATAAAATACGTACAATGAAGTGGAATTAGATGTCTTTAAAGTCACTTTCAACTCCAATTCTCAGCTTTTGAGCTGCTAAAATAGACGGTCCTCCTAAATTCCCATACTAAAGACTATAAACTTTACTCACTCAGGACCTACAAATACACAGAAGACCTATATACACACATTTTATACCTAAAGTCTAACTATCTTAAGTTCTTTAAAAAAAAAAAAAAAAGAGAGACTCAAAGAGTAGTTAATGCTACTGAACCATACCCTTAAAGATGGTTAAGATAAAAAATTTTGTTATGTGTATTTTTACTGCAATTTTTTTAAAAGCTGAGGAGAACTGGGTCTAGAAGGGGAGAGTAAGAGAAAATAGCCAAAGTGGAGACAGGAAAAACAGAACAAGATGTAGCAACAGATACAAGATACAAAAATCCACAAAGGAACAAACTCATTCAAAGTGGAACTAATCATAATATGAGGGAACACATTACACAACTAAATACAGTTTAGTACAGGGGCCACTAACAGCAAACTAGAGCAGTGCCACCTGTGTTTGTAAATAAAGTTTTATTGCAAAACAGCTGTCCCTATGCATTTACCAGCCATCCATGACAGCTTTGCTAATAACAGCTAATTTGAATAGTATTAACCCAGACCAGATAGCCTGTGAAGCCAAAAATATGTACTATTTGACCCTTCAGAGAGAAAAAGTTTGCCAACACTTGCCTGCGAACATCACTATAGTAATGCTCCCTTATGGTAAAATCCGAGATGGAACAAGAAACATTAAACTCTTCATTATATTTTACTGTGGCAAAAATATGCAACATTTCCTAAGGAGATTTACACTAAGAATAGTTTAGAAAAAGTTTGATGTTTGCAAATAGTGAATATAACTGGATAATGCTGAGAAGAGCTGTACAAATCCATGTACATTTTTTTTAACTTTTTAATGTAATGGTACTTCCTGTTATATGTACCAGAAACAGTATATTAGAATAGCAGACTAGTTGAGTAAATATTTACAATTTTAAAATTAACAGATGTGGTTCCTCTAATAATGGAAGTTATAAATGCAGATGTCCCTTGAGCAACAAGCGTTTGAATCATGTGGGTACACTTACATGTGGCTTTTTCTCAATAAATACAGTATAGTACTATATTTTCTTTTCCTTGTGATTTTAATAACATTTTCTCTTCTCTTGCTCACTTTATTGTAAGAATATAGTCTGTAATACATAAAACATACAAAATATGTATTGACTGTTATTGGTAAGGCTTCCAGTCAACAGTAGGCTATCAGTAGTTAAGTTTTGGGGAAGTAACCTAATTTTTGACTGTGAGAAGAGGCTGGCACCCCTAACATCCACATTATTCAAGGGTCAATTGTACTCATAATGAGAAATCTTAAAATTAACTCTAAAGAGGCAGAGAAAAAAATGTCCATTCTCACAAACCACAACTGCTGATATCATTTCAGTTTGTTTTCCTCAAAATACTTTTTCCAAGCATGTTTTAAAAGCTTAAGGAAAAAAAAAAAAAGCTTAAGGATCACTTGAGATCATACTGCACAGAAATTTTATATTCTAACTTTTGGCCTAACATTTTCTTACATCTCCCAAAAGTGTCTGTATACATTTTAAATGACTGAATAAGAGACTTTCATATGTATGTATGTATCATAATTTACTCAACCATTCCACTAATGTTGAACACAAGTTTTTTTTTTTCCATTCTTCTCTAATATGTAGGGTACTGTACCAAAAGTATTAATGAATAAATCTTCCTACAACTCAAGTTTGTTAGCCTAGACTCCTAAAAATGTATGAATATATTTAAAGTTTCACACAGTTTTAAAACTGTTCTTAAAAAGCCTGTACTCTTGGGGTGCCTAGATGGCTCAGTCAGTTAGGCATCCAACTCTATTTTAGCTCAGGTCATGATCTCATGGTTGTGAGATCGAGCCTCACATCAAGTCTCCGTGATGAGCTGCAGAGCCTGCTTGGATTCTCTCTCTCTCTCTGTCTCTTAAGAACTCCCACCAAGAATCTTAAGGAAGTGCCTATGTCACTCACACCTTCATGAAGATGACCATTTAAAAATCTTTAGAGGCCTGTAGTAGAAATTAACAGGCAAAAAAACAAAAAAACCCACCCACACACATATACATATATTCAAATCTTGAAATCTACCAAGTTATTGTTCATTATGCAATATTAATAGTTCCATTTTAAAGTTAGTTCCATTTTAAAGTTAGTGTTTTCACTATAAACGTATATTTAGAAAGCAATAAGCAATAATGTTACATACAAACCAGAGAATACTCCCCAAAGGAAGCCAAGAAAACACATTATCATGCTTCTACTGTGTTGTAAGTGCCCAGAAAAGTAACAAGTACAGTAATTAGTTATATGCACCATGTTTCATAAGCAAAGCAATTTTATACCTGAGTAGAAAGATTCCAGGATAAAATCCTAAGTATCTCTACCTGAAAGCTATTTACCTCAGAGATATCAATAATTAGTAATTATTTTTATAAATATATCTGTTCACTCAGCTTTCTTAAGTATTCTTCCTAGCAAATGACTTAAAAGGTGAAAAGGCAGACAGGCAACTCCTTGACTTATACAGGAATTAAAGAGTGTGCTCCTTAAAGAATGCAAATCCTACAATTAGACCTTGTTTCTACAGCCATAATTTTTCTTCACTTCATAGTCACAAGGAAGAAGTACAGCTTTTTACTTATTTCAAGTAATTTTTTGAAACTCAAACCCACAAACATCTTCAACAAAGTTCTCTTCAAGGTGACATTTATTTTTTTCAGACTAAAATAGTGCCCTTCCAACCCTTGTTACTTTTCCCTACATAGCGCCTCATAAAAAAATTGAATTCAATGTGGTAGTCATTTCCTGAGTTAGTTGATTTTGAAGTAGGCAGACTTCTTTGTAAACAATAAAGCCTGAAAAGAAGAAGCTAAAACTCAGAAACTAAAGTTCAGGATCTAATTTATGCTTTCAGTGAACTTCATCTAAAAATTATTAAGTAGCATGCAGTTCGTTAATTACAAGTCACCACAGATATAGCCATGACTAAATAGATACCCGTGGTTTAATATAAGTATCAGGCAGCAAAATGTTATGGTGTATGCTTCAAATGGCCACTAAACTAAAGCTCACTGGTTACTGTAACCTGAAAAAAATTTTAATGGAAGAAATCACAAATAAAATCAGAGGTGTTGAGGAATCCCTCAAATATACTTTCAATCTTGATTTTAAGTGAACTGTAAATACATTCACTTTTACATATTAAAAGGAAATGCATTAAAGAATGACAAAATTTGTCACCTATTGCACGGACGTTCTTTCACTTTGAAATTATACCTGCCAAACACTGTCTCAACTTCATTATCAAGTACTGTTCTATAGACCAATTCAATGTTTGCTGCAATGCATAAGCATTTAATCTTGAGATTCAATTCTCACAGCATACAATGTAATGATTCTATGCCCCTCACTTTCCATTTAATAAATATGAACTACCATGGCACCTGGGTAGTTCAGGTCATGATCCCAGGGTCATGGGATAGAGCCCTGTGTCGGGCTCTGCGCGGAGTGTGGAGACTGCTTAAAGATTTTCTCTCTCTCCTCCTCTGCCTCCCTCCCCTGCTCGCTCTCTAAAAAATTAAAAATTAAAATATTAAAAAAAAATGACCTACCAAAAGTCATACTATCTGAAGCCGGTATAAAAATGTTTCCTTTCACTTTTAATACATTTTTAATTACGCATATTTAATCCAAAATATATTTTTAAATGCCATGACTTCACGTAGATGAGCAAACATTCAATTACTTCATCATGGGTATGCAGTTTTTGACAAATACTACCAAACCACCTTCCAAAATAGCTGAACTAATTTATACTTCCACTAGCAATGTAAGAGTTCCTATTCCCCACACCCTCCGCATCACTTGATTTAATTTAACATCTGCCAATCTGATAGGGAAAATATGATCTCATTGTTTTAATGGAATACTGTATCCTGTATTGTCAATATTCTACCCTATATGAATTACCCTTTTACTAAAGAGCATACATGTGCTGATATTTTCCAAGCCTAGTCCTTCTCGGTTGTATCATTTTCCCTCCTAACTAAATAATAAAATGCCTAAACAAAAGGTAACAAAAATGTCCCTCATCCCAACCTGGCAACTCTTTTCAGGGACTCTTCACTATAGGATACACACAAGCTTCATAGAAATGAAGCATGGCATGCTTGATGGAGAAGAAACAGTGAGGTAAAATGTCCATGCTGGGCAAGCATTCGGCATAAAGGTTGATCAAGAATATTGAATGCTACAGCATGGTTTGTGATTTTGATATAATGCTCATTCCAGTCTGTATTGGTATTTTAGAGAGTGGTAGTTTGAAATTAAAACTCTATAAACAATCTCAAAAGACTGAAATGAGACAAAAGAATGGATATGGGGGTAGAGACTTTTAATTTGGGTCATCAAATACATGGACATAAACGTGAGAAGAGTTTGGATGAGAGATGAAATATTATCATGAGAGGCAAAGTTGAGAGAAGGCACATGCTGTGGAGAAGGCAGACAAGTGGGAAAGAAGCAAAGACCTTAGCCTCAGGGTTTACTCAGTGAGCAAACCCAAAAAGTGCCAGGAAAGCAAAGAGGACAATTTAAAAAATGAAGACAGCCAAGTGGATTTTCAAAATGATAAAATGATAGCAACAAAATTAAGTAAGTGCACTACAGGGAAAACTAAGCAAAAATCATACTTTCTATAGGGTATTTAAGACAGTAGTAAAATCTTAAGTTAAACCAGGAATCTAAACCAGACTGAAGTTGGTTGAAGGAGATGGCACAGCCTAGGATGACACTGGTTCAAAGAATTTGACTATGGAAAAAAGGTAAGTAGGTAACTTGCTTATATTCCACCTCTTTCCAAAATATAATATAGTAAGGTTAATAAAATATAGTCAGACCAAGGAAAGGAGGAAAAGCAAACGTGTTAGCCATGTTAATTAATAAAATTGCTATGGTTAAGTATTAAATTCTCTAAGCTTACTAGTAAGTAGGCCAAAAAGACAAACAGTACAAATCAAATAGAAGTACAATAATTTTTCAAGAGAAATTTTTTCTGGAAACTAAAAAAACAAAAAGAAATTTCTCATGTATGAGCCTAAAATTCAAAGGCTAATGTCCTTGTCATGTTTTACAACATGAAGATGAAGCAATTTTATTCTTATTTAATAAACACATATACTATTTTAACACATACCAAATTGTTGTCCTAAGCCTTTTACAAAATGTTAACTCATTTAATTTCACATGGTTATTTCTTTTAATAATCTTCCATAAAACCTGGCAGAGTCGTGAGTGCTGGCATTCCAGGTGGCTTGCTGTCTGAGGGATGAACTATATTTTGGAAGCTGAGCATTAGGAAGGATAACAGGATCAACTGGAAGCTTACCTCCCAGAATGAGAGAAATGTTTATTACACAAAGGCAAAATGGAAGGAGTCAAAAGAGGAAAACTACATTTGGAAACCAGATCATTCAGGAAATATAATCTTTAAAAAGATTAAAAATGTCTTAACAATCTTGAGGCCAGTGCTCTTCAAGTGTATATATGAATTCAAGACAGCTGGGGTTCACTCCTGAAATCCTTGATTCAAAGCTCTCAGGATTATCATATATAGTGCTTGGATTGCTCCTGAGCCAGTCTAGCTATTATTCCAAACTTCAGTGGCAGAAAAAGAAACTCCTTTGAACTAAGGTAAACAAGATTGTCTTATTGGCCATTCAAATTCCCAGGTCAGCTGAGCAAATGTTCTTGAAGGATTCCCTCCCTAGACTGATTTTCTTTGGTGGTTGGGGTACAGTACAGGACCTTTTTTTATGTATCGTTGTCAGTAAGTATTAACCAAAATAGTGTTTTCAAAGTTATTGCTAAGACACGATTTCTTATTTGGAAGGAAATGAAGCTAGAAAGTTCTTAAGAGCTTAAATTTCCTATCTGACAAGAAGGAAAAAAAAGGACACTAGTGCCACTGAAAAGACACAAACTGGAAGACATTTTCAATAGAAAACAATTCCCATCCCATAGCCTTCAAGGACAACTTTTAAATGCTAGCAATTGCACTTTGTAATTCTGTAACCCTGGGCTCAGGTATTTAAACTAGTTTCATGCCTGGTAAACCAGATGATAAGGTACAAGTGAGTACCAGATGAGATTAAGCATACACATTCTAGACCCTAAAAAACATGAGAGATAGAAATTTAACAAAGTCTAGCTTTTCAGACCTTGAAGGGATTTAAATCATCTAACTAAAGATGTTAAATGACCTACCTATATGCTCCTAAGACTTTGTGACACAAAACCATTTGATCACAGAATACCACAAATTTTGCCCATCATTAAAATAACATTTTTCAGTCTGGGAAAACTTAAGCTTGGAATGTTTTAGGAAGGTGCCAACTTCAATTACAGGAAACATTAAGCAGACCTGTGATTCAGTATAAAAATCACACCACACTTTCAGCTTGACTTAAGGTGATGTGAAGCTGAAGACAGTAATGTGAGTGACAGGGTGGCAAAACGGGTCACATAATGTCAGTACAATGTCAGCAAAACGGTAGAGTATAAAGAAAGCATACAGGTTATATTTTTACCCATATTCGGAAAACAAAGTTGGGGTCCATTTATATTTATACAAAATAACCAAGAAATTGCTTCCCATTTGTTAAGAAAAACCAATTTCGTTTTAAGTCAAAAGTGCTGTGTGGCATAGATGACTTAACATTCTATCAGTATTTAAATCACAAAAACTACATAACTCGGATTTTTCCTAGTGTTTTACCAGCCACATTTCATCTTGGCTATTTTGGTTATTTTAAAAAATTCGCCCATCTCCTGGAAGACATTAAACAGGCCAAAGCTGGTCCCCAGTGCAAACAGGTAGTCTTGTACTGCGTGCCCCTTCTCGGCCACATGACTCTCTTCCTCCTTAATCTCCTTTCGAAAACATTATTTCCGGTGCCCCAGATGGCTCGACACCACGCCTGAAAGCCACTCCAGAAATATTAAGAATATTCTGCCACGTTAGGCTTCTAAAGAGATGGTGGCAGAGCGATCGAAGGAGGGCAGGCTTAGAGAGAAAGAAACCTGAGCCTGAAAAATGACGAGTCAGGAAGGCGCAGTGTATGCTAAACACCCGACTCCTAAATGTCACTCGGTGGAGATGTTCGTGTGGCATCACCCACGGAGAGCTGGGCAGGCGGCCAGGAGCTGCAGCCGGGAACCGGGAGCCGGGGAGCAGAGCACGCGGCGCGGGCCAGGCAGCCGCAGCCCCAAAGGACGGGGCCGGGCGGGGGGGGGGGGGGCGGAATGGCCCAGGCCGGCCGCTCCGGCCCCTCCGCGGCTCCTCCCGGGCGGCCCGCGCCAGGGGCGGGGAAGGGAAGTGGGGGCCGAGCGGAGGGGCGCCGACGGGGAAGGCGCGGGCGGGGCCGGACCTAATCACATGGCGCAGACTGCGCAGGCCGCCCGGCATCTCTTTCTTTCTCTTTCTCGAACCTCCGCTCCCATCCCGCCCCACCGCAGGCCCCTCCCGGGCCCGATTCCGGGCCCCACGCGGGGGAGGCCTCTTCCGCCTAGCGGAGACACTCACTTTTCGCCCGAGGCCACCAGCTCCTTGCCCTCACTGTTGCCGAACGCATCCGTCTCCCCGGGGCCGTCCTTGGGGCTGGGAGCCGATGGGGCCGCGGGCGGCGACGCCCCAGACTGCTGCTGCTGCTGCGTGCCCCCCTTGCCCAGCTCCTGCAGGATCTCCGAAGGGGAGCTAGACAGTCCCCGCGCGAGGGGCCCCGCCGGCCGGCCGCCCCCGCCCCACCACGGGTAAAGCCGCGCGGCGGCCGCTGGGCCCGCGGCCCCCTGTCCCCCGCCTCGGGGACGCCGGCACAGTGTGACGAGGGGCTGTGCCCGCCTCAGAGCTGCGCAGGAAGCGGCGGGAGGCCGCAGGAGCAGGTCCCGCAGCATCGCCGAGCCTCGCAGTCGCATCATGCCGCCGGGTCTGTCAGCGCCCGCTAGACTAGGGAGGATGCTCGGGGCGTGGGCGGCCGCTCTCCTCTGGGAACGCAGTCTCCGGTGGGACACCGAGAGGGCAGAAGTGGATAGGAGCAGCGACGTGGGTGTGGTTTGGACTCCGGTTCCCGCAGCCTCCGCTGCTGCTCAGGAGGCTGCCCGCCGCCGCTTCACCTCACGCCGCCGAGGATTCCGCACTGAGGCTGAAGCGCAGGGGAGGGCCAGAGACATTCCGCGCTCACCCTCTCGGGGGCGGGAGGACGCCCGCGTCCTCCCTCCTTCCCCTGCTACGATTGGCTCATATTCTCGACCTCTCTCCTGATTGGTGACTGGAGCAGTCAAATTTCTCTCCGCGCAGGGTGCGCGGAGAGCCGGGGTGGAGATTGGCAGGGGGCGGGGAGAGGAACCGAACTGACGTGTGAGGCGTGGGAGCCAGGAGGGGCTCTAGCGTAGCCGCTTCCCTCTCGCTTCGCCAACCGCGAGGCTGCCCTAGTTGGAAACTGGGGAGTCAGGGGTCTCGTCACTTACGAAGCGGATTGGCTCCTGGACTCTGGGGCCTCGAACTGTCGGGGAGACTGACCGGCAAGAGCCCCTGCAGCCGAGTGGCCGGGAGCCAGTCGGATTGGCCGGAGCTGGCGTCTGGCCGAGCCGTCGGAGCTTGGCTGGTCCAAGCTTGCAGCTGGCCCGGGCTATCCGGTGAGGACGTGAGGAGACACCTCTGAGGGCCGCGGTCCAGGAAAGGCAGCCCCAGACGAGCCTCGTCTCTCTCCCAAATGTTACATTTACTTGAAACTTTCCATAGTTGGCCACTCCCCAGATGTGAAGTGTTTTGGAAAAAATGAGCAAAATCCTTTCAGCTATGCGACTTAGCCATTTGGAAGGTTGGAGATCGGGGGAGGGCGAAGAGCGAGAGAAATTCCAGAATACGACTGCTTTCCTTTTTAAAAATTATTTTTTTAATGTACACTGGCATCTCAAAAATATTTTTGAACAGCAAGGATTCCCTCGACACTAGTTTGCTGGAAAGCATAATTGTAGATACTTTTGTATTTTAAAAGCTGCTTCATCATTTTAAAATAGAAGCATCTGAGTGCTGGTTCTCTAAATCGTTTCAGCCTAGTATCTGTTGTTTATCCTATTTGGTCTGTGGGAAAAGAGCCAAGGATCTGATAAACTCTTGAGTTTTTCTCTGAGCCTACCTATGCACTTCACGACAAAAGGTTTTTAGACTGTTTCTTGAAACAATTAGGTTTAAATGCATAGATCCACAAAAGTTAATGGGGATGATTTTTATGAACCAGGAAGGGTGTGCGTCAGGTGCATTAACTAGGTGCATTAGTAATCTAATGAATCTTAAAATATTGCACTAGATTAATAGGAAATCTGTACCCTACAGGCTATTGTGACCTTTGGCATGTCAGAGTCTTGCTCATGTTTAAATTTTTTCTATCTGCTCTTTAACCGGAAGAACCTGGAAAAGGCTATCATGTGTAAATCGGTTAAGTATCGCCTTAAAAAAAAAAAGTTCAGGCAATTGCAAATTATTTAGAGGGCTTTTATTACTACTTAACATTACCTGCCACTAAAATTTGAAGAGTCAAAGTAATAATATACAGTATTCAGGAAAAGGAACATCAACTTTTGGAGGAGAGGTAACGAATATCAGCCCTGCCTAACCTTTCCAGTGACTTGTCAATGACATAAACCTGAATATTGTGTGACCTCTTAGATATAACTGGTTATCAGTTTTGACTGTTTCCTTTCTCTCCACTTCCAAACTATTGACATCCAGTTCTTATTTTCCTCCTAGCTTTTCTCTTAGCTTCTCTAATTTTCCTATGAAAATTCTTTGTAAATTTCTTTCATTTTTAAAGGCTTAAATGCTTTATAGTACACTTAACAAGTATGGAAAGCAAACCTAGTAATATATTATTTTCTAGAGTTTCTGCTTCCATGCATGAGCTAGTAAAAATGGACACGTTAGTCCTAACATTTAGAAGGACTTAGAGTCTGATGCAATTTAACTCTTTCTTTGTGAAACCCATGAAAAAGTTATAGACAGCAAATTAAAAGTACTATAAATAGAATTAAAGTTTGAGTCATTCATACTTTAATTTGATTCCTTTCTTCATCATATATAATATTTTTTAATCTTAATGTTTCTTTAATCAAATACAACTGAGCTACCATGAATTGGAGTTAATTACTATTTCCATTAGATTAATTACTTGTTAAATTATATCATCATGTAAAACAAAATCTGTCCCTATAAAAACATTTTATACACATACAACAGTCCACTAAAATAACTACAAATAGATAATCTCCAGATTAATAGGTGGCTGGATTGTCAGAGCTACTCTTAGACTCCTCTTTGCGTAGATAAGTGCAGCTATCACACAAGAGGTTGTAGTCCCATAGCCATTAAGCAGATATGAACCATCCAAAGGAAAAATTGGAATTTATGCATTTTGTTTCTGTTCTAACTAGAAGAACAATCTAACTAGAGTTCCTGTGTTCTTTTGAAGATTAAAAAAGGCTAATGTTTCAAGATCATAATGTAACATATGTATAAGTTCCAGATTTTGCCTTTCACCAGAACCAAAAGGTTATTATTTGTTGACCTAAAGCTAAGTGGAAAATAATTCTCCTTTGCCTAATAGCTTAAAAGAATTGACTCACTATTTTGTTTGTTTGAATTTTGTTAAGAGAATAGAGTAAGATTCAGGAAACCTCTAAACAGCTTCTGCTACTACTTCCCTTTCTTCTGTTTGTTTCCTGCTTTAACTGGCCAGCTTCCTAGTCTTGCTGATAAACCCTGTCAAACATGACTTACTATTCCAAAGTTGAATTTAGATATGTATTAAAGTTATTATGGATCCCTCATGTATAAAATGGGGATAATATTAGTGTCTTATCTCACAGGGTTGTGAGGATTAAATGAATATATATATATATATAGCACTGAGAACAATGCCAGTAGCATTCTATAAGTGTTAGCTATAAATATTATTATTATTCCATAAGTGAATAAATTTTGTTGCACATGATTGTCACATTTGTTATTAAAAAGCCAAACAGAGTTGTTTTGAACCATCTAATTGTAAAATATCATTTAAGAAGAAGCTGGCTCCCCAAAATGAGATCATTTGCTTTATTTTTAGAAAATAAACCAATAATTTCCAAGGTATCTTTGGACTGCTGCAAAGACAGTAAGATTAAGTAAAGCTGGATTCAGTGCCCATGGTACCAGCTGTTTACAAATAACTTTTAAAAAGTAATACAGAAGGAAGAATTACTAGATTAAAAAGAAAAGATTGCCTGAATGTGCATGTCATATATAATTAAATCTAAAAATCTATTATTTGCCACCTATGTATGTTAAACCTCTCTTCCTTGTGACATCACACAAAAATGGTGAAATTTTCATGAGACCTGAAGAGACTACTTATATGGTATCATCCTAAATAACAACCATATAAAATTCTTTTTGTGGGCCCCCTGATGGCTGGAACTGGAGTGGGGTGGTAATCAGTTACTTTCCTTCATTCAGAGGAAAATTATATCAGCTTATAAGTTAATATTGGTTACACTTAGATCACAATTTTATGCATGGGTTCTCTAGATATTTACTTATTTTTGAAAGTAATTTTAACTCTTATTTTTTGTAGTGTGATAGAAAATATTAAATTGGACTAAACCCCATGTCAGAGATAAAGTCTTGCTTGTATAATTAGGAAAACCTAAAAAAAAAAAAAAAAGATTTTATAAACATTGCAAAAGTCAATCAAAAGGATACCTTCTTGAGAATGAAAACAACCTCTAGGTAAATTGAATTCCTGTTCCCAAATATTTATGTCCCTTCTAATGGGAGGACTTTACCTCCCTACTTTTAACAGCAGGCTTGGCCCTTTGCCTTGATTTGTTCAGTGAAATATTAAAGGAAGTGATGTTTGCCACATAGTTCTGACATCTCTCTTTTCCTTGTATGACAAGAATGGCATGTCCCAAAGATGGGATGCCCCTTTCACCTGGGTCCCAGAATAATGGAACAAACTTGAAGATGACTGTGATTGACAAATAATATGAAGAGAAAGAATCCTTCCTGTAAGTAATTTCAATTTAGGAATTATTACTATACAACACTTAAGTTAGGTTGACTGGTATATCATCTAACTTCAATGAAGATGACTAGGCCGCCATGAGACTAATATGGACTACAGAGAGAATTTGAGACCTCTAAAAGATAGGCATTAACCTCCAGAGCAGTTGAAACTATCACTGAGGGGACAGTCAGAATAGTCATTCTCTTTCAGGGACAATCAAAACCAAAGTTCAGGTAGAAAATATTTGAGTGATATTTTAATATGTCATTTATATTTGGATTTAATTAGGGAAAATTAGTGGTTTAAAGTGTGAGCTTCATATCCATTATGCTATATTGGTTTTATGCTATGAAACCTAACGCTGCTTCAGTATCTGAAATTTGTCACATTTTTCTAAGCTCCGAAAAAGAAAAATGAGCCTGGATTTTGTGTATTTATGCTCACCCAATGGTAAAGTCATATTACTAATCCAGAAACCAATTACTGAACTTCACTGAAATTATGGAATTAAATTCAAAATTCAGACATTTTTAAAAACAGTCATCATCCACAGTAATGTATTTTGATGTTCTGGGGCAAAGAGGAATCAGTATTTATCCTCTGTATAGCATGAATTCCTTCAAATCTGTCTATACTTTTTAAGCATCTGACATTTATAGTATGTGATTCCCTCTGTCCAATTATGTCACAAGAAGCAACGCAACTCCAGAAAAGAAAGTTTGATTCATGATTGAGCTGCTTCTCACAGTAACAATACCATGTGATATGTTCTGAGGCACAGCTTCATTCATATGCACCCCCAAGAGTACAACAAACTGATGTATTTAAAAAAATATCTCTGTAGGGTGCCTGGGTGGCTCAGTCGTTTAAGATTCTGACTCTTGATTTCAGCTCAGGTCATGATCTCACAGTTGGTGAGTTCAAGCCCCACATCAGTATCTGCACTGACAGTGTGGAGCCTGCTTCGGATTCTTTCTCTCCCTCTCTCTCTGCCCCTCTCCCACTCATGCGCACTCTCTCTCTTTCAAAATAAATAAACTTAAAAAAAAGTCTCTGTAGAAACAGCCTAAATGTTTATCAGTAGGAGAATGAATTAAAATAATGTGATATTTGCATATAGCAGAGTACTGTACATTAAAATTAATACAGTATCCTGTATTAAAGTGGGTAAGTCTCAAAAATAATATTGAGAAAAGGCAAGTGTCAGCTGAATATGTGTATTATACCATGATTATAAAATTGTATGACATGCAAAACAATACATTGTTTATAGATTTATGGATACATGGTTTAAGAGTTTCAAATATGCGTAAGATTAATAAACATCAAATTCATTGTAGTGGCTGTTATTTCTGGGTGTTTATAATGAGAAATGGGATTGAAGAGATGTATACAGATAACTTCAACTATATCTGTAATGATTGATTTTTTAAAAAATAATTTTTAAAATTTGAAGCAAATATGGTACCGTAGTAGTTGATGCACAGGTGTTTGTTATATTCTCTTTCTTTTTCTATGTTTGAAATATTTCATAATTAAAGAAAAGCCTTATAATGTTGAAAGCTGTTTCTTTTCTCTAACAATTATAAGTGTAGAAGATACTACAAATCCAATTTTCACTTTTTTTATAAAGTTTTATTTTGAGAGAGAGAGCACCAGCAGGGGAGGGGCAGAAAGAGGGAGAGAGAGAGAGAAATCCAAGTAGGCTCCATTCTGCCAGCACAGAACCAGACGCGGGGCCTGAACTCACAAACCGTGAGATCATGACGTGAGCCAAAATCCAGAGTCAGACACTTAACCTATTGAGCCATCGAGGCACCCCCAATTTTCACTTTTTAATGGTTCCTTTTAAACTTTATTTAATTTTGTTTAACCAATGATGAGTGATACAACTAGTAAGTAATAGAGCTACTTTGTAAATACACTTCAAGAGTGTAACCAACAGACAGTATCCTTGAACTGAAGCTTTACAAAGGTAAGAATGACTAATATTTGAAAATCTTATAGAAAAAAATATTTGTTTCTTGGCTATCAAGCATAAATATGAAAGCAATTCTTTCATTGATAAAATATGAATAAAAATACATCCTTACTTCCTTTGAAGGTAAAGAAGCTATTTATCTTTGTAACAATTCTATTGGGGACGGATGTCAAATGCTAAGTTTTATGGCTATGAAAATTATAAGTTAATAAAGTCACTCAATTTGTACAATGGAATTGGCAAAGACACACTCTCCAGCTAGATGTGGCTCTTGCCTTCTATTCTTTTGAACCATTGGACAAATGCCTGTAAGAGACATGTTCATGATTACAAAAATGCCACAAAGCTCTTAAAAATCTTTGGGAATAATTTCCCCCAATGAAAGGCTCAGTAGGTAACTTGAGTAAAGCAGGCCAGGTTATTACATATTAGGGAATGATGAGGCTCCAGTAAATTAGAATTGGAATGCTCTGTCTAAAGGGTATGTAACTAATGTACTCCAGCCAGCTTTAGATAAGTGGAATGCAGGCACAATTAGCTAGACTTTTGGATTCTTTAAGATAATACAGAAGTATGATTTTTAAAAATAAATAAAATCTTCTGACTTACACAAGTGAGCAGCTCATTCAATTTTTTTTAACACCACACTAGTCAAACATAACATCTGCAATGATAATTTGGCCTTTTGGCTGCCATGTTTCCAACTCTGTCCTGAGAAATCAGATGATGATAGCAGTGTAAGTTTCTTTAAGCTTTTTCCCCAGCACATGTTCTACCCCACATGATTAGTCCTAGCCAGCCATGGAAATTCTATTCCCCTTGAAACTGCTGTAGCTATCTTGCTATGAAAGAGAGGAGCTACCCTTAAGACAAACCCAACACATCTAGGCCAAGAGAGTGGAGAGCTAGAAGGACTCTGGAATCCCCATGATATTCTTGAGCTACTGCTTATATTCATGATCAACCAGTTCTGATGCCTGCCCTCCTTTGTTATATATGATACATTTCCTTATTATTTAAATCAGTTTGAATCTAGGTTTCCATTAAGACATCCTGATTGATTCAATATCACACTATAGAACATTCTTTGTGTCTTCCTCTTTTCCTTGAATTACAATTTATCACATTCCCTTTTTCATTTTTTTAACCCTACTAAATTATGTATCTGTGCTTAACCTATTTGCATATTGTTTGAGGGCCACATATGATAAATAGCCTTGCATGATTTAAAGGCATGGAATTGGAGATACAATGAGCATTAAGAAGCTTACCCCCGTTTGGACTCTGAATCACTTTTATAACTCCAGATTTGCTTCCTTTCTCTTCCAACAAAAAAATATTGAGCCATATTAAGACAACCAGCTTTTTCTGCTGCTAAACTAGACTTCTATACTTGTGCCTGATTGATTAGTGTTTGAACTTTAACTTGATATCCTCCTTCCTTGCCAAAAGGATCGATTTTCCCTCACCTAACCAACTTTTCTCCTTGGAGTCATGCTTACCCGATTCTTACCATCTTATATGGTAAGATGGTATGTCTTAAGCCCCTTTCCCTACCCATCAAAATTCCACTGACCCTACAAGGTCTCCATCTTATGTACATTGGTGCTCTCCAAATTTTTATATAACCACACATTTACCCACATAACAGTTGTTACCCTCATAACATCCATTTGAGATTGGCAGGTAGGTACAATCTTAGTCTGCAAATGAGAACATTGATACAGAAATGTTAATCTGTTCAACATTTCAGTGAATTGCCGTAAAAGTAGCACACATTTCTTGACGCTGTGGCTTTTACCCCTACCATTACCCCCTTACTATTCTCATCTGACTATCTCTTGTGTTTTCTAAAACTTAGCTCAAATGTCATCTCCTTTGGGAAGCCATCGCCGACCTCCCTAGGCAGAGTTAAAGGGTTCTTTCTCTCCAGATCAGGACTTACTTGGTAATATCTTCATTTATTGCATTACTCTAATTATTTATGTGCAGATATCTCCCAACTAGACAAGAGGATGTAGATCTTTTAGCTTTCAACATCTCCATCATCATTTTAAATAATTTTTCAGTAATTCAGTTGAGCCTTAATGAATGTAACGGGAGTTTATTAACAAGAAAATAAAGGAAATATATTAGAAAAATGAACATCTCACAATTTTATTTGAATCTTGAGTAAATTCCTTCTCTATTATTTCTCAAAGAAGAAGTATTAAAAATTAAAACTGCAAAGCAGCACTCTCAACAATAGCCAAATTATGGAAAGAGCCTAAATGTCCATCAACTCATGAATGGATAAAAAAATTGTGGTTTATATACACAATGGAGTACTACGTGACAATGAGAAAGAATGAAATATGGCCCTTTGTAGCAACGTGGATGGAACTGGAGAGTGTTATGCTAAGTGAAATAAGCCATACAGAGAAAGACAGTTACCATATGTTTTCACTCTTATATGGATCCTGAGAAAATTAACAGAAACCCATGGGGTAGGGGAAGGAAAAAAAAAAAAAAAGAGGTTAGAGTGGAAGAGAGCCAAAGCATAAGAGACTCTTAAAAACTGAGAACAGGGGCGCCTGGGTGGCGCAGTCGGTTAAGTGTCCGACTTCAGCCAGGTCACGATCTCACGGTCCGTGGGTTCGAGCCCCGTGTCGGGCTCTGGGCTGATGGCCCAGAGCCTGGAGCCTGTTTCGGATTCTGTGTCTCCCTCTCTCTCTGCCCCTCCCCCGTTCATGCTCTGTCTCGCTCTGTCCCAAAAATAAATAAAAAACGTTTAAAAAAAAAAAAAAACTGAGAACAAACTGAGGGTTGATGGGGGGTGGGAGGGAGGGGAGGGTGGGTGATGGGTATTGAGGAGGGCACCTTTTGGGATGAGCACTGGGTGTTGTATGGAAACCAATTTGACAATAAATTTCACATATTGAAAAAAATTAAAACTGCAAAAGGACTTTATGGACACCTTTTTTTAGTGACTATCTACTTGCACCAACCACCATGATGGGAACTAAGATTATGTAGATGAGTAAGGAAAACATGGTCTTTTGAGGAGGTAGATGAAACTCAGATAAACATAAATTCCTTATTAAAATATATTAGTCTAGGAGTGCCTAGGTGGCTCAGTCTGTTAAGCATCCAACTCTTGATTTCAGCTCAGGTCATGATCTCATGGTTCATGAGATCAAGCTCCATGTCAGGCTCTGCACTGACATCATGGAGCCTGCTTGGGATTCTTTATTTCTCTCCCTCTGCCCCTCCCCGGATTGCTCTCACATGTGCATGCTCTAAATTAATTAATATTAAAATATATATATATATATATATATATGTCTAGATACTGTAAACATCACATATATGTGTATATTCAATGGATAAAGATGATCTAGAAATGAATTCTATCAGGGAGATTATGGAATATTCTAGAAAAGAAGTGGCATTTACTAGGTAGAAATCCAGGTGTATAAGGCTGACAAAAGCATTCTTTCAAGAACAAAAAAGAATTAAGTTAAATGGTAGGTTTAGGAAATTACAAGTAATCTGAAGTGATATTAGCACTCTCTACTAAATATTTTCAGTGTTCAACTGTTTTGGATCGCACATCTTAAAGTTGGAGTGCTCCCTAAAGGTTGGATGTATCCATGCAACTTGCTGTGGCTGGGGAAATACTATAAGCTTAAAAAGCCAATGCGTTATTTTCTACTCTCTCTTTCCCTATGTCACTATAACTGTTCATGCTTAAAATTGGTAGCTTCTCTGTCTACCTTGGTCTCTGAGGTCAGAGAAAGAAACTTTGTCATTTTAAGCTTCTGTGATTTGAGGGCTATTTTTACCACAAGAAAACATTGTCGTAATTGATCCATCTAGTATGAAAGGAAGGTGGGAGAAAGAACATTAGATAATAGAGAAGCCAATCATAATTGGCTGCACATATAAAGGTCAGCCTATAGAATGACCATTTACCCAAAAGTGTGTGCCCAAAATATTTGAATCTGTGAATTCAAATAAGCATATTTTACGCTTTTTCAGTTGAATGCCATTTCTGACTGGCAGTTCATATTTCCACAATTAACTTCCAAAGTTAAGAAATATAATTTGAATCAAGGCAAAAAAAAAAAAAAAGATGTCTTCATAATCCATCCCTTATTTAATCTTACAGTTGTGTAGTCACTGACCTATGTGTTCCAGCTGGAGAAAAAGAAAACATCCAGAATCATCTACAGACTTGGTATATATTAGATACACTTGTATTGAGCACCAGATGCTATTATATTTCTACTGAAAGAGGTGTGACACAAATGCTTATAACTTGGGGAGGGACAGGCTTACAGTTTAATTCTAGCAGGGTGTATTGTTTTCACACGGTACCGCCTTCATGGATTTTACCTCCTGGCTAACGTTGTGTGTGTGTATGTGTATATATAGGTTGCTTTTATTTAGCTGGCTTTTATTATTATTTTTTTTTTAATTTAAGTCCAAGTTAGTTAACATGTAGTGTAATAATGATTTCAGGAATATAATTTAGTGATTCATCACTTACTTATAACACCCAGTACTCATCCGAACAAGTGCCCTCCTTAATGCCCATCACCCATTAAGCCCACCCCCCACCCAAAACCCCTTCAGCAACACTCAGTTTGTTCTGTGTATTTAAGAATCTCTTGTGGTTTGTCTCCCTCTTTGTTTTTATCTTATTTTTGCTTCCCTTCCCCTGTGTTCACCTGTTTTGTTTCTCAAATTCCACATATGAGTGAATTCATTTGATATTTGTTTTTGTCTGACTTATTTCCCTTAGCATAATACACTCTAGTTCCATCCATGTTGTTGCAAATGGCAAGATTTCATTCTTTTTGATTGCCAAATAATATTCCATTGTATATATCTACCACCTCTTCTTTATCCATTCATCAGTTGATGGACATTTGGGCTCTTTCCATCATTGCTTACATTTTTTTTTTAATTTTTTTTTTAATTTTTTTTTTTCAACGTTTATTTATTTTTGGGACAGAGAGAGACAGAGCATGAACGGGCGAGGGGCAGAGAGAGAGGGAGACACAGAATCGGAAACAGGCTCCAGGCTCTGAGCCATCAGCCCAGAGCCTGACGCAGGGCTCGAACTCACGGACTGCGAGATCGTGACCTGGCTGAAGTCGGACGCTTAACCGACTGCGCCACCCAGGCGCCCCTCATTGCTTACATATTAATAGAGGTTTCTAGAAATAATATCGTAATTCAAGACAGTGACTGATAAAGTGATAACATCTCATGATAGGCAAAGACAGGAACACATTTATGTTGTAATTAGCACATGAGCTTTGCTAACATCATACCTGAGAGAAGAAACTAAGAGGAAAGTGTATACTATATAGGTAAGTTTATGTAGGCAAAGGAGGAAATGAGATGGGAAAAGGTCTAGACATAAGACCTTTACATATGTTGTAAGTGTGGAAGGCCAAGGGCCCATGTATAGGGTGGGATACGTATCTTAAGATACCAGCAAGACTGCGGGTGCCTGGGTGTCTCAGTCAGTCAAGCATCTGACTTTGGTTCAGGTCTTTGTGAGTTCAAGCCCCACTTCAGGTAGGCTCATGCCCTGTTTCAGGTGAGCACAAGCCCCACCTCGGATGAGCCTCACTTCTCTCTCTCTTTCTCTCTCTCTCTCTCTCTCTCTCTCTCTCTCTGCCCCTCACTCACTTGCACCCTCTCTCGCTCTCAAAAAAAAAAAAAAAAAAAAAGATATCAGCAAGGCTGGGAGGAATACCAAAGAAAGAAGAGAGAAGTGAGGATGGGGAACAAAGGTGGACATTCTGGAGATAAACTTAGTCTCCATCATAATTGCAGTTTGCTCTCAATAATTTATGACATGGGCCAAGGGAAGTGACTTCAGTGTGTATATTTGCTAGTATCTGCCCAAATGTTGGGAGGAAAATCCAGTCCTTGTACAGTAAGAGATCCAGTAAATAAATGTTAAGTCCAATTCTGAGGACTGAATTTATGTTTATATATTAAAAAGTTTAATAATATATGTATATCTCTAAAGGCTTTCTGAACTGAGACTGAGGAGACTGGAATAGCTCCAGCTTGCCCATTACCCTGCTGATTGGCCTGGATAAATCCCTTGACCTGTCACTGCCTCAGTTCCTTCGTCTATTAAATGGAAGCTTGGCCTAAGTGACCTCAAAGGTGCCCTGTGGATCTGAACTGTGATTCTGAGCATGTGATTCTGGTTACACGCAGTTGTGACTTTTATCTAGAGATTATTAGACACTTACTGATGGGTCTTATGTCTATTTGTTTCCAACAAGTACTGTAATAATTGCAGGTGACACATTATAAATATCAAACAAGGTTAAACAATGTTTTAAGTTTAGTGACTAGACAAAAGCTATAAACAGCCTAGCACATGGCAGTTTTGTAAGAGCAAAAGGGCACACACACTTTTAGGTTAATAAGCAAAGATACTGTTAAGGGGTGGTATGAGAGGGCACAAAGGGATACCCAGCTAAGAACTTCAGGACCTGGGTGAGAAGTTGTCCCAGATGTGGAACAGTGTCTCTGTAACGTGCTTGGTACAACTTCAGTCTTGGTGGGGTTTCCCCCAGTGGTAAGCATCATCAGAATGTAAAGGCAACCATGTTCAAGGGTAAGTCATGCATTGTGCAGGCAGCTGGCACTCACACTGATGGCAGGGGCCTCTGTAGTCACTTAGCATGCATGTACTCACTGTTAGTAGAAGCAGCTGTTGGCTCTGAAGGGCCCTGGCAGTCAGACTCCTCCAGCAGTCTCCAGGACAGTATTTAGGTACAAGCCTTAGTGTGTGCTTTCAGAGAATCATTAGCAAAAAGAGATAACCACAAATAAATAAAAAGCAGGTGGACTGGTACAAATGGTGTTGCAGAGTAGGGTTTTTTTGTTGTTTTTTTTTTTTGTACTTTTTAAGATGACGGGATATCTAGGCTCCCCTTAGCTCTAAATAATAAAACTCTTTCACTCCTAGCAACCACTTCCTGGAAAACAACCTGACAAAAAGGTCCAAACGGTGAAAAGAGGTCTTTTGCACATTTAACAATGATAAGAAAGGTTTTTAAGAGCAAAATCCTATAATAGCTTTAATCATACATGGCTGTATCTACTATCTCTTGGATGAGCAGCTGGGGTCAGGAACTTCCTTGCTGCAAAAACACATATAAACCCTTTTGGGATCACTGCATTCTGGATATGACCATCACCTACTGACAGAATTTTATGACAAAACAATCATTGAGATTTTATTGGTATGTCCCATGCATTAACTGCACAATAATAAAACAAATTGTATACATTTTTTTTTCTTCTCCTAGTGTTATGCTGGGCAGTTTATATAACCTCAGAGGGCATCAGTTCCCCCATTTTGGGGGGCTGTTGTGAGAATTAAACGAGGAATACATATGTATTGCTCAGGGACAGGACCATTGCAATTAGCTTCTGTCCCTTGCAATTCATTTCTATCAAGAAGCTCAAGTGATCTTAAACTGTAAAATCAGATCATGTTACTCTCCAGCTTAAAACCCTTAATGGCTCCCTATTACACTTAGGATAAAATTAACAATTTGTAACCTGCCCAGTAAGGCTCCTCGGCTCTACCTGAATTGTGGCTTCATCTTCAGCCAGTCTCTCATTGAGGTTTATGCTTTGGCCACAATTGCCTTCTTTTGGGTCTTCAAACAGGCCTGACCTATCTCATGTCTCCTGCATAGTGGTAGCACAAAGGAAATTTGGGGTGCTGTATCTCTTATAATATATATGAAGCCCATCTTTCCTTTGATATCCACAATTGATATTTTATAAATCTTATGTAAAATGCTATGTGAAAATAGCTTCTAGCCCATCATTCGAATTGCTGCCTCTAAGGCCCTTCTACATTGTGATTTGGAAACTGTCACTGCTTCTGCACATGCTGTTCCCTCTGCCTGAAACCCTCACCTTTTCTCTTTATTACTGATGAAATCTTACTCTTCAGGTCTCAGCTTAAATGTCACCTCCTCACATATGTTTCCTTGCTAAGAACTCTCATGGCACCCTGTTCTTTTCTTTCAAGCAAATGAAAATGTATGACTATTTCTCCCCTACCAGAATAGTGTGGGTACTTCTCTCATGGCCAGAGTCTGGCATGGAGAAAGCATACAGGAAATACTTGCTGCTGGAGTTCAAGATTTACTAACCAATAAAGTCCACCAGAAGATATAGTGAAAGACCCACCCCCACCCCCACTACCGCCCATGGACAACTGGATAACATTACTCTAGCCAACTGATGTCAAATTTTGGGGGTCTTCCTTGAGCCACATGCAGGAACCAAGAAAAAGAAAATGCCTCCATCAAGGACCTGGCCTCTTCCTACTTCCTCTTTAATTCACTTCCTTTCTTTCACCCTGTTCACTGATTTCAACATTCACAAGTGTTCTGGAGCAAAATTAAACTTTATGTAGAAAGAGGGATTTGAGAAAAAGGAAGTGCAGGGGCCACTAACTATGAAAGAAGAGATAAACCACAAGTACTGCCTCAAGGCACTTCTCCTGAGCTCTCAGCAGAAATGTCCCTACCAGGTAAGTCATTGAACCTTGTTTCTAGTCTGTGTCACATTGCCTTTGGATCATTTACCAATGGGCTAAGCTGCATAGGTCTCTGAAAGGAAGTACTAATACCCTTTGCTGTTTGGATTCTAGATTTAGACCCAGTTGCCTTTTAGTCATAACACACTTTGTAGCCCACAGCCTCTTCTGATAACTTAGAAAGTTTTTACCAGGAAGCCCTGTCCTTCTTCCCGTCGTTCCATGACAATTTATGAAATGTCCCTAAGTGCCAAGCACTGTGCTAGGTATCATCCCTTCTGCGTTATCTGGCCTTTGTAGTCTGTCTAGATTGTCTGTCTAGATTGTCTGATCTAGAAGTTTCTTGTCTGCTTTGAGTCTTCCTTCCTATCTGGCTTTGATTTTTCTTCAAGATTCCTCTCTCTATCCTGGTTTTACATCATCCCTTACACTATCCCTGTTTGGAAACCCCTAATGTGGAAGGCAGCTCATAGGGAATTTCTTGAAGAGATTCCAGGTTGATGTTTAAATGTATATTACCATTTAATAGCCAGACCTGAGGCTGCCTCTGAGTGAGAACCGGAGGCCCTCCCTCTAGTGTATGAGAACACAGTGGCATTTGCTTTGTCAGGGCCCTCTGTCTTCAAATTTACATAGAATTTCTATTCTTTCATTAGCTGAGGTTGCCACAAGGTCAGGTCTTTTTCTCCAGGATTTTATGGTATGTCTTGCATACTGAATAAAATCAACAGAGTAAGAACAGTCATGGTGCCAACTGTCTATTTTTACGGTGTCTTCCTCATTTCCATTATTTTCTCCCCTCACTCCAACTTTCTATGGTAGTTTCCCCCTCCACATTAAAAACAGCTTTCTGGAAACAATCATTGAAATCCTTTATATGTAATAGAGTGAATTTAAGAAATCATCTTCCAGGTATATATCTTTAAGTTTTATCTTTACAGAGTATGAGGTTTTGGCAGTTCTCCTTGGCACCAAAACCCCTTCTAAAGAAATTTCATACAAAAGTGCCCTTGTCTCTTCTAAAGTCATATCACAGAAGGTCTGTCTGCCCCACCCGTAAGTGAGCCCTGCTGTGTCCTGATGTTCCGGACCATCCCCTTCAGGATGTAAGGCTTACCTCAATTCTCTGGGCATTTTCCTCCTCTGCTCCTATTCACAGAAACTACCCCCCACTTCAGTCCTAATCTTGTAAAACCAAGCAAACTGTGCCCAGAAGGTATGAAAGGGGAGGGACCATAGACTGTGGACTGTGGTTTTATTTATTTACTAAAGAATAAGCCCAGGAAGTTCCCAAAGCGTCTACACACATATTTTCTACATTTTAGCATAACCCTTCATTTTGCAGGAGCTTCAGTAGGGAGAAAAAGATGCCAAGAAATCTCTCCGAACTGAGCTTAAATTCCATGGATTCAGATGTATTATATATAATCCAAAAAATGCAGAATCATAGAATCAGAGAGATGGGAAGGGAGGGATTTGAGAAATCTGGCCTACTCCCCCATCTGTTTGTTAATCCCCTCTATAACATTCCTCAAAACTGGCCATCCAGCCACAATTTTAAGAAAAATTTTTTTAAAGAAATGACCCCAATTCTAAAACCCAGAGAATGCTCTGTAGACAGCCTGCATCAGAATCACCAGGATGTTGCTAAAGGGTCCTCAGCTCTACCCTAGATGGACAGAGTCCTAGGGTCTGACGGTGTATTCCAGCAATCTGCACCCTTAGGTATTTCTTATGCAGACTAGAGTCTGGGACCCTGCATTCTGACAGATCTGCCAAGGCAGATTTACCAGGGCCAGAGAGGTCTTTTTGTGGCTTGAGTGGAACAGTCTATGCCTACAGGCATTTTCACAGGAATGTGGTAAAACAGCTGCTACAAATCTACCCCCAACATTCCCCCCCACCCTCCATCACACTTAAAGAAGCCAAAAGCATTATGAATGTGGCAGATGCGCATAGTTTTCTACTTTCTGATGAAGATGAAGAAAAGGAGCTAGCCATTCCCTGGACCAGGGAGAGGGAGGCAGAACAGAAAATTAATACTACATCTAGTACTGGTAAATATGTTCCAGGCCCTGTGGCAGCATATCTAGGCAACCACACTAAGGGAAAATGTTTGAATATTAATGACAATCAGAGAAACTGATTTATTAGGACACATAAGTAACTGCTTCTAGGCTGTGTGGAGCATATCATGCTCAGTTTGTTCAAAAGAATAAAAACATAGAGGTGGAAAGGTAGATTATAAGACTCAATTTGAAAAGGAAAACAGTGAAAAGGAATGTAGGCACAATTCAAGCTCCAATAAAAGGAGCCTTAGTAATTTAACCATTTCAACCCAAACAGCATATTTTTAGAATGAGGAGCTCTGCACAAGTCTCCCTTTGGAGGAGGCTTATGTTGAACATTCCATAAAACCACGGAGGCTCAGAGCTCAGTACACAAGAGTCGGCTGTGTTAAAAATGCGAGAGCCAGAAATGACACATACCTAGCAGATGACCAAAAACTGACCAAAAACTAGCTGAGGGAGAACAGAGAAACCCATTCTTCTTTCTTCCAGAGAGGAAAAAGTATCAAACTACACCTCTTTTAACCTCCTCCTCCCTCCCTCCCTCCCCCCCTCCCCCCTCCCCCCCCCAAGAGAAAGAGCACTGGACTGGGGATTGAAAAACCTAAGTCCTGACCCTGGCTCTGCCATTACCTGGATGATTTTAACCACCAAACTTAATATTCCTGACTCTCGATTATTCACCTATATGTAATAGGGTGTCTTGGCTGAGACTGAAATTTAAAATTTGTGAACTTTTTTGTGTGTTTTTGGGTCTCTACAAGTAAATATTCATTCATATTTAATGTAAACTGTTTTTTCCTTTTGGGGGGGAAAAAACCCTGAGTGGTTTCTTTTAATGACACAAATGTAAGGCATTAAGCATTCCGGTTTGGTAAGGGAAATGGCCAATTGTGTAGCTTTGGTCTAGATTTCTATCTCCAGGCTCCCTGTGTGAGTGCGTGTATGTATATGTGTGTTTACTTGTATGTCAGTAGTAGGGAAAGAAAACATTTTGCTTGGAAGTCTATAAACAGGATAGGAAACACACAGAAAACTGCTGCTTTTTCTTCCTGTTGAGATAAGTTTTTGCTTAAAGGTGATAAAGATGGGAAGAAATTCTGTGAGAGACAAGAGGTGTTAATTCTACAGTGAAAGACAGGAGGTCTTGGAGGCCAATGGAATGCAGAGGGGGGCTTCCTCCCACCTCTCATGGCTTTGCTGGGTAAAGGCAGAATTAGGGGTGAGTGGGTCATGGGTCACGGACTGCTTAACAGTCCTTAGCAGAGGTGGCAGCAGGTTTCTTTAGGAAGCTTTAGTTGCAGTGGACGTTGGCAAGAGGTAACCCGAGTAGAAGAACGGCTTGATTTGTCTCTACATGTGAGGTGCCCCTTCGGTGACTCTCAGAAGTAACAGGGAGAAGCTTTCCAAGTTGCTGGGGGGTGGTGTGAGCTGTCAGAACTGCACTGGGGCGTTTGAGGTAAGTGTGGTATAGGCACAGCAAAACTGTTCATTATACAATGGTGGGCTCACTGTGCAGAGCTCCCTGAAGGCAAATTGGACCTGGGGACAGAATTGTTCAACATCCAGATGTAATAGTTTTGCTCATCTTCCATGACTTGTTTGCCTCTGGGAATTGGAGAGCCAACATATAAATCCTATTATTCTATCATTGTGTGATTAGCAACATCTCTAAATTCAAGTAATTACTCCTCTCTCCTTAAATTTTACTAGCTGCTGCCTTATAACTTTCTCTGTTTCAGCCCTTTTAATAGTGAATGGAATGACCTGTTTACATGACCCTCTTCCTCACCAGAGGGCAGAGGCTTATCTTATGAAATCTATCTCCTACCACAGTGGCTCACTCACAACAGGCACTCAATAAATAGACCCAAGCCTTGGAGACCTGGATTTGCATTTTGGTGCCACGTAATCCCAAGCTAATCACTGACCTAAGATTCAGCTTCTTTATCTGAAAATGTTGGCAATAATGCCTGTGCCATGAAATTGGTTTAATAATTAAATGAAATAGTGGTATCATTGCCAGGTACACAGTAAACGCATAGAGATGAGAGTTGTTATTAGCCGTCAGAAGTTGTTGTATTGAAAGTGGTTCAGGGAGAGAATCATCAAGGGCTGTGCCTGTTACACTAGAAAAAAATGAGTAAATGTTTTTCAACTCCTCTGCTCTTATGAGGGCCTTCTGTGTGCTAGGAACTGTGCCCAGTCACTAGAGATGGAGTGGGATTAACATGGCCCCTGCATTCCTGGAACTCAGAGCAGAGTGACCATTTTCCTAAGTTGGCATCTGACCAACACATAGACCATTAGTGAAGAAATATAATTGGCTTTCTTATCAACATAACCAATAGTTTAACCACCCACATAGCACCACATCAGCATCATTTTGTACCAAATGTACAAATATTTATAATAGAAACCCATCTCTGGGCACCTGGGTGGCTCAGTCGGTAAGATGTCTGACTCTCGGTTTTGGCTCAGGTCGTGATCTCATGGTTTCATGGGTTTGAGCCCTGCATCAGGCTCTGTGCTGACAGTGTGGAGCCTGCTTGGGATTCTCTCTCTCTCCCTTTCTCTCTGACCCTCTCCCACTCATGCTGTCTCTGCGTCTCTCAAAGTAAATAAATAAACCTAAAAAAAAATTTTATTATTTAAAAAAAAAATTTTTAATGTATCTTTATTTTCAACAGAGAGAGAGAGAGAGAGACAGAGAGCAAGCAGGGAAGGGGCAGAGAGAGAGAGACACAGAATCCAAAGCCGGCTCCAGGCTCTGAGCTGTCAGCACAGGGCCTGACACGGGGCTTGAAACCCACAAACCGTGAGATCATGACCTGAGCCGATGTCAGACACATAACGACTGAGCCACCCAGGCGCCCCTAATTTTTTTTTTAAACAGAAGCCCATCTTAACCCTTACTTTGGGGATAACCATTAGCACTGCAAGAACACATTCATATTTTCAAAAGTCATGTTCCCTACCTGCCATCCTCTTAAAGTTACCACAGACTTTTAAACAAATTATTTCAAAATTTATTTCCCACATAATTTTCTTTTATTTATTTTTTAAAAATGTATTTATTTTGAGAGAGAGAGAAGAGAGAGCACAAGCGGGGTAGGGGCAGAGAGAGAGAGAGAGAGAGAGAGAGAGAACGGGAGAGAGAGACAGAATCCCAAGCAAGCTTAATACTGCCTGCTCGGAGCTCAACGTGGGCCTCAAACTCATGAACCGCAAGATCATGACCTGAGCCAAAACCAAGAGTCGGATGCTTAACCAACTGAGCCACCCAGACACCCCCACATAATTTTATTTTAAATAAATTGTTTTAAAATTTATTTTAACATAATTTTGTCAGTCATGTTCTTTGAGCATTATTTAATACAACAGCACTATTATCATTCATGAGCCCTTTATACATATATCTTATCTAAAAGAAAACAAAAGGACTTTACTCCCCCAATGAAACTCTTTATGGTCCCTGAAACTTTGATCTACTCACCATAAACTAGAAATGCATTTTGCTTTGATGTTACATAGTTCTTATTTTTACCTTTATCTTTAAGCCATTTAATCGTAAGACTGAAAAATTAATAAAATTAATACAAATTGACTTACTGAAAATTGTGTCAAGTGAACAATTTTAAAAAAATCAATGTTTTAGGGGCGCCTGGGTGGCTCAGTCGGTTAAGCGTCTGACTTCAGCTCAGGTCACGATCTCGCGGTCCGTGGGTTCGAGCCCCGTGTCGGGCTCTGGGCTGATGGCTTGGAGCCTGGAGCCTGCTTCCGATTCTGTGTCTCCCTCTCTCTCTGCCCCTCCCCCATTCATGCTCTGTCTCTCTGTCTCAAAAATAAATAAAGGTTAAAAAAAATTATAAAAAAAAAATCAATGTTTTAGTGTGTTACCACAGCATTTGAGACATGGGACTTCTGTCCCCATTTTTCCTTATGTACTGATTCTTTAAAAAATGATCTTTGAGGGGCACCTGAGTGGCTCAGTCAGTTAAGCATCTGACCTTGGCTCAAGTCATGATCTCGTGGTCAATGAGTTCAAGTCTAGTGTCAGGCTCTGTGCTGACAGCTCAGAGCCTGGGGCCTGCTTCAGATTCTGTGTTCCCCTCTCTCTCTGCCCCTCCCTCACTTGCACTCTGTCTGTCTGTCTGTCTCTGTCTCTCTCTCTCAAAAATAAATGAACATTAAAAAAAAATTTTTAATGATCTTTTGAATGAGACCAAATGTGACTCCAAATATAGTAATATGAAATTCTGAAGTTATGTTACTCCCAAAAGGAATAGTTTCTTTCAGGGATACTGTCACAATATTAGAAAGATCAATGTCAAACCACCAAATGATTCCTTATTAAGCTGCCATCTGAAGAAAGCCTTTACTTTTAGAAGAATTTCCCATCCTTTTAGTCTGAATACCTGATTTAGGGTAAAATAGTTGACTGGAAAAATGTTGAGGGGAAAGTTTATGTCTGCCTTTTCCCCAGTCGTACACAGTATTCCTGAACAGAGACATGGTCACTAGAGGTTGACCACTACTCGCCTCCTTTGAGGATATGGCTAATGGGGTATGTTGTGCTTCCTACAGAGAAGGTTCTAACTGGCTCTAAAAGGGTTGCCTAATAATCATCACCACACATTTGGAAATGTGGGGGTGGTATATTGGTTGTCGTAGTGACTGGGCAGGTGGGGTAGCAGGGGAGATGCTACTGGAGTCTAGTGGGTTGGGACCAGGGATGCTAAAATTTCCTGCCATGTATAATACTATCCTGTAATACAAAGAATTGTCCTGCCCAGAATGCTGCTTGTACCCTTATTTTGAAAAATACATTTTCTTCCAATAAGAATTGTGGAAAACTGGGCTGGGCTTGTTGAAACAGAGGATCCTACAAGGTGGAGAAGAAACCACCTGCCCCCTCATGGATTTTGGTAAGCATGTAATTAAGAACTCTTCCAGGCAATGCAAAGACTTAGCCCATTTTTTTTTCCTCTTCCACCCTCAGGACAGGGAAACAATGTTGGCAGCCCCTCAAAAGGTTAATTTAAGGGACACTAAAAGATCCATCACTCATGTAGAAATCCCTACCAGTAGAATCACTTTAATGCATTAAGGTATGTCTCTAAAAAGAGAGTAAAACATAAATATGTTACTCAAAGGGATAAAACTAGAACATACCTTAGCATGGATTAGTTTATCAGATTAGTTAGCGGTCACTGTGGCAATTAATCCCTAAGAAAATAGATTATAAGCAAGTAATTTTGATATGGGCATAATAAAAGAAGGAATTGGAAAGGGAAGAATTTCCAGAGGTGAGCTACAGGCAACTCTAAGAGACCAGGAGAGCTAACAGGTGCCTCAAAGAGAGATCCAAACAGGAGAAGACACCTACCGATCTTGCCCATATTCTACCCACATTGCCGCTGCTATCAGCTTTCTGAAAAGAAATATTTCAATGCCAAAATAACCTTATCCCTTTGAAGGCAGAAACAGTATATTTTCTGTTATCTGCTTAATTCCACAATGCTTTGTACAGTAAACACTTAATACATTTTGACACTTAAGGAATCAAAAATATTATGTCTTAGATTGACTTGCCAAACAGCTATTAGATTCTAGGTTCAGTAAAATACACGGCCACACAACGCTTTGTTTTGTGTTTTAGTTTCACAGTACAGTTTTTGTGAACATGAAGGTGCAAGCTGTTTTCTTTAAGTGTGAGGAGTGCTTCCAGGTATTTCAGAAGAAACTTAAATTGGATAAAAATGGACCTTAAACTCCACATTAATATTCTATATTTAAAAATATTAGCCCACTTTCTCTTATTTTATGTAGAACCACAAATTTTAAAATATGAAACCATGTAAATGAAAATAATCTTGTTCAAATAATAAATGACCATGGTTTACACTGGAACTTGGTATTTTTCTCAAGTCATAGTAGTAATAATAACAAAATGACTTTTTGAGAGAGAGAGAGAGAGAGGGAGGGAGAGCACAAGTAGGGGAGAGGGGCAGGTGGGAGAGAGAGAAAGAGAGGGAGAGAGAGAGAGGAAGAGAGAATCCCAAGCAGGCTCTACGTTCAGCACTGAGCTCAATGCTGGGCTCAATCCCATGCCCCTGGGATCATTACCTGAGCTGAAATCAAGAGGCAGGCACTTAACCAACTGAGCCACCCAGGTGCCTCAACAAGATGATTCTTTTTTTAAAAAAATTTTTTTTTCAACGTTTATTTATTTTTGGGACAGAGAGAGACAGAGCATGAACGGGGGAGGGGCAGAGAGAGAGGGAGACACAGAATCGGAAACAGGCTCCAGGCTCTGAGCCATCAGCCCAGAGCCTGACGCGGGGCTCGAACTCACGGACCGCGAGATCGTGACCTGGCTGAAGTTGGACGCTTAACCGACTGCGCCACCCAGGCGCCCCTCAACAAGATGATTCTTAATATGTCACACTACAAAGGTAAACAAGACATGAGTATTTTGTTTTATTTAACGTATTACATCTCAAATATTCTTAAAGTATACTCTTAAAGTGGATGAAGAACTTAAGCTCCATGTTAAAAAAATCTATTGCTATAGCTCATTATAAGCCCAAGATATACACCTACAAGTCTTGAAAATATACTCCTAAATCCTGTACTTGTGAGAAAATTGTCAAGCAGACCTTTGACTGAGTATAGATTATCAGCACCACTGTCATTCTCTTTAATATTTTTAGTTTTAGGGGCGCCTGGGTGGCTCCATTGGTTGAGCATCCAACTCTTGATTTTGGCTCAGGTCTTGATCTCACAGTCATAAAATCAAGCCCCTCCTCATGCTCTGTGCTGGGTGTGGAGCCTACTTGGGATTCTCTCTCTTCCTCTCTCTCTCTGCCTCTCCCAACCTCCCTCAAAAA
Source organism: Lynx canadensis (assembly GCF_007474595.2). Classification (NCBI taxonomy): domain Eukaryota; kingdom Metazoa; phylum Chordata; class Mammalia; order Carnivora; family Felidae; genus Lynx; species Lynx canadensis. The sequence continues at coordinate 177,341,749 of NC_044310.1, read as the reverse complement.
ATATTTTTAGTGTTAAAAGCACAACTTTAGATCCAAGTACATGAATAGCCTACGTAGTGTCTTTTTGTGAATTGGAAAAAAGTTGCCTGTTTTTAGCAGATCAAATCCTCCCCCCAATGCTAATGCCTCACGGAGTGTGAGGTTTGGCAAGTGAAACTGAGTCTGGATTTCAGTTCACCTGGCTTCTCCATCAAGCATCTGCATAATGCCCAGACTAAAGTGCTGTCTGTGGCAAGCCATACTTATATCTCATAGTTTAAGACTTCTCACCTCTGAGGTCCATCTTCATTTTCTGTTAATCTTTATATTTACCTTGACTCTTTGTTGACCCCTTAGTATTCTTGTCTGCCCCCCTTTAATCCTTTCCTATACTTACCTCCACCCCATCCTGCTTCCTTAGCTTCCTTAGAGAGATACTTACATAGAGTCAAAAGAGACTGATGACACTTGATGGCAGGAACTGTAGTATTCACCCAGGGATTCCCAATATCTGACCTGTAAAGGAAATGCTAATGTTTGATGAATGAATGAATGAATGAATGAATACATTTTAGAACTAAATATTATCTCCCTATTAAGCAAGCCAAGTTTACATAATTTGACTAGTGGTAAATTTAATATTAAAACCCTGAAAATAAGCAATTTCTATATTAGTCTAGTAGATTACATGTGAGGATTCAAATTCCAGATTGACTCTTCTTGACTCCTCTTCCAGACAGCTTTCTCCATCAAACTAGTTCTAATACTAACCTGTGCAAAAATTAACTAGTTACTCAAACTTGCTGGGGGTAATATTCCACTTAATATATTTAAACACAAGAAATTATGTTGGGACTATCTAGACTGTATTCTGGAAGTAATGCATTAGTGCCTCCCAGAATTAGTGTCAATAATGAAATGTTGGCTCTGAATTTTCCTCTTCAGTTCTCTGGGGCCATTTGAAAATGTTATGTACATTTAAAATGAGCTTTCTTGCAATTTCAAAATGTTTCTCATACCTCAAACATGTATCAATTTATTTCCTTTTTATTTTAATGTTAATAGCAAAATAGCTTAAAATGTCTCCAGATTAGATGGTCCAATAGAATAGCAACGGAATAATACAGGGACACTTTTACACTGTTATACGAAAGAAGAAAAATGAATATTCCAGAATTTCATTTTTTCTGATAGTGGTAAATTCCAGTTTTCAGAGCTTTTGAGCTCCACACACTTTGTCTGTTTGGGGACCGTACTAATGGGGTTGATTCAAAAGTGCATCAGGACCACCAAAATATGTTTTTTCTGAGTCTACTTCTTCCATATGATCCATTGTCAAGAAGCTGTTGGTTTTGACTAATGCCAGATATTAAATATGTAAGGAATGATAGAAAAAAGAAAATTACCAACTTACAGTTATCACTGTAATAATTTATTGAGGTGTGTGTGTGTGTGTGTGTGTGTGTGTGTAGAAAGAGGGAGAGATTGCAAATGTGACAAAATGTTAAAAAGTGTTAAGTCTATGTGAAAAATATATGGATACTTTTTGTATTTTTCTTTTGAGTATTTTATAGGTTTGAAAATAATATGTTGGAAGAGGAGGTAATTGATTAGAAATGTTATTATATTATGGGGCACCTAGGTGGCTTTGTCGGTTAAGCATCTGACTCTTGATCTCAGCTGAGGTCTTGATCCCAGGATCCTGAATTAACACCCCACATTGGGCTCCACACAAGGTGTGAAGCCAACTTAAAAAATGTTATATGGAGGCTGGGGCTGTAAATGAGGGCCCAAAATAGGGGATTTAATATAAAACACTTTTTTTTTTTTTTTTTTACCATAAACCAATAATAACAGAACAAGGTGACAGGTCAGTCATTAGGTCTTTAAATTGTGGATGAAGTCAAAAGATACTACATCTTGAAAACAGAATCAACTTTGTTTTCATTTATTCATTCAACAAATATTTTTTTAATCCCTATCCTATGCCGCTATGTTCTATGTGGTACAGAAACAGCTGTCAACAAAGCAGAAAGATCACAGTCTTATAGAGCTCACACCGTAAGCCACTCTTATACAGCTCACACTGAATGGAGGTAGAAACATCAGCAAGCACATAAAGAAATGAACACAGTAATTATACAATGTCCTTTTATGACTGGTTTATTTCACTTAGCATAGTGTCTGCAAGTTGCATCCATGCTTTAAGGCTGACTGATAAGGGGCTTACCTGTGTCATTTTACTCCTTGCTTTCTATATGCTTTATAGCTTTTTTGTGCCTCATTTCCTGCATTACTGTCTTCTTTTGTGTTCAGTTGATTTTTTGTAGTGAAATGTTTAAATTCCTTCCTCATTTCCTTTTGTATATATTCTATATCAATTTATTTGTCATTACCATGGGGAATACCTTTAATAGTCTAAAGTTATAACATTCTAATATGGATTTTTGCCAGCTTAACTTCAGTAGCACACAGTAACTCTTTACATCTCCATCCCTACTCCTTTCAGTTGTTAATGTCACAAAATCATACCTTTATACATTGTGTTTTTAAAACATAAGCTAATAATTTTTAAAAGTGTGTTGATCTCTTAATGTAGAAAAAAGTGGAGTTACAAATCATTGCAACAATAACACTAGATTTTAGATTTGCCCATGTATTTGCCTTTATTGAGATCTTTATTTCTTCATATGGCTTTAAGTTACCATGTAGTGTTCATTCATTTCAACCTGAAGGATTCCCTAGAGCATTTCTTGCAGGACAAGCAGTGGTCATGAACCCCTTCAGCTTTTGTTTATCTAGGAATGTCTTAATTTTTCCCTCACTTTTTTTTTTAAACTTTAAGTTCAAGTTAGTAAACATGGTGTAGTATTGGTTTCAGGAGTAAAATTTAGTGCTTCATCGCTTACATATAACACCCAGTGCTTATCCCAACAAGTGCCCTCCTTAATTAAGACCATCACCCATTTAGCCCATTCCCCCACCCACTACCTGTCCAACAACCTCAGTTTGTTCTCTGTATTTAAGAGTCTCTTATGGTTTGCCTCCCTGTCCGTTTTTATCTTATTTTTCTTCCCTTCCCCATGTCCATCTGTTGTGTTTCTCAAATTCCACATATGAGTGAAATCATATGGTATTTCTCTTTCTCTGCCTGACTTAATTCACTTAGCATAATACACTCTAGTTCCATCCTTGTTGTTGCAAATGGCAAGATTTCATTCTTTTTATTTGCCAAGTAGGTTTCCATTGTGTGTGTGTATATACCACATCTTCTTTATCCGTTCATCATCAGTCAATGGACATTTGGGCTCTTTCCATAATTTGGCTATTGTTGATAATGCTTCTGTAAACATTGGGGTGCCTGTATACTTTCAAATCAGCATTTTTTTATCCTTTGGATAAATACCTAGTAGTGCAATTGCTGGGTCATAGGGTAGTTCTATTTTTAATTTTTTGAGGAACCTCCATACTGTTTTCCAGAGTGGCTGTACCAGTTTGCAAGCCCAATAGTGCAAAAGGGTTCCCCTTTCTTTGCATCCTTGCCAACATCTATTGTTTCCTGAGTTGTTAATTTTAGCCATTCTGACAGGTGTGAGGTGGTATCTTATTGTGGTTTTGATTTGTATTTCCCTGATGATAAGTGATGATGAGCATCTTTTCATGTGCCTGTTAGCCGTGTGGATGTCTTATTTGGAAAAGTGTCTATTCATTTATTCTGCCCATTTCTACATTGGATTATTTGGTTTTTGAGTGTTGAGTTTGATAATTTCTTTATAGATTTTGGATACTAACCCTTCATCCAATGTGTCATTTGCTAATATCTTCTCCCATTTGGTCCATTGCCTTATAGTTTTGTTGATTGTTTCCTTTACTGTGCAGAAGTTTTTATCTTGATGAGGTCCCAGTAGTTCATTTTTGCTTTATTTCCCTTGCTTCCAGAGACAAGTCTAGTAAGAAGTTGCTGTGGCCATGGTCAAAGAGGTTGCTACCTATATTCTCCTCTAGGATTTTGATGGTTTCCTGTCTTACATTTAGGTTTGTAATCCATTTTGTCTCCCTCACTTTTTTTTATGTTTATTTATTTTTGAGAGAGCACAAGTGGGAGAAGGGGAGAGAGAGGGGGACAGAGGATCCAAAGCAGGCTCTTTTCTGACAGCAACAAACCCAATGTGGGACTCAAACTCATGAACTGGGAGATGATGACCTGAGCCGAAGTTAGACGTTCAACCAACTTAGCCACCCAGGTGCTCCTGTCTCCCTCACTTTTGAAGGAATTTTGCCAGATGCAGTATTCTTGGTTGACAGGGATTTTTTTTTTTTTTTTTTTTTTTTTTTTTTTGCCTTTAGCACTTTGAAGATATCAGCCTACTATCTTCCGGTCTCCATAGTTTCTGGTAAGTTGTTTCTTTCTTGCTGCTCTTAAAAATCTCTCTGTCTTTGGCTTTGGATAATTTGATTATAATGTGTCTCAGTGTGCATCTCTTTGAATTCTTCCTACTTGGGTCTTGCGGCTTCATGGATGTTTATGTTCATGTCTTTCATCAAATTTGGGAAGTTTTGGGGCACTGTCTCTTCAGGTATTGTCTCTGCCCTTTTCTCTCTCTCCACTCCTTCTGGAACTTCCGCTTTCTGTATGTTGGTCTGCTTGATGGTATCTCATGGGTCCCTTACAGTCTGTCCACTTTTATTCACTCTTTTTTCTTTATGTACCTGAGGCTCAATAACTTCCATTGTCCTATCTTCAAGTTTACAGATTCTTCTGCTTGCTCAAAAATGCCTTTGAATCTCTCTAGTGAATTTTTCATTTCAGTTATTGTACTTTTCAGTTCCAGAATTTCTTTTTTGTTTCCTTTAGCTTTTCTATCTCTTTATTGATATTTCCATTTTATCATATATAATTTTCTTAATATTTTCCATACCTTCCTTTAGTTCTTTGAGCATCTTTAAGACAGTTGTTTTAAAGTCTTTGTCTAGTAGATCCATCATCTGTTCTTTTTCTGGGACGGTTTCTGTTGGTTTAATTTTTCCTTTGAATGGGCCACAGTTTCCTGTATGTTTGTTTACCTTATGATTTTTGTGTTCAAAAATGGACATTTGAATCTAATAATTTGGTAACTCTGAAAAGTAAGATTCTCCCCTCATTCCCCAAGGTTTGGTATTTTAGCTTGCTGTAGGCTGTCTCTATGCTGAGAATCAGTCTAAAGTGTAAATTTAAGGTCTTTTCAGGTCTTTTCTGAGCCTGTGCCTTGCATGGGTGTGTGTGGTGACTTTTCAGTTTCTCCTGTATATGTGATTGCTTTTGAATATCCTAGTCTTTAGTGTATGGCTTCCAAAAGGGAAAAGGAAAAAAATAAAGGGGAAGAAAGTTTTCCAGTTCTTTAAGTCCCCAGAAGCCCCTTTGGCTGAATGGAGAGTCTTGCAAAAATGGGAGAGGTGTAACAACAATGATCACTGCCTCTTTGCCTGTGCCTCTAAGGTCAGAAACAGCAATCAGAGAACAGATCCCGGATATTTGGAGAACATGTCTTTTTTTTTCCCCCACCCTGGTTCTGGCAAGCTACATGCATGCTCTCCTAGAACATGTATACAGCTGTCTGCCACAGGTCTGAGGAGTGGGGGATGGGAAGTGCTACTGTGCTAAGAGCTGATCTTGTTCAATATTAACCACAATTTACTAAGTGAGCCTTCCCCTGGAAGCTTTAAGCCTTCAATAGACTTTATAATTTCAAAATAGTTACATTAGACAGATTCTGCAAGTGCAGTTGTTTTCTAGGTTAGGGAGACAGATTTCTGCACCATCTTCCCCAATGACTCACTAATCCTTTTTTTTTTTTTTTGACATTTATTTATTTTTGAGACAGAGAGAGACAGAGCATGAACGGGGGAGGGTCAGAGAGAGAGGGAGACACAGAATCCGAAACAGGCTCCAGGCTCTGAGCGGTCAGCACAGAGCCTGACGTGGGGCCCGAACCCACGGACGGGACCGTGAGATCATGACCTGAGCCGAAGTCAGACGCTCAACCGACTGAGCCACCCAGGCGCCCCTCTTTTTTTTTTTTTAACATTTATTTTTTTTTGAGAGACAGAGGGAGACAGAGAATGAGTGGGGGAGGGGCAGAGAGAGGCAGGGTCACAGAATCCAAAGCAGGCTCCAAACTCTGAGCTGTCAGCACAGAGCCCGACACGGGCTCGAACTCATGGATCCTAAGATCATGACCCAAGCCAAAGTTGGACGCCCAACCGACTGAACCACCCAGGCGCCCTTTAAGACTAATTCTTACCTAAAAGTCTTTTTTACTGTAAGGATCTTGTTTATCTGCATCCTAATTACTAAACCCTCAAGATTATAAAAATAGCAATCTTTGGTCAGTTTGCCTCTCAGGCATTTTCAAAATTGTAATACTTTCCTTGTAGTATATAGTGTTCTACACTTTGTTTTCATCACATGTATGGTTTTGATTCTTTACAATAACATGGGGGAAGTTGTAAGAGCAAATAGTATTATTACCCTCTTATAGTCAAGAAAATTGAGCCTCAAACTACAGTAAATAGTAATGGATATTCAGTGAGCAATAGAGTAATAAATCAATAATTTCTTATTAAAAACTAGGGTTCTGTCTGCCACCCCAAACTATCTCTCTATAATACCTGAAAGTTTGACCCTGAACAATGAGAACAGTCTGGTGTCTGGAATGAGAAATATCATCACAGCCAAGGCATCCTTGACCTTGGAGACCATCACTTGCTCCCTCTGCCTGTTCTGATTATGAATGACCTCACAGAAGAGTGAGAAGGCAAAAAAGGAAGAGGATGCAGTCTTTCTTGTTCCCTCCAGCAGTTTCTTCCACCTGCTAGAGAGAGAACAAGATAAGTAAGAAGTTGGGAAACTCCATCTAAGCAAGTTTCTCATGGCCACTGAACAATTCTTGCTTTTACCTGCAATTACAAGAATGAGCAGATGCCAAACTCATTTGAAGTAACAAAATATATGGCCTCTCTAGGAAGAACCTGATTCCTTCAGCATGTGGACTTAGGATGAATATCCAAATTTCTGTTTCAAACAGTGGATAAGAACAGAGTTAGAATAAGCTAATTTAAATTAATATTAATAAAAATACTAGTTTAAAATATCAAATTATAAAAAGTATAAAATTATAGTTAATTAAAGTATCAAATTATAACTCAATTTTTGTCATTTAAAAATATGTTGATCCCTCTATTGGTGTTCAATTATTGTATTCCTTGATGGTGCAATGTCATTTTAACAAAACATGGTTGCCTTTTCTGACCACGTGATATTTATTGCCCCCTGGTGGTAGCTTTCCTCAATTCTAGTTTCAGTTTTAAGGGATGAGGCGATAGTGAATTTCAGTGTTTGGCTCATTTGTGTGAGGAGCATAGTCCTGCTGGGTGGGCAAATTGCCTACTTCCAATATCCATGCCAATGCTTCCTTATATTGGCACAAATGGCCAAAGTGAAAATCAGTACTGAAATGGGAGTTGGTGATTCAAATACTGAAAATAAGTATCAATAACACAGATATTTGAATGATAATCAATACAATATGGAAGTGTTTTTAAATCATTTATTACCAAATATTCAGGGTGTGTTCTGGGCACAGCTAACGCAAGGAGTGCCAGAAACACTGGGTAATTATCTTCAGCCCTCATGGCTGTAGGATAGAGCATCTGGACCATGACTCACTCAGGCAGTTGGCCAATTCCCCAACTGGTGCTAAAAATGACCTGAAATATAGTTTTCTCATCTGTAAAATATGGAGATATAATACTACCTGCCTTATAGGGCTATAAAAACTTGATGTTCTCAATACACTTCAGGGAGGCTATTTCTTACATATGAATGTAGTGTCCAACATACTGCCATACCTTTGGTCAGCAAGGCAGACAGGTAAGACTGGCTTATCTTCCATTTATACCCTCTGGCTAGACTGGGTGTGACTTTCTGGGGCTTCCTCATTCTCTTTTAAGGTTGATTTCTTTTAACCCGATGTTCCCATATAAAAATGTTTGGAGCAGAAAGTGGGAGAGTACAACGTGATTTGGGCTGGTTTCCATTCCTATCCCAAAGTCAAGCATGTATTAGAGAACATTAAAATTGTGTCTGCCTGAAAAGAACTTGAATACTAATTTGTGATGGAAAATTACAGGAATCCATCAGAAAAGTATTACTATAAAGTATTATCTTCCAGAGGGATGTTGAGAGTGCCTTCATATGGACTTTGCTTACTTTTTCTTTTTTTTTAATTGGGAGACTAAAACAGTAGAAAATTCCCTAAAGTTCCAAACAAATAATTTAAAACCATGGATTACTGTGCTCAAGAGTTTCTTTGCAAACAAACATAATACAAGAAATTCCCCAAATTAAAAAAATTCTTTTAGACATTTACTCTCATGACTTTCATATTTAAATTGAGAATGTATTAAAGAAAAAAACCCTCTAAAAATTAAAATCTACCCACTTCCTTTATGAGAGTTGTTAACATGAATATTAAAATGAGAAAGTGTTTGCAGCTGCTCTGGAAAACAGTGTGGAGGTTCCTCAAAAAATTAAAAATAAATCTACCTTATGACCCAGCAATAGCACTGCGAGGAATTTACCCAAGGGATACAGGAGTGCTGATGCATAGGGACACTTGTACCCCAATGTTTATAGAGCACTTTCAACAATAGCCAAATTATGGAAAGAACCTAAATGTCTATCAAGTGACGAATGGATAAAGAAGATGTGGTTTATATATGCAATGGAATACTACTTGGCAATGAGAAAGAATGAAATCTGGCCATTTGTAGCAACGTGGATGGAACTGGAGTGTGTTATGCTAAGTGAAGTAAGTCAGGCAGAGAAAGACAGATACCATATGTTTTTACTCATATGTGGATCCTGAGAAACTTAAAAGACCAGGGGGGAGGGAAGGGGATAAAAAAAAAAAGTTACTGAGAGGGAAGGAGGCAAACCATAAGAGACTCTTAAATACTGAGAACAAACTGAGGGTTGATGGGGGGTAGGGGAGAGGGAAAAGTGGGTGATGGACATTGAGGAAGGCACCTGTTGGGATGAGCACTGGGTGTTGTATGGAAACCAATTTGACAATAAATTATATAAAATAAAATAAAAATAAAATGAGAAAGTGTTTTACTCTAAAGAGAAGACACGTACAGCATATTAATACCAAGTACAAAATGAAAATATAAACAGTGTGAATGACTTTGTAAATAAATATTACAACATTTATGTATTCAAAGGACTCAGCAGAAAAAAGTTACACACTTGTTCCAATGCTAAGATTTGTGGAGTTGCTTTTACTGAACTGTCTTCAAATCCTGTTCACTTTGAAAATTACTCACATTAGTTTATGGTCATGGTTCATATTGAAATCATTTAGGGGATGGTTAGGTTTGTGTGTGACCATTACATAAAGGTGACAATATTTTGAGGGTGACCTTTGTGGGCCAGGGAACGGGATTAAATAGGAAGTTATACAGGGATTGAAGAAGGTTTGTTAGGGAGGCAGAGAAATCAGATGGAATCTGAGATGATCTAAAATCAATCAATCAAGGCATTTAAAAAGATACATAAATATTTCTGTAGCCATAGAGATACCATGAAATCTTTGTGACAAAATATTTTCTCTGCCCTAAGATAATAATGTAAGCAATAGAGCAGGGTAATGACTTTTCAAATAAATGTGTATTTTAACAAAACAGGAAAATGAGAAAAATATTTGATGTTATGCAGAAACTCCAAAGTCCTCTTTAAGAAATATGAAGCAGAGGAGAACAAGTTAAGCTATTAGAGCAAACAGATGGAAGCTTCCCCCTGAGATAATCCTGAGCAGAATCCTCAGCACCTTCCTGGAAAATTTTGAATCCATCCATCTTCTCATTTTTTTTTTTTTGGAAGAGAAATATTTATGAAATGAGTTTGTGTGAAGCTGGCTGCTGTTCAGCTTTTGCAGAAACAAGCTGCTTATCTAATTCTTGTCTGAAGGGCATTTATTTTTAATCGTGGAAATTGTACCAGCTATCCAATGTCTCACCTTCTTAGTGGAGAAAAAAAAGATCTTGAGACAGTCTCCTAAAGACCTTTTAATTATACCTCAAGTAATTACATACTTGTATTACCAAATGTGCACCCATGCGCACAATAAAGAGAAAATACGTGGAGAAAGATATACAAACACATCTTCATAGAGACAAAAATAATTTCTTAGCATATTCATAATAAAGATCTTCTAAGTAGTTCTATGTGAAGAAGAATAAATTTAGGTTTCAAAACCTTATAGTAATTACAAATTTATATGGAAATATAGACTGAAGTAAATTCCTACTATAAAATACAGCCTGGGTGCCAGGGTGGCTCAGTCAGTTGAACATATGGCTCTTGATCCCAGGATTGTGGGATTGAGCCCCACGTCTGGCTCCAGGCTGAGCATGGAGCTTGGGATTCTTCCTCTCTCCCTCCACCCCTCTTCCCCACTTGCATGCTCTCTCCCTCTAAAATATTTAAAAATAAATAAAATAGGGGCGCCTGGGTAGCTCAGTCAGTTTAAGCATCCCACTTATGGTTTCCACTCTTGTCATGATCTCACAGATCTGGAGCCCTGCGTCAGGCTCTGTGATGACAGTGCAGAGCCTGTCTGAAATCCTTTCTCCCTCTCTCTCTCTGCCCCTTTCCCACTCCTTCTTCCTCTCTCTCTCTCTCTCTCTCTCTCTCTCTCTCTCTCTCTCTCCCCCCCAAAATCTTAAAAAAATAAAGAAAATGCAGTCTGAAATTCAGTTTCAAAATTCAAGCACCTTGTACTTGAATGACTTTAATGAAGTCATTAAAGAAGAATGACTTTAATGAAGATAAAAATCCTTAGTTCAAACATGCAAAAGATTCCAGTAACTTAAGAACTATAAGTAGGGACCTCATTTTCTGTGCAGGTTTGTACCTTTCTGAAGGCTATCCTTCCAGAGGGTCATGGCCGGTATGCTGGAGATAATTACCCTGAGAATGGTGTTGGGATTATTTTCCCTAAAAGTACCTTCTATCTCATCCTTGAACATTCATCTGCCACTTCTCTGCCCACTCGCCCAGTCTGGTGCCATCTTCCTGTAGGCTGTCCTGCACTTGGCATTTTACTAACTGGAAGTTTCATGTCATATGCCACTTTGGAGATTTCACACATATGCTCACCTCTGAATCATTTACCAAACTATTTCATAAGAATGCCTTAGAGCCTATCCCTGGTGTACCCCACTGTTTAAACCTCTTCATTCAGGAGGAATGGAATGTTAAGTGAACGTTTCAGCTGATGTCCTAGGTATCAGGTACCTAAGTTAATTGTAAACTTATGACTTTTAGAGTTACAGCACTCTTACAGTGCTTCCCTCACATCAGGGGTATAAAAGGGTGGTTTTAATGGGCCTTTGTAAAAGTGATTTTTTTATTTTTTAGAGAGAGAGAGAGAGAGAGAGAGAGAGTTGTGAAGTGTCAGCTCTACCCCCTTAATCTCAAGTCAAGAGTTAATTTTAAAGTAAATCAGCAAAGTAAACTCTTCTTATGAAGGGTAAGAAGAAAAGCTAAGTTTCTATAGAGAAGCAGGGGAAGGACCAGAACTATTGAATAAACATAAGTGGACAATGAAAGAAAAAAAGTTTCTCTGACTATAAGTTAGTACTTGTTCAATGCACTAATTATACATGCAAGGGCCCATTTATCCTTACCTTTTATTTAGTGCTTTTAGACAGCTGTTTATCCATAAAATTTTTTTCTCTGATGATTTTTGTTTGTGAAATGTTTTTAGTGTGGAATCTTATCAAAGACTGATAAAAACATTACATTTAATGGTGTACTTTCATTAAGATATTTAATTTTGCTCTAAAAGAAGCCTAATACATTACTTAGATATGATTTCCTCTCAATAAAATAAAATATATTTTCTATCAATATGTCAAGTTTATACAAGTTTTCAGTGATCTTATACTCTATGGTAAATTCATCTCTAAAGCTTAGATAGAGGTGAGATTGTGTTGTTCCCCCTGGCTTTTTTAAATCAATAAAAGCCAGAGTAATAAGCTAAGAAATTGAAGTCAGAGAGGTAGTGGTCTCAAAGAAGCCAGTGGAGGAGAAAGTTTATAGAAAGAAGATCAATAGAGTCAAATGATGTAAAGACATCAGGAAGGATAAAAACAGAAATTATGGTTATTTGGGGAGTCAGGAGTGACCTTTTTGAATGTCTTTGGATGGAATGGTACTTTCTTATACTTTCTGTCTCTTGGTTGAAGTTCTCACTGTGTTCATTCTTTTCCCAAGTTCAATGAGCATCTTTATGACTTTTACTTTAAACTCTTTTTTAGTTTATCTCCATTTCATTAAGGGTTTTTCCTGAAGTTTTATCTTTTTTCTTTCATATATTCCTCTGTTTCTTCATTTTGCCTGAAATTGTGTGTTGGTTTCTACACCATTAGATGAAACAGCTACCTTTTTGAATCTTAAAGGGTTGGACTTGGCATAGGAAATGAACCATATCTCATTCGACCCTGCCCTAGCTCTTGGCTGTCTCTTAAACCTTGTTATGGTCCAAGCAGCCTCTAATATTTTAAATAGCTTCAAGTTGTTGAGGATGGCCAAGACCTGTCAGTGTCCCAAAGGAGAGGATCTCCATCAGCACTTAAATTCATTCAGGCTAGCTGGAAAGCAGACCCTCAGGCAGCAGCTTTTTTTTTTTTTTTAATGTTTATTTATTTTTGAGAGAGACAGAGACAGACTGTGAGCTGGGGAGGGGCAGAGAGAGAGGGAGACACAGAATCTGGAGCAGGCTCCAGGCTCTGAGCTGTCAGCACAGAGCCCAACGCGGGGATCGAACTCACAAACTACGAGATCATAACCTGAGCTGAAGTCAGACCAACTGAGGTCCAACTCAACCAACTTAGACACCCAGGCACCCCGGCAACAGCTTTTAAAGTACGCAAATTTATAAAGTCCTGTGGGACCACAAGTGTAAGCCCTGCTGTCTACCAGAGCTACGTGATCTGGAGGTGTCCAATGGGTAGCAATCACAAAAATCAGGACTCCAGACAAGTGTATAAGCTCTTTTCTGGGAGATACCAGTCAACTGTAGCAAGGCAGAGGAAGAGCCCAAAGATGGCATCCATCATCCATAGGCCAATATTCCCTGAGAGCAACTCGGTAGACCCCTAGATGTGCACAAAACCTAAGGCCTGCCCCTCAGGCCAAAGCTTCCCCATGTGCAAATAGGCCTCTTTCATCAAAAGATTGGAGATGTGCTTCAGTTTGTTTTCTGTGCAGTGCCCTGGGGATGGTAGCCTGCCAGGAACTGTCTCTCCTATTGTTACAGTAATGTGGGATCCAGAACACAGCCCCACCCGACCACCAGAGCCAGGTGGTCAAGGACCATCCCTTGGGTAGCAGCTACAAAAACTAGGACACCAGATGAGAAAACCAGGGCACCAGATACATGTAAGAGCTCCCTCTGGGAGATACTGGCATCCTGGAGCACTGCAGAGGGATAACATGGAGAGGCCCACTGGCTGTAGCAAGACAGAGTTGGGCATAAAGATGGGACCCACTGGAAAATTTGTGTTTTTTTTTTAAAGAAGCAAGAGATGGCACCTTTTGGCTAGAGCAAGGCAGAAGGAGCATTAACACAATTTGATCTAATCACTCTAACTTGGTTGTTGGGGGGAAAAATTGGGGCTTAAAATCCTCTAATCCCCCCTAAAAGGAACATTAATCAAATTTGTGGTCATTATACTTTAACTGAACTGTCATTTAGCCATTTTAAAGAATGTCTTCATTTTGGTCTTTGAGTCCATCAAGGCATTTAAGTGTTCTTCTTGAGTTCTTTTTTGACAAGTCTAAATTTTAGTTGATACGTTTAATGTCCATTCTTCTGTGATATCTTTGTGAAGGCAAATTTCCCATTATTGGGAGGCTGGTCTTGCAAATTCCCAAGTTAGACCAGGCTTTTGTGGTGCTGTTCTGAAATAACTGAACTCTGGAAATGTCCATTATTGAGTCTTGATTAATTTTAATGAAAGCCATTTATTTAATCTTCCAATTATTATTGAAGACCTGCAAATAGATCAGTAATGAAACAGACTAAAAAATCACTGCCCTTTGTAGCTTATGCCCTGTCTCCTGGATGTCCTGTCACTGGAAAAGAGGATCTTGGAGAAAGAAATAGGACAAGGAGAAAAAATTTGCATTCTCTTGGCCTTGACCTTTAGGGCCTCAGCTCTGGAAAAGATTAAGGTACTCAAGAAAAATCTCAATGGCGCGGGAGTAAGCCAACCCTACAACATGTGGGCAAGCCAGGGACCTAAGTGAGAGATGTCTAGCAGAGGACTCCTGTGGAGGGGCCTCAGCTGTGGACTCTGAGGATGACTACATCCGGCATAAAGGTTTAAACTCTCAGGGAAGTTCCTTTCTATTATTCACTAAGCCACCAGGCAAGTCTTGTCAAGGATTATAGCCTGGTGTTAGATATCACTGTAGAGATTGGAATGAAGGGCCTGGGATCTCTGTGGTGGTGAAGAGGAGGCTTCAGTAGCTGACAGTAATGAACTTTGACTTGCAGAAGAACAGAGCAGCAGTCAGGAATACTTGGGAAGCAGAAATTTGACTTGGGTAAAAATTAGACTTCCTGCTATACCTATTTTGATTAATACTGGATATGTATGTAGTATTTCTATTATCTTCCTTCTGAAATTTTGTGTTAAAAGGACCTAACATTTCAGATCATCTTAAAAGTAATACAGAACTGAATATATTCCCCAGAAATAGTCCATGTAACTAATTTCCCTGAAGAAACACAGTGGCCTTAAGAGAAGTTTCCAAGTATGAAAAAAGTGAGGAATGCTAAGTTATACAGTGTCCAACCTTCATCTGTTCTTTCTTCCCTCTCAGATATTTGTGAAAATACTGACACATCCTCACATATATTACCATAGAAACAAACACTCCAAACATTTAGTCATATACACTTATGTGAAGTATACCACCCAGGTGATAGGAGTAGGAAGTTCAAAGAACTGCCTAAGATATATTATTAATTATCTAGCATTTTCTGTTCACATTATTTAAGTTTGGTGCTTCCACAATGTGGCATGTAGCAGAGACTACACTGGGGGCTGTATAGATAATAAGCACTGCCAATTTGCTAAAGGTGATCCAACATAAAGATATGTTTCATATGAGGTTTATAATCCTATGATTTCAAATACTGTGAAGTTTAAGTTCTACAATAGAGAGGCCTGGACTCCAGACCTCAGCTTTGTTTCTATTGCTCTTATTATAAATCAGATATATGGTTTTGATATAAGAATCTTTCAAAAAGATCCCATATAACTTTGAAACTGGATCAGGCCAACTAATATTATAATGGTCACGAGAACAGTGAAATGTGATCAAAATTTGGAAAAATGTAAGAACGGGTGAAGAGGAATAGTAATCTTTCTCCCTCCCTCCTCGTGGTTGACTAAAAAAATGGCTATAGGGCACCTGGGTGGCTCAGTCAGTTGAGTGTCCAACTTTAGCTCAGGTCATGATCTGGCAGTTCTTGAGTTTGAGACCCACATATAGCTCACTGCTCTCAGCGCAGAGCCCACTTCGGATCGATCTTCTGTCCACCCCCCCCCTGTCCCTCCCCCTCTGGTGCACTCCCTCTCTCTCTCTCTGTCTGTCTCAAAAATAAACATTTAAAACAAAACAAAGCAAAATGGCTATAGTACTTTACATTGAGAGATGGAGTCTGTATCCCTACCCAAAGATCAAGTGGGCAGCGCTTATAATTTACTTTGGACAAGAATGTGATGGAAATGATATTTTGTGAGTTTCAAACCTGGCCTCAAGAAGCTGGGAGGCCAGCTTTCTCTTTTCTGCTCTTGAGACTCTTGCCCAGCATAGCCTGAGCATCCTGAGAAACTGTATGGAGCAGAAGGCTTTTCTGTTTGAATCATCTTAGAACAACCAACCCCAGCTGAGCCACCAGCTGACCACAGATACATGAGCAAGCCCAGGGCACTGGTGAAGGCCAGAACCACTAAGCTGAGTCCTGTCCAAATTGCCAAACTGCCATTTAAGTCACAAAGTTTTGGGAGGTAATTTATTAAACAGCAAAAGCTAACGTGTAGTTGTGTAGTTCGTATCTCCATGAACCACACAGTTATAAAATGTTACAAAGTTGGGGCACCTGGGTGACTCAGTCAGTTAAGTGTCCAACTTGAGCTCAGGTCACTATCTCACGGTTCATGAGTTCGAGCCCCACGTCGGGCTCTGTGCTGACAGCTCAGAGCCTAGAGCCTGCTTCAGATTCTGTGTCTCCCTCTCTTTCTGCCCCTACCCCACTCATGCTCTGTCTCTCACTGTCTCTCAAAAATAAATAAACATTTAAAAAAATTTTTTTAAATGTTACAAAGTAAATACTTCCTTAAAGATAAAGTTTTATAGAGTCACCTAAGCCACTGCCACTGAAAATGCTCATCTATAGAGAGATAAAGAGCTTGCACCAGAATATAAATCTCTACACTGCTTCCTTCATTAAGAAAATCTTGCTGCAAAAAGGACATCAGCTGAATTCAATAATGTGCATAATGACATATTTGGTTTCCAGTTGCAGTCAGTGAACCATACTTTTGGTAGCAATGAACTAAGGCTTAGAGGTCAATGAATTATTATATAAAGAGCCAGATAATAAACATTTTAGGGCCATATAGTTTCTGTCAACTTTGTCATTTTATCAAGGAAGCCACCACAGATAATATTTAAAGGAATGGGCATGGCAGCATTCCAATGAAACTATTTGTAAGATAGGCAGCCAGCTAGATTTGGTTTGTGGGCCATAGCATGCTGGCCTCTGAATCCTAGGCCATTTCTGAGGTTCATCTCCTCAAACTTCATTATTAGGTCTGTTTTTTGATTAATGTCAAAAGAATATAGGCAAAGGCCAAAGAAAATTGGAAATCAGAACTACGATGAGGTACCACCTCACACCTGTCAGAATGGCTAAGAATGGTCAAGATTTTCAATAATAATGTACTAAGATTGGCTAACAACTCAGGAAACAACAGATGTTGGCAAGAATGCAAAGAAAGGGGAAACCTTTTGTCCTATTGGTGGGAATGCAAACTGGTACAACTGCTCTGGAAAACAGTATGGTTTTTCCTCAAAAAATTAAAAATAGAACTACCCTATGACCCAGAAATCGCACTACTAGGTATTTATACAAAGGATACAAAATGCTTATCTGAAGGGGCACATGCACCCCAATGTTTACAGCAGCGCTATCAACAATAGCCAAGTTGTGGAAAGAGCCCCAAATGTCTGTCGACAGGTGAATGGATAAAGAAGATGTGACACATACACACACACACACACACACACACACACACACACACACACACACTGGAATACTACTCAACAGTCAAAAAGAATGAAATCTTGCCATTTGCAACAACATGGATGGAACTGGAATCTATTATGCTAAGCAAAATAAGTCCGAGAAAGACAAATATCATGATTTCACTCATATGAGAAATTTAAGAAACACAACAGAAAAACAAAGGAGAAGGGAAGGAAAACTAAGATAAAAATGAAGAGGGAGGCAAGCCATAGAGACTGTTAAATACAGAGAACAAACTGAGGGGTGGAGAAGTGTGCTAAATGGATGATGGGCATTAAGGAGGGTACTTGTTGGGATAAGCACTGGGTGTTAATGTAAATGATGAAATTCTGGGTTCTACTCCTTTAACCAGTACTGCACTGTATGTTAACTAACTTGAATTTAAATAAATAAATTTAAAAATAAATAAATACATAAGAAAATTGGAGATCTCCTTCATTAGAAAGGAAAAACAAATGCCTGAAATAGTTATTACAGATGTCCAACACAGAGCCACCCAAAAGGATAAAATGAAACATGGAAATATGTACATTATTATTGAAAAATATATGGAAAATAAAGTAAGCAAGTACTGCCAATCAAGGCCCTTGTTGGCTAAATCTTGGGGGAAAAATAAATATTCTAAGAAGCTTTCATTTCAAAATGTTGACATCTCAGGGATATAGAACTGTTCATCAGTAAAGAGGTGGGGTATTCCTTCCTTCATTTTGTCCCTCCCTCTTTTTCTCACTTTCCCTTTCTTTCCTTTTTTTTTTTTTCATTTGCTCTTAACACAGAGGAAAGAATTTTTTTTTTTTAATTTTTTTTTTCAACGTTTATTTATTTTTGGGACAGAGAGAGACAGAGCATGAACGGGGGAGGGGCAGAGAGAGAGGGAGACACAGAATCGGAAGCAGGCTCCAGGCTCTGAGCCATCAGCCCAGAGCCTGACGCGGGGCTCGAACTCCCGGACCGCAAGATCGTGACCTGGCTGAAGTCGGACGCTTAACCGACGGCGCCACCCAGGCGCCCCGAGGAAAGAATTTTTAGACACAAATAAAAGCAACCAGTATTATATTCTTGAAGAGCAGGTTGATAAGAGCAGCTGTTAATTTATGGTTGCCTCATTTGATTCTCCTTCAGTGTGGTTTGGAGACAACACATTTCTGTGCCATTACAGTATTAGACAACACTGTCTGTAGACTCATCCTGAGAATAGGCAGGGTGTGTCCTTCTGAGGGAGTATCAGGAAGAGGCACAAAAAAGAGATGTCAACCATTGCCATCCATGTCTCGAAATGCATACTGGGCAGATTTCCAAATTCCTGTTGCACTATATATATATATATATATATATATATATATATATGGTGAGCTGCTTTGACAAATATACTCCTCCCTTATTAACAACAGCTGCTATCAAAAATAACTAGCATGAAATGAAAATCTGAAGTACTGTGTCCTGTTTGTTTCAATGAAATATGAAATATGAAATCTATTTCTTAAAGATCTCAAGCTCCTTAAGGATGAGACCTTCATTTTAAGGCATAGTGTGGGTTAGCATTTTAAATGGTTTCCTTTATTTAGTGTTTAATATTTATTCTATGTTTTGATTAAGCCACTAAAAATCTCTAGCAGAATGCATGTGTGTGAAGAATAACACATTGGGAATCAAAGTCATTGACAATTCAGCTCAGATTGGCCAAGCAGCTTTGGCAGAAAAGATGGATATGGTGCCATGGCCATCATGGAGGGTTAGGAGAGAATAAACCCAGAGAAAGGAGTAACTGGGATCATCTGATGGGGTGTCACAGATAGGGGAGCGAGAACTGGGTAAGCTCATGAAATTAAGAGGCAATGGGGAAGTTAGAGAAAACTGGAGATAATGGTAGGGGTATAAAAAAGAAGGAGGAGGGGCGCCTGGGTGGCTCAGTCAGTTAAGCGTCCGACTTCGGCTCAGGTCATGATCTTGCAGTTCCGTGGGTTTGAGCCCCATGTTGGACTCTGTGCTGACAGCTCAGAGCCTGAAGCCTGCTCCAGATTCTGTGTCTCCTTCTCTTCCCCTCCCTGGCTCACATTCTCTCTCTCTCAAAAATAAATAAACATTAAAAAAATTTTTTTAAAGGAAGGAGGAGCTATAAAAAGAGAATGGATAAATTTTAAATTTTGTTGACTTCCAAAATTTCCCTCAGGCTGGTCCTGGCCAAGAGAGCCAAAAATTACCTCTTATGGTACAGGGAGAAAGGGATTCTACTTATGCCAGAGGAGAGGAAGGCATCAGGAGTTTCAACATCCTTCATAGCATACGTCTCCAGGCTCATCTTCATTTGCCTTCATAAAGCCTTCCCAGAAGCAGTGTTGTACCCCTTCCTGCTCTATTCTTGACCATAGACTGAGAACTTCCAGGATCTTCTAAGCATCACTTTCTAATCAGAGTGTCACAAATAATACTCATATATATAATCTAAAATTATGGTTCATTTCACTCTGTCCTCCGATGTTTATATTTTCCTGTCTGTGTATGTTCTTCACTGTCTTTCTTTTCTTCTTCCTTTCCCTTACCTTTCTCCTTTTATATCTACTGATTTCTCCTCTTCCTCATCAGTGTTAAGTAACCCTTCAGGTGGAACATGTCAGAGCCAAAAGCTCATGGCAATAACTTTTCACTTTTCCCCTTACTATTGTAGTCAATACTTACCTTTAGTCATTTGTAGCAAATTCCCCCTACAAAATATGGGGAACTTAAAATTTTAAAGCTGAGAGGTACTACTTTAGATATAAAAATACCAGACATTCCATTTTCATTCTTAAAGGTGTCATATGAGTATAAGAAGTCTTAATGGAAATATGGAATCCCAATGACTAATTTATTGATTTATTTACTCACTAAATATTTATTGAGCAACTTCCTTGAAAAATACTCTTCCGAAAACTTCCAGACTCATTCTATGAAGCCAGTATTACTTTGATTCCTAAACCAGACAGAGACCCAGTAAAAAAAGAGAACTACAGGCCAATATCCCTGATGAATATGGATGCAAAAATTCTCAATAAGATACTAGCAAATCGAATTCAACAGCATATAAAAAGAATTATTCACCATGATCAAGTGGGATTTATTCCTGGGATGCAGGGCTGGTTCAACATTCGCAAATCAATCAACGTGATACATCACATTAACAAAAAAAAAGAGAAGAACCATATGATCCTGTCAATCGATGCAGAAAAGGCCTTTGACAAAATCCAGCACCCTTTCTTAATAAAAACCCTTGAGAAAGTCGGGATAGAAGGAACATACTTAAAGATCATAAAAGCCATTTATGAAAAGCCCACAGCTAACATCATCCTCAACGGGGAAAAACTGAGAGCTTTTTCCCTGAGATCAGGAACACGACAGGGATGCCCACTCTCACCGCTGTTGTTTAACATAGTGCTGGAAGTTCTAGCATCAGCAATCAGACAACAAAAGGAAATCAAAGGCATCAAAATTGGCAAAGATGAAGTCAAGCTTTCGCTTTTTGCAGATGACATGATATTATACATGGAAAATCCGATAGACTCCACCAAAAGTCTGCTAGAACTGATACATGAATTCAGCAAAGTTGCAGGATACAAAATCAATGTCCAGAAATCAGTTGCATTCTTATACACTAAGAATGAAGCAACAGAAAGACAAATAAAGAAAATGATCCCATTCACAATTGCACCAAGAAGCATAAAATACCTAGGAATAAATCTAACCAAAGATGTAAAGGATCTGTATGCTGAAAACTATAGAAAGCTTATGAAGGTAATTGAAGAAGACTTAAAGAAATGGAAAGACATTCCCTGCTCATGGATTGGAAAAATAAATATTGTCAAAATGTCAATACTACCCAAAGCTATCTACACATTCAATGCAATCCCAATCAAAATTGCACCAGCATTCTTCTCGAAACTAGAACAAGCAATCCTCAAATTCATATGGAACCACAAAAGGCCCCGAATAGCCAAAGGAATTCTGAAGAAGAAGACCAACGCAGGAGGCATCACAATCCCAGACTTTAGCCTCTACTACAAAGCTGTCATCATCAAGACAGCATGGTATTGGCACAAAAACAGACACACAGACCAATGGAATAGAATAGAAAGCCCAGAACTAGACCCACAAACGTATGGCCAACTCATCTTTGACAAAGCAGGAAAGAACATCCAATGGAAAAAAGACAGCCTCTTTAACAAATGGTGCTGGGAGAACTGGACAGAAACATGCAGAAGGTTGAAACTAGACCACTTTCTCACACCATTTACAAAAATAAACTCAAAATGGATAAAGGACCTAAATGTGAGACAGGAAACCATCAAAACCTTAGAGGAGAAAGCAGGAAAAGACCTCTCTGACCTCAGCCGTAGCAATCTCTTACTCGACACATCCCCAAAGGCAAGGGAATTAAAAGCAAAAGTGAATTACTGGGACCTTATGAAGATAAAAAGCTTCTGCACAGCAAAGGAAACAACCAACAAAACTAAAAGGCAACCAACGGAATGGGAAAAGATATTTGCAAATGACATATCGGACAAAGGGCTAGTATCTAAAATCTATAAAGAGCTCACCAAACTCCACACCCGAAAAACAAATAACCCAGTGAAGAAATGGGCAGAAAACATGAATAGACACTTCTCTAAAGAAGACATCCAGATGGCCAACAGGCACATGAAAAGATGTTCAGCGTCGCTCCTTATCAGGGAAATACAAATCAAAACCACACTCAGGTATCACCTCACGCCAGTCAGAGTGGCCAAAATGAACAAATCAGGAGACTATAGATGCTGGAGAGGATGTGGAGAAACGGGAACCCTCTTGCACTGTTGGTGGGAATGCAAATTGGTGCAGCCGCTCTGGAAAGCAGTGTGGAGGTTCCTCAGAAAATTAAAAATAGACCTACCCTATGACCCAGCAATAGCACTGCTAGGAATTTATCCAAGGGATACAGGAGTACTGATGCATAGGGGCACTTGTACCCCAATGTTCATAGCAGCACTCTCAACAATAGCCAAATTATGGAAAGAGCCTAAATGTCCATCAACTGATGAATGGATAAAGAAATTGTGGTTTATATACACAATGGAATACTATGTGGCAATGAGAAAAAATGAAATATGGCCCTTTGTAGCAACGTGGATGGAACTGGAGAGTGTAATGCTAAGTGAAATAAGCCATACAGAGAAAGACAGATACCATATGGTTTCACTCTTATGTGGATCCTGAGAAACTTAACAGGAACCCATGGGGGAGGGGAAGGAAAAAAAAAAAAAAAGAGGTTAGAGTGGGAGAGAGCCAAAGCATAAGAGACTGTTAAAAACTGAGAACAAACTGAGGGTTGATGGGGGGTGGGAGGGAGGGGAGGGTGGGTGATGGGTATTGAGGAGGGCACCTTTTGGGATGAGCACTGGGTGTTGTATGGAAACCAATTTGTCAATAAATTTCATAAAAAAAAAAAAATAAAAAAATAAAAAAAAAAAAAAGAAAAATACTCTTCCAAGTGCTGATAATACAAAGATAAGGCATGATCTCTGCCCTGGGGGAGGTTATCATTGAGTAGGGAAGCCTAATGTGTAAATATAAAATTGTAATATAGAATAAGTGCATAGTGGAAGTATGTGTAGACTACTGTTTTGTTAAATGGAGGTAGTCAAGGACTTTGCCAGTCTGGGGCAGAAAAGACTTCCCTGGGGAAGAGATTTTGAGCTGAATGATGAGAAATAGTGGAATTCACAACCAAGGGGGAGGCATGAGCACTGACTCTAGTAAAATTTGCCTTGAGCATGGAGCTTATGTAAAGATTTAGTAGGCGATTTTAGCCTCTGTGGCAGCAGAGCTAAAAATGGAAATATGAGAGGTGTTGAGGAGGTGAAATGACGGGTACATCTTAATAATGTGGAAGAAGAAGATGAAGATGATTCCAAGGTTTCTAAGTATGGAAAGAGTCTTAGATTTGTTTCATCCTACTTTTGACCTAAATTCAGGAGTCTCATTCATAGCATTTCCAAATGATGGCTCACTAGCCTCTGTTGGGACCCTTCCAAGCATGGAAGCTGTCTGACTCACAAAGCAACAGCCTGCTTCAATCAGGACAGCTGGGATTTTAGAGAGAGCTTCTTTACATTGACCTGATACCTGCCTGCCCTTAAATTCCACCCGTTGCTCTTGGGGCACCTGGGTGGCTCAGTCCGTTAAGTGGCTGACTTCAGCTCCTTGTCATGATCTCACGGTTCATGAGTTTGAGCCTCGCCTCAGGCTCTGTGCTGAAAGCTTGGAGCCTGGAGCCTGCTTCGGATTCTGTGTTTCCCTCTGTCTCTGTTACTCCCTGACTTGCACTCTGTCTCTCTCTCAAAAATAAATAAAGATTAAAAAAAAATCCACCCATTGTTCTTAATTCTGCAAAGACTAGGTCTGTTTCCTGAGGTCTAGGTCTGGGCCTCTAGATTCTTAGAACAGCTATTTTATCTCTCTGTGGTCTTCTCCATTCTTCCTCCTTCAAAACATTCCTAAAGCTCTAGGAAAATCCTGACAAAATCTCTATCAGTCATAATGCTGACATTCAAAAAAGCCAGCTTTTCACTTTTTTTCCAGAGGTTGGACTTGGTGCCACAAATGTTTAGTGCCATGACCTTAAAATATGAAACTCTGAGTGGTCATTTGAAGTGGTCTAAAAAGTCATTTGAAGTAGCAGTCTTGTTTTATTACATCAGAGCAAAAGAAGATATGACTTTACTGTTAGAATTTCCATCATCCAAAAATAAATGATAACAAATGTGGTATGGATGTGAAAAAAAGAGAACCCTTGCGCGCTTTTTTGGGGATTATAAATTTGTACAGCCACTATGGAAAACAGTATGGAACTTCCTCAAAAAAATAAAAATAGAACTGCCAAATGATCCAGAAATCCCACTTCTGGGAATAGATTCAAAGAAATGAAAACACTAACTCGAAAAGATATCATGTTTAATATATGGGCAGCATTATTTATAATAGCCAAGACATGAAAACAACCAAGTATCCACTGATACACGAATGGATAAGAAGCTGTGGTATATAAATACAATCAAATATTATTCGGCCATAAAAAATGAGAAAAATCCTTCCATTTGCAGGAACATGGATGGACCTTGAGGATAGTATGCTGAATAAAATAAGTCAGGCAGAGAAAGAAAAATACTGTATGATCTCATTTATATGTGGAATCAAAACAAACAAAAACAAAAAAACTCATAGAAAAAAGACACAAATTTGTGGTTGGGGGGGATTGGAGAAAGGTGGTTGAAAAGCACAAGTATCCAGTTATAAGATAAATCCATACTAGGGATGTAATGTACAATATGATGACCATAGTTCACACTGCTGTATGATATAGAGGAAAGTCAGGAGAGTAGATCCTAAGAGTTCTCATCATAAGGAATTTTTTTTTTTAGTTTTTTTTTGTATCTATATGAGATGATGGATGTTAATTAAACCTATTGTAATCATTTCACAATATATGTAAATCAAACCATCATGCTGCACAACTTAAACTTACACAACAGTATATGTTAATTATTTCTCAATGAAACTAGATAAAAGTTATGGCTTGATTCAATAAAGTCAACATTTTAGACTAAAAGAATAAAATAATATTTTAGTTTAAAGTGATATTTAAGATGATCTTATCCAAGCCCATTTTATAGACCAGGCAACATATCACTACATGATGATGAGTAGTAAAATTATTTGCTAATACCATTAGAAGAATAGTTGATGGGTGACTAGCCATTCCTATATTACCAGATTAACACCAAACAGATTATTTTCTCTTTTTAACTTTATTTGATTCCAGTATAGTCAACATGCCCTGTTACAGTAGTTCAGGTGTACAATATAGTGATTCAACAATCCCACACATCACCCAGTGCTCAACATGACAAGTGCACCCCTTAATCTCCATCTCCTATTTCACCCATCTTCCCACCCACCTCCCCTCTGGTAACTATCAGTTTGTTATCTATAGTTAAGAGTCTGTTTCTTGGTTTGTCTCCCTCTCTCTCTCTCCCTTTTTTTTTCCCCTTTGCTCATTTGGTTTCTTTAAGTCCACATATGAGTGAAACCAGATGTATTTGTCTTTCTCTGACTGACATTTCATTTAGCATTACACTCTAGCTCCATCCATATAATTGCAAATGGCAAGATTTCATTCTTTTTTATGGCTGAGTGATATTTCACCATATATATATATATATATATATATATATATATATATATCCATTCATCTGTCAATGGACACTTAGCTATTTCCATAATTTGGCTATTATAAATAATGCTGCTATAAACATCGGGGTGCATATATCCCTTTGAATTAGTGTTTTTGTATTTTTTGGATAAATACTCAGTAGTGTGATACTGAACCATAGGGTAGTTCTATTTTAAACTTTTTGAGGAACCTCCATATTGTTTTCCATACTGGCTGCACCAGTTTGCATTCCCACTAATAGTGCACAAGGGTTCCTTTTTCTCCATGTCCTTGCCAACACTTGTTGTTTCTTGAGCTTTTTATTTTAGCCATTCTGACAAATGTGAGGTGATATCTCATTGTAGTTTTACTTTGCATTTCTCTGATAATGAGTGGTACTGAGCATCTTTTCATATGTTTGTTGACCATCTGTATATCTTCTTTGGAGAAATGTCTGTTCATGCCTTCTGCCCATTTTTTATTAGATTATTTGGTTATTTGGGGTGTTGAATTGTATCAGTTCTTTATATATTTTGGATACTAACCCTTTATTGCTTATTCATTTGCAAATATCTTCTCTCATTCAGTGGGTTGCCTTTTAGTTTTGTTGGTAGTTTCCTTCACTGTGCAGAAACTTTTTATTTTAATATAGCCCTAATGGTTTATTTTTGCTTTTATTTCCTTTGCTTCAGGAGACATACCTAGAAAAATGTTGCTATGGCCAAAGTCGGAGAAATTACTGCCTGTGCTTTTTTCTAGGAATTTTGTGGATTAGGTCTCACATTTAGGCCCTTAATTTGTTTTGAGTTAATTTCTTTGTGTGGTATAAGAAAGTAGTCCAGTTTTATTCTTTTGCATGTACCTGTCCAGTTTTCCCAAAACCACATGTTGAAAAGACTGTCTTTTTCCCATTGCATAATGGGATTTTCTGTTCTATTTTCTGTTCTGTTGATCTATGTGTCTGTTTTTGTGCCGGTACCATAGTGTTTTGATTACTACAGCTTTGTAACATAACTTGATGTCTGGAATTGTGATATCTCTAGCTTTGTTTTTCTTTTTCAAGCTTTGCAATTTAAGGTCTTTTGTGGTTCCATACAAATTTTAGGATTGTTTATTCTAACTCTGGAAAAAATACTGTTGGTATTTTTTTAATTTTTTAAAAGCTTATTTATTTATTTTGAGAGAGACAGAAACAGCATGAGTGGGGGAGGAGTAGAGAGAGGGGGAGAGAAAGACTCACAAGCAGGCCCTGTGCTGCCAACCCAGAGCCTGATGTGGGGCTCAGACTCACAAAACTGTGAGATCATGACCTGAGCCAAAACCAAGAGTAAGATGCTTAACTGACTGAGCCACCCAGGTGCCCCCAAAAATACTGTTGGTATTTTGATTAAATCTGTAGATTTCTTTGGTTTGTATAGTAATTTTAACAATATTTATTCTTCCAGTTCATGAACATGGAATGTCTTTCCATTTCTCTGTGTCATCTTCAATTTCTTTCATCAGTGTTTTATAGTTTTCAGAGTACAGGTTTTTTATCTCTTTGGTTAGGTTTATTCATAGATACTTTATAATTTTTGGTACAATTGTAAATGGGATTGTTTTCTTAATTTCTCTTTCTGCTGCTTCATTATTAGTGTATAGGAATGAAACAGATTTCTGCATATTAATTTTGTATCCTGTGACTTTACTGAATTTATTTATCAATTCCAGTAGTTTTTTGGTGGAGTCTTTAGGGTTTTCTATATGGAATATCATCTTCAAATAGTGAAAGTTACACTTCTTTACCAATTTAGATGCCCTTTATTTCTTTTTGTTGTCTAATTGCTGTGGCAAGGATTTCCAGTACTATGTTGAATGAAAGTGGTGAGAGTGGGGCACCTGGGTGGCTCAGTTGGTTGAACATCTGACTCTTGATTTCAGCTCAGGTCATGACCCCAGGGTCATGGGATCAAGCCCCACCTCAGGCTCCATGCTGAGTGTGAAGCCTGCTTGAGATTCTCTCTCTCTCTCTCTCTCTCTCTCTCTCTCTCTCTCTCTCTCTCTTACTCTGTCTCTCTGTCTCCCTCTGCCGCTCTCCCTTGCTCTTGTTCTCTCTCTCTCTAAAATAAAATATCCACCCTCACCAATGTGGGGCATGATCCAATCCACTGAGGGCTCCAATAGAACAGAAAGGCAGAGGAAAGGCAAATTCGTGCTCTGTCTTCTTAAGCTAAGACATTCATCCTCTACTTCCCTTGGACATCTGAATTCCTGGTTTTTGGGCTTTCAGACTCAGACTAACGTATACCATCGGCTTTCCTGGTTCTGCAGCTTACAGATGGCAGACTGTGGGACTTCTCAGCCTCCATAACTGCATGAGTCAGTTCCTACAATAAATCTCCTCTTATATATATCTGTATATATCCTATTCGTTCTGTTTCTCTGGAGAACACTGACTAATTCAGTTTCCTTCCCATGAGGAGCCAGATTTGTGCTATGATCTGGGGCAAAGTAGGGGAGGACACCTTTCTCTATCTTACCTTACACTCTTTTATGAGAAGGAGCTGCCTGTGTCTGAATGTCATACTGTACATTCAACAACAGAATACTACATGACTCTGCAAAAAATAATACATAGGTTAGCAAAAAAACTCTTTCAGCTTTAACAGACAGGAATATGAGTGGCTGGACCAGGGATAAATGGCTCAGAACCACCTCTTCCATCATTACTCCTTTTTGCTGATTTCTATGTGAACATAGAAAGAAATTTTTAAAATAATATGGTGAAAATGGACTAACAATTTAGCACACACGTAACTGTCTATATAAACATATATTTATAATTTTTATATAAATGGAATCATCATATTCTATAAACTTATTTCAGATTAAAGATCTACATATTATTTTTTGCATGGTCATGTAGTATTCTATTGTCAGATGTGTCATAACTTATTCAGTGAGATCCTTTTTTTAAAATTTAATTTAATTAATTAATTTTCAAATTTACATCCAAGTTAGTTAACATATAGTGCAATAATGATTTCAGGAGTAGATTCCAGCAATTCATCTCCTATGTATAACACCCAGTGCTCATCCCAACAAGTGTCTTCCCTAATGCCCCTTACCCATTTAGCCCCCCCCCTCCCACAACTCCTCAAACAACCCTCAGTTTGTTCTCTGTATTTAAGGGTCTCTTATGTTTTGTCCCCCTCCTTGTTTTTATATTATTTTTGCTTCCCTTCCCTTATGTTCATTTGTTTTGTATCTTAAATTCCACATATGAGAGAAGTCATATGATATTTGTCTTTCTCTGACCAGTTTTGCTTAGCATAATACCCTCTGGTTCCACCCATGTAGTTGCAAATGGTAAGATCCTTTTTAATGGTCTTCTGTTTTGTTTATAGTTGCCTAATATAAGCAATGCTGTTGCAAACATCTTGTACTTGCATCTATTAGTTCCTTAGGAGAAATTCTTAGAAAATCTGGTGAATCAATGGCAAATAAATATTATGATTTTAATGGATATAGGAGAGAATTATCTGGAGTTTGTACCAGTGTGGAGGACAGGTTGGGAAGGTCTGAGACCCTCTGTTAGATGTAAATAAGGCTAGTTAGATGTAAATAAGGCTATTTGTAAATAAGGCTAGTAAATAAGGCTCATTTTCACTAGGTAATATCCATATTACCACTCTTTTATCTTTGCCAGTATAAAAGGCTTAAAAAATGATTCTTCATTCTTTCTTTAATTTGAATTTTTAAAAAAAATTTAGTGACATTCCATATTTATTAATTCTGTAGTTTTCTTGTTCATGTATTTTGCCCATTTAGATGGGGTGTTCAATTTTTAATTGATTTTCAAGGTATATTTATATATCAAATACTGACAAGTGTGTGTCAATATTTAATATATAAATTTACCCCCATAATTTCCTTGCTGATGGTAGGCTGTCTCCAGGAAGCTCTTACTCTCCTTGAGCAGACTTCATTTAGACCATCCTAACCAATTTTTCTTTTTATTGACATATAGTTGACACACCATATTACATTAGTTTCAGGTGTACAACATAGTAATTTGACAAGTTTATACATTATGCAATGCTCACCATAAGTGTAGCCACAACCTGTCACCATACAACACTATTTATATATCATTGACTATATTCCCTATGCTGTATCTTTTATTCCCATGATTTATTTATTCTGTAACTGGAAGCCTGTATCTCCCACTCCCCTTCACCCATTTTTCTCATCCCTCCACTCCTCTCCCCTCTGACAATCTTCAGTTGATTCTTCGTATTTATGGTTCTATCTCTGATTTTTGTTTGTTTTGAAAAATCATTTTCTTTCTCTGTCTGACTTACTGCACTTAACATAATGCCCTGTAGGTCCATCCCTGTTGTCACAAATGGTAATATTTCATTCTTTTTTATGGTCAAGTAATATTCCATTGTATATATTCCACATCTTCTTTATTCATTTTTTTAATCAATGGACACTTGGGTTGCTTCCATGTCTCAGTTATTGTAAATAATGCTGCAATAAGCATAAGATTGCATATATCTTTTATAATTAGTGTTTTCATTTTCTTTGGGTAAATACTCAGTGGTGGAATACTGGATCATAGAGTATTTCTATTTTTAACTTTTTGAGAAATCTCCATACTGTTTTCCACAGTGACTATACCAGTTTGCATTTCCACCAACAGTGCCTGAGGGTTCCTTTTTCTCCACATCATTACCAACATTTGTTATTTCTTGTCTTTTTTATTGTAGCCATTCTGACAGGTGTAGGGTGATAGCTCATTGTGGTTTTGATTTGCATTTCCCACATGAACAGTGATACTGAGTATCTTTTCAAGTATCTGTTTGCCATCTTAAATCTTCTTTGGGAAAATGCCTATTCGGGTCATCTGCTCTTCTTAAATATGTATGTGTGTGCGTGTGTGTGTGTGTGTGTGTGTGTGTGTGTTGAGTTGTAAAAGTAAGTCCTTTATATAATTTGGCTATTAACCCTTTATTGGATATAATTATTTTCAAATATCTTCTCCCATTTGGTGGGTTGTCCTATTGTTTTGCTGATGGTTTCCTTCACTGTGCAAAAGCTTTTTATCTTGGTGTAGTCCTGATAGTTTATTTGGCTTTTGTTTCCCTTGCCTAAGCAGGCACAACAGAAAAATATTGTTATGGCCAATATCAAAGAAACTACTGCCTGAGTTTTCTTCTAGGAGTTGTATGGTTTCAAGTCTCATGTGTAGATCTTTAATCTATTTTGAATTGATTTCTGTGTGTGGGGTAAGAAAGTGCTCCAGTTTCATTCTCTTGCATATAGCTGTTTAGTTTTCTCGGCAGCGTTTATTGAAGAGACTGTATTTTTTCATTCTTGCCTCATTTATTGTATATTAAATGACCATACAATCACGGTTTTATTTCTGGGGTCTCTATTCTGTTCTGTTGATCTATGTATCTATTTTTGTGCCAGTATCATGTTGTTTTGGTCACCACAGCTTTATAGTATATCTTGAATCTGGAATTGTGATACATCCAGCTTTGTTCTTCTTTCTTAAGATTGCTTTGCTATTTAAGGTCTTATGTGGTTCCATACAAATTTTAGTATTTGTTCTGGTTCTGTGAAATATGCTGTTGGTATTTTGATAGGGATTGCATTGAATCTGTCGATTGCTTTGGATATGGACATTCTAACAATATTAATTCTTCTAATCCACTAGCATATCTTTACACTTGTGTATGTTGTCTTCAACTTCTTTTTTTTAATTTTATTTATTTACCTATTTATTTTTACTTTCAGAGAGAGAGAGAGAGAGAAAGAGAGAGAAGCACAAGCCAGAGGGAGGGAGAGAGAATCTTAAGTAGTCTCCATGCTCAGCATGGAGCCCAACATGGGGCTCAATCCCATGACCCCAGGATCATGACCTGAGTCAAAATCAAAAATCAAATAGATGTTCAACTGACTGAGCCACTCAGGCTCCCCTTTGATTTCTTTCATCAATGTTTTATAGTTTTCAGAGTACAAGCCCTTTATCTTTTTGGCTAAGTTTAATCCTAGGTATTTCATTATTTTTCGTACAACTGTAAATGGAATTGTTTTCTTAATTTCTCTTTCTGCTACTTTGTTATTAGTATACAGAAATGCAACCAATTTCTGCATATTAATTTTGTATCCTGAAACTTTATAAAAGTTACTTACTACTTCTAATTGTTTTTATGTGGAGTCTTTAGGATTTTCTATGTATAGTACCATGTCATCTGCAAATACTGACAGTTTAATTTCTTTCTTATTAATATGGATGCCTTTTTTTTTTTTCTAGTCTGAGCTGTAGCTAAGACTTCTAGTACTAAGATGAATACAAGTGATGAGAGTGGACATCCTTGTCTTGTTCCTGATCTTAGAGAAAAGCTCTCAGTTTTTCACCATTGAGTATGAAGCTGTGGGTTTTTCAAATATGGACTTTATCATGTTAAAATATGTTCCCTCTAATCCCACTTTGTTGAGAGTTTTTAATCATGAATTGATGTTGAATTTTGTCAAATGGTTTTTCTTCATCTAGAAAGATGGTCATAAAATTTTTATCCTTTGTTTTGTTAACATGGTGTGTCATGTGTTTGATTTGTGAATATCGAATCATCCTTGCATCCCTGGAATACATCCTATTTGATTGTGGTGAATGATCCTTTTAATGTATTGTTGAATGTGGCTGCTAATATTTTGTTGAGAATTTTCACATCTATGTTTATCAGGGGTATTGATTTGTAGATTTGTGTGTGTGTGTGTGTGTGTGTGTGTGTGTGTGTGTATGTGTGTGTATGTGTGTCTTTGTCTGGTTTTTGTATCAGGGTAATTCTGGCCTTATATAATGTATTTAGAAGTTTCCTTCCTCAGTCCATCTAGTTCTGGACTTTTGTTTGTTGGCATTTTTTCAATTACTAATTCAATTTTTAATTAGTAATTGGTCTGTTCAGATTTTCTATTTCTTTCTGATTCAGTTTTGAGAGATTGTATGTTTCTAGAAATTTATCCATTTCTTCTGGGTTGTCCAGTTTGTTGGCATAGGCCATCCTTACCAACTTAATAGCCATTTCCATATGTGCCTAAATTTCTTCTGGAATTCCTGCTGGATAACTATATAATAGGGTATGTCAATAAAATATGTACATAATAAAGTCACATTTGTTTGAAATGAAAATTACGATGTTAGAAATTACATAATCCATAAATTATATATCTAATGGAAAAGTAAACATTCAAAATAAGCAGAGTATGAGACGTAAGGTAACAACACAATCAATTTAGAAGGCTGGCATACATATATAGAAATTTATTAATCTAAGGCAGGAAGTGTAAAGAATCCTTGGGTGAGATTTTCAAAAAGAAAAAAAACCACAGACAATCTGCCTGTTCTCTCCCATTCTAACACTCCTTTGATTGCAGCTGAACTCCCTACCCACCCACATATCATAATGGTTCTTAAACTGGCTGTACCTTGAAATGATCTGGGGAACATTAAAAACTGCTCATTCCTGAGCCCTACTCCAGAAGTTCTAAAGTAATTAATTTGTCACTGGGATGTTTTTAAAGCTCCCCAGATGATTCTAATGTGCAGGCAGGGACTAAGCACTGTTCCTGGCTTTGAGTAATTTAAGCCTAGACTGGAGAACTAAAATGACTTCCGGTCCAGAGCACACTGACTTTGCTGGTTCTTACCTTCAATTCCAAAACTGGACTTCTTCAATTCCAAAACTGGAATTTCTTCAATTCCAAAAACTGGACTTCTGCCTTTTTCACAACACAAAATCCTCCATTTTATTCTTTTTTTTCTTTCTTTTTTATTTTCTTCCTTTATTTCCTTTCCTTTCCTCTCCCTTTCTTTTTTTCTTTCTGTCTGTCTGTCCATCTGTCTATCTGTCTTGCAGAATCCTGCCTCCTTGTGTTTATGGGTATTACTACTACATAATAGTATGGTCTTTTCTGGATTTTCACAAATTACTTATTAGATTGTTTCACACATGTACCTTCTGGGACTACTCTGATACTAAACCCTACTTTGGGTTACCTCCTCTTGCTTTTCACTATACTCTGTACACCATGTTCTACCAATGTACTTATTCATTTGTTTGCAGCTGCATTCTTCCCCATGATGTTGTGACTCATCCCTAGGGACATGGCCCAGTCCAGACTTTAGTCAGCAATCTCTCTCCTCCTAATGTACAGATTATTTTTCTCTGCTTAATGATGTCATTTTATAAGATTTGTAGTTAATATTGTCAGAGGAATATAGGAGAAACTTCCCAGGCCAGTGGAGGTTATGAAAGGTACCTTTTTAAAAAGCTAATTAAGGATTGGGGTGCCTGGGCAGCTCAGTTGGTTGAGTGTCCGACTCTTGATTCTGACTCAGGTCGTGATCCCGGGGCTGTAGGAGCAAGCCCTGCGTTAAACTCCATGCTGAGCATGGAGCCTGCCTAAGATTCTGTCTCTTTCTCCCTCTGCCCTTCTCCCCCACTTGTGCTTACTCTCTCTCTCTCATTTTCTCTCTAAAATAGCATTTTTAAAAAAATTGTTAAAAGTAAATTGGCGATTGGAACTTCCAGAATGAGGGGCTCTGCAAACCCTCTTCCCAGCAAAACAACTATATAACTAGTGAAAAATATTATAAAAAATCACTTAATATCTCTTGAAATTTTCCTAAGAGCAGAACCTTTAACCTAGGTTTAGCAAGCACAAATTACTGGGGCCTTGTTTACTCCTGCCCGAGCTACCTGAACTACTCCTACAGATGTTCCACATTGGCAAGGGCAAGCTGAGAAGACCAAGGGCTACCATCCCCACTTCCAGCATCTGCACATATTGCTGGGTGTCATTCCGGGAGAATCAAGTTACTGTCCCTCCTCCCATCTCCTGTGCAATGGTTCTGAGATTCTGTTCAGGGGAAGAGGCAAGCCATAAGGACAAAGGGCCCCACACCTCTGCCTCAGGGGACTGAGTTTATTTGGAACATAATGTGGAAACTTCATGCTTAAAGGTATTGTCCAAAACAAAGAAAATTTTGGTTGGAGAACAATTGAGAGGGTGCCGTTAGCTCCATGACATTGGTATTAATAAGCAAATGCAATAACTATAAATGATGCACAAAAATGGGGTGGGGCATGAAGTTATATAGTAGTAATGGCAGCACACCTTTCCATATTTAACTAGAATTTGTTTACTAAAAATATGAAGTAGATTTTAAGAAGTATATTACAATCTATAGAATAACCATTAAGAAAATAGCTCAAAAATAGAATTTAAAAAATCATTAAAGGAATTAAAATGTTACATTATAAAAATATCCACTTAATACAAAAGAAATCTGTAAGGAGGAAGAGAAATGTGACATGAAATTTAGGGGAAAAAAACAAAATGGTAGATGTGAATTTAAACATATCTAACATAAAATATATTCATATAGATCATGAATATGAATGAGTCTATAGAACATTCTACCCAACAACAGAATTTTTTTTCCTTAAGTGCACATGGAACATTTTCTAGGATAAACTATATGGTATACCTTATTTTAGGCTCAATAAATTTAAAAGGATTGAAATAATATGAAGTATGTTCTCCAACCAAAATGGAATGAAATTAAGAATCAATAACAAAGAAATATGGGAGATTCATAAATATGTGGAAACTAAACAACAAAGTCCTAGATAACAAATGGGTCAAGAAAGAAATCACAAGTGTAGTTAGAAAATACTTTGACAACAACAAAAATGAAACTATGAACAAGCATATGCCAACAAACCATGAGCAAGCATATGCCAACATCATCACTTAGATGAAATGGACAAATTCCTACAAAGACACAAACTACTGAAACTATCTCAAATAGAAATTGAGAATCTGAGTAGATCTATAACAAGAGACTACATTAGTTATCAAAAACTTTCCATAAGGAAAAGTTCAGAACCAGACAGCTTTGCTGGTGAGTTCCACCAAACATTTATAGAAGAATTAATGCCAGTCCCTTATATACACTTCCAGAAAAGGAAGATGAGGGAATATGGCCCAAATAATTCTATTGAAGCCAGTTTTAGCCTAATACCAAACATAGATGAAAATACTACCTAAAAAGAAAACTGCTTATCAATATGCCTTATGAATATAAACACTAAAGTCCTCAACAAAACACCAGGAAACCAAATCCAGTGACATATAAAAATAATTACACTTCCTGGCCAAATGAGATTTATTTTAGGAATGGTTGGTTTAACATCTGGATATAAATTAGTGTAATACAAGATAACAATAGAATGAAGGCCAAAAATCAATAATCTCAATAGATGCAGAAAAAGCATTTTATAAAACTAGCATCTTTTAACCTCTCTAGAGGTTCTACACAAAGCAATTAAGCAAGAAAAAGAAATAAAACACATCCAGGTTGGAAAGAAAGAAGTAAAACTATCTCTATTTGCAGATCACATGATCTTAAGTGTAGACAATCCTATGGAATCCATTAAAAGACTATAAGAATTAGTAAATTTAATAGGTTACATTGTTACATTCCTCCAACAATAATTCCCTGACATGAACTTAGTGTCCAACAATTTAATTCAATACTGACACTAACTACCCAGGGGTAATGCAAACCCCACAAGTTAACAGCTCGCTGCCACAAGACTGCTGCCACTTTAGATACCAAACCCAAGTGGGGGCCTCAGGCAGACTGAAGTTTGAGGGTTACCATGATCCCCACTCAGGTTTGATAATTTGCCAGAACAACTCACAGAACTCAGGAAAGCACTAATAATTACACTTTTATTATAAAGTATATAACTCAGGAACAGACAAATGGAAAAGATGCATTGGACAAAGTATGGAAATGGGGACAGAGAGCTTCCATTCTCTCTCCAGGAGCACCACCTGCCCAGCACATCAATGTTTTTATGAATTCAGAGCCTTCTCCAGATCTCATTATTCAAGAATTTTTATTGAGGTTTCATTATGTAGGCATGACTGATTAAATCATTGGCCACATGATTGAACTCAATTGCCAGTGCCTCTCCTATCCCCAGAGATTGGGGGGTGGGGCTGAAAGTTCCAACCTTCTAATTATGTGTGTGGCGAGCTTCTTCCTTGAAACTATCTGAGGGCCCACTGTGAGTCACCTTGTTATCATAAACTCAGATATGATTATGAATAACAAAAGACACTCCTATCACTCAGGAAATTCCAAGAGTTTTTGAGTTCTGTGCCAAGAACCAGGGGCAAAGACCAAATACATATATTTTTATTATATCCACATAAGTAACCCATTAAAAGACATTAGAATTAAACAAGTTTAGTAGAGTTGCAGGATACAAGATTAATATTAAAAAATAAATTTGAGGGGCACCTGGATGGCTCAGTCAGGTATGCAACTGACTTCGGCTCAGGTCACGATCTCACGGCTCGTGGGTTCGAGCCCCGCATCGGGCTCTGTGCCGACGGCTCGGAGCCTGGAGCCTGCTTCGGATTCTGTGTCTCCCACTCTCTCTCTCTCTGCCCCTGCTCATGTTCTGTCTCTCTCGCTCTCAAAGATAAACAAACATTAAAAAAAAATTAAAAAAAATAAATTTGATTTCTATATAGTAACAATAAATAATCTAAAAATGAAATAAAACAATTCCATTTATAGTAGCATCAATAACAATAAAATAGGTGTAAATTCAACAAAATTAAGTGCAAGGCTTATATACTGAAAATTGTAAAACTTTGTTGAAAGAAATTAAGAAAAACCTAAAATAAATATACACATTTTATTTTCCTGGGTCATAAAACTTACTGTTAAAGTGGCAGTACTCTTCAAATTATCCACAGATTCAATGCAATCTCTGTCAAAAGCCCAAGTAGAATTTGTGCAGAAATTGACAGGGTCATCCTAAAGTTCATATGGAAATTCAAGAAAAGCTATAGTAATCAAGACAATGTGGCATAAAGTTAAAAATACAGATCATTGGAACAGAAATGAGAGTCCAGAAATTAATCTTTATATTATGGTTAATTCATTTTTGATGAGAATTTCAAAATAATTCAATGGGAAAAGAATAGCCTTTTCATCAACTGTGCCGGCACAACCAGATATCCACAAATAAAAGAAAGAAGTGGACTGTTACTTCATACCATATATAAAAATTAACTCAAAATTAAAATTAAAATTAAATTCTTAAACTATAAAACTCTTAGAAGAAAACACAGCAGAAATCTTAGGACCCTTGGATTTGATAATGATTTCTTATAAATGACTCCAAAAGCACAAGAAACAAAAAAACTGGATTTCATCAAAATTAAGATCTTTTGTACATGGAAGGATACTATTAGGAAAATAAAAAGAGGGGCACCTGGGTGGCTCAGTCGGTTGAGTGTTCGACTTCAGCTCAGGTCATGATCTTGCAGTCTGTGAGTTTGAGACCCATGTCAGGCTCTGTGCTGACAGCTCAGAGCCTAGACCCTGCTTCGGATTCTGTGTCTGCCTCTCTCTGCTTCTCCTTGATTCATGCTTGCTCTCTCTCTCTCTCTCGAAAATGAATAAAGGTTAGGAAAAAAAAAGAAAGAAAGAGAGAAAGTAAAAAGACCTACAGAATGGGAGAAAAAGCTTTGCAAATCATATACCTGATAAAGATCTTATCCAGAATCTATGAAGAACTCCTAAAATGCAACAATAAGAAGATAAATAATCCAATTTTTTAAATGAACAAAAGATTTCAGCAGACATTTCTCCAAGGAAGATACACAAGTGGCAAATAAGCACATAGAAAGATGTTCAACATCATTAGCCATTGGAAAATGCAAATCAAAACCACAACTAAAATCCTTTAATTACCTTTTTGAATATGGTGCTATAGGTTTAACTGCATCCCCCTAAAATTCTATGTAGAAGTCCTAACCCTGGAATATGACCTTATTTGGAAATAGGGTCAATGTAGATGTAGTTTATTTTTCTATTATTATTTTTAGAGAGAGAGAGTGCACACAAGGAGGAGAGAGGGGCAGAGAGAGAGAGAGAATCTTAAGCTGGCTCCACACTCAGCATGGAGCCCAATGTGGGGCTTGATCCCATGACCCTGGGATCATGACCTGAGCTGAAATCAAGAGTCAGACATTCAATTGACTGAACCACTCAGGCAACCCAGATGTAGTTAGTTTGGATGAGATCATACTGGAACAGGGTGGCCCCCAAATCCAATATGGCCAATGTCCTTATAAAAAGGGGAAACTTATGGGGTACCTAGGTAGCTCAGTTAAACAGCTGACTCTTGGTCTTGGATCAGGTCTTGATCTTAGGGTCATGAGTTCAAGCCCTGAGTTGGGTTCCATGCTGGGCGTGAAGCCTACTTAAAGTGGGGTAGAGGAGGGAATTTAGACACAGACATGCACACAGATAAAACACTGTGTGAAGATTAGATATATACTATCACTAACCAAGGAACTACCAAAAACTAGAAGAAAGGTCTGGAACAGATAATTCCCTAGCATCTTTGAAGGGAGCGTGGTTCTGCGGACACCTTGATCTAAAAATTTTAGCTTCCAGAACTATAAGACACTTTCTGTTGTTTTAGCCACTCAGTTTTTGGTAGTCTGTTATAGCAACCCTAGCAAAACATTCCATCTGGGTATAATAAAAACATCAACAATAATAAATGTTGGTGACAACGTGGAACTATTGGAACCCATACATTGGCGATGGGAATGCAAAGTGCAGTCCTTTAGAGAAATAATTTGGCAGTCCCTCAAAATGTTAAACATACAGTTACCATCTGATTTGGCAATTCCTCTGTTAGGTATATACCCAAGAGAACTGAAAACAGGTGTTTAAATAAATACTTGTACTTGAGTGTTCATAGCAGCATTATTCAAAATAGCCAAAAGATGGAAACAACCCGAGTGCCTGTCAAATGATGGATGAGTAAACAAAATGTGGTATATCCATACAATGAGATGTTATTCAGCCACAGAAATGAAGTATTGATGTATGTTACAACATGGATAAACCTTGAAAATGTCATGCTAAGTGAAAGAAGCCAGTTACAAAAGGCCATGTATATTATGATTCTATTTATATGACAGGCCCAGAATTGGCAAATCTATAGAAACAGAAAGTAGATAGTAGTTGGTGGTAGGGTTGGGGGCATGGGAGAAGTTGCAGAGGAATGGGGTGGGACTTAAGAGTTCCCTTTTGAGATGTTGAAAATGTTGTAAACTTACATTGTGGTGATTATTGAACAATTTTGTGGATACATTAAAAACCATTGAATTATACTTAGTTTTTAAGGATTTTTTAAATGTTTTTTATTTATTTTGAGAGAGTGCATGCATGAGTTAGAGAGGGGCAGAGAGAGGCAGAGAGAGAACCCAAGCAGCCTCCACATGCTGTTGGCACAGAGCCCAATGCAGGGCTTGATCTCACAAACCATGAGATCATGAGTCTGACACTTAACTAACTGAGACACCCAGGCACCCCCATTGAATTCTACTTTAAATGGCTGAATTTTATATGTGAATTATATTTCAATAAAGATATTTTTAAAAAGACCCTGATCCTGAATTATCTACCTGAGCCCCTCCCTGCAATCCTGACCTACAGAAACCAAAAAAGAGTATAAGGTTATGTTGATTTTTTTAAAAAGAAAAGAAAGCTAATTAGAAAACTCCCAAGACATACTACTTATGGGAGGTTTGAATTATGTAGATATATGCATTGGCCAGTGGCAGTCTTTTAAAACAACATTGTCTTGATATTTGGGGAAATGCTATGTGTGTTGGCAAAACACATAATTTGCACTTCAGGCAGGTTTTGTGAGTGCACAATTCTTTAGTTCTTGGAACCCTTCAGAAGCGCTAACAGTATTCAGTCTGACTCTGGGCCAGTGCTTTAACTACCTTCTAGTCCTGTGTATGAAGGGGGGCACCCTAGATAACCTCTAAGACCTCCCCTCTTCCCAAATTTTTGGTGTTTAATTCATCACTCTGAGAAATGAGGCAGCAGCAGTAGAGCTGGGGGCACTAGAATCCCCTGAGGAGAACATGTTGTAAATGGAGACACTGGGAGGGCACCTGCGTGGCTCAGTTGGTTAAGCATCCAACTCTTGATTTCAGCTCAGGTCATGATCTCACAGTCCATGAATTCAAGCCCCACCCTGGGCTTTGTGCTGAACTTGTGGAGCCTGCTTGGGATTTTCTTTCTGTTTTTACCCCCCCCACCTCAAAGTAAATAAATAAACTTAAGTCTTTATAAAAGAAAAAAAGTGGAGATGCTGGGTCCTACCACCAGAAATCCTATTTGCATGGGTGAGCCCTGGAAATCAACATTTTACAGAAGGAAGCCAAACAATTGAGAAACACTGACAAGGTCTGGAAACTAATCACCCACAAGAAATCAGGGGCCCTTTTCTCTCCTGTGCCTGTGAGCTACGAGTTACCTCAGTTGCCATCGGTTACTTCTATCTCTGAAACTCTTTATTTAATATTTTTAAATTAGGTAATATTGGCATTAATTTGCTTCTTTTTATATATGAAAAATATGGAGTGGATGGTTGGGATATTAAAAGATCCTGCTAATTCCGCTTAAGCCCTGTGAATATTGCTACTCAAGAAATAGCTACAATTTTATTTTTCACCTGTGAATGGGAGCCACAGGAGATCAGGGAGGTGATAAGTAACATAGGTTTATAGTCTGTTATGTGACACTGCAGTTCTGCTTCCCCTGTACAGAACTTTATGCTCCCTGGGGGAGCACAGCACTTTGAACAGAGATGTCATAGAGAGCGTTAAAAAGAAGTAGGGAGACATACCAGTGATAAGACTTCCATTGGCTGAAATAGCTTTCAGTCCTTAGGGGTAGCTTTGTTCAGATATCAGAAAAAGGATAAAACCTTTACCAAGAACCATTTACATACCTTAAACTGAGATTCAGCTTCATCTGAATTATCCCTCCAATTCAAGGAGAAGGGATTCACATTCCTGTCTACCATTAGACCCTAAACAATAACTCACATGGTGTTTACTATGCTCTGAGCACTGTTCCAAAAGCTACATAAACTCATTTAATCTTCGGCACAGGTCGACAGTTATCTTTATTTTAAACATGAAGAGATTGAGACAAAAAAGGCTAACTAAATTACAAAGATTATAAAACTGGGAGACTGGAGAGCAGGATACGAATCCAGGCAACAAGGCTCTAGAGTCTCTGAGGTGTAAATACTAAACTTCAGCCTTGTTCACCAGAGTTAACTATGCAACAAAATTCAATGTGCTTCCCATTCCTGGATTAGTGGTCTTTAGCAGCAGGATAATATTGTGCAAATTTGTCTTTAAGGAAAAGAGCTTAAGGTTTAACTGGTGAAGCATAATGCTAAGTTTGATCTATTAACTGGAACATTGTTCTCTGAAAAATAATGGGATAACTAAAATTCTGTTAGGAGTGAGTGACTTTAAAGAACTGCTAATAATCAAACATTATCCTCATCATTATGCATCAGGAAACTACCTTTAGTTAAGTATTGATTTTTAGATGAATACGTTTTCACTAACCTGAACACACCAAGTTGGAATTCTACACCCCTCCATCCCTGCTCAGGAGCTCAAGAGCCTTAATTGACCCAATTCCAGAAAGTGAAGCCAATGTGCTAGAATTTTGTTGGCATTGAAATTACTGCACACTAATTGTAAGAGACCTTTTTCACCTGGTGCTTTTCATTCAAGGACTTCTAGGAATGAGCAAATTGTCAGACTAAAGATGTAGTCTATCAAAAAAAAGTATATGTTGCTTTTTAATATTTAATTTTTGGATGTACCCAGTATTCTTTAAGCACCTACTATGAAGAAAACAATATAATAGCCATTGGGAGCATATGAAGATGAATCTTGTCCCCCAGGAGTTCACTGTCAAGTATGGGAGACAAGATTAAAAACTGCAAAACAAGACGCAAGAGTAGATGATGGTACAAAGTAAAATAACTAGTGCTGTTCCAAAGAGAATTAGGTGGGAAAGAAAAGCTTTTAGCTTTTAGTTCAAAAGGACTTGAAAGGACACTGAAGTTAAGGTAGGATTGGGACACATGGAGTTTGGGAGAAAGGCTGAATTCTTTTAACTGAATCTTGGGAGTGGATTGGAAGTTCTAACAGTAAGTGGTTATAGAGCAGGGACTTTGTGTCTTAAATGATCACATATCCTCATGCCAGGCACAAACTGGAATGAGAGAGGGAGAAAGGATGGAAGAAGGGAGAAGCCAGTCATTCTGATCTCCAGGGAAAGAAGACATAAGTGACAACTGACCTCTGATCACTCTGGTGACCTCACTGGATTACAAGCTCTCAAGTTCTGTACTTCATTCAGGATGGAATATGGTCACATCTAATGAGTGACCAAAGAATGCATGCAAATGATCAACAAATTATCTTTCCATTGTGAATTGACACTACATCCTCAACTAGGAGAATAGGATCAAATACATGTAGGTGTAAAATTAAACAATAAGATTGTTGAAATGGCAAAACTACTATTATTTTGAAAACATTAAAGTGTTGAGTAATGTTCAAAGGATGAGGTGTTGAAAAAGTAATGACATCACTGATGGAAACAGAAGTATACTTATATTATCTTTAATTAAATATAGCCATGTTCTTTCAAAATGTCTCCCTTTTGC
Source organism: Lynx canadensis (assembly GCF_007474595.2). NCBI lineage: Eukaryota > Metazoa > Chordata > Mammalia > Carnivora > Felidae > Lynx > Lynx canadensis. The sequence continues at coordinate 177,298,460 of NC_044310.1, read as the reverse complement.
TCTTGTTAGGAGACCATTACATGTCATGTTCACAGATCTGTCCTCGGAATCCAAAAAATCCAACATCCAAATCTAGTATGGCCACCCAAAAGACCAAGAATTGCCTCTTATTCTTCCCCCCACATAGCCAAAAGGGCAAAATCTCTAGATTGAAAGCACTGTAGTGGATTAGAACCTCATCTTTTTTCTTTAAGACATCGCTTTAAAAAAAAATTTTTTATTGGAAGTGGTGAGTACTTTCTCTGAAATTCAATGTCAGTCTTCACTAATTTTTTTTAATCTACAGAAAATAGTCATTTCTATATTTTCTCACTTTTGCTGCTTGTTTCTGCCAAATGCTTTCTTTTGGCTATATGTGACAAATGTGTCCCCAATCCTCTGTACAGACATTTTACAACTCTCTGCAAGCTGAGACGAGATAAAGTCTTTTAACTTTCCCCTTCCCTTGGCAAAATAGAACCAGCAAAGCATTTTTACACATGCCATTCTGGTCTCAGCATTTCATGTTAGCATGGCAGCAAAGGGAATAAGAGGTTGGCTAATGACAATATGGATTTTTTGGATGGTTTACCACAGATTAGAATTCCTTTATACACTGAGCAGCACCCTGGAGGCAATCAGGCATTTAATTGTTGACCTGTGCATTAACCTGCACCTTTTTCTGGGTGAGAAGTTGTCGCTTTGCCAGCATGAATACTTACGAATAAAAATGCATGGCCATTTAACTGGTGTGATTTGAGAAACTATGAGATGTTTCCTACAGCCCTTATTTTCCTTGCCCACCTCTTACACTGTCTGAGATTGCATCTTTATAGACTTATTCCTATGAATTAACAAGCATCTGGACCAGTCCCCATAAGAGTTATGGCACATTGTAATGGTGTCAGTACTCTTTGGCTTGATGTAATACCCCCAATTTCGAATCTGAGAGACCACCAAGGAGCCGATACTGATGCAAACACATGAGGGTTTATTTGCAAGCTCGAGCTTGGGCCCAAGTATACCCGACACAGCGGAGCAGGGACTTGGACCCCTAGGTTAAGAGGCGTAGCAGTTTTATAGGGGCCAGTGGCCAATGAGATTGTAACACACACAGAAAGTTGCGTAGTCATGTCAGTCCACACGCAGGTGGCCAATTGAATTACAATTTACCCTATAGTAACTGTTTGAACTAGCCTATCACTCTGGTCAGAATTGGCACGCAAGTTTGGCGGGCAAAAGGCAGGGTTTACATTCTTTGGCAGTTAGGGGTTCCGCATTCCTATATGAGCCGGTTTCCAATAAGGGTGTGCTCAGCGGCTTGACTAGGGTGGGAGAGTGTCTTAAGCAATAAGTAGGTCATGTGGAGGTTATACATGAGATGGTGGGTGTAGCACAAAATGGAGTTAGTCTTGCTCTGCTTGTCCAGGAGTAGGGGATTTTTGTTAAATTCCTTGGGTCCCACATTGACTTTAGCTTATTAGACCTTAGTTCTTCCCTGGTAACTTGCCAAGGTGCTGGCATTTTGCAAATTAGAGTTTTCATGAATGGGTACTTGAGACACTGTCCTTTACTGCAAGTCTGGGTGGGGTACCTTAGAAGATACAAGGGCACTGGGTGACTAGGAAAAGAGGAAGAGAGCCTATAGCAGTTGTATTAGTTTTCTAGGCCTGCCATAAGAAAATATCCACAAACCGGATGGCTTAGAGCAAAAAGATATTAGTGTCACAGTGCTAGAGGGCAGAATTTAAAATCAAGGCATTGGCAAGACCATATAGTCTTCAGAAGGTGCTGGGAGAGCGTCTGTTTTAGGCCTGTCTTCTAGCTTCTGGTATTCTCAGGTGTTCCTTGGATTACAGGTGGCTATCTTCTCCCTGTGTCTCTTCATATTATCTTCCTTTTGTATCTCTGTGTCCAAATTTCCAATTTTTATAAGGACACCAGTCTTATTGGATTAGGGCCCAACCTAATGGCTTCATTTTACTTGATTAGTTCTATAAAACTCCTGTCTTCATAAATTAGGTCACATTTTGAGGTACTAGGGGTTAATACTCCATCATAAGACTCTGGGGGAGGACACAATTCAATCTATAACAGAGGTGTGTGAGAGAGAGAGAGAGAAAGAGAGAGCGCGTGCGTGCGTGTGTGTGTGTGTGTGTGTGTGTGTGTGTGTGTTGGGCTGGAGTCTGAGGGAGAAAGTATATAAGGCACTTGAAAATAGAACTTACCTAATTCACATTATGCCCTGGGATGGCCCTGCCTATTTAGTGACTTTGTGCACTAAGAAGTCATGGCTAGTTCAGGTGTAACTCCTAGAATCAAAAAAGTTGGCTGATCAGGAGAATCAGCTAAATTTTATAACTAAAAGAGTCAGGCAACAGTAATGTTCAAAACAAGCAGGAAGTCAGGAATCTGGGCAGGTAAGACAAAGGTGGAGAAACTGGCTTTTAGAAGCCATGACTAGGTAAGAGCTCAGATATCTAAAGAAGCATTTTTTCCTCAACTTTTATTGTTCAGGCATACTGAAAAGTTGAAAGAATTAAACAGGGAACACCCATATACCTAACACCTCAATACTATGATTAACATTTTGGTATATTTATTTTATCACATATCTTTCTATTCATGCCTTTTTATTTTTTGTATCCCTGATGTTTTGATATCTGGGGTCTTGCCTTGCTGATCTGGAGAGCCTGCCCCTCCCAGCGCTAGCCAATTCCTAGAGATAGTAAAGTGACTTGCCTTTCATTTGCTAACTAATCAATTAATCCAGAGCCCACACCCCGACTACCTCCTCTATGGGGCTTTCACTCTCAGGGCCACTATTTCTCTGTTGTAATCACCCCAGGGCCAGGTATCAGGCAATGAGAGAGAGAGAGAGAGAGAGAGAGCGCGCGCGCGAGCTCTCTACACCTCAGAGCCTGCTGAAATTACTCAAACTAGCCAATCCTAAACCTGTTTGTCCTGCCTTGCCTTGCCTGCCCTGGGAGCCACAATAAAAGCCCTTGCCCACATTTCCCCCTGGCTCTCTGCCTCCTAACCAACCCTGACATTTCTCCATGTGCCCTCTGTGCCCTGGATGTCCCTCCCTCTTGGGAACTGTGAGGAACAATCTTTTTAGTGTCAGCCATTTTCTTGATCTATTGACCTCACTATACCTGAATAATAAAAAAACCCTAAATTTTAGGGGTACCTACCTGGCTGGCTCAATTGGTTAAGTGTCTGACTTTGGCTCAGCTCATGATCTCGCAGTTCGGTTAGTGAATGTGAGCCTCTCCCTGCATCTGGTCTGAGCTCTCAGCATGGAGCCTCTGTCCCCCACCTCCCTTGCTCCCACTGTCTCTCTCAAAAATAAACAACAAAAAATCATCTTTATTGAAATATAATTTACCTTTAACAAAATTTGCCAATTTTGAGCATGCAATTTAGTTTTCTAAAAAAACCCAAAAAACAAAAACCCTATTAAAAACTACCACCACAATCACAATATAGAACACTTATGTAACCTAAAAAAAATGCCCTCATTTCCCTTTACAGCCAATCCATTCTCCTCATCTGCCCCTAGAAACCGCTGATCAACTTTCCACCACTATAGTTTTGCCTTTTCTAGAATTTTCTATAAACTGTATGTGATCTTTTCTGTCCGTCTCTTTTCAATGGGCATAATTACACTTTTGAGATTAATTGATTTTGTTGCTTGTATCAACAATTCACTTCTCTTTATGGCTATGTAGTATATCATTGTATGTATATGCCACAACTTATCTATCCATTCACCAGTTAATGAATATTTGGATTGTTTCTAGTCTGGGGCTATTGTAAACAAAGCTACTATGAACATTAAAGTACAGATCTTTGTATGGAGCATATTTTTTCTTTTATCTTGAGTAGATACCTAAAAGTAAGATTTCTAGGTCATGTGTTAAGTGCATGTTTAATCTTGTATGAAATTGTCAAACTGCTTTCCAAAGTAGCATTTTGCATTTCCACAGCAATGTATGAGAGTTCCAAAGACTCTAATTATTGACAGGACTTGGTATTATTTGTCTTTTCAACTTAGGCATTCTGATGCATGTGTAGTGGTGCCTAATTATGGTTTTAATTTACATTTCCCTAATGATTAATGAAGTTGAGCATCTTTTTTATGAACTTACTCGAATATCTTCTTTTGTGAAATCTGCTTATTTTTTTTTTTGCCATTTCTTAATTGGGTTGTTTGCCTTTATTAACCTGTGAGTTCTTTAAATATCCTGGATAGAGTCCTTTATCAGATACATATTTTGCAAATGTTTTTTTCCCAGTGAAGAAGCAGTTCTTAAGTAGGAAATACTTGCATTCAGGGGCGATAAAGGGTCCCAAATCCAGGCAGCTGAGTAATTTAGGGCAACATGTCAACAATGAGAATGCTGAATTGTGAACCTCATTCCGAGACAGAAGTTCTGGCCCAGCCATGGTTCTTTTATATGCTTCTGGTTAGGGAAGAACCACTTGCAGTGCATGAATAGCCCAATATACATACTGTGGGGGTGGCTCTGTCTGGCCTACCCACAAGGAGTATAATACCCTTTTATGACATTTGTGGCAGGGCATTTGGGGAACAAGGAGGAAGAGGAAGTAAGTCAGGAGAGAGAGGGGTTAGTAAGAAATTAACATGAACTTGAGCCAAATGGGAATGGTGGCTACAGTATTCATGGAGAAGGTTAGCTTTCCATGAGCAAGTCCTGATAAGAGAGTAGCAAATTCAGACTCATTCTGGGCAAACATTGATAGTTCAGGGAAAAGCTAAATCCAAGGTTAATAGGATGGTAAGATGGGGGTACATATACAGAAGTCTAGAACAGAGAAGATAACTAATCCATGAGAGCTTGACATCACGGAAGGATGGGGCCTGTGGCAGTCATGACTATGTGATTAGTACTTATATATGACTTGTAAGTTTGATTCTTCTTCCAGAAACATTTAAATAGAAAACTTAGTGAGTTTTGTAGACAGAGCCCTAGTGAATATCTTACTCTGCAGTGTCTTAGGACTGACTTTGTACATATGGAAGTCAGCCAGATCTCCTGGGTGGATCATTAAACTGGAATTCTTTTCTTGGAACACCAGTACCTTAGTGTGTGACCTTGACCTAAGGCTAGCCATCAACCTGTCAAGAGGAATGACCCCAGGGATAAGGCCCTGCTGCCTCTACTTAAAGACTGTTCTTCAAAACAAAACAAAACAAAACAAAAAAACAATGGATACAAAAAAGAAAAAAAGAATGCAATCATCTCTGGTTTCTACTTGCTTAAAGAGAATGTTATGAGGATTCTAGAGGTAATATCTCTGGAGGACTTTGAGCTCCATCAGTAAAAATCTTGTATACATATAAACCAAAGGAATTCTCGTAGACAAACATGGCAATATTGTATATCAGTCTTTTGTGTCTGTTTTCAGATTCTTTTTTAACTTGGCTTGGGTCCAGAAGTAGGCATGGTATAGACAGAATATGCCCAGTATTGGGTTTTTTAACTCAATCCCTTCCTTTAAAATAAGGGCCGGGAGAGGCACCTGGGTGGCTTGGTGGGTTAAACGTCCAACTCTTGATTTCGGCTCAGGTAACAATTTCAGTGTGTGAGATCCAGCTCCTAGCTCTGTCCTGACAGCATGAAGCCGCTTTGGATTCTCTCCCCGCCCTTGCCCCTCCCCTGCTCACTTGTGCATGCACACATGCATGTGCATGCCGTGCTCTCTGTCTCCCTCTCACCTTCTCTCTCTCTCTCTCTCTCTCTCTCTCAAAATAAAGAAATAAACATTAAAAAAAATAATAAGGGCAACGAGTAGATTTTCATCAGGGACCTTAACTGTAGGCCTCCCTCACAATGAGAAGTAAAACTAAGTATAGGTGAGTCTTGTGTGACAAGTATTTTAATGAGAAATTTATACATAACTTGAATTATTGATATCATGCATCTTTCAATGAAATGATTATCAATATTATTTTGAGTGTTATTCCCCTGTTACTTCAAGTTCTATAGGTTTTACATAATTGTAAAGGGCCTAACATTATTATGAAACATTGTAAGATATGATTTTGATTCTAACAGTTTATTCTTGACACTGGTATTTAATTCAGAGAATAAGATCAAGAGGATCTTGATGAGGATCAAGGATCATGAGGATGCTCATGAACTCTGAAGGAGAAAAGATCATTTGGATTTAGTGTCTATGTGTGTATTTTTCTCTAAGTTTTATGAGGTAGTTACATAAAAGGGACTTCTAAAATAGAAAAGGATGATGAAAATGGGCTGAACATTTCAAACAAAGTTCAGTGTGAAATCAGTAGTATATTCAGTAGAGGTGACAGGGAACAAAGATGTGGAGGAAAAAGGAGAAAAGGAAAATCAGCAAGCAGTAAAAATAATGATTGGGGTCAGGCAGTAACAGTAAAATCAAGAAACTTGAATATGATGGAAAAAACCATGGGTAGCTATAAAAGAGGCATTTGAAATAGGAAATGATGTGAGAGGAGAAGATAATTTTAGTACAGTTAAAGGAAGTAGCAGCTATGGGTGCTAAAAGAGAGGATTAATTTTAAATGTGTCCCAGAAGTAAGAGAAATATTTTTTAAGGGGTGGGGAAAGAATGATGGAAAAAGCCTAGTTGAATGTTATATGGCTATTTCAAGCAAGATTCTACGTAGAGTATTATGACCATTTGGGTGCACCGTACTTTTACTGGCACATTGATGAACCAGAGATCATTCAAGACACCAGGGTGGTGAGAAATGGCAGCTCTCCTCAGATATCTGTAGGTCTGCCATAAGGAAGAAAGATCACATTTGACTTTATATCGTTCAAAAGAAAGAAATAGACCTAAGGAAAGTTAGAGGAAGGCAGATTTTGCTTAATATAATGCTCTAACAATTAGACATGCCCCTATAACAGAATGGGCTATTTGTACAGTAACACTTTCCATCTTTGCGAGTATTCAAGCAGAAAATATGCAATAACCTAACTAATCAAATGGTTTCTTTTACCTTATAAGGTCCTTTTTGTCTGGAGGATCATGTGATTTGCAGACAGTGAACCCAAGGCCTCATAGCCCTGATGCTGCACTTTGCTCTTTTACAAGAGTTGCTGCTTTCCCAACACCCCCACCTGCCAGGAGGAGAGGAAGCCAGAGGTACTTGCTATGACCATCCTTTTGGCACAATCTGTTGCTGGTACATTGAGTGTCAGCTACCGCTTTTTTTTACTTCTCTTTATTATTAATTCTGGGCCCCCAAGCAAAAGTTTTTGAAGGCCTTTCCCCTCCTTGTTAATTATAACATGGTATCAGTCAGAATCCAAGCAGAAAACAGATGAGCATTCAAACAGAGTAATTTGAGGAGAATTCAATAAAGAAACTGTTCACAAAGGTGTGGACACTATTTACAGAAACCAACAAGGGATGGCACCATCCCCAGGACTTGTGATAGGGAGAGGCATTACTACTGCAGGCCTGAAGATGGAGAATATGGAGCTATTTCCACACCCTGGAGAGGGTGGTTGTACGGAGAGGACTGCCTGAAAGGAGAGTTTGCAGCCAACACACAGCAAGAGAGCCAGGGAAAGAAATAACCCAGCCTCACTTTTCTTCTGCTGGTGCCTCTCACTGCCAAACCTGACCATGAGCTGGGCATGAAGGGAGCCAGCTGACATCTGTATGGGTCAGCCTCCTGGGGCACAGAGCAGGACAGAACTGAGGAAAGAAGGAGTCTGGAGAGGCTAATGGAAGAAACCACAGAAAGCAAATTCCTCCCTAAGGTACAGCTGGTGCTTAAGCAGTTTCTGTACTGTTAGGAATGCGGCAACGTATCTTGGAAGAACTTAATTAAGCCCTCCACCCTCTGCTAGCCACCCTGAGGTCGTGCCTGTCAGAATTACAGTTTTCTGCAAAGTTTTTCCTGATGGTCAGTGTTTAGTCCCCTCCACCTTCAAGGAAAGGACACATGGTAATTTTATTTAAAAAAAGACATGTAGAAGTCCTTCCTTTTAGTCAGATGCTAGAGTTTCCCCACTTTAGAGCAAAGGAGAAACATCTAGACAGAAAGGCAGTTTCACTCTGAAGTAACTGAAGCTTAAGCTTTGGGGTCCCTTGCTTGGACCTCTGTGAATGTTGGGAGTTTCTGGGGTTGGTAGAATGTTCTAAGTGGGGGAGGGAAGCCAGATTGCACTTCTATGTAAACATTTCTAGTAAATTGCCCAGAGAAGTGTCACAAGGAAAAGATCTGGCCTTCCAAAGTTCCAAAGTTCCAAGGTAATTTGTCATGAATCCTTTTCTTATCCTTAATAAATATTCATTTTTTGTACCCAACTTTGTATTTGTATTTTGTATTTTATATTCTTTTTTTCTTAAGAAGAATCAACCAAGTAATATAAGCTTTAGCCCTCACAAAACCTGGATCCACCCTAACTATGTGGAATTTTCATTATATTCAAAACTAGGTCAGCAGTCTGTTTATAATGCAGGAGAGTGGATGGCTTTGGTATGGAGAGTCACAGGGATTTTGTATGTTTACAATGGAAAGTTTATGCATGAGAGGGAGAGTGAGCACGTATGTAGGTTTTATCTGTGAATAAAAGAATGGCTCCTATCTACTAGCAAACAGGCATCAAGGAATCAAAGTTTACTATTCTTCGCCACCTTTTGGCTGCTGTTCCATTTCTCTCCTCCACATAAGTGTTCCTTGAACACACGCTTTATACAAGGTGTATCCACCTCAGAGTCTTGGCTGGCTCAGTCAATGGAACATGTTACTCTTAATCTCAGGGTTGTGAGTTCAAGCCCCATGTTGGTTATAGAGTTTACTTTAAAAAAATTGAGAATAAAAAATTATGTGTCCAACTCTCAACTACATCTATGGCTTTGACTCTCTTTAATCAACTTTGTTCCCCTTCCTTCTGTATCCCTCTCATCCCTAGAAGCTGCCCCTCAACTCGGATATTAACAGCAACTTTATGGAAAAGTCAAAGGACAATTTCCAATATTGTCATTTCAATTTCTGACTTGTTGCCTCACCAGTGCACCAGTTCTCCCTTCAGTCGTGACTAACATGACTTCTTTAAAAGCTTGGCCACTGAACTCTGGCTTCTGTGGGATCATTTGCTTTGAGGATTCTATTTTACCATTTTCTGTATCTATTGGAGTTCCTTAGTCTTTTTTCTCCTGGGTGTAATCTAGGCTAGGAATCACTGCCCTCCTATTCAATTAGGCTCTGCCCGTACTGAGATCACACATATTTCTCTTCAATCATTTCTCCTCAGTTTTCATGCCAACCTCTTTGGCTCCTTCTTTCTTTTTTTTGCCTCTTTCCAATCCATTTATTTGTTAAGTCCATACAATGGGATCTTCTTTTATCCTGAGTACTGGTATAAGCTCTTGGGTAGGCTCTCCCCTCCAGATCTAATCTTCTATAACCACTTCTCAGAGTAACAGTGGACATCTCAAACCACTCATCTAACCTCACTCCACTCCCTAAGACTCTGTAGTGGCCTTCAATAATCCCTCAAAGCATATCCAAACTGTTTTCCAGGAGTCACCATCACTTCCTTATTTAAGATTCAGTTGCTTATGGGACACCTGGGTGGTTCAGTTGGTTAAGCATACAACTCTAGATTTTGGCTTAGGTCATGATCTTGTGGTTGTGATATCTGGCTCCACACCATGGGGCCTGCTTAAGACTCTCTTTCTCCCTCACCCTTGGCCCCTCCCTTGCACATATTCCCTCTCTCTCTCTCTCTAAAAAAAGAGAAAACGAAGATTCACTTGCTCAAATCTCCTTTTGTCTAATTCTATCCCTACTTTTTCTAAAACTACATGATACATATATAGTGACTCCTTCTGCTACTTACTATGTGCCAGACTCCATGCTATGTACTTAATTTGACCTAAGTAGGTTGCCCAAAGTTATAGACTTAATAAGGGTCTTAGTGGTGTTTGAATTAGGTGTCTCTGTTCATGCTCTCAACCACTGTCCCAATGTTCTCAGGGTATGGGTCATTGACCACCTGCATCAGGGTCTCATGAAGTGTCATTTAAAGTGCAGATTCCCGGGTCCCACCCCTTAACTATGTAAATGATGAAAAGGAATCAGTTATATAAAGATCTAATGAAGGAATCTTCTAGGCAGAGAGAACAGCAAACGCTGAGAAGGGCAATAAGCAAGGATCAGAATAAAGGCTAGTAAAGCTGGAGGACAATGAGACCAGAGAGGTAGAAGGGGTCAGCTCCTGAGGATCTGGAAGCTTTGGATATTCGTTTAGTTAGACAGGAATCTCTAGGACAGTTGTAAACAGATGAATAAGCTCCGCCTTATATTTTAACAGATGGCAGCTGCCCACTAAAGAGTTGTAGGATGGTGGAGTTGTTTCAGGGAAGCAGCTCCCCAGCCAGGGCATCTTCCTTTCATCAAGAGAGACCATCGATGAATTCTTGCAATTGGAAAGTGAGCAGGGGTGATTTATGTGTCACTCTTGGGCACAAGTATCAGAGAAATAGATGTACCTGCGTCACTTTTTCTTCCTCTTCTACCAGCCAGATGGATGTTAACTTCATATTGAAGATAAGTAGGCTTTGCCCTATCCTAGCGTGGCCCAAAAAAAAAAAAAAAAAAAAAAAAAACCCTATATGGGACTATTAGGCAAATGAGAAGTAGAATCCACATTACTCAAATATGGGGGTTTCTTTGTTATAGTAGTTACTGCTCCCTCAAATGATACAAATCATATGACTTATGCTTTGCTGAGATTATGTTGGCTACTGGGTGGATGATAGTCTGGGGGTGGGAGGAGATGGCAGCAAGGGTGGGAGCAGGGAGACCAGTTAGGTGGTTCTAGTGGGACTGATGGTGACTTAGATTAGGTTGGTGGCACTGGAGTGATATGAAGTGGAGATACTAGATATACTCTGGAAGAATTTTTTTTTAGATATTTATTTATTTTTGACAGAGCATGAGTGGGGAGCAGCAGAGAGAGAGGGGGACAGAGAATCTGAAGCGGGCTCTGTGCTGACAGCAGAGAGCCCAGTGCAGGGCTCGAACTCATGATCCGTGAGATCATGACCTGAGCCAAAATCAGATGCTTAATTGACTGAGCCACCTGGGCGACCCTGGAAGAAATTTTGTGTGTGTGTGAAACTAGCAAGGTGTATGAGTGCATTGGATGTTGGGTATGACAAAAGAAAGGAAGAAGAAAGGGTGTGAAAAGAAAGGAACCAAGGACTGCAAGGGGTTTGGCTTGAACTCACTGAAAAAAACAGAGATGCCATTTTCTGAGATGGAGACCAGAACTCTCAAAATCCTCCCTTGATTGCAGTTCTCCCAGTTAGCTCCATTTGTCCTGAACGATCTCTTAGCTGTGGCTCTTAGACCACATTATTCATCACCTGTGGCCTGATCCACATGCTACAGATCTTACGTGTACTTCACACATTAACGCTCAGGAAAAAACTTGGCCTACACTCTCTCAGCCTGAACATCTGATAAAGTGAAACTCAAAAACATGAAAGTGGCAGTTTTAACCTCATATGGATTTAAGTTGTTTTTCTCATTCTTTTTTTTTTTTCTCATTCTTACCAAGCTAGAGGAAAGATAGAGAAGAACTGTGTATTTTATGTCTGCAATTAAGAAGTAAAGGTGATGATGTTAATCACAAATGTCTGTAGTTCTGGGCTAACCTTGATTTGGAGTATGGTTACAACATACTTTATAACCACATAGCTCTGGTGAGATTTATGTTTATTGATCCTTTCCTCTCTGTGTCCTCTGAATGTGGGTGCACTCAGGGTCACAGTGTCTCCAGGTCAGGGTTCTGTAAATGCCCTAGGGGTTGGAGATGAACCAGCTCTGTCAGGCTAGAGCGGTCAGCCAATGATGGCTCTCCCCTGGGCTCTCAAGAGAGGTGGCTACTTCCTTTTGAGCATGGTCATGGTAATAGCTGTAATGTCTACTTGGGGCAAGTAAAAGAGAACCCCCAGAAAGATTAGGTAGCTGGAGTTGGACTCAAGAAATAGGCTTTGCTTATGAATATGCATTATGGTTCAGGGGAAGTACTCCAGTTTTTTTCCTTCACTTCCAACTGAACTGTCACTGTTAGCATTTGAGTTTTCTGTGACTGTCACTGCCATCCATAAGCATGCCCAAGTGGAACTAAGCCAAGTCCCCAACTGTGAGATGTCTCTTCAGTCTTAGGGGAGAAAGGGACAGAGGGTGAAGGGAGAAGGTGCAGAAAGGGGAAACTCATTATATATCCCTTGGAAAACTGTTCCTTCTGATCTGTCACTTCCTACTCTTCCACCCATGCCTTCACACACACTCTATAATTCTCCATCTGTTTCCAGCCAGTCACTGGGAATTGAATATGAGTGACTTCTGCAACCAAGAGAAATGAGCAGTAGTGATGACTCTATACTTCTGTTCATTCATTCATTCATTCATTCATTCATGGTGTCTAATCCAAAGATGAAAAAGACATAGCCCTTGTCCTCAAGGAGCTCTATTTGTGAAAATAATAATATAAGTTACTGTGGTAACAGAAGTGTGAGAACAAAGTACTCTGGATGCAACAAAGAGGACCAGTTAGTCATGCAGGTCTTTGTGTTTATGTCTGTGTGTATGCAGGTAAACTGTGACAAAAGGCAGGCTTTACAGAGAACATGCTATCAGAGGAATCTCGAAAGATGGGTAAGATTTCATCATTCAGGGAAGGGAAAGGTCTGAGGAGAGGAAAGACAGGAAACAGAATGTGAAAAGACATTATATTCTATTGATATCTAGGAATTATGTCCTGAGGATATTCTTGGCTGAATAAATCAGTATGTGTCATCATACCATAATATAATGATTTACCAATAGCAGCAATGGCCTATATTTTAACCATGGAATCTCTCATTGGTGTCATTAGTGATGTGAGCTGGAAACCTGAGCGTATTCTATCATAAAGTTATTTGTAACATAAGGGAGTGTTTACACTGTTTTATCTGCTTTAGTTTCATTTTCAACCTAGAATTTAAATGTTTTTATTTATTTTTGAGAGAGAAAGACAGAGCATGAGCAGGGGAGAGGCAGAGAGAGAGAGAGAGAGAGAGAGAGAGAGAGAGAGAGGGAGGGAGACACAGAATCTGAAGCAGGCTTCAGGCTCTGAGCTGTCAACACAGAGCCCGATGTGGGGCTTGAACTCGTGAACTGCAAGCTCATGACCTGAGCCGAAGTCAGAAGCTCAACTGACTGAGCCACCCAGGTGCCCCAAGAGTGAATTTGACTCTTTTTTTTTAATATATGAAATTTATTGTCAAATTGGTTTCCATACAACACCCAGTGCTCATCCCAAAAGGTGCCCTCTTCAATGCCCATCACCTACCCTTCCCTCCCTTCCACCCCCCCATCAACCCTCAGTTTGTTCTCAGTTTTTAAGAGTCTTTTATGCTTTGGCTCTCTCCCGCTCTAACCTCATTTTTTTTTCCTTCCCCTCCCCCATGGGTTTCTGTTAAGTTTCTCAGCATCCACATAAGAGTGAAAACATATGGTATCTGTCTTTCTCTGTATGGTTTATTTCACTTAGCATAACACTCTCCAGTTCCATCCACGTTGCTACAAAGGGCCATATTTCATTCTTTCTCATTGCCACATAGTACTCCATTGTGTATATAAACCACAATTTCTTTATCCATTCATCAGTTGATGGACACTTAGGCTTTTTCCACAATTTGTTGAGAGTGCTGCTATAAGTGCCCCTATGCATCAGCCCTCCTGTATCCCTTGGGTAAATTCCTAGCAGTGCTACTGCTGGGTCATAGGGTAGGTCTATTTTTAATATTTTGAGGAACCTCCACACTGTTTTCCAGAGTTCAACCTAGAATTTAATGTGCACCATTTAGTAGGTGTAATGTGGTTGATTTGCTACAAATGAAAAGTTGAATGAATTGATGGTAGATAATCTACACAAAACTCAGATTAAACCATTTGAATCTCCCACTAGATGGCATAGGAAGAACCTAGAATAACAATACCTAATTCTCATGCTAGAGTCAATAAAAAGAAATTTCTGTTTCTATGGTTGAATGATTCTGAGTATTTTCTATTAAAAGCAAATACTCTATAAGTAATATCTTTGTAATTATGTTTCTTCTTTAATAATGATTTATTTCTAAGCAGTAATAAATATATGTGGTTTAAAATTGATAGTAAATAGGAGAATATGATGAAAGTTTATTAAACTCTTTTTAAAATAGATTAAAACCATTCTTTTTTCATCAAGCTGTTTTTTTATTCATTTTTAATTTTTCCAGGCTAGCATTTTTCCATATGGGTTCTTGGAGAGCCAAAGTCAGGGTTTGTCTTAGTGATATCACTCTCAGAGATTCCTGACTTGGAGAAGAAAATAAAAGTTAATAACTCTGTACTATTGTGACCCTAGTAGACTGTCATCTACCACTTACAGATTTTATAGAGCAATCAAAAGTGAAGCAATCCATATTTACTGATTAGGAGTAAGAGGGAAATATCACATGACCTGTGTAAGTAAGTCCACATTACTTTAAGAACACTAACAAGTATTACTCAAGGTAAAAAGAAATCCTACTTACTTCTTTATCACTTGACCTTTAATTACAGAACCTGTCTAATACCCATATAATTATTCAAAACATTGAATCCCAATGAATTTCTTCTTCATGTGAACCTCACACAGCCCTAGTCTAACTCTATTTTAAGAATGTTGACGGAATGTGAATTTTGATAAGCAGCCATAAGTAAATGATGAGGAGCCAGAGCTATATTATAAAAATTCAGCTAGTCTTTTCTGGGTACACCAGGTCTCAAACTTCCCCAAATCCCTAGTTCTGAGTTACCTGGAGTAGAGCTTCATTGGGTAGGCACCAATGCTTGGAAAGACTGCTTGATCATGAATACAGAGCCAAGTAAATATGTCTTCCAAATAAACGCAGCTCTTTGATGTAACTGGTACTATGGCGCCACAAGGATTCCATTCAACAGGTATTTATTGAATGACTTCTCTGGGCCACACTCTGTGCTGGGCCCTGAGCTAGCTTAAACAATCTGACTCTAATATTGGGGCAGCAGGTAAGGAGGCAGGAATAGTATCACTTTCAATAATGGTCTTTTACTGCAACAAGGGTCTCATAAATCATGGTTGTTTGCAGCATTAGAATCAAAAGGACACTTAACTTGAACCACAGTGCCCCCTGGTAACCATAACTGATATTCCACCTAGCTAATGAGAGTTCTCACTGAATATAGAAGTACTGCTCAATTCTATTTCAATAAGTACAACAAGCAGGAACAGAAAACCATTGGGGCAATGCTCCCAATGCAGGATTTTTTTTCTATACTGTATAACCCTTCAATGCCTCTCATCAGAATCTCTTGAATCACTTGTTTTAATGAACATTCTGGAGCCCTACTATAGGTCACTGAATCACATCTCGATTGTTTGACCAGGAGGCTAGAGCAAAAACCATGAATGGACCAGTTCCCAAGCACACAAGAGACCACCATGGACACTCTATGAATCAAAAGGGTGGTGTGGGGGCCTGGAGATGTGACGAGTTCCTAAGCACAACTGTGGTCCAGAGACGTTACAGTTTGGGCCTTGACATTAATGTGATGTCATTTCTTGTTGCTTATCTTAAGTAAGGATCAGCTTACAAATGTCCTCTTCTAGGGAAAACAGCAAAGAATTAATTGACTGAAGGCACCAAGTATGGATTCTGCTTATATAACTTACTTACCAGAAATTATTTATCTGGAATGCATCATTTCATTACTGAGTTTTAATACCAGCAAAAATCATGTGACTTCACCTGACACCTGGGACTAGTCTTCCCTAATTCATTAATGCATAGAACTATCAGAAATCAAAATGCAGAGGAGCACTAACATGGAGTCCCCACATGTTCGGGTAAATGTTGTTGCTTTGAAGCAGAATTAAATTTGGGGAACTCATAGAAAAATCAGAAATTGATTTTTTAAAAAATTTGTTTGGTGATATGTATATATGCACTGTACATGTATCTGTGTAAAGGTCATAGGTTCTAAAACAAGTCCAGCATTGTACTGGGAGTTTAACTTTTATTCCCTAATTTTCACAATAGTCCTGCTGATGGAAATTATTGTGTTCCACGATTATACAGTGTAGGAACCCAAAGCTTAAGTAACTTGCCCAAGGTGACATAACATAGCAAATAAAGAGCTTGAACCCTCCAAAATCCATGACATTTCCATCATTCCATGCTTATAAAGAAACATGGAAAGAAATTAATGCATAAAAGAAAGATATTAAATGCTAAAACTTTCATGACAATTTTTTTCCTTTGCAATATCAGAAATATCCAGTAGGCTGTACTCCTGAATCAGTTTTCTAATTGAAACCCAGAGCCATTAAACTGATTTTTCTTAGAGCTTCAGGTGGTTTTTTTGATGTATTACTTTAAATGGAATCTACAATAATAATTTGTAAATTTCTATATGCACCTGAAAGTGAAAAGAAAATATTATTTTGTATACATTGGTTTTAGGTCCTTAACTGCTTTTTTTTTTATATTAAAATAGCACCCTATTAAAATTGTTTGTGAAATTTATTGATGCTTCCCAGCTAGGGACAGAACTTTATTTTATTCCATCATTGTGAAAGCCATGCTATTTTATCACGGGCTACCACACACTTTACAGAAGTGTGATGAGTTTATCAGCATGTCTCCAGGCACAGTTATTTTAGAATCATCAAAGACAGTGCTTCACAAAGTATGGTATTTTTTTACACAAAATTTTGTGGTATTTTTTTACAAATATCCCAGTGACTCTTAGACACATATAAGTTTGAGGACCACGCTGATCCATGTGGTGTTATTTGAGGGGACTAGGAAGGATCTTGCTCTTAATATTTTATCTACTGCTTGACCAAAAATCAATTAATTTTATAGAATAAAGCAAGGATGTCTCCATTAGATTCCAAGTTCATTGAGCCATAAATATTTTAGACTGAGTTTTTTTTATTAACTAGGTACTTCACCTTTGTAGGAGAACTAGGAAAGGGGACAATTAAACAGGAATGATGTTTGAAGAGAGACTACAAAAGCCTAATTTGAATGCTTCGCTTCTGAGATATGATATATGGACACCTCACATTATTCATTAAGGAGATGTCATAGTTTCAGTATAACATCTTCAGTATAATATCCTTTAACCAACTCCTGTATCCTGCAAAGACAACCTTATAGAAGTCTACTCAACGATAACCGAGCAATACTTAATACTCTGAGTGTAGGTTATAATGTACTGTCATATTTACTTAGTTTTGTGTATTTTTAGTGTAGATAGAACCTATATACTCAAAGGCATAAAAACAAAACATGAGACACATAAGAAAATTAATATAATTACCTTGTAATAGAACTTAAACTTGTTTTCAAATAATACATATCTAGCTATTAACTAGACCGGGCTCCATATGACTTCCTGTTGCTTCAAAATAGATACAGATATAGCATGGATGATCCTGGAAAACAGTATAAGTGAAAGAAGCCAGACACAAAAGGACACATATTGTATGGTTCCATTTATGTGAAATATCCAGAATAGGCAAATCCATAGAAAGCGGATAGAGATAGAAAGCGGATTACTGGTTGTCAGAAGCCAGGAGAAGGGGTAATGTGGAGTGACTGTTTAGTGAGTAGGGGGTTTCCTTTTAGAATGATGAAAATGTTCTTGAACTAGATGGTGGTGATGGTTGTACAACATTGTGAAAGTATAGCATGCCACTGAATTGTATACTTTAAAATGGTAAACTTTATGTTATGTGTATTTTACCACAATAACAAATCATACATAAAATTAAATAGAATAAAATAAAATCTCCCCTCAAAGGATGAAGATGGATAGTATTCAGGATATAGAAAAGAATGTGCCACTGGGGTTGAAGGGAATTCTAAGAGATACACCCCAATGTGTTTTAAGGGGTGACACTAAATTTGGGAAAATGTCAGGTTTAAGTGTTGAAAGCCAACTTTGACTTGTATATATGCTTTGGCTTGCCAAAAAGACAACAAAACAACATCAACCCCCGCCCCCAAAGCAAAAGCACACAAAGCCAATAATAACGTATAATCTTGTGATAAACAGCTAACTGTACTCACAGGCCAGAGTCCCAGTAGGTCAGCTCAGGGGGTGGGGCTTCCTACGGAGCAGTCACAGCTGGTTTCTCACTTATCTCCACAGAAAGACATGGAGGGATTCATAATTTACTCCTCCCATAACTCCCTTCCCCGCCCCTGTCACTAAGCCCCCAGGGCAAATAGGGTTTCTCCTATGAAGTAATCTAAGAATGGAGGTTTATTTTTATACTGGTGTTAATTGATGATTATCAGTGTCTACGTGACTATACATAAAGGCTATTCTCACTTTTATTTACTCTTTCAGAGAATTCAGGTATATTTACAGCTGTGACCTCAATTCTTGTACCTTTCTATTCCCTCTCCCACTGTCTAGAAGTCAAATTGCCCTCCTAAAAATTCATCACGTCATATCAGGTTTAGATTTTTAAAAAAATGTATCTGAAAGCTTCAACTGAAAAACCGGAGAAGATTGCGAACTGCTCTGGAATGAGACAAAATGGTGTCTGCTGTGCCTTCTGAAGAAGAGCTGCATTCTGTGTAGGAGCTTTTGTGAAATCCTGTGTCACCCACGCTACCCATTACAATGCTCATAACAGTCACATATCTGATCTGGAAGAAATGTAGCTGGCACTGTATTTATTCCTATTACCTCCTGTCTTGAAGCAAAATGCCAGTACTTCCTCCATGCAGCCTGGAGTGGTAAACATCAGCTGGGGAGAAGCTTTTATGTGGGGAATTTATTGCTAAATGAATTTCTGAAGACCAATATAAGAAAGTGGAAGCACTCTTTACACAGTATAGCATTGGTGCAGATAGATACATCCAATAATTAATTTCTGATGTACCCATGAACATCATCTCTTTTGTGGTTTCCTGTTTTGCGGTTTTTATATGATACACAGATTATTTCATTTTGTATTCCAGCCAATGGTGTGCATTCATAAAACAGATCTTTGTGCTATTAATATAGGAGGCATAATATAAGCTGAGGATTTGATACAGTGCTAATAAAATTAAATTATTTTTTGAAAACCTGCCAAATGGGTAAGATGTTTGCCCTATATTAGTGACTATCATTTTGAAGTGAAACCTACTTTAATGAATACCTGACAAAGAAACCTTTTAAAGGAATGATTATCTTTGACATGAATATATTCAGCTACTGTTTATACAATGAAATCTTAACTAGTTGGTAAAAATGGCACAATATTACGACGGGTATAGAAAATACTACATAAAGAAATGTAAAGGCTGCATGAAGAGTTAATGACTAATTCTGTTATCTGAGTTGGTGCTTCAGTGACAGTTTGCTCTGAGAAAAGCTTATGTTTATGATATTGTGGGTGCAATCTGTGTATTTGAGTTATACCCAGAGCCTTATTAATGCTATGTGTAAATTATAGAAATTACCAAAAGAAGAAAGCACAGTATGTTTGCATTCTGCTTTCAGATACAAGGCAAGGTAATTATAATTTATGACCCAGTGACTATATTTTATGTCTTAAAACTGAAAAGTAAGGGGAAAAAATGGAAAGTACTGGAATATGGATGTAATAATACTTAAAAGTAATGACCTCATTACATTTTCCATCTTCAGATGAATTGTTAAAGCAAAGGTAAATACTTTATCATACAGTGGTCTGATTATGTTCAGAGAAGAAGAATGAAAAAATTTGAATGGTTGTAAAATATAGGCCATAATGACAGGTTAAGTTATTTATTATTACCCTGAAGGAAAAAAGTCTAAGCTCTGACTTCATTAGTCCACAACTAAACAAAAGATAAGTAAACAGGCAATGTATTCATTGTTCTTCATTGCCACTGAAGACAGCAACTTAAATTGGTTAAATAAAGAACATTCTTAGCAATGTGGCTAGGAATGATGAAGGAAGGGGCGCCTGGTGGCACAATTGGTTCAGCACCTGACTCGATTTGGGCTCAGGTCACGATCTCATGGTCAGTGAGTTCGAGCCCCACACTGCGGAGCCTGCTTGGGGTTCTCTCTCGAGAGCCTCTCTCTCTGCAACCTCCCCCCCACTGGCTCCCCTCGTGCTCTCTCTCTTTCTCTCAAGATAAATAAACACTGAAAGAAAAAAAAAAGAATGATGAAGGAAAATATGGAATACTTCTCCTTGAAGAATTTTAACAAAGAGGACATACATCTGTAGGCAAAGATTTCCTTGGTGGCTCAAATATAAATTATATGCTTCTTGCTGGTCATGATTCTATGGAAATCTATTCTCCAAAATAATGCAATACTGTGTTGTCCCACACAACTGGTGATGTCTTTTGTGGTTAATGCAAATTAAATATTTTTAGCATTGAACTTCACTAATTTAGGAAGTTCCCACTGGTCATTAGTAAAACCCAAAATGAGGACGTGCATTCTTCGTGTATCCTAGTTAATCATAGAGTGGGGCATGAGGGAGAAATTGGGAGGGTGGGACAGAAGGACTGGAAAATGGATAGGACATTTAATAAAACTATTTTAGGGCAATGATTTTTAATCCTAGCTGCAATTAGAATCATTTGGGATTTTTTTTTTTTTTTAAATACCAATGCTTGAGTCCTGCTAGCTTGGGATGAGACCCTGGCATAGGTCTTTTTGTAGTTAGGTTTGAGAACCAGTATTTAAGACTTTTAAACATCTGCAATGCTCATAAAATTAAAGTGTGATGGTAAAAATATCTCTACACCAACTATTGTTTCAGAGTGACGTGGACCTGTGACTGGTGGGATTTAGTAAAAGCATATGATGTAGTACTAAGGAGAGCAATGAATCAGAACAGGTACATTCTCACCCTGACTCCACAATTTGTAAGTTGTGTGACATATTTTATCACTTGGGGCTTTGATTTCCTCATGTGTTAAATGAAGGAAGTATATGGCCTTCAGACCACTTCTAGTTTCCTGATTGGAGATATGATTGTACAGATTTTTGCAAAAATCTGTGCTTAGAACATATTTTCCAATTTATAAGTTACAGCAATAACCTCATAATAAAGAGGATCAAGGCATCTTACTAATGCTGTTTCGGTGTATTCCTAATAACCAGTTTTAAATAAGGCTCTTAAGTCACGTCATCAAGTTGAAGACAATGTTATAATTGAGCAAACATTTTTTTAAGCAACTATTGTGTTGTAGACACTGTTCTAGAAACTGTGATGATGCAAAGATAAAGAAGACACAGTCCTTATTTACAACAAATTGATGGCTTTGTAGAAAAGACAAAGTGAATTTGAAGAATGGAATCCAAATTCTTTTAACTTTTAAAAGGGACATGTGGGTCGTTTGGGTGAGTGTTCAACTCTTGATTTGGCTCAGGTCATGATCTTACAGTTGTGAGATCAAGCCCCATGTCAGGCTCTGTGCTGGGTGTGGAGCCTGCTTAAGATACTCTCTTTCTCTCCCATCTGCCCCTCTCCCTCACTTGTGCTCTCTCTCTCTCTCTTTCAAAAAAAAAATTTTTTTTAAGGTACATGCTATTCCATCAATACTCCCCCAAACAATAGCAATGGTCCTCAGCAAGAATTGTGAGAAATCTGTTCTTTTACTGGACTCTCTTCCTGAATAATTTCTATAAATCCCCAAGGATTACTTCATGTTCCACAGTCTATCCAGGTGGTCACTGATCAATTAACCAGCCATCCTAATATAGATATTATAGCTCCAGATCCCACAACTTATTTTTTGATATCCTGTAAATGCCTTTCCATGCTGCTGCTGCTCTTTTTTGTTTCACACTAGATGCATACACAAAGTTCTCCCTTAATTCCTGGAGCACAGCCAAACCCATCATAACATTTAAGACTTAACTGAAGGTTTAAGGATAACTCAAGCACCATACAGAAAGTAACTTGCAACTTAGCTGCCCCTAAGAGCTACTTACAACTCTTAGGATCTTCCAGGAATATTATATGTAAATTAATTGATACTGTGAGTTGGAGACTGTCCCATGTGGCAGTTCCCCCAGACATCTTCCCATTGTGGAGTTCGTACACTTAAACCTCTCCTTTGTCTATAACTAGGGAGAAGTCTGGCCTCTTCCAGTCCATTCCCAGACCTGCCTCATCTTCTACCCTAGAATGATTGACTGTAGAAACATCCAATTCCTTCAACCTCATCCACCAGGTACTCTTTAGCCTTAGGCAAGGTGATAGTAACAATTTAAATGGCATACCTCAAAGTCTGGGTTATTCAATTTAAAAAACCCATGGGTGGGTTGCCAATAGTTAAGGCAAGGTACAGCTGTTCCAAGGCTGTTCTAGGTCTTCACTGAAGCATGATGTTAAGAGAAGGTAAGACCTGGCTCCTGATATAGACTATTCTAAACCAATCTGTGAGCAAATCCTTGTATAAAAGACATTCATATATCCCAAGGGAAGGAGGCAATCTTCAGGCACAAGGCTAAATCCATATTTAGGAAAAAAAATATTATCTGCCTCTGTCTCTGCAAAGGTGTATTTATGCTAAACAAAGCAAAATGTACCTTGACCAATGGCACATTTAACATGTTTATCTGAAGTATTAGCTTTCAGATTAATGGGGACTTAACATTTTTGTCTAAGAACAATAGGTGGTTATTATGTTTATAAAAGTATTCTGGTGTTTTTCCTAAAGTAAAAGAATCTGCTCCAAAGGTGAATTAATGTTTCCATTAATACATTTGAGATGATGTCTTTCAGTTAATTAAAAAAAAAAACAACTTGATTTCATTTAATAGAGATGAGGAAGGCCCCTATCCAGACTAGGGGCAGGAGGGAGTGAGGATGGAGAAGCTGTGCAGGATAGGGAATGACTGCAGAGAGTGCTGAAGGTTGGGTTAGGAGCCAAGTGAGCTGGAGCAGGGAGGTCAGGAGAGAGTGATCCAGACATGGGACAGCTTTTGTGAAATCTTAGAGACCAGAGAGAAGGATGGTGACTTCAAGAGGAGATGATATGTTGGTTGCAAGATCATGGAGGGGGTGACATTTTGGTTGAACAATAGTGACATTCACATTTATTTATGACTCTAAAAAAACTTCAAACCATTAAACTTTGATTATGAAAATCACTAGGCAATTTGTAAAACAGACCCTCTCACCTCCTCTCTTATTCTAGAGATGGAGGGGGCACCAGGGAGAGATGGTTAGGTTGAAAGTACAATGAATTGTTGTAGACTGTATCAAAGACAACATAGTTTGTAGACTATGTCAAAATGGACATAAAACATCTTATTTCCTGAGGCTTTATCACAAAAGCTTCTCTACCTAATACCATGCCTGTGGAATTCTATATCTATTTGATGAATAAATGATTATGGGAAAATTATGAAGGATTTTAATACAATTCCTCAAAAAGGTGTCTCATTCTTAATGCTCCCACACCCAAATAAGAGATTTAACTACCTTAATGAGATCATCTTACTTACATTATCTCATTTA
The DNA here is from genome assembly GCF_007474595.2 of Lynx canadensis. Taxonomy (NCBI): domain Eukaryota; kingdom Metazoa; phylum Chordata; class Mammalia; order Carnivora; family Felidae; genus Lynx; species Lynx canadensis. The sequence continues at coordinate 177,274,908 of NC_044310.1, read as the reverse complement.
ATCATTGTAATAATTCCGTGAAGTATATATGGCATTTGATTTTCATTTTATGGCTATAAAAACCTAAGCTCAAGGTAAGTGATCCAAGGTCACAGCTTAAGGGGAAAAAAAGTGTGTTTTGAATCCAGGTCTATTGCTTCTAGTTCATTCTGTCATTTATGCATTCAACAAACATCCACTGAAGTTATGTCTGCAATCTCTATTAAAACCTCCGTTTAAACAACCCCTTCTTGGGGCGCCTGGGTGGCGCAGTCGGTTAAGCGTCCGACTTCAGCCAGGTCACGATCTCGCGGTCCGTGAGTTCGAGCCCCGCGTCGGGCTCTGGGCTGATGGCTCAGAGCCTGGAGCCTGTTTCCGATTCTGTGTCTCCCTCTCTCTCTGCCCCTCCCCCGTTCATGCTCTGTCTCTCTCTGTCCCAAAAATAAATAAACGTTGAAAAAAAAATTAAAAAAAAAAAAATAAACAACCCCTTGTTTAAACACTGAGTCACATGAGGACAATAACTTAGAAATAGGCCCTGTTGTTGCCTAGAACCATTTTATGAACTGAATTAAAAGTTTCCAATATTTGTCATGAATAGACTTGTTTGTGCATTCTGGCTGATGAATTGTATGTTATGTCAAGTTCTGTTTTGAGATATAAACAAAGGTTGATGGCCTTTAGCAGCCTCAACCACCGAAAAGGTTATGATGCCCTCCCTACCCCCCCAACCTCTCATATATGTATTTAAAAATTTTTTAATATGATTCATAAAGTCAGTGTAATATAGTTCATTAAAGTCTACTTTCACCCCCTAATGACTACTTATAATCTGTTTTGGCATTTTGTGGTACCCTAAGCACATATTTAAATTTGCTCTTTGCTTAATCCGGTCTGGGATACCAGATGTCCATTTGTACATTTTCTTTAGCATTGTACCGTACTTGTATTCTTGTTGATTAATTTGGACACCAGGAATCAGTTGACTAACTTTCTGGTTCAAGGCTATAATTCTTTTCTCAAGTGGAGAGAAATTATGGTCTGCTGTGGTTCAAAGGAAATAATACAAGCTACAGAAAGTTCCTTGCTCCTATTCCAGGTGGGTGGGATGGTTGATATGGTATGGTATATAACTCATTGTGCCACTAGAATGTCATAAAAATCTTGTTCACAAATTGTAGTCTGTGTATTTTGATATAAGAAATTTTATGACACTTTTGAAGATAAATATTGGAAGACTTCTTGCTGCTCCCAATGAGCTAGAAATTAACATTTTTGAAATAATATTCTTGCCATTTTGAAAACTTTAGACTTCATTAATTACTTTTAAATCAGTTGTGGGAACTGTATAATCTTATAATTGTAACCTACCAATAAAGCTGTCTCTCTACTCTTTAAAGAGACATATTACATGCAATTTGAAATATATAATTAATTAGGAATTAACTAGAAAAGCTTCCAGAAAACTAATATTCTTAGGTAGATAAAGGCAGATTAATCTTGAGTTACAAATTAAGTCTTGTGTTAAATTTCTTTTCTTTCTTGAGGGTAAGGGGAAATAAGAACACAGTAATATTTTTATTTATTTATTTATTTATTTATTTATTTTATTTTATTTTATTTTTATTTTTGGGACAGAGAGAGACAGAGCATGAACGGGGGAGGGGCAGAGAGAGAGGGAGACACAGAATCAGAAACAGGCTCCAGGCTCTGAGCCATCAGCCCAGAGCCTGACGCGGGGCTCGAACTCACGGACCACGAGATCGTGACCTGGCTGAAGTCGGACGCTTAACTGACTGCGCCACCCAGGCGCCCAAGAACACAGTAATATTTTTAAACATCAATCATGTATTGTGGAGGCAAGGAACACAGAGATTTTCTTGACATTGAGCAATGCAAACTTTGGTTTGAAATACCCTGATCTCTGTGGATATACTCTATGAAGATAGTGTTCTATGTTTGTTTAATGTCTTCTGGCTTTCTTTGTCAAAAATTCCAGTGATGGGGAAATAGGGAAGTCATTAGACTTTTGCAAATCTCAGTTTCTTCATCTATAAAATAGAGTTCACATAAACAGATACACATACACTCTACACACACATACATACACACATACACACATACACATTCACATACACATGAATTTCATACTAGTTAAATCTTGAGCTCTGGAGTCAGTTGTGGGCTGATATCCTGGCTCCACCATTTTCTAACCATATGACCTTAAGTAAGTTGATTTTTTAAACTTCAGTTTCTTTATTTGTAAAACAAGGATAATAACTTCTAGGGCTCTTTAAGGGTAAAATGAGGAATGCAGTAGAGTGTATAGCATAGTGCTGGTATCTTGGACTTTGTATAAATTATATAAATTAAACAATTTTATTATTATTTTATTAAAAGCATTTTTTTTTAAAAAAGCATTTTAGGGGCACCTGGGTATCTCAGTCAGTTAAACATCCAACTTTGGCCTGGGTCATGATCCCATGGCTCATGGGTTTGAGCCCCGCGTCAGGCTCTGTGCTGACAGCTCTGAGCCTGGAGCCTGCTTTGGATTCTGTGTCTCCCTCTCTGCCCCTTCCCCACCTGTGTTCTGTCTCTCTCTCCCTCTCTCTCTCTCATTCAAAAATAAATAAACACTTAAAAATTTTTTAAAAAGCATTTTATATATTCATAGTGCTAGTTGTTACAAACAGAACCATTTGCCAAAGGTGAGATTCAAATGAAATGTATATCTTCCTCCATAGTATCAGAGGTAATGGCCTCCCTCCTCAGTTTCCCCATGCAGCACTTTACTTATATATATAGACTAGCATCTGACTTCTACGGTGAGAAATGACTAGCTAGCTACAAATGACTGAGCCTATCTTTTTCACTGGATTATAAATTGTGGAGGATACAGACAATGCTTTAACTGAATTTTAATTGCATCCCTGGCTGCAATTATACTGTCTGCACATAGTTAAATTATCAGTCAAGATAAAATTTCAGTCAACAGTTTATCCCTGCAATCTTTTCTTTTTTAAATTTATTATTTATTTTGAGAGAGAGAGAGAGCAAGCAAGCTGGGGAGGGACAGAGAGAGAAGGAAAGGGAGAGAATCCTAAGCAGGCTCCTGCACTGTCAGTGCCGAACGCCAATGCAGGGCTCTTCGTGGGGCTCAAATTCAGGAACCGTGAGATCATGACCTAAGCTGAAATTAAGTGTCCAATGCCTAACCGTTTGACCGACTGAGCCACCCAGGCACCCCATCCTTGCAATCTTGATTTGTACAATAGAACAATTGAGAGAGAATCTCTACCTGATGTGTCTCTAGTCAGGGGCCCAGTCCTACTAGGATGAATGCTAAGTGGGGGTCCTATATGGAGCTTCAGGGTGAGAGCCTTCGAGGGGTGGGAAGAGTACTTTGGCGTTGCTGGTCTCCAGGAGGAAAGCTGGGACTCTTAATGTTAGCATGGTTATTTGTGCCCTGTGTCTCCTTAGAGCCATCCATCAGACCCTGCTTTGCCCCAGTCTCTGTCTGCTCTCTGCAAAGAATATTTGTGATGGGCATATGAGACCTAAAGTTCTACCTCTGCTAAAAAATCTGCTTCCCTTCTAAACATACACACACGGGCACACACACATACATATATATACAGCCATATGTAACCATATGCACAGTCCTCATTCAATGTTAGTCCTGACCTGAACTGCAGTTGGGCTCTTTATAATACTACTTTAATGGTGTGAAACTCCATGGAAATAAAATTAGAAAAGTCTATCATGTAGTGTGTTTATTGTAATGCATAAATATATCCATTTTACAAGTGGGTGGTATTTTACATAGCTTTTTTGTATTACTTGGGGATAATTATTTCAGAATTTTTTGCTGATTTCTCTATAGCGTATGGAAGAAAAATTTAGGCATAATTTATTTTAAAGATCTAATCACAATTATGTCAATTTAATTCAACTCATTAACTCTCTTTTGAGCTTCTATTACATACAAAGGACGGAACTAGGCAATATTGGGAATACACAAATGAATATTAGGGCATGGCCCTCGTCTCTAAAGAGTTCATAACATAACATCATTATCATTGTCAAAGTGTATTTCTTAATGATTCTATCATATGTGTTATGCCTAATGGGGTATAAAACTGGGTAAGCAAATCTCAAAGCCTGCTCAAATCTTTTTTTGAAAAAAAGAATGTACATACATAAATAATAATATGCTAGTTCCCAAGATTTACTCTTGACAAGAAACACAAACACCAATAAATATGAAATTGATTCAGTTAAAAATTATAGTAAAGCCTAATTTATCCAGTATTATCAAAGAATATATATGTGTTTTAATTTTCCTGATATCGGAAACACATTTTTTAAAGCACCAAAGCATTTTAAATATTAATCAGTTTGAGGTATATCTTTCTAAAATGTATCATCTATTTCTTCTGCCTTCTAAAGGTGTGTATCCTGAACCAAATTTAACATTTTCTTAATGAAACTGGGATATTATTGTGAACATCAAATAGTATGCTGTATTATAAATAGGGAGCTTTGGGGCGCCTGGGTGGCGCAGTCGGTTAAGCGTCCGACTTCAGCCAGGTCACGATCTCGCGGTCCGTGAGTTCGAGCCCCGCGTCAGGCTCTGGGCTGATGGCTCAGAGCCTGGAGCCTGTTTCTGATTCTGTGTCTCCCTCTCTCTCTGCCCCTCCCCCGTTCATGCTCTGTCTCTCTCTGTCCCAAAAATAAATAAACGTTGGAAAAAAAAAAAAAAAAGCAAATGATTATAAATAGGGAGCTTTTCAGGAAGAATATTGAGGTGTGCAGGGCTATTTTTCTGTAGACTAAATGGACTCAGACTATATTTTTGGCTTATCTGTTTATTATAAGAATTTAAAAATTTTTAAAAATATTTATTTAAAAATTTGTATTAACTCCAATATAGTTAACATACAGTGTTATATTCATTTCAGCTATACAATATAGTGATTCCACAATTCCATACATCTATTATAAGTTTTTTTTTTAAAATTTTGTTTCCTGGGGTGCCTGGCTGGCTCAGTCAGTGAAGCGTGCAACTCTTGACCTCAGGGTCTTGGACTCAAGCCTGACATTAGGTGTAGAGATTACTAAAAGAATAAACATTTTAAAAAATATTAAAAAATATCTTGTTGCCTTAGTGGTGCCAGTAACTCTGGGCCAGTTACTATTGCTATGTAATAAGTCACCCCAAACTTAGTGGCATGAAAAAAAAATCATTTTATTATGCTCTCAGATTCTGATTCTCAGAATTCAGAATGGGCAAGTGGAGAGAGCTCTTCTTTGCTCTGTGATGTCTGGCCCCTCATCTAGGAACACTCAGATGAGTAGGAGTGACTTTACTAGATGAAGTCTGGACCAGCTGTGACTAGAGAATCTAGTTTCATGATGACATCTCACTCGCCTCCCTGGCACCTGGACTAGAACAGCTAACGGCCGGGTTCAGCTGGGACTATTGACCAGAACACCTATACAGGGCCTCTTCATGTGGCTTGAGATGTCCACAGCTTGTGATTGGGTTCTGAGAGGGAAGGCCCCAAAGACGGGCTTCTTGAGGATGATTGTTCCAAGGGAAACAGGTGGAAGTTTCATGGTCTTTTCTCATGGCCTCAGAAATCATACCGTGCCATTGTATTAGTAACAGGTGAGGTGTGAGGTCAGCCCCAGATTCAAGGGGACAAGATTTAGACTCCCCTTCTTGATGGGGCAGTGAGTGGCAAGATTACACCGGGAGAGAGCATGAGGGATGGGAGAGATTGTTGCAGCCATCTTTGGAAAATACAGTCTGTCAGCAGCCATTTTTATTGCTATTAACAATGTCTTTTCCATCTAGGCTTTCCGCATACTTAGTGTAGAGTTTCAGTTCTAAAATAGCAAAACAAATAAGCTATCTTTTAAGAATTAAATGTAAAATCAGAATATGCAATCATTTGGGTGAAGTCAAAGCATTTTCTCATGAACGGGGTGACTGAGTTTTAATACACTGACCTGATGGTAGCTAGTCTGACTGCCATGGGACTATGAAAGGTTGCAGCAAGAAGGTGACTGCCTGTAAGCCAGGGAGAAAGGCCTGAGGAGAAAACAAACCTGCCGACACCAGAGATCTGCTGCCACCTCAGAGATATTGTGGGTTCAGTTCCAGATCACTGCAAAAAAGCAAGTCAAATGAATTTTTTGGTTTCCCAGTGTTTATAAAACTTTCGTTTAAACAATACTTCAGTCTATTAAGTGGCCAATAGCATTATGTCAAAAAAAAATAATGTACATACCTTAATTTAAAAGAGCTTTATTACTAAAAAATAGTAACCATCATCTGAACTTTCACTGATCACAGATCACGATAACAAATACATATACTAATAATGAAAATATTTGAAATATTGCAAGAAGCACCAATGACATAAGCAAGTGCTGCTAGGAAAATGGTGCCAAAAATTTGTTCAATGCAGGGTTGACACAAAACCTTCAATTTGTTAAAAAAAAATGCAGTTATCTGCAAAGCACAATAAAGCAACGTGCAATAAAATGATATATGCCTAGGGGCACCTGGATAGCTCAGTTGGTTGAGCATCCAACTCTTGATTTCAGCTCAGGTCATGATCTCACAATCCTGAGATAGAGCCTCAAGTCGGGCTCCGCACTGGGCATGGAAACTGCTTTGGATTCTCTCTCTCCCTCTTCCTCTGCCCCTCCCCTCCCTTTCAAAACAAAAAACAAAAAAGATAAATGTCTGTAGTGCAGGTGGCTGGATGTTATGAACTGAATTGTGCCCTGCCCCAAATTCATACATTGCAGCCCTAACCCCCAGTGTGAACGTATTTGGAGATAGGGCCTTTAAGGAGCTAATTAAGGTTAGGGGATACCTGGGTGGCTCAGTGGGTTAAGTGTCCAATTCTTGATCTTGACCTCACAGTTTGTGAGTTTGAGCCCCACATCAGGCTCTGCATTCACAGCAGGGAGTCTACTTGGGATTCTGTCTCTCCTCTCTCTGCCCCTCCCTCACTTGTGCTTGCTCTCTTGCTCTCCTCTCTCTCTCAAAATAAGTAAATAAACTTAAAAAAAATTGTTTTGAAAAGAGCTAATTAAGGTTAAATGAGGTCATAGGGTGGAGCTCTAATCCAATTGGACTGGTGTTCTTATAAGAAAAGGAAGAGATAATAGGTGTGTCCACACAGAGGAAAGGCTATGAGGTGGCTGTCTACAAGCTAGGAAGAAAGGCCTGGGGAGAAACCAAACCTGACAAGACCTTGATCTTGGACAGGCTCTAGAACTGTAAGACAATAAATTTTTGTTGTATAAGCCACTCAGTTTGTGGTATTTTATATGGCAGCCCCAGATTATTAATACACTGGATAACTGACTTCTCAGAGGATATGGTCTTAGTCCTACTGCCCCATCTCTACACTCATCTATGCTCTCTTTGCTATACCTAGATATTCACATGTTTCTATGCCATCACTCATGCTGTTCCTTCTATGTAGAAAGTTCTTTCTAGGGCGCCTGGGTGGCTCAGTCAGTTAAGCATCCATCTTCGGCTCAGGTCATGATCTCACAGTTCATGAGTTCAAGCCCCGTGTTGGGCTCCGTGCTGACAACTTAGAACCTGGAACCTGCTTTAGATTCTGTGTCTCCCTCTCTCTCTGCACCTCCCTCACTTGCTCTCTCTCTCTCTTTCAAAATAAGTAAACATTAAAAAATTAAAAAAAAAAAAAGAGAAAGTTTTTTCCTTCTTATCTGGGCCCATTAACTCATTTCTCAAGGCTCAGCTCAGATACCATCTTCTCTGTGTTTTTACTTAATCAACCATCCAGACAGAATAGCCATTTGATCCTTGTGCACCTACCTCGATTTTATCATTTTTAAAATGTTTATTTATTTTTGAGAGAGAGAAAGTGGGAGAAGAGGAGAGAGAGAGAGAGAGAGAGAGAGAGAGAGAGAGAGAGACAGAATCCAAAGCAAGTTCCAGGCTCTGAGGTGTCAGCACACAGCATGACGTGGGGCTGGAACTCACAAACCATGAGATCATGACCTGAGCCAAAGTCAGACACTTAACCAACTGAGCCACCCAGGCACTCCTTGATTTTATCATTTTTAATTTTGAGTAATAGTCATCTCTGATCCCCTCTCCCCTGCCATAGAATAAAGTGGTTGAGGGGAGGGACTGCATCTTGGTTCCCCTAGTTTCTGGTATAGTGCCTGACGTTTAGTAGGTGCTCAATACATGTTTGTTGATTTAATACATTACACTAGAAACACATAAAATTTAAGACCTGGATGACACTTTACCGATGATGTAATCTAGACTTTCATTTTATAAGTGAATAAAAGGTTGGTTTAGACAGATGTTCAAAGGAAATCACCACCACGCTTCTAGTTGGTACAAAAAAAACATCCTGAAAGGTAATAATTTTAGGGATGATTGAACAATTGAAAGGCATGAGCTCATAGAGCTGAGAAGGGGAATGTGTTCCAGACACTGGGTGGGGCATCGAAAAGGTTTGGAGACAGAGGGGGATGACTGAATAAAGTGAGTACCAAGTTAATGTGTGCACGTTTAAAATGCATTATTGTGATTTGGAAGGTCTGTTTACAAATCTTCAAAGAAACTACACATTAAATTTTATTACTTTTATTACCCGTATCTCCTAATTTTCCCTACTTAGTTATTGATGTGTCGGTTGTTAGTGACACAAGTCAAAACTTAAGCAGTTGGGATTGTGCTGTGTGTATATCCTGGTAATTGCATATAAACTAAAATAATAAAAACACATCCCTTTATCTCAGTATTCTCACTCAGTCAGACCTAGAGCAAAGATCTTACGCACCTCCTTTCAGTTCATTTTGCCCCTGGCAAACTTCCAAGGATAGGCATGGCTGCCATCTTTCACCCCTCATCCATCTTCCCTCAGAAATACTTTCCATTCAGTGCTAAGGGTTGTAAGAGTATGATTATTTTCTTGTTTCCTAAAACATACTGGCAGTTTGGACTCCAGCCAATAACATGTGAAAGAGCCCGCTTGCTATATGTATATATATATATTGGAATGGTCTTTGTGTCTAAAGAGACAAGCAAAACAAAAAATAACAACAACAAAACAGTGGAAAAGGCACAAAAGAAACCTAAAATACCATGCTTTCATTATGGAGATAAAGGCAATAACATTATCAACACATAAATAACAATGCAGGGGTTGTTGTGAGACTTTAGTCAGAAGATATTGTAAAGAGCTCAGTTTGCTGCGTGGCACTTCCTGTGTGAGTGCGCACAAAGCTGTAAAACGTTAGCTGTGAACATCGGCAAGAAGTTCCATGTAGCAGTACCACTTGCCCCATCTGCTTATGAACTTGGGATAATTACTTACCTTTATGACCCTCAGTTTCTTTATCCATCAAATGGGGATAATGATGCCCTTTCCATGGGTTGTTGTGAGGATTTGGTGAAATGATAAAAGGGAAGGACATACTACTGGGTACTCACAGAGATATTTCCTTTTATCGGTGGAAATACTTGGGTTCTATTTATAATTTTTTAAATTTATTTATTTATTTTGAGAGAGAGAGAGCAAGTGGGGGAAGGGCAGAGAGAGAGGGAGAGAGAGAGATCCAAGCAGGCTCCACTCTCAGCGCAGAGCCCGATGTAGAGCTTGGTCTCACGACCGTGAGATCATGACCTGAACTGGAATCAGCAATCGGAACTCAACTGACTAAGTCACTCAGGCATCCCTAATTTTTTTTTAAACTGATTCCCTAATGACTTTGTATCAGTTAGGCCTTTGAAGCTCATTTTTTTCATATAAAATGGAGAGTTGAGCCAAGTAGTTTCTCTTTTAACTGTAAACTTCTAGGGAACCCCTCAATGGGGCCATCACTGACTATTTGACCTTGGCTCCCTCTTTTCTCCCTTTGCTTGTTAGGGTCACTGCAAGCCCTGTGTTAGGAATCTTTATGGGATAGAGGGTTGCAGCAGGCAGAACGGTGTCTCCTTCACTTCGCCCTCCAGCCAGGGTAGCTGCTTCTCCCCCCGTTGTGCCCTCTCTCTCAAAATAAATAAATAAACATTAAAAAAAAAAAGAAAAGATTTGGCCTTAATATATTTCCAGTGTGACCAGCAGACTTCTTCCCTCCAAGAAGGTGATCAAAACAAAGGATGATCTAAATAAGAGCTGTATTTTAAATATTTAGACAGTTATTTGTTAGCTGGTTTCTTATTGGATTGGTTATCTATCTAGTAACCAATGCTGCAGTCATGCAGTCACTTGTAAATTATTTAAATGTGTTTGACTGTTAAATGCACTGCCTACTAATAATGACATAGACCTTTGTGAAAACCTTGGGGAAAAAAAAGCAACCTTTGTGAGATAATGACAAATGACTTGTCCTGTACATGCCCAGGATTTATCTTCATGCATGGATACCTCCTGAAAATGTTGAACTTAACTAAGCAAATAATGCATACAGATGAAACGTTTAATTGTGTTTTCACGGTCTGGACTAGGATTAGCGCAAAGTTTCTGTTCATCAGAGCTTGGATACCTTCAGGTATCAGATCCTAGTCAGGCTCCCACACTTGGAGCCATTTAGTCAGTATTTATGCCTTAAAAAAAAAATACGGAGACTTGAGAGTTAGTGATTTGAAAGGATTTAACCTGTAGATTTTTTTAAAAAGTCAGTGAGAGTTGGATGTTGAAACAGGGGTGTCAAACTGTAGGTTGACTGTTTAAATTGCCCAGGCCTGGGATTTCCTTTGTCTATGCTAAGGTAGAAACTTCCAAAAAATGATTCAGTTTTACCTTTTGCATGTTAGAGTGAAGGTAATGAACGTCCAGTTTCTCAAATCCTCCTTTTCCCTAAAGTACACAAGAATTAATGGGGAGCTAATAATAAGCACAGATTCTGTGATGTGTTAAGCATGATTTGTCTTCAGTAACGGGAAGAAAGTTCCCTTAGAGTTGTGGTTTTCTAGAATATAAAGGGGGCATAACATAGAATAAAGAAAAAAGCTTTGGAAAAGCAAGACTGTCCCTCTGAAAAGAGCACTGAAGTGAGGAAGGAAACGGCAGTAGAAGGACGTGGGTGGAAGGAGATGATTCAGCCAGAGGGGGCTGGGTGAGTCCTGTGGGCTGGCCTGCCTGAGTGTGAAATGGGCGGGTGGTTATGACTAGCATTGAATGGGAGATAATTAAGAGCAAGTTGGTACCAGTAGCTGCCACGGAAGGGAAGAGAATATGTCCAGAAAAAGCAGTTCTTTATTTCAGTGCTGAATTAAAACACCTACCCATGGGGGGCTTTGAGAATCTCATTTTGAAACGAAAAAGTATTTGCTGAAAACAATACAGATGATTATGAAATTGTACGTGCATTCTTCTAGTGTCGTGGTGAAAATGTTTCAAAATGATATAATTGTGCTGGGTACTCTTTCGTGGAAAGAAACATATATTTTAAAATATCAGCCATTCCATAAAGGAAAAAGTATTGCTGTTCAAAGTCATGCACAACACAAGTATCAAGTTTCAATGTGGGATCAGCTACACATACATTTCTGAATCTTTTTTTAAGAGAAAGGACGGAAAATGCACAGCTTCCATCGTCCTTTAAATAGCTTTCTGGATTGAAGAGCATTATAATTAAACTGTACCAAGTGTCACTGTAGAGAAGCTTCTAAATTATGGGTCTGAATGGGGGCGAGAAATGCTATTTGATTGCTTGACAATCAAAACCAGAAAATGTTCAGATATGTACAACCCAGACTTATTGTAATTATATCAGATGGAGAAGTGGGAGGAATAGGTGTAGCCTTGAATTCAGTAATTACTTGTTTATCTCTCTTTCAAAAAATTTAAAAGAAAAACTATTCATAAATACTCAAGAATGCATATTCACAGAGTACTTTTGTATAAGAAAAAAAAATATTAACAAGTAATCAGTCCTTTCAGTGTGTCCCAGAAACAGGTTGTGGGGAAATGGTCATGTATGTCCTCAAAACACTCTCAAAATTTAGAAACTAGTACATTGAACTCTTCGATAAGAACCTTTTTTCTTTTTTTTTTTTTCAACGTTTATTTATTTTTTTGGGACAGAGAGAGACAGAGCATGAACGGGCAAGGGGCAGAGAGAGGGAGACACAGAATCGGAAACAGGCTCCAGGCTCTGAGCCATCAGCCCAGAGCCCGACGCGGGGCTCGAACTCCCAGACCGAGAGATCGTGACCTGGCTGAAGTCGGACGCTTAACCGACTGCGCCACCCAGGCGCCCCGATAAGAACCTTTTTTCAAACAGAATGTCAGAAGGGATGTTCATCATGAAATCTACTTGTCATACTGTTTTGCACTCCATTTCGCCCAGCTCTTTGTTCTCTCAAAGCTCTCTTTCTCTTGTAAGGTGGGAAGGAATAGGTAGAGATGTTATCAGGACATTGCTTAGGCAATTGAGAAGATTTCTTGCTTTTTAAGAGGCCCAAAGATGCCTCTTGGAAAGAAAGTGAGAATTTAATACCATACCAGCACCTTTACAAAGTGCCTGATGCCTTGTTAGGTAGTATATGTGAGAACAAACATTAAACATTTGACTGGGAAACATAGGTAGCAGAAAACTGTCAGGCTAAAAATGATGACATAGCACATTTTTTCATTATCCATTCCTAAGAGAGAAACTGCGACCCTAAATTGTACACATAATACATGCATTATATATGTAAACAAAATGATCTGTTATTCTATAGTCTTCTGGATTGATCCTTCCTTTAACATTTAGCTATGGATCTAGTTTCCATCTCATGTAATGAGGAAAGTCCATTATCCTCTTCCAGCCTTCCCTCTCCTGGGCGCTTTTCATTCCAGATTCTCACTACTGGTTTAATGTACTAGTTAACAATTTTTCTTTCATATATAAGTGAAAGAAATGTTGAACATATTGAAGAATAATTAAACAATTTAAGAATTGGCTTGAATGATTCTTTCTAAAGAGGGCTATTTCCAGACAACAGTATATAGTCCCCTAGAGTGAGCCATTAGATGCCAGTCATAGAAGGACAGTTTCACTTCAGTTAAGGGGGAGTTATTTCTGTAGGTCAGAGATTTACCAAAACAGCCTCAAGCATCTTGAGATGCAGCAAGTCCCTTATCTCTGGAGATGTTTGAGTATTCAGTGGCTACATTCACTTGAGATTTTTCTCACAGAAGTAGACCCTGAGATGAGGATCCAGGGTAGTTTATCTGGCAGGTGATCCCAGAAAAGAGTGGTAGGAAATATAGAAGTAGGACAAGGAAAGGATATATTGTTCACATGAGAGTCCCATATGGAAACAGGAACTCTAATCCCACTTGGAAATTCTGGAGGCCAGTGTAAAATAGTCACCTGTTATCCTGCCAACAAACTGAGAGGGCTAAGATATTTACACACAAATTTCCATCAGTAGAGGTTGAAAATTACCCCAGGAAACCATTAGTCCTCTGCCACTTTCTGCCTGCCTGGTGCTATGCTGGCAATTGAAAGCCAATTTGGCCCACAGTGAACTGCTAAGAAGGAAAGAGTGTGAGGCAGGGTCTCAGTAGTATCTGATAAATTAGCTAAAAACTTGAGAAGGCTAATGTAGAAAATAGATTGTAATTTGATAACCCAAGAAGGGAGCAAGCCCAGAGAGGTGTATTTATCGGTTTTTCACAGTGTTTGTTTTCCAAATTGAATTTGAATGACCATAGATACTACCATGCCCTCTTCAGTTTGCCTCAAGTCCTATCACTCTCTGCTGCTAGTTTCACACATTTGCATTACTTGTCTTCTCTTAGAATTTGCTGCCGTGGAGGAAATTCAAATCTAAGATGGTGGGTAGGTCTGGAAGTCTTGGAGGACACTGCCAACTGTGAAATTCTGTGATGCCATGACTAGATGGTTCCTAAAACTCCTTTGAGCAATAAAATTCTATGAGCTAATTATATGCTGTCTTTTTAATTATCTTTGCAAGTTCCTTGAGGCCAATAGTATAGACCTATAAAAGCTCCGGATTAATTGAAATGCAATTATGCATTTTGAAGTGCTAATAAATAGAGCAACATTCATGTATAAATTCACTACTCCTTTAATGTTTTCACTGTACAAGGGTAGCTTGACACACATATGAATAGAGGACAAAGAGAAACTACTTAGTATTCAGCAGGTTTGTTTTAGGGTCTACAGTTATACTCCAGTGAATTTGTTAAAGCAAGCATGCACATTGATGCTCATCCACTTAGTCTGAGATCACAAGGAAAGATGACCTTGGCAGACAACATTAAAGCTTTTAAAAATTGGTCTTGCATTACGCTAACTGCAAGAAGCCAGACATATAAGGCTATATACTCTGATTCCATTTATATGACATTCTGGAAAAAAACAAAGTATATGGATAGAAATTAAGTCCGTAGTTGTAAGGTTGGGGGTTAGAGTGGGGGGTACTACAAAGGGGCAGGAGGGAATCTGTGGGGGTGATGGAAATGCCCTCTGTCTTCATAGTATGTTACACTACTCTCCACATTTGTCAAATATCATCAAACTGTATATGGAAAATATACAATATATATATATATATAAAATATATAAATATTTTATAAAAATTTATATAAAATTTTTATATAAAAATTTATATAAAATATATATAAAAATATATATATAATATATAAATATAAAAATATATATAAATATTATATATATTATATATTATAATTTATATATTATATTATATAATATATAATATAATATATAATATATAATATATATAATATAATTATATAATATAATATAATATATTATATATATTATAAATAAATATATATATAATATATAAAAAATATAATATATATATTTTATTTTTAGCATTCCAAATCATCTTTGTTCTTCTGATATGATGGAAACAGGTCAATGGATGAAATAAGGTTTGTTTTGTTGTTGCTCTCAACTTCCTGTGACAGTATCTGCCTTAAGTCTTTTTACCTCCGGTGTTTTTCTCTAGGCCCTGTTTCAGAATTCACATTTTATTATTTTGACATATTTCTTCCTTTATTTATTTAAAGGAAATTTATAGGAGCTTTCTAATTTCCAAGCAAAATCCTAGGCTGTAAGAACCCTAAGTTGAGAGGAGAGATGACGTGGTTTGACTAAGCCTGAACGCCTCCAACATTCTACTTCAAAAGCTGGAGGGCTTGTCTTCTCTGTCAACTCCATTTCTATTCTCTTGAATTCCCTGTGCACAACACATTCCTGAAGAACCTTGTCCTTGATTCTCCCGTGGGTAAGCCACTCTCTGGATGTGGTTACATCTGGGGCAGCTGCTGAGGGTGCTGATCTGGGGAGCGGGCAGCAGGGTGGGGTGTCAGGTGCCATTTACATTTCTCTAGTTGACAAGGGAGAGCACTCATGCTGTTCCATCAGGGAATGAGGGATGATTATAAGAACCTGGGGCCAGCACCATGTACCCTATGTCTCTATTTGCCTATAGCATCTAGCACCTTCCCCAGCCTCACACTGGGTGCTTGGTAGTTGTCAATTATTTGACTGACCTCCACTCCTATCTATGCCAAGACTTCCTACTGAGGGACTTGTACTCATCCCTTATAATTCTGCTATACATCCTGAACCTCCAGAGCCAGCCTTTCCCTCCTAGCCAGCCCTAAAATCTGTTCTAGGTATCCCTTCTTTGAACTTTCCTAAGACCTTCTTCTTATACCTATTATAGCCTAAATCACTCTGTAGTTTAATTGTATCGTGATTTCTGTGCCCTCCACCCCTGCCCACTATTGCTCACCACCCCTCCTCCAACAGTACCCTATGGGCCTATTGAAGGCAAAGTTTTGGTTTTTTTTTTTATCTTTATTTATTTTTAAGAGGGAGAGAGAGGTGGGGGGAGAAGAACAGGGAGAGAGGGAGTCACAGAGTCTGAAGCAGGCTCCAGGCTCTGAACTGTCAGCACAAAGCCTGACACAGGGCCCGAACTCACAAACTGTGAGATTGTGACCTGAGCTAAAGTCAGATGCTTAACTGACTGAGCCACCCAGGTGTCCTTAGAAGTGTGTGTGTGTGTGTGTGTGTGTGCGCGCGCGCGTGTTGTATCTGGAACATTATAGATTCCTTATAAATGTTTACCAATGAACCAATAAAAATTTGCTCATGCTACTTTCAGAAGTTTGCTTTCTCGATTGCAAATGATTTCAACTGCAAGAAAAAGAAAAACCTGCTAACTTGTATTAGCTTATACAAATAGATGTTTCTTTTTCTGGCGTTAAAAAAAAAAAGGTTTGGAAAAAAGCAGCTGCTGACCATGTTTTAGACATGTAAGAGGTCAAGGCCAGAGATTCTGTGATTTACTTGGCCTTTCCTTTATGACCACAAGATGGTTTTTTAAGTGCCCAACTTTTGAAATTAAGTAGGAGAGAGTTGTATCAGTTTTCTATTGCTGTGTTACAAATTGCCACAAATATAGAAACTTAACACAAATTTTGTTATCTCCAGTGTCTGTGGGTCAGGAGTCTGGTCAGTGGTTAATTGAGTTCTTGCTCAAAGAATCACCAGATTGAGAGCACAGTGTCAGCAGGGGCTGCATGCCATCTGAGGCTCAGGATCCTCTTAGAAGCTCACTGATAGTTGGTCAAATTCAGTTCCTAGGGCTGAGGCTCTCATCAGCTAGAGGCTGCTCCCAAGCAGTTCACAACATGACCATTTGTCTGCTTGCTTTATTTTTTTTTAGAAGGGAGTGTCTTTTTTAAAAGTTTATTTATTTATTTTGAGAGAAACAGAGGGAGAGAGAGTGTGAGTGTGTGCAAGTGGGGGTGGGGCTGAGAGAGGGAGAGAAAGAACCCCAGGCAGGCTCCACACTGTCAGCACAGAGCCTGATGCTGGGCTTGAATTCACAAACTATGAGATCATGACCAGAGCCAAAGTCAGACACTTAACCGACTGAGCCACCCAGGTGCCCCTATGTTTGCTTTCTTTTACAAGGCCAACGGGAAATGATCTCTTTTGAAAAGCTTGCCTGATTATGTCAGGCCCACCCTGAATAATCTTCCTTTTGATTGACTCAAAGTCAACCAATTGGTAACATAATCATGGTGGTGATATCCCCCATGGGGAGGGAATCAAAGGGAGAGGATCCTACAGGGCATGTCATCTGAGAATTCTGCCTACTGCAGAAGTGATGTCATCTGTGCCTCTCTCTTTCATTTGAAAAACAAATGGCTTCTTAGAGTTCCTCTTAATACGGTTCTGCTTGTCTCTCATTGGCCAGAACTATATTGCATGGCCACTGCTAATTACAAGGACAGCTGGTGAAGAGGATATCTAGCTTTTCTACCTTCTATAAAGAAGGCAAGAAAAGGAGATGGGCTGGAAATGGATGTTGGATTAGTGTATCAACAGACCATGCCACCTGTCAAATCTCCTCGAAACTTAATTATAGAATGTTAGATCTGGAAGAGTACTGAAAATCATTTAGTACTTTTCAGTTTTCTAGATAATGAAACTAAGGCCCAGAAAACTCATGTAACTTCTTTCTTTTTTTTTTTTTTTTTTTTGAGACACAGAGTGAGCATGAGTGGGGGAGGGGCAGAGGGAGAGAGAGAGAGAGAGAGAGAGAGACACGGGGAGGTGGGGGGGGGGAGAGAGTCAGTCTTAAACAGGCTCCACACCCCCATACAGAGCCTGAAGTGGGGCTTGATCTCACAACCTTGAGATCATGACCTGAGCCAAAATCAAGTAGGATGCTTAACCGACTGAGCCACCCAGGCACGCCGAGAGAACTCATGTGACTTTCTTGAAGTCACACATTACTTTTTTTGAAGCACTGGACAAAAGCATATTCACCTTCTCTAGCAGTTTAGTTGATCAAATCTCCAGGGAAAAAAAGATATTATACAAATAAGCCTATGATAGAATAATCTCTCTTGAAGTTGATCACTGATCCATCTTCCTATCACACGAAAGAGGTTTCTACCTTCTAATCATAATTTGTGAAGGAAGCAGCTTGGGCAAAAGGGATGGCTGGTAAATCATAGGTGCAGAGGGCAAGTCTGCCTGAGTTCAGAAAAATGAAGATACACTCCTGACTCAAGAAGTCAGGGAAAGCATCAAAGAGGACCTAGAATTTGAGATGGGCCTTAAAGGGCAGATAAGGTGTAGCATGGGGAGATCAAGGAGGGCATTCCATCTAGGGGGAGACATCAAAACAGGAATAGATGTGTTAAACTAGAGAAATGTACAAGGAGGACAGAGATCAACTCAGCTCAACCAGGCTGGCTTCAGAGGGGCTGATTTGTTAGTCTAGGAAAGAGGTAATGCTGACTTGAACTTGGAGGGTGACAGTGAGGGTGAAAAGGATGGCAGGGAGGATGGAATGAAAGTTGTGTATGCTGATTGGACATGTTTTCACTGAGTCTGTAAGCACAAATGTAGGAAGTGGGTTTATTCACCTCCTATTCCCAGCCCCATGACCAATGCCTGCACATACTAAGTATTCGGTGTTTTTAGTTTAATTTGTGAATGATTTGGTACAGAAGGTAAAGGAAAGGATGGTATCAAGAACCACTTGAGGCTGGATTGGAGAACAGGAGGAGGTGCAGAATTCAAGGGGGTATGGAGTTCAGTTTCAGACATGTTGAGCCCCCGGTATCTCCTGGAACTGAGGGATGGGATAATGTCTAGTAGGTCACTTGGGAGAGGCACCCAAGAAACTGGTGGGCCTGGAGATCTAGCTGTCAGGGCAGAAAAAGAAGGTAGTGGAGAACTATAGGGAATACCTGTATTTAAGAGGGAGGTAGATAAGCCAGAAAAGGAGAATGAATAGTTATAGAACTGCCTAGAGAAAAAAGATTGTGGGTCCAAGAAGACAAGGAAAAAGAGTGTCTAAAAGATAATAACCAGCAGTTTCTGAACAAGACTGCTTTCAGAGAGAATGCGGTTCTCTCTGAAGAGCCGCAAGAGGTTTAGGAGTGAGTAGGGAAGGGGAGCTGACAGCTAGTATAATTCACTTTCAGAAGTTTTAATGATGGAGAGATGACAGAATCAATGGAAGGTGATTTGGTTTATTTGCTTTTGAGAATGAGAGTGACAGGCATCTAACTTCTGTTTGGGGGGGGGGTGGGTGGAACAGAGGAAAAGGGGAGAGTGAATATAAAAGAGAAATCCTGCTAAGGGGGGCAGTCTAGCATCTGGGGGGTGATGGAAGGTGGATCCAGAGAGGAGGAAGCACTCCTTGTCTTCTGAAGCAAGAGGGAGAGATGAGGAGAGAGAAGGACAGGAAGGTTTTTTTCCATTGCCCTGTCACTAAGGTAGTGGAGAACTATAGGGAATACCTGTATTTAAGAGGGAGGTAGATAAGCCAGAAAAGGAGAATGAATAGTTATAGAACTGCCTAGAGAAAAAAGATTGTGGGTCCAAGAAGACAAGGAAAAAGAGTGTCTAAAAGATAATAACCAGCAGTTTCTGAACAAGACTGCTTTCAGAGAGAATGCGGTTCTCTCTGAAGAGCCGCAAGAGGTTTAGGAGTGAGTAGGGAAGGGGAGCTGACAGCTAGTATAATTCACTTTCAGAAGTTTTAATGATGGAGAGATGACAGAATCAATGGAAGGTGATTTGGTTTATTTGCTTTTGAGAATGAGAGTGACAGGCATCTAACTTCTGTTTGGGGGGGGGGGGGGGGGGGGGGAACAGAGGAAAAGGGGAGAGTGAATATAAAAGAGAAATCCTGCTAAGGGGGGCAGTCTAGCATCTGGGGGGTGATGGAAGGTGGATCCAGAGAGGAGGAAGCACTCCTTGTCTTCTGAAGCAAGAGGGAGAGATGAGGAGAGAGAAGGACAGGAAGGTTTTTTTCCATTGCCCTGTCACTAACTGGCTTTCGGCCACTATGTAAAGCCTCCCTGAATACTCATCTATAAAGTCTCCTCATCCATAAAGTCAAGCCTATGCCTTGGTGGTCACTAGAGTATGATAAACTCTTTATTTTTTTTTTTTTTTTTTTGCTCTAGATATATTTCTTAAGATTCCCTTCACTCCTCTGCTGTCTTCAAACAATCATTTGCCAATAATGGTAATAATTGGCACAATCATTTACCAATAATGGTAATACTTGGCACAATAAATGGCCACAATTTATTGCATGTCTCAGAAGTCATACCCAATTAGGATGAATTCTGAAAAGCTACATGATGGAAAAATCATTTGAATGTACCTTGAAGGATGACATTTTATGTATGTGTGTATATAAAATGTCTTAGTATACATATCTAAAATCTTACAGGTAATTCAGTGTAATGTTATTCTATTTCTTTCCTGAGTTCACTCAGCTCTTGTCTTATTTCTTACTGACTTTTTGTCTGTTTTTGCACTTAGTTTTTGAATTTATGTTTCAAAATGTTTCTCATAGTCCCAAATGCTGGGTTAAGGATAAATAATTCAGTTTGGAGAATTGTGTTACAGTAGGAGAGTTTTCTTTCACTTTGCCATTATTTGGGGGATGAGTTTTTATCAGTTGATATAGAAATAGATACAGAGTTCTATTGTTTGGATTCTTTTTATTTCTATTATAATGATTTTGCTTAGATGAAGACTGATCTGCATTTCCATGGACAGGGCTGAATGGTGGGGTGGATGAAAGATTTCCAGATCAAGAGTGCCCTCTTCTGTTAGTGTGGCAAAGTATACTGTTTTGTTTTCTTTTTCTTTTTTTAATTGATTGATCATTATTTTATGGAAGAGGAATGATAGGAGAAGAGGAATTATTGTGCTTCCTTCCATTTTAGAGGGAGAGAAGGTCTGATAGGTTCCTAAATTTCCCCCTCAAGTTTTTTCCCCTCATCCTACAAGATTTCTGAAACTCACCTCTGCTTTTGTTTGATCCCTCTGCCCAAAACTTTATCTTTCCAAAACTGCTTTCTTGCACCCTCCACACACAGTTAAGTGCCTTCCTTGTAGTAAGTGCTCTGATCTACCAGCATGTTTTTTCAGTGTTTTCAAACTTAGGGTGGGCTTTCTCCTTTGGGTGGTGGTTTTAGATCAATCTTAAGTCCACCACTAGTCCCCCATTTCTACACTCTGTACAGTTTTTCTCAAATTGATTTGTTTTCCTGACAGGCTTGCATCAAGAGTGTGGGGGCAGCTTGCTGGATTTCAGTGTTTATTTTTCTATGTAAAGTTAATTTGAAATTTGAACATTCTCTGTTTTCTAGTTATGTTGAAGGCATGGGCATTATCTAGTGTTATTTGATCTTTTCTTTCTTTCTTTCTTTCTTTCTTTCTTTCTTTCTTTCTTTCTTTCTTTCTTTCTTTCTTTTTGAGTCAGGGATTATGTTGGTAGATTCAGATTTATGCCATCACCATTGTGTTGGCTACTTCAAATTCTTCCATAATGTTTACTCTAAATATAATTTACCAACAAGATATATAGGAATCCATTGACTCAAATTATCTTATCTTTCTGTTTAAGCTTCTGTATCTGTTGAGAATTCAATTGGGCTGCTGGTTGAGGGGACCCCAAAACCAATGGTTTAAACAAATTAGGGGTCTTTCTTGTGTAACAAGAAGTAGGGGGTAGTGGGCATTAGCTCAGCAGCATAGCAATGTCAGTGTTGATATCTCTGTGACATCTTAACCTTTTCCTTGTTGTTGCCATAGTTGTAATAAGGCTGCTCCACCTCTAGCATTACATCTAGAATCCAGCCAGGAAGAAGGACAAAATGCAAAGGGCAAAAGGCGTTTGTGGACTGTCAGCTCCATTTTAAGGATCTTTACTAAAAACCCCATCCAAAAACTTTTGCTTATGCCTAATTGTCCAGGGCTGAGTTAATGATAATCTCTAGCTGCAAGCAAAAGTGGGAAATGTAGTTTTTGTTCATTTTAGGGTTTTTGTTTGTTTTCCTAAGTACCTTATTGCCCATAACAAAATTGGGGAGCTATTAATAAGGAAAAGGATACTGAGTAGGCAACTAACAATTCTCCTCTACAGCTCCCAAATTCCAGAGTCAAGAGTTGCTGGTCTTGCACCATTGACTCAGAAACAATTCCCAGACCCATGACTATTGGCCATCTTTGGGAGGCCCTAGGAAAGCCTATATCAAGAGAGGTAAGAGAACGACAGAGGGACTAACCAACTATAGAAGAGGGCAAGAATAAAGCAAGACTGAAAATTGTCCCAGGCTGATTGACCCTTATCTCAGGAGAGGGCCAAAAAACAAATAAATAGTTCTTTTTTAAGAAAAACAAAAAGCGGGGCGCCTGGGTGGCGCAGTCGGTTAAGCGTCCGACTTCAGCCAGGTCATGATCTCGCGGTCCGTGAGTTCGAGCCCCGCGTCAGGCTCTGGGCTGATGGCTCAGAGGCTGGAGCCTGTTTCCGATTCTGTGTCTCCCTCTCTCTCTGACTCTCCCCCGTTCATGCTCTGTCTCTCTCTGTCCCAAAAATAAATAAACGTTGAAAAAAAAAATTTAAAAAAGAAAAACAAAAAGCACATTAAGGAATGCCTTAGTTTATAAACAAGGACATAGTTATTATCATATCTTTGCTCTTTTCTCCACTCTTTCTCCAAATGGAAGTAATCCTATAATGGAACAACTTCTTGAGGAGATAAAATCTAGCAGAAGATCATCTGTTCTCAGCATGGAAATATCTAATGGGCTAAATTCATTTCCAAAATGGCCCTCAGTCATCTCATCTAACACACACACACACACACACACACACACTCACACACACACACACACACACACACACACATTCATAGAGACTTTCATGAATGATGCCCGCATAGATACATATCTCCAAATAACCATTAATTCAGCTACTTGTCCATTTGAGTAACCTCATTTGCTGAAATATGTACATTATTCATTATTCTTTTGTCTTAAATGCAAGCTACTTTTGTAAGTACCCAATTATTTAAGATTCATTTCAGAGAATAGGGAACTAGATACTGAAAAATTTCCAGACATAAAGACAAACATCCAAGTTTATGAATACACCCATTTATTTACTCCAGCAGACAGAATCTTGGCATATAATGATTGCATTTTGATCCACAGAAAATTCTCAGGAGATATGAACTTCTTGTTCTACCACTAGCTAACTGTGCTATTTAGAGCAATTTACTTAGCCTCTCTGAACATCATTCCCCATTTTTAGAAGAATGATGTCGGTATTAGTGTTTCCTCTAAGTTTCAAGATCCTATGATTTTAGATATTCTTATATTCAATTAGTATTTGTTCAATGTCTGCTATGTATCAGGCACTATTATGTGTACTATGAACACATTATAGTCTAGTAATTATAATGAGGGGGGATTTCAAGTCAATTAAAAGGAGAAAGTAAATTAAATACCTAGGAATAAATTTAAACAACAGGTGAAAGACCTATACACTGAAAACTACAAAACATTGCTGAAAGAAACTAAAGGGCTAAATGAATGGAAAGACATCTCATATTCATGGGTAGCAAGACTTAATGTTGTTAAGATGGCGACAGTACTCAAAGCAATCTACAGATTCAGTACAATCTCTATCAAAAATCCAACTGCCCTTTCTTCAAATTCATATGGAATTGCAAGGGGCCTTGATTAGCCAAAAACAGTCTTAAGAAGAGAACAGTAATGGGCGCCTGGGTGGCTCAGTCAGTTAAGAGTCCAACTTCACTTCAGGTCGTGGTCTCATGGTCCATGAGTTCAAGCCCTGTGATGGGCTCTGTGCCAACAGCTCAGAGCCTGGAGCCTGCTTCGGATTCTGTGTGTGTGTCTCTCTGCCCCTCCCTGCTTATGCCCTGTCTCTATCTGTCTGTCAAAAATAAACATTAAAAAAAATTTTTTTTAAAGAGAACAGTAAGAGGACTCACATTTCCTGATTTCAAAATTTACTATAAAGCTACAATCATCAAAATGGTGTTGTACTTGCATAAAGATAGACATATGAACCAATAGAATAGAATTGAGAGGTCAGAAATAAGCCCATGCATCTATGACCAATTGATTTTTGACAAGGGTACCAAGTCCATTTAATTAAAAGAGCAGTCTTTTCAACAAAAAGTTCTGAGACAGCTGGATTTCCACATGTAAAAAGAATGAAGTTGGACATCTACCTCACATAATATATAAAAATTAAGTCAAAACGGTTTAGTGAACTAAATATAAGCACCGAAACCATAAAACTTAGAAGGAAACGGGTAGGTCTTCATGACCTTGGATTTGGCAATGGATTCTTAAATATGACACCAAAAGCATGAGCAATGAAAGAAAAAATAGATCAATTGGACTTCATCAAAATAAAAAACTTCTGTACATCAAAGGACACTATCAAGAAAGTGAAAAACCAACTGACAGAATGGGAGAATGTATTTGCAAATCATATATCTGATGAGGAATTAATATGTAAAATATAAAAAAGAATTCCTACAACTTGACACTAAAACAAACCAAACAACCCAATTAAAAAATGGGCAAAGAACTTGAATAGAAAATTCTCCAAAGAAGAAATACAGATGGCCAATATGCTCAACATCACTGATCATTAAAATCGTCATGAAAAACCACAATGAGATACCACTCTTCACATCCATTAACATGCCTATTATTAAAAAAAAAAAAAAAAAAAAAAAGAAGGAGTGCCTGGGCAGCTCAGTTGCTTAAGCATTGGACTCTTGATTTCTAGTCAGGTCATGATCTCTTGGTCATGAGATCAAGCCCTGTGTTGGGCATGGAGCCTGCTTGAGATTCTCTCTCTCTCCATTTCCCTCTCCCTCTGCACACCCCCAGAAAAAAAAAAAGGAAAATAAAAAATGTTGGCAAACATTGGAAGTTGGAAACTTCCATTGCTGGTGGTAATGTAAAATGGTATAGCTACTATGGAAACAGACTGGTCGTTCCTCAAAACACAAAACATAAAATTACTATATGACTCAGCAATTCCATTTGTAGGTACATAGCCAAAAGAATTAAAAACAGGGACTTTAATTTTTTTTTAACGTTTATTCATTTTTGAAAGACAGAGAAAGTGCAAGTAGGGGGTGGGGCAGAGAGAGAAGGAGACACAGACTCCGAAGCAGGCTCCAGGCACTGAGCTGTTAGCACAGAGCCTGATGAGGGGCTCAAACTCATGAACTGTGAGATCATGACCTGAGCCACAGTCAGATGCTCAACCACCTGAGCCACCAGGCTCTCCCAAAACAGGAATTTTAATAAATATTTGTATACCAATGTTCATTGCAGCATTATCACAACAGCTAAAAAGTGGAAATGACTTAAGTGTCCATCAACAAATGATTGCATCAACCTATGCACATAATGGAGTGTTATTCAGCCATAAAAAGGAATGAAATTCTGCTATATGTTCCAATATGGATGAACCTTGAAAACATGTGAATTAAAGTAAGCCAGACACAAAAAGGGCAATTAATATAATTGTCCACTTTTTTTTTTTTAATTTTTTTTTTCAACGTTTATTTATTTTTGGGACAGAGAGAGACAGAGCATGAACGGGGGAGGGGCAGAGAGAGAGGGAGACACAGAATCGGAAGCAGGCTCCAGGCTCTGAGCCATCAGCCCAGAGCCCGACGCGGGGCTCGAACTCCCGGACCGCGAGATCGTGACCTGGCTGAAGTCGGACGCTTAACCGACTGCGCCACCCAGGCGCCCCTATAATTGTCCACTTTATATGAAATATTAGAATATGAAATATCTTCTATGAAATACCTAGAATAGGCAAATTCATAGAGGCAGAAAGTAGATTAGAGGTTGGGAGAAGGAAACTGTTGATTCATGGTCACAGAGTTTCTGTTTGGGTGTTGAAAAATTGGGACAATAGGAAATGGTGATTATTCATCCAGTGTTGTGAATGTAATGCCACTGAATCGTACACTTAAAATTGGTTAAAATGGTAAATTTTATGTTACATATATTCTAACCACAATAAACATTTTGCCAAAAAATAAAAACAAGAAGGTAACACAGCTAGATAAGAAGATTTGGAGACAGATGCTCTCACATTATAGGAAGCTATTGGCTATGCCTTGAGACATGCATGCAGATGTATACAGACGCAGACTTATACATGCACAAACACAACTAGGTACCTAAACACTGATAGCCAGATGAACACAAGAGTTACATACCTACAATTTGCACTTGAAATATAAAGATGGTTGATTTTAAACCTCCATCAGAATTCAACCATCCACACAAAGGTGCACACACCTACACACTACATTATGTAACATAGCTACAAAGGTTGCCAAAGAACCTGTTAACCTACAGAAACACATGTTCTACATGCCTACACACACAGAAAGACATCCCACAGAAACCATGATGGATGATGTAACAGCAAAAGGGTTCAAAGGCATGTAATGGATCCACTGATTGATAGGAGAATCTGGGTAGTGAGCAAAAAGATAAATATTGGGAGCTAAGAGTTGTATGGAAAGGAGGGAATTGGAGGATGGGTCAAATGGGTGAGTGGGAAGATGAGTGGCTGTCATAAGAAAACATCATATGGCTTCTTTGTCAAAGAGATTCAAATCAGAATAAGCTTGAGTTGCCAAGTTTTACTCTTTCTCTCACCTGTTACTATATGATCTCTGGTTATCAGAGAACAAGCTATATATTCAATTACCTTTATAATTACACTAGCCCTTCCAGCTGGTCCCCACACAATTATAGAGGAGTTCTCGGGTGAGTTCAGTGAGCTTCCTGCTGTCTTCTTTCTGCCCAGATACAATGAATCCTCCTCATACATTGTCTGAATTCAGCAGTGGGAAGGCCCCATGCCCACTGGCCTCCAGCTGGGGGTGGTGGGTGAGGAGGGAAGTCCCAGACTGACCAAGATCTTTTTACTGATGGTTGAGCTGAGGAAGTGATCTGGGAATGGTGAGTCAGGAGCCAGTGATCAGCATTTAGAGCTGACATTCAAAGGGAGTAGCCAATGAGAAGAGAAACAAGATCTTCAAGACGAGCAGGAGTGAGGCCTGAGCACAAGACTTCCCCCAGGACATACCTATTGTGTTGGTCCTGGTGTCCTTTGTGGAGGCAAAAGCTGTACCTGGGGCACCCGGGTGACTCAGTTGAATAAGCGTCTGACTTCGGCTCAGGCCACAATCTTACGTTTCGTCAGTTGGATCCCCACATTGGGCTCTGTGCTGTCAGTGCAGAGCCTGCTTCGGATCCTCTTCCCCCCTCTTTCTCTGTTTCTCTCTCTCTGTTTCTCTCTCTCTCTCTCTCTCTCTCTCTCAAAAATAAAACCTTTAAAAAAGAACAACAGAAAACAAGCTGTACCTCAGCAGAGAGTTGCTTATGGCAGTACTTAGCTAGAGCCTGCCAGGAAATCACGAAGGAGGCACAAGGGCTCTGCCTCTAGTCTCTTTCCTGGGCCTTTTCACCTCAG
This sequence comes from Lynx canadensis, assembly GCF_007474595.2. Lineage (NCBI taxonomy): Eukaryota > Metazoa > Chordata > Mammalia > Carnivora > Felidae > Lynx > Lynx canadensis. The sequence continues at coordinate 177,247,529 of NC_044310.1, read as the reverse complement.
CACTGGCACTTTATTTTTCTCTCTTCAGAAACTAATTCCCTTCTACCTCCTATTAAAATCTTGAATGACCATGAGAATTAACGTCTTATCCTTCTCCGTTTGGAAAGAGAATCCTCACCGCTAACCAATAAAAGCAGAATGAGTTACATACAATTATCAGTACTTCCTCTTTTTCAACCTGTTTTGAAAAGCTGAAAAACAGCCTAGGCCAGTATAGGGTGTTACAATTTAGCAAACAAAGTGACATCTTGGTGTGTTCTGTTTTTTCCTGAGTTTCATAATACAGTAATTTTCTGAAGAGAGCATACGGATTGAATAGAAGTTGGTCTTTAATAGAAAGCCAAGATTGGCTTTGATTTTTGACTATAAGTATTATCTTTTTTTAAAAAGTACAGTACTTTTTAAAAAATGTTTATTTATTTTTGAGAGAGAGAGAGAGAGCGTGAGCAGGCGGGGAGGGGCAGAGAGAGAGGGAGACAGAAAATCCAAGGGGGCTCTAGACTCTGAGCTGTCAGCACAGAATCCAACGTGGGGCAGAACTCACGAACTATGAAATGTGAGATCATGACCTGACCTGAGCTGAAGTTGAAAGTTTAACTGACTAAGCCACCCAAGCACCCCCAAAGGACACTACTTTCAGTGAATTTTTAAACGAGTATAACTGTTATAATTTTAACAGATAATAATAACATTTGGGATGGGTGTTTGTGTGTATGTAAGTGCCAGAGATATATGATTTTGCTGGGTGAAGTCTATGGTTCATGAAATCACTATTCTCAATACCGAGAGCAGTTAAAAAATGTTTTTTGTCATTCGGCTGTTATAAGTCCATAGTACAAGTTATTTGAACATAAAGGATGTTGATTCTTAGATAAAATTATCATGTTCTGGCTCTTCACTTACTTTGAATTCAATTGTAGTAGAAAAATTATTCTATCTTTGAAAATAATTTAACTTTTGTAAGCATGCATGCATGGATAACTCCAAAATGAATAGTGAACTTAAAAAGCTGAAACCTCTTCTGACAGCAGCTTAACTTAATTCTGGAAGAAATTAAGGAAGAGAAACATCAGAAGTATGTCCCCTCTTTTAGATATAATACAAACTCAAGACAAATATTCTTGACTTGAACCATCTGAGAAAAGATTCTGACTGTCTTTCCATGTGATTTGCATATAACTCACATGCCTACACAAAATATCACAAGCCAGCTGCCTCTGTAGGTTTCCTATTCAGAGGAAAGAAAGCAGACCATTGTCAGAGTGAGGGAGGTGAGGAATGAAGACCAGCAGCTAGGCATGGACTCCACGGTTCGCCTAAGCCCGCACTGAGACAAGGGCCTACCGACTTCATTCCCCAACCCCCATCCTGCCCAGCTCCCCCTACCCTGATGACAGGGACTACTCCAGGTGCTCCGGCCAGGAGGCCTGAAACATACAGCCAGTGTGGATAACCAGGTGGTATTTTGTTTTGTGTTTTTCTTTAAGATGTATATGGATTAAAAGTCTGTGTTTCTGTTTTAAATGTTAGGAGTTTTCATTTTTTGCTTTGAAGTAAAAACAAAATGTCTTTTTAAGGAAAATAACACTTGTTTAGAAAACATAGAAAAGCATAGAAAAATTAGAAAACATAGATAAGCAGGGGTGCCTGGGTGGCTCAGTCAGTTAAGCGTCCGACTCTTGATTTGGGCTCAGGTCATGATCTCATGGTTTGTGAAATCGAGCCCCACATCCAGCTCTGTGCTGACAGCATGGAGCCTGCTTGGGATTCTCTCTCCCTCTCTCTCTGACCCTCCCTGGCTTGCTCGCTCTCTCTCTCTCAAAATAATTAAATAAACATTAAAAAAAATTTAAAAACAGAGAAACATAGATAAGCAAAAAGATTATATATATATATATAAAATATCAGTTTATAAACCTATGTCTAGAATATTTCCATTTTGATTTGATTAGATATATATTGTGTGTATATATAATCATTTTTTAAAAAATAAAAATGGTAATATTCCAGACATAGAAATTTGTAAACTGATAATTTTTTACAGAATATATAAGGAACATTCTTCGATATCACTATATAGACATTTATAACCTCATTCATGGGCACATGATATGTTATTAGAAGTAGCATTATTAATTTACCTTCAATTGCTGGACACATGTCGTAAAAGTGTTTCACCATTATTTGCAGTACTATGCTAAAACATACTTGTACGTGCATCTGTTTATATGAACTGTTTACTTCCCCAGGATAAAATTCTAGAAGAATTGTTAACTATACTCTTTTTAAGGTTTTTGATTCATTTAGATAAATTTCCCTACAGTAAGATTATTATCAGTCTACATTCCAACCGAGTGTCATCATGTTCATTTCTATACACTGTCAACAAAACAGAATATTAAAATTCTTAAAAAACTGTTTTCAAAAGAAAATAAAATGAAGACTTGTGGAAAAGAAACGTATAACTATAAATGAAGGAAATAAGGACAAGGCAGGAGAAATAATGTTCTTTTTCCCAGACACCTCTAACTCTAATCAGATTCCTTAGTTTTTCTTCCTCTTATTTATTTATTTAGGTCATGTTAGGGACATTGTAGTACACACTCACCAAACTGATTTCTTTTCTTCCTATGCACACAGCCAGACTACATTTCCCAGGCTCCCTTGAGGCTAAGCATGATCATGACTTCCGTCTAGCAGAATGTGGGTGGGAATGCTCATATGTGGTGAAGCCTGGCCCCTGATCCTCTCCTCAGTTCTCTTTTTTTGTCTGCTTGATGCAGAGGCCTCTGAAACTTTGGAAGATGGAAGCATCCCAGAAAGAAGGAGCCCAGGTCCTTAAATCACTTCATGGAAGACCATTTGTCAAATCCCCATACTAAATTGTAACATATGCAGTTAATATGTTTTCTTAACCACCGAGATTATAGAAAAACTGTAAAATTCAGGTAAACGAAAGAAAAAATTACCCAGAATTCTGAAGACCAGAAGTTAACTAATTGTTACAGAAATTAGTCTACTCTGACAAATCCAGGCATGTTGCTGCTTTTAGTCAACCCACATTGGAATTAGTGTTAAAAAAAAAAATGAGGGCTTAGGAACCCCTGGGTGGTTCAGTTGGTTAAGCGTCCAACTTTGGCTTAGGTCATGATCTTGCGGTCTGTGAGTTGGAGCCCCGCGTTGGGCTCTGTGCTGACAGCTCAGAGCCTGGAGCCTGCTTCAGATTCTGTGTCTCCTTCTCTCTCTGCACCTCCCCAACTCACACTCTGTCTCTCTCTCTCTCTCAAAAGTAAATAAACGTTAAAAAAAAAAAAAGAGGACTTGGTATTATTTTCTCTTTCACAACATCATCCTCTGTTTTGAATACCTATTGTGGAAAATAATAAGCTATTATGTATACAGTAATTATATAGAGAAAACTGTGTTTATGTGGAAGGTGTATTTTTCTGTACATACATCTCACATTCATATATTCATGCCAAAGGAGTAGAACATTGACATAAGTAAATAACTTAATATCACTTACTTGATTTTGGATGTTGTCAGCCTGTGGTCAGAAATGTACACTTAGGTTTGAGGGAGACAGTTGTATTTTTTAATTTTTTTTTCTTAAAGTTTATTTATTATTGAGAGACAGAAAGAGAGCATGAGCATGGGAGGGGCAGAGAGAGGAGGAGACACAGAATCTGAAGCAGGCTCCAGGTTCTGAGCTGGCATCACAGAGCCCGACGCAGGGCTCGAACTCACAAACTGCAAGATCATGACCTGAGCCGAAGTCGGACACTCAACCGACTGAGCCACCCAGGAGCCCCGAGAGAGACAGTTTTAACTAATCATTCCATTTGTTCCCCAAATTCCTAGCTCCTATGAAGTTAGGAAGACCATGTGGCCAATGAAGTGTGAGCAGAAGCCCCAGATATTCCTTCTGGTTGGAAGTAGTGAAAAAAGTACCTGAGATCCTCTTGTCTCTTGTTTCTCTGCTGCAGTGACCAACAAGCTTGTGCAGCCACAAGATGGCAGAGCCTCCATCATCCTCAACAGTAAGTGAGACTGCCTCCCCATCAGTAATGCATATGTGGCATAAGCAAGAATTAAACCTTTCTTGTGTTAAACAAGATTTCAGAGGTGCCTGGGTGGCTCAGTCAGTTAAGCATCCTACTCTTGATTTCAGCGCACGTCCTGATCTTGCAGTCTGTGGGATCCAGCTCTGCATTGGTCTCTGTGCTAACAGTGCAGAGCCTGCTTGGGATTCTCTCTCCTCTCTCTTTGCCCCTCCCCTGCTCATGCTTGCTCACTGGCTCTCTATCTCTCAAAAATAAATACACTTTATTAAAAAAAAACACTGGGATTTCAGATTAATTGGATAACTGCAACATAAACCTATCTTGTCCTAAATACAAGGCTCATACAATTCTCTGTATCTTGCACCCTCCACAGCAGCAGCTCAAAGCCACCGTTCATCATCCTGAGACTGATTACCTGGGATTTGATTTCCTAGCTGTGAGGGAAAACATGAGGTAAAGAATAGGACTTTAGAATAGAGAGACGTTAAGAGTTCCCTTCTTGTGAGTGCAAGAGTGATCTTACCAACACAAACAAGAGGTAGATGTAGTTGTTTTGATTTTTTGAGCCCCAAGTAACTTATGAAATAAATTTAAATTACACTTACTCTATGTGAGAACCGATGATGGTGTAGAGACATAAAGACAGTAATGACAAAGAATGAGTGGGATTTCTTGCCCTGCTAGGCAAGTACATGTATCACCTATTTTCCACCCGTTAATAATGAAAAGTGATGTATGGCAAGGAGTGGAGAAATTAGTTTACAAAGAGAGATATAAAAGGAAGCACTGATGCTTTGCTCCTTTAGTATCTAATAGCTTTAAATGAATTTTCCTTAAATCAATGAATGATACTTCTCTATTGTATCTGAATTTTTTATAATGAACTTGCACTATTTTTATAATTAGAAAAATGTATTTCTATTTTGAAAAGAAAAATAATCACTGTTAGTGAATGAAGAATGCGTAATTGTTTCCTCCACTGACCTGTATTCAAGAGCACCTAATACAAACAATGCTTATCAGCTTCTTTAACTGTTTAATTCAAAGCCTGAATTCCTTGAGGGCAGATGCAGGATTGGAATTTGAGAAGCAAACACAGTGAGGGGGCACCTCATGGAGGCTCAAATATGTGAGTTGCCTATTGAATGACTGTACCTACACGGTGCATATTTACCTATCATCTCTTTCATTTCTGGGATTATTTGCTTCTGTTTCAAGTGATATTCCAAAGAGCTTTGTGGGCTCTGGACTGGCCCGTAAGTTCACACTTAACAGGGTCCAGCGATGCAATAATAGAATTGCCAAAAACAGCATCTGAATTTCTTGTTAAATGGAGTCTCTGTGCACAGACTCCGCTTCACTGGCATCATTACTCTCCCAGAAAAAAACAGGAAACCAATTATAACACCAGTTCCCTATCTTTTTATACTTTTGTATTGCCCAATTACTACATGTAGGTAAGTACATCAGAAATCATCTCGTTATAGCTATAGATAAAATTCTTGTTATCCTGTTACCCATTTTAGCTCCTTTTTCCTTTGCAAGTTATTTGCTGCCATGCCTTAGTCTATGAACAGCTGAAGGTCATTTTCTAAATAAGAAATTCAGCCAATTTATTTCAATTTTCCCATTTTTAAAAAGTTTTGGCTACCAGGAGCATAAGATTTCATTTGTGATAAATTACCAAATTTCAAGTAAGTGGTAAATGAAAATTGCCTGGTATTGTGTAAGGAGGGGTAATTTAAACTCTTTGTGGGAAGCAATTGGTATTTTAAATAAGCCTTCTGTTGACTGTCTAAAACTATTTTAAAGGGCTCCATGCAGTGCTATATCTTTAAATTTACTTTACTATTATAGTCATTTTACTAGCTACAGAACTACAGCCATCTATCTCTGGTTGTCTCTTTCTGACACCCACAGATGTATCCACCCACACACTCACCCACGCAAACCTACACTCTGACTCACATTTAGAACAATTGTCAAAAAATCCCCACTCCCTGTCTAACTAAAATGTTCCTTTCAAACACATGCTACTTGTTTGATCTATTTCCCTGTATCTGTGAGTCAGTTAAGTCTTGTCTGATCTACCCAGTAGATGAGAGCCTACATGTATGTTTTTTTTTTTAATATGGATTTGGCAAACCTGATACATATTCAAGCATTTGAGATCATAAAAGCCTGGTGAGCAGTTTTTTACTCCCAACAGTTTTGACATCAAGTCTGTGGGTTTTTTCCTAACACCAACCAATTTTCCAACTCTCCAAACACCAACGGTGTGTCCTACAATGCAATTCTGACACTACCGACCAGAGTTAGCACAGACCCAACAGGTTAAGAGCTCATTCCCACAAGACTGCCCTACTTTAGACACCAATCACACATCCCAGGCCAACCATATTTCTGAGGGATAGGCTATAAATTAGGTGTTCCCATGACCCCTTTCTAAGGTTCCATTAATTTTGTTAGAATGGCCCACAAATGTCAGAAGCAGTTTACTTGCTATTACTGGTTTATTACAAAGGATACAATTCAGGAACAGCCAAAAGGAAGAGATACGTTGGGCAAGATACAAGGTGGGATTGGGAGGGCAAAGAGCTTCCATGCCATCTCTGGGCATATCACCCTCCCAATACCTTGATATGTTTATCTGCCACGAAGCTCTCTGAATCTCATCATTTAGTGGTTTTGATAGAGATTGCCCTACATAGGCATGGTTGTGACTAAGTCTATCTCCAGCTTCTCTCCCCTCCCTGGAGGTCAGCGGGGTGGGGCTGAAAGTTCTAGCTCACTAACAAGGTTGGCTCCTCTGGCAAGCCCACATACTAAAGCCACATAGGGGCCCACCAGAGTCATCTCATTAGCATATACAACTCAGGTGTGATTGAAAGGGTATTCTTTTTAAAAAATTTTTTTTTCAACGTTTATTTATTTTTGGGACAGAGAGAGACAGAGCATGAACGGGGGAGGGGCAGAGAGAGGGAGACACAGAATTGGAAAGAGGCTCCAGGCTCTGAGCCATCACCCCAGAGCCTGACGTGGGGCTCGAACTCACGGACCGCGAGATCGTGACCTGGCTGAAGTCGGACGCTTAACCGACTGCGCCACCCAGGCGCCCCTGAAAGGGTATTCTTAAGAGGGGTGCTCCTGGCACCTGTTTCAGGAAATTCTAAGAGTAGAAGCTCTATGTCAAGAACCACAAAGACCAAATATACATTTATCACATTTGGTAACATTTACTATAAATTAATTCTTACCCAAATGCTGGCAATTATTTCTAATTTAAAATATTATTCTAGAACTGGCAACAAGTCCATGGCTATCATTTCAGTTAGCCTGAAGAATGAGAATAGCTCCAGTTTAATATCACATGCATCTACCTGGACTATTGAGCACTTTCATGAGGGAAGGAAGAAAGGATGTACTTCATTTCATTAAATGACAGCAGAGCATCATTTCACTCATATATATCTTTTATCCAGTGCCATCTAGTATCTGAATCACAGCTGGGATCCAGATAGAAAGGATAAGACTGAAATCTCCAAGTAAATGCACTAAAGCTTTTTTTGGGGGGGGGGGATACTTTGCTCATAGGAGTGACCCGTGGACATATACTCTATGCCCATTTAATTTAATTTTACATAGATTATTAACAAGTTTGTTTATGTGACTTACCAACCATTCAGCCAATTAGGAGCATCAAATTAAAACAACAAATTTGAAAGAGAGGCTGCTAAAGATAGGTGGAATTCTGTCAGTCTGAAATGACAGCTGACAGTCTCAAAGCAGACAGCAAGAAATTTGTGAGAAATAAATTAAAAGTCTGAGGACATTCAGGGTAGGAATGAACCATTCAGTACATTCCAGGACTACCTGAGGGTATCATTGCTTTATAGTATAGAGAATTGAGTTTTATAATTCTGATAATGAATCTTCAGTAGAAAACTCAGTTTGGCTCTGTTTGAGAGGTTAGAAATATGTAACCCATTTATTTATGTAGAAATAGTTTCAGGGGTGCCTGAGTGGCAAGTCATTTGGTTGACTTGATTTCTGCTCAGGTCATGATCTCACAGTCTTGAGATTAAGCCCCACGTAGTGCTCCACGCTAGCCTGCTTGGGATTCTCTTTCTCCCTCTGCCCCTCTTCTTCCTTCTCTTCTCTCTCTCTCTCTCTAAAAAAAAAAAAAAAAAAAGAAGGAAGGAAGAAAAGAAAAAAATAAAGAAAAAGTTTCAAGTAAATTTTTATTATTTAATTTATTTTTTTAAGTTTATTTATTTATTTTTGAGACAGAGAGAGCACAAGTGGGGGAGGGGTAGAGAGAGAGGGAGACACAGAATCCAAAGCAGGCTCCAGGCTCTGAGCTGTCAGTGCAGAACCCAATGTGGTGCTTGAACCCACAAACAGTGAGATCATGACCTGAGCCAATGTCGGGTGCTTCACCGAATGAGCCACCCCACCCAGGTGCCCTTCAAGTAAATTTTTAAAAATAACAAAGTAGTATGTATTCATTTTATTTAAAACTTCATTCTTTATAAAAGAGCATAAAGAGAGAAGTAAAAACTTTTTGTTTAACTGCCCCTACCCCTTCAATCATACTTCACAGATGTCCTTCCATTTTCTATAGTTAAATTTTTTTTTTTTTACATTTTGGTACTTAATGGGGGAAACCCCAGAAATCTAGGAAATTCATTTATCTAGAGAACCCATTTTCTCATGATCTTGGCTAAAGGTAGCAGGGCTATATCTATAACCACAGTCCCCATACACTAATCTCGTTAGGATGTTTTCTTACAGAAAAAGATAATACCAGCCCTAAATATGGAGATCAAAGATGGTATTATCTCTCCTTGATACTAGCCTCTGTATTCACATCTCTTTATAACCACTGTTCTAACTACTTCTCATTGGTTTTTTGGATATAAGACAAAATTCTTCAAGAGTACCACTGTTTATTTCAAAGATGAGTTCAATCATTGATGCCTGTGTGGCTCAATGTCCTTTTTAAATTATGCCAACAAGTGCTCACTTCAGCAGCACATATACTAAAATTGGAACACTATAGAGATTAGCATGGCCCCTGCACATGGTTTAGCAGGAGGGGCTAGCCTCTTGGCCTGACTACTTCCTGTCTGCACCAGATAGAAAAAGCACCAAACTTCCACTGCTACCATCATATCATCTTCAGAGGTAGCCTCTAACAGGAGCCGACTTCCCATAGGCACCAAATCACTCTCAGTCATGGGCTCTAGGGTCGCAAGGGAAGGCCTGATAAATCTAAGCAGGAACCTGATGTGTGCCAAAAATATCTGTCAGAATAAAAACAACGATTTCTTATTTGCTTGTTTTTTAAAACAACAGACAACGTTAAGGTACAGAATTTCAATATATGCTTATACCATTTGAGGTCAAAGTTTGCTCAGCAAGAAACAAATTTCCTTTTGTAACCACTCTTTTCTTATGAATTCTATGTAGATTGCAATTGAGGCATATCTATAGGAAACTTAAAACTTTCACAAGTAGCACATGAATTTTTGATGCATTCAAAATACAGATTGGTGAGGTTATCAAAATAGAATCATATTTCAAAATAAGAAATACTGTGAGTCAGGACAGCCCTACCAATTATAGCAAACTTGTTTCTGAAAGACTTAGTGCCTGGGTCAGCACGATGTAACGTTTTATCAAAATGGTGTCATTAGGAATGGGTGGCAATATTTTAACCCTTTCTCCCAAGAGTTCCAAAATGCTTTTTTAGCATGTTTATAAATATTTGCTTTTGTGCGATTTCAGGAGAAGCTTTCCATACAAACATTTGGCTTTCAATGAGTCATCCCCAGTCTGGTTCACATCCAGAAGCTTCCTGCTTGGCTATCAGTGAATATTGGGCTCAATAACTGCCTTATTTTTATAACTTGCTTCAATGAAGATCAGAAAGGTGGTGGACTGAGAAAGACATACTGAGATAAATATAAGAACACTCTTGTTTCCTTAAGAGAGTTTGACAACTATGTGCCAATACCCTAACTACCATTTAAGCTGAGCTTAATGCTGGGATTGTGATGGATTTGTTTTTGACCTTTTAAAAAACATCCAGATGATGTTGTTACTTTTTTTAGTCATCATGTATATTTGCTAGCTAAAGACACCCCAAATTCAGAATTACAATATGCAATTTTACTTTTACTGTTATTGGATCTGAAAACCATCAACTGAAAGCAACAGTAAGAGTAAATTACTTTTCCCCAAATTGAAATTGAAAAGAATGAGGGTCCTTAGTTAAGAATTTAAATAAATATTTCTTCAGCTAGAATTACAAAACCTTTAAGTAAACAAGAAAGCAACAGTGATGAAGCATATGAATTAGCAATAATCTTTCTGTATTTTCATTCCTAAAGGGAAAATTTGGGGGGTTGAAATGGCACAGTATGTATCTTGGGGGTAAAATGTCAATATGGTAAAAATACTAAAATTTCCAGGCATAATAATGTGAATTACAGATTTTTAAGAAAAGAAATCAGTACCTTGCAAATTATACAGTAGGTAGAATATATTATTTATTCCTCTTTATTGGATTAGAATAAGGGTTGCAAATTCATGGTCCTTTTATCTTGAATTGCACTCATGTACCTAGTCTTACTTTGTTTGCATAGTATATATTTTTTAAATGTTTATTTATTCTGAGAGAGAGAGAGGGCATGAGTGGAGGAGGAGCAGAGAGAGAAAGAGAGAGAGAGAGAGAGAGAGAGAGAGAGAGAATCCCAAGCAAGCTCTGAGCTGCCATTCGTAGAGCCTGATGTAGAGCTCAATCTCACAAACCATGGGAGCATACTCTGAGCAAAAATCAAGAATCAGACGTCTAACCGACTGAGCCACCCAGGCACCCCTGCATGTTACATATTAAATGCTTAGGAATAGTCTCTGTTCTCTTTTACCTCCTAAAAACTCTCTCCCCATTTTTCTTGAAATGTGTATTTCTCTGTCTACATTTTATTTTTCCAAATTTTTATATGGACTTGGATATAAAAGCTCCATCACTTTTTCTTCACTTCTTTCATACATTGGTGAATGACAACTTTCACTTAGCCTTCAAGTGAAAAAGGCAATGAAGAGTGGTGAAGACTGTGATGAAATAGGAAAGCATATGCCCATTTAATATGAGGGTACACTGCTAAGCATCAGTAAATATGTCAATAGCCATATCTTCCAAATTTTCAAGAGAAAGCCTGAAAATATTTAAATATTTTATGATTCAATGCTTTAAAAACAAGAAATGCCATTTTAAGAGGCCAAAAACACCAACAATTACCACTGGAAAATGTGAGAGATTAAATATATGTACTTCAGTTCACATTAGGAGAGGAGAGAGAGAGCAAAAGTACTGAGAACCCTGGAGTGGTGTCCCTCACGGGCTGCCTTCCACCTCTCAGTCCACCACCAGTGCATACATTGTTCTGTGGGACATTTAGTGCCATCAGTCATCTCTGATCCACTTATAGAAACCTTTCCCTAATTTGCTCCAGAGTGAACATTCCACACTTGAATTCATACTTGCTGGGAGAGATGGAAAAATCAATCTTAGGGCAATTATAACAATAACAGTAATGAACTTATGTTGAGAGGCACTATATAATCTTTCATTTAACAAATATCTACTGAATGCCTGCTATATGCTAGAACTATGTTTTTGTGATGTGTTAGGCACTTTGTAGGCATTGGAAATAAATCAGTTTTTTAACAAAGAAAAAAATGTCTGTCCTTATGGAAATTAGATTCATTGGGGAGACAGATAATAAATAAGATAAATAAGTATATTAAGTATAATGAATTAAGTATATTAAGTTGTACTTAATAAAGTACTATTAGTGGATGGTGATAAATGCTATGGAGAAAACTAAAGTAAGAAAGAATAATTTCTCTGGTTCTCCAGTGTATAATTGGAATAGAATACTTGGTAACTGGCAGAACCTCCACATTGATTTCCTTTCCTTTTTTTAATGTTTATTCTTTTTTTTTCCTTTAAAAAAATTTTTAACGTTTATTTTTGAGGGACAAAGCATGAGCAGGGGAGGGGCAGAGGGAGAGGGAGACAGAATCGGAAGCAACCTCCAGGATTTGAGCTGCTAGCATAGAACCCAATGTGGGGCTCAAACTCATGAACCATGAGATAATGACCTGAGCCAAAGTCAGACATTTAACTGACTGAGCCAGCCAGGCACCCCATGATTTCTTGCACTGTGGGATAAAAGTTGTATTAGTGGGGAAGACAAAGTGAAATATCTGAAACTGATTTGCACCTTCACATGATAGTAACTAAAAACAATATCATGTCCTGAGGGAATGGCAGAGTTTTATGCTACCGTTTAAGACCTAAAGAATACTGGCCCTCATTTATCCCCATTTAATTCACCAGTCTGGCCCTTAAAAAATGTCTGATCCTAAGGAATAATAAAGTCAGCCATATAGTTGCCCTGATTGCAGTTGCCATGCCAGATGTAATCTCTGCTGGAACAGAGGTTCCAGCCTCTGGTACCTTGCATTGATTAGCAAATACATTCATTTCTATTGCTATCAAGGAATGGGAACAGAAATATATGAATGACAGAGACATTTACACTCCTGACAAGGGTTAAATCTTTCACCCTCTGTCATAATATAACCCAAGGAACCTGGACTGCCTGGGCATTCTTCATATCACTATGATCCACTATACTGAAGGTACCATGTGTGGTGGTTTTAAATATGCCCACAAATTCTTTGATATTTCTTCCTTCAAGAGAGCTTAATGCCTGTTCCCTTGAGTGTGGGCTGGCATTAGTGACTTAATTCTAACAAATAAAATATTGCAGATGTGATAGTATGTGTCTTCTAAGACATTACAGCTTTATTCCTTGTTCTCTCTTGGATCACTTACTGTGAAGGAAGTCAGGTACCATACGATAAGGACACTGAAGCATCCCTTTCAGAGAGATTCATGTGGAAAGGATCTAGGCTTTCTGTCAAAAGCCATGTGAATGAGCCATGTCAGAAGCAGATCCTCCAGCCCCAGTCAAGCCTTCAGATGACTGCAGCCCTGGATAGCATCTTGCCTATAACTTCATGAGAGACCTTAAGCTATACTTCCTGGCAGATCTATGCTGTAAGAGGTATCTGTGATGGGAAAAGACATTTTATAGAATTTACAGCAAGCCCTAGTAAGAGAATCACTATGTATACTTTAGAGTTCTGGAACAATGTTATACCATCTACAGCAGACATCATTAAAAGTATGGTTCCTGATGTGCTACTAGGCCCTGGTATAGACAGAACACCTGATCTTGGGACATACAGTGGCTATGCAGCCAGAACTGTTCATTACAAGGTGTGTTCTGTCAGATCCACTAAGTCATAAGGTCATGTGAGCCCAATAGAAGTCCATAGTGAGATGGAAATTGTACATTTAGGGTTAGTCATGAGCAGGGCCAGAGGTCAAGTTAGCTGCATATGTAGGTGGCTTAGACTTCTGGTTCATTCACCTCTATGGCACCATTGCCTCTCTCTCAGGTTACACTCATGTGGTTTTTTTGGGAGATGGGGAACGGTAGAAAGGAGGACAGGCAAGTCCCTATGATCACTTCATGGAAAAGAAAAAAACCTGTTTTGATATACAGATAGATCAGCTTGGTATATGGTGAAGCAAGAAATGAGCCACTATATTATAATCCTCATTCAAAGATGGCCCTAGAAGGTAGCAGTAATTGGAAGAGCTTTAGTGGTACACCTGGTCATCTATATTATATGGAAAGAAAAGTAGCCTAAAATATAAGACTCATGTGATGAATAGTGTATCTGCTTAGTCAGGGGTTTGGAAGAAAGATTCAAAAATTGGGAACAAGCAGGTCTAGAGAAGAAGCATGTGGATAGATCTACAGGAGTTCATTCTTCCAGCTGTTGGAAGTATTGCAGGACTCCTATCCAGAATATATTAAAAACTTTTCACATCTCAATTATAAGGAATGAAACAATCCAATTTTAAAATGGGCAAAAGATTTGAACAGACACTTTATCAAAGAGGATATATGGATGACAAATAAGCACATGAAAATATGTTCAAAATCATTAGTCATAAGGAAATGAAACACTATTTCACAGGAGAATAGCTGAAATTAAAAAGACTGAACACACTGTACACTTAAAATTAATACAATGTTATATATCAATTATATCTCAATTAAATTTTTTTCAAAAAAAGACTGAACATACCAAGCACTGGTGAAGATAAAGAGTAACTGGAACTCTTTCACCTCTGGTGAGAATGTAAAATATTGAAAAACAATTTGGCGGTTTCTTTAAAAGTTAAATGTACACTTACTATATATGATCCATCTATTTTGCCTCTATTTATTTACCCAAGAGAAGAGGAAGCATTTGTTTACATAAAGACACATATGCACATATATGCTTACATAAAGATCCACATATATTATGTGTTCACAGATGCTTTAATTGTATAATGCAAAACTGCAAACAACCCAAATATCCATCAACAGGTAAACAAATTTTGGTATATCAATACAATGGAATACTACTCAGCAGTGAAAATAAATGAACTCTAGAGTCACACAACAACATGTATGAATCCAAACTAATTACACTGAGTGAAAGTAGCCAGATCAAAAAAGACTGTGCTGTAATGATTCTATTTATCCAATATTCTAGAAAATATAAATTAATCTATAGTAACAGAAAGAGATTAGTGGTTGCCTGGTGATAGTGTGGTGGGTTGGAGGGAAAGAGGAGGAATCACAGAAGGGCTTAAGAAATCTTTCAGGAATGACCAAATTGTACATTTTAAATATGTGCAATTTATTGTATGTCATTATATTAACTTTTAAAAGAAAAAAGATTTAATCTCATGCCAATGGTGTCAAGTACCTGATCCTTGGGATCAAAGACCATAATCTGGAAATGCTTTTCCCATTAACACTCAAAGAAGTGACCCGAGGCAAGCCAGGGAGCTTAGATTATCTTTAGGTCAGGTCAGTGTTGGAAGCCTATTGGGAGTTGTAAGTCAGGAGATAGGTGGTATTCACTCATTCATCCCAAGAAAGTATATGTCCAGGTAAATGGAACTTCTTAAGTCTGAGACCATCCAGAAGCATGTGAGGATGGGATGAGCTATGAATGTGGAAAGGTCAGACCCAGGTTAGGCAGAACTGGGTTTGGGCACTGAAGTAGAGCTACATTGATCCAGGAGGTGTCTCTGAGGTGTCTCCAGATTCTGACCCTTTGATATCCAAGCTTGAGTCACTTAGCAAGGGTTGTGGGCAGGAGCAGACTCCCTAACAAGAGGTGGGGTTGGGTAGATGCCCCCAAATGTGTCTGTACAGTGAGCCAAAGAATGAAAGGAAGCATGTAGGAAAATGATCAATGTGAAGAATACCAAAGAGGGGCACCTGGGTGGCTCAGTTGGTTGAGTGTCTGACTGGCTCAGGTCACGATCTTGCACCTTGTGAGTTCGAGCCCCATGTCAGGCTCTGTGCTGACAGCTCAGAGCCTGGAGCCTGCTTCGGATTCTGTGTTTCCCTCTCTCTCTGCCCACCACCCCCCGCCATCATTCTCTCTTTTCTCAAAAGTAAATAAACATTAAATTTAAAAAAAAAAAAATTAAAAATAACACTGAAGAAACTACCTGGCCCAGAGTGAAAAGTCTATAGTACATAAGAGAGAAAAATAATGTACCAGGGAACACTTTGGTGAGAGGGACAGTGGACACAAACTGGAATCTGAGGGCCTCTTAAAACCTAGTCTGAATAAGTGGAGCTCAGTGGGTACCAGACAGGAATTAGCACAGATAGGGAGTAAAGTCTACTCTTCAGTGTAGTGAGGGGTATAGTCATATCAGAGGATGGATGGGAATCCTTTCTTGTATGAACCCAGCAAGGATAGAAGGACTAATAGCCAATCAGAAGAATATATTCAAAACAAGGCCACTGTTTGACAAAATGCCAGGGGGAGGAGCCAGTCCTTGCTCACCAGTAGGGACACAGAGACCATAGAAGAATGAAAGTCCAGGGATTTTGACCAAGAGCCAAGGAGAAGAAGATATCCAGGTCAGAGCAGAAACTGATTTTTATGGGGTGCTGATGGGAGATGTTCAGGTGGGGCCAAGCTAAAAGGCCTAAAAGCCATTGATTACAGCCAATTTTAAAGTTGGTCAGAGAGAGATGAGAAATTTACCAACAGATCTCTCAAGGACACAGGCTACTTTTGAGATTGCCAAGGAACTCTGACTCTGCCCATTATGTCATATTCCTACAGTCATGGATTAATACCAGATTACTGAGGGCCTTGGCAGCAAAGCAAAGGAGTTTAGACATGAAATAATGGGCACTAGGAACCACAGCAAGCTTTTAAGCAAGAGTACAACAAATGAAAAAAAAATCAATCTGACAAACTGGATAGAGAAAGAGAGAGCTTGTTAAGGAAGTCCAGTTTAAAAGCTATTACAGCAACTCAGGACTTATATGGTGAGGGAAGCAGCTGTGAGAAAAGGAGTTGCTGTCAGAGAGGTGGGAGATGAAGCCAGATTGCAGGTGATGAGCTGGTTGACTGTATGTGGTAGATGGTAACAAAAGCCATAACTATAGATGGATAGCTATGTAATAACACAAATATAGTAAAGTGTTAGCTGAAGAAAATAGGTGGTGGGCATGCAGTCTTCATGGTACAGTGCTTTTAAATTTTTTGTATGTTTGAAAATTTACACAATAAAATGGCAAGAAAAAATGGCCAAAAACTAATCCCCTTCTTCTATCTGTGCCCTCGTAATACGATTTTACAGATTTTCCCATCAAACAGTGGACTCTTTTCTACCCTGTGAATCTGAGTTGGCCACACAACTTGATTTGGCCTGTGGGACATTAGCAAATGTGATAATGCACAGGCTTGAACATTTGAGCATTGGGGTTTACCATTTTTCTGATCTATGGAACCTTGCAACTGCTATCATATAGATGATCTTGGACTAGCTTGTTGGATGATAGGCACATGGCCTTGTTACTCTCATCACTCTAAAGCTGACAGCCAGCCAACCACTAGACATGTTTGTGGGACCATTGACGGCCAGCTGATCACAGACGCATCAATGAGTCCTGCTGAGAGAACTTCCCAGCTAAGCCCATTCCAAATTGGCAACCCACAGAATTGTGAACAAATAACTGACTACCATTTTAAGCCACTAAGTTTTAAGAAAATTTCTATGCAGCAAAAACCAACTGATACATTCTTTTTTGGTATCCCTTTGACTCTATTCCAAGGGAACTCCATATTGAGCCCTGCCTGTCTCTACTTGGCTCTGCAAAGTTTCAGGGAGAGGCCAGTGGTATCTAGGGGTTAGAGGGAGGATGACATAGTATGGGGACAATGTGACATGAGAAGATGCCATGGGGTGGAGCCAGTGTGACATTAGGGCAAGAGTCAATGTGACATGGGGGAAGACTCAGCTTGTTAGGTGAGAGGGATCTGTAGCTCAGAGAGGAGGGAGTTTATTTGAAAGTTGAGGGCTAGTGAATGTCACACAGAGAGGTGAAGATCAGCCACACTAAGGACAGGTAAGTAAATGTAAGGGAACCAGGGAGCTGAAGTATTATGGGAGACAGTGGAATAAGGCAGACACAACTGGCCAGTTGAGATTTCTCTTGGCTAATAAAGTATAGCAAAGCTCTTGGTTTATAGGCCATCCCTCAGTGGTCAGGCATTTCACCTTGGAGAAATTTCACATGCTACAATGGGAGGACAGAAATCTAGAGAGATAGGATCTGGCCTGGCTATCTTTCCGCCCTTTGGTGGCATACTACCTTGGTTGAGCGAACTTTGCTCCCTTGGATGTCCCTACACCTCTTTGATATTTCTCCCTTTGCAAAGCTTCCAGGAGACCAGGTTTGTTGTAGTTTACTCCCTTCCCAGATCTTCTTACTGCAAGAGAGCATGGAGATCACAGATATGAACCGCCTCTTTCTAGTCTTCAGCATTCTGACAGTGACTGGTGAGTGCAGGTTTCTATTTTGGCTTAAATTTTGAAAAGGTCATATTGGAGGAAAGTGTAGGAAATGGGTCTAGATAAGGTGGGTAGAGAGTACATTACTTAGATAAGAATTTAGGAACCCAGTGATTAGAAGTTTCCTAGAACACTCAGAGATATCTAGAGCCCACTGATTTTCCTCTGGCTCCATGGGTGCACGAGAAGATTCAGACTGAGATAATAAGACTTGACACAAAGGATGGTGGGTCTTGGCAAAAGAATGTGATTTTGCTATATAGCTAGGAAGAAAGCTTGAAGAAAATAGAGAGGTATCAATAAGAAGGAAGGAAGGAGAAGAGGAGTGAATAAGGAGTATATAAATTCAGAGTAAAGCCTAAGGGAAAATTAGCAGAAGGACCCTGAATGGTTCAATAACACCTCCTATATCAGTAACACATTGACCATTTCAAAGCACTTCCACATAAAATATTCCAAACTTCTATCCTCTGGAATGTCTGCACCTGTCTCTAAAATTCTGCTCTCCTTTCCCTTATCTGACAGTGGTAACAACAATAATTGTAATACCAACACCAACACAAGTAAAATTAGCCCAGCAGTTCAACCAGATGAGCATAGAAACTGCACCAACCTTTCTGGTTTTCCTGAACTCAGAATATGAGCCTTGTTTGGGGACCCTGATCCACAAACAGTGGGTTCTCACTGCAGCCCACTGCTTCTTACCGTGAGTAATGGAGTCCTAGAGGGAAAAGTGGTCCCCCTTAGTCACTGAGATTGTTAAAGGGGTACTGAGGCTCAGCCCTGAAGAGACTTGCCCAGGGGCTCTCAAGCCTGAGAAGTTATTGGAAGGAGGCAGGAAGTAGATGTAGGTGGTTATGAGTTCGATTTTTGGGTGGGATGATGTAGACTGAGGGATCTGGGGAAGCCGAGGACTAGGGGATGAATCCATTGGGATAAAAAGCCTATATACAATGTGGTACAGACCAAAGAATTATAGAACTGCAGTAGCAATTGCTCATTTGCCAGACAAGGAGATGGAGGTCTTGCCAAGTTATGGAAGGAACTCATGCAAAGTCACAAAGCAAGTTGGGGTAGAAAAGATACAAGTTGAACAATAGGAAAATATCTCCTTCTTCTACTAATCCTTCATGGCCTTTTCCAGATTTCTTGAGATAAACGTTGCGGCTTCAAAAGAGAATTTTCAAAACAAGATGGGGAACTTAAGACCCACATTTATTGTCCAACACCCAGATTTTACCCAGGATTCTGCTGAGCATGACCTCATGCTCATCAAGCTGAATCATCCCGTAGAGCTCAAGGACCAGGTCAAGCTGGTGGTTCTACCCAACACCACGAATGACAGAAGAGGGGAAAAGTGCACTGTCTCTGGCTGGGGCTGGGAATGGAGGAATTTCAGTGAGTAACCCTCCCAAGACAGACCCTTAGTGCTCCTTGCATACCCACACAAAGAGGATTATCATATAACTATTATTATAGATTATGAGAGCTGGAAGAGCCCTGAGAACTTATAATATCTCAACCTCTAGTTTTATTCATTTGGAAATTGAGGCCCCAATTGGTAACGTAGCTGTTAAAAGAATCCAGTGTTCTTGCTTCATCACCCAGGTGAGGGTGAAAGGGTGTCTGGGTGAGGAAGAGATTGGCAGGTAATCCTACTGGTGATGCTGAGTGTGGCTCATTCATTAGTAACTTATAGACAAGCATTCACAAATAAAAGCATGTACACACAAGCCCAAGGCATGCAGTTTTACAACACTGGGACCAGACTTGGTTTATTCGTTTCATTATTTTTTCTTCCTCTCTGGTTCCTTTTCATGTTGGCTTTTTCTGAATGATGATTCACTGAATGATGGAGAGATTAATAACAGAAAAGAGGGAGGGAAGGGGAGAAGAAAGAAAGATGAATATGTGAAGGATCAAAGAGAAACAAAGCCTCTTCTGTCTCTCTCCCTCTGTGTTTGTGTGTGCACGTGTGTGCACACTCATGTGCTCAGACCCAGAACCTGATATCCAGATAAACCAGACTGTCTTTTGGTTTTCTAATGATGACTGCCAAGAGTCCCTTGTAAGACAAATTCCTATTAAAATCACAGAAAACATGTTCTGTGCAGGATCATCTCTGGAGAACACACACTCATGTAAGGTAACTCTTTTCTCTCTGCCCATTTGAGTTTGGGGCTGTTTTGGGGCCCACATATCTCCCTCAACCATTCCAATCTCCTGTCTCTACATTCAAGAAGAGATCAATGTATATGGGATCCAGGAAGGACTGTGTCCTTCCAATAATGAATGAACTTAGATGCTAGGGTGGAAACATCTCAGAGTGTTCTTATTTCTTTATGGCTAACTCTGATGTGGCCTTAGAAGTAGTTGGGTGGGCCCAAGATGCCCACCAGACATTTCCCCCTGTCCTTATCCCCTAAGTCTTTCTATTCTGGGCCCCTCAGGGACTTGGCACTAGGTCATCTTTGTTTTGGCTATCCTGTCTGACCCATCTGTCCTTTTTCTAACAGGAATTAGATGCTGTCCCAATCCTGTGCCAAAATCAGCTCCATGGGATCCTATCTTGGTCAGCAGGGTGTATTTTGAAAGGTGATATTGGCTACTACACCAAGGTTTCCCGCTATACAGACTGGATCCACAAAGTTATCCACAGCAACTGAGCTCTCTCTGTTCCCTCTCCCAGTGGCCTCAGAACTGGGTCTACCATCCTTGACCCTCTTTTCCCTTTAGCCTCAGAACAAGATGGGAATAGAGCCTTTAGCTATAAGAAATTTTCTGGTATCTATTATTTTGACTTCTCTTATCCTTTTTCAGTCCTAGCCTGATCACCAAAGGATTTGAGCTGGATAACGTTCTCCTAAATAAGCTACCTTCTCACCACTCTTTTCCTCTCCTCCAACTTCCTACTCACCTGCAATGGTTTCCGCAGACTTTTATGGAGAAGTTCTTCTCCAGCCCCTGCCACCCAGAGGACATATGGGTCCCAGAAATGTGACAGTGAGATGTGGCAGCTTTAGGGTGTCTCCTTTGTTTCACACCACTTAGTGCTGAGTCAGGCCTCTGTGTCAGGCCTGTGTCCTCTCATCATACCCATCATACCTAATAAGGCTCAGTAAATATTGCAATGTTAAGTAGGCTGCTGGCAAATAATTGTTAGAAATAGAGGTTAGAATTTTATGCTAACAAGAGCTATAAGGGTTTCAGAAAGGGTTAGGAGTTGAAGCAGAAGAGGTACAGAGAGGAATTAAATGGGTCAGATCTCCTGACAGATCTTTCCTAATGCTAAGCACAGAAAAATAAGGTAAATGGCTAGAAAGAGAATTCTAGAAGGATAATAACGAAATGCTGAAATCTAGGTGAGTATAACTGTGTTTGTGTGTGTTTGCGAGTATGCACATGTACATTTGTGTGTATAGATTAGTGGGAGTGTGGCAAATAATGATCTCACTGAACCAACCAAAATCTATCGTATACCAGTTCAGCTGATTTTCTCCAAATCCTGCATTCACCTGTTCTTATCCTACCTTTATCAATTATCAGATTTTTAAAAACCATTGATATAGGTCCTAATAACATTTTATTTTGAAATTGTTTAGGATAAAAAATTATAAAAATATTACAAGAGAATTCTGTGTACCCAATCTTGCCCCAATGATAATATTTTCTATAACCATAATAAAATGCCAAAACCAGGAAATTCACGTTGGTACAATGCTGTTCAATCAAATTCAGATTTTATTTGGATTTCACCAGTCTTTCTTTACATACACTCGTTTTGAATGGTGAAATTTGAAATCTTACTGCATGCATAGATTCCGTAACCATTACCACAAACAGGATCCAAAACTATTCTATCACCCAATCACCAGAAAGAAACTTCTTTGTGTTACACTTTAATACACTTCTCCTGGGACATCTGGGTGGCTCAGTTGGTTAAGCATCCAACTTCGGCTCAGGTCATGATCCTGCACTCCATGAGTTTGAGCCCCATGTCTGGCTTTGTGCTGACAGCTCAGAACCTGGAGCCTGCTTCGGATTCTGTGTCTCCCTCTCTCTCTGCCCCTCCCCCGGTTGTGCTGTGTGTCTCTCTCTCCCTCTTTCTCTTTCTCAAAAATAAATAAACATTAAAAAATATTTTTTAAATAATAATCACACCTTCTCCTGACCCTAACCCTTGCAACCACTGATCTAGTCTCCATCACTATAATTTTGTCACTTCAAGAATGTTCTATAGCATGCAATCTGTATAATTCCACTGATCTTTTTTTCATTCATGATGTTCCAAGAATCCTTTCATTGCCATTTCCTTTCTATCTGAATAGTTTTTCAGCCATTCTTTTAAAGCAAGTCTGCTGGTGATACAGCCTCTCAGTGTTTCTTCACCTTCTTTCTTGAAGGATATTTTTTACAGGATAAAAAATTCTGGGTTGACAATGTCTTTCTTTCAGAACTTGGAAAATGTTTGCCTCTTCCTTCTGTTCTTCAAGGAGGGGAAATCTGCTATCATTTGATTCATTGTTCCCCAGTTGGGAATGCGTTGTTTCTCTCTGGCTCTGGCTGCTTTCAAAAGTTTTTCTTTGTTTTTCCTTTCCAGAGATTTGATTATGACATGTCTGTGTGTGAATCTTTAAAAGTTTATTCTGTTTGGGGTACATTCAGTTTCTTGAATCTGTAGGTTTATGTCCTTCGCCAAGTTTGAGAAGTTTGAGCCATTATTTCTTCAAATATTTTTCAGCTCAGTGTTCTTTTTCTTCTCCTGAAACTTTGATAACATGAATGTTAAATCTTCCATTACTATCCCACAGGTCCCTGGGGATCCATTCATTTTTAAAATATCTCTTTACATCTGTTGTTCATATTGATCATTTCTATTGCTCTATCTTCAAGTTCACTGACTCTTCTGGCTTGCCAATTTTGCTGTTGAACTCATTATTTTAATTATGTTTTGATTTTCTATATTTATGATACTTTCACATCTTAGGAGTCTTGCTGGATAGGAAAAGACTGCCCTCCCAGAGCTAACTAATTCCTGGAGGTAGTGACTCTGTCTACCACATTCTTTTTATATGCAAACCAACCAATCCAGGTCTGTACTTCAACCACTTCCTTTAACATTCATACACTAAGCCAATGTTTCCCCTGCTCTAAATCACCCTGGGTCCAGGTACTGAACAACTAGAGATCACCGTGATAGCTCAGAGTCTGCTAAAATTATTCCAACTATTTGATCCTAAACCTGTTTCTACTTGACTACCCTGCCTCACCCATTCCTTCTTTCAGAAACCACAATAAAGACTTGTACCTATGCTTCCCTCTTGCTCCTCCTGCCTCCTCACTGACCCTAGTACTTCCTCATGTAGCCCTACATGGCTGGGCATGCTTCTTAATAAACTCTTCTTTTTTTAAAAAAAATTAAGGTTTCTTTATTTTTGAGAGAGAGAGAGCACGTGGGCAGGGGAGTGGCAGAGAGAGAGGGAGATACAGAATCCGAAGCAAGCTTCAGGCTCTGAGCTGTCAGCACAGAGACTGACATGAGGCTTGAACCCACAAACCACAAGATCATGACCTGAGCCGAAGTTGGAGGCTTAACTGACTGAGCCACCCAGGTGCCCCTAAACTCTTTCAACAGCATTGACTTGTCAATGTTATCATTCAGTAACCTCTAAAAATTAAGTCCTAGGTTCAGTTAGAACACCTATCTAATGAATTTTTTATTTCAGTTACTATATTTTTAAATTCTAAAATCTCCATTTGGTTTGTCTTTATATCTTCTATAAATCTTTGCTAAGATTTTGTTT
Organism: Lynx canadensis; assembly: GCF_007474595.2. Lineage (NCBI taxonomy): Eukaryota > Metazoa > Chordata > Mammalia > Carnivora > Felidae > Lynx > Lynx canadensis. The sequence continues at coordinate 177,223,626 of NC_044310.1, read as the reverse complement.
CTTTTCTATTTGATTCAAGAGTATTTGTAATTGTTTACTGAACATTTTTTTTTTACTTTTTACACACTTATTTATTTATTTATTTATTTATTTATTTATTTATGTTTTAATATGAAATTTATTGTGAAATTGGTTTCCATACAACACCCAGTGCTCATCCCAAAAGGTGCCTTCCTCAATACCCATCACTCACCCTCCCCGCCCTCCCACCCCCCATTAACTCAGTTTGCTCTCAGTTTTTAAGGGTCTCTTATGCTTTGGCTCTCTCCCACTCTAACCTCTTTTTTTTTTTTCCTTCCCCTCCCCCATGGGTTTCTGTTAAGTTTCTCAGGATCCACATGAGAGTGAAAACATATAGTATCTGTCTTTCTCTGTATGACTTATTTCACTTAACACAACACTCTCCAGTTCCATCCACGTTGCTACAAAGGGCCATATTTCGTTCTTTCTCATTGCCACATAGTATTCCATTGTTTATATAAACCACAACTTCTTTATCCATTCGTCATTTGATGGACATTTAGGCTCTTTCCATAATTTGGCTATTGTTGAGAGTGCTGCTATAAACATTGGGGTACAAGTGCCCCTATGCATCAGCCCTCCTGTATCCCTTGGGTAAATTCCTAGCAGTGCTACTGCTGGGTCATAGGGTAGGTCTATTTTTAATTTTTTGAGGAACCTCCATACTGTTTTCCAGAGTGGCTGCACCAGTTTGCATTCCCACAGTGCAAGAGGGTTCCTGTTTCTCCACATCCTCGCCAGCATCTATAGTCTCCTGATTTGTTCATTTTGGCCACTCTGACTGGCGTGAGGTGATACCTGAGTGTGGTTTTGATTTGTATTTCCCTGATGAGGAGCGACGTTGAGCATCTTTTCATGTGCCTGTTGCTGAACATTTTTATAATAGCTGCTTTAAAATCTTTGATAATTCCAACATCTTCATCATCTTGGTGTTGGCATCTGTTGATTATCTTTTCTTTTCTTTTTTTTAAATTAATGTTTATTTATTTTTGAGAGAGAGAGAGAGAGACAGAGCACGAATGGGGGAGGGGCAGAGAGAGAGGGAGACAGAATCCAAAGCAGGCTTCAGGCTCCAAGCTATCAGCATAGAGGCGAATGCAGGGTTCAAACTTACAAACTTCGAGATTATGACCTGACCTGAGCAGAAGTCAGACGCTTAACCGACTGAGCCACCCAGGCTCCCCATATCTTTTCTTATTTGAGTTGAAATTTGCCTAATATGATGAGTAATTTTGTACTATATTCTGGGCAGTTGGATATCATAAGACTCTGATTCCTATTTAGATACCCTAATTGACCATGTAGTTAACTTATTAATGTTCAGAATGTATGTCCTAGCCCACTTTTGAGGGCTGTGATTCAAATGTCAATTTGGAATTAAAAAAAAAAAAAAAAAAGGGGCGCCTGGGTGGCTCAGTCGGTTAAGCGTCCGACTTCAGCCAGGTCACGATCTCGCGGTCCGTGAGTTCGAGCCCCGCGTCGGGCTCTGGGCTGATGGCTCAGAGCCTGGAGCCTGTTTCCAGTTCTGTGTCTCCCTCTCTCTCTGCCCCTCCCCCATTCATGCTCTGTCTCTCTCTGTCCCAAAAATAAATAAACGTTGAAAAAAAAAATTTTTAAAAAAAATAAAAACAACAACAACAACAAAAAAAACAAATGTCAATTTGGTTTATAAAGCCTCTATAGTGTTATAGTAGGGAGTTGCGGTAGACAGAATAATCCCCCCCACCCCACCTAAGCTGTCTCTATCCTAATCCTTAGAACCTATGAATATATTACTTTACATAGTAAAAGAGACTTCACAAATGTGATTAAGTTAAGAATCTTGATATGGGAAGATACCCTGGATTATCCAGATGGGCCCAATGTAATCACAAGTGTCTTTATAAGAAGAAGGCAAAAAAGTCCAAGAAAAAGAGGGGCGATATGATCACAGAAGTAGAGGTCAGAGTGATGTGCTTTAAAGATAAAGGAAGGAACCATGAGCCAAGGCATGCAGGCAGCCTCTAAAAGCTGGAAAAGACAAGGAAATGGATTCTCTCCAAAGACTCCAGAAAGGTTTCCAGAAAGAAAGTGGCTCTATGGACACTTTGATTTTAGCCCAGTAAGACCCATATTGGCCTTCTGATTTCCAGAACTGTAAGATAATAAATTTGTGTTCTTTTAAACCACTAACTTTTGGTGATTTTTTACAGCAGCAACAAGAAATTAATACACAATAGAAGTTCTGCCAACCAGCCCTACTATTGCAGTGCCATAGGGTTGAGGACATACATGGCTTTTTCATAGGGTTTGTCACAAGAACAAGGAAATTACCAATAACTTAGTGGTTTAAAACAACAAAAATTTGTTATTTCATGGTTTCCTTGGTTAAGAATCCCATAGCTCAAGGTCTGATAAGGCTAAAATCAAGATGTGGGCCAGCTACATCCCCACCTGGAGCTTCAGCTAGGGAAGGACCCACTTCTACCTCTTACACATTGCTGGCAGAATTCATTTCCTTGCAGTTGTGTGACTAAGATCCTGGAGTCTTGCTACCCGTCAGCTGGGGCCAAACTCAGCTCCTAGAGGCCATTCTCAGATCCTTGCCATGTGGATTCCTCCATCTTACCAATAGAAAACCTCCCTCATGCCAAATGCTTCTCATGCTTTGACTCTCTCTGATTTCGCCTTCTACTACCAAGCAGAGAAAACTCTTGACTTTTAAAAGGCTCATGTGATTAGGCCAGGACCACCTGGATAATCTCCTTATCTTATCTTAATGTCCACCATGCTGTATAACATAGCCTAACCATAGAGGTCATGTCCATCAAATTCATAGTTCCAGGGCAGGCATGTATTCAATGACAGGAAACTTGGGTCAGTACTTCTTAGAATTCTGCCTACCACACACAATTCAGAAGTTTCTGTTCTATTGGGCTTCCCCTTTCCCAGTCCTTTGGCTAGAGAAACAAGATTTTCTTTTTTTTTGTTGTAGTTTTCTTTTGTTTTGTCTCTGCCCACTGTTGTTTCCAGGTTGCAAATATTTGTATCATACAGACACGAATATGTAGAGGGCAAGAACAAAACCCAGGAAACTCACTACAAGGTCATTCCTCAAGTCTCAAGATGTCTAACTAATTTGCCTTTTTTCCACTTTTCAGATCTTCTGGTAAATGACTTATTCTGTTTAGTGTTTTTTGGTATTGTTACTGTTGTTAGAAGGGGGTGTAAAATGGGATGCACTTACTCCATTTTGTCCGGAACAAATGCCTGCCTTATGCTTTAGTTACATTGGGTATTAGAAAGATGAAAGACAATGCAGTTAAGAGGAAAGACTACTGAACTATAAGTCAGGAGATCTGAGTTCTGGTCTAGACTCTATTATTGACTAGACAATGCTTTTCATGTTGTGTGTGCATGAGCCCTAGGAGGATGTAAGAAGTGAGTATTAAAACTTCTATTTGCAATTTGTTTAGCTCATCCTTTAAAAATTTCTTTTTTGGTGTATGTTTCATAATGTACACAACATGCCAGGATATACATATATATATATATATATACACACACACACACACACACACACACACACACACACACACATAGATATATAAATAAATATACACATATTGGTGGTACATGTTCAAAAATGTTTTGTAGGATTGGTGACAATATCAGATATCTAAAATTAGACTGTCCCAGATTTTCTGGGACATCCAGTTGCCTAAATATGTCATCTTTGATTTAGGACAGCTCTCTTCAATGTGGAACAGACTGCAATTCATCAATTAAGATTCTTTTATATATCTTTAGTTGAAAATATAATTCTTAGCTCAAATAATGCTTCCTACATTCCTTAGAACTTTCATATGGAGAAATGATCAGATGGGGGTGAATCATTCCTAGAAAAGTAACCCTTTAACAATAAAATCCAGTAAATAAAATCCAAGTTCATAGTTCCAACCTAATAAAATTAGATGAGCTGAGTTAAAAGAAATAAGTGCTTTATGGAATGCATTTAAGATTATAGTTAGTCAATTTGCTAATCATAAAATTCCATTAGTCTAATCTCCATCTTTAGCCTTAACTTATTTACATATATTAACATTAACGTATTAACACATTTACATATGACTCTCTGAAACTATGATCCACACTTGTTTCCAAGTAGCTTTTCCTTTGCTTTTTCTTTTTTTTTTTTTAATTTTTTTTTTCAACATTTATTTATTTTTTGGACAGAGAGAGACAGAGCATGAACGGGGGAGGGGCAGAGAGAGAGGGAGACACAGAATCGGAAACAGGCTCCAGGCTCTGAGCCATCAGCCCAGAGCCCGACGCGGGGCTCGAACTCACAGACCGCAAGATCGTGACCTGGCTGAAGTCGGACGCTTAACCGACTGCGCCACCCAGGCGCCCCTCCTTTGCTTTTTCATTGCCAGCAACATTGTGACAAAACTGGTACCCATTGCTCCGGTGTCTCAGACCTTCACATGGCTGCATGTGACAGAGACCACTCATTGATCTATCCTATCTCCTCATCTGTTTCTGTAACAGATCCCCCTGAGCTGGCTTCTGACTGCCTTGCGAGAAGCTATCTTCTTCAACATTCTTTGTAGCTTATTGTAGCCACATAACTAATGTCTGAGGGGATGTGAGTAGAAGAGATGTGCACAATATCTGTATTACATTCTTAAAAGGATGCTGTGTGCCTATTATATCTTGTTTCTACTTCCCATGGGCTGGAACATAGTTATGATGGTGGTCAGCAAGCTTCAACCATGCCCATAAAGAAAATAAGGGAAAGGTGGAATAAGATAGAAGAAGGCTTCATGATCTATAGGAGCAGAGATGCCTTCCTACCAAAAATTGCCCAAAAGCTCCAGACTGCTTTGTGAGAGAGAAATAAACATTTGTCTTGTTTGATCCATTTTATATTGTGGTATCTTTGTTACAGCAGCTGATCCTATAACCTAACTAGTACACCTATTTAGTTTTTCAGCACACATTATTTTTACTATGTACTAGCTACTGTCTTAGGTTCTAGAGATTAAACAAAAATAATCACATGTACTTCCTATTTTGACTAACTTTAAACCTAAGAAAGGAAAATTTGACTCAAAGGAAAATGAGATGATAATTGACCTTTATTAACCACCTATGCTTTCACATGCATTGGTTTATTAATCCTCACCCAAAAAAAAAAAAAGTTGTAAGTGGTATAATTGTACAGCCAAGGAAACTGATGATCCAGTGGCACATCTGTCTTATAAATGGGATATTCACTCTTCATTTTTATCATCACCTTTGATCTAAGACCACTTGTTAATTGGTACTGACAGAGCAGGTAAAACTATATCTCCATAGCCACAATTGAGATTCCTCATATAATAGGCATATGTCGTTTGATATTAGAATCCCATACATTTCCATCTTCCAGTAAGAGCTCCCAATTTTCATATTAATTTTCACTCTTTCGGGACACCTGGGTGACTCAGTCAGGTAAGCATCTGACTTCAGCTCAGGTCATGATCTCACGGCTTGTGGGTATGAGCCCCCATGTCCAGCTCTGTGCTGAGAGCTCAGAGCCTGGAGCCTCCTTTGGAATCTGTGTCCCCCTCTCTCTCTGTCCCACCCCTGCTTGCACTCTGTTTCTCTTTGTCTTTCAAAAATGAATGAACATTAATTTTTTTTGGTTTTTTTTACTCTTTCTTCACTCTTCCTCCCTATAGTCCATGTGCTTGAGCAAGACTAAACCTCTGTCCTTACTCAGAGGTGAAACATACTCCTTAGGCCTAAGCTAGTCAGTGTATCATGTTCCTTTAGCCACAGTAGTTGGCTCAGGGATGAAAGGGAGATTCAAGTCAGTAACTGAGTTCTTGGGGAAGCCAACTTGCTCTTTTTTTTGGTCTTGAACCTAAGAGGTTGGAAGGACTGGAGCACTACTGTGTGGAACCTGATACTGAAGCTATTCAGAAGATAGAATTAAAGGATGGAGCACTAGTGAATCGGTTTGCCTGAAACCACCTAGACTGGAAACTTTAGGACCTACCACTTGGGCTTTTTAGTTATACGAGACAATAGATATCCTTTTAGGCCAGGTTGGGTCAGGTTTTCTGCCACTAGTGACCAAAAGAATCCCACTCATTCTTTAAAGTCTCAGCCTGTGCTGAAGGTGAGCTATTTCTACTCATTAAGAAAGTATGCATCTTTCTATCCTGTTGTTCATAATTTTATTGCTTGCTAGAACTGCAAGATTCTCAATAAACAAAATTTATGATGTAAAATACAAATGCTTTGTCAGCAACAGTAATATAGAGTCAATGGCCACCGCTTTTAGAGAGACTTTAAAACATCTATTTTACTTGGTAATTTTGGATTTGCCATGGTTTCTGGATTATGTATTTTTGATAATGTCAATGGTTTTCCATGTTTGTGTGCTTTAAAAATCTAATATTTGATCTAATTTTATCCTCCTAAATCTAAATGTAATGCACAATCAGAAAGATTTCAGGCTCCAGGAAAAAATCACTAGGGAGTAAAATTTAGAGTTTTTCTGCACCATCAGGACCTCTCTTCATAAGGCTATTATCATTAAGAGCAAGAGAAGTAGTTTACTTTCCTAACACAGAGACACACATGCAGAAAGTCAGACAAAATGAAGAGACAGAGAAATATCTACGAAATTAAAGAACAGAAACAAACCACAGCAAGAGACCGAAGCAAAATGAATACAAGTAACATGCCTGATAGAGAATTTAAAGTAATGAGCATAAAGATACTCATTGGACTTGAGAAAAGAGTGGAAAACATTAGTGAAACCCTTAACACAGAGATTAAAAACAGCCAATCAGAGATCAAGAACACAATAAATGAAATTTAAAATAAACTTGATGGAATAAATAGCAGTCTAGATGAAGCAGAAGAATGAATCAACGACCTGGAAGACAGACTAAGGGAAAGTAATGAAAGAAATGAAACAAATGAACACATGAAAGAAAATCAGGCAAATTGAGAATAGTCTTAGGGAACTCAGTGACTCCATCAAGCATAATAACATTCACATTATAGGGAGGTCAGAAGAAGAAAGAGAGAAGGGGACAGAAAATTTACTTGAAGAAATGATAGCTGAAAACCTCCCTAATCTGGGGAAGAAAATAGATGTCCAGATCCAGGAGGCACAGAGATCCCCTCAAAAACAACCTAAGGAGGTCCACACCAAGACACAGAGTAACCAAAATGGCAAAAAGTAGTGATAAAAAAAAAAAATTTTAAGAAGCAATAGAAAAGACAGTTACAGGAAACTGCATAAGGCTATCAGAAGATTTTTCAGCAGAAACTTTGCAGGCCAGAGGGGGTGGCATGATGTATCCAAAGTGCTGAAAGGGAAAAATCTGCATGCAAGAATACTCTATCTAGCAAGCCTATCATTCAGAATAGAAGAAGAGAGAAAGTTTCTCAAACAAAAACTAAAGGAGTTTATGGCTACTAAACTAACTCTACAAGACATATTAAAGGGGACCCTTTGAGTGGAAAGGAAAGACTATAAATAAAAGCATGAAAAGAAAAAAACACAAAAGCAGTAAAAATAAGTATCTTTATAAAAATCAGTCATGAGATTCATAAAAGAAAGGATTTAAAATATGACACCATATACCTAAAATATGGAGATGGGGAAAGGAGTAAAGAATGGGTTTAAACCTAAGCAACCATCAACTTAATATAGATTGCTATATGCAGAAGATGTTATATACAAACCTAATGGTAACCACAAATTAAAAACCAGTCATAGATATGCAAAAAATAAAGAAAAGGAATCCAAGTATATCACTACAAAAAGCCAACTAACTGAGAGAGAAGAGAGCAAAGAGAAGAAAGGGAAAGAGAAAAACTACAATGCATCCACAAATCAAATAACAAAATGGCAGCAAGTGCATACTTATCAATAATTACTTTGAATATAAATGGACTAAATGCTCCAATCAAAAGACATAGGGTGACAGAGTGGATAAAAAACAAGACCCATCTATGTGCTGTCTACAGGAGACACATTTCAGACCTAAAGACACCTGAAGGTTGAAAATGAGGGAATGGAGAAACATTTATCATGGATAAATGGATGTCAAAAGAGAGCCAGGGTAGCAGTAGCCTTTAAAACAAAGACTGTAACAAGAGACAAAGAATGACACTATAAAATAATAAAGGGGATAATCCAGAAAGAGGAGATAAGAATTGTAAATAATTATGCACCCAATATGAAAGCACCCAAATACATAAAACAGTTAGGGGACTTTAACACTCTCCTCAAATTGATGGACAGATCAACCAAACAGAAAATTAACAAGGAAATGGTGGCTTTGAATGACACACTGAACCAGACATATTTGGAACATTCCATCCTAAAACAGCAGAATATACATTCTTTTCAAGTGTAGATGGAACACTCTCCAGAATAGATCACATATTAGGCCACAAAGCAAGTTTCAACAAAAAATTTTTTCAGCTATCTATTTTGAGAGAGAGAGAGAGAGAGAGAGAGAGAGAGAGAGAGCAAGTGTAATCAGGGGAGGGGAAGAGAGAGAGGGAGAGAGAGAATCCCAAGCAGGCTCTGCACTGTCAGCACAGAGCCCAACACAGGGCTCAATCTCACAAACCATGAGGTCATGACCTGATCCAAAACCAAGAGTCAGATGCTTAACCAACTAAGCCACCCAGGTGCCCCAACAAATGTTTAAAAATCAAAGTCAAACTATGTATTTATTCTGACCACAATGATATGAAACTAGGAATCAACCACAAGAAAAAATCTGAAAAGACCGCAAATACATGAAGATTAAATAACATGTTACTAAACAATGAATGGGTCAACCAAGAAATCAAAGAAGAAATAAAAAATTACATGGAAACAAATGAAAATGAAAACACAACGGTCCAAAATCTTTGGGATGCAGGAAAAATGATTCTCAGAGGGAAGTTTATAGCAATATAGGCCTACTTCAAGAAGCAAGAAAAATCTCAAATAAACAACCTAACCTTACACCTAAAGGAGCTGGCTAAGAAAAGATCAACAAACAAAACCAAAAACCAAGAGAAGGAAGGAAATAATAAAGATTAGAGCAGAAATAAATGATATAGAGGGCACCTGGTTGGCTCAGTCAATTAAGTGACCAACTCTTGGTTTTGGCTCAGGTCATGATTTCATAGTTCATGAGATCAAGCACCACATCAGGCTCTATGCTGACAGCATGGGTCCTGCTTGGGATTCTCTCTCTCTCCCTCTCCCTCTGCCCTACCCTGCTCATGCACTCTAAACAAACAAACAAACAAACAAACAAACAAACAAACAATTTTTTAAAAAAAATAAATTATCTAGAAACCAGAAAAACAATAGAACTGTTCAATGATACCAGGAGCTCGTTCTTTGAAAAGATCACAAAATTGATAAATCTCCAGCTAGATCCGTCAAGGAGAGAGAGAGAAATAGAGAGAGAGAGAACCTAAATAAACAAAATCACAAATGGAAGAGGAGAAATAACAACCAACACCACAGAAATACAAACAATTATAGCAGAATATTATGAAAACCAATGTATCAACACATCAGACAACTTAGAAGAAATGAATAAATTCCTAGAAACCTACCAAACAAAACAAAAGCAAGAAGAAGAAAAAATTGAACAAATTACCAACAATAAAGTTGAATCAGTAATCAAGAAACTCCCAACAAACAAAAGTCCAGGAACAGATGGCTTCTTGGGGGATTCTTCCAAACATTTAAAGAAGAGTTAATACCTATTCTTCTCAAACTATTCCAAAAAATACTAGAGTCAGAAAAACCTCCAAATTCATTGTATGAGACCAGTATCACCCTGATACCAAAACCAGATAAAGTCATCACAAAAAACCCCAGAAATATATGCCAATATCCCTCATGAATATAGGTGCAGAAGTCCTCAACAAAATTTAGCAAACTGAATCCAACAATACATTTAAAAGAATTCGCATACCATCATCAAGTGGGATTTATTTCTGGAATGCAAGTGTGGTTCAATATTCACAAAATAATCAGTGTGATACATCACATCAGTAAGAAAAAGGATAAAAACCATATGATCATTTCAATAGATGCAGAAAAAGCATTTGAGAAAGTACACCATCTATTCATGATAAAAACCCTCAGCAAATTAGGTTCACCTCAACATTTAAAAGCCTTATATGAAAAACCCACAGCCAACATCATATGCAATGGTGAAAAATGGAGAGCTTTTCCCCTAAGGTCAGGAAAAAGACAAGGATGTCCATTCTCACCACTTTCATTCAACACAGGAGTAGAAGTCCTAGCCACAGCAATTAGACAACATAAAGAAATAAAAGGCATCCAAACTGGTAAGGAAGACATAAAACTCTCACTATTTGCAGATCACATACTATATAGAAAACCCTGAAGACTCCACCAAAAGAACTGCTAAAACTGATAAATGAATTCAGTAAAGTCACAGGATACAAAATTAATGTGCAGAAATCTGTTGCATTCCTAATAATGAAGTAGCAGAAAGCGAAATTAAGAAAACAATCCCATTTACAATTGCACCAAAACAATAAAGTATCTAGAAATAAACTTAAAAAGCTGAAAGACCTGTACTCTGAAAACTATAAAACACTTACAAAAAAAAAATCAAGACAATGCTAAGAAATGCAAAGACAGTCATGCTCATGGGTTGGAAGAAAAAATACTGTCAAAATGTCTATACTATCCAAAGCAATCTTCAGATTTAATGCAATCTATATCAAAATGAACTAGAACAAACAATCCTAAAATTTGTATGGAACCACAAAAGACCTCTAATAGCCAAAGCAATCTTGAGAAAGAAAAACAAAACTCCTGGAAGTATCACAATTCCAGATTTCAAGTTAGACTATAGAGTGGTAGTAATTAAAACAGTATGGTACTGGCATAAAAATAGACACATAGATCAACAGAATAAAACCCAACCCCCCCAAAAATCCACGACCCTATGGTCAATTAATCTTCGATAAAGGAGGAATTAATATAAAGTAGGAAAAAAGATAGTCTCTTCAACAGGTGATGTTGGGAAAACTAAACAGCCAAATGCCAAAGAATGAAACCGGAGCATTTTCTTTCACCATACACAAAAATAAACTCAAAACAGATTAAATACCTAAATGTGAGACCTGAAATCATAAAAATCCTTGAAGAGAGCACAGGCAGCAATCTCTAGCATGGCCATAGCAACATTTTTCTAGATATGTCTCCTGAGGCAAGGGAAATAAAAGCAAAAATAAGCCATTGGGACTATAGCAAAATAAAAAGTTTCTGCACAGTGAAAGAAACAATCAACAAAACTAAAAGGCAGCCTGTGGAATGAGAGATGATATTTAATGAAGTATCCAATAAAGGGTTTGTATCCAAAATATATAAAGAACTGATACAACTCAATACCCAAAAACAAATAATCCAACTTAAAAATGAGCAGAAAACATGAACAGACATTTTTTCAAAGAGGAAGAAGCCATATAGATGGCTAACAGACACATGAAAAGATGCCCAACATCACTCATCATCAAGGAAATACAAATCAAAAATACAATGAGTTATCACTTCACACCTGTCAGAAATGGCTGAAATCAAAAACTTAAGAAGCAGCATGTGTTGGCAAGGATATGGAAGAAGAGGAACTTTCGTGCACTATTGGTGGCAATGCAGACTGCTGCAGCCACTATGGGAAACACTATGGAGTGTCCTCAAAAAGTTAAAAATAGAACTACCTCATGATCCAGTAATCACACTATTAAGTATTTACCCCCAGAATACAAAAACATTAATTCAAAGGGATACATGAACCCCTATGTTTATAGCAGCATTATTGCATTATTTACAATAGCCATATTATGGAAGCACCCCAAGTGTCCATCAATAGATGAATGAGTAAAGAAGATATGGCATGCATGCATATATATATATATATATATATACATACATATGTATATATATACATATGTATGTATATATATATATATAGCAGAAATAGGGGTTGGGGATTAAAGAGTACACTTATGATGAAAAAATAAATAAAAGATGATATAAGCAAAACCAAAAGAAAAATATTATTTTCTTCTTTTTAGAATTATTAGAACTAATTTAGTAGTACTGTTTTAAGCCCTTTTCCTCAGAAATTATCAATTTATTGTATTTGTTGAGATATATTATCAAAAATGGATTGGATTAAACTCTGAATCACGATCTTCCTTTCTAGTCTCATGAATTTAAGCTGGAGGAGCTGACTCTATTTTCACTGATTTTATTAATGTTAATTTTTCTGAAATAAACTATTACTATTTCATTGAAAGCTTTTTTCCACAGGCTTTGTGTAATACACACATTTATACATCGTGCAGCTGTGCTCCTGGGTTTCATTTCTCCTTCACACTATCTCCCATAGATGAAGGACATGGAACAAATGTGTCAGAACTGTGTGTGAGAGGCAGGTGAGGGGCTGAATGTGTAGGTGTGAATGTGGGGGCGTGTGTTTTAGACTGCATCTGTTGGTGTGTGGGAGCAAAGGTTTAAAGAACAAGGATGTGTGTTAGAATTCAGTGGCTACTGAAAACTCTGCATAATGGCTTTATTTTTTATATCAGATTTCCATTAAAACTCTAATTTTCAGGTTTTTGAGTGTGTGTGTGCACGCTATCACAGATCTCAAGTTAACAAGAGAAGATCTCTAAGAGAATCCATAAAATTTTAGGAAAGGGCTATATAGACCTTGATGTGACACGTCATCTGTCACACTTATAATGTAACTTGACATTTTACAACTCTATATTACCATCCTCCAATATGTTTCTATTCAAATTATTTATGTATCTTTTTTTCTCACATATTGAAACTAGAAAATGTCCTTAACACTATCACACACACACCAACATACTCCTATTCTTATAACATTTTTTTACCTGAATTTTAATGCTATAATTTTCTGACAGGCTGATTTTATAAACACAGCTAAAGTATATTTTTCAGTATGATACTTTTTCACAAAATGTAACTCATCAAAAGCACCTGTACAAGAATCAATATTCTTGGATTCTACTTCTAGCCCTGACGTTAATGTTGCACATGACGCTGAACAAATAAAATCCTGTGACTCAGTACTCAGACTTCTCATCTAACTGAAGTGGTTAATTAAATAATTCCCAAGGTCCTTTCAAGGTCCATGCCTCCCTAAAAGAGACATTATTTATAAATCACCAATATTATGTTTGTGATTAACAGGAAAGAATATGAAGTAGTTTTGAAGCCTTATCCAATTATTTAATCTTAACCCCGGATAATAGATTTACACATTTAGCAGGGAATAAAAATGCTTGAAGTTTAAATCTTGCCTGCCCTTCTTATATCAATTTGAGACAGCCTTAGAGTACAAAGGATACTACATAATTATGCAATAAGCTTTGCAAAGGAAATGACTTTGTTTTGGTCACTGCTAAATCCCCAGTTCCCAGAATAATACCTAACATATGGAGGGACTTCAAACTTGCTAAATGAATAAACAAGAAAGTGTGAAGACGGAAGGTTTTATAAAACCCAGTGAGAAAACAGAGCGAAGGCTTTGCAGGAAGGATGATAATTGAGCTAAGCCTACAGGGATGAACTAGAGTTTGCAAGCAGAGAAGGAAATAAAAACATTCCAGGCAGAGCCAACCAAGTGTGTTGTGTGGCAAAAACAGTTATCTTCAATATCCACTCTTCTTCCTTCCTCAGGAACAGAACTTATGCGCCCATCACCACTGGAATGAAGGCTATATCAAAACCTAGCAAATTGATAAGCCACCTTATCAATTTTAACATCATTTTTAAAATGGAATTATAGTAGTTGCTATAACAAGTAAAAAACAATTGTCCAATACAAAACATTTTATATGCAAATAATAGTCAAGTCCCAAACTACTCTACACTGTCCCTGCCCTGAATTTCCTAAAATGGTGCAGGAAGCCTTCAGTTGGGAGTCCAGAGATTTGGTTGCAGGCCTAGAACTATCATCAGCCCTGGGACTTTGGGCAAATCTCTGTACCTTTCTCATCCTCAGTTTTCCCACTTGTAAAATGACAGTGATCAGTGATAATCAGTCCCAATCCAGGAATCATTACCTACCTTTGCAATACAGCTTGAAGTATAATTTTAAAAAGAAAAATTATAAAGCTGCCTTTAGTGAGCTGCTTCATATATATGCCTATATAGCCACATTTTAGTGGCTAAAAAGCAAGACCGCTCTCTCATTGATATTTTTCAATTCAATGAATTGGGTGATGTAAATCCTAAGATTTTACATATTTTACAAAAAAATACCCTTAAATTTATAGACTACCATGAAAATTACCATTGGCTTTTGGGAATTTTTAACCCTTTAAAAGAAGTCTCTGGTCATGTAGGTATACAACAGAAGTTGGTGGCTTTCTAAAGCGGTGTTGGATAGATGAAGACATATAAATACAGAGGGGTATATCATGTATGTTTACCTTATGCAAATTTAGCTATCCATGATAGAGGACAAGAGGCAGAGAAAGGAAAGTTTACACAGTGAGAATGATTCTGCTCTCTCTTCAACTCCAAATGTTTAAGCACGGGTATGGTATGAGAAATCACTTTCATGCCATTCTTACAATGAGACACCATCTGCATGCTCTAAGAAGGTTGCCAGCCATCAGGTCTGCATACTTTTCACCCACGAGCAAGAGAAAAGGCAAAGAGAAAGCACACTCACAAACTGATTATGCCCTTCCCCCCAAAAGGGTACCTAAAAAAATTTTTTTTAAATGTTTATTTATTTTTGAGAGAGAGAGCATAAGTGGGGGGGGGGTGTGCAACACAGAATCCAAAGCAGGCTCCAGGCTCTGAGCTGTCAGCACAGAGCCCAACGTGGGGCTCGAACCTGCGAGCAGCAAGATCATAACCTGAACCTAAGTTGGATGCTCAATTGACTGAGCTACCCAGCCACCCCCTAAAAGGGTACTCTTTTAGATGTCCCTCCCAACTATTCTTCTGAAGAAAAATTAGCTCCAAATTTAGCAATGTAAAGCAACAAACATTACCAATTTTACCAAATATGTCAACTAACTAGAATGTAAATCAAAGCTTGAAAAGAAAAGAAAAAAAGCAACAAACATTATCTCACAATTTCTATGGCTGGAAATCTGGTATGGCTTTGCTTTCAATCAAGTCATCACCTGGGCCTGCTGTCATTTCAAGGTTCAAATGGGAAAGATCTGCTTCCAAATTCACTCATAGTATTGTTGGCAGGATTCAGTTCCTCCAGCCTCTTGGACTAAGGGTCTCAGTTCTTCTCTGGCTGTTGACCAACGATCTCGTTTGGTTTCTTTTTTTTTTTTTTTTTTAATTTTTTTTTCAACGTTTTTATTTATTTTTGGGACAGAGAGAGACAGAGCATGAACGGGGGAGGGGCAGAGAGAGAGGGAGACACAGAATCGGAAACAGGCTCCAGGCTCCGAGCCATCAGCCCAGAGCCTGACGCGGGGCTCGAACTCACGGACCGCGAGATCGTGACCTGGCTGAAGTCGGACGCTTAACCGACTGCGCCACCCAGGCGCCCCTCTCGTTTGGTTTCTTGCCACAAGGGCCTGCCCCAGGGCAGTTCATAGAATGGCAACTGGCTTCAAAATGAGCAAGTAAGAGACCAAGAGAAAGCAAATAAGACACAAGCAAGTGTCCTGTTGTTGCCTGTCCTGGTGGGGATATCCTATCACCATTTGTTATATTCCACTTATTAGAAGCAAACCACTAGGTCCAACCCACACTCACAGGCATGAATACCAGGAGGAAGGATCATTGGGAGCCATGGTAGAGCTGCCAACCACACTAACCAAAGGATAGTTTTCCAGAATTATTATTTCAAAACTGCAATGCAACACTCTGTCACAAAGACACAGAAATCTGTTCAGAATCTTTGTTAACGTATGTCTCTGTATACTGAGAATAATTGTAGACTTTTAGAAATCAGTGAAAGGAGTTCCAAGCAGAACTAGACTCAAATTTTTGAAACCCTCAATAGGCAAAAACGTGTTGTTCTTCTTGGTCTTGAAGCTAGAGCTGCCCAATTTGTGCACAGCAAGTGGATGCTATTGTATTCTGATTCCTTAGCAGAGTGGGGTGTGAGTGTGCCCCAAGTGTGCCATCCTGCAGATGGCAAGCAGAGCAACATCTTTTACCCCCACTCTGCCAAGATGCAGGGATTGCAGTCAAGGGGGTACTTGACCACCTAGCCCCTCCTTCAGTGGGCTACTTAGAGCACACTAACATAGACTTCACAGAAGGCTGTTGTGCTGTGCATGCCCAAGGAGCAGAGAAAGTGGAGTTTGGGCAGGGGCTTCCAACCAGTGTAGCTGCCAACTTGGCATTTGTCCTAAATCTCTATTTTCATCTTTATTCAATGCTCCTGTGTCTTTGCAACCAATGTGTCACTTTAGGGATATTCAAGCTAGCTGTAGAGTAAATATACTGACCATGGTGTGTGTGGTAGAAACACATTAAATGAATTTGAAAATTTTTTATAGAATTCAAAAACCATGTTATCACAAGAAATTTCAACATTATGTTTGTCAATGAAGAAGAGTTAGTTTTTGTTTTCAACAGTAGAGAATTTTTGAATTGTTATTTAAAATTGTTTTCATTTTTTCTGTCACCCATTTGTGAACAATTTCTTATTAATATTGACCATAAACAATTTGAAGAGCTCTTTATTGAACAGCATTGATAAGAATTCATGTGGCCACTTTGAGTATAAATCACACATAAAATGTCATGTTTAAGGAGGCAAATTCAAGTTTATCATTGAACTTAAATATATTTTATTTGGAAATATCAGACAAATTCAATATCTAATATCTTCCTTTATACTTTGTATTGTACTTATTCATCATAATTATAATATAAGCAAAATGTAATAGATGGTTTTACCAAGCCCTATGTAGAGCCCCAAATGTCCTCCAGTTTATCGCAATACCTATATATGCTATGAACTAAAAGAAAGTTTAGGAAGCTTTAAGATTAAGAGGATATTGCCTGACTATGTTGATTATTTACCTATTGCTTTTCACCTTCATATTTAACCTTTTATAATCTGTTCTGTATTCCTTAGGGCCTGGGGTCTGCAAATTACATTTCTCAGACTCCCTGCCAGTGGTTTCCTGTTAGCATCTGCCAACACAGGCATTAGGAAAGATTGGAGGTTGGAGGAAAGGAAGAGTGTTGTATCTCTGAATTCAACAGCAGCAGAGGCGGTAGTGTGGTTGCAGGCTCCCGCTGCCCAGGCAGCAGCAGAATCTCTTTGTAATTTATAACCCTAGCCATGGAAGGAAATTTTTGACAATTCCAGTTCCTGATGTGGCAGAATCCATAGCTGCCCAGGGGCAGGAACCGGCTCATGGGCACCAGCTTAGAAACATCAAGAGCTTTCAGATCTCTGCAAATCTCCCTTTCTTCCTTTTGCTCCTTCAGCCCTTCCAAGACTTTGTAAACAATTCCCTGTATTAAATCCCTCATGTTTGAAATACTGACCATGGTTTCTGTTTTCCTGACTGAATCCAGAATAGTAAATTGAGTTTTGTGTAAGGAGGAATTACTATTCTTTTCTTAAAGGCTCTAAGAGCCCATGGGAAAGGAGATGTGGAGTTCGGTCAGTCTAGGTCCATGAAGAGTATTTGAAGAGTCACTCTTCAAATCATCTAAGGCGTCTTCTCTTTCCTAAAGCATGGAGAGAGGGCATTGAGGATGGGCAGTGAGAAAGAAGAAAAAAGAGAAAGAAGCACAGTAATGACACATGGCTCACAGTTCCACTGAGTGGACCTTGAAGCCACTGGCAAATTCTGACTGGCTGGATGAGGACTCCTGCTTCAAAATTTATGTTGGTGTCAGAAAAAAAATCCTCCCATATTGTTGATCTCTCTTAGTTTCAATCTCACCTCTTAGTTACAATCTATACTTCTGTTTGGTGTTTCCTTCCTTGGTATTTTTTTTAATGTTTATTTATTTTTGAGAAAGAGAGACAGAGTGCAAGTTGGGGAGAGGTAGGAAGAAGGAGACACAGAATCTGAAACAAGCTCCAGGCTCTGAGCTGTCAGCACAGAGCCCGACGCGGGGCTCGAACTCACAAACCATGAGATCATGACCTAAGCTGAAGTCGGATGTTCAACCGACTGAGCCACCCAGGCACCCTCCTTCCTTGGTATTATTAGCGGCTTTGCATCCTATTAGAAAACTGAATGTTAAACCATTCACATTCAGCTTGGATTACAAATATCAAATATTAGTATTTTCCTAGAATTAGAGGAAAACTTAAAAATCTTGGTGTATCCCTTCTCTTGGTTCACCAGCTACTGAATAAGTGAGATGCTTTCTTCATTCCTTATTTGATCTAAGATCAACAGAACAAAATATCTTAAAGTACACCCTATAACTCCACTCTAGAGAGACCTAAAAATCATTTCTTTCTTAGACTTTTTCTGTATGAACTGACTAGTTACATTCCACGATATCTGTAGCATTTCCAGAAATGTCAACTATTGTATAAAATACCGTATGAATTCTATTTCATTCTTAAATTCCTCAAATGCTTGCAGAAAAGGCAAATACATCCATATTAATTACCTGTGCAACTTGGTATACATTTGTTTCTGTACCCAAGCTTTGCTGTGGAAGAACACCATGACCTAGAAGCCTCTAACTGCGTCCTCATGGTTTGCCTCTACTTCATCACGCATTGGAGTGATTGTTAGAGAGGATGACAGGCTTTTCTCCTGTCTTCCTCTGGAGCTATGCCTCTGCTTCTGCCTTCCCTGGAGCTATGTGAGAATGGCGTGGTGTATGAGGCAAAGTCTAATGCCCAGGGATCCCAGGTAGACGTGGAGTATACCAGCACAGCTGAAGAGAAGAAAGCAATGAATTATATTCCCTTTCTGCCTCATTTATTCTGACCTCCAGTGAAATGAAATTTTGCTTTAAACCCCAAACTGTCCATTCCTAGTAGTGGCCTGGTGATTGGATTTGAAACATTATACTCAGAGCTAGAATGTGAACTGCAGGCCATCTTTACCTCTGTTGTGTGTGGGGCGTGGGATGTGTGTGAAATGGTAATGATGCTCAGCTTGACTTTTGGAGTCATTGTGGTATCTGTATGTTTTAATGACTTTCAGTGTAGTGGTTTCCAATAAACCTTGTTTGTAGAAGTAGCAAGAGAGTCCATTTGTAAGTACAGAATTCTCAAATTATGTCAATATTAACACAATCACCTTAGAGTTATATGGAGAAAGTGTTCCAGAATACCAGACCAAAGATTTATCATACAACATCAATTTTGTGCCTTTCTGGATCTCTTTCCTTGATAATTCAAAGATCTTATTTAATCTAAAGTTGTGTAAATGTCCTTTTGTAATATGCTTTTTTTCTGAACCTCACTGTATCATATTCTCAAGTTTATGCTTGATGCCAATATGCATTTGACCATTTTTCCAAAAACCTTTCTATAGTTATTTTTATGCCACACACATACCCTTTACATATTTCTTGGAGTTGCAGTGGCTTTTTTGTTTGTTTGTTTTGTTTCTGCTTGGATTACTCAAAAGTCTGTGGTGACAGCAAAGTGAGCTGAGAGCTTCACATTTTTTAAGGTCACTGCCACTTAAAGTTGTGCATTATCAAGCTGTGTCTGTCAGTACTAAGGGAAAAACATTTTGCCTCAACCTGCCTGCAGCCCAGCCCAGACTTTGAAAAGTCTTTCTAATCATAGAGCATATCAGGTTGTGGTTTGAACACACAACCACCCAACAACAACAACAATAGAAGTCTTCAGGGACTGTCTGAATATGCTCCCTTCTTTAATAAAAATAAGACTCAGATGGCTTCTGGATAATCTCTAGCTACAAAGGAACAGCTAAATCACCATGACCTTCACTGCTGGTGAAATTCACCTTTCCGTTGAGAAAGATAAACCATTTGCACGCCAGCCACAGAGAAATTATATTTCCTAACTTTGCTTGTGACACAACTGAAAAAAGTCTTCTGATTTGAGACAGGGAGTCACAAAGGGGAAACTAAGCACACAGTCCCGGGAGTGGGGAACAGGGCTCTTCAGAAAGGAATGAACACACCTCCATGTAGGGGGAGTCACTGGGGAATGGCATGGAAATATTAGAACTTTCTACAACTACTTTTTATCTCTTCTTTTGAATGTCACTATTTATGTCTGTTCTGTGATATGCAGAAAATGTCGGTATAATGTACATGCATGTAACATATACATAATGACACATAAAGTTGAAGATACATGTTCAAATTTATTTGGGGGTACATAAACCAGAACATTTGAAGACCACTGGCCCAGAGTATACAGTTTATAAACTATGAATAGTTCTCTATCCCATAAGGAATAAAAACTCTTGCTCAAGAATTTCCTCTTGCTCCTGTTTAGCCAAGAAACAATCTATTGATTCAGCTATACAATCTATAGATTCTATTGAATGTATTGATTCAGCTCAAAGAAGAAAGGAGAGGAAGCCTTGTTATTATGTTCAGAGACATACATCAAAGGGGGTAGGAGACACAGTAATCTATTTTTGCTGTAGAAGAGCCAAGGATGAGACTTTAATTCTGCCTTAAGGAGGCAGAGTGGGAAAGTTTTATGGAGGAGGCTTCTAAAAAGACGTTAGGCATTTAAAACAGTGGTAGAATCTTGATAAGAGAAGATGGGTAAGGGACATTTCGAAAGGGAATTAATAGCATAAACAAAGGAAAAGGAAGCAAAACCACAAAGTTTGTTTATTAAGCAACCTAAACAAGGCTACAAGTGTAGCCTAATGAGTGGGAGAAAATAAGACTGGCATAGGGGCTGAGGCCAGTTTATCAGGGCCTTGACTGCCTGGCTGAGAAGTTTAACATTATTCTCAAATCAATGAGGAAAAAACTGAAGTTGTTTTGGTTTGGGTTGGCTCTAAAGTTAAAACCTCACTTATTCCAAGATCTACATTAGAAAGATTAACTTGGTAGCCACGTACGTCAGTACAATTGGGAAGAGAACATTTAGGGAACTTATACGATCTACATGGAAAGTATCATGGTCTAAATTACATCAGTAATGGTGGTGAAAATGTAGAGGACACGTTTAGGAGATGCTGAAGATAGAGATACCTTTGGATAATAGAGACATATCTGGACGGGCTATCAGGCAGTTGGATGGGAGGGTTTTGATTCTGAGATTATAATATTAGTGGACTGGAAGAATGGTGGTACAATTAACTGAAATAGAGCTGCAGGGAAAAATAGGTCTTGGGTAGCAGTGAGGAAGGGGGCCACTTAAGTCAGTTTCTCTAAGATACTGGAGATTTGCATGCAGAAAGTTTTGGGGGGATTTCAGTGATTCACTAGAAAGACTAACAGGACTTGGCACATAGCTGTAGTCACAGATATATGTCATTACAATGAAAGGATGTCAAGAAAAATCAGCAAGGGGAAAAAGGTGCATGGGACAAAGTCCTGAGGAAACCAAGCACAAGCTTCCAAGAGTCCTCTCCCCACAGAGTTACACAGGACTTGTGGGGCAACACATGTGAAATTGTGTCTACTGGGGAAGCTCATTAGAGATTCAGTGCCTACATTTTTTATCGCAGGCTGGTCACATACGTATCCCTGGTCTAGCACATACCAAAATCCAGACTCCCAGAGGGAAAGGAGGTGTTTAGCATACATCACATTGTTTTTGTAAATAGTTTAGGCACAGTGAACTGCTCTTATCAGTTCTGGGAATGGTATAAACAAAACTCAAGTTCCCAGGCCAGCCAAGGGCCAAACGTATAAGCAGGTGTTTCAAAGGATAACAGTCTCAGGCTGCTAAGTTAACTCTTTTCTGCATAAGTGGAATATCACCTATATGAAAGGAAAGGAAGTAGGACTGGGCAGAGGCAAAAGTTGAACCATGAAGCGGTTGCGGCAGAGGCCTCAGCCAATCCCACAGAGAGCTCTGGAGCTGAATGGTCCTTTAAAGATGTCCTAAATGGAGCCCAGGGGGTCAGACCTTCCTACCCCCACATTGACCAGGCATTGTCAGCTCCCTTCAGCTGAGAGAAATTCCTAAGCAAGGAAGAAAGGAATTGAGCCCTCTGAAGGCAACCCCCCAGAAGGCTGGTTCAATGAGTGTTTTGGTCCTATGGTCGGCATACCCCAGCATCCACCTCAGAGGGCATGATGAATTGAGTTGGTTGTATAAACGGCACTATTGCTTCTTTGCTAATTTGATCCAACCACTTTGAAGACATTGGAATTCTAATGGCAAAAACTCAAGTTCCAGGGTATATAAATTCAAACAATAAGGATGTATAGGTATATAAGACAAGCTATAAGAGTATATAGGACACCTAGGACAGAATATTTTTAAAGCATCTCAGCACCTAAGGGCCCTCAGTACAGTCCTGACTTTTCTCCAGAAAACCATATGGGAAAATTTACTGACCAGACACTGACATCTGCCTAAATCCTATTACCAACACCACCAACTACTTAAAGGAATTCTACATTGGAATGCTTTGCCCAGGAGCATGGAATCTGCTTCTTGGGTAGACAGAGGTAGCACCCTATCCCTTAAGTGAGAAAGTGTCCAGTTTCCAAGTAATCACACTCACAATAACATTGAGACATTATTTTGCCTGATATCTTGGTGTTCACATCTCTTTTGCAAATATGAAGTCTTCTGATCTCATGTAAACTTCAGCAGGCAGCGTGACAATTCTTATAATTGAGGAAATTGAGGCTTAGGGGTTACAGGATGAGCCTAGAGTTCCACTGCCAGTAAGTAACAGATGCAGTCCTGAGATCTGATGAGTCTGATCTCCGGTCTTCTTTCCGCTACCCCACACATGTCTCTTCTGCATCATCAAATCCCTCTCCTAGAAAACAGAACCAGAGTCCTGGATGTGCATCAGGGAGACTGGAGATTTTTTTTTTTAATGAAAAAAATTAACATTTGAAAGATATATTCTTTGTTTTATTTGGGGCCGAAGTGCCAGAATCACTAGCACAGAAGAGAGCAACAGGCATAACACTTAATGAATGAGGAGATTGTGGAGGTCTCCAAAGAGCAATTCCTGCTTTGGGAATTCAAATATTCTGCTGTATGAGAGAAATTCTGTTGGTTTTGGAAATATCATGAATCATTTCCTGAAAGAGCAAAATAATGGAAGCTTTTCAATCCAAGTTTCCAAGAAATGTTGTCTAAAGGCAGAAGACACTTGGGAGCACCAGGCCATGTGTAGAGGCCTTTGTTGTGCCCTGGGCAGGACTGGATCTTTCCTTTTATACACTGGGTACCTACTAGCAGGGGCTTCTTCCTCCCAAGTGGTCAGGTGAGTAAAGGAGAAGATTTGTTTCTCTTTGTTCTCACAAGTTACATTGGTCAGGAATGCATGGCTTTGATGGCCAGTGACAGTATCAGAGCCTGGAGACCCACTTTTCAGAATATTAGTAAGGGTCTTTTTACCAGGGAATTTCCAGTGAAGTCAGTACATGTGGTGTCTCTCTCATCAGTAACCCCACAAGAAACTCAAAAGTGCAAGATTCGTGTTTGCATCTGTGAAATTTCAGTGGAGTAGCTGCTTGTCAGCATCAGTAAAGTCAGAATGTGGTCAACATTTCCATTCTAACAGACCTCTTGTGCTCCCCCTCCGTCTTTAGCACTTTATAAGTCAACCATAACAATTCACCACAAGTTGAAATTTGAGACCATTTTTTTTTTCAGTTGGGAATGTTTTTCTCAAACGATAGAGTTGAGATCAATGTGATCTTTCCCAGTGAGCAACAGAGAAGGAGTGTGGCTATGAGGCGTACAGGGTCCTGTCTCCAAGATGGAGACTGAGTAGGTAGGGATTTTGTCCTATAGGGACCATCTTTTTGAGTTTCACCCAGAAGATACAGAAAATTATGAGAACTCTGTAGAGCCCAGAACGATCTTTTCCCCAGAAGCCTTGCAGCTATGAAGAGGCAGGTAGCAGTTAACAAAGTCAGTCTTTAATTTAGTTGTCAAAGATGATTTCCCAGTTCTGCCACATTGCCTCTCCTGATGATCAAGATTAGTCTTCTCAGTTTGACTCAAATCATCTGTTTGTATTTCTACGCTATCTTATTGGGGAGAAGTGAAGAGTCAAGTTTTAATGATTACAGTTGGCAGTGAACCCCTCTAAACAAGTTTCTTTTCTAAATTTTTTTTATATTTATTTATTTTTGAGAGAGACAGGGTGTGAACAGGCGAAGTACAGACACAGAATCAAAGCAGGCTCCAGGCTCTGAGCTGTCAGCACAGAGCCTGACGTGGGGCTCAAACCCACAAACCATGAGATGATGACCTGAGCCAAAGTCAGACACTTAACCGACTGAGCCACCCAGGCGCCCCTCTTTAAACAAGTTTCTTAGACATTGTTGAGATCTTTGTTGCTTTTCAGAACAAAAGAATAGCAGGGTATTATAGGGGTTCAGGTGACAAGAAATCGTGACCTCCAGAGGTCGGTTCAGAAGTAAAAACAAGCTAACATGCTCAGATGTGCTCTGTTCCTGCAATCATGTCCAGATGTGACTTTTTATTTTGATAGTTACGCCTGTGCCTCACACACTGGGCAGGTGTCTAAGGAGAGGATTATGGGACTGGTGGAAGCTCCTCAGGATTTCTAAACTTTTTTTTTAAATGTTTATTTATTTTTGAGAGACAGAGCATGAGTGGGGAGGGGCAGAGAGAGAGAGGGAGACACAGAATCCAAAGCAGGCTCGAGGCTCTGAGCTGTCAACACAGAGCCTGATGTGGAGCTCGAACCCACAAGCTGTGAAATCATGATCTGAACAGAAGTCAGGTGCCTAACCGACTGAGCCACCTAGGTGCCCCAACCTCAGGATTTCTATAAACACCAAAGATGCCTCTAGTGGCTAAGACTTTTACAGCCCTCTAGCTAAGCTGTTTCCTTAAGCCTACATTGAAAATTTGTTTCTTAAGGTAATACATATGTGAACTTGATGGGTTGCATGCAAACCAATGAACTGGACCTATATATTTTCACTGCACCAGGTTATGGGGTGTTAGAGTCACAAATCGACACTGTGTCCTCACATCACAAAACTGAAATGCTTAATTGGGTATTATTACAAAAATCACAGGCTTTGATCGTAACACCCTGGCAGTATATTTGAGAAAGCTGAGTAAAACAGCAAGTTTTAATTAGGCAACCAGCTTTTGTATCATGATAATAGGCATGTTACAAACACATTCATTTCAAGAAAAGCCAGGTAATTAATAGAATTACAGATTCTTAATGTCGTAAGGAATCTCCCTAGCCTCAGAATGTTGGGATGTTCCTCAAACTCCAGTGACCTTTACCACCTGTTTATTTCCGACAACAATGCCACGGTGACCCCATGCATCTTCTCATCATCTGAAAGTGCTCCACCTCAGAGATCTTATGCTCCAAACTCTGCTCTCGGAAAGCAACCTCCAAACATTTCCGCTGTCCCCACAGCTGCTTTTCTTTAACCATCTGGTTCATGATCTTCCAGGATAACTACAGCCTCACCGGCACTCCCTGACTCGCCCTTTGCATTTCTTGCTGATGAGTTTGGAGTGTCCCCACTCCTGTCTTTGAAAAGCTATGTTGAGTCTTGACCTGTCCATGCTGTCATTCAGCTACTTCAACGAATATTTATTGAACTGCCCTTGTGGAAGAATCATTTCCCTGGCCCCTCTGTCTGGAATATCAGCCTCCTCTCACCAACCCCCATGATGCTCCCTCCTTCTTCTAACTCCCACACACCATTTAAGACATAGTCTTGGAGACACATCCTCTAAGAAGCCTCTCCTGACCATCCACTCCATTCCCTCTTCTCCCTCCCTTATGTTATGTGCCCATAACAATTTATGCATATCTACACAGTGGATCAGTCTATAGTTGTTTCATCCTCCCCCACTAGACTAGTGGACTCTAGCATACTCACCTTTGGAGCAAGTACAGGGTAGTGGTTAGAGTTCAACAACCTGATGTCACACCCTATCTCTACTGCTTATTAGCTGTTATGATCTTAGACAACTTATGTAACTTTTTTTTAATGTTTATTTTTGAGAAAGAGAGAGAGTGCATTATCGGAGGAGGGGCAGAGAGAGAGGGAGACAGAGAATCGGAAACAGGCTCCACACTGTCAGCTCAAAGCTCAATATGGGGCTTGAACTCAGGTAACCTGAGATCATGACCTGAGCTGAAGTCAGATGCTCAGCCGACTGAACCACCCATACGCCCCTACAGTGTATGTAACTTTTAAGCCTCGGTTTCCTCATCTATAAAACTGGTTACTAATAGGGATTGTGGGTAAACTTAGCATAATGCTTGATACACAGTAAATGCAAAATAAATACATTTGAATAAATGAATGTCACAGAGACACCCTTAGAAGATTCCCTAATAGGAAAATATTTATCTTTCAAATACTTGTAGCAGCAAGGAGCTCATTCCATGGTTGGATAACTCCAATTATAGCACAGCTCAAAAGTTTTGGCTTGGGGCTCCTGCGTGGCTCAGTCGGTTGGGCATCCGACTTCGGCTCAGGTCATGGTCTCACAGTCTGTGAGTTCGAGCCCCACGTCGGGAGCCTGCTTCAGATTCTGTCTCCGTCTTTCTCTGCCCCTTCCCCACTCTCACTGTGTCTCTCTCTCAAAAGTAAAATGAAAACATAAAAAATAAATAAGTAAATAAATAAAAACTTTTGGCTTGACTCACACTAGTTTTATTGACATAAAGCAGTCCCCCACTCTCAGCGTCCCCTGCTGTGCTTAAGAATCTTGAGAATCTCTCAGGGTACCCTGTCATGTGCATCAACAACCCGTCCCTCGGGTACCCCTATTTTTGCCACTACCTCTGGTGTAATTGGCTGCTGTGAGATGATCACATCTGGGCAAAGCTCTTCTCAGCTAGTGCCCAAGGCCGGTTGCAGCTGCCACCACTGTGGCCTCAAGTCAGGAGTCACAACCCTCCTCTGTACTGGTTAAGGACCTTTCCCTTTAATTCTCAGGACATCAGAAGTCAAAATATGTAAGAAGTTGATCAAATCTTAATGACAGTCAGGGACAATGAATGGGAAAGGGAACACAGAGAATGAGTCAATGCTCCAGGAGGAAGCATGTCGTGGCTAGCAGCCCACGTGCCCAGGAGCTCATCAGTGCCTCAGAAAGTGCCTTTCCTGGGAAATCCAGCCAGTCTGACTGTAGATGCGAGAGTTCTGATTTCCTGCCCTACCACTGACCTCTTCTGAGGACAGCTGGCTGCGAGAAGTTCCAGTCCCTTCAGGGGAAACCCACCCGCATAATCACACAGTGACTCATCACCAGCGCATTTCCCCCAAGCTGTATCATTCAGTCGTGCCTGTTGCCACTTTGTTGTTAATGAAAATATTAGCTACCGCATCTGGTTTATCAAACACTCCTAGTTCATAGGAGGGTGAAACCTGGAACGATTTTGTTTTTCTACGATCCCCGTCTTCAACTCTGCAAAGTCTGCAATCTCCCTGTTGTGTACCCTGACAAGATCTCTGGTAGACCTGTAGAGTTCTTGTCACTTTCAGGGATAAAATGCCCTGTCCAGTTTAGTCCAGTTAAAAATCTGGCCTTAATACAATGACCATGTTCCCTCTCCCAGCCCTGGCCAGCTCCCCAACCTCGGAGGGGCTTACCTGCCCCCCTCTGCTGCCTACACTCCTCCTCTCTGTGTGGAGACGGGGAAGAGGGACGGAACGGTAGACAAGTGTTTCTTACCCACCTGGGGTGTCGAAGGCCTCTCTGGTGGTGCTGGCTGTTGGCTCCCTCTCTGTGGCAGACGTCCAAATCTGGTTCCCTCACTGTTGCTTATGTGAATTTTCCAGAGGCCCTATAGAAGGCCCCTCACTTCACCTTCTGGACCATCTGCCCCATTCTTGGTGATTCACCCCACTGTTTCCTGTGGCCAGGGTCTACTTTCCTGGCAGCCAGTTCTCTTGGATGTCAGTGAGACAACCTCAAGCCTGGCTGCCTGCCACAGCATCCCTCTGATCCATGGTAAAATCATACATCTATCCCCAAATGCTAAATGTGGGTCATGGAAGCTTCTGGCCTCTGCCCTTCTCTCTGCTCCGCCCCTCCTTCCAATTCTCTTTTCCACTTAACAAATAGACACAGGTAGACCAGCCCATTGATGGTACAAGCAGATGCCCCATTGGTAAATGTGAAGAAAGCAGGAAAAACATCTGATCAGAATGTACCCCCCAAGGATACAATGACTCTCCAGAATTCCCTCCTCCTGGCTCCTGCCTGCTTCTAGGGACTGGGAGCAGGTGGCAGAGATGAAGGATAGAGAAGCAGGACTGGTTTAACCACTTCTTGATAAGTCCTGAAAGGATATCCAATCTTTGTTCCTTTATTATTGTTGGGTGCTTGACATCTTTGCCCTCATCTTTGGATTCCAACTGTTAATTCCAGAGCAACAAAAAAACTTCCCATGAACATTCTGTTTTACTTGCTCAATGCTAGACATTATATTTGGGCCTTTATATAAATGATCACAGATGAACCTCAAAATTGTATTATTACCTATATTTTTTTGGTGAGGAAATATTTTACTGATGAGTTATTCTTTGAGTAACTCATGGAGTTTAAGCACATTTCTCAAGATCACACAGCTATTAGTGGTAGATCCAGGACTTAGACTCAGTGCATAAGATTAAAGCCCTTTTACCCTGATAAAATGTCCCTCATACAGAAAGTTCTTCTTGTGGTTGAGCTGAATTCTTGGAGGGCATCCTTGGGACTTTAAATCCCTCAATTCTAATTCTGCTTCTAGAGCCACACTAAGGAAGTCTAACCCCCTCGACATGCCAAGAGTTTTGGATATTTCTTGCTCTAGAATTTGGAACATGGCTGGCTTTATCAGAAGATCAAGGAGTTAAGACTTTTCATTCAAACATTTATACACAATTGTCATGGTCCCTGTGGCTTCTTTTCTCCAAGCTAAGCATCTCCATCTCCTTCACCTGATTCTCTCATTCATCCAGACCCTGAGTAGTATTTTACAAACATAGTTAAGGACTGGGAGGGGCGCCTGGGTGGCTTAGTCAGTTAAGTATCCAACTTCGACTCAGGTCATGGTCTCATGTTCATGGGTTTGAGTCCCACATTGGTTTCAGTGCTGACAGCTCAAAGCCTGGAGCCTGCATCAGATTCTGTGTCTCCCTCTCTCTCTGCCCCTCCCCCGCTCCTGCTCTGTCCTGCAAAAATAAATAAATGTTAACAAAAAAAATTTTTTAATTAAAATTTAACATATTAAGGGCTGAAGGAAATTTTTTCCATCCTTTTTGTCCTTTTTCTTTCTACCCACTCTTTCTGGTCTAATTTGCCTTAACAGAAGAGTCAAGATTAAATGACCAATTCTTATATATTAAAGTTTAGAGGTGAAAAAGGGATATTCTGTATTCAAAATATATATTAGGTTTTTAAAAATATGCAAAAGAAAAAAAACTATGAAATTTAAAAGTCACAACAACATGCAAGCAATTGCCTTTTTAAGTCTGATGGAGTTAGAATTGATTTCTTTCATTTCTAGTTTCTGTATTTTTAAAATATGTGAGTATATTTATAATAAAATTGATTCATGCTTTGAAATGTCAGAAAATTAAACTAATAAAATTAATGCTATCTTTTAAAAGAAGACAGGTTAAATTTCTTTTTTGTATATGTTCTATCTTTGTAGGGTTTTATATAAAATACTCCCTGGGTGATATTGAGACAACGGGAATATTGAGTTCCAATTTATAAGAAACGACTAGGTTAGTTCACCAGGGTTTAATTTTGAGGATCCTGAAGACTCTGATGAGAGCTTAAAAATAATTAAAAGATTTTCTCTTAGAATGAGTCTAAAGGTTGAAGAAACAACTATTTCTCCCAGAATTTTTTCTTAACTTTGCAGTAGGTCAGATCCAGTTGAAACCCTTGCTTGGCCGCTATCTGCTATATTTTATAGGGCATACCCACTCTGGACTTCCCTGTCTTCATCTCTAAGTGATCTCTATCTTGCAAGCCTGTTGCATTTGTTGAAACAAAATGTATAAAAGCACCAACTGCCTCCTACAAAAAAACACCTGAATATAGTTCATTACAGTTAGGATACTGAGATCAACGCGGTTCGTGAGTTTGCCCCACATTGGGCTCCTCGATGACAGCTCAGAGCCTGCCTGGGATTCTCTCTCTCTCCCTCTCTCTGCCCCTCCCTTGCTCATGTTCTCTCTCTCTCTCAAAATAAATACAACTTTAAAAAAATTGTTTTAAATATTTAACATTTCCGAGATATAAATCTAATGTTCTTTTAATCCTCTAGCACACTTTACCAATATTCCTCCTTTTATAAAGCATGTACTATGCAGAATTGAACACTGTACTTCCTCATCAAAGATTTAATCCATCACAATTGTAGTGACACTTCTCAAAGGAACATACAATAACTTACGCTGCAAAACACATCTTTGAAAGGAATGGCATTTACTCATGAAGTCGGTGAAAATATTTTTTTCTGAGAATTCTAACTTCAGTACATGTAAGTCTTCAGTATAGTAAAGACTCAATTCAGTAAGCAAGGAGGCTCCTCTGCATTCTGACTCCCCCTCTGAAATGCCCTGAGGTATCTCCTGGCACAAATCTTACCCAATATTGGCAATACCTGCCCAACCTTTCAGTGGCCTCAGAATTTCCTTTACTCATGATTTCTCATATTTCATACAATAGAGGATAGTTGGAACCAGATGATTTCTGACTTTGTTTTCATCTCTAAGACTTGATGATTCTAAAACATAATTAACTTTTTTTTTTTGTAACTGATTGAATAGCTGGAGAAATGGGCAGGTCTTATCTAAACTGGATTATAAAGTCCTTGAGGGTGCATCTTTCCAGATATACTTCCTGCGATTTTCTGTATTTTTGAAATAAATAATATTAAATTTATAGCAAATAAATGTAAACAAAAGTATATATTCTACCTTTGTGCATAAATTGTACTCCTATGGAAAGTGCACATTATCAAAAAATTTGTTGTAAACATAATTATCTCCATGGGAGATGGGGTTAGGATCTGGAGACTCTCTTATACACAATTCTTATCACTTCCATTATTATTACAAACAAAACACAAAATTAGTATGAGATTACAAAAGAAAGCAGAGTTAAATGAGCAGCCAGGCACACAAAGCAGCAATGTATTCCTAGCCTGTGTGAACCACAGTATTTCATTTTTCTTATTTTGGTGCTAGTTCTTGATTATAATTGTAAGAAATTTCTGTTATGCAAAACATGTTCTTTAATTAGTCAATTGTCTGTCTTGCAGTTCACATTAAGAAAACTTGCTCTGGAGAAATCGTGTCTGTACTCAATACCCAGGAATGGGGGTACCTGGGTGGCTCAGTTGGTTAAGCATTCGACTTCAGCTCAGGTCATGATCTCGTGGTCCATGAGTTCAAGCCCCACATTGGGGTCTGTACTGACAGCTCGAAAGTGAATAAACGTTTAAAAAAAAAAAAGCCATGAATGGAAGTGTGGTCCACTTCATCACAAATCTTTTAAAGGGACCCAGTCCACCCCAAGCCCTTCAGAATCCCTGATTTTGGCTCTTTGTTCTATTTTGCTTCCATACCTTGGCTCTCAGTCTCCCCACAGACCTCCAAATTGGTATCCTGATTTCAGATTTAGTATCTCAGAAGCCTCTTCAGGACACAGTTCTCAACCAACCCAACCATGGATAAGAAGAGATACTCTGTCCCTGAGCACTGCCATAGCATGTGAGATCTTTTGGCCTTTGTCCAGGTCTCACGTCTTACGAAAGGAATGCTGTATAGGTGTCACCAGTAAGAAACACGCATTAGCACTCTCAGGTCATTTTTGCCCTCATCTGTGGATACTCACTGATAGGGCTGATCAGGGCAAGACAGATTCTTGTCCCTTTGAAAGGTTTGATCCAGTCTAGTTCAGAAGAAAAGACTAGGATTTCTTCCATCTGGAGATTCCATAACCTATTCTTGTCAATGCTTGCAACTACAGAACAAAGTTATTTTGAGGAAGGATTTGTAGTTTTCAGCCCGATTCCTTCAGTGTGAATAAGCAGTGCTATTTATAGTTATCTCATTTTATTGCTTTAATTTATGTATCTGCAAGAATCTGTCCTAATTGTGGGTGATTATCAGGAGGGAAATGTGCTCTCATACACCTCAGGGGATTTGTTTGTGAACCTCTGGTTTAAAATAGCCCATTTATTCCCCAGTAGGTAGAAAATCAATTTTATGGATCTTCAAAAATACATAGTAACCATCATGAATAAGAAGGTAAATATTAAAGTGATATTAGCACATTATTTGCTTTAATGGTTTTTCTTTTCTAATGATAAAGTCACCTATGTTTCTATTATGTACTTTCAGAGGTATTTCAAGTGTGATATAATACAAAGAGAGACTTTGACCCTTTCTATGAATTACTAGAATTCAAAATTGGTTAATGGCACTGATAGGGAGATAAAGGCCTGAAACAACAGAGAAGATCCTCCAAGGCATAAGAAGTGGCAGGACTGGATTTCTGCTAGTTACAGATGACCTTAAGGAAGCATGCTATGTCCAAGCAAAGTTCCCCAGCCCTATCAAGTATTTGATATGTGTCTTTCCAACCCAGTCTTCTCATTAACATAGAGTTCTATTTCTCAACAAAAAATGAGATGAGAATATTCTTTTCTCAAGACTGAAAATGCATTTTTGTTGCTTTACCTGTACTGTTCCCCCAATAGTGCCATATTCTCCATTACTCTAGGTCTGTGTATGTTATTTCATCTACCTTAATGCCATTGTTCACCTGTTAAAACCCTACTCATATGAAGGACGTTAAATGACACTACTTCCAAAAAATCTTTTCTGATCAAAATCAACCCTCCCCAGTTAAAATCAAACATCCCTCCATCCTCATTTGCAACCTATTAGTTATGTAATGCCCCCGATTTCGAATCCGAGAGACCACCAAGGAGCTGATACCGATGCAAACGCACGAGGGTTTATTTACAAGCTCCATCTTGGGCCCAAGTATACCCGACACAGCGGAGCAGGGACTTGGACCCCTAGGTTAAGAGGCGTAGCAGTTTTATGGGGGCCGGTGGCCAATGAGGTTGTAACACACACAGAAAGTTGCACATTCATGTCAGTCCACACGCAGGTGGCCAATTGAATTACAATTTACCCTATAGTAACTGTTTGAACTAGCCTATCGCTCTGGTCAGAATTGGCGCGCGAGTTTGGGGAGCAAAAGGCGGGGTTTACATTCTTTGGTGGTTAGGGGTTCCGCATTCCTAAATGAGCGGGTTTCCAGTAAGGGTGTGCTCAGTGTCTTGACTAGGGTGGGGGAGTGTCTTAAGCAATAAGTAGGTCATGTGGGGGTTATACATGACATGGTGGATGTAGCACAAAATGGAGTTAGTCTTGCTCTGCTTGTCCAGGGGTAGGGGATTTTTGTAAAATTCCTTGGGTCCCACAGTTATTTCATTTTTTATGTCATGACTAGTTGCTGACATAACTTACATCATTTGTTAGCTTCTACACTCCTAGAATTCAGATTGTGCCATCTATCTATGTATATCCCACAAAGTCCACATGTATCTCCTACACATGAGCTGTAAAGGAGAAGTTATATAATTGTTATATGAGCACCATAATAGTGAGAGATGGGATAAACTAGAATATCCCCCTTATTGTCTCAAGTCTATCAACGGGAAACTTGGAGTCCAAAGAATTTGAGCTAAGCCTGAGCCACCTCTCTTAAACAGTTGATGTGGTGACTCAAGTCTTTAAGTTGGGTCCAGTAAAGAAACAAGTGTCTCTTGCCAACAAAAACAGTGGGTTCCATTTTTTCTGAAAAGACTAAGAAAAAAAGCCATGCTAATAGGAAAAATATCTTGGGGCGCCTGGGTGGCTCAGTGGGTTAAGCATCCGACTTCAGCTCGGGTCATGATCTCGCAGTCTGTGAGTTCGAGCCCCACGTCAGGCTCTGTGCTGACAGCTCAGAGCCTGGAGCCTGCTTCGGATTCTGTGTCTCCCTCTCTCTCTCTGCTCCTCACCCACTCATGCTCTATCTCTCTGTCTCTCAAAAATAAATAAACAATAATTTTTTTTTAAATAGGAGAAATATCCTTTCTTCAAGGTGAGTTTACATTGTGTTATCTTAACCAATGTTAAGATGCTTGCTTTGGTGAGGTGTGATTACTGGCTAGGCTACCAGCAAGGGAAACTGATTGCAGTTCTCATAGTGGGGAAATGAGACTGGGGTTAGAACATCCACTTTCACCCTCATGCGGGGGCTTGGTGTCTGTCCCTCCCCTCCAGAGCTGACTGAACCAGCCTCAGTGCCCCAAAAAACACTTTATCAAAGCCTGAGGACCTCAACTTTTTAAGAACCAAAATGGTTTCTCTGGACAGTGCCTCCTCTTCCTTCTATGGAAGGAATTTCCTCAGAGAGAGGATAAACCCCTTAATGAAGAGTAGGGAAAGATGGAGGGAGGAAAGGACAGGAAGATGGATCTATGGAAGACATCTCTCCTTTAAAGACCAAATTGGGTCTTTTTTTGTTTTAATTTTTTTTAATGCTTATTTGTCTTTTGAGAGAGAGAGAGAGACAGACAGACAGACAGAATGCAAGCAGGGGAGGGGCAGAGAGAGGGAGACACAGAATCTGAAGCAGGCTCCTGGCTCCAAGCTGTCAGCACAGAGCCTGATGCGGGACTTGAACTCACGAACCACAAAATCATGACCTGAGCCAAAGTCAGACACTCAACCGACTGAGTTACCCAGGTACCCTGGAAAGGGCCTTTCTTAAGATGGGACAAAGGGATACCTTGGATAGAAACATAACCAGTGTTTTTCTCACACTGCCCTGTAACCTGGGATCTGACACCCTCATGGGGGAAAGCAACAATAACAGCAACAACAAAACATTTCACTGAGGCTCTCTATTTATTTCATCAGGTAGAGAATGTCAAACCAAGAGGTCAGACAGAGACAGAGCTGGAGGGGACTCTGCCCTCAAGTGGATTACTAGACCCAGTCATACGTGGTTAATGGCAATGATGAGGAGACCTATTGTCTACAGAAACAACATGATGAAGCAGAGAGATGGTCATACTGGATTCCCAGATTGTATCCATATGTTAGTAGAAACCATCCTAAAAAACAAATAGGAGGGACCTCATCATTCTCTGGTGATGAATAATGGGATTCTGATACAAAATTTTCGTTTGGGCTGTCATAGTTGGGGGCTTAAGATAGGTGAGTAGAGATTTAGGGTACCATAAGGGGACTCTTTGCTGAAATAAATCATTTAGATAGGGAGGAAAGGCAAAAAATATATGTAGAGGCCATATTGAAGAGAGCGTTAAAGGCTATCTGATCTCCCATTTCCAGCTGGTGAATGCTAGAGTGTTGCTCCCCAGCTGAGTCAAATTTGTCAGAGGCTATCATTGGCTGCACCATATAGAGCTGGATCTCAGAAGCCCCTATTGGGAAGAAGCTGAATCCAAAGCCAAGCAGGAATCCCAGCTCACTATCCGTCTGAAGGGACCGGGCAATGAGAAATCTGGTGATGAGACACAGGACAAAGGTTTGAAGTGCCAGGTAGGAGGGTCATCTGAGCCAAAGCCCTTACTTTGCTTTTTTCAGTGAGCCAGGGTCACTGGCATTTAACTACAGAGTAAACTTTTTTTTTTTTTTTTTTCCAACGTTTATTTATTTTTGGGACAGCGAGAGACAGAGCATGAACGGGGGAGGGGCAGAGAGAGAAGGAGACACAGAATCGGAAACAGGCTCCAGGCTCTGAGCCATCAGCCCAGAGCCCGACGCGGGGCTCGAACTCACGGACCGCGAGATCGTGACCTGGCTGAAGTCGGACGCTTAACCGACTGCGCCACCCAGGCGCCCCTACAGAGTAAACTTTTAATGGTACTGAATTAGCCTAACAAAATGCTTATCTAAGGAATTTTGATTTTGTTCTATTAGCATTGGAGAGTCATTGAAATTGTTTGTTGTGATGTGTTTTCTAAATTTAGCAAGGCAATGAATGAGAAAAGTAGTGTTGAGGGGGAATTATTCTGGGAACAATATAAAGAATGGGTTGGAGGATAGAAGAAATAGAGGTTGAAGTTGCATGAGATGAAAAGGGACTGAACTAAAAGGTGACAATAAGACTAGGAAAAAAATGCATATTTGTGTGAGAAAATACAAATGAAGAATTAACAGGACTTGGTATTTGACTGAATATAAAGGATAAAGAAAGATAAGTTTCAAAAATGACTCAGGTTTCAAATTTAAGTGAAGAGAAAAATCTTGGCACCTACCAGGAGTAAGGGTAAGTCACCCTTTCTTTGGTTTCCCCTTCAGATTTTTCCTGAGCATATTTTGGGGAAAATAGCTCATTTTATGGAAGTTGATGAGCCAAAAATATTTGAATCAGGTGATTACAGCAGAGAAAGAATCAGTTTTTTTCCCTAATCACAAAGTTCTTCTAAGTACATAGGAAAGATAATATAGGCAGAACTTAACAAAGATATAAATTCAAGCCAATGTAATTTAAGTATTGTTATGCATATATTTTTAATAGGGTTGGAGATAAATGGATATTTTACTAGCAAAAGCTTCTTTGTATTCAAAAGAATTGATTTATTACATGACCTGAATGTAGCATAACATTTTCAGTTTTCAGTCGCTACTGTCATAATATCAATCAAATTTATTTTGCCAGGCCCACTGTAATTTGCTTCATTTGGAAAAGAATACTATTCCGGTTTCAATTAGTAGCTATAGAATATTAAAGTAATTTTCTGACCCAGCAGACATCCAACATTGTTCTATTTAATTTTTTCATATCACAATTGGAAAATGAAATGTATTCTGTACAAGAAACTTTTAGAGAAACAAAAGAAAGGCAACTTCATTTAGGGATTTTTTTTTCCTGTAGCCCAAAGTCAAGAGTAAAACAATTTGGCCAGAAGATCCCACTTATCTGTAGTTCTCTCTCTGTCCCACTGTCTGTCTTTCTTTCTGGTTTTATTTTGAAGTTTTTTTGAAATAGGACACTGCCTGGGTATCTTTATATTAAGTGTTCAAAATGTAGGCAATAAAACAAATCACTTGTTTCCAGCAAATAGCGTCATGCTTTGCCATATTTGGTGAGACTTCAGGAAACTGTCAGCTGATCTCATGTTTGGTATACAACTTGAAATTGCAGTATGCAATTGGCATTTGTATGTTGCAAGATACTCACCAGAGATTGTTTGATATTTCTGCTCGAGAACACCAAAGGAGCAGAACAACTTACAAGTAGCCTATTAATACCATTAACCATCACCATATTCTCAGTTTGTTCTGGTGTGTCCATGTGAATTCCTATAGACTGGAGTCCCGGGATGGTCAACGAGCACCTTTCAAGGCTGCTCTGAGTTTAAAATAATCCTTTTGTGGGAAATCCTGTAGGACTCAATAATTAAACAGCTAGTTGGTTTCTTTCAGAGAACATTATTATGAAATCACTTGAAACTGGCCATTTTGCTATTTGTGATGCCATCAGTCACTAGCTAGGCTGAAGGTGTAGCTCTTTTTTCTATTCTGTTTGACATGTTTAGCTTTACGTGGATAATACTAATGTCTTCTCCCTGTTCTTAAAACACACACACACACACACACACACACACACACAGTTATAATTCAATAAATCTTTAGTCTGTTTTATTAGGAAGTTTATAAAGGGCAGAAATCAAGAAATTTCCTTCAGAAAACAATGACCTAGTATTAGTTTTCTAGGGCTGCTGTAACAAAGTACCACAAACCCAGTGGCTTAAACAACAGAAGTTTATTTTCTTACAATTCGAGAGGCTAAAAGTCCAAGATCAAGGTGTTGGCAGAGTTGGTTCCCTCTGAGGGTGATGAGGGAAGGATCTGTTCCAGCCTCTGTCCTCCTCTTGTGATGACCATCCTCGCCCTGTCTCTTCACATCATCTTCCCTCTCTGTATGCTTCTGTGCCTAAATTTCCTCATTCTATAAGGAGACCAATCATATTAGAGGAGGGTCCACCAGAAGACTTCATTTTAATTTAATTACCTCTTTAAAGATCCTGGCTTCAAATATGGCTACATTCTGAAGTACTGGGGAGTTAAAACTTCAACATGTGAGAGCATCTGGGTGACTCGGTGGTTAAGCATCCAACTTTAGCTTAGATTATGATCTCATGGTTCATGAGTTCAAGCCCCGCCCCACTTCTCTCTCCCTCTCTGTGTCTGCCCCTTGTGGGATTCTCTCTCTCTCTCTGCCCCTTGCTCACATGCGCCCTCTCTCTGTCTCTCAAAATAAATAAGTAAAAAAGCTTCAACTATGAATTTTTAGGGACATAATTTACCCCATAACATCTGGAAACAAAGTTTTGTGGCTCTTAAAGGTCTTTCATGTCTATTTGAGTCAGTGCAGCACGTTGGTTCTCAGGTAAAGTGGGTCCTAAGTAAGCAGATTCCCCAAACCATGCCAGCACCCTGCTTGACATGTACTTTGGGCTTTCTTTCTTCTTCTTTTACTTCAGCTCCAGCTTCATGACATCTACTCCTTACAAGGCTGCAGGGAGACAGCTCACCAGCCTCTGACATCTCCAGAGTCTTTGTCCAGGGCGTAGGGTCTGCTCCCACAGCTGCCAGTCTTTAGGGAAATCTCAGCCACACTCCAACCACACATGTCACCTGGGATTCTGGAGCCGCTCTGCTTGTACTCAAAATCTCACGGAGTCTTCTTGACTAACTCACTCAGCTCCAGCCTCCAGGCCCTCACGGCACGGAGGATGCCAAATCAGACCAAGGGATTTGGAGGAGACCCTTCACTCTGCCCTTTCCAGCCTTCTCTCTCCACTTCAGCCCATCTGTCCCACAAAAGCCCTCTCTCCTCTCACAGTTCCAAGACAAGGACTTTAATCCTGAAGAGTGGAAACAAGCAACCTCTGACATATGAATGTGTGTGTGGGTGGTGAGAGTGGGCAGTATGACCGGGTAGTGTCGTGCTGTGCAGCAGGTAGGTAATGTGTTTGCATGTATAGAAGGTATTGGTTATTTGAGCACAGAATTTAATTTTTCAGTACTGGCTCTCTGAATGATCAGCCTGTAGCCATCTACAGATAATGGTGAGATAAAGAGAATACTAGAATCTTAAATAAAGACAAGAAATTTTGAGATACTTTTGCTAATGTCTTTGTGGTTTTAAGTGGAAAAATCTGGGGCACAGAAATATGGGATCCAAGATTACATAATAGTTCATTAAATTTTATAAGTCTGAGAGCTAACTAACATATATGTGATGATCTGATGCTATGAAGTATAACTGTGGAAAGAGTTTCATATGAAAGCACCCTGGAATATACGCCCAGTCTGTGACATCACCATAAAATATCCCCACCACCTAAAGTAGATGAATCTCTACTTCTCTTTCCACAGTTGGTTAAACAGGTGTGTATACTTGACCCAGACAAAGCCATTTAGAATCCCTTCCCTGACAATTTAGAACTGGACTTGGAGATAGAGAGCAGCAATCTATGTGACTCTGTGACAAGGTCAAGTTCCCCACTGTTCAGAAATAGCCAAGTACAGGGGCAGTGGCATCCTTTCCCCACTACCACTACTGCCCTTTGAGGTCACCCACCTTCTCCTTTGGAAAGCTTAGGAATATCCTGCTCTGTTGAAAAGGCCGATTATCAGTGTGGGGAGATCAGATGGAGGTCCTCGAATTCCTGAGTCCAGGAGGGCCCCTTCTGCTGGATGGGCCCAGGTGATGTGATGTGCTCACTTTTGTCAGTGGAAGGGCCTCTACAGGTAGCAAAGCAAAATGCCCAGCTAGTTGTGGCTCCTTGGCACAAAGGATCAGGGCAAGTGTGGGCTCACTCCAGTAGTGGCCCATGATCTGCAGGCCAGCTGCCCCCCCACCCCCATGTGGCTCCCAGCCCTGGTGTGAGGTACTCATCATCTCTCTAGACCAACTCTGCCTCCATCCACATGGTTCCTCAGAGGTCCTGGTCCCTTATCCCAGGCTCTGCTGACCTCACCTCCCTTCTCCCTGGGGAAGGGGTGGTTACAGTCAGGAGTTTCTTGCAGCCTCTTTCCAATGTATTATTATTAGCACATAAATTCTCTGCCCTGCTTCCTTTGAGGCTTTTCCTTCCAATTCTCACAATCCTTTTCCCCCTTCAACAAAAACCTACCTCATTCAGATCAAAAGCTTTGGCTTCTATGCATGTGTGGGAAATCTCTGTTAAGTTCCCCTTAATTTTGCTGTGAACCTTAAGCTGCTCTTTAAAAAAAGAAGAAAATCTTTGGTTTCCAAAACTATTGTTTCTGAAAGACTCTTACAAAAAAGCCCCTTTTTTAAATTAAAAAAAAAAAGAAAGAAAGAAAGCATTAAGCATTGACTGTTTTATTGTCTTTACATACTGTCTGGAACCTTCCTAATTCTCTTTTAGTCAATGTAGATGGCTCTGGGGTGTGGGAGGCAGAAGGAAGTACAAAACAAAACATACACACAAATTCATATTTCAAGAAATCACCTCAGTAAGTGGATAAACTCACTGTTGTTAGTGGTCATATTCCACCTTATGAATTAGAAGCAGGTAAAAGCCGGTTGTCAGGGAAAATAATGAATTAGACTCTCAAAAAGAACCAGAGAAAACCGTGGAGGAATCATGGGGGGAGGATGACGGGGGTTCCTAATACTTTTTAGCTTCCTGGTTTCTGCCCAGCTAGAACCCTTTTATCCTCATATCCTTCAATATCACTGTATTTTTAAAATCAATTTCTAATCTTTCTGTAGCTAGCTCAGGTGAACTTCTATATTTAGCTAACCAAAATGGTGCTAAGGAATACAGTTTCATAGTTTCAAGGCTAATCTACACTTTCCCAACTGTCTTGAAAAGACACTACAGAGATTAATAAATAGGTGGTTAAATGGTCCAAAACTTATATTATGAAAATCTGTATTATTTATTGTAACTCTGTAGTTAAAATTTTCTTGATAAGGATTTCAGAATGTGGTTGCCAACATACAATCCTAACTGTTGGTACACATCTGGAAAGAGCTATGGACCAGATAATATACTCGCTTCCCATGGTAACTGGGAGTTGCTGGGCTATAGATATCTTCTCTAGACAAAGGCTTCTTCTGAGTGTTGAGGAGTAGTATCAAGAAGAGACTGGACCTTGGGAACAAGCATCAGTGTTCCGTCCTCAGCTACTACAGGATGCTCTGGATGCTGTTGATTACCTTGCCTTGCTTTAAAATATTTATTTTATTTTATTTTATTTTATTTTATTTTATTTTATTATTTTTATTTATTTTTGTGTGTGCATTGTCTCGTTTAATCCTTTTACCTCTCATCAAATAAATGTTTTACTTTATTTATTATTTATTTATTTAAATATGAAATTTATTGTCAAATTGGTTTCTATACAACACCCAGTGCTCATCCCAACGGGTACCCTCCTCAATACCCATAACCCACCCTCTCCTCCCTCCCACCCCCATCAACCCTCAGTTTGTTCTCAGTTTTTAAGGGTCTGTTAGGTTTTGGCTCCCTCCCTCTCTAACCTTTTTTTTTTTTTCTTCCCTTCCCTCATGGTCTTCTGTTAAGTTTCTCAGGATCCACATAAGAGTGAAAACATATGGTATCTGTCTTTCGCTGTATGACTTATTTCACTTAGCATCACACTCTCCAGTTCCATCCACGTTGCTACAAAAGGCCATATTTCATTCTTTCTCATTGCCATGTAGTACTCCATTGTGTATATAAACCACAATTTCTTTATCCATTCGTCAGTTGATGGACATTTAGGCTCTTTCCATAATTTCCATAATTTGGCTATTGTTGAGAGTGCTGCTATAAACATTGGGGTACAAGTGCCCCTATGCATCAGTACTCCTGTATCACTTGGGTAAATTCCTAGCAGTGCTACTGCTGGGTCATAGGGTAGGTCTATTTTTAATTTTTTGAGGAACCTCCACACTGTTTTCCAGAGCGGCTGTACCAGTTTTCATACCCACCAACAGTGCAAGAGGGTTCCCGTTTCTCCACATCCTGGCCAGCATCTATAGTCTCCTGATCTGTTCATTTTAGCCACTCTGACTGGCGTGAGGTGGAATCTGAGTGTGGTTTTGATTTGTATTTCCCTGATGAGGAGTGATGTTGAGCATCTTTTCATGTGCCTGTTGGCCATCTGGATGTCTTCCTAAAGACGTGTCTATTCATGTTTGCTGCCCATTTCTTCACTGGATTATTTGTTTTTCAGGTGTGGGGTTTGGTGAGCTCTTTATAGATTTTGGATACTAGCCCTTTGTCTGATATGTCATTTGCAAATATCTTTTCCCATTCTGTTGGTTGCCTTTTAGTTTTATTGATTGTTTCCTTTGCAGCGCAGAAGCTTTTTATCTTCATAAGGTCCCAGTAGTTCATTTTTGCTTTTAATTCCCTTGTCTTTGGGGATGTGTCAAGTAAGCAATTGCTGCGGCTGAGATCAGAGAGGTTTTTTTCCTGCTTTCTCCTCTAGGGTTTCGATGGTTTCCTGTCTCACATTCAGGTCCTTCATCCATTTTGAGTTTATTTTTGTGAATGGTGTAAGAAAGTGGTCTAGTTTCATCCTTCTGCATGTTGCTGTCCAGTTCTCCCAGCACCATTTGTTAAAGAGACTGTCTTTTTTCCATTGGATATTCTTTCCTGCTTTGTCAAAGATTAGTTGGCCCTACTTTTGTGGGTCTCATTCTGGGGTTTCTATTCTATTCCTTTGGTCTATGTGTCTGTTTTTGTGTCAATACCATGCTGTCTTGATGACTACAGCTTTGTAGTAGAGGCTAACGTCTGGGATTGTGATGCCTCCTGCTTTGGTC
Source organism: Lynx canadensis (assembly GCF_007474595.2). NCBI lineage: Eukaryota > Metazoa > Chordata > Mammalia > Carnivora > Felidae > Lynx > Lynx canadensis. Next base: position 177,180,595 of record NC_044310.1, on the reverse strand, counting down.
TTCTTCTTCAAAATTACTTTGGCTATTCAGGGTCTTTTGTGGTTCCGTACAAATTTTAGGATTGTTTGTTCTAGCTTCGAGAAGAATGCTGGTGCAATTTTGATTGGGATTGCATTGAATGTGTAGATAGCTTTGGGTCGTATTGACATTTTAACAATATTTATTCTTCCAATCCATGAGCATGGAATTTTTTTCCATTTCTTTATATCTTCTTCAATTTCCTTCATAATTTTTCTATAGTTTTCAGCATACAGATCTTTTACATCTTTGGTTAGGTTTATTCCTAGGTATTTTATGCTTCTTGGTGCAATTGTGAATGGGATCAGTTTCTTTATTTGTCTTTCTGTTGCTTCATTATTAGTGTATAAGAATGCAACTGATTTCTGTACATTGATTTTGTATCCTGTGACTTTGCTGAATTCATGTATCAGTACTAGCAAACTTTTGGTGGAGTGTATCAGATTTTCCATGTATAATATCATGTCATCTGCAAAAAGTGAAAGCTTAACTTCATCTTTGCCAGTTTTGATGCCTTTGATTTCCTTTTGTTGTCTGATTGCTGATGCTAGCACTTCCAACACTATGTTAAACAACAGCGGTGAGAGTGGACATCCCTGTCATGTTCCTGATCTCAGGGGGAAAGTTCTCAGATTTTCCCCATTGAGAATAATATTAGCTGTGGCCTTTTCATAAATGGCTTTTATGATGTTTAAGTATGTTCCTTCTATCCCAACTTTCTCAAAGGTTTTTATTAAGAAAGATGCTGAATTTTGTCAAGTGCTTTTTCTGCATCGATTGACAGGATCATATGGTTCTTATCTTTTCTTTTATTAATATGATATATCACATTGATTGATTTGCAAATGTTTTGTTGAACCAGCCCTGCAGTCCAGGAATGAATCCCGCTTGATCATGGAAAAAAAATTTTTTTTAATGTTGATTGATAGAGAGAGAGAGAGAGAGAGAGAGAGAATGAGTGGAGGAGGGGCGGGGGGGGGGGTGGAGAGAGAATCCCAAGCAGGCTCCATGCTGTCAGCACAAAGCCCAACACAGGGCTCAAACTCAAGAACTGTGAGATCGTGACCTGAACCAAAATCAAGAGTCAGTAGCTTAACTGACTGAGCCACCCAGGTGCCCTTACCTTACCTTGCTTTGAAGTCTGCCATATCCTAGGGATGAAAGTTGTTTGCTTTCCCTATTGTTTTCACTCTGTCTGACTCTTTAGGGAATCTGGGCAAGCCCCCTTCTTGGGAATTTTGGTCCCATGGCTCCTTCTAAGCAGGCAGTGATGTGACCTAATTTCTCACAGCTCACTGGAATGTGTTTGTGCCTTGAGTTGGAACAATCAAATTCTCTCAGCAGGGAATTTGGAATTGGGCTTTCAAGACTCTCATCAGTCCTGGTTGATATCTGGACAGAAAGTCACTGTCAGGCTGAGCCAGGCAGACATGAGCATCCTGAAGCAGACTGCTGGTCTGACAGACGTGCGGAGGGAAGGGGAAACTGGGAAGCATTCAGCTTCTGTGATAAAGCAAGAGAGAACAACTTCCGCTTCGAAATTCCCAAATCTTGGGCTCCAGTTCTTCCTGAAGCTGCCCTGACTTCCTGTCCTGGGTTCCTTGAGATATCCTTGTATTCTTCCAAAAAACTTTCCTGTGCACTTAACCTGATTCCAATGGGCTCTGCTGCATTCAATAAAGAGCTCACTGTAGGGGCTAGTCATTATATAAGATAGAGTATGTAGCCTGACACCCATTCTCCTGATTCTCAATACAGTGAATAGCAAATAAAAAGAACATAATCCAAGTTTATTTTTTCCCTTCCCGAGTATTTTTTCAAGCAGAGTGGGGGTATTTCAATTTCTTGAATTTGCTTTTCAATATGAACAGAGATTTAAGAATTTGTTTTACCAAATGCCGTTTTATTTTAGTTGAAGGCCTAGATGTGAGAGCCGGAAGTCACATATGCTTAAGATATGAGATAATAGATTCAGGAGTTCTCATTCTAAATAATGTTGAGGCTGGGGCACCTGGGTGGCTCAGTCGGTTAAGCCTCTGACTTTGGCTCAGGTCATGATCTTGCAGTTTGTGAGTTCGAGCCCCGCATCAGGGTCAGTGCTGACAGCTCAGAGCTTGGAGCCCGCTTCGGATTCTGTCTCCCTGCCTCTCTCTCTCTGCCCCTCTCCCCCTCTCTCTCTTTCTCTCTCAAGAAGAAATTAAAAAAAAAAAAACATTAAAAAATTAGAAGAAAATAATGAGGCCATCAGATATTTTTCCTCACAAATTTCAACTATTTGTGGAGTGATCTAGTGCCAGAAATCTCTTACTCTGTGTAGGATTCAGGTTGAACTCTAATGAATAAAATAGCTAACTGGAAATGGAATGCCATCTTTGTTCAAAATTGATAAAGTTATAGATTTCTTAGATGATTAAAGCTAGAAGAGATCAGTGAGGTTAGGACTTGTTTACCTGGAGTCCATTATGCATTAGATGAGGCAGTGAGTCCACTGAAGTTTATGCAAAAGTTGAGGCCTGTGTACATTAGGAGGAGGGGATCAGTAGACTTCATTGGATTATCAAAGGGCACCTGCTACCAGAAACCAGTGAAAGCCCAGCCTCTTTTTACAGATGAGGAAATTACAGCATGGCAAAGACCCCATAAATGACATATAAAGATAGTGGCAGAGCCAACAGCTGGAATCCTGGGGTCCTGAACCTTATTCAGTATTCTTTTGCTGCATGGCGGTATCTCCTAAGTGCTCAAATAAAAAAGCCCCTTTATTATTATTTTTTAAAACCTCCTTTATTTTTTTTAAGTAGGACTGTAACAAATAAGTAAAGCATGTTCTTAAATGGAAAAGATAAGTTGCAGACTACAAGATGTTTTTTCCTCAGTAACTCGTAGCAATAACTTAAACATTGTAAGAGTAGCTTCATGGGTTCTCAGGGCACTCATGGAACCAGCTGAGGTAGTATATGCACCTTATAAAAGACGGACCATTTTAGAGCACCTTTATGGTTTTTTACATGCCATGATCCCACCTGCAATTTGGAGAGCATCCCTTATGATTTACCTTTTACAAATGGGAAACTGAAGGTCAAAAAGCTTTCATCACTTGCTTAAAAGTCTCATCACCTGAAGATGAACCACTTATGAAAAGGAGGGTTTTTGACCCCGAGTCCTTTGATCTGTAGCACTTGGCTTTGAACCGCAAAGTGCACTTCTCTGGATGAGGGAAGTGCAGCTTTGGATACAAGATAAAAGGTGGCTTGTTGGTAGCAGTAAATAAATGGTAGGTGCACAGCAGGACTCACATTCATGTTTCCTGAATTGTCTCTAACCACTAATAGTCAATAGTGGTTGGTTGGTTGCTTGGTTTGGGGAAGTAACACAAACCTTCCCTAGTGGAGAAGGAAAGCGGTGCAGGAGAGACAGCACTAGACCAGGGAGACAGTCTCGCCCTGGCTCTGTCACTTGGGGGAGGTGGGACCTTTAACAAGTCACCAAACAGGTGCACCTCAGTTCATTCTGAGAACTGGGCATGTGATCTCAACATTCTGGACTCTTTCAGCAGAAAAGATTCCTTAGATTCTTCCATCTATGTGTGTGTGTCACACTCATGATAACATTCACCATGTTAGAATTCAGGTCCCCATCTGCACTCAAGCAAACATAGAATGGACATCTTGTGAGAGATTTTGAGAGAATCAAGTGAATTTAAAAACATTTTTATGTTTTATTTATTTTTGAGAGAGAGAGAGAGAAGTGGGGTAGGGGGTAGGGGTAGAGAGAGAGGGAGACACAGAATCCAAAGCAGGCTCTAGGCTCTGAGTAGTCAGCAAAGAGCTCGATGTGGGGTTTGAACCCACGAACTGTGAGATCATGACCTGAGAAAAGTTGGCCGCTTAACTGACTGAGCCAGGTGTCCTGAGAATCAAGTGAATTTTAAAAGATGCTTTTATTAAGTGAAAGAAAAAAAAAAAGCAAATTTCAAAGAATGAGGCTGATTTCCTTAACTCAGAGGTTTTTATAGAAGTTAATTACCTTGTAGACTACTAAAATTTTAATTTTTACAGCTCTGTAGTCTCGATTCTTATGTTCTTTGAGTTTGAGCAGGCCTATCTTTCCAAACTGCCAGGGCACATACCTCTTTTTAGGGTCTGTTGTGTCAACATACACCCCCTCCCTTTGGTGGCAGAAGCAAAGAGCAGATGAGTCAAGTTCACTTTCATGGAATTAAAGGCATCGAAGTTCAGGGCATGTGAGATCAGGGAGAATATGTTTAGGCTGAACTACAGCTATCAGAGTGTTCTATTCATACCTCAAAGCTGCCTTTAGCATGAGGAAAACAAGCACATTCTAGAGGTTAAAACGTACTTCAAATCTTTAAAAAATATATCGCTTGATGAATTATTTGGGTTTTTTTAAGTTTGTTTATTTTGAGAGAGACACAGACAGTGTGAGTGGGGGAGGGGCAGAGAGAGGGAGAGAGAATCCCAAACAGGTTCCAAGTTCAGTGCCGAGCACTGATATGGAGCTCGAACTCACATAACTGTGAGATCCTGACCTGAGCTGAAACCAAGAGTCGGATGTGTAACTGAGCCACCCAGGTGCCCTATTACTGTTTTCTTCTAAACATTCTCTTCATTCTTGATTTTCACTACTTGTTTCTACCTGTCTCGCTACTTCATCTTAGCCAAAAGGCTGAGAAGCGATGGCTACCTGTTTCTGAAACCATAAAAACCGCAAATAAGCAGGGATGAAATAAAAGTAGTGTTCAGAAAGAAACACAAGATTATAATAAACAGCCAGATGTTTGTGATGGTGGCCTGGCATCATGGGGTGAGAATCAGTAGTATTTTACTGCTAAAAGGTCATTTTACTGAAACACATAGAAAAACCGAAAACACAACAAATTTTTTCTTTTATACAAATCTGTTCTGCTGTAAGGTCTGGTGTTTCCAATTAGTTGTTACAGGATTCTACTGCAGCCTTTTGAGATGCAGACTGTGATGGCAGCTGGGATGAGTTGCTTAAGGATTCTAGTGCCCTGCATTCTGGCTTGCATAGTAAGCTTAAATGTGTCCCATAGTTTTAAGTAAATCTATCTTAAGTTTCTGCGATGAAAGGGGCACCTGGGTGACTTCGGCACAGGTCATGATCTCATGGTTCGGCTCATGAGTTCGAGCCCTGTGTCGAGCTCTGTGACGACAGCGCAGAGCCTGCTTCAGATTCTGCGTCTTCCTCTCTGTCTGCCCCTCCCCTGCCCGCGCTCTCTCTCTCAAAAATAAACATTAAAAAAAAATGTTTCTGTGATGAAGGAAGGATGTGGTGTTTTATCAAGGTTTAAACAACCTTAGATTTGAATAGAAGAGGCCTGTATGAAGCCAGTTGGTAATTTTCATACTCTTTGTTTACTTTTACCACTATGTTGTTTTACTTTAATGGCATTAAACAATTGCATCAATTACTCTTCCCAATTACCCTCTTTGGTAGCACTATCTTAAAGGTTAACAGTGACCTACTTAGCAATAATCAAATCCAGCCTGTTCTCATCCTAATTGATTCTTGTCTAATTTGACCTTACTGCTGACCTCTACTCAGTGGCTGCTTGATGTTACTTAGTCCTCCTCTCTCTCTGACTGCTCTGAGTATCTTTGGTGGCTCCTGTCATCCCACCTGCTCCATATGAGCTAATATTTCTCAGGATTCTATCTTTAACTATCTTCTATTTTTGTCCTCTTCACTCTCAGGGCTTCAACTACCATCTGTGAGACACCAGTACCTCCCAAATCTATGATGCCAGTCTTGACCTGAGCTCCATATTTTTCAATGTCCAGATTTTTGTTTCCAAGTAAATCCTAAGTACCTCCGCTAAGACAGGCAGAGAACCTAACTCAACATGTCAAACAGGGCTCACTGTGGAAGTCAGCTCTCACCATGGCCTTCAGTGATACCGTTTTGGGTACTCATGCCCTTGAGTGGAGGCAGAGCATGGGTCTGGGTGGTGGACACAGGTTGTAGTTCTTATTCTTTGCATTTGTTCAGATGATAATTTTTGTTGTATTTGGGAAACCTTTGAGTTCTTAAAAAAATATTTTAACAAAACATTTCTCGATCTTAAAAACAAAACAAAACAAAAAAATCCTCAATGGGGGTGTCTGGGTGGCTCAGCCAGTTAAGCGTCTGACTTCAGCTCAGGTCATGATCTTGAGGTTCATGAGCTCGAGCCCTAGCCCAGAGCCCACTTCGGATCCTCTGTCCTCCTCTCTCTCTGCCCCTCCCCTTCTTGTGCTCTCTCTCAAAAATAATAAACATTAAAAAAAGACCCTCAATTTAAAAAACACAGTATATATTTATATTTGACTTTGAGTATCTTAAGCCATCAGTGCCCATGCTTCTTCCTCAAATCTTCCATAATTGTCTCATTAGTGCCTCACATTGGCTCTCAAAAAAGAGCTGGAGGCAACCTGTATTTTTTTTAAATGTACACTCTAATTTTCTTTCTTCATTAAGGACAGAAACCACAGCAGAAATAACCATCACCTGCAAACTAATTCCTTCTCTAGGTATCAATGTGTTCCTAAAGCTCTTGGTGCAGTTTTTTCTTTCAGAGAACAAGGAAAATAATGCCAAATTTGCAGGGTGTGAAAAGGATTTAATTAGGTCACAATTGTAATGATAAAGATAGCCTTGCAAGCTTTAAGTGAAGGCGCTATTTCTAAAATTTTTCCACTCAGTTCAGGAAAGAATAGATTTCACAATAGTAAAATTCGCTTTTTCTCTTTGTAATTAATAATTTGTAGGTGAAATTTGGAGATGTAAATGAAGTTAAATGAAGCAGTTCCTAATCTAGCTAATCTGTTTCCTTCACCGAACCCTTCCTCTCTTCCATCTAAATACACTGTAAACACACCTTAGCCTTTCATCATGGTGTTTTTCTTTGTGGGTTTATCAGTTTGTCTATACAAACTTTGCTCTTGGTGGAGTCTCTCTGGGAACAGGACTTCAAATTCTCAAAAATCCAGAACTCCATCCTGGACCTTTTACATGATCTTTGTTTTGATATTTCTTGTTGCCTGTAAGGCATCCCTAGTCACACAGATCAACAACACCAAAATGGAATGTATGTGAAACAAAATATTATTGAACACTAAACTCTTTCCTAAGTTCTTTTTTGGAAAGTGGCACTACTGTTCCTTTTCCCAGGGTCAAAGGCATGGATAGTTTTCATCCGATTGGTTAATATGTTCCTTTCTCATGAGCCAGACATTTATTTTAATCTGTTGTCAAGTACTGCCACTTTATCATCAATGATCTTGATTGCTGTCTTCCTCTACTAGTGTGTCCCTCAAGGGCGGGACCATGCCTCGAGATCTTTGTGTTCCTAGTTCCTAATATTGTGCCTGGGTATTTTTAAGCAGGTGGCTTAATGAATGCATGATTGGGTAGCTTTCATTCTTGTTCTCCCTGGTCCTGATTCTTACTGCTCACTTTGGCCACCTGAACGTTGGACACTGCTATAGTATCCTAGTCGCTCCTTCCATACCTCAGAGCCAGAATCACACTCTTTGGGGGCTCCTTGAAACACCTTAAGGATCCAATTTGTATTACTTTGCTCTTATGTTCCAGACATTTTTGGACTGTTTCACTACCCTCCCGAAAAGCTTCTAATTGCTTCCCAAATTAAACCAGAACTTTGTGGGAGTTTCAAAAGATTTCATTGAATGGACATGATCTCCTTTCTAGATGTTTCCTCTCTAATAAAATTTTTGTTTGAAGTCTTTGCTCTAGTCTGTTAAGTTTTCTAACGGTACTTGAGTGTGACTTTTCTGCTCCCCCATTGTGGGCCTATCCCAAAGCAGTGCAATGTCCTTTTACTCCTCTGCTTAAATACCTGCCTTCAGAATGGCTCGATATTTCCTTCCTTTAGGAAGTTTCTGCTGGAATCTAGACACCACTAACAACTTAACCAGCTGATCACTTGGTTCAAAGGAAATTTAACAGAACAGGGTGCATGCGGTCTTGCCATGGAATAAGCAGAATGGCCCAAGTTACTACTTACTAGCTCTGTGATAACTAATTACCTAATCTTAAGACCTGTTTTCTCATCTGCAAAATGGGTTGTTACTTCCTGGAGTTGGATTAAATGTACAGCAATTGGCCCAGTGCTAGGAAATGGTAAATGTGATACATGACAGTAACACAATTACCACAGGATTAAGAGTATAAGCCTGTTTTTAGGTCATTTGCTTTCCAAAGCAGAACTAGTTGTCTTTTTAATAAGGGAACATAGAAAGTGACTTATTTCTCCTGTTGAAAGTCTTGGGAAATTCGATCTTTCTTCTTACTTTTAAATATTACTACAGAGGCACCTGGGTGGCCCAGTTGGTTAAGCGTCTGGCTTTGGTTCAGGTCACGATCGTACAGTTTGTGAGTTCAAGCCCCACATCAGATTCTGCACTGATGGTGCGGAGCTGGGATTTTCTCTCTCTGGCCCTCCCCAACTTGCACGCTCTCTCCAAATTAATAAATATATAAATATATTTTTATATTATAAACTATAATAATTATAAATAAATAATAAATTATATATAATTTTATATAATTATATATAAGTTATAATTATATATTATAATATATATAATAAAAAATAATTATATATAAATTATAATTATAAATAAATATATATAAAATAAATAAATATATAAATATAAACTTTAAAAAATACATTTTTTATTCTCTTTGAATAAATTAGGTAACCTCAAATTTCTTACCTTGAGCTGTTAATTTTTGAAAAGTTAATTTTTAAATAAGTGCAAATTGCTTTTTTAATACCCTAAGCGTTGGAGTTAAGTAGGTGGCTGTTTCTGTGGTATCCTTCTCATTGTACAAGCTGTCTTGTCTTCTCATCAGTAAAAATCAGAAAGACGTGGTCCAATCTGACACTTAGCCAATGCACGCAAAAGAAATTCACTCAATCCGTATATGGATGTGTTCTGATGACAGAGTTAACTGGCTGAATTCAGAAAGGAAAAGGATGACCCAGTTCATTTTAACTGCTGATGGAAAACATCCTTACCTTATGCTGTTGGGAACCTGAGGGTGGAAAGTGTGTGCTTTAAAAGAAAAAAAAAACAACTAAGTAAAATGATGTGACTTCTGGAGGGCCTACAGTAGAAGAAGATGCTACCAAAGAAATCACTATCTTGTGGGAAGGGTAATAAATAGGGTATGGGGCTAGACCACGAGTGTCTGGTTTAACAGTTCACAGTTGACGATGGTAGGTCGTCTCAGAAAATTAGAAAACGCTTCTGGTGAGCCAGTTACCGGTAAGATCCCACCTACGTATGCACTACTTCAATATCTTCCCACATACTTGAGCCTAAGTGACCTGTCAGCAGAGGGTATCTGTGACAGTCGTAAGAGAATGGCCTTGCTTGCTTAGGATTGTATGTGGGTGTTGAACATGGCGCTTTAAACATAAATTTATGAGGTGCAAACTTCTAATGCAAAGATGACTCATAAAGTTTCAGAATGTGTAAATATGAAGCACAATCTAACTTACCCTGTCACTGGTGCTCACCCACAGCAAAACTGGGCTGTTTACCAAACTGTTTGCACTGCCAGGACATTCACATAATTGGCCACCCTTTCTGAGTTGGTGAGAAAAATTCTCGGGCTGGTGTTAACATTTGTGTGGCACTACCCTCTTACCTTGAACAACTGTTCTGTTTATGTAACCTGCATCTGCAACATGTTTGGTGGCAATATTCAATTAACTCTATTTCTCTGAGTTTGTGAAGAAGTCAGTTGTTTTGGAGAAGTTCCACTGGAAAACTTAAGTAGACAGCAGTTGTATAATAAAATAAAAAAGTTAAGAGGAAACTTCTCTCTAAAGTGTCTGGAATCGGTCAATAAGAATAAAATAGAAAGAGGACGTAAATACACATTTCGTATGTATGTTGAAAAAAACCTAAGATTAGTATTTTATGTGATTCATTTTCGAGGTTCTTGTTTGAGAGTTTTATCCAATCGCTACGAAAATGTCAGAAAAATCTCCTTTAGCTGAAGATGAACTAAACTTTAAAAATAGGTATTTAGCTGTCAGAAGAATAACCTTGGAAACTGTGACCAAACATACACAACCAGGAGACCCAGAATTCAATAAGATGTTGTTTTAATGCTTAGAAGTTTCATGGCCTTTAAAAGACAGGGAGGATATGAAAGAATAAAGAAAGAAAGAAGCTTAGTTAACCAATTCTGTAAGCAGAACCAGTCATTATTCATTGTTCCCTTAAAAGTGACTCGTTAAAATTTTCTCCACTGATAAAGACTTGCAAGTTGGAACTTAAAAACTAAATTTCCGATTAGCTTTTTCTGCACACATACAAAAACATAAAAAGACCTTGAAGGTAATTAAAAAATTTTTTTCAAAGGTCGGTAGAAATGGAAGTCAGAGAAGAGGTTTTAAAGCTTTAACCAGTGCATACTCAAAAATAAGAAAAACTCTGGCCCTCGCATTTAGCTTTTGGTCACTTCTATGTAAAATAAGAATCATCTTACAGAGTCAGTAAGGAAATAGTTAACAGTAGGGTTTTTAAGATTAAACGGGTTTACAATAAAAATAAATTTCTGAACATTGGCTCATTCTTTTATTAATTTTGGAGGCCCACTTGAGAATCTCATTTATGAGGACACCCACGGATAATAATAAATAAATAAGCCTGGATTCCCTGAAACAACACCCAGGCACACAGCTGGACCATAAGGTGGTTTTTAGTTAAATAGCAGCTACCATATTTGGTTATATGCTTTACGCTGTTACAAACACAAAACATTTACTCAACTCTAACTTTAGCTGTTTACTTAACCGAATTCATTTCCTATAAGAGACAGACCTCCTCAATTTCAGTAGGTTAATACGTTGGTTGATTTTCTTTTGAAGTCTCAGTGCAATAAGTGAAGTTACAAGCATACAAGTAAAAGAGGTATCGTGTCAATAATACTTTTTAACATTTGAGCAACCAAGTATGTGAGAAAATTCCTTGCATGCTTATTTAGGTTTTAAGTCTTAAATGCCGCCAACTATAATTGTAAAGGTACACTAGGTGCTAGTAGCCTCATAATCACCGCGTCCTAAAGCTTTTACCCAAGTGGTTTTGCTAATTAAGGACAAGAAAAAACACAATTTCCCCCTGCCTTTTGACAGGTTCAGTGGGCCGGTCAAAAGAATTACTATCCTGGCAAGCAGATGTAACTGGCATTCAACTTAAAAAAAAAAACAAAAAAAACAAAACCTAATAATTTTTTTTTTTAAGTGGCCTCAAAGAGAAATGCGCAACCGCTATGGCTTTTTATCACATCTCATGGCCTTCTGTTAACTATTCTAGTCGTGGCTGATCTCTTCTGCATCTCAATCACTAAATATGCTTTCTTTCACCTGTGAAGTGCCTACTCCCATAATGCCTACTAAACACAGAATACACATAAATGTCAGCTCCTTATTCATCCCAAGTCTGTAACGCATGAAAATCTGTATTTTTATCTGAGTGGTATTAGTTCCAATTCAACTAGGTATTGGATTCACAAAGGGCAAGGATCATGTCTTAGGTTTCCTCTGTGGCCTCCACCCTCATCCTATCATCTAGCACAGTGTTGGGACACAATCAAGCTCTTTATTAACCCACCAAACTCATCAATTAAAACTTCACTGCAAAGCTTTTGCTAATTCTCTACCACAGTTTGGCTCAATATCATGTAATTAGCTGTAACACTGAGGCCAAATCACATTAACACTTTATAAATATTAGTGTATCATAAATGTTAAATCCTAATGTTCCTCCTTTAATTTATTAGTTGGTTAGATATGGTGGATAGTTTTTACAACGTCTTTGTAAACTTCTCTTAAGTGAGAACAATATAAACCAAACGCCATCCCTGACAGAGTCAAATTAAGTACCTGTTTGCCAAGTAACTTTCTAGAAATGAAGGCAGACAATAATATTTAGTTTCTAGAAATGAAGGCAGACAATGATATTTAGTTTTGACTTAAAGAGAGAAGTCCTGGCCCCTAACACCCAAGTCCAGCCCAAAAAATCACAGAGGGGAGGCAGAGAAGGCTACTAATACCTACTGTGAAAAGTGCTATGCAGAAAGTTCTATACACATAAATGTGTGAGGCACAGAAAATCTTTATTGCCACAGGAAGCAAGTGCACTCATCCCACCTCACCAACAGATTTAAGAGTCACAGAAACGCAGACTTCACATAATAAAGTACAACACAGACTTGGGGAGAAATGGTCCCTTGGACTATATTGGCTGTAATACTGAGGTAACCAATTGACCTTGTTCAGTGAAAATACCTCCAACACAATGAAAAAAATCAACTAATTATAACATCCAATTCATATATACAATTCAAATAAAAATATATATTATTTGCTTCAATGTATAGCAAATTTAATACATTAGTGTTTACAAAATAAAAACTGTATTCTACTGAAATTTTTCTTGTGCTTCCCCCTTATCACTAAGCTTGAAAGACCAGGAAAGTATGATACTTACGGAAACTTATTTATGGATTTAAAGATGCAGTTTGTGGGGCCATGAAAGATGGATAAATATTAGTTGGAAGATTACCGCATCTTTAAAAATTGTTGCTTATTAAAATCTACAAACTTGAACTGTAAGACACAATTAAAAAAAACCCACAAAATTTCTCAAAATAGATTAGAATACAGGAAACGTTTCATGAAACTACTGAGATACTAACCAGTTCTATGGCTAATATTAAAAACTGAACAATCTATTTAAATCATACTCCTACTATTTCTACACAGTGAACAATACCACCACAATAATCAACCTCACGCTAGCAATGAAGTTGCAAGGTCCATAAAAAGCTTCTTCAGTGGGCTAAACACTATGGTACAATTAAAACATTTAGGTAGGGGAAAGAGCCTTTCAATAGTATAAAAGTTGTTTACTGGTGTTTCTACTGTAAAGCTATTCTACATATCAAAATGAAAAAGCAATTATATATGTGACAGTGATCAGAGACTACAGTCCCGACATTTCATCCAACATTTGGCTGATGAATTTTAGTATAACAGAGTACAACTGAGTATTTTGTACACAATTATGACCTAGAGCAGAATTAAAAACAAAAAAACCCACATATTCAACTCAGTATGCTGTTGTCAGCAATATCTGGGTTTAGATGAATCTGGAGGAAGTAGGTAAAGCGGTCAAATGTCTTTTTTTAAACCAAAAGAAAAAATGTAAATTGGTAGAAATATTATTTGGTTTTTTTAAACTATGGATTCCAATGTGAAATTCTCCTAAGTATGCAAGTACATTATTAACATTTAAGCACACCCCCATAAATATGCACACAGCCCACTAATTAGGGGGAAGAAATTAAAACATACTTTCAAGCTAAAATGAATTTTAAGAAAAAAACTGCAGACACAAATATGAAAGGTCCACAAAATTGTAAAATAAATAACAAATACAGGTGTCAACTAAATGTCCACAGAATTATGCCTGCAAATGTGGATGTAGTGATTGTCCACACTTGTTACGGTCTGGGTGGTGAGACATTCCCCAGGGAGAGCCACCTACTTTCTCAGACTCTATCTAGGACATAAAGAAGAATTTCTGGATATAAAATGGTTCTTACTCTATAATATTATATATTATAGCCTTTTTACTAGTCACCATCCTTATCACATTTGGGGTTAACTTATTATGCCTTAATCTATTCAACACATTCTTAAATAACAATGTTTAAGTCAAGGCTTTTACATATCAGTTCACTTGTTTCAAATACTCTGTCCAAGTAATAGCTTCCTATTTTTGTTACGATATAATGATATAATGCAATCTGAGTCGACTAAGAGATCTGCTACTCTAGTGCCCATTTTTAAACTTACTTTAGTATTTATTAATTGCATAAATGTGCCTGATTAAGCCAGCAAAAGTGACATTTTACTACTAAAAAAGACACATTTCCTATTAAAATCAGTTTTATCAAATATTAAATACACAATATTTTTCTTGGTTTAAATTAAGCCATTTGCTTTCCATTTTTCCAAAGTCATTGCAACCTTGCCAATAACTACATCACTTAAACTTTCTTTATGACTGCAAAGATCTAAACTCTAACAAATAATAATATCTATGCTAAATACACTTAAAAGTAGACAGTGAAATTTCAAGTAAAATAAACTGTATCCACATCTATTGGACCAAACAGGTCTCCACATCTAGCTTTTACTTCTATAAATTACACAAATACATTGTACATTCTTAAATAATGAATGCTTACAATATTAATTTGTAAGCTTTTCCACGTAAAATGACTTACACAGGAATGTGAATGGATCAATATTTCTGTTACAGATTGCAACATTCTCTCAATTTTCTCTTTTGTGGCTGTTGTTTTGTCTTCCTGGTTTCCACAGACTACTGTATCAATCCTTATGCTTTGGCTATGAAATCTGTTTGAGCTGAATGAGGCAACGTTGGTTATTAAGGCTTATTTCTATGATGGAGCATTATCCTTAAACTGAATGCCATTTCCAGAGAACAGTGGGAGAATCACAGCTATCTTGAATCTTCAGGCTCTGTTTTGATGACTTTCTTTTCTAAAGTAAAAGCTGAGTGAGGGTAGTCTTTTAAAATCCCAAGACTCTCTGCATAAAAATGGAAACAGGGTGTGTTGATACTTTAAATCAATGGATCACAAAAAACAAATTCAAACATATGAAACAAATCCCCAAAATCCACAGCAAACAGTATCAACTATTCATAATTCTGCAATTCCATAAAAACATTTTATGTTTATAGAGTTTGTGATTAAGAGCTTCGATTCTGGATTTAAATTCCATCTCTGCCAATTACTAGCTGTGTACATCTCCAAGCAACGTACACACCTCTCTAAGCCTTAGTATCTTTCTTCATCTGTAATATGGGGATAGTATCTATATAGGGCGGCATGAGAGTTAAACGATGAAAGGCACAAAAAAGCATTTAACAAATAGACCATATTTTTATTTAACATTTGGTTCAACATGATAAAAAAATATATGTGAAATAAAATGGGTCACACGTATACAAAGTTACTGGCTAAAATATTTAATCACTATCAATGAAAAAAAGAGACAAAAAAAATCTTCCACATTTCAACATAGAACTATCTTTAAAAGTATCTCCAGCCATGACGCATGATAGAAGAACGAAGACTACTTTCATAAGGAACCATTTCCTGGAGTCAGGTGTGTGCAGTTATTTCAACCTCACAAAAACAGCAGAGAATGATAGCATAGAGCACTGATAGGAAGCACTAGCACTAAAAGACAAATATATATGCACACACTTTGAAAAGGATTCTAGAAATGTAACCAATACGAATAGCTGATCCGAAATTAGGCAGTTCAATTTATGAACTTACTCTATGAAAAAGCAGATCTTAAATTTAGAAGAGTATAAAACCAGTAGCTACCATTTACTGAATTCCTATCAGCCAGGCAATTCTATATATATATATGCTACCAGCCAGACAATTCTATATATATGCTACCTGTAGAACACTCATTAACTCCATGCGGTAGAAGTGATACTTGTTTTACAGATGAAGCAACGGACTTCAAGTGAAGTTACTTTAACTCAAAGGCTGAGTGATACTACATATTTTCAAATGGTGTTGTTCTCTAATACTGTGTCGAACTCACTTTTTCTTGGGTGAAAATAGGTAAACATCTAACAGTAATAAGGAATAACTTTTCCTTTATGGAGTTCAGTTTACTTCTGAAATATAAATATCACCCCCAAAATGCATCTGTAAGAAAAGTTTAGACTTGGTGTACAGGGTTTTCTTAGTACGAAAAGAAACATGTAATCCCTCAATTTCACATTATGAAAGGCTGGAAAAAGGTAATTACATAAATCAGCCACGTATTATTTGGTTTTAAATCTTGTATAAAAGTAACCATTCATGTAATAGCTAATCAAAATAGTATCAACCTTCATAAGCTTCTGTCAATTCTTTGGAATACCAGTTTCTAAAAAAGATTGGCTAATGGGGCACCTGAGTGGCTCAGCCAGTTAAGACCCTAACTCGGGGTCAAGCATCCTGAGTCAAGCATCCCAGGGTCATGAATTCAAGCCTACTTTATACAAACAAACAAAAGACTTGCTATTATTCGAGCAATCTATTATTTCCAAAAGGAGAAAAACTGACTAGTAACATTGTTAGTAAATGACCTTTTTTTTTTTTTTTTTTTGGTGGGTGGGGGGTGGACACGGGGTGGGGAGGGGAGTAGGGAATGACAGTGGAGGGCAGGAAAACAGAATTTAAAGATATTTTATTCCAGTGTTACTCTAATAATATCCCATATTCTTACCTGACTGGGACTTTGCCTCACTGGGATAAAGTCTACTCAGCTCTCCATCCACCACAAAATGATGGGGTTGTCTGTTCTGTAAATTAGGCATTCGGAGATTCAAAGGTCTTTCTCCTAATGAAAAGGGGGAAAAAAGCAACATGAACAATACTAAAAACACTTTGTGGTTTTTCTTAAAAATAAGTTTTCACAAATTGCCTGAACACTCCTTAGGAAAGAAGTAAGGAAGGCCAACAGGCACTGAACAATTTGAATAAGAGTTAGAGAAATATCTTAAATGATAACTTAAGAGGGAAATGGCGATTCATGCTAGTTCCAAGGTTTATGAATCTGCCGGGACATTAAGACTGAAACATGAACTAAACAAAAGACTGGGATTTCCAGTAAGCACTCCAGCTTTAGCATGTAATACATCCCCCGAGTAAGGCATTTTCTTAGCAGTGCAACCATTTTATTTACCAAGACATGTCATTCACTATATAATAACACTAGAGACAGAGAAGGCTTCAAGCAACTTCCTGTTAACAACAAAGTCTATGGTAAATCCATGAAGACAGAATTAGCACAGATATGGTAATAACGCTGAATGCACCAAATCCTATTCTCTGTCATAATCCTAAATCCATCACACAGAGCTGACTGCTACCCCACAGTGCACTGTCCTGGTTTCACAAATTAAGAGTCACCAAATCTTTCATTAATTTTGCTTTTGCTTCTTAACCCTTTTGAGTCTTAACTGTCAAGGATGACTTAGAGAAGTTAAACAAGACCTCAACTATAAAGTTTCCATAATATTTTAAAAAGGAAGAATGTTCTTCTCCTCCAGTACTCTGAAATCAGCTGACATATTTTACTCTACATTTGGCGAATGCTTATTAAGATGGTATTGTTACTGGGGCACCTGGGTGGCTCAGTTGTTAAGCATCTGACTTTGGCTCTGGTCATGATCTCACAGTTCTGAGTTCAAGCCCCTCTTCGGGTGAAGCCCACTTCTCTTTCTTTCTCTGCCCTTCCTGGGATTCTCTTTCTGCCCCCTCGCTCATTTGCGCGCGCGCTCTCTCTCTCCAAAAAAAAACAAAAAAAACAAAAAAAACATGGTACTGTTACTTAGAAAGAAATCTAGTATTTTGACAGTAGTAACCACTCTAGAAAACTGTAATAATATGTAAACAAAACAAAAAAGACGGTCCTACAAAAATTATTGTTTTCCTTCAGACACATATCACTATTTGAAACTAGTTATTCTCTTCCTCCACTGCAGCATAAGCTCCAAGCCAGCAGGGGCTTAACTTCACCAATGCATCTTCAGTGCCCAGAAGGATGCCTGGCGGCACCCAGGAAATACTATGAGTAAATGACAATGACTTGAGATTTTCTTCATGTGTGAATACAAAAAAATGAAAATAATTTTTAAAATGATAAAAATACTCATGAATCATAGCTTTCTAAACCTAAGTGTCTAAGAGAACAATCTCCAACATACCACACAAAATATTTTCATAGGGACTGTAGGCCAATCTAAAGCCTGAGAGAATACAAAATTTCTTCAAGTCTCTCCATTTGTATACTATCTCTACAAATCTCAACTCTCATCACAGTACTTTAGAAGCAGTTAACCATATTCCCTTAGAAACCAAATGTTATAAATTTCATAGATAAATCTGTTTTTGAAGTCTAAAAAAGTATGAAGTTGTGGTCTTTTAAATAATGACAAACGTCTCCCATGGAATCAGTTTCTTTGGGGGAAATGATCTGTAATGTTTACATTTCCCATTCCCACTCACCCTTTACAAAATACATGGCAAATGCATGTGTCGGCTACTGTTTAGGGATAATAAGGTAAAAACCAAACATACAAACAAAAAAAACCCCAAAATAATTACGAGTTACATTTGCAGGATGAATTCCTTCTTTTTAAAAAAGAGACAATTTACCAATTAATTTTTAGACAGAATATATAAAATAATCTCTCTAAAATATTAAGATTTAAAAGTAGGCAAACTTTTGTTTCTCTCTGACGTGCACCTAGCAACTGCGCTAGAAGCATAGGCCACTCTCGAGAGGTACCTTGTCCGTCAGAGCTGTCAGCAGCCAGGCCGTTAGGGCTGTGCTCTTCCGACGTCTGCCTGTACAGCCCTGCGGACAGTCTTCTCTCAGCATGCTGCAGTCTCTCACAGCCAGCTGGGGCGCAAAGGAACTCGATCTGCTTTGCCATCACCTTTTCAGGCTGCTAGTAAGTAAAGCAAAAATAAAATCAGTAACTAAAACATTCTACATGGTTTTAATGGTTTAAAGATGCCAATTTCAGACTCCAGCAAATATATTTAGTATTCATTAAATTAGTTCGCACTTCATGTGATATACACATTCCATAAATATGCTTAGATGTCTATATCATCATGTTAAAACATAAAATGTTGGATTTTGTGCAAAAGAAAAAAACCTTCCTGCTCATCCTTGAAAGAGAATTCCACTTCAGCTCAAAGGCAAAATAACCTTAGCTTTGTTTCCCAAAGTACTGAGTCCTTTAAAATATTTTTTTTAAAAAGGAACCTCAGAGCAACAGCAACATCTGCTATAATCTGCTTCTAACACACAGGGTGACATCTTGGCATTTTTTATTTTAGGATCTGGCACTACACATGCTCTGATATGATGACAGTATGTTTGGGGGAGAAAAGGTGTAAAATGGCTGTCTAGAAGAACAAGACAAATACATCTCCCACCAAAATCAAACAATGCAAATTATGCAGGAAAAACATGAGTGCCAACAAGAATCTTCACCTTGCTCGTGGAATGAGACTGCGGTATTTCCCAACCAATCGTAAAAAGACATGCTTTAAAATCACAATTAAGTTGGCTGACATACAAATTATCTCTGTGTGTGTTTTGTAAGTTTCTTCTTTATGTATTGCTTTAAGTTACTTACATGTGACACTGAAAGCACTGTATTTATGTATTTTGCTAAGCAGGTAATAATCAAAATGCAGACAGGAATCACTACCATTCCATATGAAACAGTAGCACAAGGAAGCTCCTATATAAAATTAGTTACGAAAAATCCTGATTCACAGTAGTAAAAATCAACAGGTGAAAAATATTAATTCAGAGACTGGGATAAAAGCTTATGCTATTTTTCTGAATGCACATAAACCTGATCAAAAGGAACAGTAATGTCGATTCACTGGAGCTTATTAATTGATAAAACTTCAGTAAGATTTCTAAGGAGGAAATGGAGTTTTCATCCTCTGAACAAGACAAAAACAAGACTTGGCACTACTGAATTTGACCCAAAGGAGTCACTAGGCAGAAGATCAACAGGAATAAAACTTCCGGTGTTTTCTAAAAGGTTAAATTAGACCTTTTAACACCTTTTAGAAATGTTAAATTAGATTTAAATTAAATGTTAATTTTCACAGACAACAATAAAATAACTCAATAGCAAAAGCACCTGAAGCTACACATTAATTTAAGGATTTTTTTTACCATACACGAATTGAAATGATTTAACAATAGCTACCATGGCAATTGATGTTGTGTTGAGAACGAGTTCTAGTTTATCTCAGAGTTGTATCACACAGCCATAGTCAACATGGCTGTTTTCCTGGTACCAAATTGAGTTTTCTTAGGTAGAGAATCTGTCTTTCTTCCTACAAAACTACAAAGAATAAATATCACTCTATCAGATTCTGCTCATAACCAAATCAAACTACGTTGTTGTTGCTATCTTGTTGATACAGCTGTGGATCAGATGACATTTAAAAAAGCACTAGAAAGAAATCCAATCCCTGGATGCTTAAAACCGAAGCTAGCTGAAGCAGCCATTTATTGTTCATCAACAGACATTATTAGGAAATGTTAACTGGTGGTTTACGTTACCTGTGAACTAAGAGCAGCAAGTTCTTCACTCTTAGCTTTAGCCTGCTGGAAGAGTGTCTGCACAGAATCCTGGAAATCTGGAAATCCATCCTATGGGCCAAAGCATAAGTCCTTTTTAGTTGGAGTTTGTAAATAAAATATCAGAACTGGGAAGACAGGGCCAAGTAAACAGCTTTAATCCTACAGTTCAAGTAATCATGATTAAAATTTTAATGTATAATACTTCACTTCAGACTTTTATGGTACGAACTTTATTTCTACAGCTGTAACATCAGTAAAAATACAAATGAAAAAGAGAAAAAGATTTATATGTTTATACATTTCACATAGCATTTCGTCTAGTGGTTCAACTAGTAATATTCACTATCTTCATACTGGACATTCTTTTCTTTTTCTTATTTTTGGTTTGAAAACCACCACAAAAATATTTTCATGGAAATAGCATTTTCCATAGCTTAGATTTTCCGATACAATAGATTGCAGAAGTACAATTACAGCAAAGGGATGGACATTTTTATGAACATTTTTCTTTCACATCCTCTACCCAAGGGCCTTCAATGGTTAATCTTACCATAACTTTTCTTTGCCAGCACTGGGCGGTGTTGGCTTCTTAATTTTTGCCAGTTTGCATTTTGGTATCAATATTCAAAAATTTTTATTACATTTTATCTACTGTAGTTGTGTATACATTTATTTTGTAAATTCTTCTATCACTATAAACTTCAGAAAGGCACTCTGCTTTACAGATTTGATAAATACTCAACTCTACCCTCCAGTTTTTCTAAAGCTTTATCTGTTTGCTTTGTTTTTTAAATTTAACTCTCTAGTCCATCAGGATTTTATTTTGTTATATGTAATGTTGTAAAGAACCAATGTAAATTTCCTTCGAAGTGCTACCCAATAATCCCGACTGGAATTTCAGAATTCTTCCATGTTGACTTGTGATTTCTCCTTCAGCATTTCATATAAGAGGCAATGGTGATTTGAATTCTCAACACCTGCACTCAAGTTCCAATTCTACCACTTAACACTGGATAAGTAATTTAACCTTTCAGAAGGTTAGTTTCCTCATATGAAAAATAAAGATAAGAGCAACTATCTGTTAGGGTTGTTGTGAGGAGCAAATGAGATACTGCCTTCAGCATGTAATCACTGCTAAATAAGTGTATCAATGCATAATTAATTCTTACATAAAACAGAGCCTACCTCAGGCACTCTACTCCTGGACAATATACCAACTTACATTATTACCACTGTCCACTTTATGTATATATAAAAGTGTCAACCTACTACTTTTCTCAGTTATTTTGTGGGTTTTTTGGTAATTTATTGCTCCACATGAAATTGTTATCTACAAATATCATGACAGCATGGTTTTAGTAACCTTACTAAAAGCTACTAAAGGACTCTTCACAGAAATGGTCACTGACCTCCAAAACATTTCTCCCCTTGTTTCATGAACTATATATTTGTGTAACAAAGGGTAAATCATTAAAAACCAAAGTTCTTATAATAACAGCAGAAAGAGATGTGATAATAACAAAATATTTTATCTTATTTGAAATAACAGATACGGATTCAAAAGCTTTTCCCCAACAAGGTCTTATTTTTCCACTGCAGAACTCATGTTTTCAAAGATTTCATCTACCAAACTTCTTTTCTTAAGTAGTAATTTACTATTTTAAAATTCAAAGACATGAAATGAAACGGAGTCAGAAGCAAATAAATTTGACATCTTGAGATAGTCTCATGTAGCTTTATGGTGGGTAAACATATAATCAACATTTTTATTTTTTAATAGTTATTTATTTATTTTGAGAGAAAGAGAGAGAATGTGAGCAGGGCAGGGGCCCAGGTAGAGAGACAGAGAGAGAGAGAGACAGACAGACAGACAGAGACAGAGAGGGAATGCCAAGCAGGCTCCACACTCTGCGTGGAGCCCAATGTGGGTCTCAATCTCACAACTGTGAGACCATGACTTGAGCCAAAATCAAGAGTAGGACGCTTAACCGACGAGCCACCCAGGCACCGTAGAATTTTTTTAGTATTGAAAAAAGCTTCCTGTCTAGGCCCCTACAAGACCAAAGACCCTTGGCTCAGAAGAATGTATGGAATATAATCATTAACAGAGCCAGAATGAACTTTATGCAAGTGTATATAATCTAAGTCTAAATCAAAAGTACACTTTTTTAGCCATTCAGTTTTTCTCTAAGAACTTATTTAGACCTAAAAACCTAACTCTCTCTTTTTAGCGATCTCTCCTTTAAGTTCTGAAGTTCAACAAGGTAAGGTAGTAGAAGACTTGGAAAAGAGAAGCTATCATTTTCCAGGTGACTACCATGTACCACCAATTCCCAACTATCATTTGACCTATATTATCTCATTTAATCCCCACCACAAACCACCCTGGGTTTCTCTCATTTTACAGCTACGGACATTGGCTTCAAAGCCCGTGCTCAAACGAGAAAGTCCTAGACTTACATACTTATGAAACTCCTAACAATAAACAGAGGCACATCTCTTGGATTTTCATAAGCTGAACGGGTTTAACCCTCTGATTTATACTGAGTTCCAAATCCAATTGTACTACTTATTTGCTGTGATACTGGACAGACCATTTCATGTTTCTGTGTCTACTCTGCTAACTTTAGAACCATTTTTTTTTTTAACGTTTATTTATTTTTGAGGCAGAGAGACAGAGCATGAACAGGGGAGGGGCAGAGAGAGAGGGAGACACAGAATCTGAAACAAGCTCCAGGCTCTGAGCTGTCAGCACAGAGCCCGATGCGGGGCTCGAACTCACGTACCGTGAGATCATGACCTGAGCTGAAGTCGGACGCTTAACCGACCAAGCCACCCAGGTGCCCCTAGAACCATTTTAAAGAAGCAAAAATTGATAAAGAACACTTAGCACAATGTTTGGCACACAGATATTACCCAACAAATGTCTGCTACTGATATTTATTAAGTTCCCTTTAAAAGCTACCGGATTTAACCACAGTAAAATAGAGAACACGCTGTTAAGTGACTTACTGCATTTCTATGATACAGCATAGGCAGCTCAGAGATTACTTACATACTAGACATCTTGGGTTTTTAACACTAAAACCAGCAGGACAATATTGACCATACTGGAAGGGAACTGTTCTAGTGGAAAGAACAGTGGAAATCTGGAAATACTTGTTTGTTCATTCATACAAAATCTCTTGTTTGCATAATAGGTTCTAGACTCGGTACTCGATGCCTGGACTCCATGCCTCCTGCCCTTCTAGCAAACAGTCTAGAGAAGGCAAGGACGAAGAGATCCCGAGCACAGACGCCGTCAGGGAAGGCTTCCCAGAAGGCATGACATCTAGGCTGAGACTTGAAAGAAGAGAAGGCTCTAGGGAAAGAGAGTAGCTTATATAAAAGCCTGGAGGCAAAAAGAACAGGAGGACACACTTGAGAGGCTGGAGAATATTTAACATAGCTCAGGGAGAAACATAGCTCTCAGGGAGAAAATGAACCCGATCTGTGTTTCTGAAAGTCCAATCTGAATGTGATGGGGGCAATGTACTGGGGGGGGCAAGGATGGTGGTAGGGAGACTGGTTAGAAGGCTGTGACCAAGACAGAGAATAGTGGCCTTACAACAGAGAAACACACGAATTCCTAAGATATGGCTTTGGCAACCAGGAGTTTGGTGGTAACATTCTCTAAAGTAATGAATTCAGCACCAAGAAGGAGGCTTGGGAGGGAGCAGAAGGTTGATGAATTCAGTAGGGGACAGGCTACATCTTACCCTCTGGAGACCTCTGTGTAGGTAAGTTTGCAAGGCAGGTTCACGGAGTTGTGAACTTGGGGCAAGAGTCAGGTTGGATAACCACACTAGAGAATTCCAGCTTCTCAACAAGCCCTGGGTGGGGTGTGCCCAGGCCAGAATCTCCAATATTCCGGTATTTTTAAAGGAACTCACAGAAGAAAGAGTGATCTAGTCTTCTTATGTTAAGAACTAGATGTGTGATCCCAGGTAGGAAAGTTAACTTCATTATTCTTCAATGGAGATTTAAACCATCTGCTTTATCTGCCCAGTGGAGATTTGTGGGGATTCCATGAAGTAATGCAAACAGTGACTCTTGGAAAAGCCCACATTGCTATACAAACATACAGTGGCATCACTGTCAGGATTATTCAACCATGAGAATTTGGAAAAGCTGGAAGGGGTAACTTCAAACTCTACATGTATGTGCAAGTTTTTGGGAAATGGACACTGCTCCTTCATTAATAAAGAGACGTAAAAACATGCAATAAGCAATAAACAACAATATCCAAGTAATGAGTGGTCTGTCTCTGTAATGAAGACATTAGTCATTCTGATTTTTTCCCACAGTCTTTGATAGTTCTTTACGGAAAAATACAGGACTGAGGAGCTATCACTACATGATCTAGGTTTCAGGTACCCAAAATATGTGGCTTAGAAATAAAAGTGAGAACATTCCCAAGAAACTGGTGTCTTTCATATTATGTTTGGTGCAGGACTTTTGTTATATGTCTCTCAAGCTTTTTTCCCAAGAACCAGCTGTACCACGCTATGAGCAATTTATCTTCATGTCATATTCTTGGCTGCTGCCATTAATCACAGTGTTCCCTTACTGGTGAGACTCTGATTCTGAGCACTGAGAAAATAAAAGACACAGGGTGGGATGCTGTTCGTGACCTAATTACTCTCATCCCATTGGTCTCCACCCCCATTCCTCCTCAACTTTCCCACCAAATACCGGCAAGCTTTAAAGCCACTGCTTAGCTGTCTTTAAAATGACTTGTTCCAACAGATGTTCTCAGCCTCACACGTGCATTTTCCTTTTTTTTTCTACTCACACTTTCTATATGAATAGCAGATTGTAATGCTTCTGTTTTTCTGATCCAGAGGGGAAGAGTCTACATCAAATTAGACCAGCTTTCTCTCAATAGCTTAGTAACAGCGTAGGTGGATGTTCTGACCCTCTTCCCTCCCCCTGCCTCCCTCTCCCACCCCCACCCCCCTGGAACTGCTAGCAGATGTTTCCTCTAAGTCTTTCTTCTTCAAAACCCCAATTCTCTGACTTTCTGGACTCTATTAACAAACTGCATTTCTTTCATGCAGTTATCTCTGATTGCTTGGCACTCCCAGCCCACACAGGATCAAGAATGCTGTCACCTCCCATCTCTCTCCCTAGTTTCCAGCAATGTCAGTGAACGAAGAAAACTTACAGATGAGATTGGAACAGTAACCACCATATCCTTCCTCTCTTCCAAGACACTACTTACGACACTGAAGGTAATGACAGGGTTTGTTCTGAGAACATGTTATGTTCTTAATGAAAAAGAAAGGCTATCAACTGAAATCTATTTTAATTAATATTTAAAAAAAATTTTTTTTTAATCTTTATTTTGAGAGAGAGACACAGTGTGAGCAGGGGAGGGGTAGAGAGAGGGGGAGACACAGAATCCAAGGCAGGCTCCAGGCCCTGAGCTGTCAGCCCAGAGCCCGACGCGGGGCTCGAACCCACAAACTGTGAGATCATGACCTGAGCCAAAGTCGGACACCTAACCGACTGAGCCACCCAGGTGCCCCTAATTAATATTTTTTAAAAATGAGGGAAAGATATGAGTGCCAGGGACTTTGGCTGTTGGTTTTTCACCTCCTTTAGTTGTCAAGCTGTCTTAAACACACTGTCATAGGTACAGTATACGTAAATCAAGCTAATTTTTCTTGATTTACTCGGTTTAACCTCCTTCCAAAGACAGTGCTTTTCCTCATGCTAATAAGCATTTAGTTTGACAAATGGTAACGTCTTATATTTAAATACATTTTGTAATTTATGTTGTTAAATTTTCTACTCAAAACTTAATTGTTCGGATAAGCTTCCTTGAAACAGAAAATGGTAACTGCCACCCTTTCCCCTTTCTTCAAAGACTTCAGTTGCTATACACGCTTGCTTTTCATACCAGACTAGCAGGAGAAAAGGTATAATTCTAACAGTGTTTTTATAGCCAAGGTTCATGAGCACCCAGGAAGGTAGTTCTGCTTTGCAGTTTAGGAGTCAGACCTAGATTAGGAGCCCTGGCTCTGCCACTAGATAGCAATGTGGCAACTTGAGCAAGCTCCTGAGACTTCACGGGTGTCTCCTTGGCTATACACAGAAATCATAAAGCCTCCATATAATGAGAGACAGGAAGGTTTGTGATCATGAATTTCAAATGCCTAGCAGGGACAGGCATACAATACATTCAGGAAAAAGCAGTTATTTTTCCAAGTGTCCCAGAGCTTAGGTTTGGGGTTTCTGATGAAAAAGGAAAGAATAAACATAATTCATTTTTATTTTAGCTGAAAGTGGATTTACACAAAGGGTTGTATTCCAGGTGGACAAGTTATTCATCTAGCCTTGACAGGAGAAATATTCCCAAGCCTTGCTTACTAACCTACAGGGTTGAAGAGGTGCCTTCCCTAGAGGCTCCACTGAGTTACCCTACGGCCTCCCCAAGCTAGCAACCTTTTTCCTCTGTGTCCACTTCATTATTCTAGGAATTACAGAAAGAAAGTTCAAGATCTTTATGTTGTTTTGTTTTTTTTAATTTTATTTGAGAGAGAGAACATGCAAGTGGGGTAGAGGGACAGAAGGAGAGAGAGAATCTTAAGCAGGCTCCACACTCAGTGTGGGGTGGCCTGACCCGGGGCTCCATGCCATGACCCTGGGATCATGACCTGAGCTGAAATCAAGAGTCAGACGCTCAACTAACTGAGCCACTCAGGCGCCCCTAAAATCTCTAGGTTTTTTAATGTCAAACTTTCCCTGTAGAAAGGAGTGCTACTTAAGGACAACAGATTATGCTGAGTACTTTACTACAATATGTATCCTGTATTAAACAAAAACAATCAAATAAATAGCTAACTATCCTTCAAGGGGAACAACTGGGGTGCTTGGGTGGCTCAGTCTGTTGCAAGTCTGACTCTTGATTTCAGCTCGGGTCAGGATCTCCCAGTTCCTGAGATAGAACCCAGAGCCGGGCTCCATCCTGACAGCAAGAAGCCTGCTTGGGATTCCCTTTCTCTCTCTCTCTCTCTGACCCTTCCCCACTCGCACTGGCTCACACTCTCAAAACTACCATTAGAAAATATCTTTAGGGTGGGAGGGAGGGGAGGGTGGGTGATGGGCATTGAGGAGGGCACCGGCTGGGATGAGCACTGGGTGTTGTATGGAAACCAATTTGACAATAAATTTTATGTTAAAAAAAAAATCTTTAAAAGGGAACAACTCACTACATAATAAGAGGAAAAATATCAGACAAGGATTTTAAAACTTCTAGCCAATCCTTCACAAACAGTTCAGGAAATTACATAATTCAGCAACAAGAAAACACTTTCGTTTAGTTTCGTTAGTTTATCCTAATGCACTGATAATGGCACGCAAGAAATTTTTTCTTTCCCTTACGTGTCTATTTGTGATGTCATTTCTATTTTATCTACTGACATTACATTTCTTTTTGTTCATTATAAAAATTATCTTTTTTAAGGGGTGTCTGGGTAGCTCAGTTGGGTAAGCGTCCAACTCTTGGTTTTGGCTCAGGTCATGGTCTCAAGGATCCTTACTTTAAGCCCTGTGTTGGGCAGGCAGGCTCTGTGCTGACAGTGCAGAACCTGCTTGGGATTCTCTCTTCCTCTCTCTCTGCCCCTCCCCTGCTCATGCACTCTTCTCCCTCTCTCTCAAGAAAAATAAACTTAAAAATTTTTTTCTTAATTATCTTTTTAAAATGAAAAGAAGTCAATAACTTGGCATGTATGCCAATTGGTTACTGTCAAGGATTTCAGAAACATGAAAATTAAAGACTAAATTCTCATTCATATGGACCTAGTAATTAGTAATCTGCTATAATTTACAATGTGCTAAGGTTATCTTTATAGTATATTCTTTTAATAGAGAATTAGTAATTCAAATGAAATAAGAAACACTATGTTCAAAGAATTCTAAAATCTTTCTAGTTGTACTTATGAAGTCCTTGGTGTCAGTCATATATTCTGAACAAACTGTTCTCACTGTTCTCTAAAAATGCACAGGATTTTCTCCTCTGTGTCTTTGCCCATGCTAGATAGACTACCTTTGTGATGCCCCTCTACCCTCCACCCCACATCTTTACCTTCTGAAATCCTACCCTTATTTTAAAACCCAGCCCTGGGTGGCTCAGTTGGTTGGTTGAGCGTCTAACTTCAGGTCATGAACTCGCGGTTCATGGGTTCGAACCTCGCATCGGGCCCTGTGCTGAAAGCTTGGAGCCTGGAGCCTGCTTTGGATTCTGTGTCTCCCTCTCTCTCTGTTCCTCCTCCGCTCACACTCTCTCTCTTTCTCAGAAATAAATAAAGATTAAACATTTTTTTTAAAAATAAAATAAACCAGCTCAAACAGTTATCTACTCAACAGAGCCTCCCTTAATCTCTCCTCATGCCAGAAACTCTCCCCTTCGCAGTAGCCACATAGAAAGTAGATCTAGACAAAGCACTAATACTTGATGAAAAGTCTTAAGAGAGTAACAAACCTATACAATACTAACTACCTCAGTACCAGCTTCCAGAACCAATGAATAGCTCCGCTATCTCAAATCTGAATTACAGTACACGAAAGAATTTGGACAAGGACTTATGCCAATACTGTATATCTTGCAAAGGATTACAGTGAATACAGGTGTAGGTACACACATGCATAACACACACACTCACACACTCTGAAGAGATAGTCACCCTGCAACACAGGAGTGCTTTTAAAAAACTAAGCAAAAACAAAACAAAATTAAAAACAAACCAACAAAAAAAAGTAAACTGCCCTAAATTCAAAGTTAAAGTCTCTATTTCTTTCTGGGAAACATCAAGAGTGGTCTATAAGAGCATTTAACATTCAACCTCAGCTGAGGTCATGATCTCACGGTTCATGGGTTCGAGCCTCATGTCAGGCTCTGTGCTGACAGCTCAGAGCCTGAAGCCTGCTTCAGATTCTGTGTCCCTCTCTCGCTCTGCCCCTCTCCCGCTCATGCTCTGTCTGTTTGTCTGTCTGTCTCTCTCTCTCTCAAGAATAAACATTAAAAAATAAAGTAGCCTGCAGTTGACTAGTCATGTGTCTTATTTGGGAGAGGTTAGAACTGTTATTCACAGAAAAAGAAAATGCTGATTATCTTAATTCTAAATCCAGAACCCTTCAAATGGCTTTATGAACACTAGTAAAACAATAAACTAACCATACAGAACTATCATTCAATTATCTATAGTGCAACATATTTAAAGGAACAGAAGGGTCACATCTAATGCTATAACCTAATACTCTGAACTACTAAAATGAAACTCAAAACATTGTGACTGGATACAAAAAATACTTTGCTTAAATTTCAGATAAGGGCCACTGAGAAGGTCAGAAAGATTTATCAATACAGCCTAACAAGAAAAAAATTACAGATCAAACAGTCCGTGAGGTTCGTGATCTCAAACTTTCAATGTTCAACAGTGATCTCTGCAGACAGACAATGAGGGAAACTGGGGCTTAAATGTGAGAACAGCCTGAGTCAGGATCACAACAGGTCCTGAGTCAGGGCCAACAGTGGGAGAGGGAGGTGGTCAGAACTTCTAGCCTAGCAGCTGACTACCTTTTCCGGTCACTGGGTAGGTTTTATACCTTTTCCTCTAAATCCTCCCTCTGATGGCACGTGCCTTCTTAGCAGTCTCTGTGTTTACCTGCCTTCCCTCTCAGTGGCAGAGTCACCAAATCTACAGGGATCCTCTCTCATTATCTTGGGATGCAACAGGATAAAACTATTTCACTAGTTAGATTATCTTCTAATGGCCTTTTGGATCATTTCAACAATTTTTTTTGCATAGTATCTGAAGCTAACCCATCTTAAACATTACTCAAGACCTAATAAGAGGTTGATTACAAATATAAGCACAACGTTTTAAATTCTTCCCTTCTTTAAGAACCACTGCTTTAGGCTAAAGTTTTTAAGAAATCAAAGATACTTAACCATGGCCATTCATTATTTCATCTAACAGATTTTATTAAGTGCCTATTAAGTGCAAGGCACTATTATAAAATCTGAGTATAAAGTAGTGGACAGATAAGAGCTGTACTCTCATCTAATGGGGAAGACTGATAATAAAAATAAATACATAATAGTTTCAGGTACCAGTAAGTGCTATGAAAACAAACAAACCAGGAAAATGAGCCTGAATGTGATTTTGAGGTAAAGGTGCCCTTTTAGAAAGGGAAGCAGGTATGTCAGAGCAAATTCTCAGCTATGAGCTAAAGCCAGGTGAAGAGCTAAAGATCTAGGTAGGGGAACAAACAGTGAGTGATGAGGCACAAATGAGTTTGGCATGTTCCAGCAACAGAAAGTGGGTCAGTGTAGCTGGGACACAGTAAGAATGGGGAAGTGTGGTAGCAGATGAGGCCAGAGATACAAAGTTAGAGTCAGATCATAGAGGATCTTAGATGCCTCAGGAAAAAGTGTAGATTTTATTCTAGGTACAGTAGAAAGCCCTGGAAAGATTTAAGCAAGGAAGGGATTTATGTTTGTTTGTTTGTTTCTTTTTTTCTTTTGTAATTGTTTTTTTTTTTTAATTTTTATTATTTTTTTATTTTTGACAGAGCACAAGTGGGGGAGAGGGGGACAGAGGATCGGAAGCAGTCTCTACACTGTCAGCAGTGAACCTGATGTGGGGCTCGAACTCACTAACCGTGAGATCATGATCCTAGCCAAAGTTGGATGCTCAACCGAGCCACCCAGGTGCCCCAGGATTTATGTTTTTAAAAGATAACTGTGGCTTTGGTATGGCTGAAAGATTAGTCCAAACAGATGCTTAGTTAAAATAATGAGAGAATTTAGGATAGTCAAACATAGTTTATTTGTTTGAACTTGAAATTAAATAATGGATGGCTAAGAGAATTAATGACCCCCTCCCCTCCCCCCCCCTTGTCAATCCCCTGCCCAAGAAAAAAAGGAAGGAGCTCTCTGACTTCAAATTTCTACTCTGCTTCAGACTGGCCTTTAAAAAGTATTTATTCCAAATTAAGGAACAGTGGTTTTGAAACCATTCTATAGTTCTGACAGCCCTAACAAAAGCTCGTTTTTCTTGCTCAACTCCCACCTTACCTCTTGCAAGCCTAAAATCTGAAGGGACAGCCTCAACCACAATCCTCTAAGAGGCTTAATTATAGGCAAGTCTCCATTACTTGCAGCTACTAAATTGTCATTTCTCTCAGATTGTTAATATAAATAAACCTTGGCTCCTCTAAACGTATTTGATAAGATGACTAAATAAATAAGATTATAAAAGAAATCATTTGGAGCCCCTGGGTGGTTCAGTTGGTTAAGTGTCCGACTCTTGATCGTGGCTCAGGTCATGATCTCACAGTATGTGACTTCGAGCCCCACAATGAGCTCTGTGCTGATGGTGCAGAGACTGGTTTGGATTCTGTCTCTCCTTCTCTCTGCCCCTCCCCTGCTTGTGCTCTCTCTTTCTCTCAAAAAAATAGATAGATAGATAGATAGATAGATAGATAGATAGATAAAGTTAAAAAAAAAAGAAAGAAAGAAATCATGTAACCAGGAGAGTTTTAAATCTATAAGCAACACCCACCGACTGTAATAAAATGACTGGACATCAATCTCATCATTATTTTCTAAGAATTTCTTCAGTTTCCTAGTTCAAATTAGATACTTCAAAGCAACAAAATTCTATATTGTTTTAAAGATTCCAGGGGTGCCTGGGTGGCTCAGTCGGTTAAGCGGCCGACTTCGGCTCAGGTCATGATCTCGCGGTCCGTGAGTTCGAGCCCCGAGTCGGGCTCTGTGCTGACAGCTCAGAGCCTGGAACCTGTTTCGGATTCTGTGTCTCCCTCTCTCTCTGCCCCTCCCCCGTTCATGCTCTGTCTCTCTCTGTCTCAAAAATAAACATTAAACAACAGAAATTTGTAAAAAAAAAAAAAAAAAAAAATTCCAAAATTCACATTTTTCACTTGTTCATGGAATATCCTTTTTTTTTGGTTTGAATTAGTAAATAAACATTATTAGCATGAAAATATATTATGCATAATCTTACCTCCACTTTAATTCTCTTCGGAGATAATTCATCTCTTTCTCCACATTTTGACCTGAAGAGAAAAACTTGAGAAGGTAAAAAATTTTATCCTGAAGACATCTCAATCTATAAACTTCCACCAAAACATATACCACTGGAACCTTTACACTGGAAATAAGAGATTCATAGTGAACATGGACATAATAAAGAAGAGACTTTTTATCACTTCTAAATAAAATTAGAAAAATACGCAGACACACTTATACACTTTAAAAGGCCACTACCTAAGAACTACCCACAAAGAAATTACTTAATAAATATGTAATGATCACATAATGAAAAAGGAAAAAAAAATCAAGGAGGTTTACACTGCATATCCTTTTATGTATCAGTAGAAACACTTCAGGATAAAATGACCAGTGGCTCTTTAAGATGAATGCTTAAGGCTACATAAGATTAAAATACATTTTGTCTATCTATTGTAACTACAGAGGCATTTTCCCTTGACCTACAGATCCCTCTTCTGGGAAATGTCCCAAAGGTACCTACAATTATATGAAATACTATGGCCACTTAAACTACAATAAGCCATCAATTCTAAGTTATTCCTCAAAATAAAGACGTTAAAATGTAAAAAAAAAAAAGTATATCTCAGAACCAACAAAATACATATGATGTTATCTATTATGGTGCTATTTATAATGATAAAAGACTAGAAATAACTCCAGTATCCATCAATAGGGGACCGGTTAAATAAATCATGGTATATCCACGCAATGCAATGCCATGCAGATGCAAAAAATAATGCTAGATGTGTACGTACTAACACGACAAGATCTCCAAGATATGTTAAAAGATACAGAATAATGTAAATATATGCTGCCTATTTTGTTTTGGAAAAAAGGTAAAAATGAGAAAATATATTTATATTTGTTTGCAAGTACATAAACATACACTAGAAAGCTGAAAAAAAACCTAATAAAACCATTTACACACTGAGGAGAGGAAGAGGGTAAAAAGACAGGAACCAGAGTGCAACTTTTTTATATTATATATTCACATAGTTTTGACTTTTACATGATGTAAAAGTCTTATATATTTAAAAATATATTTAACTTAAAAAATATATAAATGTACATACTACAAGAAATAGCTAAAAACTGTTGAAAGCAGCTGGCTCTAAGATGTGATGTGGTACTCAGAAGGGTTCCCTGCGTGGAGCAGAGAAATGCTGAGTTTCATCATAAGCCCTGTGTACTGCATGACTCCCTAAATCCTGTATATGTATTACTCTGATTAAAGCAAATCATTTAAATAAAGCAATCAGAGAGGCGCCTGGGTGGCTCAGTCAGTTAAGCATCCGACTTCGGCTCAGGCCATGATCTTGAGGTTCGTGGGTTCAGTCGGGCTCTGTGCTGACAGCTCAGAGCCTGGAGCCTCCTTTGGATTCTGTGTCTCCCTCTCTCTCTCTGCTCCTCCCCCCACTCGTGCTCAGTCTCTCTCTCAAAAATAAATAAACATTAAAAAAATTAAATTAAGCAGTCAGAAATTTTGTACAATACAGTGAAAAAAATAAATATATCACTGAATCAGCTCTTGATAGCTTGTTCATTTAGTCTGCAGAATTTTACTTTGTGTCAGTTTGTAAACATGTGGGATCTTTCTTTAGGCAGGGTAGCAAATGAGGCTGCTAGGAGTTGGGGGAAATCATGACAATGACAGCAAATGCCTACAACAGTGGTTTTTCAATCTGGAGCAGGCACCAGAATAATCTGAGATACTTGTGAAAATGTGGATTCCAAGGTTCCATCCAGAAACTGTGATTTATTAGGGCCGGGGAGGGTGCTCAGGATGTGGTTTCTGAATACACATTCAATTACTCTAATGCCAGTGGTCATCGGCATCTCCTCAGAGAAGCAGTCGCACACACAACTGATGGTGAATGAGAAGTTAGGGTCCATGTGGAACCGAAGAATACAATCAAAATGGTACTACAACCATTTTGCTTAGGGTTTAAGTGAGGATGAGATAAGAGGAATAAGATATTTATATCAAATTTTAAAACCACACTGCTTTTCAACAATTAAGTTTTTTATTTCAAATATTCCATATTGCACTTCCATATTTTACATGTCCATATTCCACAGCATCTGGTATCTTTCAATTTTCCCTTAAATACTCATCAATGGAGTCTTTTTTATCTATTCTGCTAATCTCATTAGCTTGCAAACACCCTGCAGCAAAAGGAACCCCTTTGCTTCCTCAGAGAGTTCAACAAGTTCATATGGTAAGTGAGTATACAAAAAAGCCTACACATGCTGACTGACTAAATCCCATCCTCACACTCAAAACCAAAGCATCTGTGTGCGAAGAATGTCTAAAACCACTACCAGAACAATGCTGTAATACGAGGGAACAGTTTTTCAAAAGAAAGACAAAAGAGGATTTAAACAAAACAAGAAAAACCACTTTAGCAATGTCTGGAAAAATGTCCTACTCCCATAAAGCAATGTAAAAATATTGCCAATTAGTTAGACACTTACTTGGTGGTTCTGTAGGTATATTTGTAGGTGACTTCTCGAGAAATCTGCCTAGCCAGGGCAAATAGTTCATCTCTTCTCGTCAGCAGGGCGTTATCCTTCACACAGAGCTGAGCAGCCGCTTCATTAACAGTGAGCTGTGGATCCAAAACCAAGTTTAAAAGTTATAAACACCCTCATTTCACCAGTGTGAAAAATGCTTCACTTAAGTATATAAAAATGTCAGGTCATTATATAATGAGATGGTAATTTATAAAAATCAGGATGGGCCTTTCTTTATTCCTTATTAGTCCTAATGCCTAATTTCACAAGAAAATCACATCATCTACCATCTCTCAGGACTCAAATTAATCAAAATAGTCATCTTGGTTTTAGGTATTTATATGCTTAAAATACTTTTGTTTAGGTATGAGAATTTATAGAAAGTAAGCAAAATAAAATAAAAATAAAAAGTAAAAAATGTTCTGTATCTCATTTTTATGAAAAGCCAAGGGATAGGATATGATTTGGTGATAACATTCCCCTAACTAAAAATGAGTATACATGGTCTGACATATTTTTCAAAGTGAACGGATATGAAAATTCTTAGAAAGGAATAAAAATTAGATGACTGGAGTTAAATATTTATCAAATCACTTAGTACCAGAGTTATCACAAATTAGGGCCAAAAAGGAAAATCACTGTCTTGGAGTCAGTAATTCTCTAAAATTCATCGAATTCTACTTTTTCATCAAAGTGTTAAATAATGCCAATACAGAGTTGCTACCTGACAAAACATTCTGTAATGAAATTTAAAGTAGCAAATGTTACCTTTTAAATTAAAAACCTACTAATTTTTTCATAAATCAGAAAAAGTTTTTTTCACATAATTTTACCAACTTAAATTGATGGAGGGAACTGCGAAGAGGTATATCACACTTTTTTAAAAAGCAAGAAACATGCTGGTTCCACACATGACTGATGGCAAGATGAGAATGGGATTTGATGGCAGACAGATCTGAGAGGAGTCTTGCTCCATCACTTAGCATCTGTAGGACTTTGGGCATGTAAAATCTTCTCAGAGCCTCAGTTTTCTCAGAGGCAAAAACAGGATAATCAAAACGGGAACTACCTCAAGGGATTTTAACAAGAGATAAATGAGGAGACACACGTGGCACAAAGTTGTTCTTAGTTCTTGGTTTCCTTTCATAAAAAGGCAGGCATTTACTTTCTCCCTACCCAGGCATCCCACTTTATTCATAAAAATCATCTGCATTTAAATTTTCAAAAATAGGGGCGCCTGGGTGGCGCAGTTGGTTAAGCGTCCGACTTCAGCCAGGTCACGATCTCGCGGTCCGTGAGTTCGAGCCCCGCGTCAGGCTCTGGGCTGATGGCTCGGAGCCTGGAGCCTGTTTCCGATTCTGTGTCTCCCTCTCTCTCTGCCCCTCCCCCGTTCATGCTCTGTCTCTCTCTGTCCCAAAAATAAATAAAACGTTGAAAAAAAAAATTTAAAAAAAAAATAAAAAAAAATAAATTTTCAAAAATAGAAGCAAAAGAAGAAAATAAATGCAGAATGCACACCTTCCATCTACTAACATTTTAATGTATATAGTCTACTATCTGTCTGTGAACATATAAACATACACGTGAATATAGATTTGCAATTGCCTTTTCTCACATACGCTACATTTTTGTACATCACGTACTAAGGCAGAAAGGTGGTTTGTTTACATCAGCACGTGGCATGTAAACTGATAAATGAATTTAAGTATTCTTTATGATCTCATTTTTACTAACTAGAAATATTCCATTATAGTTAAGAGTAATATATTATTTAAATCAACCTCACTCTGAACATTAAACTCCCCAGTTTTTCATGTACTACAAAGAAAGCTGCAAAGAACATTCTTAATTGTATATCTCTGCACACATATTCAATTATTTTCTTGGAATAAATTCCTATGAATAAACTCGTAAGGCCACAAAACATACTACATTTTAAAACTTACATATTTCACCAAATTACTCTCCAGAAAAATTGCTCCAAATCATAACGCTAGCAACAATTATATGAAGATCCATTACTCAGAATTAACTAACACTGGTTATTTTATTTTAAAAGCTTTACCAATTTAATGTATTTTCAGTGACATTTGATTATAATTCACATTTCTTTAACTATAAAACTGAACCTTTTTTAATGTTTTTAAGTTGTTTTAAAATCTGCTTGCTCATGGCAGTTGCCTGTTTCTTCCATTGAACTATTTTGTTTCTTATGGACTTCAGGAACTTAAGAACATTAACTCTTCATGTGCAGAGGTATTTTCCTTTTTCAGTTTATCATCAGCCTTATAATTTTTGTCTTGGGTGCCAAGCATAGAAATTCCGTTCACACCCTAATAATACATAAATGTTTTCCTGTAATTTAGTCTAACAGCTTTATTTTTTCCACTTAAGTACTGAAACCATTTAGAATATGTTATGATAGGGGAGCCTGGGTGGCTCAGTCGATTAGGCATCCGACTTCAGCTAAGGTCATGATCTCACAGTCCGTGAGTTCGAGCCCCGTGTCAGGCTCTGTGCTGAAGCTCAGAGCCTAGAGCCTGCTTCAGATTCTGTGTCTCGCTCTCTCTCTGCCCCTCCCCTGCTCATGCTTTGTCTCTGTCTCAAAAAAAATAAAAAACATTAAAATAAAAAAATTTTTAAAAAGAATATGTTATATGATATAAATTACATACCTTACATCCTCCTCCCCAGATTTCCACCTGTAATTTACACTGGCTTATTCTCAAATAATTTTGCTACTGACAATGTTACAATAAACCCAAGTATCCTATTTTATTTGTAATGTTTATTTATTTATTTTGAGAGAGCCAGTAAGTGAGCAGGGGAGAGGCAGAGAGAGAATCCCAAGCAGGCTCTGCACTGTTAGTGCAGAGCCCAAAGCGAGGCTTGAGCTCATAAACCACTGTGAGATCAGGACCTGTGCCTAAGTCAAGAATTGGTTGCTTAACCAACTGAGCTCCGCTGGGGCACACCCTCCCCCCCAACCCCAGGCTTCCTGTTTTAAATCCACAACTGAATAGGAGAGCATAATAGAAGCAATGTATTTTCAGTCTTCTCCCCTCTTCCTAAAGAATCATCAATAGACCAATTTCTTCCCTAAGTACTTTTGAAAGGCACAGTGTTAATGGAGCTAAAAGTGAAATATACTTAAAGAATGATTTCCTAAATAAATTTACTTCAATTTTGGCTTAGTAGTAGCTACAATGACCTTGAAGTCCTTCTCAAGCTCCTTCTTATGTAGCCTGGTCTTTCCTGTATTGATACCCTTAAATTAGTATGGAGAACTTCTGATTGTCATTAAGATATTTTAGTTGACAACACTTTAGAGGTACCACCTTATGCACAACCAGAGAAAATAACCTTTCAACATAAACTGAAAACAGTATTTGGTATTCTTTCCACCATCCTATCAGGAACCAAAAAAGCAAACAAACATAACACATCCTTCGTTACTTGAATTCAGGCTTAAAAGATAAAAAAAAAAAAAGTAGACTGAGCACTCCAGGTCTTAGGGAGACCTCTGGTATTAAAACTGAGGTTGCAGAAATAACTATGGCCCACTCCAAGTTATAATAAGAAGCTGACTCATCAAGGTTA
Source organism: Lynx canadensis (assembly GCF_007474595.2). NCBI lineage: Eukaryota > Metazoa > Chordata > Mammalia > Carnivora > Felidae > Lynx > Lynx canadensis. The sequence continues at coordinate 177,142,049 of NC_044310.1, read as the reverse complement.
CCCCTCAAAAATGTATTTTCTGTCAGTGTTTTCTAGACTTCATACTAATTAATAATTAAATCAATAAATATTATGATATATTTCGAAAACTTATACAAATACTCTAATACAATAGTCACTGCAGTACCATACTAGCTTTTTAAAAATTCCAAGTGTCTAATTTTGTTAAAAGTATAAAATATTCTAATTCTTTACTTCCTCCAATTCCTCTTTTTGTGGCTAAAAACACCAAAATTCCATTCAATCTTGATGTAAAATATTTCTTGAAGTTAGCTTTCTATCATTTATAACTAGACTTAAAATTTCCTTTACTGGTAGTTAAAATTATAATCTTTAACAATCACATGATTTGACTTTCCACTGAGTATTGTTAGCATAAAAATACCATGAGAACGCTGTGTGATAGGGAGGCTCAAAGGCATTCAAGGCTTTCATTTTCCAGCACAGGGAGGGAATGACTGGCCCCCTCAAAGGAAACAACTAAAAAATGTTGGATGAAATGGAGGGGAAAAATATCTTAAATGCATCAATAAGCCAGCAAGACAACAGTAAGGGTTAGTCAGGCTCAAATGAATGAAGACAGTATCTCAAAGGAGTAAATTGAGGACAGTTGCTAAACCAGATGACCCTGAGTTTCAGTCTTCACGGCCTGAAGTGTGGGAACATCTCTCTGGGAAGAGAAGAAGAAAAACGCAGGATCTACTAAAGGTGAAGCATCTAAGACCCCTCCTCCACAAAGCTGAAATCCCAAAGCACTACATACCCACTATTAGCCTGAATTAAAAATACACCTGTACTCCCAGGAGAGTGCTGGGGAAATTACCTGTTTTGACCCTTGTTACTATGAGTGGGAGAAAACAGAAGATACTCTCTGGAGATTTCATAACTCCAAATCAGCCCTCACATGATTTTTAGCCCTAATTCACACTAAGTGGGCTGAGAATTTTTTTCAGGGGGTCCCAGACTTGTATTGTGCAGAAAACAGGTGCCTGGTGGAAGCAAAAGCAAATAACCTCTAGGAGAATCCATTTTCTTCCCAGACCTCCAAACATTCCCACAGTTCCAAGAAATATGAATGGTAGAAATCATAAAACATCCAAAGAAACAAGGCATCAAAAGTAATAATCAGCAGAAATGACAGCAGAATGAGCTCTCAAAGATTTCATTTAAAGAAATAAAAAGAGTTGAAAACATGACATGAATAATACAGTAAAGAAAAGACCAAGAAAAACTGAGAAATCAGGAGAGAAAAAAACCAGGGAGAGGCAAACAGAAGATTTCAAAAGTAGCCAGTAGTCAGATGACCACTGACTTGCAAACATAATAATGAAAACCAAAAGCCAAGGAAGTATCTTCAATTACTAAGGGAAGATAACAATATAGAATTTGATACACAGAATAAACAGCAGTTAAGAATGAGGGCAAAATTAAGCTATATTCCAGTGGTTGGGGTAGGTCAGTAGGCTTTCATTAAGAAATTCTACAATATGGGGTGCCTGGGTGGCTCAGTCGATTAAGCTTCCGACTTCAGCTCAGGTCATGATCTCGTGGTTAGTGAGTTGGAGCCCTGAGTCAGGCTCTGTGCTGATAGCTCAGAGCCTGGAGCCTGCTTCAGATTCTGTGTCTCCCTCTCTCTCTGCCCCTCCCCCGCTCACACTCTGTCTCTGTCTCTCAAAAATAAACATTAAAAAAAATTTTTTTTGAAGAAATTCTACAACATGTACCTGAGGCTAAAGGAAACTTAATTCCAAATAGTAAACCTGAGATCTGAAGAGGGGGAGGCAGGATAGAAATATAAAATAAGGGAAATGAATTCAAAATATTAGTCATTATAATAAATGTAAAAAGGTCAAATATTACAGTGAGAAGACAAAATTTGACTCGATTTTTTAAAGAAATCCAACTATTGGTATTTACAAGAGATGTATGTAAAACATGGATTCAGAAAAACTGAAAGTAAAAGGATGCAGAAAACATAAAGCAATTACTAACAAAAAGAAAGCACATGTATTTATATTAATATCAAACAAAATGGGCTTTTTTTTTAATATTTATTTTTTGGCAGAGCGCAAGCGGGGGAAGGGCAGAGAGAGGGGGACAGAGGATCTGAAGCAGTCTCTGCACTGTCAGGCTGTCATCGCAGACCCCAATGTGGGGCACAACTCACAAACTGCAAGATCATGACCGGAAACAAAATCTGATGCTCAACGAACTGAGCCACCCAGGTGTGCCCAAAATAGGCTTTTAAAGCAAAATGTGTTATTAAAGATTGATATAGTTACTGCAAAATACAAAGAGAAACAGACAACTCCACAATCACAGTAGGTGATTTTCAAACAAAAGTCTTCCTGATAGAGCAAGCAGACCGAAATGAAATGAAATGAAATGAAATGAAATGAAATGAAATGAAATGAAATGAAATGAAATGAAATGAAATGAAATAAAATACTACTTTAGAAGGTCTAGTGAAGTTAATAAGCTTGTTAAAACAGACACAGAACACTCTACCAACAGCTACAGAAGCACATAAAAAAACACCACATACTGAACTGTAACTAAAATCTCAACAAATCTTAAAGCTTTGGCATCATGCAAACCTTGTGTTCTGACCACACTGTAATTCAGTTAAAAATCATTAGAAAAATAATTAAGGGAAACCCCTCATATTTGGAAATAAAAAAAACATATAAATAGTTCATGGGTACGAAATCATAAATAAAAAGAGAAGTAATCAGAATTGGAAAAAAATAACTTCATACCAAAACTTTGGGAATTATGCTAAATCAATATAACCAGGTGTTAAGACCACTGCTGATTCTTTAGCTTAAAAAAAAAGTTTATAACAATGATTAATTCTGTAATTCTTTACTGCCCATGTACAGTGCATTTGGAAACAAATATAAAAATACATACAAGAAAAAAGAATTTTAAGTACCTGAGAAAGTTGAAAAAATGTTTTCAGGTGTAGATAACTTTTTGATTTTCATCCACTAAAGACCTACATACAGCTCTATGTCTTGAAAGATTGAAAGAACAGTATCCACTGCGTGTATATGAAGAAAACTCACAAACAGGAACAGTGAATTAACAGTAAATCATGTATTTCTATATTTGGAAATTGAAGACAAACCAGTATCGTTCTTTAATCTTAGGAATTTAGAAAAAACTCAAATATCTTTCATTCATTTTAAACAGTCAAGTGAGAAAATGTGAAATTATCATACTTAGATGGTACACTTAATGTAGCACCTTCTCTTTTAATTCTCTCAAGATTTCATAATTTCCACCAAGCTGTTGAATGGTTACTAGTTTGAAGGAAGCATCCTGATTCATAAACATCTATCCTAAGCTATAATTTTGGACCAGATTCACATACTTGAGTTACAAATAACAAGTGGTCTAAGTTTCAAAAATACAAGCCACATATTCTAAAGCCCCCACCCCCACATCTCAGCCTACTAGCATTCATTTTGAGTGTTCTCTTATTTTGGGAAACCCACGATAATCTCATTACCTAAATACCATCTGTACCTATTTATCTACAGAAGCAAAGAACCCTTTAGCAAAAACCAAGTGTGAAATAATTTTTCTCTCTTTTAAAAGTAGGTTAGGACTTCTAAAAGAAAAAAGTGAGGTTGATTTGGTTTATTAAAGTCATCTCTTTAACATACGTTTGCTTTGATAATAATACTGGCTCAATTCTGTGTTTCATCTGCTATGTTTAAAAAAATCACATAAAAACTAGATTAAAGCATGAAACTAAAACTGCCAACATGTTTTGCCCTTTGTTTTCTACTAATGACAACCACAACAACTCCTCTATTAATTCATAGGTAGTGAAAATGTCAAAGTGTATCAGAATTATAACACTAAGTGTATTTTCTGGATCTATTCCTAAATCCTTGTGAGTCTGTTATTGTATGGCCACAATACATATAACAATTGCAAAAGGATATGCCCAACATATATCAAATTACAGATTTGCTGTTACTTTAAGACATTTTACTAACCAATTTCCTTATTCTGAGCTCCATTATGCATCCAAATCTAAAGCATTTAAAAAGATGAGGTAGTGAAATTGCTGAAAAAAAGATTAATATACAAAAATCAGCCAGTGATAGTAATTAAAAAAAAGTGGGGAAAAAAATTTCATTTACAATTATATCCCTTTTAAATCCTATATATTTGCATACCCTGTATTAAACAAAATAAATTTAAATATATAATAAACATTTAACATGCATATATACAATACGCAGTACTTGACCTAACAAAAAATGTACAAAACCTATGTGATATGTGAATAAAGAACTATAAAATTACTGAGAAATATGCAAATATAGACACTATACTTATTGTATGGGCGTTTTCATTATTGTAAATATGTCAATTTTTCCCAAGTGAATCCATACCTTTAAGGAATTTCTAATAAAAATACCAACAGAAAATTTTGGGAAATTTAACAAATGCATTAAAAATTTCATTTGAAAGGAGAAATGCATATGGCTACCTAAAAAAACAGAAGCAACAAGACTACTGAAGGAACACTTGCCTTTCCAGATACCAAAATATATTATTTAGCTATACTAATTAATGTAACTCTACACTGGTATAGGAATAGAGAGTTAGACTAATGAAATCAAACAGGACAAGATCAGTAAATAACACTACATAAAATCAAACTTCAGTATGGCAATGAGTCTGAAAGGTCAAAGGACAAATGATAATCTGTGAAAATGTTTACAACGTGAGACAAAAGGTTAATATCCTTAAAATATAAAAAGTTCTATCCAATCAATTTTTTAGAGGTTAAGAAGAACCCCAACATTAAAACAAAGGATAAGAACATAAAATTGGATGTCCATTACACATATAGAAAGATACTCATCCTCCCTAAGGAAAGTAAATATGAGCAATGAAAATTTTTCATCTGTTAGACTGGCAAAGATTAAAAAGAATGATAATTGTAGTATTAGCAAGAGTGTGGAGAAATGGATACCTGCATATAGTAATGGCAGTATAGAAGTTGCAGAAGGCAATTTAGCAGTATCTACTAAAATATTAAATCTAGATATTCTCTGATCCCATAATTTTAGATGTTGGAAGCTATTCCATAGAAAAATATGCATGAGTCTGTCTGTAAAGGACCAGGTGTATAATATTCATGTACCACCATACACAGTATCAAAAAAATAGAATGACCTAAATGACACCAACAAGTGAATGGTTCAGATAAATAAATAATGGCACATTCACATTATGGAATATAATGCAACACAAAAATTAAAAAGGCACCTCTACGTTTACTTACTTGGAAAGATATCTAACAGTATATTCTACTATGAGTGTACTGTTAAGTTTTTTGGAAAAAAAAAAAAAAAAAAAAGAATTTGGAGGGCCACCTGGGTGGCTCAGTCGGTTAAGCATCCGGCTCTTGGTTTCTGCTCAGGTCATGATCTCACAGTTTCCTGAGTTCAAGCCCTGCATCCGGCTCCACGCTGGCAGCACGGAGCCTTTTTGGGATTCTCTGTCTCCTCTCTCTCTGCCCCTACCCCACTTGCTCTGTCTCTCTCAAATAAACTTTAAAAAAAAAAAAAAAAAAGGAATACCAATGTGAAAATTAAAAAAAAAAAGGAATTTGGAGAACAGCGTGCAAAATATGATCCCTTATTTGTATGTGTAAAGAAAACTATCTGAAAGTTTACAGATTCAATTACTTTACATCCTTTTGTAACGACTGAATATTTTTGCAGTAAGTATACTTTTCTGTGTTAAAGTACAAATCTTAGGAGAAAAATCTAACGTTTCTTACATGGAATACTATATTCAACTGAACATTTTTTCAATCTTTACAGGATAAAAGCTATTTAAAAAATCAGCAATAAAATAGCCTTTTTAACTCTTGAAAATGTGTTTATTTTCTAAGCACATATTGAGTGTGTTAGACTCTGAAGATATAAAAATGAATGAGACATTACCTCTGCCTTGAAGGAACCCAAAGTAAACTGTGAGGGACAGACTAGTATTCAAATAAGTACAATGAAGTGCCGAAGTTACTATGACAGTAGTATACGTAGGGATAAAAATGGAAACGGAAAGGGAGATCATTCTACTTGTGGGAAAACATATCAGAACAGACTTAAGCTTATGCTTGAGTGAAATCTTAAAGATGATGCACTGACCAGATGGACAAGAAGAGAAAGGAAGTACGTGCAAAAGAGATATATATGCATTCTTCTAATTAAGGAAGATATTTTTGGACAGAGTGCTACAAATATACAATGATGAGAATTTGAATGCCAAATGTCAAACCAAAACAATTTTCAAACCTATAATAATAACGTTCATCTACTATAATTTTATTTTCTGTGCTAGCTGAAAATTCCTTTTAAGTTCCAGCTATTTTTTACAAATTTTTTTTCTAAAAAATGTCTACAAAAATGCTTTTTAAATGGTTGTATTTAAAACCCTGTTTTATTTCTTCATTAAAATACAAACTGCCTTCTAAGTGCACAGACTTTATGCTTTCCCTGCTTAAATTCTTCCCCTACACCGTAGTTCCAAAGCTCAACATGTTTGAGTCCAACGCAAAAACACCCCAACACAATAAACAAGGTCTATTTTCATAAAAGAGTTCATATTTTGCGAACACCTAAAGGTTCTTAACACTGCTTTCAGGGAGTGTATCTCCTTCCCTGCAAAATATTACCCAACTTACCTCTAAGGAACAAAACCTACCACACACATACAAAGAAAAATGTGGGCTTTTTACCTCATGAAGCGTGAGATGTTTCCCATCCTTTCTCTTTGAGTCAAACCTGCCATATATTGCACTGTACTTTCGAATTTCCTCCTCTTTGTGTGGATCATCGTCACTCATCTCAAAGATGTGCCCGATCATTTTGGCCAACTTCTTGTTGGTTTTTAGCAGCTCTTTCACTTCATTCAAGTCACTTTTTGGCAGCGTGGGGGCCATCCGCTCCACACACTCGGCCACAGACAGCGCGGCGGCAGCATCCAGGGCCTCGCTGCTTTCCTTCGGGGAAGCCGGGGAGCCAAGGTCTGCTGGAGAGAGGCTGTGCTCGCTTTCGGTGGCGTGGTGGCCTTGCCAGAGTCTGGACTCCCCGATACCCTGCAGCACTAAGCTCCCCACCACATCTGATTTCCCCTGTCCCAAACTCTGCACACAAGTGGTGGCAGCGCACTTGGGGATTTTTAAGTGAGGTTCCCGGGCACTGCTACTCCTGTCATAACTGCTGCAGGATATCCCCAGCCACGTTGGTGATCCCTCTGGTAACTTATAGATGGGTATGCTACTGACAGGCAGGGAAGTCAGTGGCTGATTGAAAAGGCCAGGGTTTGTAACCCAGTCTCTCAAAGCTTTCTGTAGCCTTCTGACATGAAGGGGTTTGCTAGCCATGCCCACAAGCGCCATGATTTCCAAGAATTCCTCTTCTCCAGCTTCACAGAGCTGCTGGACATCATCACCACCTTGTTGAATAAAGGCATCAAAGTAAGACAGCAGATTGGCTTTTTGTAATATTCTATACAACTGCAACTCCCCCAGGGTCCTGGGTAAGGCCGCAGCCATTACTGTGGATGGTCTTAACCTGCAAGAAGAAGAGAGGAAATACTCATCTCACTTGCTCCAAAATTCTTAAACCTGTTTTTCAGACACCACAGGATTTACAAATATAGTGTGGGAAGAACAAAGACAAGGAGCATTTGCATAGCAACTGTTAAGGAAGCATCCCCCCTCTACATAAGTTCTCTCATTTTATTCTCCTACCAATCCTAGTGGTCAATATAATTGTTTCCATTTTAAAGTGAAAACTATAAAGAATGCAAGTAATTTGCCTAAAATCTCACAACTAGTTAAGCAGAAGTCTAAGACTCAAACCAAGGCTTACAGGGCTCTATATCCTCTATTTTTGACTTTTCACGTTGCTGCTTCCATGGTATGGATACAGAGGTGAAGTGAAGGATAATCAAATTCAGAAGGACATAATAAGTATGTTATACTGCCATTTGCCGAATACTTATTTTGCCTCAGACAATATGACAAATACTTTACATTACATCTACAGATGGTTCCCAACTTACAGGTTTGACTTACGATTTTTCAACTTTGCGATGGTGCGAAAGCCATATGCATTCAGTAGAAACCATGCTTCAGATTTTGAATTTTGATCTTTTCCTGGTCTAGCAATACTCTCTTGTAATGCTGGGCAGCAGCAGTAAGCCAACGCTCACAGTCAGCCACACAATCATGAGGATAACAACCAATATGCTTACCATCATTCTGTGCCCATGCCAACCACTGGTTTTGACTTTCAGTATTCAATAAATTACATGGATATTCAACACTTTATTATAAACTAGGCTTTGTGTTAGATGATTGTGCCCAACTGTAAGCCAATGTAAGTGTTCTGAGCACGTTTAAGGTAGGCTAGGCTAACCAATGATGTTCAGTTAGGTTTGGTGTATTAAACCCGTTTTCAACACATGACATGTTACAACTTACTGGAATGTTACCCCAACTATAAGTCAAAGAAGATCTTTAATCCTCTCAACAGCCCTGCGAAATTGGTATAGTAATTTCCATTTTATGAAGAAAAATTAGCAAGATTAGTCTGGCAGGCAGAGGAAGATAGATTTCAGTATGAATTGGAGGTGAGAAGATAGAAGGTGGTGGTAATTTAAGAACCAAGAAAAAGAGAAGGAGGAAAAATTCAAACAAATAAATGACAGGATTTGGTGATCACTTAGATGTAAGTGATGAAGGAAAGGAAATGGCTACCATTTTTTGACACTTTCTGTGATTCCACGAAGAAAAGAGTTAATAGATGACTACAGGATTACACAGTCTAAGAACCGCGACAGGCATTGGGGATACAGAAAAATCAGGATGATGAGATTCTCTTTCAAACATATGGCACTTGAAGATGGCGTAAGGTAGAATGCTTAAATAGATATGCCCTGCATGCAAAGTAACAGACTGGAGCCTAAGTGTGTATAACGGTTAGAGATACAGAATGGAAAAAGGGAGAGTGGAACAGCCCTCCAAAGAAACAGAGGAGAGCCTAAGACAGAGTCCAGGAAGAAACATACTCTTAGAACCCAATCAAGACAGAGAAGCCTGCTTTTAAAGAGACAGAACAAGACCCAGCAAAGCACTTCTTGACCTCTTAGCAGCCTTTAAAAGTTACTCACAGTTGCCTGGAGACCTCCCACATACAAAGAGGAGTTGGCCAAGTACTTCCATTTAAGAGAAACAAACAAACATGTTGTAATCAACCTACTCCTTTAGTATTAAAAAGTATCCTATAGCCCTCGATGGAGAAAGTTATCGAAAGCCAAAAGAGTATGTACATCAGAGGAAAACGGAAGCTCCACCTGCAACTCAAAATTGTACAGAGCAACAGTTAACTGGGAGATAAGGCAAGCAGAGGAGTCTTAGGAACATCTCTAAAGGCCAGGAGGTCATCCAATTTTTGGGACTTCTGTTTTATGTCCTTGACCAGAATGCCATACAAAATCCTAGTCTCAGTCATCCCATTGAAGAAGAATGTAGCTCCCTAACACCCTAAGGACTGACTTCTAAGGGGACCTCTGTGTCATCCACAATCTGCTTGGATCAACTAGTGACTTCCTCAAATTTTATGGTTCTTTATTTTACAAGGGTATTGCCAGGTGACTTGATGACCTGTCCCCAAGGGTTATATCCCTTTATAAGGGATATAAAAAAAACAATTTAATTGGGGAGCAGCAGCCATCACTTGGGGTGCTACTAAAAAATACAATTTCCTACGTCACAGAGTTGTACCCTAGGAGACTCATGATTTGATAAATTTGGCAACATACACTAGAAGATCCCTATTTAGTATACCTTCTGGGTACCACAAACTCCTACATATTGTGATCATCCAGATTTTCTAAGTCTACCTTCATATTCATGCCACCTCAGCCCTCTGGATAAAAACATTCTCGCATCTTCCAAATCACCCACAAGAGGATCCGCTTGCCCTCCCACTCCAGGGAGCCTCTCCAGGGAGAGAGCGTTTCATCCAGCTGGACACTAAAACCTAAGAACACAGTTCTTTGGAACTACAGACGCAAGATAAAGTCCGTATTGAACTACATTATACCAAATAGAAGGACTTCTAGAAAGTGTCTGAGGTAGAAAAAAGGAAACCTCCTTTCCCATCATGCACCTAATGCAAGAGCTTCAAAGACTTTCAGCTCAAGAGTATACAAAAAAAAAATACAGGTACACACACAATCTTTTTAATAAAAGGACTATAACTTTGCAGGGTTTGTGATGATTTCATCATATGTGCTCCCCCAAATTATACAATAAAGGAAAGACTACATGAGAAAATCTGTAAGAATAGTTTTTGAATCTTTTTATTAGCAATAAGAAAGGAAAGGAATATATGTTAGACAAATATAAAAGAGAAAAAACTTAAGGAGAATTAAAGACCCAAACTTAAGTTTTATTCTTCTGACATTAAGTCTTTAAGTTTGGAAAATATTAATTTAAAATGTCTATCCTTTCTCATCTTTACCTAGAAAGAAAAGAAACCCTCTAGTTCCTAAGGGGGTAAGAAAGCAGTGCCATTAAGAAAGCAGTAATTATTATACTGCCTCCGTAATGACTGATAGGACCAAATGTGCATTTCCAAAGTCAAGATACCAGATGAAAGATAAATAAGTCAACTATTTAGAGTCCCAGGAGGCTTCTAAAGGCCCACACTGACTGCTGGGAAAGGAGTTTTCTCCTTAAGCTTTTGCTTTAGGAGAATGTTTCAGTTTCTTACAAAAGCCAGTTGTGATAATTTAAACACCCACCACTTCATACATTAACTTGATTTGATTTAAAAGAAAATTCTTATAAGATGAGTTTTTCTGTTTTTACAAACGCTGTATCTATTCATGCTTCAACATGAAGGTCAAACAAGTCAAGAGCAAGCATCTATCTACATCTCTCCAATCTTTAGTAAATATAAAAAGATCCGAACGACAACACGATAAGCAGGTAGCTAATAGTATAGTAAATCTACTCAGCTGAAAACTACTGCTACCTGGCCTTTGCAGGATGCTGAAACAACCATGCTGAGTCTGACCTTTTTATGAATTCCAAAGTTAAGAGAAACCGGTTACTAATTTTTACTGCATTCAAAATCTCAACCAAAGGCCTGCTGCCTATATACAACAAACCTCCACTTGTACTAGCTTGAATGTTCTCAGCCTGGTCAGTTCAAGAGGAAGAGGAATTAAACAACAATGGATTCAATTAAGGCCATTTGTTATTCATTAATCTATTTTTAATGGTAATAATTGTTACAGAACCTTAAAAACAAACTTACTTTGCTTCCTTACTGGATACCATCAGTCACCTGTCAGATTCGAATTATGCTCAATAAAATAAGGGGTTAGCTTGGCCCAGAAAACTTGACAGGTCAACTCCTACTATTTTGTCCTTGAACCACAACGAAGCACTTAATATGGCTACAGGAAACAAAACTTCTCTGGCATTTAGTGTAGGACAGAGGCCTTTACTGGTCACTAGAGAAACGAACCTTTCCCTTAAACCTGCCTGAATCCATTCCAAGAAGTTTCAGCCTGCCTCCTGGTCCTACAACTCTATCAAAACTCTCAAGCAGCTATTATCATTAGCCTCTCTCTTTAACCTCTCTGCAGCTTGACAGAACTCCATGAAACACTCTATACCTGACTTTGGTAATGGCAATGCCTTCCTTAAGTACAAGAGTTCTCTCAACTTTTACATTAAATCTCTTTTCTATTGTCTTTCCATATTCTCCATCAAAAGAGAATCTCAACCACTCCCAGGCTTCAATTATTACAAAAAGCAGACTGACCTCCAAATTGTTATCTGAAGATTGGACCAGTGCCAGGGACCGTGGGGTTACTGGCAAATGTGCAACAAGCACTGGCTAGTGAGTAAAAAACATGCCTTTCACACAGGCCTACTTTGTGAATGAAAGTAAACACCTTGTGATTTAATAAAATAATAAACTTATTTAAAAGTGTAACCGAATTCACAGTAGTGGTCGAAGTGGTCACAGTAGCTGTTGTCATTACAGTATATGTTTCTCACTCAAAAATACTAAAAAATATCAATGAACACGTGCAATTTTTTAATTAAAAAAATAATCTTCGTAACTGAAAAGTTTGAGAACCATCAGACCAAATCATTTTTCTGGTAATTTCACATTTCAACTACTACCTGGAAATTGTCAAAACTTCACACTTTCCTCCCTTCTTCCACACTCCCAAATCTACTCTTCCCAACTCTTATTTCTTTAGTTGCGCCACTACTCTTTCATCTTTGTTTTCCTCTTCCTTTCTCAAATCCTCATCTCTTTAAACCACATCACCACCCTTTTTCTTTCTCTGCCTCAAAAGCACCCAATTCTAGTTTTGACTGCTTCTTGCTTCAACATTGAAAACAGCTCCCCCTTACCTTCAATACATCCCATACTGCAATACCAACTTTATCTTCCTAAAGATTTTCCTCTTTACTCCACCTGTGCAAATGCCCCCACTGCAAGGGAAAGAAATCCAAACTACTCATACAGGCATCCCAAACCCAAACCTACCTTTCCAGCCTTCTCTCTGGTCCCAAACATGCCCCTGTGCTCATGCCAAACTGATACACCGGGCATTCCTCGAATGTGCCTCCCACTTCCCTGCCCCTGTGCCAGGCACGCTCCCTCCCACCCACCTCCACTAGCCTTTTCCATAAAGCCTTTCCCACACCCCCTTGGTGTAGGTGTCCTCTCCCTTCTCTGAACCCCACACTACTTCCTGTCTCATTTTTTCCCCACTTATTCAAATATGCCAGTTACTGACCTAGTCCTGGGGATCTGGAAGAAAGATGACCTTCATGGGGAATGAGTTAAGAGGGAGTAGGAAGACAGATAAGCAGACACTTAAACACTGTGACAACTGCCATTCTAAGTGTTATACATAAGAAGCCACAGAACAGAGAAGCAACCCCACCTGGCTCTGTGGAACAGGTTACTGTCAGGCTATAAGCTCCCTGAGGGTAGGAACCGGCCTTGTTATCCCCCTCTGTTCCTAGCAAAGTGCTCAATGTAGAATAAAGTCTCTATGAAGGCTGCTGTTGAATGAAACCAAGATTTGAGACAAAATCTGATCATTGGCCCCCTTTCACATACCAAAAGGGATGCTCTCTGTGTAAATTGGTGTCCTGAAGAATTTCGAATCTAGTAACAGTGCTTTAGCTGTTACTTTCCCTATAATCTCCTACATTCTCTCATCCTCAATATTTATTTCTCATAAGGCTGTATGTATGGTTGATTCCCATAACATGGCTATTTTTCCAAGAGATCAAAGGATGCATTCCCTGATGCAGAAACTACACATGATTAGTGTTAGAATATACTTCATGTGTTAGTCCAGACCCAGCACCAGCATTTTAAGAGATCATGAAAGAGAAGTCTTTTCCCTCCATTTCCACAAATAAAAATGCAATATAAGCTATCCTCAAATAACAAATACCAAATGGATTCATAATCACTACTCTTGAATCCTCCTCTTCATGACATAGGATATATACACACTTTTGTGAAGTCTGTGGCATTCCAAAGAGGAGAGACTCTTCCAGCAGTGAGGAGAAAGCAAGGGCAAAATCCCAGTAAAATGTGACTGATTTTTTATGCAAAGGACTATAAATTCCTTCCTCCCAACACAGCCTGAAATTTTTACTTTAAAATTGTCTAAGTTAACAGCAGCTTCTTACAGATTTATAAAAAATGTGAAAAAAACTTGGGAAGTTAGCTCATGAGTCATTTACAGATTAAGGTGAATTAGTTCCACCAGACTGTTTTCCTCTTAACATCTAGATGAGATCCAGTGTGTGCCAAAGGAATGAAAGATAGGGACTGGAAATGGTAAGGAAAAAACAGGAAACTTGAGGGTAGAGACCGCATTTAAAGCCTGTGAAGTACCACCAAGTTCGGAAGACTGTAGCTTAAAGGTATAGGGCCTGGGGAGAAGGGCTCAGTGGGTTACGACACAGGTTGAAACACAAAAGGTTTATGAAAAGCCAGAACTGGGCTTAGGAATGGATGAGCCTTAAGCCTAGGAAATGAATTCTAACTTTCGTCCTAGTCCTACAACTCAAGTTAAAATAATTAAGTTTAGTTACATCACGGCTTACACTTAAGACTGCAGACTTGGCCTAGGCACTAACTCCTGTATGTTCCAAGTGCCAAATAATTTACTTAAACACATTTATTACTAAGCATTTAGTGATCTTAAGGTATTTTGGATATCATTGCTGTCATAGCTCTGAATTAAACATATAGCTCCTAATGGATATTAGTTGTAACTTGGGAAACTTAAAATGTTCCCTCCTATTGATTTATTCTGATTTCTGAATGAAGCTGGAGAAAAATGTCTTACAGACCCCTTAAAGTTTTAAGTAAAGTATCCAATGCTTAAGTTTAATCTATTAAATTAGAAAAACAGTATATTATATTTATTTTTTCAATTAAACAATAACTACGCATTAACATAGGTATTTTATAGGATACGGCTGGAAATTCTTCAATTAACTCACAGCCAAATCATTCAAGAAACATTGTCCTCTGAGCACACAGAATGCATGCAGTGTATATAAATGTTATCACTTTTTTCAGAAATTTCTCTTTGGGGCGCCTGGGTGGCTCAGTCGGTTAAGCGTCCGACTTCTGCTCAGGTCATGATCTCACAGTCCGTGAGTTTGAGCCCCGCGTCGGGCTCTGTGCTGATGCCTCGGAGCCTGGAGCCTGCTTCAGATTCTGTGTCTCCCTCTCTCTCTGCCCCTCCCCTGCTCATGCTCTGTCTCTCTGTGTCACTAAAAAATAAATAAATGTTAAAGAAAGAAAAAAAAAAGAAAAAAAAGAAATTTCTCTTTAAAATTAAATTAATGTACTGTGCAAATTAACGTGCAGCCCCCTAAACAGAATGTATTGAGAAATGACAAACTATTTGAAACCCTAATGGTATGTTTTAGCTGTGAGAATTCTGACAAGATGAGGATTACTATTTTTTCCCAGCATCAACTTCTCTGATTTCCCACTTGTTCCATTATTAAGTTTAAGAGAGTTTAAGACATTCTACTATTGTACTAGTTTTTTGAACATGTCAGATCAAAAAGGAAATTTGCATTTAATATCGTAACTGTGCTAATCTTCATTCTACTGAAAAGTATGAAAGAAGCAGGTAAGATAAAACTAAATCCAAAGCAAAGGGGCTAGGGACCTTTTATTATGCCTGAATGGGGATTATTTATTCCTTAATAGATTTAAAGAACTCCATGATGAAATATTCATATGCGAGACAATTATACATTAGCAAGATCTAAACTGTTCAAAACATTATAAAATGGTCCTTTCCATGAAAGAAATATAAAGCATAAAACATCATATTCATAATGCACATGAAGAGCACCAACAAAAATAAACAGACTTCTAATGGAATAGATGAGACCCAAGTCTTAGAAAAGAGTCTAGGTCAAGAGACACACAAACCTGCCATATTTGTTTCCATTCAACTACCTTTTACTTTAAATATTTAAAGTAAATCTATCTCATGCAATAGATTCTTCAAAGGTCTCTCCCACTTTGTAATACATTTAATTTCTTCTTTCAGAGCATCCACAATGCAAACCCCCAAAATCCTTAATAATAAACCATTATGTCCTTAAAGTGTGATTAAAATATCGGAAGCTTTAACTGATTGATTCTCAGAGGAATGAAAATCTATTAACTTTCCTATAGGAAAATGGGTGTTCCTTAATAGTCACAAAAAAAGGAAAATTTTAAATTATTTTAGCTGAGATTAAATTATATCAATAATTCTGAAAAAGGATGAGATTTAATTAATATATCAAATTACTTATTAGACACATAAACTCACTAAATTTTCTTTTATCAGGTTTAGTATTCCTAAGGATTTCTGTCATTTTAATTACATCCACAATTAGCAGGCAGAATGAAATAAAATTAAAAGTCTACAATGCCTCAATGTTATTATTATTAATATGGATTCATTCACATATAACAGAGAATCAGCAGAGACAAGGAATAGGAGATTTTTCTAATACCAGGATGGCATATTAACTTTTGTGCAAGATGCTAAACTAATAAAATTAAAACAAGAAACTTTCCCATGGTTCCTTGACATTATTTTCTTTCAAGACCTAATTTTCCAGCATCCAACACCCCAACAAGAAGAAGGCTGACCTTGCCAGACAGCTATACATTCTTAAGAGGACTTTTATATGTATTTTAATACCTAGGGGTATAACATAATTTTTAAGCTTAATTAAAGGACAATATTAAATGTCTCAAATGATATTGAAAGATGGAGGAAAAAGGATACCCTTGAATCTAAGAGCCCACTTCTACTGGCACTTAGGTTAGAAGCAGCTCTTTTAAGCCTTCACCCAAAATAGAGAAAGTCCTATGCATCGTTTTCCAATATTTCTCCTTAAAACCCACACATAAATTGTGACGTGTCATAATTTGGTATGTTTCACAAGGGAAAATCTTCAAAAAAGTGAAAATCTAAAAAGGTAATTCACTGTGTGCACACTTTTCTAACAAAACAGCCTAGCATTTCCTACGTGACTAATCTATTTTAAATTCCGTTCCTCTGTTCCTATGCAATCTAATATTATCTATTAAAACTGCCAAAATATTTTTAAACAAGATCTGAGAATTTCCCTCTCAGCTTCTGATCTTTGCACTCCTTGAGTTTGCAGACACGTCACTGGCAAACCAATTGGTAGTGACAGGTTACTCCAAGTCAATTCTTTGGGATGCAATCTGAAATTGACAGTTACCCCAAATTTTCCATGCCTCACGGATCTCAATGAGCGTGGTGGGATAAAGCTACATGCAAGTCAAAGATTCCTTCAGATCACCGGCTGCAAACTTGGTCTGCAGAATCTATACCTGCATCTTCCAACTCAATTATCCTTTTCCAAGACCTCGGAATATTTTTATATTTTTAGGCTTACTTGGAAGTGTCGTTTCATATCTTAAGCCTTGTGAACCCTGAGATTGAAAGCCATAAACCTGATAGCACTTGCAATGTTTCTCCATGAATAAGATCACACACCTCTGCCTGCATCCAAGGCTTTTATGTCCCACATGTGTTTGCAAATTCCACACTCGGCCTTAGTGAGTCTCTCGCTTCCCTGCACCTTGGTGCCAAGTTTCTGTAAGCCACTTCCAAGCAAAACTCTCCTTCCGCTTTTAAAAAGAAAACTACATTTGGAAGGAGAGGATACCCAGGAGAAAAATTAAGACTGAGTGTAACATTTCTATAAAGTAAACAAATCAACAAAAAGATTCCCCCCCTGGGGAAGGTGGCTGCAAAACTCAGGGGCCAGCGCGAACACCCACCACGCACAATACACCACGCACCCCCGAGCCCCGCGCGACGACCCCAGTCGCGTTAGAATGGACTCGCACCCCCGGCTCTCTCGGAGGAAAGACGCACAACCCAGGCCCGCTGCCTTGCTCGCCCTCTTCTCGCTGCCCCGGCGCACCGAATTTCTCCGGGAATCGCCCACACGAGCCAGATGCCGCCCTCTCCTTCCGGTGGCGGCCGCGCGGGGCCCGCTCCCCAGGACGCCGGCCCCCGAGTGCCCGCGCGGCCCGGCGACTCTGCCGCCCCAAGTTCGCCCGCCGCCTCACGAGCGCCAACGCGTCTCGCACTTGGCAGACAGCGAGCAGGTACGTACTCGGCCAGCGGCTGCAGCGGTCTTGGCACACTCTCCCGCGAGGACTGCTCAGCCCCAACTCCGAAGTGACGGCCCCCAGCTCTCCCTCCTCAGGCGGCAGCGGCGGCCGGGACGCCCCCGCTCCCATCGAGGGGGGAAGGGAAGGTGGTGGGCGCGCTCTCCCTGCTTCCCCCCCAGCTCGGACCCGCCGCTCCTTCCTGCCCGCCAGCCCCGACGGCGCTCCGCTCGGCCGCGTTGGCGGCGGCGGCTCCTCAGGGCTCCGGCGCGCGGGCGGTGGCAGCCGCACCTCCCCCGCCGCGTCCTCCCTCCTCCTCCCTTCCCTTCTCCTCCCGGCGCGCGCTGCACCCTCCCCCTCCCCCGCCCGCCTCCGCCGCCTCCACCCCCCGCGCGCTGTCACATTGGGAGATTCCGCTCTTGCTACATTCGCCGCTCCGGCTCCCGCCCACGCGCGGCCGAGTGACGCAGATCCCGGCGTGGGCCGCCGCGGGCGGGGGCGGGGGCGGCGGCCGCCGGGACCCGGGCTCGGCCTCTTCCCGCCGCCCCCTCCGCGGAATCCGGAGGGCGGCCCATTCACACGGCAGCTGGGAGGAACCAAGTGGGCGCTCGGGAGGGGGCGGCTCCCGCGAGTCCCGCTCCGGGCGGGGGGAGGGGGCGGGAAGGAGGGAAACAGGGGTGGAGGGCGGGAGGGGACGCCGCCTCGGGCCTGCTCTCCAGCTGCCAAGTGAACCGGGAAGATTTGCAATTTAAAAAAAAATTCTTTTTTAATGTGTGAGGTTCCCAATATAGTATTTCAAAGAGCATACCCCGCCAAATCCAACATCCTCCGGGAGGCTGACTTGAAAAAAAATAGAGAGCGCCCTCGGCCCACTAATCTGGGCGCCGTGCTCGCCCCCGCAGGCGAGGCGGGTGCGCCAGGTGCGCCCCTTGCCCTTTGGTCCCAGGCGGCCTGCGGGAAGTTAGCCGCGACCGCACTGAGTGGGGGCGGCAGGTGCGCAGAGCTGGGAGAAAAACTGGCGATTTTGGAGAATCTCTGCCTCGCCCATCTTGCCCCCTCCCCAGCACTGCCTCGGCGTTGGGGGTGGGGGAGGAGGGGAAGAGTGAGAACCCACAAACCCGAAGTGCGGATTTGACGACTGTCCTGCTTTGCCCGGCAACTTAATTCTACCCTTCTCAACCCTCCTAAAAACCTGCCTGTGTTATTTTACTGGTTAATATTTTCTATTTCCTGGGTGAAGAAATCCGATGGTGCTTAGAACAGTTCTGGGGTGTATTTAAACAGAGTTCCCGAGGCACGCCAGAGAATTTTTGAGTTTGGTTTGCATCAACTTTTCTAACCCAAGAAAGTATTAAAACACCTCCATAAATGTACCTCAACTACTGTCACAATTTTTGGAAATTTGTTTTAGAATCTATTATCTCTTTACAAAAACGGGAAAATGAAAGAATTCCCCTAATGTTTAGCAACGTGCTCTTGAAGGGCAGAACACACTTAGTAAATCTAAACTACTGCAGATACAGGTAGAATTCCGTTTTAACATACATATAAAAACTCAGTTTTATAGGAAGCCATTCCCACATCCTGGCTGGGTTCCCAGTGTGCCTACTTCGCTGATGGGGATACAAGGCATTCTTTGAAATGGGAAATTCTTCATACCACATCTTTATGTTGCAGCAACGGATGGGATGATAACATTGAAAGAAAAAGGCCTTATTAAAGTACTGAACTTCTTTTTTTCTTTCTTTCAAAAACACGTTGAAAGAATGAGTATTACCACAACGGGATATATAGAATTAAACTTCTTTTTCCAGTGTTACTGAAAGGTTCTGTATGGAGTAGTTGCATTGACATATCAAATGAATAAGCATGCTTGCTTCCTCAAGTTCTTCAACTGAAGAAATCACTGCTGGAAGTTTGTCTTAGCCTAATTGTCATGGTTTTGAAGTTGTGGACCTTGTTCTGCTAAAGAGAAAGTTAACAGGTTGTTATGAAATAAAGACAATTTCTTGGAAAGATTACAGGTTAACAAATTTTCAGGCAATGAAATCTGCAAAATTCTAGTTTCTGTCTGGAATACTCATGTTTTGCAAACATTGTTGGTTCTGAATAGCTAGAAAAAAATAAGTTTCTTCCATAAGTATGTACAGTTAGTGATTCACAAGTCATGAAATGAGCAGTCTTAACCTGGACTGTTGAGCCTCCTAGTAGAATTGTTTCCAGAGTTGGTAGAAATGACATTAAATCCTTTTCCTGAGGCTTTGTATGTTTGGCCAGTCTTGAACATGCTGCTGAAAAGGAAATATGTCACAGCAGATATTTTTTCTTCGGACTTGTAACTGCTAATAGTTGTTCCCCCTCACCCATGGGGATATGTTCTAAGACCCCCCCAGTGGATGTTTGAAGCCGCAAATAGTACCAAACCCTATATATATTATGTTTTTTCCTGTATATATCTATGATAAATTTATAAATTAGGCACAGTAAGAGGTTAACAACTATGACTAATAATAAAATAGAACCATTATAATAATATACTGTAATAAAAGTTATGGAAATGTGGTCTTTTTTTCTCAAAATATCTTATTGTCCTATACTAACCCTTCTTGGGGTGATGAGATGAACTGAGGTGAATGACTAGGTATTGTGACATAATTGGCCTTCTGGTGTATCAGAAGGAGGATCATCTACTTCTGGACGATGGATTACTGAAACTATAGAAAGTGAAATCTGGGGCTACCATATTTCTACAGTTAAACACTGAAAACCTTCTTGTTTGTTTTGTGGGCACATTTAGGTAGTCTATTCTTCCATCTTTGCATTGCCTTAAATACTCTATGGTGCTGGGGTAAGCGATGGGAGGAAGGAAAATGAAGAAAAGATAAATTTTTAAGCTTTTAGGCATCAATTTCTATGCTTATATAGTGTCTATATGACAACTATATAGCCAACTAGTCAGTGTGGCTGCTCACAAAGAGAATTCATCTGTATCTGATAAAGAAGCATGATTCTTGAGGTGCCTGGGTGGCTCAGTCGGTTAAGCATCTGACCTCAGGTTAGGATCTCACGGTTTGTGGGTTCATAGCCCCCTGCTTCTGATGCTGTGTCTCCCGCTCTCACTCTGCCCCTCCCTTGCTCACATTCTGTCTCTCTCTGTCTCTCAAAAATGAATAAATGTTAAAAAAAAAAAAAGTATGATTCTTACTTACCTCTATACCACTTGTCATCCATACTACCCCAAACACCACCTCCTGTTCCACCTCCACCCCACCCCATGTCCAGACACACACAGTTATCTCCCATTGCCAGGCCCTGGTGGTTTGTTAAGGGAAGACATTCCATCCCCTATGGTAAAAACTATAAATTCTGATCGTTCCATATTCCATTCCATCTTGTAAGTGTGTCTTAAACTTCTCTTGAATTCAATACATATGTGTTTAACAGGATCTAAAAAAAAAATATGTTATCAGAAATTCTTCAGTGATTGGGGCACCTGTATAGTTCAGTCAGTTAAGCTTCTGACTCTTGATTTTGGCTCAGGTCATGGTCTCACAGTCCTGAGATCAAGCCCTGCATCGGGCTCTGAGCTGAGCGTGGAGCCTGCTTGGGATTTTCTCTCTCTGCTTCTGCCCCTCCCCTGCTTGCACAGTCTCCGTTTCTCAAAATAAATAAATAAACATTTTTTAAAAACCAAAAAAATACTTCAGTGATTAAAGTGCATTTGCACAAATAAGGAGTTCTTTGGACAAAACCATTTCCACATGATGAAACTAAAAAAGTTTTTAGTAAAAAAAAATGTAAAAAGTTGGTAGTGGTTCTGACATTTGACTGAAAAATTTTGCTGAAAGAGCATTACTTTATTACTTTCAGAAAGATTTTTTACTTTAAAATGCCTCAGTGATTCAAAACAAAAGAATTCATAATATATTTAAAATGTTCTTAGAGGAGAGAAAGAATAGCATTATGGCTTATGACCTACAAGATTTAAGATACAATATAATGCTATCCTCCAGATTTGCTATTACTGCCTCAGAACAATTCTATACTTAACGAATTTTCCACTCTATGTGGTGATGGCCCTACAATTAACTGAGTCATGTGTAATATTCATATAACCAGAAATATAATTAAAACTATCCTTATTTTACAATAAGAAATTTGGACGTGTACTATAAATTAAGTAGATTTTTGAATGCGTGAGAGTTGAGTATTTTCTCATTTCAATGAGACTTGAATATTTAAAAAAAACAAGTTTCTTTAAGGTAAGCTAATAGGAATGTGTTTCATAGCTGGTAATTTCAAGAGCTTGCTCTTTTTCAAAAAATAAGCATATTTTCGCACATTGCATTTTATTATAAAACACTGTAAACAGATCTTAAGATGTAAAGGATTATGAAGTTCACCAACCTAATTCAACCTCTTGTGTATGTTCAAAGTATGTTCAAATACCTTGCAGAAACTCAACATACAATTAGTTTAGTTCAAATAGCTCATTTATAAGTTGGTTATTTTGAACTTGTATTGCCATTCCTATTGGGGAAGAAAAAAAAATGAGACTGATTCCCAGCATGGGAATCTACAAATGGTTATAAAGTGCAAGTTAAAATACAGAATTACAGACTTTGGGGGGACAAGGTGGGCTCTTAGAGGTCATCTAACACAATTGACTTCTACAGTTAAAGACATTTACACTATACATTGCTAATATGAACAGCAGAAAAATACTAATATAATATTAAATAGTAAATACAACCAAACATTTAATTGAATGATGAGTAATTTTGGTTTTGTTTTTTATTTTTTTTAATGTTTATTTATTTTTGAGAGAGCGCGTGCGAGCAGAGGCAGAGCAGAGAGGAAGGAAGGCACAGAATCTGAAGCAGGCTCCAGGCTCTGAGCTGTCAGCACAGAGCCCAACGTGGGGCTCAAACCCACAAACCTCGAGATCATGACCTGAGCCAAAGTCAGACATTCAATCTAGTGAGCTACCCAGGCGCCCCAATTTTGGTTTTATTTTTAAAAATTTGTGTTTAAGATAGAAGGGAATGTAAATGTAAAGTTTTGAGAAGACTTTCCAAAGAGAATTTCTGGACACTTTTTAAGGAATTGGGACCGGTTTTTCTTCCTTCTTTATCTTCTCTGGCAGTAGTGATTACAACTCAGCTACTCTTTCTCTTCTCTTCCTATCCTTTTCCTTCTCTGACATCGTCCATGCAGGATTTGTACAGTTAACTGTTTCATAATGCTGTTTTCAGGTCTCAACACTGACTACTGTCCACCTATCCCTGGCTGTGATGAACTGAGTGTTTGTGTCCTCCCAAATTTCATTTGTTGCAATGCTAATCCCAACTATTAGGAAGTGGGCCTTTGGGAGATGAGTAGGTCATGATGGTAAAGCTCTCATCAATGTGAGTGCCCTTGTTAAAGAGACACCAGAGAGTTCTCTTGCCCCTTCTAACATGTGAGGACATAGCAAGAAGATAGCCACCTATGAACCAGGAATGGCTCCTTATAAGACACCAAATCATCTGTCAGTATCTTGATCTTGGACTTCCAGATTGTGAAGAAATAAATGTTTGTTGTTTAAGCCACTCAGTCTATGGTATTTTTGTTGTGGCAGCCTTAATGGACTAAGACACTGGTCACTAATAATTCTCAGCTAACTACACAAGGCAGAGGGTGGAGAATGGGTGAAATACTCTGCTCATAGTCTCTGGAATTTATCCAAATTGTCTTCCATATGCACACCTCATTCCGGGCTTTCTCATTCCTCACAATCCCATGTTTGGCTTCTGCTCTCCACCCAATTGACTGAGACTGACAGAATTCTATGCTCAGTCACCCACCTTTCTCTGAGCTGCTCTCTTACTTCAGGTCTGCACTTTGCAGGAAGGAGACCCTCTTTTTTTTTTTAATTTATTTATTCATTCAGAGAGAGAGAGAGAGAGAGAGAAAGCGTGCACACAATTGGGGGAGGGGCAGAGAGAGAGGGAGAGAGAGAATCTTAAACTGGCTCCACACTGTCAGCTCAGAGCCCAATTCAGGGCTCAAACCCACAAACTGTGAGATCATGATGTGAGCCAAAATCAAGAGTCAACTGCTCAGTGCACTGAGCCACCCAGGGCACCCCCAGCTAGTGTACCTCTTTTAAGCATTACATATGCGGGTGGATGAAAGATTTTGGTATTTTCCTTGCCAAAAGTGTGTTGACTTGTCAGCCAAGATACCGGGCTTTTTCGAGTTCATGAAAGGATGAAGGGAATAGGAATAGCATGTAAAGGAAGAGAGCTGCTCTTAAGGTAAATGGGCAAGAGTTGGAAGAAAGTGGAGGGAGAAAAAGAGACAAAGAAAATAACCATGCACCTGTGAGAGGCTGACTCAAGTGGACATAACTATTCTGAAAGAAATAGAAAGAAAGAAAGCACTGAAGTGCATGACTCTGCTGAAGAAGAAAAAGAAGAGACAGAAAAGAGATCATCCCGACATAAATTCCACAAAAGAGTGCTCTTGACCTGGGACAAATGGCCATGATGGAAGGGAGCATTAGGGATTGATCCTCAGGAAGTAGGGACAGAGGAAAAGTGGTTTTCCTGTCCCCTTCACTTAAAGAGAGCCTGTACGTTATCTTTGAGTTGGATTGGGAGTGGTGGTGTGTATTTTGGGTATATGTATATATCAGAAAAAGAAAAGAAGAACAGAATAGGTTCAAAGAATACCCACCACACCAAGTGCTTTCACCCTGCGATTATTCAAATATAAGGAAATTGAGTGTGTTAATGAGTTGAGCTACTTGTCACAACAAATTACTCAACACTGACTGCCTTCAAGGAGCAGACACTTTGAAAGGGCAATGCATGTACTGAAAAATAGGAGATTTAAAATTATTGAACTAATAAAGTAAATCAAACACGGTTCTGTCCACATGTAATTTCCAAGTTACAGCTTTATAGTTTTATAGAATTATATTGTTGTGCACACCCAGACTTATACTTTGTGACCATCAGCTTGCCCGGGATTGGCAATAATTTATGGTAGTCAAAAAATATAAAGACTTTGATTTCCTCATTTTCTGTCAGTATATTTTTTCATTTCCTACTGAAACAACAATCTGTAATAGTGACAGAGTGAGAATTTTTTCCAGCCATAAAATATATTCCTTAAATAAAATTCTCCAAATCATTCTGCTCTTGGTAAAGTTAGAGGCTCCTATGCACATGTCTGGTAAAAAGGAAAACAATATTTTAGCAGGGCGATTTGGCAAGTCAAACCAGTGGTTTCAAAGTGTTCATTCTATTTGACCCAATAGATTCACTTCTAGTATATTATCCTAAGTTTATAAACATTTAAGAAGAGGATATTTATCACAGCATTATTTATAAATTTGAAAAGCAAAACACCCCAAATAGTGATTTCGTTGAGTTATATCACATCAATGTGATAGAACATATTCAATTTAATTTAATTCAATTAATATTTAATTTCATTTTAATTTAATTCAATTTAATAATATTGGGAAATGCTCATGATATAATGTTAAAATAGAACAGAGTATGATATTTTGCATGATATAATGCGAAATAGAACAGAGCAGAATAATCCACAATCTCTCTACCTCAATACATATAGGAAAAAGTTTACCAAATGTTAGCATAGTTATCTCTGGGTGATGGTATTACAGATAATTTTTATTTTTATGCTTTCTTAATTTGCAAAAATTTCAGCAACAAACGTATTACTTTGAAAATCGCGGGGGGGGGGATTTAAGTGTTATGTTTAACAAAGATTCTGGTTCAAAAGCAGTTTACAATGAAATAAAAATTAAAACAGAATTGTACTATATTTTTCTACTTCTTTGAGGAGGGCAACAAAAATCATGAACTTATTCAGCAAATATGTATTGAGCCCTTTGTACGTAATCCATCGTGTATAATTATGTCTTGAAAGTCTACCATGTGTCAGATAGATCTAGAGATATAGGCTTAGCTTGATTGCACTTCTTTAATCTGATATTACAAATGCAGTCATATCTCTTTGTCTTTGTCTGATTAATCATTCAAGTATGTGTCTGCTTGTGTCTTTTTCTCGTGGCTTCCCCCTACTCCAGAGACTTCTGCAGCCCCAGGCTTTTGTACAGTGATTCAAAGAGTGGTGTTCCTTTCTTTCATTTTGGTTTCCACATCTCAAGAGTGACACACTTGGTGTCTGAGCTGCCTCTGTTGTCACTGTTTCTCACTGTCCCTGTTTTGCTGCAGAAAGCTGGCCAGAAAGGGGACCAAGTCCAGTGCTGGTCCCCTGCTGCCTGAGACCCTTCTGTAGGTCACTGTGGTTGTTTAGGGGAGGACGGAGGAGCCCACTGTCTCCAAGACTTCAGTTTGCAGGTCTCTGGTCTTACTTCCTTTCACAGATGCAGCCATGTCCCAAGAATGCCAGTTCTGTGCTGGCCCTTGCTCACCTCCAAACCTAAAGCCACCCCTACCCCCCATCCCAGGGATCAAACCATGGCAATGACTCTTTCTCAGATGACTTTTTGATAGATTTAAATTTTATTTTACTGTATCTTTTCTGGATTATATCAGTTTTGAGTCATTCTTCTCATTCCTGTTCTTCGGACCTCTCAGTGTGCCTAACAGTGGAGGTTCATTTGTGTAAGGACTATTTACATTGCTGCGAAGGTTCCTGTGGCAGGCTGCCCAGATGCTTAGGATCCAGATCCTCGGAGCACCAGGGCAGTTACACAAGGCCCTTCTGTGTGTCCCGTTTTCGCCCTGCACTCCCACACACACATACTATGGATGGGTAGGAGTTTTGAAGAACTGAACGCTCTACCTTCCTTGTATGCCAAGGTCAAGAAAAAGGCAGGTTACTTACGAGGTGGCACTTGGCAAGCAAGAACAGACACTCAGAAACAGGTAGATAGTCTGGGGACAATTAGAGGCAGGAAAAGGTATTGTAAAGAAGTCTGGGCAGTCTGGACTTCCCACACGGCACAAGGGCACAACGCTCTAACAACCAGAAGTCCTGCCTGAGAAAAAAGGGGGGACTCAGGCCAGGTGGGATCGCGCCCTACCCCCACCCCAGCTGCCTGGAGTGGTGGGACTACTCCTCTCTCCCCAGGGCTCCACAGAGATCTAGGCAAAGTCTGGCTCCCCACCTCTCCCTTTGCATTTCACCCTACTGCTTCCATTTGCTTTCCCCTGCCTCTCTGGCACCCAGTACTCTCCTGACATCTGAGTTTGTTTCCTGACAAGGAAGGACATGATCTAATTCAGATATACCTGGAGGTGTTAGTGTGTAGAGGCACAGATGTTCATGCCTGGAGATTATTTATTTGTTCAACAATTAAGCACCTACCAAAGCACACACACGAAGCCTACATGCTCAAGAGAATTAAAAAAGAAAATTCTCAGGGCGCCTGGGTGGCTCAGTCGGTTGAGCATCCAACTTCAGCTTAGGTCATGACCTCACGGCTTGTGAGTTCAAGCCCCTTGTTGGGCTCTGTGCTGACAGCTCAGAGCCTGGAGCCTGCTTCATACTCTGGGTCTCCCTCTCTCTCTGCCCCTCCCCCGCTCATGCTGTCTCTCTCTGTCTCTCAAAAATAAAAAAACATTAAAAAATTTAAAAAAGAGGGCGTCTGGGTGGCTCAGTCGGTTAAGCGACCAACTTTAGCTCAGGTCATGATCTCACGGTCCATGAGTTCGAGCCCGCGTCAGGCTCTGTGCTGACAGCTCAGAGCCTGGAGCCTGCTTCGGATTCTGTGTCTCCCTCTCTCTCTGCCCCTCCCACATTCATGCTCTACCAAAAATTAATAAACGTTAAAAAATTTTTTTTCTAATTTTTTAAAAAGAAAAAAAAAGAAAATTCTTGGGGCGCCTAGGTGGCTAAGTCAGTTGAGCATCTGACTTCCTCTTGGGTCATGATCCCGGGGTCTCTGAGTTTGAGCCCCGCATCAGGCTCTGCACTGACAGAACAGAGCCTGCTTGGGATTCTCTCTCTCCCTCTCTCTCTCTGCCCCTCCCCTGCTCTCTCTCTCTCTCTCCCTCTCTCAAAATAAATACACATTTAAAAAAAATCCTCTGCCCTAATTCCTGGTCTAGGAAGGGGAACAGACATGCAAAAGAATAGTTAATCCACATATAAGATGTTCCTAGTCACACAATGGAAAATATGATGGTTCTGCTCCGGATGGGGCAGAGGGACAAACATCAGGAGGCTTATAAGAAAGTGACAATTGGACAGGTCTTGAAGGATTGATTTAATCGTAGGACTTGGGAAATACAGGCACTCCCCAGCAAGTACAGAGGCAGTGAAACAACATGAAGCAGAAGCAGTGAATTAGGGCAGTAATTGTAAAATGAAACATAACTGGCTCGAAAGGACTTGAGAATGACTTGTGAAGAGGGCAGATGCAGAAGTCACAGTTGCAAGACCAAACCAGTGTGGATTTTAGTCTGTCACTGTAGTTCTAGGCTTCAGAGAGTACCGGAGTCAAGTAGTGCTAGACATTAGGTGAGTAGTTGGCACTGGGAAGAGGGAGGTGATTGGAAGGGGAACAAGGGGGGGTGGGGGGATGGGGGGGTTATTCTGAAGCGCTGGCAGGGCACTTCCATGGGTGTTTACTTTGTAATGATTTATTGGGGTACCTGGGTGGCTCAGTTGGTTGAGCTTCTGACTTCAGCTCAGGTCATGATCTCAGTTTGTGGGTTCAGGCCCCGCGTTGGGCTCTGTGCTGACAACTTGGAGCCTGAAGCCTGCTTTGGATTCTGTGTCTCCCTCTCTCTCTGCCCTTCCCCTGCTCATGCTCTGTCTCTCTCTCTCTCTCATAAATAAATAAACATTAAAAAATTAAAAAAAATAATTTGTTGAGCTGCATATTTCTGTTTTTGGTTCTTAATGTGTGTTCTATTTCTCAGTTGCAAAAAAGAAAAAAAAAATCAAGCTGGGTAGTTTGTAGAAAATGAAATTCCAGGGCTCAGACATTCTGATTGAGTAGGCCTGGGCTGGGATTTAGGAATCTGCATTTTTAAAACAATTATGTTAGAGGATCTAAAGCCAAAAGGGACCCCTAAACCACATTTGAGAATGCTAGGGCTGTCAGGGAGTGATCCAAAAGTTTAAGCAAGAAATGAAGAACAAAGATTTGCCTGTCTGAATGTGCTAGATTAGGAAAAGAAAGATGCTGAGGATGACTTTCATCTTAGATCCAATAGAACTTATAAGTCCTATGTCTCATCCATCTGTGCTATTGAAAGATATGTGACAAATAAGGCATAGCAATTTCTAAGTACTGAATGTATTTTTTTGAGATGTCGTTTCTTTGGGAGGTTTCTTAAATATGAAATTTTTTGACCCCCAGTACATTAATTTATAATAGTCTAATTTAAGGCATGGAAGAAGCCCCTGCAATAGATATTGTGGGACAAGGAGCAGCTTTCAAGAATTTTTTGAATGAATGCATTCCCAGCCTGTGAGTAATAGTTGTTGAGTTACTGACCCACCATCATTGTGGCATGTGCTTAGGGATAGCCAATTTGCAGGGATACAGCTAAATTCTTTTTCTTGTGCTCTTTATAACCAGAGGGATATTTTTGTGACATAAAGCAACCAACATAGTGTTCCTCCAAACCCTAATCCCTACAGAGAAAAAAAAATGGCAACTTTTGTTTGAAAGCTGTTTTTTTCTTTGGTGTTCACAGAGTTGGAAAGAGGAAGGGGAAACTTTACTTGGGACAGTTCAAAAAGCTGAGACAAAATTTGCACATATTTTTTCCTCATAATTGAAGTACTGAGGAAATACCGTAAAGGTTTTTAATTGCCACAGTTATTATTTCTTTGTAACCAAAGTGCACCCATTCATCAGATTAGCAAATATGTCAAAGTCTGACAACACAAAATGTTGGCTAGGATTAAGAACATAGGGACTCATATATTTCTGGTAAGAGTATAAATTGAAACAATCACTTTACAGAGCCATTTAGCAATATTTAGTCTAGTTAAAGATATGTATGCTCTTTGACCCAGAAATTTGTACTCTTGGGTATATTCTGAGATCAACCTCAGGAGTTACGTGCCTAAGCAGATATGTACAAGAATATTCACAGCAGCCTTGGTCTCCATAGTAAAAAGTTGTAAACAACCTACATTAGATGAACAGAAGAATTCATGAACAGATCATGATGTATTTATATAGCGGATATAGTGTGAAAATAAATGAAATAGATCTACATATCTCTCTGGAAGATTCTCACAAATATGATATTGAGTAAAAAACCTAGTTGCAGATGAATATGTACAGTGTGATGCCATTTATATCCAGGTTAAAATTTGTAAATACAAATGTGTGGGAAATTACCTTTGCACTACGGAAGTCTTTAAGTACAGTAACAGGCAAGCTATCAAGACATCGCCGAACAGAAAGGCTTCCAGACCAAAAGGAGATGATTAAATCTCATGGTTTATTAAATCAATTGAAAACATACAGCAAGAGGCAAGGTGAAAGAGATAGGTTAGGTCAACACATTTAAAACATGATGTAGGCAGGGTGGAAAAATGACACTCCCCAGTCTTCAGTCCTTTCTGTCTTCCTTGCTAAGGGTATGCTTGCAAGGACCAGAACTGAGATTTGAACCAAGTGGACACTACACTCAGAAGGTGTTTGGAGTCAAAACACACACTTCCTCTATAGGTTTGGAATCAAGTGCATCTGCTTGATGGCTGTAGCTCACACGTAAGCCTGATGAGCAGCTATGGATTTTATTTTGCATTCCTTGTGCAGCGGATGTGAGGAGCCAGTGGTTGCCTGAATTAAGACCTTGTTAATAGCAAGTGCCTCATATTCCTCATGTTATCTTCAGTGTGTCATGAATATTTGATGATTCACGATCTCGTATATGTTTACTGTGTCATGACTACTAGGAATCTCTTCCTCTTTCCATCCCTTTGTAATTATGTTCGTTACACAAATGCTCTACTTACTTTACCTAACATATCTAATAGGTTACTAACTTACTTATTGAACATATATTAATATTTTGCTCGCCCCTTTAGCTATTTGCTTCAATTTTTAGTTTCATTCTTCTTCCTATGTATTCACTTCTCTTATTTTCTATATCGGAATCCGATACTCTTTTTTTTTTTTTAATATTTATTTTTGACTGAGAGCACGAGCGGGAGAGGGGCAGAGAGAGAGGGGAACAGAGGATCCAAAGCAGGCTCTGTGCTGACAGCAGGGAGTCCAATGTGGGGCTCAAATTCACAAACCATGAGGTCATGACCTGAGCTGAAATCGTTCACGCAACCAACTGAGCCACCCAGGTGCCCCTGTCAGAATCTAGTATTCTTAAATAATTCAGCAAACACAAATTATAAATACATGTGTAATATGGTTAAAACAAATGACTGGAAAGAATAACCCCCAGTGTTCTTTCTTAATATGGGTGGTGGGTATATGAGTATTATGTTATTCTTCATAATTTTTCACATCTACGCTTTTTCCAAGTAAATTTAAGAAAAGTTTGAAATAATAAATACCTGGTGTCTTACATGTAGTAGGCACTTGATACTTATCATTTTGATTTTAATAAAGTTAAAGAATTTGGGCTAACTAAATTGGTATGTCATCTTTCTATAGCTTGTGCATACATATATTTTCCAAAAATGTCAAGTATGCAGTATTTGCAAGGAAGACATTGCCACAATTGACATGGAGGATGAAAATTTGAGTAAAACAAAATTCTTACTTGAGAGCAAAAATAAGAATACAAGGGCATAAAATAAGTGCCTCCAGAGAGGTACAGATTGGGGGGTTAGAATATTCAGAGCCTCCACCAGAGGATGAGATCAGAGTGAAGTGACATTCAATCTGGGCCTTGAAAGAAGTATGTATCAATGGGGGAAACAGTAAGGAAAGCATTCCAGGAAAAGGAAATACAGTGGACAGAGAAAGTAGAGAGCATTCAAAGAGCCAGCAACTTGTCCAAATTGTGTCAAGGATGGATATGGAAGAGCAGTGCAATAGGGAGTTGGGAAGGTAAGTTAGGACAAGAATCTTTTTACACAACAGTGGTTATCTATGGTTGGAATTATGGATAATTTTGATGTTTTTTGTTGTAATATTCTATATAGTCAACTTATTCTATGGTGGCCACCTATTGGCACACATTACAGTGACCTTAATAAAACTGATTTCTGATGAAATAGCAGGACAGTTTGAGTATGGAGCTTTGACCATCTGGGAAGGCAGGGACAAATACTTATTCCTGCTCTTTTTGAGATTTACCAAATCTGGTTAAAGCTCATTATCATGTAAGAATAATGAAGCCCTGAAACAAAATTATGTCTAGAAATGATCAGACCTAAGTTGGTGTTCTGGCTTAAACATAAGGGCCTATGCCTTACTGGAGGAAGCGTAGCACACAGCTGAGCTGGAAGTTCCTTAGGACACAGCCACCCTGGCCCAATGTGTGAGTATGTGACTCTAAGAAAGCTCTAAGTATGGGACTCTAAGAAAGCTGTAACTGCAGAGCCCCAGGTCAG
Source organism: Lynx canadensis (assembly GCF_007474595.2). Classification (NCBI taxonomy): domain Eukaryota; kingdom Metazoa; phylum Chordata; class Mammalia; order Carnivora; family Felidae; genus Lynx; species Lynx canadensis. The sequence goes on along the minus strand of NC_044310.1, from coordinate 177,109,737 downwards.
GCCCCACCACGTCTGGACAATGGCCAGAACCATCATGGGCATTGCCACAGCATGGACTGTGCAACAGTGAAAGGGTCTAGACCAATTCCCTTTAGGCCTGGCATTGGAACTATAACTCAGCCTTATCTACATTTGGACTAAGCCCCTGGAGTCTTTAGACAATTTGGGGAGAGTCTGTATTAGATTTTGTGCTGATAGAGCAAGTAAAGATCTAAAAAACATAAAAATAAAAATTATGACTATCGCAATAAAATGGTTTTGTGGATTAAGTCATACAATATTTATTTAAATATTCTGCAATAAATATTTGTTAATTCATAATCAGGTAAAAGTTACTTTTATAAGTCCTACTCTGAATACCAAATTAACTTAAAAACTGCATATGACCTTTGGTGCATAATTAGTATAAAAATAGTAAAATATTAATATGAAGAGTTACATTACATTGATCTAATAAAATCATTTGATGTTATAAGTGATCTTTGACAGTGTCTAAGTAAGGTTTGTTTCCTTCACATTAAGGACTTTGCTATACTGTAAACATAGAGAACCTGATAAAAAATCCAACATGATCCTATCAAAGTTGGAAGTGTACCGTATGCCCCATTCCTTACAACCAGCAGAGGGAAGTTAAATTGTGTGTAATCTGCTTCATCAGGTTGGATGCATAAGCATCTTGAAAGATACTGTTTCTTCCTTGTCTAGAACCCTGCAGCATCCGTCCAAAATTTTCTAAAGAATTTAAGCTAGTCATGCCTTCAAAATTCTTGAGATTTTTGTAGCTAATGCTCATGCTTGTCCTCTTGAAATATGAAAATAAAATCTGCAAAGTAGTATTATTATTTCTTAATCAACACTGAAGTTTTCATTGAGAGCGATGTTAGAGAAGACTGAATTCTCTCACCAGTGTGCATCGGGGAAATATGGCGCACTCTGCTTATCCAACTTCTTCATTAGATTGAAAGCTCCTAGGAGACAGGGGCTGTGTCGTGATGGCTTTCAGACCTTCAGCATTTGACCTGATATAGAACGTGTAGCAGCTGCCCGATAGATATTTGGTGAATTACTGTGTTTTGAGGAGGGGATAGCTGGAAGTGTTGGGCACAGCTAGGAGTGATACTCTTCACCATTCTGGACCGAAAGCACAGCTTTCTGCTACTTGGATATGTGTTGTGATTACTTCTGGGTTCTTGTAGTTCAAATTCTTGCGAGTTTGGATAATTGAACTTGGTAAAAGGATTATGATTGTGCTTTGTTGTCAAAACACTTGCAAAGTCAATGTTTTAGGAAAGACTTTTTGTTGCATATCAGAGAGGTGAACTTAAGGCCAAATGTTGGAGGCAGCCCAGTATCCTGAGGGACTAGCCCCAAGAGCCAGCAAGCCCGTAGGAAGCCAGGAAGCATGCTCTCTCTCTTGTTCTCCTGTCTGTTTTTCTCTCCGTAGATTTGTTTTTCTTTTCCTCTCTCCCCTGCAGATGTTTTCACTGCCTTCGGGTGCATAGCCCCAAACACTGCTAATCCACACCTCCCCAGTGCACAGGCAGATGAGCATTTCTGTCTCGATTCCAAACTCCAGTGAGAGTGACTGATCTGCCCAGCTCAGGCCAGGGGACACTCTTTACTCAGTGTTTTGTGTGATAACAGTCTGGGGCAAAAGGCATTACAAACC